>NC_135900.1:1590761-2790761 GCF_964194155.1 Cetorhinus maximus | reverse complement strand
GGGGCTGCTCAGGCCGTTCGGAGCCTGGAAGCTTCTGCTGCACATAGAACAGGATACCACTGATGCTTGAGTTTTGGATGAGTAGCTGGCTGGGGATTTCCTCTCTTGGTGTTTTCTCTCTGTCTCTGGTACATGATTGCTTTTGAAAGAGGCCGCACCGTTTTTTATTTGGTTATGCCAGGTACAGCGATCCTGGGCGAGCCTCCTCCAGGTCTTGGAGTCGATATCTGTTGTAGGGTGGCCGAGTTGTACTAGGAATGATAGAGTTGATCTGCAGAAACCTCTTGGGTGCAAACATTAAGTTTATTTACAATGTACTCAGCAGCAACTACACGTGTGCTTTCAACTCTACACTGGCTGCTGAGGTTGCCGGCACTACTCTCCTATTGGTTACTACAGATCATGTGATCTTGCCTAACAAGTATTATTCTTAAAGGTACATTACACACTAAATAAAACCATAAGTCTACATTCCTCCCCCTTTAACTCGGCTATACATATTATATTTCCAAGTAAATATTTTTGAAGACAAGATAATATTTACACTGGGTAAGGAATTTACAAGTTCAGCCTTTCAGGTAGTTTCCTGGTACGTGTGGAACGTCGCAGCTCCACAACTTCAGATTCTTTGTCAGGAACCTTCTTTCCTGGAGTTGCTTGAATATCAGGTGCTTCGATGGGCTCTTGCAGTTCTGTATTCTCAACTCTTACAGGAACATCAGACATGTCAGTCCTGGGTTGAGTATCCTCAACAGGAAACGCAGACTCAGTTATAATCACTGTCTTTTTTGTCTTGAATCCATGAGTTCACGAGTTGAGTAAGCTCGAATTGCACACCTTCATATACACTTGTTAGTTGATGCTTGCAATCAATAACAGAGAGAGACCGACATAAGAACAAACTGTGATTGTTTATTACAACAGAAGGAAGAGTACTAAATCCTTACGTGCTCTCACAACCACCTCCAGCTTTAGACTTCCAGTTAACCAGTAGCCCGTGCTGTACATTGATTGGTCACTACTGTCACATGGTTAATCCACTTGCATTCTCTTAAAGGTATATTGTACTCCGCTTTACCACACCCTTCCCCCTTTTACTTAAAAAATACAGTTGATAAACATAATAACATGTGAACGATTTACGGTAATAACTATTTACAAATCAAGTCTCTCAGGAGGCTTTCTCGGACGTATTGAGCGTCTCAGTTCAACAACCTCGGCTGGTTTTTCCAAGACCTCCTCTTCAGGGAATGGTCATCCACTAGGTTCCTCAGTGGATGATTTCACCATCTTCTGTTATGTTCACTCCTGCTGTCCCTCCCCTCCAAGCTCAAACAGATAAAGGGCAACGAGTATAAAACAACACAGAGAGAAAAAATTTGTTTTTTTGTTTTTTCGAGGGTTGTCAATAATTCCTCTTTTTCTTCCTATGTGTCCTTTTCTGGGTAGCACTGATCTGTATCTCGTTCTTCTCTTTAATTTTGCTATTGGCTGGACTTGACTCTAGTTTTAAAATTTCAATGCTTTTACGCAGCTACTGCTTCAGCTCTTTCAATTCTTTCCTATTCTCATTAATAGTTTCCTGGAGAATATCATCTTGTTGCCCCTTCTCAGCTAATTCGTTCCTTAACTTGGCCAGATACAGGCTTAACTCTTCCTTTTCTTTATCATACCTCTTCAGTGGCACAAATTGGGAGCTGATTGAATTTTGTTTTGCGCGAAAGTCCTTTAATAGGTTTTCCTTTTCTTTTTGAAGGATGCTGACTTCAGCTTGAACTCTGTCCCGGTGAAACATTTTTACGGGCTTCTCCCGTTGGGTCTTCACGCACTCATTTTTTCCTGCAGTAAGGCTTCTGGTTTCCAATTGGGAACTTAGCGGGTCCTCAAGGTTTATAAGTCCCAGCCAGTTCCTTCTGAGGAGACTCGGTCCCCTGCCTGATATTACAAATAGGGGTAATTTTGCAGACTGTTCCTCATATTGCACCTTGACTTGACATACCCCTTTCGATCTTATTTCTTCACCCGTGTATGTTCTCAGTTTAGTGTCCGAAACCTCCAACCTTAAAGGATGGATTCCTTTATTCAAGTATCTGAATGTATGCTCTCCAATGACGGACATTGATGCTCCAGTATCAACTTCCATCCAACGGGTTGTTCATTTACTATAACGACTACTTGGATTGGCCCAGTTCCACCCACTTTCAGGTTATATAATGAATGGATGTCTGATTCTATTTCCTCTGGTTCTTCAATGAGACATATTTCACGATTTCTCCCTTTGGCTTTAAAATGCTGTCTCAGCCGATCTTTGCAGTGCCACCTTATGTGACCATAGTGGTGGCAGAAAAAGCATTCGACTTGTTTGAATTGTCGATCTCCTCCTGGATGCATTTCTCTCATTCATTTTGTGGGTTTTCACTGTGGCACTGCTGTGTTTTTTACTGATCGTTACTTGGGGGGCATTTCCCACCTTCCTGTGGGGTCCAATGTTTTTGCACCTTTTGTGCATCTCTTATAGCTTCTGAATTTCTAACAGTGTTATCCATGGCTGTGGCTAATTCTATTGCTTTACTGAAGTCTAGATTAGCTTTGGCTAGCAAACGCCCTTGAATAGCATCATCTCCAATCCTGCATATCAGCCAGTCTCTCGACATATCGCTAATGGACGTTCCGAATTCGCAATATTCAGATAATGCCTTTAAAACGGCAACTTAGTCAGCTGTTGTCTCCCTTGGAAGCTTATTTCTTGAATTGAACTTGAAGCGTTGCATAGTGACTGAGGGCCGTGGTCTTGGGTGGTTTTGTATAACTTTTATTAACTCGTCGAAAATCTTTGAGTCAGGGATGTTAGGTGGCGTGAGGCTGCAGATAAGCCCGTGCATTTTGCTCCCGCACGTGGACAAAAGAATCGCCCTCTTCTTCTCCTCCCCCCCAATGCCATTAGCGGTAAAACGAACGCTAGATGTTCGACATACTGAGATCAGTCATGTGAAATGGATCGACACGCCTGGACTAGAGAGCAAGCTACGAGTCTCAATAGGAGTAGAAGTCCTTATGACTGAGATTCTAGTAGCTGCTAATAAATTGGAAAATAAGCTGATAAAGGAAGCCAAATGAAAAGAGTTAGAAAGTTGGAAGGAATTTGAGATATATTCTGAAATACCCGACAGAGGACAGCCCAGCTTTATCCCACAGATGGACCTGTACAGAAAAGGTACTCCCAGACGGCACATATAAGGCCAAAGTGAGATTAGTAGCCCGAGGCTTTGAAGAGAGACTAGGAGAGCAGGATGTCAGAGTGGACTCGCCTACTGCGGGGAAAGTGAATTTGAAGAGATATTAGCTATTGGGAGGGCAAATTGATTGATATAAAGGCTACGTCTTTACAGGGGGAGAAGTTTCAAAGGGAAGTTTTTTTTGAAACCACCCAAAGAAGCTGGGGATGTAGGAGGAAAGCTATGGAAATTGAACAAGTGTGTTTTTTGGGTTGAATGATGCATCAAGAGTATGGTATTTTTCCATGAGGTCTGTCCTGTTGAAATCAGGTTGCGTTCAGTGAAAGGCAGGTTTCACAATGTTTTGCTGGTACCATAAGGAGAAACTAGCTGGAATCTTAATCATGCATGTTGATGATTTCCTGTGGGGAGGCTCTGTAGAATTCGAACAATGGGTAATCAAGAAGATAAAGAAGGAATTCAAGGTCGGAAGTCAGGCTTCAGGGAACTTTAAATACATAGGTTTAGACATTAAACAGAGCAAGTTAGGAGTGACATTGAATCAACAATCTTATCTAGAAAATGTTAATCATATCCCAATAATTCGTGGTAGATCCTCACAAAAAGAGGATCCTGCTACCAGGGAAGAAACGGAACAGTTGAGAAGCTTGATTGGACAGTTGAACTGGTTGTACACTCAGATTAGACCTGACGTTAGTTATGATGTGTTGGAGCTGAGTACCATGATGAAACATGCTGCAGTTGAGCAAGTTCTGAGAGCAAATAAAACACTTAAAAAAATTAAATTCGTAGAGGTGTGTGCTCAAGTTTCCAGCCTTGAGTGATCCAGAATATATGAGATTGGTCATTTTTAGCGATGCTTCACATGCCAATCTTCCAGATGGGTACTCTAGCACAGCCGGGTTTATCATATTCTCTAGCACAGCCGGGTTTATCATATTCTCTAGCACAGCCGGGTTTATCATATTCTCTAGCACAGCCGGGTTTATCATATTCTTGGTGGGAAAGACTGATAAATGTTGCCAGCTGGCTTGGGAGGCCAAGAAAATAAAAAGGGTTGTGAAAAGCACCTGAGCTTGGTAGAAGCATTAGATATGGGGGTTTAGTTATCCAATATACTGACAGAAATATTATATATGGGACAATGTGAGAAACGTTTGCCCATGGAATGTTATGTTGATAACTGGTCTCTTTGGGACAACGTTCATTCCACAAAGCGTCACTGATAAAAGGCTAAGAATAGACCTAGCCGGCATAAAAGAAACATTAGAGAGGAGAGAGATCTCTAAGATACAATGGGTTGACAAGTCACCAACTATCAGACTGTTTTACACAAAGAAGTGCCTGCTCTAAGAAATTATTAAATGTATTGGGAGAGGGGTGTCTTATGTTATAAGGATGCAATGAAAAAAAACTTTTTTTGTTATATAATTGTTTACATATATATATTTGGTAAAGGAAATACAGGAACTATAGAAGTGGAAATACATGGCATTACCTCCTTCTTCTGTTTGTTTAAAAAAAAAGCTCTTTTTAAGTTTTTTTCAAAGTTTTAATTTAAAAAGAAAAGAGGGGAATCTGTCAATGTATAAATAATCACACTGCCCGGCAATCACCTTGTTAAAGACAATTGCTAGTTAAACACGTGTTGGGCATTGATTATCCCATCTCAACAGATTAAAAAGATACAGCTGGAACACTTTGTGTGGAAGGTATTTGGGAGTCAGTAGCACTGAGGAGTTGTCTTGAAAATAAACCAGCTTCAACCAAAAGACCAGCCTGGGTTAATTCTTCCACCACAGCCTCTTATTGTGATTAACACACTTCCATTCTAACAGGTTTGCCATTTACTGTCACTGTGACAAATATTGGTTCTGTCTTTCCAACTTTCAGATTAAACAATGAGTAAATGTCTGAATTTGTTGTCTCAGGCTCTTCTACATTGTAGATTTCACTGGGCCTCTTTTGTTTACAAGCCTGCCTGAATCTTTCCTTGCATTGTCTCATCGTATGTTCATTTCTATGACAGTCGCAGCGTTTGATTTTTTTTAAACTGCCAATTGCTGAATGGCTGATTGTTTCCACTTTTATTAAAACTATTCTTTAATTTCGCCGCTAAGTTATTTATTCTTCGGCTGATGGGGGCTGTTTCTGCTTCTCAGTGGGGTCTCGCTTTTTCGGGTCTCTCTTGGCTGAGGTTTCCTGCCTGATGTGGAGGACGGTGCCATTTTGCGCACCCTCTATTGCTTTTGAATTTCTTACCGTGCTTTCCATGGCCAGCGCTATCTCTAGCACCTTCTTGAAATCCAGATTCACTTTGGACAATAATCTTTTCTGAGTAGTGTCCTCTTCCACACCACATACTAAACAATCTCTGAGCACGTTGTTCAGAGTCGTACTTAACTCACAATGTTCCGTTAACTGCTCCAAGTTTGCCACATAGCATGCAATTGTTTCACCCGGGGCTCTATTTCTCAAATTAAACCTGAACCTCCACATTGTGACTGAGGACTTGGGTTGAAAGTGACCCTTCACGATGTCGACCAATTCATCACAATTCTTCGAATCTGGAGCACTGGGTGCTGTCAAACTTCGAATCAGATTGTTGGTTTTGCTCACACAAGTACTCAAGAGGATTGCTCGCCTCTTCGCTTCCCCCATAATCTTTGTCGGCTTGAAAAAAAGAACATGAGGCGCTCGATGTGTTGAGACCAATTGTCTATGGCTGGCTCAAAAGGATCAATTCTCCCAAATTGTGGCATTTTGAAAGGGGATAACTTGTTCAATTCTAATGGAGCTCGCTACTTACAATCACTGGGTGAGGTACAATGCCAATTTCTTTTTAACTGCATTTCTTTTGTTTAATTGTATTTTATCCTCATCGCCAGTTTGTTGTAGGGTGGCTGAGTTTTGCTATTAATGATAGAGTTGGTCTACAGACACTTCTTGTGTGGAAACATTAAGTTTATTTACAATATACTCAGCAGCAACTACATGGGCTGAATTTTCCCCCCATCGGGGTGGGGTGGGGGGTGGTTTGCGGGTGCGGGCAGGCGCGCGCCGCCATTTTACGTGATGCTGAGCGCTCCCTGTGCGGGCGGGGGAGGGGGAATTCCCTGAGTGCGGGTCTGCGCTCTCACGCACATGCCCGCGAAAGAGCGCAGAAACCTCCCTGAGGCACCCGTGTGCCTCGGAGATTTGTTTAATGTTCAAACATTTAAATAAAGAGTTGAAAATATTTTTAAGACATGTACCCTCATGTGTAAATATCACATGAGCTGGGACATGTCAAGGAACACTAATTTAAAAATCTATTTAATTTATAAACGCTTCATGAAACCTCGTCCCACTCGTGGATGAGGTTCCATGAAAAATGCGAAGGCCGCCTGGGCTCTTCACCTGCCCAACTACATTAAGGTTGGGCGGGCAGCTCGTTTAATTGATTTAATTAGTTTTAAACAGGGCTTAACAGTTTGGCGGACAGGCAGCCAAGTCAGTTGTGCGCCCGCCGAACTGGAAATCTAAATGACGCGCGGTGACATCGGGACACCCGCCCGACATCACCGCGCATCATTTTACACGCCAGTGAGCAGGCCCCACCCCCGTTCACTGACTGGGAAATTCTCCCCCATGTGTGCTTTTAACTCTTAAACCTGTCTCTACACTGACTGCTATTGGTTACTACAGATCATGTGATCTTGCCTAACAAGTATTATTCTTAAAGGTACATTACACACTAAAACCATAATTACTACAATATAAAAACTCCTAAGCAAAGCCTTCAGAGTGACCTTATAGCGCTTCCTTTGACTGCCATGAGAGTGCACCCCTCACTTAAACTGTCCTTACAAGATTCACTTTGGTAAACGAGTGTCAGGCATTCTGGCTACCTGACCAGACCGACTTGGTTGTGACTGTCTCAATATGGTGTGGATGCTTGGCATGCTAGCTCAGGTGAACCCTTCAGCGTAAGGTATTTCCTGTCATCTGATCTTCAGAAGCTTCTAAAGACAGCTCAAGTGAAAGTGGTTGGCTTCTTGGCATGATGTTGGTACACAGTCCAAGTCTTGCAAGTGTTGAGCAGCGTGGGTAGGATTATTCCTCTATAGCTTTTCAGTTTGGTAGGCAGACTTACTGCTCTTCACTTCCAGACTGATGTGCAAAATCTGCCAAAAGATATACTTGCTTTGGCAATTCTTGCAAGTGTCTCGACATCAATATGAAAAGCTTGATAGAGTATGCTGCTGAGATATGTGAACCTGTCCTCTTGACCAGTTCTGGTCATGGACTGAAACCTTAGGCTCAGGATGGGGCTTTGGTACTTCAGTTTTCTTTGTGCTGATCATAAAGTGAAAGTTTTGCAATGCATTGGAGAACATGTCCAAACTGCACTGCATGTCCAGCTCTGAACCAGCGGTCATTGGCAAACAGGAAATAGCAAAGTATGTCCTTGGAGACTTGGTCTTTGTCTGGAGTCTTCTCAGACTGAGCAGCTTCCTGTCCATGCAATATTTGATTTTGATGCCAGGATCACTATCATGGAAGGTATTGGAGGGCACGGCAGAGAGAAACATGCTGAAGTAGGTTGGCACTAACACACAGCCTTGCATTAGTGACTGGGAACAGGTCAGAGGATTCACCGTCACCCAGGGCACACTCGAGCAAGCCATCATGGAACTGTCAAACTATTGTGATGAATTTCTCTTTTGAATTCCCGATTGGATATCTTGATGACTATCTTATATTGACCACCCTCTAGTTTTGTCCTTTCCCACAAGAGGAAACATTCTGTGTCTACTCTTTTCAAAACCTTTCATAATTTTAAAGACTTCTATTAGTTCACACCTCAGCTGAATTCTTCCGTTAGCTGACAAAGGCCCTCCCTGATTCTGAGGGGGTTAGACAGGGTGGACGCTGAGAGATTGTTTCCGCTGGCTGGAGAGTCTAAAACCCAGGGGCACAGTCTCAGGATAAGGGGCTGATCATTTAGGACTGAAATGAGGAGAAATGATTTCATTTTAGAGGGAGATAGTGGGGTGGTGGTAATGTCAGTGGACTGGCAACCCAGAGACCGAGGCTAATGCCTCCAGGATCGTGGGCTCAAATCCCATCATGGCAGCGGGTGGAATTTCAATTCCGTTAATAAATCTGGAATTGAAAGCTAGTCTCAGTAATGGTGACCGTGACAGACACCATAGATTGTTGTAAAAACCCATCTGGTCCACTAATGGGGAAGGAAATCTGTCATCCTTACCTGGGCTGGCCTACATGTGACTCCAGACCCACAGCAATGTGGTTGACTCTTAACAAGAACAAGAGGGAATGGGTAACAAATGCTGGCCTTGTCAGCGACACCAACGTCCCATGAATGAATATTTTTTTAAAAACTCAAAGGGTCATGAATTTTTGGAATTATCTACCCCAGAGGGTTGTGGGATGGTCCATCGTTGAATACATTTAAGGCTGGGATGACAGATTGACAGCTGGGATGGTGTCTCAGGGAATCAGTGGTATGGGGAGTGAGTGGGAAAGTGGTGTTGAAGCCCAAGATCAGCCATGATCGTATTGAATGGCAGAGCAGGCTCGATCCACAGCAAATCCTGGTTGAGAAGTTGCATTAAGCAGTGCAGAAGGATTCTGACAAAGATTTTGCCGCTGATGGAGAGGAGTGAGATTCCTCTGTGATTCTTGCAAGATTGGCAAGTTCCTTTCCACTTCTACAGGTGGATAATGTATTCTTGCAGGGTGGTCCTTTGCTCCCACAGAGACTGAAGAGGGTCATTGAGCTTCTTGAGCCAGGAGCTGATGCTATTCCTGCTGAGGTCTACAAGGTCAGTGTCTGTCTATCTGGTTAAGAAACTCACTGGTCAAGAAATGTATCTGTACCATTCACTTTAACCACTCCCTGTGGTAGCAAGTTTCACCTTCTCAACACTCTTTGGGTAAAGAGGTTTCTTTTGAAGTCCCGGTTTGATTTCTTGATGACTATCTTATATGCTGGCCCCTAGTCTAGTTCCCCACCAGAGGAAACATTCTCCCTGTGCCTGGTCTTTTCAAAACCTTTCATAATTTTAAAGATCTCTATTAGTTCACTCCTCAGCCTTCTCTTTTCAAGGGAGAAGAGACCCAGTCTGTTCATCCTTTCCTGATAAGTAAAACATCACAGTTCTGGTATCCTCCTTGTAAACCGTTTCTGCACCCTCTCCAATGCTTTGATGCCCTTTTTTAAAAATAATAGCACAACCAAAACAGTACAACCTGCTTCAGGGGTGGACTCACCAAGGTTTGATACAGGTTGATTCAAGATCTCAGTGAATCGGGTTAATATGGGTCCTAAAATATGTGAACATAAAATTATCACATATTTTATAAACTTTTATTTTCTCTGTGATAAATGAGAAATTTTATTTTATTTAATTTTATTTTATGAATAAAATTTTAGTTTATTCACTATTTCCAGAGAGTTTAGTTGAAATCTCATTAGGTCATTCTGTTGATTTTGTGCCTTACAGAAGGATTCCTTTCAGTTTCCTGATGATTGGGTGAATTTAGTACCGTAATGATTCTGAGCGCCGGTTTATAAATTCTCGATAATGTCGTTTGTCTACTGTGCTCCCCTAACGTTATGGAAATTACAGCATATAAAAAGGCCATTTGACCATTGTGTTTGTCCCAGTGATTGTTCATAACTGAAGTTATCAACTGTAACCTCATTTCCCTTTCCTATCTGGGAATATGGTGATTGATGAAACTTAGGACAGGCCTTCACAATTGGAAAAATTCCTTAATGTTGGATGTCCAGGCAGCGCATTTCCAGAAAATTATACACGTCAACCTTTTAAAACCAAACTTGCAATTGCAGAACATGTTTATTGACTCCTTTCATAGAAACATAGAAAATAGAAGCAGGAGTAGGCCATTCGGCCCTTTGAGCCTGCTCCGCTATTCAATATGAACATGGCTGATCCTCTATCTCAACACCGTACTCCTGCACTCTCCCCATACCCCTTGACACCTTTCAAATCCACAAATATATCTATTTTCTTCATAAATATATTCAGTGACTTGGCCTCCACAGCCTCTGTGGTAAAGAATTCCACAGGTTCACCACCCTCTGAGTGAAGAAGTTTCTCCTCATCTCAGTCCTAAATGGCCTGCCCCATATCCTGAGTCTGTGACCCCTTGTTCTAGATCCCCCCAGCCAGAGGAAATATCCTCCCTGTATCCATACCCCTTGCATACCCCTGTTAAAATGATTGGTCTTCAGAACCCTCATCCCACATTCCTATTTGATATTTAAATAGTTACACTTGGATTGTGTCACAGGTGGTTGGGATCATAAGAGTCGGAGATCATGCTTTTCAAGTCCCGGCCCTAGGGACTGGAGCACTCTCAGTGCAATGCTAAGGGCATCTTTCCAGGAGACGTTAAACCAAGGCCCTGTTCAGCCTCTTAGGTGGGTGTAAAGGATCCCATGTCACCATTTTGTAGAAGAGCAGGGGAGTTCTCCCCAGTGCCCTGGCCAATACTTACCCCTCAACCAGCATTGCTAAAACAGATTATCTGGTCATTGACATTATTTGCTGTGTTTCATATAACCCAGCAGTCACTATGTTTCAAAGATAATTCACTGGCTATTGACATCCTCAAAACATGAAAGTTGTTACGTAAATGTAAGTTTGCGTTTTTAAGAGAAATAGATTTAAGTCTTCAAGTTGTTGATACAAACTTGGCATCCAGAATCTATTTCAATTTATCTTTGTCTTGATATTTCTCCCTCAACAATACCGAAATCATATATTCCATTACTGTTTGTGGGTAATCGCTGTATGGCTGCTGTATTTCCTGCATAGCAACAGTAACGATTGGCATAAAACGCACTGGAGCATCCTGAGATTGTGAAAAGCGCTTCATCTTTTCTTTCCTTTTGTTCATTTTGGTAACTGCAAGACATCAGGATCAACCACATCTGTGCAATAATTGCCTTAGGACACATTTTACGCAAAGAGTCTTCAACACTGGAGTTTCAGTCCGTTCATGCTTGTTTCTTATGCCCATCTCACCCAAAATTGGCAGAACTCACGTCAATGATTGCAGCATATTGAGCGTAAATAGAAATTCCATGATCTTTTCTGCCAGTTTAAAAGCCTAAGCAGGACCCCACAGGCAGGATGAATTAATCATCATTGAGTTTCTGCTAATTGTGCTTATTTGAGAAGCTCTGAGGAGACGTTTAAAGCTAAGCTGCAGTTTTTAGGCACAAGGATGTGAATAAGAACTGTTTACAGGGTTTCGAATTTTTTTTTCGTTTACCAAGGAACTGTGGCACCCTAATACAACTGGCAAATGTCCCTTATATTTTTTTAAAGTAATTTTTCAGTCGTTTAAGATTGAATTACTGACAGGTGGTAGATTGGCATTGTGATTGAAAATCATTATTTTTGTGATTTAAACCCGGTTTAACGGTCCCGGGCTATCACTCTTATTTACGGCAACAATTGTTTTTGAAAACCACATTTTTTTTTGAGTGAGAGTTTTCGCTGGTTCATGTTTGATTTTTGATAGGCCAATGAATTTGAGTGTGACCCCCGAGGAGGGGTGGGGTGATAGGGGGGCACTTCTCAAAACTGCTGAAACATGTGAAATATCTGCCTGGACCCCTGATTGCGCCCAAATCAGAAACTTCATCCCACAGTGGTCAGTGGAGCTGCAAATTCACCTCATGGTTTCAATTTGATTTGTTTCAGAGGGTTTGACAAAAGTATTGGAGAGGTTTTCCTGCACGAGCGGTAGAATTTTTTAGCAATGCGTCAAGGATTTTATATTTTTGCCGAGTTCATTGTTTTCCATTGTGTGATGACGAGCTTTGTCAGAGCGGTTTGTTGGGTGTCGGATTCAATTTTCCAGCAGTGCCCCTGATGAAAGAGAAATGAAATGTCCTGTCCTGGCGAAATCCAGGGATTGGTGTTTGATTCCTAACACAGTGATGTTGAATGATGGGCCGTGGGTCTGTATTTATATCCACTTAATCCAAGCAAATAATTCAGTTAATTGCAATGGGCATATTCCTCTGGATACACACAGCAAGAAAGAACTTGAAACTGTAGATAGCTGCACATACCGTCCTCTGGATGTCCCAAATCACTCCACAACCAATCGAGTACTTTTTGCAGTGCACTCACTGTTATGTAGGTAAATGCTGTACCCAATTTGTACATAGCCACTGAAAGAGCGAGCGACCAGCTGGATTGCTGTTGGTGGACCAGCTCGAGGGAGGAATGTTGATTAGGTCACTTTCCTTTCTCCCCTTCAATTAGCGCCATGCAATCTTTTCTCTCCACTTAGGTGAGAGTGACTGCCCTTGACATTAAGGCAGCGTTTGACCGAGTGTGGCATCAAGGAACCCTGGCAAAACTGAGCCAATGGCAATCGTAGAAAACTTTTCACTGGTTGGAGTCATACCTAGCACAAAGTTTGTGGTTGTTGTAGGCCAGCTGTTTCAGCCCCAAGGCATCGCTGCAGGAGTTCCTCAGGGTAGTGTACTCGGCCCAACCATCTTCAGTTGTTTCACTAATGACCTCTCCTCCAACATAAGGTCAGAAGTGGGGATGTTCGCTGATGATTGCACAATGTTCAGTACCATTCGCAACTCTTCATGCTGAAGCAGTCCATGTCCAAATGCAGCAAAACCTGGACAACATTCCGTTTTGGGCTGATAAGTGGCAAGTAACATTCACACCGCACAAGTGCCAGGCAATGACCATCTCCAACAAAAGAGAATCTAACCATTGCCCCTTGACATTCAATCGCATTACCATCGCTAAATCCCCCACCAGCAACATCCTGGGGGTTACCATTGACCAGAAACTTAAATGAACTAGCCACATAAATACTATGGCTACAAGAGCAGGTCAGAGGTTGGGAGTTCTGAGGTGAGTAACTCACCTCCTGACTCCCCAAAGCCTGTCCACCATCAACAAGGCACATGTCAGGAGTGTGATGGAATACTCTCCACTTGCCTGGATGAGTGCGGCTCCAACAACACTCAATGAACTCGACACCATCCAGGATGAAGCAGCCCGCTTGATCGGCACCCCATATACCACCTTCAACATTCACTTGTTCCACCAACGATGCACACTGGCAGCAGTGTATACCATCTACAAGACACACTGCAACAACTGACCAAGGCTTCTTCAACAGCACCTTCCAAACTCACGGCCTCTACCATCTAGAAGGACAAGGGCAGCAGATACATGGGAACACCGCCACCTACAAGTTCCCCTCCAAACCGCACACCATCCCAACCTGCAACTATAGCGCCGTTCCTTCACTGTTGCTGGGTCAAATTCCTGGAACACTCTCTCCAACAACTTTGGAGGTGTTGCTTTATCAGATGGACTGCAGCAGTTCAAGAAGGCGGCTCACCACCATTTTCTCAAGAGAAAAATACGGGTGAGCAACAAATTCTGGCCTTGCCCACATCCCATGAACCAATAAAAAAAAAACTTGAGCAGGGGACTCAGTTTCAGGTCCCAACCAAATGGTGGCACCTGCAACAATGTAGCACTCCTCCAGTACTGCATTGGAGTGTTATCCTAGATTTCATGCTCAAATCTCTAGAGTGAGACTTGAACCCACAACCAACTGACTCAAAGGCAAGAGTGCTACCTACTGAGTCTCAGCTGACCTGATAGCGTAGCTGTTTGTTTCTGTGTATTTTGTGTCGATTGGGATTTTACATACAGGAACAGTGACAAATTATGCAAAATATGATAGAAAACTTCTCATTCGTAAGGTTAGAAGTGTAGACTGTTTAAAAACATATAAATTGTGATTGTCCAAATATTTCTCAGTGAAGGGACGAAAGAAGTTCCATCTTTATAACGCTCTACTACATCCTCAATCCATCTTTATAATGCTCTACCACATCCTCCGAACATCTCAAAGTGTTTTACAACCAATGATTAATTTTGGGATGCAGTCAGTGTTACATCGGAGAGCATAGCAGCTAATTTATACCCATCAAGATCCCACAAACAACCAATGAATGGTTGGATAATCTAATTGGTTTTGATGTTAATTGAGGGAGGAATATTAACCTTGCTCATTTTCAAAATAAGGTTTACTGCAGGTTGATGGAGCCTGGGTTTAAATTCTCAACTCAAAGATGGCATCCCTGACAGTGCAGCCATGTTCAGAGGAGTCAGTTTAACTTCAGTGGTGGGCAAGTTTCTAGAAACAATTATTCGGGATAGAATTAGTAGTCATATCAGGAAAGATATCGGTTGATAAGAAAGAGCCAGCATGGATTTCTAAAGGGGAAATCATGTTTAACCAATTTGCTGGTGTTTTTTGAAGAGGTAACAGAAAAGGTCGCTGAGGGTAATGCTGTTGATGTGATGTACATGGACTTTCAAAAAGCATTTAACACAGTGCCACACAACAGAGTCGTGAGAAAAGTTATTGCTCATGGAATAAAAGAGACAGTAGCAATGTGGATACAAAATTGGCTGAAAAATATGAAGCAGAGAGTAATGGTCAATGGAAAATTTTTGGACTGGAGGAAGGTTTGCAATGGAGTTCTCCAGGGGTCGGTGTTGGGACTCTTGCTTTTCCAGATATATATTAATGATCTAGATCTTGGTGTGCAGGGGACAATTTCAAAATTTGCGGATTATATGGAGCTTGGGAGTGTTGTAAACTGTGAGGAGAACAGTGTAGAACTTCAAAAAGATATAGACGTTGGTGGAGTGGGCAGATAGGTGGCAGATGAAGTTCAATGTGGAGAAGTGTGAGGTGATGCATTTTGGTAGGAAGAACATGGACAGACAATATAAAATAAAGGGTGAAATTTTGAAGGGGATGCAGGAGCAGAAAGACCTGGGTATATATGTGCATTGATTATTGAAGGTGGCAGGACAGGTGGAGAGAGCAGTTAATAAAGCATATAGTATCCTGGGCTTTATTAATATGGGCATAGAGTACAAGAGCAAGGAGGTTATGCTGAATTTATTTAAGACTCTCGTTAGGCCTCAGCTGGAGTATTGTGTATAGTTCTGGGCACTGTATTATAGGAAGGATGTGAACACATTGGAGAGAGAGCAAAAGAGGTTTACAAGAATGATTCCAAGGATGAGAAACTTCAGCTATGAGGATAGATTGGAGAGGTTGGGACTGTTCTCCTTGGAGAGGAGAAGGCTAAGAGGAGATTTGATAGAGATGTTCAAAATCATGAGGGGGCTGGACAGAGTAAGTAGGGAGAAGTTGTTCCCGCTCGTAAAAGGATCAAGAACGAGAGGGCACAGATTTAAAGTGATTTGCAAAAGAAGCAAATGTGACGCGAGAAAAAACTTTTTCACACAGCGAGTGGTTCGGGTCTGGAATGCACGGCCTGGAAGTGTGGTGGAGGCAGGTTCAATCGAGGCACTCAAGAGAGCATTAGATTGTTTCTATTCAAATAATCATGCAGGGGTTACGGGGAAAAGGCAGGGCAATGGCACTAGGTCATAATGCTCATTTGGAAAGCTGGTGCATCCAGGATGGGCTGAATGGCCTCCTGCAGTGCTGTTAAAATTGTGCCAATCTTTGGAACTCCTGACCCCAGAGGACCGTAGATGCTCAGACGTTCAGCATATTTGAGGCTATGATTGGTCAAGTTTTGGGCAGTAAAGGAATCGAGGGATAAGGTGGGAAAATGGAGTTGAAGCAGAAGATCAACCATGATCTTAGCAAAAGGCAGAGCAGGCTTGAGGGGCTGAATGGCCTACTCCTGCTCCTTAACGTTATTATATGTTAGATATATACGTGAGATTTGACAATCCAGAAAATATCTCAATTAAGCAGCCAGTGCCATCAAGATCCTTGACCACATATTTTTGTTAAGTTGGTGGAGGAACAGACAGATGGAATTGAAGCCCTTGCAAAGACAAAAGAAATTGAATCTGAAAGAATTCTAAAGCAATACAAGGAACAGGCAATAAAGTGATACTCAGGAAGTAACCTATTGAATTTCAGAGAATATGAAACTAATCAAGCTTCCCTTTTAGTTTATTTGGACATATAAACTTCTCAGTTCGATTCCAGGCACAGTAATCACTCCCAGTATCCATCAGTCTGTGTACAATATTGACCACATGGGATATGAACCTTTAATCGACTAAACAAAAACATCTGGAGAAAGGTCTGTGAAGCCAATAATATTTTACAATAAAAAGGTTAGGATGGGTTCAGTGTCGCCAAGAAAATTTCAATAAAGCGGCTCTCCAGAGCAGGAGTGAGGTTATAAAGATGAACAGTGTTTGCAGGAGTCTGAGGCATCTGGCACAGCCTAACAGCCTGCGAAAGCCGAGGACAGCAGCAGAGCTAAGACTTTATTGGCAGCTTTGGGAAGGATATTGCTTCAGAACAATCGATGATAATCCTGATTTAGTAAAGGCTACCTGCATTTGCGGTAATGGAAGATTCAGCATCATGGAATCCTTTCTTTCATTAGTCAAGGCATAGAATAGAAGAGCAGGGAGGCTGTGCTGGAACGATAGAAAACATTAGTTAGGCCGCAAATTGAGTACTGCGTGCAGTTCTGGTCACCTCATTACAGAGAGGCTGTTATTGCACTAGAGCGGGGACAGGGGAGATTTACGAGGATGTTGTCAGGACTGGAAAATTGCAGCTATGAGGAAAGATTGGAGAGGCTGGGGTTGTTCTCCTTGGAACAGAGGAGGCTGAGGGGAGATTTGATTGAGATGTACAAAATTGTGAGGGGCCTGGATAGTGTGGATGGGAAGGGCCTATTTACTTTAGCAGAGAGGGCAGTGATTAGGGGGAGAGATTTAAAGTGATTGCTAGAAAGATTAGAGGGTGGTGGGGCGGGGGAGGTGGGTGTGAGGAAAGATTATTTTCACCCAGAGGGTTGTGGTGGTCTGGAACTCACTGCCTGAAAGGGTAATAGAGGCAGAAACCTGCGACTCATTTAAAAGGTGTCTGGATATGCACCTCAAGTGCTGTAACCTGCAGGGCTACTGATCAAAAGCAGGAAAGTGGGATTGGGCTGGGGCGCTCAGCTGGTGCAGACATGATGGGCCAAGTGGCCTCTCTCTGTGCTGTAAACTTTCTGTGATTCTATGTTTGGTGAGAGAAGGGAGAGGGGCAGTGGGAAAGTGCAATGGGGGGGGTGGTGGTGTAAGAGAGAACTGGGTGGGGGAGAGAGGGTGTGGCAGGGGAGGGGTAGGGCAGGTGGGGGAGGGTGACAGCACAAGGCAAGGAAGAGAGGGATGAGCCTGCAGGGTGAGGAAGCCCAGGGGAGGAGGAGAAAGTGGGAGAGGGTAAGAGAGAGAGGGCGTTGGGTGAGAGAAGAGGGAGAGAGTGTGGGCCAGGGGAGGGGAGGGGAGATGCTAGGGCAAAGTAGAGGCAGGAGGATGACAGCAGGACATGAGATTCATTTAGATTGCTTTAGCAAAGATGCAATTAGAAGAACAGATTCCCTTTAATCTTCATAAATCTCCAAGTAAATCTAATCTAGCCATGTGATTATTCACATAAATGTGGTCAAACCTGCTTCTCTCTGGAGTGATAAAAATAGATTTCCACTTATATAGCGCCTTTCACATCAGCAAAGGCTTTACAGAGAAAGAAGTATTTTTGAAATTTGTTGTAGAGTAGGAAATGCAGCAGCCAATTTGCACACAGCAAGCTCCCACAAGTAGCAATATGATAATGACCAGATAGTCTGTTTTTAGTGATGTTAGTTGAGGGATCAGGAGAGATCTCCACCCCCCCTCCCCCTCATCTTCAAAATGGCACCATGGGATTGTTTACTTCAACATTTCACCTCAAAGACAGCACCTCCAACACTGTAGCATACCCTCAGTAAGTGGATAACTAGCTTCATGCATAACTTGCATTGCATGTCCATCACCTGGCAAAATGTGACACGACTCTTAGCCTTTACAAACACAAAGGCTGCAGGAATTTACACCGTGTTTAATTTACTGAATGGCTGAAATAAGCTAACCAAACACAACTTTAAAAATGCACCTCGTCAGTCTCTGATCAAGAGCATCTCCACTTCCACATGAGAGAGTCAAGGCAACCAAAGATGAATGTAGGAAGCACACAGAATTTCTCATAACGTTAACCTCAATTGTCCTAAGTCCTGTTCGCACATCACCTTTCCCACCCTACCTGCACTCACTGATCTACATTGGCTCCTGTCCAACAACCCCTCGAATCTTAAAATTCTCACCCTGCTTTACAAACCCGTCCTTGGCCTTGCCCCTCCCTATCTCTCTGGCTTTCTCCAGCACTATCACCTTCCAAGAACACTTCACTCCTCCCATTCTGGCCTCTTACGCATCTGAGTTCCATTTCCCCACTATTGGCGATTGGGGGATGCGATGATGCAGTAACCCAGAGACCCAGGGTAATGCTCAAATCCTGCCACAGTAGAATTCAATAAAAATCTGGAATTAAAAGTCTGATGATGACCATGAAACCATTGTCGATTGTTGTAAAAACCCACCTGGTTCACTAATGTCCTTTAGGGAAGGAAATCTGCCGTCCTTACCCGGTCTGGCCTACATGTGACTCCAGACCCACAGCAATGTGGTTGACTCCTACATGCCCTCTGAAATGGCCTAGCAAGACACTCAGTTGTATCAAACCACTACAAAGTCTCAAAAAAGAAATAAAACCAGGTGGACCACCCAGTATCAACCTAGGCACAGGAAACGACAACTGTCCACCTTCTGTCCTTACTAACGTTTTTTATTCATTGATGAGTTGAGGGCATCGCTGGCTAGGCCAGCATTTATTGCCCATCTTCAGAGGGCAGTTAAGAGTCAGCCACATTGCTGTGGATCTGGAGTCACATGTTGGTCAGACCGGGTAAGGATGGCAGATTTCCTTCCCTAAAGGACATTAGTGAACCAGATGAGTTTTTATGACAATTGGCAATGGCTTCATGGTCATCATCAGACTTTTAATCCTAGATTTTTATTGGATTCAAATTTTACTATCTGCCCTGGTGGGATTCAAACTCAGGTCCTTAGAGCATTACCCGGGGTCCCTGAATAATTAGTCCAGTGACAATGCCACTATGCCACCACCTCCCCCTGGGTCTGCGGCAGGTGGTGAAGAAACCAACAAGAGGGAAAAACATACTTGACCTCATCCTCACCAACCTGCCTGCTCAAGATGCATCTGTCCATGACAGTATCGGTAGGAGTGACCACTGCACAGTCATTGTGGAGACGAGGTCCCGCCTTCACATTGAGGATACCCTCCATCGTGTTGTGTGGCACTACCACCATGCTAAATGGGATAGATTTCAAACAAATCTAGTAACTCAAGACTGGGCATCCATGAGGCGTTGTGGGCCATCAGCAGCAACAGAATTGTACCTGAAAACCATTTGTAACCTCATGGCCCGGCATGTCCCCCACTCTACATTTACCATCAAGCCTGGTTCAATGAAGAGTGCAGGAGGGCATGCCAGGAGCAGCACCAGACATACCGAAAAATGATGTGTCAACCTGGTGAAGCTATAACACAGGACTACTTGTGTGCCAAACAGCCTAAGCAGCAAGTGTTAGTCAGAGCTAAGCGATCCCACAACCAACAAGATCAGATCTAAGCTTTGCAGTCCTGCCACAACCAGTCGTGAATGGTGGTGGATGATTAAACAACACAGTGGAGGAGGAGGCTCCACAAATATCCCCATCCTCAATGATGGAGCCCAGTACATCAGTGCAAAAGATAAGGCTGTAGCATTTGCTGAAATCTTCAGCCAGAAGTGCCGAGTGAATGATCCATCTCAGCCTCCTCTGGAGATCCCCAGCAATTCGACTCACTCCGCGTGATATCAAGAAATGGCTGAATGCACTGGAAACGGCAAAGGCAATGGGCCCCGACAATATTCTGGTAATAGTACTGAAGACTTTTGCTCCAGAACTTGCCGTGCCCCTAGCCAAGCTGTTCCAGTACAGCTACAACACTGGCATCTACCCAGCTATGTGGAAAATTGCCCTGGTATGTCCTGTACACAAAAAGCACAAATCAAACCTGGCACCATCCATCTACTCTCCATCATCAGTAAAGTAATGGAAGGGGTGATCAACAGTGCTATCAAGTGGCACTTGCTTAGCAATAACCTGCTCACTGATGCCCAGTTTGGGTTCCATCGGGCCCACTCAGCTCCTGACCTCATTACAGCCTTGGTTCAAACATGGACAAAAGCGCTGAACTCCCGAGGTGAGGTGAGAGTGACTGCCCTTGTCATCAAGGCAGCATTTGACCGAGTGTGGCATAAAGGAGCCCTAGTAAAACTGGAGTCAATGGGAATCGGGGGGGAAACTCTGCATGGATGGAGTCATACCTAACACAAAGAAAGATGGTTGTGGTTGTGTGAAGTCAATCATCTCAGCCCAGGACATCACCGCAGGAATTCCTCAGGGTAGTGTCCTCGGCCCAACCATCTTCAGCTGCTTCATTAATGATCTTCTCTCCATCATAAGGCCAGAAGTGGGGATGTTCACTGATGATTGCACCATGTTCAGCACCATTTGTGACATTAAGCAGCCCATGTGAATGAGCTGATAAGTGGCAAGTAACATTCGCACCACAAGTGCCAGGCAATAACTGTCTCCAGCAAGAGATAATCTGATGATCTACCTTTGACGTTCAATGGCATTACCACACTATCAACATCCTGGGGGTTATCATCGATCAGAAACTGAACTGCACTAGCCATATAAATACTGTGGCTACAAGAGCAGGTCAGAGGCTGGGAATCCTGAGGCGAGTAACTCACCTCCTGACTCTCCAAAGCCTGTCCATCATCTACAAGGCACAAGTCAGGAGTGTGATGGAACAATCTCCATTTGCAGCTCCAACAACATTCAAGAAGCTCAACATAATCCAGGACAAAGTAGCCCATTTGGTTGGCACCCCATTTACCTCTTTCAACATTCTCTCCCTCCACCACCGACGCACAGTAGCAGCAGTGTGTACCATCTACAAGATGCACTGCAGCAACTCACCAAGGCTCCGTAGACAGCACCTTCCAAACCCACAACCAATACCATCTAGAAGGACAAGGGCAGTAGATAGATGGGAACACCATCACCTGCAAGATCCCCTCCAAGCCACTCACCATCCTGACTTGGAAATATTTTGCCGTTCCTTCACTGTCGCTGGGTGAAAATCCTGGATCTCCCTCCCTAACAGCACTGTAGGTGTACCTACACCGCATGGACTGCAGCGTATAGAGGACAGCTCAACACCACCTTCTCAAGGGCAATTAGGGATGGGCAATAAATGCTGGCTAAGCCAGCAACGTCCACATCCTCTGAAAGTATAGAAAACCAGGAAGGATTTCCTGAGTTTTGGGTCCAGGCATATACTTTTTTTAATTCATTCACAGAATGTGGGCTTCACTGGCTGGGCCAGCATTTATTGCCCATATCTACTTGCCCTTGAGAAGGTGGTGGTGAGTTGCCTTCTTGAACCGCTGCAGTCCATGTGGTGTAGGTACACCCACAGTGCTATTAGGAAGGGAGTTCCAGAATTTTGACCCAGCGACAGTGAAGGAACGGTGATATATTTCAAAGTCAGGATGGTGAGTGACTTGGAGGGAACTTCCAGGTGGTGGTGTTGCACAGCACGATGGAGGCTATCCTCAATGTGATGGTGGGACTTCTCCACAATGACTGGTCGGTGGTCGCTCTCACCGATACTGTCATGGACAGCTGCATCTGCGGCAGGCAGGCTGATGAGGATGAGGTCAAGTATGTTTTGCCCTCTTGTTGGTTCCCTCACAGCCTACCACAAACCCAGACTAGCAGCTATGTCCTTTAGGACTCGGCCAGCTCGGTTACTAGTGGCCAAGCCACAGTTGGTGATGGACAATGAAGTCCCCCACCCAGAGTACATTCTGTACCTTTGCCACCCACCCTCAGTGCTTCCTCCAAGTGGTGTTCAACATGGATGAACACTGATTCATCAGCTGAGGGTCAGGTGGGGTGGGGGTGGTGTGGGTTGGTGGGGGCGTTCCAGTAGGTGGTAACCAGCAGGAGGTTTCCTTGACCATATTTGACCTGATGCCATGAGAAGTTATGGAGTCAGGAGTCAATGTTGAGGACTCCCAGGGCAACTCCCTCCCAACTGTATGCCATCTCTGGTGGGGATATGTAGGATGAGACATACCTAGCATGATGATGGTGGTGTTGTCCGTAAGATATGATTCAATGGGCATGACTGTGTCTGGCTTCCTTGACTAGTCTGAGAGACAGCTCTCCCAATTTTGGCATAAGCCCCCATATGATAGTAAGGAGGACTTTGCAGGGTTGACTGGGCTCCATGTGTCATTGTCATATCCAGTGCCTAGAATGATGCCGGGTGGTTTGTCCGATCTCGTTTATCTTTCTTTTGGACTTCGGAGTAGGGTGATAAACTGAGGGGCTTGCTGGGCCACTGCTGTGGATCTGGAGTCACATGTAGGCCAGATCAGGCAGATTTTCTTCCCAAAAGGGGCATTCGTGAACCAGGTGGGTTTTTATGGCAATCAGCAATAGTTTCATAGTTACTATAAGTGAGACTTGCTTTTTTATTTCTATATTAATTTAATTCAAGTTCCACCAGTTGCTCTGGTGGGATTTGAACTCATGTCCCCAGAGTATTTGCTTGGGCTTCTGGGTTACTAGTTCAGTGACATTACCGCTACACCACCACCTTCCTTAAACGTGTTTTTTTGTGATGCTAAAACCTACCTCTTTGGCCAAGTTTTTGTTCTACCTGTCCTAACATCTCCCTGTGTGGCTTGGTGTCAAATTCTGTGTGATAATGCTCCTGTGAAACATTTTGGTTTGATTTACAAGCACATGCCTGTTACCAATATTCAGCTTCTTCCAGGGCTTAGAATGCACTGCAACTGGAACAGCAGGAAAACAGCTTTTAAAATCATTAGACACTGAAGGATTATAAAACGCAAGAGGCAACGGGTAACAGGAAACCATTAATTTTCATATGCAATTAACCCGAAATCCCAGGTGTACAGAAATATCACACAGAATTCTCCACATAGGAAAACAGGCTACAGTCAAAACCAGAGAGGAGGAAAAATGGTATCTTGTTCCATTTTTCAGTCAATTACTGGTTGGAGGTTTCAGGAGATAATCCTAGTAATTTACCTAACTGTGGGCACAGACTTTCAGCTTCCCAACACCTTCAGTGTAAGTAATTAGAAAAGGAGCAAGAATCGGCCATTCAGCCCATCGAGACTGCTCCACCATTGAATAAAATGATTTTCAACCCTTAGCCTCCACCTTCCCACACTGTCCCAATATCCCTTAAGTACCTTGGTATTCAAAAATAAGATGATCTTTGTCTCGAATGTACTGAATGACTGGGCATCCGCAGCTCTCCGGGATAGAGATTTTCAAATATTTACAATCATCGGAGGGAAGAAATTTCTCCTCATTTCAGTCATGGGCAGCCAATCCCCTATTTAGAAACAAGGACCCTGTGTCATGGATTCCTCAACTGGGGGGAACAAGCGCTCAGCATCTACCCTACCATGGCCCTTGAACCTTTTATGCATTTCAATAGGATTGCTGCTCATTCCTCCAAGCTCCAGAGAGGAAAGGCCCCCCTTCGACTCAATCATTCCTCATCTGACAATGCTGTCACCCCAGCACTCTATCTGCTGAACCTTTGTTGCACTCCCTCCAGCGCAAATGTATTCTTCCTTGGGTATGGAGAACAAAACTGCACCAAAATATATTTTGGGCTCAAGTTCTGAATTGGGACCAGAACCCATGACCTTATGGACTTAGAGAGAGTTAGCCATCGAGCCATGGCTGATAAAATTCACAATCTCTTCCATTCGGGAATTTCTTACTTAATTTAAAAGCTGATACACCCTGAATAAAACACCTTAATTTAGGGCACACATTTATGAAGTTTTATTGCAAGTAGGTAAAATTAGAAGTAATCTAGTTTGTCCATATTATGCCACAAATTATATTGGTGCTCCGTGGTATCTCATTATAAAGCTGCCCACCTCACAAACATACCTGCAGTGTCATATATCTAGCACCAGGCAGAGCTTCGTAAGTTCCAGATGCCCACAGGTATTTGGACGAGATATTAAGCCATGGTTTCAGCGACCCTGATTAGATGCTTGTAAAATAAATTTTGGCAACATTCAGAGCAGGATAGTTCTCCCTGGTGTCCAGGCCAACATTTTACAAACAATCAGCAAAACAGATTAACCCATCAATCATCTCGTTTACTGTTTGTGGGTGCTTGCTGTGCGCAAATTGCCGACCAAACAAACAGTGGCTGGGATGGATTTCAGCTGACCCTGAGGATGTGGAAAGTGCAATACAATTACAAGTTGGGCTGGAGAAGATGCAAAATAGAATTACAGGAATGATGATGGGTTCTCGTAATAGGGTTGGACAAAGAGGGGTGGGAGGAGGCATGGACTAGTTGGGCTAAATGGCCTGTGTCTGTACTATATACTCAATATAAGTTATTTACAATTCTAAAGGGACATAGGAGCAGTAAATTCAAATGGACCTGTAGATGAAAACCATATCTGTAGTGGTGAAAAGTTTTGCTTATGAAATGAGGAAAAGTAAAAAGAAAGACTTGTATTTACATTTTTTTAATTCATTCATGGGATGCGGGCATCACTGGCTAATTGCCTGCCCCTAATTGCCCTTGTTCAGAGGGCATTTAAGAGTCAACCACATTGCTGTGGATCTGGAGCCACATGTAGGCCAGACCAAGTAAGGACAGAAGATTTCCTTCCCTAAAGGACATTAGTGAACCAGATGGGTTTTTATGACATTCAGCAATGACTTTTAATTCCAGATTTTTATTGTTGGGATTCGAACCTGTTCCCCAGAGGATTACCCTGGGTCTCTGGAATACTTGTCCAGTGCCAATGCCACTGCCTCCCCATCTTTCACGGCCACCAGATGCCTCAGGGCACTTTATGGCCAATGAAGTGCTTGAAGTGTAGTCACTATTTCAATGTAGTCAATATGGGACTAAGTTGTTGAGGCTGAGATGTGAATTAAAAATTTCAAAACTGAGATTGCTAGCTTTTTGTCAGGTAATGGTATTAAGGGTAATGGAAGCAAAGCAGTGGATGGAGTTAAGATGCAGATCAGCAATAAACTAATTTAATGGCAGAACTGGCACCTCCTGTTCCAGTAATTTCATTCCAATTAGGTACGTTAAAAACCTTTAACAAAAAATGCCTCCCCGGCTTAAGTTAATGTTCAATTACATTAACTTGCAAATAAGAAACATATGGACCAACAGTGAATGTGGGGTTTAACTGTAAAGAAAATGATTGATGAAATTAAATAGTTACACAATTGACTTCTTAAGTTCAATCCAGTCCAATTTGAGTGAGAACATCTCTCCATGGGAGCATCCTCTCGGTCCAAATGTTGTAGTTTCAAGCCCCACATCGAGTATCCTGACTGACATTTCTTTCTATCAAATCCCTCCATGTTCTTATCCCTGTAATCTCCTCCAGCCCCACTATCCTCTGAGATCTCTGCACACCCTCCAATTTTATTTATTCCACCATTGTCGGTTGTGCCTTCAGCTGCCTGGGCCCGAAACTCAGGAATTCCCTCCCAAACCTCTCTGTCCCTCTACCTGCCCCTCCTTTTAAGGCACTCCTTAAAATCGATCTCTTTGACCAAGCTTTTGGCCACCTGCTGTAATATTGCCTTACATATGGGTTTGGTGTCACGTTTTCTTTGATTGCATTTCTGTGAAATGCTTTGGAACATAAACTGCTTCAGCAACTTGCAATTAATGATGTTTCTGGTAGATCTGATGGGATACTACGGAAATATATGTTTGTTTATTCTATAGCTAAGAAGCAGATAGTTTTACATATCACTGTTAACTCACTTAGGCCTATTTTCACCTTTTTATTTTGGACGGTTTTTTTGTGCCTGTCAATGATAGAGGATGTTACATAGCTGGTCAAACAAATCTGAAATCAACAACAGCATCCTGACCTCCAGCATAAAACTCCCTCTACTCTTGCTGCACAATGATCCTTAACCCCAGCCTCAGGACAGTTGATTGAAATAAGTCTGAAGTATTATTGAGTAAAAATTATTTTTGTCTATTTTTTTTAGGAAACTCCCAGAACCACAAGCCGATGGAAAAGGTAAAGAAAACTTTTCACAAAGTATCAGTTTTATATGAACCTTGGTTTTTCCCCCGACAAATATACTGGGAACTGCATGACTGAGTGGGTCCGGGATCAGATCCAACCTCGACTGAGATTCTTACTATTGTTTCTTTTGCTCCCCCTCCCAAACAAAACCCCGCTGCTGGTTTTGGCAGGTCCTTAGCTGCAATACTGTATTGAATTGAGGTCAGCCCTGGCTGGCAGTGAGGAGGGAGAGTTGGCAGGGGACCTCCTGCACTTCAACACCATGTGCTAACTGGCCACCGAATGGTGTTGGCGAGTTCGATGTCCTGTTCAGCCTTTACACTGAGTCCAAATTGTTTAACCAGGGACAAAGTTGGCTGTAAATAAAATGAGAAACAGACCAGCCCCCCTGTATCAGGTTATATATAATATTTTATTGCTCCCCCAAATTTCCAGTGAGCAGCTGACCCACACAGACCAGAAAGATCCCAGGTTAATCTCAGGCTGGTGTAGTTAGTTGATTTCAATTAACAGAATCCAGCTGTGGCTGAGTGGACAGCATTCTGACCTCTCAGCCTGAAGGGCATGGGTTCAAATTCCATTCCAAAGACTTGAGCACATAATCCAGGCTGACACTCCCAGTGCCAGTACTGAGGGAGTGCCGCACTGTTGGAGATGCTGTCTTTCAGATGAGATGATAAACCGAGCCTTCATCTGCCCCCTCAGGTGAATAACAAAGACCCCATGACACTATTTTGTTATTCTGGACAATACCTATCCCTCAACTAATATCACTAAAATAGATTATCTGGACATTATCTCATTGTTATAAAAACAAAAAACTACTGCGGATGCTGGAAATCCAAAACAAAAACAGAATTACCTGGAAAAACTCAGCAGGTCTGGCAGCATCGGCGGAGAAGAAAAGGGTTGACGTTTCGAGTCAACCCTTCGGTCATGAGGACTCGAAACGTCAACTCTTTTCTTCTCCGCCGATGCTGCCAGACCCGCTGAGTTTTTCCAGGTAATTCTGTTTTTATTATCTCATTACTGTTTGTGGGAGCTTGCTGTGTACAAATTGGCTGCTGCATTTCCTAAATTCCAACAGTAACTGTACTTCAAAAGTACTTAATTGGCTGTAAAAGCTTTGGGAGCTCTTTAGAGCATGAAAGGTTTTTTTTTGCAGAAGGGAGAGAGAGTTCATTAGTGAATGAAAAATAGAATTAAATCAAAGAAAACTTCTGAAGGATTTTAATTGTTAATATATTAATGACCATTGATAATTTCAATGAATAGTGAAACAGAACTGCTGTTTCACAGAAGGAATTCTTAATGAATGTAGAAGCAGAACAAATGTGCTTTTGCCTGAAAAGAGAAGGCTGCTGTTAAGCAATAATTGGTTCATTAACCTTCACCTAATGGTGTCAGGAAAGTTAGTGAAGAACATTGGAAAGGGATTTCTATTACTTTAAATTTAATTTTGTACCATATAGCTTTTGGAGATGATTATGAACCAGCCATACATGATCATCCCAAGCTCTTTGCATACTGACCACGTCCATTTTATTCGTTCATGGGGAATCCAACAGGATTGTGCCCGTGGCTTGACAGATCGCTGTGGTCAACAAGTTTCAGTTGCATACTCGATTATCTTACTTGAGGTTTCCAATTTATGCGAGTTCTGGTGATGGAACTTGCAGGCTGTGGTTAGGAGAAAGCTGCTCGTCAGATATTCCAAAACAAGCTGCAACAAATCTGAATGTTGGTAAAATCTCAGACTGGGGAGGTGGTGGCATGGTGGTATTGTCACTGGACTAGTAACTCAGAAACCCAGGGTAATGCTCTGGGGACCTGAGTTCCAATCCTATCGTGGTAGACGGTGAAATTTGAATTCAATAAAAATTTGGAAGTAAAAGTCTGACGATGACCAAAAAACCATTGTCGATTGTCAGAAAAACCCATCTGGTTCACTAATGTCCTTTAGGGAAGGAAATCTGCCATCCTTACCTGGTCTGGCCTACATGTGTCTTCATACCCACAGCAATGTGGTTGACTCTTAAATGCCTTCTGAACAAGGGGCAGTTAGGGATGGACAATAAATGTTGGCCTAGCCACATCCCATGAACGAATGAAAAAAAAGATATTCAAGAACAATTCGAGCATTAGGACCACAAATCTGCTTTTTTACGACACACTAGTGATTATTAATAGAACTGAAACTTTAAATTGCAATAAATGAGTTCTTAATGTAACTCCGATGAGGTGTTCAAACTTATGCAGTATTTTAATGGAGTAAATAAGGGGAACTGTTGTTACAGGCAGGAGAGTCAGTAAATAGAGAACACAGATTTAAGATAATTGGCGTCCTTTGGATGAGATGTAAAAAAACCAGGGTTCCTGTCTGCTCTTTCAGGTAGGAGCAATTGCTCTTGTCAAGATCTGGCACAGACTCAATGGTTCAAGTGGTCTCCTTCTGTGCAGTCATTATCCTATTATTCTACAATTCTGTGATCCTGTGGCCACTATTTTGAAAAAGAGCCGTTCTCCTGTTGTCCTGACCAATATTTATCCTCAACCAACATCAATTAACAGCAGTCAAGATAGACTCTGTTTAAAGTTACTGTAGTACAGATGATCTGGTTATTTATCACGTTGCAGAGAGCTTGCTGTGTGCAAATTGGCTGCAGCGATACCCACAATACGACAGTGGCTGCACATCAAAAGAGTAACTCATAGCACATAAAGCACTTTGGGACATTTTGGTGTCTTTTTATGTCTCAGTAATCAGAGTAAGATATGGGATAGATTGACTCTATAGCTCAATTGTTTAATGGTCTTTGGTCAAGGTTTTGTCTTTAAAATTGGCCCATTAAAAAGTTATATACCTGCCTCCTGTGTTTCTGAAACCCAGATCATTAAATTACATGGAATATACAGAAACAAAAACAGGCCATTTGACCCAATCAGCTCATGCCGTTTATCTTCCACACGAGCCACTTCCCATCTTTTCTCATCTACCTTTATTTGAATAACCCTCTTTTCCCTTCTCCCTCTTACATTTATCAACTTTCCCCTTAAATGCATCTACAAAATTCACTTCAACTTCTCCCTGTGGTAGCGAGTTCCACATTCTCATCATTCTCTGGGTAAAGAAGTTTCCCTTGAATTGCTTGTTGGATTTATTAGTGACCATGATATATTGATGGTCTCTAGGCTTGCTCTTAACCACAAGAGGAGATATTCTCTATCCACGCAATCAAAACCGTATAATTTTAAAGGCCTCTATTAGATCATGCCACTGCCTTTTCTTCACAAGAACTCAACCTGTTCATCCTCTCCTACAGGATATAACCTTGTCATTAGGTATTACCTTTGTAATTCCTCTTTGCACCATCTCCACAGAAATATAGAAATTTACAACATGGAAGGAGGCCATTCGGTCCATCATGTCAGTGGCAGCTGTAAAAGAATTATCCAGCCTAATCGCATTTCCAAGTTCTTAGTCTGTAGCCTTGCGGGTTATAGCACTTCAAGTGCAGATCCAAGTATTTCTTAAATGTGCTGAGGGTTTCTGCCTCTACCAGCATTTAGGCAGTAAGTTCCAGACCCCCACGACACTCTGCAAGAAAAGGTTTTCCTCATAGGAACACAGGAATATAGGACTTAGGAGCAGAGTAGGCCATTCACTCCTTTGAGCCTGCTCCACCACTCGATAAGATCATGGCTGATCTGGTTATGGTCAACTCCACTTTCATGTCTGCTGCTATAACCGTTGACTTCTTGTCAATCAGAAATCTATCTAACTCAGCCTTGAATAAATTCAATGACCCAACCCCCCTCCACTCTGAAGAAGAGAATTCTTTCTCTGAGAGAAACTATATCTCCTCAGTTCCGCCTTAAAATAGAGACCTCTTATTCTTAAACTGTGTCCCCTTGTTCTAATCTTCCCCTATAAGAGAAAACATCCTCCCAGTATCTACCCTATCAGGTCTCCTTGGGATGTTATATGTTTCAATAAGATCCTCTCTCATTCTTCTAAACTCCAGGTATAGGCCCAACCTGCTCAACCTTTCCTCATAAGATAAGCCCTTCATGCCAGTAATGAGTCCTCAACTCCCCTCTAATCCTTCTGTGAATTATTTTAAATCTATGCCTCTGGTTATTGACTTCTCTTCTAAGGGAAATAGATTCTTCCTATTTGCTCTATCTAGGTTCCTATACATGCCTCTATATATCTCCAGTGCCTCTATGTCCTTCAATAATATGGTGAACAAAACTATAATCCAGCTCTATCCAGCTCTAACCCCCCTTGCCTTAAACCAGCTTATATTTCACCTCTTTTCTATTTTTACTTAGTTCTGTTGAAGAGTCATATGGACTCGAAACGTTAACTGTGTTCCTCTCCACAGATGCTGCCAGACCTGCTGAGTTTTTCCAGGTATTTTTATTTTTGTTTTGGATTTCCAGCATCCGCAGCTTTTTGCTTTTATAAAACTATAATCATGTTTAACCAATTTATTGGAATTCTTTGAAGGAGTCACATGTGCTGTGGATAAAAGGGAACCAGTGAATGTACTGTATTTAGATTTCCATAAGGCAAAGATTATTGTGGAAAATAAAAGTTCATGGTGTAGGGGGTAATACATTGGCATGGATAGAAGATTGGCTAGCTAACAGAAAGAGTAGACATAAATGGGGTTTTTTCTGGTTGGCAGGATGTAATGAGTGGTGTGCCACAGGGATGACTGCTGGAACCTCAAATGTTTGCAATTTATATAGATGACTTGGATGAAGGGACCGAAGGAATGGTTGCTAAATTTACAGATGGCACAAAGATAGGTAGGAAATTAAGTTGTAAAGAGAACATAAGGAAGCTACAAAGGGATAAAGATAGGTTAAGTGAGTGGGCAAAGATCTGGCAAATGGAGTATAATGTGGGAAAATGTGAAATAGTTCATTTTGGCAGGAAGAATAAAAAAAATAAGCTTATTATCTAAATGGTGAGAGATTGCAGAGCTCTGAGATTCAGAAGGATCCGGGTGTCCTAGTGCATGAATTATGAAAGGTTAGTATGCAGGTACAGCAGGTAATTAGGAAAGCTAATAGAATGTTATCATTTATTGCGAGGGGAATTGAATACAAAAATAAGGAGGCTATGCTTCAGACATACAGGACACTGGTGAGACCACACATGGAGTATTGTGTACAGTACAGGTCACCTTATTTGAGGAACGATGTAAATGTGTTGGCAGCAGCTCAGAGAAGGTTTACTAAATACCAGGAATGGGCGGGTTGTCTTATGAGGACAGATTGGGCAGGCTAGGCTTGTATCACCTGGAGTTTAGAAGAGTAAGAGGCAACTTGATTGAAACATATAAGACCTTAAGGGATCTTCACAGGGTGGATGTAGAAAGGATGTTTCCTCATGTGGGAGACCCTAGAACTAGAGGTCACTGTTTAAAAATAAGGGGTCGCTTATTTAAGACAAGAGATGAGAAATTTTTTCTCTGAGGGTAATGAGTCTTTGGAGCTCTCCGTTGAATATTGTTAAGGCAGAGGTAGATAGGTTCTTGATGAGCAAGAGGGTGAAAGGTTATCAGGGGTAGGTGGGAGGTTGCAATCAGATCAGCCATGATCTTATTGAATGGCGGAGTGGGCTCGAAGAACCAAGTGGCCTATTCCTCTTAATTTGTATGTTCGTGTGTATGCAGCACTCCAAATCGGTAAATCATGTTAATGTTAATCATTCTGTGTTCACTGTTCCCTGGTGTGTGGCATGACTTGCATTTTTTGTACTTTTGTGTTATTTATGAAGAGTAGGTAGAGCTGACTGCAGCCTCTATGACCTGTAAATCTCTGAGTCATGAATCAGTCATGCATTATATTAACCAGCTCAGCCCCCAGACAATTTGGGGCTTTCCCACATAATATTAGTTTGATTCACATTGCCAGTTGAGGTAACTTTACTGTTCTATAAAGAGGTAAGATGAGTGAATGTTTTTTTGCTCCTTGTGCTAACTTGGTGGTCTATATGCATTTCCTTGTTGATAGCTTGATACTCTTCATGTTACAACTGTAGTTGGTTATGTAATAAAAACAGAAAGTGCTGGAAATGCTCAGCAGCACCAGATAGCACCTTTGGAGAGAGACGGCAAGTTAACCTTTCAGGCTGATGACATTTATCAGAACTGCAATAAGCTAGAGCAGCATTTTTCTAACTTGTTTCACCTTCCAGGTGTCTCTGATGTGTTTGTCTACACCACTTCCTTGTCTGAATATTTTATAGCTCCTGTGATCAGGTTCCCTTGTCTCAGGACTGCCAGCACTTAAATTGAGTCTTTGTGTTCTCCATTCCAATTCTGTTCAGGTAGCCGGAAACACCGGCACACCTTCATTGTTAGTTTCATCGAACAAAATACCTATTTCAAACATGTCACAGACATGAAAACAGAAAATGCTGAAAAAACGCAGCAGGTCTGGCAGCATCTGTGGAGAGAGAGAGAGAGAAACAGCTAATAGAGTCATAGAGGTCTACAGCTCAGAAAAAGGCCCTTCGGCCCATTGAGTCTGCGGTGATCAAACAAGTACCTAACTATTCTAATCCCATTTTCCAGCACTAGGCCCATAGCCTTGTATGCCATGGCATCGCAAGTGCACATCCAAATACTTCTCAAATGTTATGAGGGTTTCTGCCTCTACCACCCTTTCAGGCAGTGAGTTGCAGATTCCCAACACCCTCTGGGTGAAAAAATGCTTCCTCACATCCCCTCTAAACCTCCTGCCCCTTACCTTAAATCTATGCCCCCTGGTTCTTGATCCCTCCATCAAGGGGAAAAGTTCCTTCCTGTCTACCCTATCTATGCCCCTCATAATTTTATATGCCTCAATCATGTCCCCCCTCAATCTCCTCTGCTCCAGAGAAAATAACCCCAGTCTATCCAATCTCTCCTCATAACTAAAACTCTCCAGCCCAGGCAACTTCCTGGTAAATCTCCTCTGCACTCTCTCTAGTGCAATCACATCCTTCCTATAATGCGGATTCTAGAACTGCACGCAATACTCTAGCTGTGGCCTAACCAGCATTTTATACAGTTCCAGCATAACCTCCCTGCTCTTATATTCTATGTCTCGGCTAATAAAGGCAAGGATCCCATATGCCTTCCACCCCACCAATTTTCATGTCATCCGCGAACTTACTGATCAACCCTCCTACATTCAAGTCTAAATCGTTTATATATACCACAAACAGCAAGGCACCCAATATCGATCCCTGTGGAACCCCACTGGACACAGGCATCCAGTCACAAAGACACCCCTCGACCATCACCCTCTGCTTCCTGCCACTCAGCCAACTCTGGATCCAATTTGCCAAATTGCCTTGGATCCCATGGGTTCTTACCTTAGTTATCAGTCTCCCATGCGGGACCTTATCAAAAGCCTTGCTGAAGTCCAAGTAAACTACGTCATATGCATTGCCCTCATCTACACACCTGGTCACCTCTTCGAAAAATTCAGTCAAATTGGTCAGACCTGACCACCCCTTAACAAAACCATGCTGACTGTCCTTGATTAATCCCTGCCTCTCCAAGTGTAGATTAATTCTGTCCCTCAGAATTGCTTCCAATAGTTTCCCCACCCAATGTAAGAACTCCAATATGACTCTTGAGTATGACTGAAAAAAAAGAGACATGTCAAAGCCTTTCCTCTTGCATTCCTCGGGACACTTCGCAAGAATACCAATATATGGAAAAAACAACAATTTATACTGTATGAGAAGAGTGCTAATTGGTTGGCAAGTGGACTCTGGTAAAGGTGTTGCCATGGAGAATGCACCAGTGATGGTGGCTGACAGTTCACTGTCAAGCATTGTTTGAAATTTAAAATAGGCAGCTTGACCCTGATTGGTCAAGGCATTGCCCGAGGAATGAGTCAGCGAATGGCTGTCACTTATTCTGTTTAGCTGGAAGAAGCGCAATGTGTGTACCTGTTCTTTCTGTCTGCAAAGAACAGGGCCCTGTGTATTAATATATGTAGCTTCCAGTACACACAAATACTCCACACTGCGAGCCTGGCTGATGGCCTTAAATTGGTTGTCAGCGTAATTCTTAACGCACTGAGGATTATTTAGCAGATGTTGTCCAATAGCGAAATCACATCTGATGTTGGACACTGTGTTTTGGAGTTTTGCAAGCACGGGCTGGTTGGGTATGGACTGTACCCTGCCTATTGTGAACAGTGGAAGGGATACGCTGTTTGATACAATCCGCCAGTGTATGGGACATGCGGCCTACATACCTAGCATCACACTGGCACTGAAATTCATAGAAATAACAGGGTCGTGCTGCCTGGTTTAAATTTGAAACAATGTTTGGCAGTTAACTGTAAGTCAAGTCACCATCACTGGTGCATTCTCCATGGCAATGCCTCTACCAATCATAGTCTACTTGCCAACCAGTAAGCACTCTCTTCTCATACAGTATAAATTGTTATTTTTCCCCTTATTTTAGTATTCTTGTGAAGTGACAAGATGAGTGCAAGACAAAAAGCTGCGACAAGTCTCTTTTGTTCGCAATACTCAAGTTCTGAACTATCAAATAACTATATGACTCTTCTTCGGAACTGAAGAGAGGCAGGAATGTGATGGGTTTTATGCAGTTGAAAAAGTTGGGAGGGTCAGGTGGAGCAAAAAGGGTCAGGGGTAGGTTTGAGGGCGGGGGGGAGATTAAATGACACAGATGTCCAGGGACAAAAGGAGTGGTAATGATGGTTTCAAAGAAACAATGCATTGTTCCAGAGTAGGTGTTAATAGCAAAATAAAGATCAGCACTGCCTTAAAGCAAAACATGAGAACAAGATACAGAGGGGGACCAGGGGGGATAAAAAATACAAAATGGAGGCCAGAGTTCATGGTCTGAAGTTGTTGAACTCAATATTCAGTCCGGAAGGCTGTAAAGTGCCTAATCGGAAGATGAGGTGCTGTTCCTCCAGTTTGCGTTGGGCTTCACTGGAACATTGTAGCAGCTGAGGACAGAAATGTGGGCATGAGAGCAGGGTGGTGAATTGAAATGGCAAGCGACCGGAATGTCTGGGTCATGCTTGCAAACTGAGAGAAGGTGTCCCACTCATTGATCACCCAGTCTGCGTTTAGTCTTCCCAGTGTAGAGGAGACTGCAATGCGAGCAGCGAATACAGTACAACCAAATTGACAGAAGTACAAGTAAATCGCTGCTTCACCTGGAAGGAGTCTTTGGGACCTTGGACAGTAAGGAGGGAGGGGTTGGAGACACATGTCACAGGCTTGTCTGTATTTCTGCCTCATCCAAAACCTGTGCTTCAGGCCACTCAGTTCCTGACCTCATCACAGCCTTGGTTCAAACATGGACAAAAGAGCTGAACTCCTGAGGTGAGGTGAGAGTGACTGCCCTTGACATCAAGGCTGCGTTTGACAGAGTGTGGCATCAAGGCGCCCTAGCAAAACTGGAGTCAATGGGAATCAGTGGAAAACTCTCAACTGGTTGAAGTCATACCTAGCACAAAGGAAGATGGTTATGGTTGTTGGAGGTCAGTCATCTCAGCTCCAGGACCTCACTGCAGGAGTTCCTCAGGGTAGTGTCCTCAGCCCAACCATCTTCAGTTGCTTCATCAATGACCTTCCTTCCGTCATTAGGTCAGAAGTGGGAATGTTCACTGATGATTGTACAATATGCAGCACCATTTGCGACTGCTCAGATACTGAAGCAGTCCATGTCCAAATGCAACAAGACCTGGACAATATCTAGGCTTGGGCTGACAAGTAGCAAGTAACATTTGCACCACACAAGTGCCAGGCAATGACCACCTTCAACAAGGGGGAATCTAACCATTGCCCCTTGACATTCAAAGGCATTACCATTACTGAATCTCCCACTATCAACATCCTGGGGGTTATCATATTGACTAGAAACTGAACTGGACTAGCCATTTAAATACTGTGGCTACAAGAGCAGGTCAGAGGCTTGGAATCATGTGACGAGTAACTCACCTCCTGCCTCCCCAAAACCTGGCCACCATCTACAAGGCACAAGTCAGGAGTGTGATGGAATACTCCACATTTGCCTGGATGAGTGCAGCTTCCATAACACTGAAGAAGCTCGACACTGTCCAGGACAAAGCAGCCTGCTTAATTGGCACCACATCCACAAACATTCACTCCATCCACCACAATAGCAGCAGTGTGTACCATCTACAAGATGCACTGCAGGAATTCACCAAGGCTCCTTCGACAGCACCTTCCAAACGCACGACCACCACCAGCTGGAAGTTCACCTCCAAGCCACTCACCATTCTAACTTGGAAATATATCGCCGTTCCTTCACTGGAACTTCCTCCCTAACAGCACTGTGGGTGTACCTACACCACATGGACTGCAGCGGCTCAAGAAGGCAGCTCACCACCACCTTCTCAAGGGCGATTAGGGATGGACAATAAATGCTGGGCCCAGCCAGAGAAACCCACATCCCGTGAATAATGAATAATAAAAAAACGCTCCTTGCTTTGGCTTAATCAGGGACACCTATGATCTGTCCAGAGATTTGACGAAAGATCACAGACCTGAACCTTTAACTGTTTCTCTCTCCACAGATACTGCCTGACCTGCTGAGTTTTTACAGAATTTTCTGAGTTTATTTCAGAATTTCCAGCATCTGCACTACTCTGCATCAGTACTCACAAGAGCAGTTGGTTTGGAGCTCAGTTGTGAGCCACCATCCACTCCCCATGGTGCTAGCACCCTATACCTTTGGGAATGGATGTATGCTTCATCATGAATCTTATTTTCTTTCCCATCCTCTGGGGTTAGCCAAGTTTTGGATATTTCCAGCATGTCACAGCTACCAGTCTGGCTTCTGGATCAAGCATTTTATTTCTAATGTTACCAAAAGGCAAATATGAGCATATTAATGTGGATTTGCGTCCTTTAATAGCGTATCTGCTCCCTGGTGCTGGTTCACGTATGTATCTCTGAGTCACTGTGTCCATACCCACCTGTTGAAAAAAGAATGAAAAGCTAACATTTTTATAGCGCCTTTTACTGTCTCAAGAGATCCTGAAATGCTTTACAGCGAATGAAATACTTTTGCAATGTACTCACTGTTGCTGTTTATGAAATGTGGCAGCCAGTTTGTTCAGAGCAAGTTAGAGTCATAGAGTTATACAGCACAGAAACAGGCCCTTCAGCCCATCATGTCCGTGCCGGCCATCAAGCTCCTATCGAATCCAACCCCATTTTCCAGCACTTGGCCTGTAGTTCTCCAAAACATCATCGTGAGAGTGACCAATTTGAGTGATGTTCTTGTGGAGTGAATACTTCCTCCCTATCCCTCTTCAGAATAATGCCAGGGATCTGTAACATCTACCTGAGAGGGCAGATAGGACCTTGGTTTAATGTCTGATTAAGAAAGACAGCAGCTCCAACAGTGTAGCACTCTCTCAGTATTGGCATTAAGAGTGTTGGCCTGGCTTTTGTGCTCTTAAGGCTCTGGAACAAGACTTGAATGTCTGTCTTCTGATTTGGAGGTAAGGGTGCTACCCACTGAGCGCCAGCAGACACAGCAGTGAAGGCAGGTGCCAACAGCACCTTGTGCATTGACTGATCATCGTGAAGCAGCTTTCATTCAGTAATGCAAGTTCATTTGTAACACTGTATGGTGCCCAAAGTGCTTTATTTTTCTGCGCTTTTACTTCCCACTAAAGTTTGAAGTCTTCACCTGTGTCCATACAGCACCACGACTGCTCCTGAAGAAGATATCGCAGCGTATTCAGCCGGCAGCAGGTATCCTGGTCGAGTAGAGAGACCTGGTTATAATCGTTTTGGAAACACTTCTTCAAGCTCCACCTTCAGCAGCACATTAGAGAAGAAATTGGAAGAATGTGAAAAGGTACCTGGTGGTGTTGGATATTCTGTGCTCTAGTGTGTGTGAGGAATACTCTGGTTGGATATGTGTGTGACTCCATACATTGTTTCTCCTTTTCCAGTGCACTCCTGCAGTCCTGACATTGTCCATGTTTATTGCAGGCAGCTGCCTATATCTGACAAATAACAGCCCCATTACCATTGATATCAAAACAATTAGAGTAAATGAACAATGGGACTTATTTTATTTTTTTAGAACTAATATTTCAACACTTATTTTCCAGATCCTGAAGTACACGTGATAAATTAATTATTTCAAATGTACATCAATTGCAATTAATGTAAAGCTTCTTTTATCACCAGGAGCTCGCCAAGGAGAGACAGGAAAATCAAAAACTAGTCAAACTACTACAGGATAGAGATGACCTTATTGGGAAACTGAAGGAAGAAATTGATCTTCTGAACAGAGTAAGAACTATTCATTAGAAAGACTTGTCATAGAATTGAAAAAAATATTATTTTAAAGGGGTTATCAACTTTAAATTGCATGACTGTGCTAATTTAGGATTAACAGACTGTGTATTGCATGGTGCAACACTCCTGTCCTGGTAAAACTGACCCTCACCTCTCCTGGGATGAGCACCAGTGAAGATCCACTACTGAATCTGTGTAACATGTGCGTGGTTTGCACATGTTTGAGAGACATTCGTGCATGCGTGTTTATATGTGTGTGAGAAATATGCAGATGTGTGTGTCAGGGAGAGAAATCATGGACCTTGGTCCTTCTACCATTTCCAGACCCCTTATTCCACCCTCCCACCCAACCCCACTTTAACCCTCTGCCTCATTGTCCAGGTGCCCAGAATTAGGAACCATAGTCACAGTGCGGTCGAAATGTGTTGTATAGGTTTAGTAAAACTTCTTGGCTTTTGTACTCTATTCCTCTATTCATGAAGCCCATAGAATTCTCAGGTTTTTAGAATGATGCACTTTGCAACCACTGCTTTAACAGAAAATTACACACAACTTGGTCGTTCATATTATGCAACCAGCTCAACTTCTTTGAATTTGGCCGCATGCAATACCCGGACAGGAACATCCAAAATACTTGAACCTCACAAGCACACCAAAGAACAATCCTATGTACAAATGATAATATCTTGAACTAACAGTGACATATTCTATTGGTGCATGACTCCTGGTTTCAGCTCCAAGTTTAAAAATGGCAAAACCTTCCAGTAAATTAGCACCAACCAATTCATCTGCAATAATGTACTGTTTCTATCCACACAAGTGGGCTTTGTTAACAGAAAAATTACATTGTGTATTGAGTGATAAATATTTTCTCATTTTAAATTGAAACTAACCACACTTACAAAGGAGCATTTAATAGGAGAGCAAAGTACTGCAGATGCTGGAAAACTGAAATAGAAACAGAAAATGCTGAAAATACTCAGCAGGCCAGGCAGCATCTGTGAAGAGAGAAACAGTCAATACTTCAGGTCCAAGACCTGCACTAGTTCTGACGAGGGGTTAGTGACCTCGGTTTCTCTCTGCACAGGCCCTGCTGACGTGCTGAACATTTCCAACGCTTCCATTTTTACTTCACCCCTGTACTTTGTATACTCCTCCAGGCTTTCTACAAAAGACTTGATACTGTAGAAAGTCTAGAGGAGTATAGAAAGTACAGGGGTGAAGTAAAAATGGAAATTAGGAAAGCAAAGAGAGGATAGGAAAAAAAATTGGCAGGTAAAATCAAAGAAAATCCTAAGATGTTTTACCAGTACATTAAGAGCAAGAGAATAACTAAGGAAAAGGGTCGGGCCTGTCAGAGACGTACTTGGTAACCTGTGGGTTGATGCAGAAGATGTAGGCAGGGTTCTCAATGAGTAATTTATCTCTGTCTTCACTGAGGGATGATCCGGATATTCTAGTTAAAGAGGAGGACTGTGAAATGTTAGATACAATAAGCATAGTTAGAGAGCAAGTCCTTGAGGGTCTGGCATCCTTGAAGGTGGATAAATCACCAGGGCCAGATGGACTGTATCCCAGGCTGTTAAAGGAAGCCAGGAGGAAATAGCAGATGCTTTGAGGATCATTTTCCAATCCTCGCGAGATACAGGTGAGGTCCCAAAGGATTGGAGGCCTGAGAATATTGTACCATTATTTAAAAAGACTGTGAGGGATAGGCCAGAAAATTATAGGCCGGTCAGTCTGATGTCATTGGTGGGCAAATTATTGGAAACAATTCTGAGAGACAGAATAAACTGTCACTTAGAAAGGCACAGGTTGATCAGGGACAGTCAGCATGGTTTTGTTAGGGGAAGAACGTGTCTTACTAACTTAATAGAATTTTTTGAGGAAGTAACGAGGAGGATTGATGAGGGTAATGCAGTGGATGTTGTCTACATGGATTTTAGTAAGGCATTTGACAAGGTCCCACATGGCAAACTGGTCAGAAAAGTGAGATCCCATGGGATACAGGAGAAGGTGGCAGGTTAGATCCAAAATTGGCTCAGTGACAGGAAACAAAGGGTAATGGTCAATGGATGATTTTGCGAATGGAAAATGGTTTCCAGTGGTGTTCCATAGGGCTCAGTGTTGGGGCCCTTGCTGTTTGTTGTATATATTAATGGTTTGGACATAAATGTGGGAGGTATGATGGGGAAATTTGCAGATGACACAAAAATTGGCCGTGTAGTTGTTAGTGAAGAGGATAACTGTTGTCTCCAGAATTATACCAATGGTTTGGTTGAATAGACGGAGAAGTGGCAAATGGAATTCAATCCGGAAAAGTGTGAGGTAATGCATTTGGGGAGGGTAAACAAAGCGAGGGAATACTTGATAAACGGGAAGTTATTGAGAGGGATTGAGGAAGTGAGAGACCTTGGAGTGCACATCCACAGGTCTGTGAAGGCGGTAGGACAGATGGACAAGCTGGTCAAGAAAGCATATGGAAAGCTTTCCTTTCTTGGGCTAGGCATTGAATACAAAAGCAGGGATGTAATGATGGAACTGTATAAAATGCTGGTTAAGCCACAACTGGAATTTTGTGTACAGTTCTGGTCCCCACATTACAAGAAGGACAAAATTGCTCTGGAGAGAGTGTAGAGAAGATTTACAAGAATGTTGCCAGGGCTTGAAAATTGCAGCCAGAAAGAAAGATTGGATAGGTTGGAGCTGTTTTCCTTAGAACAGAGAAGACTAAGGGGTGACCTAATGGAAGTGTACAAAATTATGAGGGGCCTGGATAGGGTAGACAGGAAAAACTTGTTTCCCCTAGCTGAGGGGTCAATTACCAGGGGGCATGGATTTAAGGTGATTGGTAGAAGGATTAGCGGGGGCATGAGGGGAAATGTTTTCACCCAGAGGGTGGTGGGTGTCTGGAATTCACTGTCTAAGTTAGTGATAGAGGCCGAAATGCTCAACTCATTTAAAAGGTACCTGGATCTGCATCTGAAGGGCTGTAACCTGTAAGGCTACAGACCAGGTGCTGGAAAGTGGGATTAAAATGAGCGGCTAGTTTCTTTTTTTCTCTTTTTTGGCTGGCGCAGACACGATGGGCTGAATGGCCTCTTTCTGCCCCGTAGCTTTCCTACGGTTCTGTGGTTCCTGTTTCTATTGGAGCAAAAGAATCCTTTTCTCCAGCCCTCCAAAAACCAATCCGACTTCCTGTGAGCCTCTCATTCCCTTTCAGCAAGAAACAGAGCAGCAGCTGCCTGGGATCTGGTTTGGCACCGCATTAAACATATAGTTTTTAAAAATGCTAATTTATGAAGAAAACATAAACAACTTGCTGAGCAAGAAAAAATATCCACAGCAAAGCGGTAAATTGATCATTTAATTAAATGAGTAATTAATAGAAACTCTAAGCAGCAGAGCTAACTAATAAGACCATTTTTGCTTTCTCATTAAGAAGCCAAGTTGGGGCTCGCCCACAGCACAGGCCCCGGTGCTCTGTACACCCCCGCACCCCCACCACCTCCTGGACCCTGTGTGAGGCACAAGGGTACGTTTGTGTGTGGGCTTGTATGTGAGAGACATGCGTGTTACTGTGTGTGCGTGATAAATGTGCGTTTGGCATTCTGCAGTTGGAGAATACGAATTGTATTAGCAATAAATATAACCCACATCCCATCATTTACCATCTTCATGTGACCATTAACGTTTAATTTTTCCAGCAACATCTGCTCTGTTGGAATTATTTGCTCTGGTGATTCAGTTTAATTGACTCACATGACTAGAATTACGCTCAGTTGTTCAGCCTTATTTGTTGAAACTCTGACACTGGTTACAGGCATTTCTTTGAGGAGACAGGCAGATAAAAGATCCTGTTTTTTTTTCAGGCCTTAGCTTTCTCGTACAGCAACATAATTCTTCCTGAAAGTGAGACTAAAAACATTAAATTAACCCTTATATGTAATGGGTGTTTAAAACGATTAGCCGTAATTCAGGATGCATGTTTGTCGGAGGAAACTATTTCGGATTGTGTTTGTTCAGGAGCCAAACTAAGTCCTGGAATGTCGAGGGAAGCACAGAGACTGGTCACTTTTGATCTTTTAATCACACTTCACTTCCTCTCTGTAATCTGAGTTCAGCTTTACGGGGCACAGAAAAAAATTCAATGCCACAGATCATCTTGGAATCGTAGAATTAGAGAATGCTTCAGCACAGGAGGTTATTCAGCCCATTGTGTCTGTGCTGGCTCTTTGAAAGAGCCAACCAATTAGTCCCCCTGCTCTGTGTTTTCCCTATCGCCTTGCACCCTTTTCCCCTTGGAGTATTTATCCCATTTGCTTTCGAAAGCTATTACTGAATCTGCTTCCAGTGTCCTTTTTCAGGCAGCGCATTCCAGGTCACAACAATTCTATGTGTCTAAAAAAAAACACCTCATCCTCCCCCCACCTACCCCTCAGGTTCTTTTGCCAATTACCTCAAATCTGTGTCTTCTGCTTATCGACTCTCTTGCCAGTGGACACAGTTTCTCCGTGTTTACTCATCAAGGTTCCCCATCATTTTGAACCCTTCTATTAAATCTCAGGAAGGATATATTGGTCTTGGAGGGGGTGCAGCACAGCTTCATCAGAATGATACCAGAGCTTAGAGAGGTAAATTATAAGGACAGGCTGAATCAGCTGGCTTGTGTTCCCTTGACTGTAGAAGATTAAGGGGTGATCTGACTGAAGTGTTTAAGATGATACAGGAATCCAATGGGATAGAAATGGGCAAACTATTTCCCCTGGTGGGGGGTATCTAGAACAAGAGGACAGAATCTTAAAACTAGAGCTAGGCTGATTAGCTCTGTGGCAAAACCAGGAAGCACTTTTTCCACTCAAAAGACTAGTGGGAATCTAGAACTTGCTCCCCCAAAAAGCTGTGAATGCTGGGGTCCATTGGAGCTTTCAAGATTGAGCAATAGATTTTTGTTGGGAAAAAGTATCAAGGGATTCAGAACCAAGGCAGGTAAATGGAATTGAGGTAGATAGTAGCCAAGATCTAATTGGTTAGATCCATTTGGTCAGAACAGGCCTGAGGGGCTGAATGGCCTAATGTCCCTATATTACTTGACTTTCTCTCTTCAAAAGGATAACGATCCCAGTCTCTCTCAACTCTCCATGTAACTTAAGTCTCTCTGGCGATATACTCCCATATCCAAGAAGATTTGAGAGATATTGGCCCGAGGCAGTGCAGATGTCTCAAATCCACCAGAAGCAAATCTCAGTGAAGAGTGTTAAGCTCTTACTCATACGTTGGAACATTAGAGCGCCTGCCAGAAAGCAGATTTCAAGATTTACTACAACAGGAGAGGGGCTATTCATCAAGTTTGGTGAAGGATCCTGTCTTCAGTACATAGTGTCCCTTTTGCCACCCTTGAACTCCTTGTAATTTTCTCCTCTGGTTTATCTGGAGCCCTAACGCCCCCCCACTAAGGATCTCTGCAATCCTCCAACTCTGGCCTTTGAGCATTGTCCAATTTTAGTTGCTCCACAATTGATGGCTGTGTCTTCTGCTGTCTGGGCCCTAAGCTCTGGAATTCCCTCCCTAAACCACTCTGCCTCTCTACCTCTCTCTGCTGCTTCAAGACACTCCTTTAAACCAATCTGTTTGGTCAAGTTTTTGGTCACCTTCCCTAATATTTCCTTATATGATTATAGGTGTCAAATTTGTTTGGTAATGTTCCTGAAAGGCAGCACCTTGGGATGTTTTACTATGTTAATGGCGCTATATAAGTGCATGTGGCTGTTGGAAATCTAGAACCCTCCACCCAAAAAGATGCTTGGGGGTGGGTGGGGGCAGGAGGACAGTCCACAGGACTTGCAAAACTGCAGTTCATAGATATTCCTCGCTATGTTTATCTGATAAAAATGGGGTAAATGGAATTGAGATGCAGGTTAAACGTAATCTAACTGAACAGCCAAGCAGGATTAAGGTCCTTTTTTTTTAACTCATTCACGGGATGTGGGCTTCGCTGGCCGGGCCAGCATTTATTGCCCCCCTACCCCCGCCCTCCCAATTATATGGCCACCTCCTCTTCCTAATGTTCCTTTTTCTTGCACTGACACTTCACGTCTCCCTGGCACAAGAACTCATTTTTTTCTTCTGCCCTCTGTTCAAGGATATGGATGAAATTGAAGATGAAAATGATCAACTGAAGCAAGAAAACAAGACCTTGTTGAAAGTTGTTGGCCAGTTGACCAGGTAGAAGATGGCCATTCCTCTCATTCCGTGTATGCTGGACTGATAAATATACGCATTTTACAATCCTGGAGTTAGCTTTCAATAAACAAGTACAGACTGAAGGGAAATCATTCCAAGTTCACACTATTCTCCCCTAAGAATACTACACACCTTCTATTAGAACTGCATTCAGTGTGAATATTTTGTGTTAGTAGTTGGCTTGTCTGTTATTTTTTGATAGCAACTGTTGGAATTTTTAAAAATTTCTTTATCATTTCCTTAAAATGTCTCCAAGAACTTGTGCAAAAAAAACTATTTGCAAGCAGGCCTCTGGTTCAAATGATGGTTTTGTAATCTATACGATAAAGGATCAATTCATACGGCATTGTTCTATTCCTAACTTTTTTTGCTGTGTTCAAAAAGTCACATGAAATTGGAAGAAAAGTGTGCGTGCTTTACGTATAATTTAAAACAAGATTTTGAAAGACCTGATCCTCATGAAGTGTAACCATATGAGGCATTACTATAGAGAGCAGGCTTTCCTCTTCAATTATGGATAAAACCGCATCCTTTCATGTACATCATTTATATGCCTAATGATATTTCTTACCCATGTATTCAAAACCGTGTTTAAACACTACGTTGTTGAATGATTGCTCAAAGGCAGCGGTCACAGTGATTTAACACGTTGCATTCATACTGCAGACGTGGTCAATGCTGCAAGGCCTAATGTTATAGATAGTGTTTGAAGGCAGGAGTCGGGGCCCTAACCTGGAGTGACTGGGTGTGAGAATTGCTCAAGGAACTAATCCCTGTCTTTTCCTCGCTCTGCCTCACACCTCATTTGGTTCCTGAGTCAGGGCCAAGCCTTAACTCTGCGTTTGCACTTCATGCTCTGGTTCTGTTAATTCTAAGGCTATTAAGGTAAATGAATCAGAAAGCTGAGTATAACTTTGGTACTAAGTGGAACCGCACCCAAACATTCCCTTGTGCTGGAATGGACTTAACAAAGGCAGTGTTTAAAACTTAAAAATTATTTATCATATCTTTGTGTTTTGAGCATCACTGCTTCCCACCCTTCATTATATTCAGTTATCACGGTTCCATTATGGCTGCTTGAAGAGCTTTTTTTTTAATGGAATAAATTACATTCCAAACGTATGAAGTTACCTTTCCTTAACGTACAAACAACCATAAATAAGGCTCAGCATTTTTTTTTTGCAGCACAACTGTACACTAAAACAACAATAAAGGTTTTCTTGCAATTGAATCCATTTTTTTTTAATGTGTGAGCCATTATCAGACCAGAACGAATGATCCCTTAATCTCTCACAGAGAGAAAGAAAAGCTGTGTTTTTTTTAAGCTTTCAGTAACGTGGTTATTGAAACATTAAAAACTTGGAGCTTTTAAATTTGACTGGAGCCGGCATGTAAATAAGAAGTGGAGAGAGTGACTTTTGACTGCTACTGGGGCTAATTCTTATAACTTCGGACACGCATCTGCTTCCCTTTTTAGATTAGGGTAATGCATCAGAAAGGACAAAACATTATAATCTGTTTGCGCTGTTGCAGATAAATTTATGCAAAATAAATTCTGAAGCACTACACAATTACAACTTGCAGTGTGACGGGTTTATTTCATTCACATTAACATCATTTCATAAGCACAGACTGCTGCTCTGTTCTTGAAACTTTTCATACACTTGCTCATTAAAGACATTCCTTCTGCTTTTATAAATTTTATCTGTTTTTTTGCAGTCTTAGTTTGACAGGGTAGATGCTGAGAGGCTGTTTCTCCACCCCCCAACCCCCCCTGGCTGGAGAGTCCAGAACTAAGGGTCACAGACTCAGGATAAGGAGTTGGCCGTTTAGGACTGAGATTAAAAAATTCTTCGCTCAGAGGGTTGTGAAATCTTTGGAATTCTCTACCCCAGAGAGCTGTGAATGCTCAGTTGTTGAACGGATTCAAGACTGGGATCGAAAAGTTTTTGGACACGAAGTGAACCAAGGGATACGGAGGCAGGAAGGTAGAGTTAATGTAGAAGGTTAGCCAGGATCTTACTGAATGGTGGAGCAGCTTTAAATGCTTCTATTGTGTTCTCATGGTGATGCTACCTTTATTACCCTGCCAACTTTACGGGGAGATGGTGGTATTTTCACTGGACTAGAGACCCAGGGTAATGCTCTAGGGACACTGGTTTGGATCCCACTACAGCAGATGGTGAAATTTGAATTCAATAAAAATCTGAATGACAATCATGAAACCATTGCTGATTGTTGTAAAAACCCATCTGGTTCACTAATGTCCTTTAGGGAAGGAAATCTGCCGTCCTTACCTGGTCTGGCCCACATGTGACTCCAGGCCCACAGCAATGTGGTTGACTCTTAAATGCCCTCCGAGCAAGGGCAGTTGATGCCAGCCTAGCCAACGACGCCCACATCCCATTTAAAAAAACCAAATAAATCTTCAGGGTCCAACACATGGTGTATGAATCACTGTAGGAAATTAGTGAGCTAGTTGTGTTTTTATGACAATCCAGCATTTTTGTCTTCTGGTTCAAGCCAACAAATCACCAGATTAATTGAATTCAGTTTTGCTCCTTTTCCCTGATGGGATTAAGATAGTTATCTCTTGGGTTATTTGTCCATTACAGGAACCCCAACACTGCCATAACCGACAAATCATCTGTTTCAAATCAGCACTATATGCATACGAGCTGTTTTATCAGAAATACTAGAGAGTTTTAAGATATCTACTTTTCTTGGAATATTAGTGTTGAAGTTTTTCCATATGAATTTCTTCAGAGTGTTATACATTAATTATATCTGCCAAATTTATAAATGTCATAAAAATGGTTGGGACTTCATGTGATTAGTGTGAAAATCAGTATTTAATTTCAAAGTATGTGCCTCTGTCATTCTGCCAACCACTTGCATAGCAACAAGGTTAGGAGTGATTGCATGCTCCTTGTGCCCTTGGTGATTGGCCTGTTTAAGCCTATGGTTTTTGCCACATGCTTAACACAGACCAATCTGGTTGGTACAGCCGTAAGAAGCAAGTCAACCCTAGTGGTGAGGAAGGAAGGAGGAGATGAAGGGGCAAGGGGAAGAAGAGGTTTGAGAGGGAGCAGGAGAAGGGAAGGGTGCAGGAGGAGAAATGTGGGATGAGAGGAGACGGTGAGCAGGCAGGAAGAGGGGGGGTGGGTGCAGGGGGAGTAGTGAGGGGATGTAATGTTAAGAAGGTGGGATGGGGATAGAAGGAGATGAAGGCTGAAAACTAGCTGAGGAAGTAAGGGAGCAGGAGGAGGAGGTGGGGAAGGGGTTAGGTGGAGGTGAAAGGAGGTGATGCTGAGGGAGCGGAGGCAGAGAGGGTGAGGAAACGAGTAGAGTCACTGATAAGAAAATCCTGCTTGAGATGTGGAATTGACTGATGCAGATGAAGACAGTTGCAGTTGGTCTTTTTTACACTTCTCTAAACATTCTGTCAAGGATATGTGGACTAATATCATGTTCCAGGTATTATGCTATTGAGTACCTTTCTGGGTCCTTTGATTACTCTGTTATTTAAACTGTAAATAAATCAAACTCAGTCACTTAGCCTGCATAAAATGATCTGGTTTTCCACCTTTGAAGGAATGGACAAACATGGGGGATATCTGAAGTATCCTCTGGTGAATGATGCACTGTAATTAGGGATTAATTGTTAACCTGGGGCACACTAACGCATTCTTGGCACCTGCAAAGTTGCATGTTTAGGTCTTGAAAGGTTCCATCTGTTTAGAAACTTGGCTATAATCAGAAGACAAAAGGGAACAAGGTTAAATCTAAATGGCACCTCAAAGTCAGAGAAGCCAGGCCTCCCTCCACTACCGACGTGTTGGAAATTCAGCTGACTGGCCTGTCTCTTCAGCCAGTCACCTTGTCCCAGAATTGACTTGATTAGGACATTCTACATTTCTTAATGTCAACTGCCAGCCTCCTGTGCTTTAAGATTCTATGGGAAGAATTTCACCCCCCCCCCCACCCCCCCCCCCCCCCCCCCCCCCCCCCGCACCGCCCCGTTGGGGGGGGGGGGGGGGTGGGGGGGGGATGGTCAGGAGCAGGCGCACTGGGGCGCACCACCATTTTAAGTGGGTGGGCCGATTAAGGCTCGCCCAGCGTGATGTCCGCCGGGAAGCGCTATGCACTCCCTGTGCGGGCGGGGTGGGGTGGGGGGGGCGGATTTCCTAAGCCGAGAGTGCGCTCTGAGGCTAAGTGCCAAATTTTAAATTGTGAAATATAGAAAAATAAAATTTCCCTGACATGTTCCCTCATGTGACACTGTCACATGAGTTGGGGCATGTCCATCCCTTTTAATTCAACTTTTATTACATTTTTAAAAAACTACATGGAACCTCATCCCGCCCGTGGATGAGGTTTGATGCTTTTTCTGAAGCCCGCCAGGGGCTCCCGGCCTGCCCGCCAACCTTAAGGCTGGACGGGCAGGTCCATTAATCACTTCAATTATTTTTTAAATGGCCTCAATTGGCTGTTGACAGGTCGGCGGGCACACAGCTGATTGGTTGTTGACAGGTCGGCGGGCACACATCTGATTGGCTGTTGACAGGTCGGTGGGCACACAGCTGATTGGCTGTTGACAGGTCGGCGGGCACACATCTGATTGGCTGTTGACAGGTCGGTGGGCACACATCTGATTGGCTGTTGACAGGTCGGTGGGCACACAGCTGATTGGCTGTTGACAGGTCGGCGGGCACACAGCTGATTTGGTTGAGCCCCAGCCAACCTGAAAGTTGAAATGAGGCGGGGTGAGGTAGGGAGTTCCGCCCAGCCTCATCCCGCGTCATTTTACACGTCAGTGAGCGGGCCCCACCCCCGCTCGCCGAACTCAATATCCTGCCCTAAGATTCTTTCCATGTAACTGAATTGACCCAACCTGTTACAGACAGGGTGGGGTTAAGTTAAACAGCACTAATTTCTCCTCTCACCACCTGCCCGTAAACAGAAAGGTGTTTTGATTTGTTTCCCTCTTTATAAGTGGTGGCGTATTTCCCAACCCGTTGGTTTTTGTTCGATCCAAGTTTCTATTAATAACCCCGCAGCAAACTTGAGCTAGGATGAACTCGAAGGGTTAGTTTATTTGCACGCACTCAAAATGTGGGAAGGAGGGTTCACAACGTCGCCTCCACACTCAGACAGTAAAGAGAGGGATAGAGAAAAGAAGGTTTTACAGCACAGAGACCACAAAGGACATTGGTTCACCTGAGTTCGGAATCAAAGTCCAATGAGATATTCCCTCATGGAGGTCAGCGGGTTGAAAACCGATTTTGTAAAATTCATTTTTCCGGTTATGTTGACTTCACAAGATGAGAGAGGCACGCAGGAATGAATCAGTCTTGTAGGCAATGGTGCAGAACTTCCAACAGAAGCAGTGTAGATGGGGGCAAGGTGTTCAACCTGGGCAGAGCTCCTTTCTGTGTGGCCTACTAGGCAGATGTTAAATAGCAGACTGAGCTATACAGTTCAGCAAGGCATTATTATTTGTTCTACAAGCCAGAGGTCACATGACCCCCCTACCGCTCCACCAGGCCTTCAACAAAGGATGTTTACCCATCGTCTGAAATTCAGCTGGCTCTCAAAGACTGCTAAACATCTCCGCCATCATGAGTTGACAGGAATGTTTGAGGGGCCTTTGTCTTAGCAGACCCTGTATCTCACGCTAGCAAGCCTGGGTTTTCCAATGCAAATGGCCTTTGAAGTTGGGCTGTGCCGTCCCCAGGTGAGTGGTTCTCCTCAGAGATATCAAGGTGTGAGATTTCCCAAAACTGCAAAGTGGCTTCTTTTGTCCTGGGGCCACAGACAGACATAGAATCAGCCACGTTCAGGATTATGTTCAGCCAAGGTTCAGTTTCAAAATTTAGAACTAGCAATAAGTATATATATTTTATAAAATGTACAGTGTGAGGTCGTAGTCCATCACAATCCTCCTCGCCTTGGGAAAAGGGGGGGTGGGGTGTAGTAGGGAATAATGAATTCTATTTATTTTTTTTCTTATGTGATTTTATGAAAGAACAACAGGAAGTAAAGAAGTATGCATTCATTCTCTCATTCACCCTGGAGGGTCAAACACACAGTTAGCAGCGGCAATGTCCGTTCCCTGCTGCATTTATTTTTGAGATTTTAAAACTGGGTTAGTGCATCAGCAAGGACATTGCCCTTTCCTGAGTTGTGGTGTCCTGGGAAGGCTCAAACTCTGTCTTTCAGGAGAATGTATTCGGGGTTAGAGTTCTGACTTTTCCTCTGTCAGGGATCAGGCATTAGCAAAGCCATTGGTTTTCAGAACTCTGGGCCTGTCCAACTCCTGATTAAGTGACCCCCTACAGGCTCTGGGGGCTTTACAGGGTGGTGAGCACTCAGGGGTGAGTGATGGTCAAACTGCTTGGGGCTACCTGCAGGGGATTGCCGATATCTCACTCTGAGAGCGCCAGGTCCTTTGATCATAGGTCTGAGCGGCCTATGTCCAGTTTAGCTCCTCCCTGTCCACCTTGGTAACTTGTGGGCTCAGCTGTTTGAACCCAGGGACTGTGGCTGGACTGATTGTCAGGAGATTGGGATGTTCCATTGGGATTTTGGCCTCTTTCCTTTGGCTGGCTAACATTTTGCTGCCGGCCTAATCGTTTCCAAGGAGGAAATTGATTCCTGCTACTGGTAGCTCAGGGACAATTCCGACTGTGACAGGGCCTGAAACAAGGTCACACTCGAGGTGGACCCCATGGAGAGGGGGCAAACACAGATCCTCCTCCCACTCCACTGACCAAGGCTCTGGCCCTCAGGGAAGACTCTGGGGGCAGGTTTCGGTTTCTGTCTAACATTAGGACTGCGGACGGCTCCTGTATCCCTGAGCAGTACCACGGACTTGCTCACATTTTGGGGTGGGCAGGGGGACACTGTTGCTAAAAGGACAAAACTCTGGAAGCTCTGGGAGTTTATCCGGCTCAGAAACACACAGAGTGCCATGCCCTCCAAGGGGTACGTTACTGTAGTGAGGGTCTCTGCCTGCTCTGCTGCACCACCCATTGCATCGTCCTTTGGGGGACACTCATGTGGAGCCGAATTAGACCAACAGGCTTCCCTCCCAATCCCCAGCACTCAGGCCTGGACTGGCCTATTTTGTTACAATGGGAATACACCGGTCTCCGGGGGTTCCCCTTTCGAGCTGCAGGGGGGACTTCTCACACTCCCCCCGCACCCCCCACCTTTGTGTTTTTTTTTTCTGGGTGGGGGCCTCTCCTATCTAGATCACCCTGCTTATCTTTCCAATGTTCATGGGGATGGTTTGAAAAGGGTCTGCTTGAGTTTCCAGGCCTACGGGTCAGATCGTAGCTGTCTGCTATGACGGCTGCCTCCCTGGCTGTGAGGACTCTCTGCTCCAAGTGCGTCCACAGGCTGGAGGGTCGGCAATTTTACAATTATCTCAATCACTCCTTAATCACTCATAGATGTATGGGGTCTTTAAGGACCTCACCCATCAAGCAAATGCATAGAATCCTAGTAACACTTTTAGGATTTTAGCATTAAAAGGTTTATTCATAAGTAGAAAAATAAACTTAACCACACAAGATTAAAATTACACAGTTAAAACAGTCTTACAAAACATCCCCTCAAAAAACCCACTTGGTCAGAAAATGCACTACTTGGCAACATCTCCCTTACAGATCTGAACCATAAAAATCCAGTAATATTACCCAAGACAAAACCTGCTGTCACTTTAGTAAAGGTGCACCATGTAACTTCTCACTCTTTTCTACTCTGCTGTGGAAATCCAAAAGAAAGGTTCAGAAACAGACTGTTTTCTGAAAATAAAGACCAGGATTTTCCATGTCCGCTGGCATTAGGCATGTTTGGGGGCATGGGCAGACACTATAGCGAGATCAATTTCACAACGGCGTGAAACCAGTTTGCAATCATCTGCTCAGTCCGCCAGTGACGGGCTGTTTCCTGATCTCGGACATTGGGAACCTCATTGTAAAAGATCTGCATATCATTATTAGGCCAGTTCACTGGAAACACCCCCCCTGCTGGATTGTTCTCCCTTTCCCAACAACATGTTTCACAACAGCACATAAACGACATGCGCCTAGTGGGCTGCACTTAGCCGGGGACTTCGGGGTTTGTTTGCCTACTCTGCTTCAGGCAGCACTCGCAGTCATCAGTGCCAGGCTTCACAGACAGCACCACATCACTTTTAGGGTGATGGTAGATCTCTACCCACCAGATCAGCCATACATAGGTGGCTTTTCAATGGCTGCAGGGCTTGGCAAAGGGCGAGAAGTGGCCTCAGGTAAGGGAAGAGGCTGCAGAGCGAGGGCTGTACTGGGGAAGGAGGGTATCCCAGGGCGTGTGGATCTGTGCAAGTGGCCTCAAGATGGTGAGGGCTGAGGAGGCAGTCTCCAGAGGAGATGAGGCCAGATGGAGATGTGAGGGTGTGTGTGTGAGAATGGGTGGTGATGTCCCTTGAGCTGGCAGTGAGTGAGATGCCAGTGAATGTGTGATGGGTTTGTGAGTGTGTGAGTTTAGAGTGATGGGATGGTTGATTTACCCTGGTGGCATGGATGAGATCATTCATCCTCTTTCTGTATTGGATGGCCAACCTCTTTTGTGCAGCATTGGCACTGATCACTGATACCGCCTGCCAAGCCTGGTTGGTCACGCCACTGCGCATCCTGCAGCCTGGGCGGGGGTAGAGGACATTGTGGCGGCCTCCATGGTGTCTAAAAGGCGTTCCAGTGACGCGTTACTAAACCTGGGGGTTGCAGTCTTGTTGCCTTTCGTAGACACCTTCCTTGCAGTGGTGGTGGGCTGGAAGCATTGAGATGTGTACATACATCTGGACTTTAAATATGCGCCTGGTGTGAATAAGCAGCGAGGTGATGGCGTGGCAGGCAAATGAGAGCCCACCCACCATCGAAATGGCGTGTTTCCTGGGAATGCATAAGTAATGCAGTGGGTTTAGGATGATACAGTGTGAAAACCTGCCATTGCGGATGACGGGAACGATGTTGTTTTACACGGCCACTACTGCGCTTAGTGCAAATCCAGGACGATTCTGCCCAAAGACTTCTTTGGCTTGAAAACTCGATGGTGCTTCAAATTCGCAACTTCCACCTCCTCCCAACACCGATCGAGAGTCAGGACATCTCCCCCAAACAGCCACACAACTCAACTAAACATCTTTCCTTAAATATCTTTTCTCCCTTTCATCTTAGATTCCATTGTCCTCTTTGAAATCAACTTTGCCAAAATATAAAAATCTTTCATATTTTCCTATTGCCTCCACTTTCGGGTCAAATAAAATTTAATCGTCCATTGTTTACTTATGGAACCTTTGTAAGTTGTCAATGTCCCTTGTCACTTCTGAACTCCCCATTGAAATTTAACAGCTGAAAAGTCAAGTCCCTACTTATCTCATAGTGCAAATTTCAAAACCCAACTTAATGCACTTCACCATAGCCTCTCATTACCAATGCATGTAGCACCTTTACCCTTTATCTCTCAACTTCCACAGCTGTCTCTCTGAACTTTCCCCCCAGTTTAATTAATCATTGGCACATACACACACACACACACACACACACACACACCCTTCTTTACAGAATATCATCATATTCCCAAAATACTTTTTAAAAACATCCATCTTCACAGTATATAAATATATATATATATATATTTTATAAAAAGTACAGTGTGTGGTCATAGTCCATCACACAACTGTTAAAAGATGTGTGAGTGTCAGTTGAGGAGAAGATCAGCCTCTGATGTCTTCAGCCTGCACCCTTCATAGAGTCGAACAGACTCTTAACGCAAAGAAGGACACCTACATCCTGCTGGCAGAGGCCATTAGCAGTTACGGAACTGATAGGAGGCAAGAGAGTTCCAAAAAAAACCCTCGTCTGTCAAAACCACATGAAATAACAAAGAATTCCAACATTGTTTGTACGTCTGAAGTGATTTATTTTTGTTGCAAAGGTTAGTATTTGCAAAATGCTTGGGGTTAGTCATGTGATTTCTCCATTTGGTAATATTGAGAGATTGTTCAGAGTCCACTCTCCGGTTAAGGTCACTTCCGTAGGATGAAAACATTGGGAAGCTCCCAGGAAGCTGGACATCTCAAATGGATGGCCAAACTCTTCAAGGACGGATAGAAACTGAATTATAATGAAGCTTCATTTATGAAGCATTGAGTAGTAATATAGTGACTGAAATTGTATAGTGATACTGATAGTGTTTGAATATGAAGGAGGAGAGAGAGTTGGAGAGGTTTTGAGAGGAAATTCCAGAGCTTAGTGTGAAGACAGCTGAAGGCACGACCACCAACGGTGGAGCAGAAATCAGAGGATGTGCAAGAGGTCAGAATCAGAGAAGCGCAGAGAACTCGGGTTGTGATGCTGGGGGAGAGTACAGAGATAGGGAGGGGCAAGGTCTTGGAGGGTTTTGAAAACAAGGACCAGGAGCCTATGGAGTCAGCAAGCCGGTGGGGAGATGGGCGATAAGAGTTTGAAAAATGCCAGACAGAAAAGGAGCTACTGGTTCATCGTTCTGTCCAGGATAATATTGATGCGGTGTCTATCATGATACAGAAATTCCTCAACCCACCCAAAAACATGTGATTACCTGGAAGAAGCAAAAAAAAAGATGAAAACCTAAGTCAATTAGGGAAAAAATTTGGAAAATTCCTCTCTAACCTCCTTAGTCAATGAGATACTTAGCTCTTGTACGAGGTGATCTCTATGCCAAACAGAAACAGGTGCAACTGTCACCAGAAGGAAGCCTGAATGAGCGTCTGTTCCATAAGCCTGTTCCCGGGGTTCACTTTTCTTCCGGAAAAGAATCAGCTCCTGATATCTACCCTGGACCTGTCAATTTGCAATGGCATCACAAATGTAACTTATAGGTCACCCATGAAGCTGGGTCACATAGATGTCCCTGATCAAGAATATCAAATTAAATGACTTCATTAATGTGTAAGAATTATGTCGCCATTAATTTTAAACTAAAACAGCATGGTGACAATACTCATCGGTTTGGTGTAATTAATAATAAATGCTGAGAAGATGGTGTGAGCTTTCATTGATATAATACCTTATCCTGAAAAATTCTAAATGTCTTCACAGCCAATCAATTTTGAAGTGTGATCACTACTGTGATGTAGCAGCCAGTTTGTGCGCAGCCAAGATGGCCCAAACGCCACATAAATGAACTAAAGTGCATTGCTGTCGCGGTTTGAGGGAGGAATATTGGCCTAGGATACTGGGAGAGCTATCTGCTCTTGGAATCATGCCATGCAATCTTTTCCATTTAGCTGAACAGGCAGATAGGCCCTCAGTTTTTCATGGAAGAGTTCAACACAGAAGGAAGCCATTCACCCCATCGGATCTCAGCTGGCTCTTAGCCTCTTTGAAAGAGCTATCCTGTTAGTCCCACACTCTGGCTCTTGCCCCAGTTTTTTGCAATCCCTGCAATTTTTTTCTCCTTCAAATACTTATTCCCTTTTAAAGGCTACAATTGACCCTGCCCTCCACCTAACTCTCAGGCAATGCATTCCAAATCCCAAACACTCGCTGAATTAAAACGTTTTGCCTCCTGTTGCCTTTGGTTCTTTTGCCAATCATCTTAAATCTATTCCCTATTTATTGACTCTTCGGCCACTGGAAACGGTTTCTCTTTATTTACTCGATCTAAGCCCTTTGTGATTTTTGAACACCTCTATCAAATCTCCTCTTCGCCTTCTCTGCTTTAAGGATAAGAACATATGAAACAGGAGCAGGAGTAGACCATTCGGCCCCTCGAGCCTGCTCCACCATTCAATAAGATCATGGCTGATCTTCTTGTGTTTCGATTTCCACATTCTCAACTACCCCCGATAACCTTTGATTCCCCTTGCCTAACAAGAATCTACCTACCTCTGCCTTAAACGTATTCAATGGCCCCGCCTCCATCGCCTTCTGAGGCAGAGAGTTCCAAAGTCGCACAACCCTCTGAGAGAAAACATTTCTCCTCATCTCTGTCCTAAACGGGCGACCCCTAATTTTAAGACAGTGCCCCCTAGTTCTGGACTCACCCACAAGAGGAAACATTGGATGATAAGATCTAAGATCACATCTCAATGAAAGAAGAGTTGACAGTTAAAGAGCATCATTAACAGAAAGCCAGTGCCAGTACAGCAGCCAACTGTTTAGTCGCTGAGTAGGAGAGATCTTTAAAATTAAGCTTTGGCAATGAGTTTGATAGATTTCTTGGACATTGATTTGCAAATTTTAGGAGAAGATAAATTTTCATAATATTTACACACAGAAACAGGTCCTTTGGCCCAACTGGTCTATGCTGATGTCTATGCTCCACATGTACCTCCTTCGACCCCTTTACATCTTGCCCTATCAGCATATCCTTCTATTCCTTTCTCCCTCGTGTGTTTATCCAACTTTCCCCTTAAATGTATCTATGCTATTCACCTCAACCACTCCCTGTGTTAGCGAGTTCCATATTCTCACCACTCTCTGCCTAAAGAAGTATCTCCTGAATTGCCGATTGGATTTATTAGTGACGATTTTGTAGTTATGACTTCTAGTTTTGGATGCCCCCAATGAGTAGAAACAACATCCTGTTGAAACTCTGGAAAATTTTGAAGCCCTCTATTAGGTCAGAATTGCTAATAATTAATAGTCATCTCTATTCTCTCAGATAATTGAATTTGCATCATTTCTTTGTACTTTCCTGATTGAAAACTTTCTGAACTTACTGCTAAGTTACAGTAGGATGTGAGTTCCTGTTGGTGGGGTAAGATGGTATTTCACATATCATCATTGAGTACCCGCAGCTCATATTGCAGTTTATTTGTTTGAACAAGTCTCTGCTTGATTTTATAAAGAGCAGACTGACTCCCGAATTCTCCAATTACATGACAAGGAAGAATTGGAATGCATCCAAAAAAAAACCTCAAGTCGCTTAGCAGGGAAATTTTGGATGCTTTATTTTGGCAACAACTAGCCAATCACCTGTGGCAATGCTCATGGAAAGTGACAATAAATTAAACCACAATGAGGATGCCCTCCATCGTGTTGTGTGGCACTACCACCGTGCTAAACGGTGGTAGAACAGATTTAGTAGCTCAAAACTGGACATCCACAAGTTACTGTGGGCCATCAGCAGCAGCAGAATTTTTTTTATTATTCATTGGATGTGGGCTTCGCTGGTTGGGCCAGCATTTATTGCCCATCTCTAATTGCCCTCGAGAAGGTGGTGCTGAGCTGCCTTTTTGAACCGCTGCAGTCTATGTGGTGTAGGTACACCCACAGTGCTGTTAGGAAGGGAGTTCCAGGATTTTGACCCAGCGACAGTGAAGGAACGGCGATATATTTCCAAGTCAGGATGGTGAGTGACTTGGAGGGGAACTTCCAGATGGTGGTGTTCCCATGTATCTGCTGCCCTTGTCCTTCTAGATGCTGGGTGGTCCATCCGGTTTCATTCCTTTTTTGTGACTGTGTAGCAGTTTGTTACACTTGAGCAGCCATTTCAGAGCCAGCCACATTGCTGTGGGTGTGGGTCTGGGGTCATGTGTAGGCCAGATAAAGATGATAGATTTCCTTCCCTAAAGGGGCATTGGTGAACTCGATGGGTTTTTACAACAATTGACAATGGTTAGATTTTTAATTCCAGATTTTTATTGAATTCAAATTCCACCATCTGCTGTGGTGGGAGTTGAACCTGGATCTTTGGATTACTAGTTGAGCGACAATACCACTTCACCATCACCTCCCCCTAAATCATACTCCACTACAATCTGTAACTTGGCATATCCCCCACTCTAGCATTACCATCAAGCCAGAGGATCAACCCTGGTTCAATGAAGAGTGCAGGAGGTTATGCCAGGAGCACCACCAGATATACCTATAAATGAGGTGTCAACCTGGTGAAGCTACAACACAGGACTACTTATGTGCCAAACAGCATAAGCAGCAAACAATCGACAGAGCAAAGCAATCCCACAACTAACGGATCAGATCTAAGCTCTGCAGTCCTGCCCCACCCAGTCATGGATGGTGTTGGTGGACAATCAAACAACTCACTGGAGGAGGAGGCCCCACAAATATCCCCATCCTCAATGGTGGAGGAGCCCAGCACATCAGTGCAAAAGATAAGGCTGAAGAATTTGCAACAATCTTCAGCCAGAAGTGCCAAGTGAATAACCCATCTCAGTCTCCTCCGAAGGTCCCCAGCATCACAGATGCCAGTCTTCAGCCAATTTGATTCACTCCACATGATATCAAGAAATGGCTGAAGGCACTGGATACTGCAAATGCTTTGGTCCTTGACAAAACCCCGGTTGTAGTGTTTTAGACTTGTGTTCCAGAACTTGCCAAGCTGTTCCAGTACAGCTGCAACACTGGCATCTACCCGGCAATGTGGATCTCCCCTCGACATTCAATGGCAATACCATCGCTGAATCCCCCACCTTTAACATCCTGGGGGTTGCTATTGATCAGAAACTGAACTTGACCAGCCAAATAATTGCCATTGTTACAAGAGCAGGTCAGAGGCTGGGGATTCTGCGGTGAGTCACCTTCTGACTCTCCGAAGCCTGAGAGCACCATCTACAAGGCACAAGTCAGTCATGGAATACCCTCCACTTGCCTGGATGAGTGCAGCTCCAACAACACTCAAAAAGCTGAATACAGTCCAGATCAATGCAAACTGCTTGATCGGCAGCCTGTCCACCACTGATGTATAGTGGCAGCTGAATGTACCATATACAAGCTGCACTTCAGCAGCTCATCAAGCCTCTTTTGACAGCACCTTCCCAACCCAAAACCTCTACCACCTAGAAGGGTAAGTGCAGCAGACACGTGGGAGCACGCATCACCCTCCAAGTCACACACCAATCTGATTTGTAACTATATCGCCATTCCTTCACTGTCATTGGGTCAAAATCGGGAACTCCCTTCCTAACAGCACCATTGGTGTACCTACATCACATGGAGCGCAGTGATACAAGAAGGCAGCTCACCATCACCTTCTCAAGGGCAATGAGGGATGAGAAACAAATGCTGGTTTTTCCAGAGACTCTAATCTCTTGCCCCCTCATTTGTCATAACATCATGCAAAATAGGAGCTGGAGTAGGCCATTGGGACTGTCAGACCTGCTCCGCCATTCAATAAGATCATGACTGATCTGATCTTAACTGCACTTTCCTGCCTGCCCTCCATTACCCTTGACCCTCTTGTAGATCATAAATCTGTCTAACTCAGTCTTGAATATATTCAATGATCCAACCCCCACCGTTCTCTGTGGAAGTGAAGTCCAAAGATCCTCTGAGAGAAGAAATCCCTCCTCATCTCGGCCCTAAATGAGAGACCCTTTATTTTTAAATCATGCCTCCTGGTTTTTAAATTCTCCCACGAGGGGAAACATCCTCTCAGCATTTACCCTGTCAAGCCCCTCAGAATTTTATGTTTCAATAAGATCACCTCTCATTCTTCTAACCTCCAATGAGTACAGGCCCAACCTGCTCAATCTTTCCTCGTAAGACATACCCCTTCATCCCAGGAGTCAGCCTAGTGAACCTTCTTTGATCTGCTTCCAATGCAAGTATGCCCTTCCTTAAGTAAGGAGACCATAGCTGTACACTGTGCTCCAGATCCTGTCTCATCAATGCAGCAAGACTTCCCTACTTTTATACTCCATCCTCCTTGCAATAAGGGCCAACGTTCCATTTGCCTTCCTAATTACTCGCTGTTTCTGCATTCTGACTTTTTGTGATTCACGTACAAGGACACCTAGATCCCTCTGTGCTGCAACATTCTACAGAATCTCTGTCCATTTAAATAATATTCTGCTTTTCCATTCTTCCTGTCAAAATGGACAAGCTCACATTTTCCCACATTACATTCCATCTGCCAAATTTTGCCCTTCTCACTTTATCCATATCCTTCTGCAGACTCTTGTATTCTTCTGACACTTTGCTTTCTTACCTATCTTTGTATCATCAGCAAATTTGGCCACAATGCAGTCGGTCCCTTCATTAAAGTCATTACTATAGCGTAGTAACCTAAGATGTAATATACTTTTAAGACAAGTGTTATAATGTAAGGTCACATGCTCGTAATATCCAATAGCAGAGTAGCGTGGGCTACCTCTAGGTGAGGGAGTCTTGAGTTAGTCACTGATGAGTGAAGACAGAGTTTTATGTTGTGAGCACACAAGTATGGTTGTAGAGTTTAGTTTGTAAATGAACAGTATGTGTTTATTCTAACAACGATCTCTGAATGTTCTCTGTCTCTGTACAACTTGGTCACCACAAACAAAGTGTGTAACCCGGATCCTTTAACCCCAACAAATTGGCAACAAGAGTCAAAACATGAAAAATCACGTAAAAAATGAGGTAAAAAGCGAGGAAGAACGAAGGAAATCAGAAGAACCGAAATCGGGCTGTACCTCGCACGGTAGTCGTAAGTAAAAGAAAATTTCCTTCTGAGTGTTGAAGTATTTCCCTCAGATCATGCTGCAGTTTGGAAGAGTGGAGCCATTCGATCCAACCTCAGACGACTGGTCCCACTATGTTGAACGCCTCACGTTCTTCTTCCAGGTGAACGAGGAGGAGGCCCGCGATCCTTCTGTCCATGTGTGGGAGACAGACATACGGACTAATTCAAAACCTATTGATGCCCAGTTCCCCAGACTCCAAAAGTGTTGATGATTTAGTGAACCTCGTAAGACATCATTACCAGCCCAAGCAATTGGTGACCACACAAAGGTTTAAATTCAACTCAAGAAACAGAGCTCCGGGGGAGACAGTCGTTTGTTATGTGACAAGACTGAAGCAATTAACTGAGTATTGCGAGTTTGGTACATCTATTAATGATATGCTTAGAGATCGTTTGATGTGAAAATGCCATTCGGAGGAGATTGTCGGCTGAAACAAATCTAGATTTTCTGAAGGCGTTGGAAATCGCTCTGGCAATGGAAGATGGAGTTTGAGATTCAGAAGCCATTCGAGGATCGCAAAATGGCGCCGTCCTCCATGTTGGGTGGGGAGTGAGCCAAAAAGAGTGTGAAAGTGCAGAGCTTTGATCTGAAGCGGGAAGCAGCCACTATTAGCAGACAAATTAAAAGAGATAACTTAGCAGCAAAAGCATGGCATCATAGTAACAGAGATGGAAGATGATTCAGATGGACTCGAAACATTAACTCTGTTTTTCTCTCCGCAGATGCTGTCAGACCTGCTGAGTTTTTCCAGCATTTTCTTTTTTTGTTTCAGATTTCCAGCATCCGCAGTATTTTGCTTTTATATTTATGGAAGAAGATCGCCCTGTGATGAAACACAATTTAAAAATCACAGAATCTCACAGTGCAGAAGAGGCCCTTCAGTCCATCGAGTCTGCACCGACACATGAGAAACACCTGACCTACCCACCTAATCCCATTTACCAGCACTTGGCCCATAGCCTTGAATGTTATGTCGTGCCAAGTGCTCATCCAGGTACTTTTTAAAGGATGTGAGGCAACCCGCCTCCACCACCCTCCCAGGCAGCGCATTCCAGACTGTCACCACCATCTGGGTTAAAAAGGTTTTTCCTCACATCCTCCCTAAGCCTCCTGCCCCTCACCTTGAACTTATGCCCCCTTGTGACTGAACATTCAACTAAGGGGAACAGCTGCTTCCTATCCACCCTGTCCATGCCCCTCATAATCTTGTACACCTCGATCAGGTCGCCCCTCAATCTTCTCTGCTCTAACGAAAACAACCCAAGTCTATCCAACCTCTCTTCATAACTTAAATGTTTCACCCCAGGCAACATCCTGGTGAATCTCCTCTGCACCCCCTCCAGTGCAATCACATCCTTCCTATAATGTGGCAACCAGAACTGCACACAGTACTCCAGCTGTGGCCTCACCAAGGTTTTATACAACTCCAACATGACCTCCCTACTTTTGTAATCTATGCCTCGATTGATAAAGGCATGTGTCCCATATGCCTTTTTCACCACTCCACTAACATGCCCCTCTGCCTTCAGAGATCTATGGACACACACGCCAAGGTCCCTTTGTTCCTCAGAACTTCCTAGTGTCATGCCATTCATTGAATACTTCCTTGTCAAATTACTCCTTCCAAAGTGTATCACCTCACACTTTTCAGGGTTAAATTCCATCTGCCACTTATCTGCCCATTTGACCATCCCATCTATATCTTCCTGTAGCCCAAGACACTGAACCTCACTGTTAACCACCCGGCCAATCTTTGCGTCATCCGCAAATTTACTAATCCTACCCCCCACATAGTCTTCAATGTCGTTTATATAAATGACAAATAATAGGGGACCGAGAACAGATCCCTGTGGTACGCCACTGGACACTGGCTTCCAATCACTAAAACATCCTTCTGTCATCACCCTCTGTCTCCTACAACTAAGCCAATTTTGAATCCACCTTATCAAATTACCCTGCATCCCATGTGCCTTTGCCTTTTTTTATAAGTCTTCGATGTGGGACCTTGTCAAAGGCTTTGCTGAAATCCATATAAACTACATCAACTGCACTACCCTCATCTACATACCTGGTCACCTCCTCAAAACATTCAATCAAATTTGTTAGGCATGACCTCCCTCTGACAAAGCCATGCTGACTATCCCTGATCAAACTTTGCCTCTCCAAGTGGAGATAGAAACTCTCCTTCAGAAATTTCTCCAATAGTTTCCCTACCACTGACGAGACTCACTGGCCTGTAGTTCTCTGGCTTATCTCTCCAACCCTTCTTAAATAGCGGAACCACATTAGCTGTTCTCCAGTCCTCTGGCACCTCCCCCGTGGCCAGAGAGGAATTAAAAATTTGGGTCGGAGCCCCTGCAATCTCCTCCCTTGCCTCCCTCAGCAGTCTGGGACACAAATCATCTGGACCTGGAGATTTGTCCACTTTTAAGCCTGTCAACACCTCCAATACCTTGTCACTCCCTATATCAATTTGCTCAAGAACCTCGCAGTCTCTCTCCCCGAGTTCAATACCTTCATCCTCATTCTCATGGGTGAAGACGGACGTGAAGTATTCGTTCAACACTCTAGCGATGTCCTCTGGCTCCACCCATAGATTGCCCCCTTGGTCCCTTATGGGCCCTACTCTTTCCCTGGTTATCCTCTTCCCATTGATATACTTATAGAATATCTTGGGATTTTCCCTACTTTTACCAGCCAGAACTTTCTCATATCCCCTCTTTGCTCTCCTAATTGCTTTCTTAAGCTCCACTCTGCACTTTCTGTACTCCACTAATGCCTCTGCTGATTTGCTCCCCTTGTACCTGCTAAAAGCCTCTCTTTTCCTTCTCATCGTATCCTGAATATCTCTGGTCATCCATGGTTCTCTGGGCTTGTTACTCCTTCCTATCACCCTAGAGGGAACATGTTGAACCTGTACCCTCCCCATTTCCTTTTTGAACACCCCCCACTGTTCCTCTGTAGATTTCCCCACAAGTAACTGTTCCCAGTCTACCTTGGCCAGATCCTGCCTTATTTTACTAAAATCTACTGTCCCCCAATCCAAAACATTTTTCGCAACTTGTCTATTTCTTTGTCCATAACAAACTTAAACTGTACCGTGTTGTGGTCGCTATCACTAAAATGCTCGCCCACCACTACCTCAGCCATTTGTCTGGCTTCAATCCCCAGAATTAGGTCCAGCAATGCACCATCCCTTGTTGGACCCTCTACATATTGACCTAAAAAGTTCTCCTGTACACATTTCAAGAAATCCACTCCATCCAAGCTCTTGACACTATGCCTATCCCAATTAATGTTGGGAAAGTTGAAATCACTTAATATAATTACCCTATTGTTATTGTTTTTAAACACCTCCACAAATTGTGCACATATTTGCTCCTCAATTTCCCGCTGACTATCTGGGGGTCTATAATAAACACCTAACAATGTGGCTGCCCCTTTTTATTCCTAAGCTTTACCCACAAAGCTTCATTCGATGCCCCCTCCAAGATATCATCTCTCCTTACTGCAGTAACTGATTCCTTAACTAACAATGCAACGCCTCCTCCTCTTTTATCCCCTCCCCTGTCTCGCCTGAAGATTCAATATCCCGGAATGTTGAGCTGCCAATCCTGCCCTTCCCTCAACCTCATCTCAGTGATGGCTACTATATCACAATTCCACGTGTCAATCCTCACCCTTAACTCATCCGTTTTACCTGTAATACTCCTGGCATTAAAGTAGAGGCCATCCAGCCTTGCCTTACTCCCTTGAAACTTAATGCAGCTGTACTCCCTCTGACTTGATTGTTTTACTGTATTATGATGTGTCCCTATTCTGCTAACATTCTGTGTCCCCTCCCCCTGCCGAGTTAGTTTAAACTCCTCCCAACAGCACTAGCAAACCGCCCGCAAGGATGTTAGTCCCGCTCTGGTTCAGATGTAGATCGTCCCGCTTGTACAGGTCCCACCTTCCCCAGAGACGGTCCCAGTGATCCAGGAATCTAAAACCCTCCCTCCTGCACCAACTCTTAAGCCACGTATTCATCTGCGCTATTCTCCTATTCCTGAACTCGCTAGCAGTGGCACTGGGAGTAATCCAGAGATTACAACCCGAGAGGTCTTGCTTTTTAGTCTACTGCCTAACTCCCTGAATTCTTGATGCAAGAACTCATCCCTCTTTCTACCTATGTCATTGGTACCAACATGTACCATGACCTCTGCCTTATCACCCTCCCCCTTCAGGATGCCCTGCAGCCGTTCAGTGACATCCCGGACCCTGGCACCGGGGAGGCAACACACCATCCTGGAGTCATATTGATGGCCACAGTAGCGCCTATCTGTTCCCCTGACTATAGAATCCCCTATTACTATTGCTTTTCCTCCCCTCCTGTACAGACAGGCTGCTTGTGGTGCCAGAAGCTTGGCTCTGTCCGCACTCCCTGGAGGAACCAGTGCCCTCATCAGCCTCCAAAATGGAATACCGATTTGCGAGTGGGACCCCAGGGGACTCCTGAACTACCTGCCTGTTTCTCTTGGACTGCCTGGTGGTTACCCATTCCCTTCCTTCCTCAAGTCCCTTCATCTGCAGTGTGACCACCTCTCTAAACGTGCTATCAACGATGCTCTCAGACTCGCGGATACTCCACAGTGTCCCAAGGCGCCGTTCCAGCCCTGAAACCCGAGCCTCCAGGAGCTGCAGCTGGACACACTTCCTGCACACATGCTGGTCCCGGGCACTGGAAACGTTCCCGGCTTCCCACATGGAGCATGAGGAGCACTCCACGGCTTTGAGCGCTCCTGCCATGACTTATCCCTTTAAATTAAACCTTTTAAGTCAATTACTCTAGGGCCCTTCTTTCCTCATCCTCGTTACTGTAGAATATACAAACTGTGAACCACAAAAAGACCTTAAACTATAAGCGATTAAAGTAGTAAATACCTTACCCACTACTTACCAGTGATTCCTTTCCCTTGTAACCTCTACTACTGCAGCACATTCTGAAGATTTAAGAAGTTGGGTAGCAAGGAAAAAATGCAAAGAGCACCTCCTCCCCTATGCACCGAATTCCCGCTTTGCACCAAATTCCGAATACCCACTCTGGCTGTGCCCCACTCTGGATGTGCTCTCTCCTGTTCGTGTGCGAACACACTGTAGTGTGCTTCCACATAGTCCCTTTCTTAAATAGAGCTGACTTGACTCACCACTTGTTAAGCTTCAGATAGTAATTAACCCCTATTCAGGCCCTAATCAGGTTTCAGGTGATTGATAGTTAACTGTCACACAGTCAGCTGAGTCAGCTACCTTACCAACCTTTTAACCAGACTACTGAACTTACAAAAATTAAAGAGAAATTAAAGAGAAAGACTTACCAGTTCAATTGCACCAAATTCCGAATACCCACTCAGGATGTGCCCCACTCAGGATGTGCTCTCTCTCCTGTTCGTGTGCAAGCAGAAAAGATCGAATGTTTCTTCTGCCATTGATATGGGCACCTCATGAGAAATTGTAAAGATTGAATCAGGCAGACTGTCAGGCAAAGGCAAAAAACCCAATGAGAAAAACAGTGCTGAAAAGACTGGAGTAATAGATGCTGATGTCTATTCGCTGTATAATTTAAATATAGGAAGGTCAGAGCCTATCTATGTAACCATGAGAGTGAATGAGAAGCCATTCAGAAAGAGGTGGATGCTGGTACAGCCACTACGGTGATCAGAGAGCATACTCTTCAATAGCTGAATCATGGAAAATGTAAGTTGAATTTAGTAGAAACTGTTGAAAAATTGAAGACAGGAGAAAACATACAAGTCAAGGGCGTATGTAAAGTCACAGTAAACTATGAAGGTCAAACAGTGAGATTACCCTTGATGGTAGTAGCAGGCAAGGGACCTGGTCTTCTCAGATGAAACTGGCTGAAAGAAATTAAATTGGAATGGAATGGAACCTTCCAACTAAGAACTAATGGACTTTCACAGCTACTACAGAAATATGCCTCAGTTTTCAAGGAAGGTCTTGGAAAAATTGAAGGACTACAGGCAAAAATTCATGTAGATCCAGAGGCAACACCAAGATTCATGAAGGCAAGACCAGTACCTTATGCAATGCGGGATAAGGTAGATGCAGAACTGGATAGATTAGAAAAGCTGGGAGTGATACAACCAGTACAGTTTTCAGAGTGGGCAGCTCCAATTGTACCTGTTCTCAAACCTGACCGAAGCATTCGAATATGTGGGGACTATAAATTAACAGTTAACAAAGTGGCAAAATTGGGTAGACACCCCATACCTAAAATTGAAGATTTATACACTAAATTGGCAGGTGGAACAGCTTACGCGAAGTTAAATTTGAGTCACACCTACCAGCAATTGGAATTAGAGAAGGCATCCTGGAAGTTTATCACCATAAATACACATTAGGGATTGTATCAATACACCCATTTACCATTTGGCTCATCTTCTGCTTGCGCCATATTCCAAAGAACCATGGAAAATTTACTACAGGGACTGCCCCATGTTGTAGTTTATTTGGATGACGTTCTTGTGACTGGACTCACTGGAAAGGAATGTTTGATGAACTTGGAAGAAGTTCTGAAACGTTTTGCACAGGTTGGGGTGAGATTGAGAAAGGAAAAGTGCGCATTCCAGGCAAAGGAGGTAACTTATCCAGGTCACAAGGTCGATTCACAAGAACTTCATCCAATTGAAGAAAAAGTGAAAGCCTTTAAAGAAGCTCAGAACCAGAGAATACATCTGAACTAAAATCATTCTTGGGGATGTTCAGTTACTATGGATGCTTCTTACCTAATTTATCAACAGAACTGGCACCACCTGTATTACTTCCTCAAGAAAAACCAGAGATGGTCATGGTAAACACCACAAGAAGAAGCTTTCACAAAAGTGCAACAGTTGTTACAATCATCTACACTGCTAGTACATTTTGACCCAAAAATAGACGTGCTATTAACATGTGACGCATCACCTTATGAAGTGGGAGCAGTGCTTTCCCATTGAATGGGTGATGAATCAGAATGACTTATAGGTTATATGTCGAGAACGCTTAGTACTGCAGAGAAAAAGTTCTCTCAAATTGAAAAACAAGGCCTGGCGATCATTTTCAGTGTTAAAAAGTTTCATCAATATATGCAGGGTTGTAATTTTACTATCATAATGGACCACAAGCCATTATTAGGACCATTCAGTGAAGACAAGGCTATACTCCCTATAGCCTCAGCAAGAGTGCAAAGATGGTCATTGATCTTGGCAGTGAATATACTTCTATTCACAGGCCTGGAAGTCAAATTGCAAACCCAGATGCACTCAGTGGTTTACCATTCACCCTTGCAGGTAAAAGATGAGGATGTTCCAATTCCTCGGGAATACGTCTTGTTATTGAACTTCCTGGACTCATCACCGATATGTGCCAAACAAATTAAAGATTGGACAAACTGAGACCCAGTCTTGTCCAAAGTGAGAAATCAAGTTCTTTCTGGTTGGTCACAAACACAAGAATCCGATGAAATGAAACCGTATTTCCAGCGAGGATACAAGATAACCAGCCAAGAAGGTATTTTATTGTCAGGAGCTCATATAATTGTTCTTCCGAGAGGACGGAAGCCATTGTTATTGGAACTTCACAGTGCACATCCAGGAATTTCCAGAATTAAGACAGTAGCACATGTGGTGGCCGGGAGTGGATGGAGAAATAGAAAACCTAGTGAAAAGTTGTACACAGTGTCAGCAAATGCAAAAATTACCTGTAGCAGCTCCGCTACACCCCTGGGAATGGCCGGAAAGACCCTGGGTATGAGTACACATCGACTATGTAGGACCTTTTATGGGAATATGTTTCTCCTGATTATAGACGCTCATTCAAAATGGATGGATATATATGAAGTAAGGCCACCCACACCTTCAGTGACAATAGATAAGTTACGACAAAGCTTCGCAATAAATGGATTACCTGAGGTGCTAGTATCAGATATTGGAACAGTATTCACAAGTGCTGAATTTAACCGATTTACAAGTCTCAATGGTATTGTTCATGTGAAAACATCTCCATGCCACCCTTTATCAAACGGACTCACCGAGAGAACAGTTCAGATGTTCAAATCTGGTATAAAGAAATTGTCCCGAGATTCAATAGCGACTAAATTAGCACGATTTCTATTCCATTATTGAACCAGCCCTGATTCAACATCAGGTGTCACACCTGCTGAATTGTTGATAAAGAACCGTCTCCAATCAACACTGAGCCTAAGTGTGCCAAACTTGAGGGGGAAGGTAGAAAGAAGGCAGGAAAGTCAGAAAATGGGACATGATTATCACAGTCGGGACAGGACATTTAATGTAGGAGAGAAGGTATTTGTGAAAAGTTTTGGAAAAGGATCAGTATGGTTAGTCGGTGAAGTAAGTGCTGTAATGGGACCTCTTTCCTACCGTGTGAAAGTCAAAGATTGAATAATAAGAAGACATGTGGATCACATACGAAGTGGAGAAAGCAAAATTCCAGAAGAGATTCCACCAGCGTTCGAGACTGAATCAATATTTCCTGTTGGAATAACTCAACCAAATACAAATGTGTTTGAAGGGTTGACTCTACCTGAAAGAGTTGAGGAAACAAATTTACAGTTACCTGCTGTAGAACCTGATACTCGGACGGCTTCAGTAAGGGAGAGTCCAGAGCAAACTTCAGAAGCTGTGGAGCTGGGATGTTCTACACGCATAAGGAAACCCCCAGAGAGACTGACTTTGTAAATAATTAAAAGCAAAGAACTGCGGATGCTGGAAATCCAAAACAAAAACAGAAACAGACATATCTGGAAAAACTCAGCAGGTCTGGCAGCATCGGTGGAGAAGAGCACAGTTGACGTTTCGAGTCCTCATGACCCTTCAACTGAACTAAGTAAAAATAGGAAAAGGGTGAAATATAAGCTGGTTTACGGGGTGGGTGGGGGGGGGGGGGGGGGGGTTGTTGGGACAAGAAGCCAGTGATAGGTGGAGATAACCAAGAGTTGTCACAGACAAAAGGACAAAGAGGTGTTGGAGGTGGTGATATTATCTAAAGGAATGTGCTAATTAAGGGTAGAAAGCAGGACGAGCAAGGTACAGATAGCCCTAGCGGGGGTGGGGTGAAGGAATACTAAAAAGGCTAAAAGGTAGAGATAAAACAATGGGTGGAAATACATTTAAAAATAATGGAAATAAGTGGGAAAAGGAAAATCTATAGAAATTATTGGAAAAAACAAAAAGGAGGGGGAAGAAACGGAAAGGGGGTGGGGATGGAGGAGGGAGTTCATGATCTAAAATTGTTGAACTCAATATTCAGTCCGGAAGGCTGTAAAGTGCCTAGTCGGAAGATGAGGTGCTGTTCCTCCAGTTTGTGTTGAGCTTCACTGGAACAATGCAGCAGGCCAAGGACAGACATGTGGGCATGAGAGCAGGGTGGAGTGTTGAAATGGCAAGCGACAGGGAGGTTTTCTTTTCCCACCTATTTCCATTATTTTTAAATGTATTTCCACCCGTTGTTTATCTCTACCTTTTAGCCCTTTTAGTATTCCCCACCCCCATTAGAGCTATCTGTACCTTGTTTGTCCTGCTTTCTACCCTTAATTAGCACGTTCCTTTAGATAATATCACCACCTTCAACACCTCTTGGTCCCTTTGTCTGTGATATCTTTTGGTTATCTCCACCTATTACTGACTTCTTGTCCCAACAACCCCCACACCCCTTAAACCAGCTTATATTTCACCCATTTCCTATTTTTACTTAGTTCTGTTGAAGGGTCATGAGGACTCGAAACGTCAACTGTGCTCTTCTCCACCGATGTTGTAAATAATTAAACTGTGTAATCTGATATGTAATATGCCTTTAAGACAAGTATTGTAATGTAAGGCCACATGATCTTAAAATCCAATAGCAGAGTAGCGTTGGCTACCTCTATGTGAGGGAGACTTGAGTTAGTCACTGATGAGTAAAGACAGAGTTTTATGTTGTGAGAACACAAGTATAGCTGCAGAGTTTAGTTTGTAAATAAACAGCATGTGTTTATTCTAATAATGTTCTCCAGATGTTCTCTGTCTCTGTACAAACTCGATCACCCTGAATCGAGTGTGCAAACCGGACCCTTTAGCCCCAACAAACAAAGGGCACTGGATCCAACATATAGATTGTAATTGGGCCCAAGCATTGACCCCTATATGGCACTTTGCCACCTGAAAGTGACCCATTTATCCCAACCCTGTTTCCTGTTCATTCGCCATTCCTCTATTCACTTCAGTATATCAGCCCCAACACCATGAGCTCTTATCTTGTGCAGTAACCTTTGCGCAGCACCTTATAAAATAGCTCTTGGAAATCTAAATACATGACATCTACTTGTTCCCCTTTATCCATGCTGCTTGCTAAATCCTCAAAGAACTCTAAATTCGTCAAACACGATTTCCCTTTCACAAATGCATGTCGACTCTGCCTGAGGTGTTATGATTTACTAAGTATTCTGCTATTGCCCCCTTAATAATGGATTCTAGCATTTTCCCAGTGACAGCTGTAATGCTAATTGGCCTCTAGTTTCCTACTTTCTGTCTCCCATCTTCTTGAACAGAGGCATTATATTTGCAGTTTGCCAATCTGATGGGACCTTTCCAGAATCTAGGGAATTTTGGAAGATCACGACCAATGCATCTACGGCCTCTGAAGCCACTTCTTTTAAGACCCTCGGACGCAGATTGTCGGGTCCAGGGGACTTGTCAGTTGTTAGTTCCATTAGTTTTGGCAGTACTTTCTCTCTGGTGATCTAGTCCTGGTGGTGGGAGGCAACCAATCGCGTGATGAACTCCATGCTTTGGATATGGAGTCCTATGACATAAGAACATAGGAACAGGAGAAGGCCATTCAGCCCGTCAAGCCTGCTCAGCCATTCAATACAATCATGCTGATCGAACACTTCAATGCCTTTTACCCACACTACCCCCATAACCCTTTACGTTATTGTTAATCAGAAAACTATCCATCTCTATCTTAAACATACTCAATGACTGAGATTCCACGGCCCTCTGGGGTAGAGAATTCCAAAGATTCACAACCCTCTGAGTAAAGAGTTTTCTCCTCATCTCAGTCCTAAGTGGCTTCCCCCTTATTTTGAAATTGTGTCCCCTGGTTCTAGACTCCCCAAACAGGGGAGACATCTTACCTGCATCTACCCTGTCTATTCCTTTAAGTATTTTGTAGGTTTCAATGAGATCACCTCTCATTCTTCAAAACTCTAGAGAATACAGGCCCCGCTTTCTCAATCTCTCTTCACAGGACAGTCCCACCATCCCTGGAACAAGTCTGGTGAACCTTCGTTGCACTCCCTCTATGGCAATAATATCCTTTCTGAGGTAAGGGGACCAATACTGCACACAGTACTCCAGGCGCAGTCTAGCCAATTTTCTATATGACATATCTTATGTGTCTATGTAAATACATAAGTCTCTCGGAACGGCTTCCTGGAGCGGGGGCGATGGAGCCGAATGTAGATTTAGTGAGCAGCATCAGCCCAATCACCGAGAGCCTGAGATTTTCATCACAGATTTTTATATTTATATGCTGTATTATATGTTGATTCATAATATGCGACTTTAATAATTATACACTGAATGCTGCTTTATTGCTGTTTTGTCTTTGTTGGCATCTGGAATCGTGTTAATTTTCAAGTGTTAATATGGGGTGGTATTGGAAACTAGTTTGGGAAGCACTGATCTAGGCAGACAGTGCCAGTGCTGAGGGGTTGCTGCACTATCAGAGCTATGTCTTTTAGAGCAGTTGTTAAGCTGTGGACCTGTCTACTTTTTGTGGCCACTATTTCAAAGAAAGAGCAGGGGAGGGGGTTCTCCTTTGTATCTTGGACAATATTTATCTCGTAACTAACAAGACTAAATAGGCCATCAGACCATTGTCACATTGCTTTACAGCCTATGGCGTGCTTTCCGAAGCACAGTCACTGTTATAGGACATACAGCAGTTAATTTGTGCACAGCAAGGTGCCACAAATAACAATGAGATACATGACCAGGAAATCCTTCTTGTGATGTTGGTTGAGGGATTGGCTAAGGGAGAGTACATTTGTTCTTCTTTGAAATAGTGCCATGGGATCTTTTGTGTCCACCCAAGAGAGTAGTCAGGGTCTAGTTTCCCACAAAAAAGCTGCGCCCCCTCAGTGCAACACAGGAGGGCCAGCCAAGGTCTTTGTGCTCAGCCCTTGGCGAGGAACTTAAACCCACAACCTTCTCAGGCAAGAGGTGAGAATCCAAGCCACTGAGCCACAGTTTTCCTGTGTACCTGGCGTGTTTTGGATATAATGCCCCTCTGTTTCATTACCTGCAGTAGGTGCTGTCACAGGAGAGACATACATACAGTGTACATGGATCTCTCAAAGTGATTGGATGCACTGCTTTTACAATAGTGCCATCTATAGACCTGAATGTTGAACACCTTGAGAACCGTATATGAATTGCGAGGCAGTAAATCATCAAGGAAACTGCTCCAGATTTGAAGATTTAACCCAGAACCTGTTTGTGGTTAGTTAGAATTATAGAGTAGTTGACTTTTAATGTCACTTTAATCCAGCATAAAAAGAAAATGTGCAATGTTGTTTTCATTCTCAGGCTTGAGAGATCTTATCAGGTTTGGCTAATAAAGCTGTAATATATAGAGACTAAGATAATATATCTTGGTGTGTACCATCTAAAGCTGCAGATTACGTTACAGTCAGAGGCCAGGATTTTACAGGCCCGGCTGTGGCGTGTTTCCCCACCGGCGAATGAGGTGAGCCATTTAAATCTCCATTCAGTTTGGCGGGACAATAATATCCAGCCGGCCAGGAGGGGTGGTAAAACGCTGGCCACAGTGTCAGCGTGAAGTGCTCCTATTTTCTACTGGCAAGAAACTAGTGGCCCAGAAGAAACAAACACTAGCACCTTTCACAATCTCAAGATGTCCTGAGGTGCTTTAAAACCAATGAAGTGCTTTTTAGTTGTAATGTAGGGAATGCAGCAGCCAATTTGTGCACATCATGATCTCACAGCCAACGACGGGTTAATAAGCAGGTCATCTGTTATTTAGTGATGTTAGTTGAGGGGTAAATATTGGCACAGGACATGAGAACTTCCCTGCTTTTGTATAGTGCCTATATCCAGACACAGGACAAGGAAGAACAGGACTCCAGAGGCTGGAACAACTGAATGCTCCCGGGCACCAATGTGGAGCAGGAGGGCAGCAAATGGAACCAGATGAAACGATACAAGCTGGGGCAGTTGATACAGGCTGGGATGTAGAACTGGAGAAGAGGATCCTAACTCCAGAATTATACTACAGTTTGCTGGCACAAGTGTAAAGTGGTGTAGTTACATCCTGATGCGCTGTGTGTAACAGGAATAGGAAGAGGCCATTCAGCCCCTTGAGCGTGTCTCACCATTCAATGAGCTCATGCATGATCTGCATATTAACTCCAACCATCTGCCCTGTCTCCCATATCCTTTAATGCCCTGAACTGGCAAAAAGCCTTCAATCTCAGATTTTAAGTTACTAATGTTAACTTGCAGGGCTACAGGGGTCGAGTGGGTAGGTGGGACTAGCTAGATTGCTCCATGGGGAATAGGCATGGACTCAATGGGCCAAATAGCCTCCTTCTGTGCCATAAATGATTGTATAACTCTCAGTGGATTTGTAAAAGCACAGGGATAGTTCACAAAGTCAATCACTCCACAGCTTATCCGCACAATTAAAACGATTCCATTTTGTAATCTGGGGACGGAGTTTGATCAAATGGTATTGCTCTGTATTGCGTGTGTAACTGCTGCCCAGTGTGGAATCATGCCAAGTCCCACTTGCTCCTCAAGCACATTCAATCAACACCAAATCACTGAATTCAAAAATTCCCCTTTAACAACCCCACCGCATCGCTTCTCTCCACAATCCTCAGCCCTATAGCCCAGCCTGGATGTTTCTGAGTCCGGCTCATCTTGCACTCTGTATGCACTCGTGCAACCCCACAGTTGGTGAAGAAGCCTTCAGCTGTCTCAGTCCTACTGCATAGGACTCTTCTCCTCTTCCCTTTTAACTTCTCTCCTCCACATTTAAAAGCTTCCTTAAAATTTATCCCTCTGGCCATCTCTCCATCTGCTCGGACATATAAATAGAATGCAAGTTGTAACTTTAATAACATCACTGCAGCCAACAACAACTGTAGGCTCCACACTCCCCGATCTGGGCTGAATTCCAGTTGAAGTTTCAGAGGTCAAAGGTCAGTTCACTGAGCTACCAAGTTTCCCAAGGCTATTTAATGACTCATTATTCACAAATTGTTTAAATTTTCCCTGCATTTATCTTGCCCTGATTTAATCTTAAAGTAAACAATGTCTGGAAGTATTTGACATTTTGTTTTTGGAGAGGGAGAGAGGTTCAGAAAGGAATATCTGGGACTCTTGATGGCCATGTAGTGATTATTTTACTGCACTAGTAGTGCAGAGATTTGGATGAATACATCAGCAAATGTGGGTTCAAACCCCACCGTGGCAGTTTCCGTGTTTGAATTTGATTTAAAATATTTTGTTGAAAGCTCTGATGAAAGGATTTTGACCTGAAACGTTAAACTCTGTTTCTCTCTCCACAGACGCTGCCAGACCTGCTGAGCTTTTCCAGCATTTTCTGTTTCTATTTCAGATTTCCAGCATCCGCGGCATTTTGCTGCAGCAAAAGTGACCGTCAAACAGTCAGATTGTTGTAAAAATCGCTTCTCTCCACAATCGTATTGTAAATTGTAGAAACCCAGCCAGTCGATGGATGTCCTGTAGGGGAGGAACTTACCATCCTTACCCTGTCCGGGCCCGTATGTAACTCCAGATCCACATCAAACTATTTGACTCTTAATTTCCCTCTGAAGTTGTATCAAACCCACCACCAGCTTCTCTGGGCCACTAGAGATGGGCAAACAATGCCAGTCCTGCCAGTGATGCCCACAGCCTGAGAATGATTTAAAAAAAAACCGAGCTAGGGGGATTCCAAAAGTATTTGAGAAAATAGGCTCCTCCACTTTCACACACGGGATATTTAACAATAGACTGTCTGGGAGTGGAGTCCTTCAGCTGTGTGTGACAAGCTTTCCCAGGCCAGTGGAACTGGGGAGAAATGATGTTCTGTTGGTTGCAAATTGTTCTTCAGCTCCCAAGCTTACTATGTTTTTTGCATTTATTCGTTCTTGGGATGTGGGCTTCGCTGGCTGGGCCAGCATTTATTGCCCATCCCTCATTGCCCTTGAGAAGGTGGTGGTGAGCTGCCTTCTTGAACCGCTGCAGTCCATGTGGTGTAGGTACACCCACAGTGCTGTTAGGGAGGGAGTTCCAGGATTTTGACCCAGTGACAGTGAAGGAACGGTGATATATTTCCAAGTCAGGATGGTGAGTGACTTGGAAGGGAACTCCCAGGTGGTGGTGTTCCCATCTATCTGCTGCCCTTGTCCTTCTAGGTGGTAGAGGTCATGGGTTTGGGAGGTGCTGCTGAAAGAATAATGTCAGTATAACTTTATACGTCCACTGACCTACGTTGATATTTGCTAATATTGATATATCCAGCCTGGGCTCCTCAATGCCTGCAATATTGGAACTCTAGTGCAAGACTTCAGCAGACAATTTAGGTTGATGCTTCCCTGATAATACAACATCAAGGGTTCCATCTTTTGGATGAGATGTTAAACTGAGGCCTCCTCTGCCTTTTCAGTTTTACGTAAAAATTCCATGGCAGCAGTGAGGGAGTTCTCCATGGTGTTCTGTCCAATATCAACAGTGCTATCAAACGGCACTTGCTTAGCAACAACCTGCTCACTGACACCGAGTTTGGGTTCCGCCAGGGCCACTCAGCTCCTGACCTCATTACAGCCGTGGCTCAAACATGAACAAAAGAGCTGAACTCTAGAGGTGAGGTGAGAGTGACTGCCCTTGATACCAAGGCAGCATTTGACCAAATGTGGCATCAAGGAGCCCTAGCAAAACTGGAGTCAGTGGGAATCAAGGGGAAAACTCTTCGCTGGTTGGAGTCATACCCAGCACAAAGGAAGATGATTGTGGTTGTTGGAGGTCAGTCATCTCAGTTCCAGGACATCACTGCAGGAGTTCCTCAGGGTAGTGTCCTCGGCCCAACCATCTTCAGTTCCTTCATCAATGACCTTCCTTCCATCATTAGGTCAGAAGTGGGAATGTTCACTGATGATTGCACAATGTTCAGCACCTTTCGCGACTCCTCAGAAACTGAAGCAGCCCATGTCCAAATGCAGCAAGACCTGGACAATACCCAAGCTTCGGCTGACAAGTGGCAAGTAACATTTGCACCACACAAGTGTCAGGCAATGACCATCTCCAACAACAGAGAATCCAACCATCATCCCTTCATGTTAATGGCATTGCCATCACTGAATCCCCCACTATCAACATCCTGGGGGTTATCATTGACCAGAAACTGAACTGGACTAGCCAGATAAATACTGTGGCTACAGGAGCAAGTCAGAGGCTGGAAATCATGTAATGAGTAACTCACCTCCTGACTCCCCAAAGCCTGTTCACCATCTACAAGGCACAAGTCAGGAGTGTGATGGAATACTCCCCACTTGCCTGGATGAGTGCAGCTCCCACAACACTCAAGATGCCTGACACCGCCCAGGACAAAGCAGCCCGCTTGATTGGCACCACATCCACAAACAATCACTCCCTCCACCACCGACACACAGTAGCAGCAGTGTGTACCATCTACAAGATGCACTGCAGGAATTCACCAAGGCTCCTTAGACAGCATCTTCCAAACCCACAACCACTACCATCTAGAAGGACAAGGGCAGCAGATAGATGGGAATACCACCACCTGGAAGTTCCCCTCCAGTCACTCACCGTCCTGACTTGGAAATATATCACTGTCGCTGGGTCAAAATCCTGGAACTCCCTTCCTAACAGCACTGTGGGTGTACCTACACCACATGGACTGCAGCGGTTCAAGAAGGCAGCTCACCACCACCTTCTCAAGGGCAATTAGGGATGGACAATAAATGCTGGCCCAGCCAGTGAAGCCCACATCCTGTGAATGAATTAAAAAAAAATCCATTAACTAACCACTAAAAAAAAACCAGATTATCTGGCCATTGTCACATTGCTGTTTGTGGGATCTTGTTGTGCATAAATTGGCTGCCAAGTTTCCTACATTACAGCAGTGACTACACTTCAGAATTACTTCATTGCCTGTGAAGCACACTGAGACGTGCTGAGGTTATGAAAGATACTGTCGGTTTAGAGACATCGGAGCACAGAAGGAGTTCCTTTCCTTCATGTTGCTTTTCTCTGGTTTGGCCTGTTTGAGTTTTATAGGCCTGGAGGCTTGGGATGGGCTGGTTTTAGCGCTCGTTTCTTACTGGCGGATGAATCTTCAACCAGGCATTGGTAGTATCAGCGACTTGAGATATTTGGGATTTAATGTGGGTTCCACGACCCTACATTACCCACCTACGAAGCTCACAAAGATGGGAGGTTTGTTTGATTCTGCTCTAGGAACAGTTGGAGACTCTCCTCTCAGTGGGAGTTTACCAGGATGGATGATTGTCCTCTCAGGTTCTGCGGTGAGTGGTGTCACGTGATTGAATGTCATGTGATCAAGTGGTCACCTGATCAAATCTCCAGAAAGGGGTCAAGCCAGAGTTGACAACCTGAGCTCTGTGACATTTGTTGACAGGTTATCCTACGACACATAAATTCAGGAACATCTTATTAACCTAAGCAACGATATCAGGATATAGAAGCGCTGGTGAGGTACAAAAACAATTTACACGAATGATAACCGATCTAAAAGGCTATACCTATCAGGAAAGGCTGAAAAGATTGGGGTTCTTTTCTCTAAGAAAGAGAAGGCTGAGGGATGACCTGACCAAGGGGTAGAATGTTACATTCTGAGATCAGACACATGGCCGACCCGAACAAGCGTAAACTCGCGCAAGGTTATGTCGGGCAGGCATCATGACATCATGAGGGCATGGTCCTATATTATGGTTGGCGGGCACACACAAATGCCCACTGACAATTAATCTGGCAATTAAGCCACTTTGATACCCGATTGTTTGTGATTGACATTTGCCCGTGCGACTTAGCAGTTGGTGGATGGGCAATGCGGGTAGGAGGCCATCCCCTGTTTATTGGTTTCTCCACCCAGGGTGTGATAAAAGTTGTCCAGAGCTTTGCCAATGTGAGTAGTCCAGAGTTTGGGTGAGAGTTTGCTGTTGGTTGATTCCTGATAGTTCATAGCATTTTCAGTGTTTTTTGGAGGACTCTTTGCCTTTCTAGCTGTTTTTCAGGACTGTTTGGCTTAGAAACTTTCTTGGAGGCTTTCTTCCAAATGCACCCTTCAGTTCACGGGCCAGTGTCATTTGCATTTTTGCAAATGGGGATTGTATACTCTGCTGGTGGAACCTGCTCTGAAGGGAAGGAGAGGGCCAGAAGGGAGAGGAGGCCAGGTGTCCACAGGCGGTGTTCCAGAGAGCGACCTGTGGGAGGAGAGATGCAGCCAGAGGGGGTTCAGGGCCAGCAGGAAGTCCAAGGTGGAAGGGTCTGCAGAAGACAGCAATATCCTGCTGCCAGAGTGTACAGCAGCGCTCCAGTTGCCTCAACATGTTTGAGGTCCAGTGCCAAATGAGGCTCTGCCTCTCTAGGGAAACTGTAACCTCCATCTGCCAAATGATTGGGCTGGAGATTGCCTCCACCTGTGTAGGAGGCCATCTTATGCCACTGGCTCTGAAGGTCACAGTTGCCCTCAACTTTTTTGCCTCCACTTCTGTCCAGGGGTCACTGGGGGATCTATGTGGAGTCTCCCAATTTCCTGCCTACAGTTGCGTCAAGATGGTCACTGATGCTCTCTTCAGATGGGTCATGACCTTCATTCGTTTCTGAACCGAAGAAGCCAGCCAGGCTGAGCGAGTCAGAGGCTTCACAGCAATTGCTGGGTTCCCCCACATTCAGGGAGCCATCGACTGTGCTTATGTGGCCATCAAAGCACAGAAGGGATACTCCATGAACATTCAAATAGTTTGTGATCACAGGACACAGATTCCACAGGTACCCTGTGCAAGGTACCCTGGCGGATCCCATGATGCATACATCCTGTGACATTCCCAGACGCCAAGGCTGTCCATGGCTCCAGCTGGGCTGGATGGTTGGCTGCTGGGTGACAAAGGATATCCCTTGAAAGGTGGCTTATGACGCCACTCAGGCACCCAAGGACAGAAGTGCAAAAGATGTACAACAGAAGCCATGCCTCCACAACGGCAGTAGTTGAGAGGACCATGGGCTGCTAAAGATGAGGTTCAAATGCCTGGACTTATCAGGGGGAGCTCTGCAACTCTGTGTGTTGCTTATAGTCGTTGTGTGCTGTGTGTGTCAAGGGAGGAGCCATTGGAGGATGAAGACAACGAGGCAGCTCCACAGGCCACTGACGATGACTCAAGTGATGGTTCTGCTGAGAAGCCGGGGGAGGGGCAGAGTGAGGGCGTGGAGGCAGACATGAGGAACCTCCAGGGAGGCAGGGGCACCAGGGGTGCCTTGATTCTCCACACGTACAGCTAGGCAGCCAAGGCATGGCTTGAAACTTAGGCTGAGGGTGTGCCTCCTTACAAAACATTCCGGTGAGGCCATCCTTTGACCCCAAAGTTGATTCCTAACCCCTAAAATAAAGTTTGCAGCCTCTCCCGTCTGTCACAAGCCACTGTCATGCCCTGCACCAATAAAAAACCTGAAGCAGCTCACACCATGAAAAGAAAAGAAAGATTTATGTCGATGATATTGACACAAAATGAAGGTAAGTTTATCTAAGAGTCATACGGAATTGAAGCATTCACTCCGTTTCTCTCTCCACAGACGCTGTCAGACCTGCTGAGTTTTTCCAGCAATTTTTGTTTTCGTGTCAGATTTCCAGCATCTGCAGTATTTTGCCCATAAATTTATCTTTCGCTGATGTAGCCACAAATTGAACATCTAACACTTATCAAATTAAATAATCTCACCTGTGAAAACCCCATCGTGCTCTCACGGTGCCTTAAACTTGTGATTGATGTGCCTTGGTGCCCTCCCCTTGCTGGCAGTGCCATTGGAGGCAGCCTGCTGACTGCGCTGTTGTGTCAGCCCTGATGACCTTAGTGGTCGTCCTCTGGCCAGTGGAGCCTGTGTAGGCCCCGCCTGGGAGGGAGTGTCCAGCACCATGGCCGGGCACTCCTCAGCCTTATCGGATGCCACGGTCACTGGCAAAGAGGCGGAGGAGTTTCTGCCATTGTTCAGAGTGCCCTGAAAGGAGCCCACAGTGACGACAAGCAGCTGTTCCGCAAGCGTGAGGTTGGTCTGGACCTCCCCTGCTGACCATTGATGGACGGGCTCCTATCAGACTTGGTGCCTCATCCATCTCTCACACTGGCTGTGACTGCCTGAGGTCACAGCCAGTTTATGGGAGTGCAGGTCTGAGCGCTACTCCAGGAATCCCTGATTCTGTTCCTGTAGCTGCCTCTCCATGAGATTTGCCACTCTCTCAATGGGGGGGGCAGCGCGCTTGGTGCTGAGGCCCAACGCAATGCTCACACTCCGCATGAACTCCTCCATGACAGAGATCATGGCACGGAGGCCCTTGTAGATCTCCGCCAGATCCTCCTGCACATCCCGCTGGACGTCCAGCATCTGCTGCCTGATGGGCAGCTCCAGAGGCTCATCACCTGCCTCGGACTCAGCATCGTCCTGGTCTCCAGCAGTCCTCCAACTGCCCTGGGCACTCTCTGTCTCCGCCTGCTCTCCATGCGAGTGTGCCGTGCCCTCCCCACTGCGCACAATCATTTGAGCCGACAAATTAATGCCCACCGACATGTATGGGTCTGTGTCGTGCCTGGTGACGAGAGAGGATGTGACGTAGATGTAGCTGGGAGTCCTCGTCAGGTGTTAAAGGTAAAGGGCCGGGGGGGTTCCTTGGGGTCTTGACAGCCTCTTGAGGATGGCTCATCAGAGGGAGGAAGACAATATGTCAATATGTCAAAGTCAATGTGCATGCAGATGGGCTGCTGACATCACAGACAGCTGCCTCACAGAGGCGTTGTGATTGGATGATCAATTGCGACTCTTCCTTAGAAATTCTCATTTGAGATGAGATGACCCGACATTTATTGCGCCCTCCACCAGTCTTGCACCTGTCCACTGGACGCTTACCTTCCTCCGGGACCCCTGCCTCTCCATGACCTGTGGACCTTGCTCCGCGATGGCACTCGCGCTCCAGGGTGTCCATCTCGTACTTGGTCATTATGAGGGGGTTGGCCACCCCACCACCTGTTCATGTTCGCTCAACAGCATTCTGACCTCCCTACTGAACGGGTAGAAGAGAATTCGTTAGTTCAACCACTACCACCAGCACCATTCCAGCCTGGACCCCCACCTCCCCCCGCCCAGGTAGTGGTGCAAATCAGATTAGCACACCCTCACCCTTCGATGCACCCAAGGCAAGCGGGTAGATCTGCCAGCCTTGGTTGGCATAGGTTTCAGTGCCGTTTGGCACCCAGACTCTTACGCTCTGTGGCAGGTCCACATGCCATTACTTCCTTGACCAGAATGCTTAGGCACTCATCAGAGAACTGGGGAGGGTAGAGTGCCCTCCTGCAGCGCCCTCCTGCCTGGCATGTCCAGCTGGTGCAGACGTCATTACTATATCGCATGCTTTAATTTTTTGGCAGCACAGCTCCCTACGTGTCTCCTGGCAGCTTTCAGGGAGCTGCCCCTGCTGTTTTTAAGGCCCCTATCGGATCCCCATTGGACCGGGAGCCCGCCCCTGCACCCTCTGGGAGTGCTTCTCCAAACAACTTCCACGTTTCACGCTGAGCGGCCCTTTAATTGGCCATTTAGCATGAAATCACGTTTCTCCCCCGATGTCAGCCAGGAGAGGGTTTAACCTCTGCCCCCAGGCCTGCTGATCATGCACTTCCAACAGGTGCAAAACTCAGGCCTGGGTCTTTGATAGGGTAAACACCGCTCCACTTCTAGGGGGGGAGACCAAATCTAGGGGCCAGAATCATAAAATAGTCATCACTAAATTCAACAAGGAATTCAGGAAAAACCTCTGTACATGGAGAGCAGTGGGAATGTGAAACTTGCTCCCACAGGGAGTAATTGAGGTGAATTGTACAGATGTTTTTAAGGGGAAGTTGGATCAACACATGAGTGAGAAAGGAATAGAAGGATATGTTGATTGGTGAGATGAAGAGGGGGTGGGAGAAGGCTCATGTGGAGCATAAACACCTGCACAGAGCAGGTGGGGGCCGAATGGCCTGTTTCTATAAATTCAATGTAAAATATCCTCACCAATTGAACAAAACAGCAAACTACTCGAACAAACCACACAAACAACAGCTGCAGTTCCCACCTGAAGCCACCAAAGGGCATCCTAGCTCACTAAAGGCAGCCATTTTAATCCAGAGACACTGAGGGTAGCAGAGATGATGGGAGCAGTTCAACTACCAGACACTCTGAAGACACTCAGCAATGCTAGTGAAACCTGCAAATTCCTTCTTAAATATGATGTGCGCCCAGTGGCATTGTCAAGCAAAGCAGCCGCCACAATCAGCAATAGGCCAGTATGAACACGGCCCAGATGGAGAGGGTCAGCGTCCTTTCATGCTCCTCACAGGTGGAGATGAACTTGGAGTGGGAGGGGGGAGGATCCAGTTGTCCACATATGATGCAGGTAGAACAAGGAATGATGTTCAGCTGGGAAAGTTTGAAGAGTTGAGGCCCAAATTAAAATGCAGTATGTCATAGATATGTCACCTCTGTATTGTTAACGCATTCACAAGCATGTGGTCGAGCAGATTAGAGAATTAAATGCATGGTTCAAAGCATGGTGTGGAAAGAAGGGGTTCTGATTCATGCGGCATGGGCATCTGTACTCAGAAAGGAGAGAGAGGGAGAGCTGTTCCATTGGGATGGGCTCCACTTAAGCTGGCTGGTACCAATGTCCTGGAGAATTGTATAACTAGGGCAGTGAATAAGAGAAAAGTTGAGGTAATGGAGTGGTTCAGTGATTTGGATAAAGACAAGCAGAGTGGGTCAGGAAGGGACAGAGAGTTTAATGGTAACGGTGTATCAGTGAATAAGGTCCATGCAAAGAGTAGGAGTAAAATAAAACTAAAGGCGATTTATCTGAATTCACTGAGCATTTGTAACAAGATAGACAAACTAGAGGCACAAATGGAGATAAATGTTTTTTTTGTATGTTCACCATCACAGAGATGTGGTTACAAGGTGACCAAGGTTGGAAATAAATATTCCAGGACATACAACATTTCAAAAACATAGACAATTTGGAAAAGGAGGAGGAATAAAGGATGACATAAGGACAGTAGTGAGAAAGGATATTGGCTCAGAAGAGATGGAAGTAGAATGAGTATTGGTGGAACGACAAGAATCATAAAATGCTGGTGGGAGTCGTTTATAGGCTCCCTAACAGTATTTATGCCATTGGACAGGACATTAGGCAAGAAATAATTGGAGCTTGTCATATTTGTGGAGGATTTTAACCTTCACATAGACTGGACCAAACAAATTCGCAAAAGCAAAGAATGTTCCCATGAAAGCTTCTTAGAAAAATACATTGTATAAGCAACTAAGGACAAAGCTATTTTAGCTCTAGTATTGTATAATGAAGCAGGTTTAATTAGTAACCTCATCATAAAAGATCCTCTGGGAATAAGTGATCATAATATAATTAAATTCCATATTAAGTTTGAGAGTGACATGCTTGAGTCCAAAACAAGAATCTTAAACTTAAAGCCAATTACATAGGCCTGAGGGGAGATCTGGCTAAGGTTGATTGGGTAAATAAGCTAATAGTTATGACAATAAATAACCAGTTGGAAACATTTAAAGGAACGAGTTCAACAAAACTGCCTTCCATTAAAAAAATAAAAACTCAGTGAGAAAGATCCACCTATGGTTTTCCATGGAAGTTAAGGATAGGGTTAGATTAGAGGAAGAGGCTTATAATGTGGCAAAGAATAATAGTAAGCCTGAGGATTGGGAGAGTTTTAGAAATAAGCAAAGGACGACCAAAATGCTGATGAAAAGGGGAAAAATAAAATATGAGACTTAACTAAGCAGGAATATAAACATGGATTGTAAGAGCTTTTACAAGTATATTAAAAAGGAGAGTGGCTAAAGTAGCCATTGGCCCCTTAGAGGCAGAGACAAGGGAAATTATCATGGGGAATGTGGAAATGGCATAGATGTTGAACAAATGTTTTGTTTCTGTCTTCACAGTAGAAGACACAAATTACAGCGATAGAGGGCGGAATTTTATGGCCTCATCAGGGTGGGGGGGGCGGGGCCAGAAAATGCAGCGAGCTGTTCAGAAGCCCATTGACTTGACGGGAGGGGCTGGTATATTCCGGCTAGAGAATAACCAAAGGGCTAAGAGTGAGGAGCTTAAAGTAATTAAGCAGAGAAATATTATTAGAGAAACTTAAGGGACTAAAAGCTGATAAATCCACAGGACATACATCCTAGGGCTCTTAAAAAAATGATAACTGCAGAGATAGTGAATGTGCTGGTTAAAATAGATTCTAAAACAGTCCCAGCAGATTGGAACTTAGCAAATGTAACACTGCTCTTCAAGAAAAGGGGGAGTAAGAAAACAGGGAACTAGAGGCCAGTTAGCCTGACATCAGTCAGCGTGAAAATGCTGGAATCTATTATTAAAGGAGTTCTAACAATGTACTTAGAAAAGCATGGTATGATCAGACAGACTCAACATGGGCTTGTGAAAGGGAAATCATGTTTGACAAATTAATTAGAGTTTTTTGAGGATGTGACTGGTAAGGTGGATAAAGGGGAACCTATAGGTGTAGTATACCTGGATTTCCAAAAGGCATTCAATAAAGTGCCACACAAAAGGCTAATAGGCAAAATAAGGGCTCATGGAGTTGGGGGTAATATATTAGCATGGATACAGGATTGGTTAATGGACAGGAAGTAAAGAGTAGGGATAAGTGTGGTATTTTCAAGTTGACAGTGTTACAACACAGCAGTTGGTAAAGGCTGAGTTGTATAAATCCCAGAGAGAAATTTGAACAACTTTCATAACCTATATTTTCAATTAGTATGTTTGAAATGCAGCTCTGAGGATTCAGAAATAAAACCACCAAGCCTCAAGAGTTTTTTTTATATAAAACTAAATTAAATATTTATTAATTTAACAACAAGTTAGACGCATACACAGGTCTACAAATTATTACCATAATAACTTTTAAACAAATCCCCGAATTAGTCACTTTCAGGTAAATCTTCACCAAGGTAACAACAACCCATTGACTTAAACAGACACCAGGCAAAGCACATTTGACCGTACGAATTCAAAATGAGGTTCCTTTGCAGACACAGTTGTAGGCTGACAGGCTGGTTAGATCTTAAATGCCTCTGATTTATGCACACAAACTCCTTTCTTTGAATGTAAATTTTCCATTGTTTTACTACAATTTTAAATTTTACCTCTCCTAACAATAACCGTCTCATTCCACCAATTTTATTAGTAATATAAACATATTGCTTGGCACCTCCCAGCTAGGTGCAAGATTTTACCCACTCTTTAGAATGGCCTATTCAACAAAGGCAAATTTACACTTTACCTTCACCTCCTTAGGTTTATCTAATTCACATCTCAAAACTACTGTACATCAAAGCACCCAGACTAGCTGGCTTTAATCCAATTAACAGACACAGACACAGACCATAGACACAGACCCTACTACAAATCCAATTTAAAAATAATTTCCAGTAACATTATAGACATTAATATCTCTTCATAACAGCAGACTGCAGCCAGTGGAGTGCCACGATGACCATGCTGAGACTGCAGCTATTTACCTTCTCTATCACTGACTTAGATGAGGAGATAGAGAGTAATGTATCCAAGTATGTCAGAGCTAAGTGGGAATGCAAGCTGGGAGGACACAAAGAGGCTGCAAAGAGATATAGAAAGGTTAAGCGAGTGGGCAACAAGGTGGCAGATGGAGTATAATGCGAGGAAGTGTGAGGTTATTCAGTTTGGCAGTAGGAATAGAGAAGCAGGATATTTTTCAAAAGGCATGAAACTTATAAATGTTGATGTTCAGTGAGATTTGTGTGTGTCCTTATACAAGGAACGCAGAAAGTTAGCATGTAGGTACAGCAAGCAATTAGGAAAGCAAATGGTATATGAACATACAAATTAGGAGCAGGAGTAGGCCATTCGGCCCCTCAAGCCTGCTTTGCCATTCAATAAGATCATGGTTAGTCTGATTGTGGCTTCAACTCCACATCCTGCCTACCCCCGATATCCTTTTGACTACCTTGTTAGTTAAGAATCTACCTCTGCCTTAAAAAGACTCAATGACCCGGCCTCTACTGCTCTCTGGGGAAGAGAGTTCCAAAGACCAACAACCTTCTGAGAGAAAAAAATTCTCTTAATCTCAGTTTAACAATAAGGAGTCTCCAATTTAAGACTGTGCTCCCTAGTTCTAACCTCTCCCTCGTGGGGAAACATCCTTTCAGCATCCACCCTGTCAAGTCCCCTCAGGATCTTATATGTTTCAATAAGACCATCTCTCATTCTTCTAAACTCCAATGGATACAGGACCAGTCTGCCCAAACTTTCCTCTTATGATAACCACCCCCTTCCCAGGTATCAGTTGAGTGAAGGTTGGCCTTTATTGCTAAGGAATTGAAGTATAAGAATAAGGAAACCTTGCTGCAATTGTACAGGGCTTTGGTGAAACCACACGTGGAGCACTGTGCTCAGTTTTAGTCCCTATATGGAAGGGAGGCTATACTTACATTGGAGGCAGTACAGCGAAGGTTCACTAGATTGGATTGTGGGATAAGAGGGTTGTCCTATGATGATATGCTGAGTAACAGCCTCCAACAGCACGGTGGGTGTGCCTACACCACATGGGCTGCAGCAGTTCAAGAAGGCAGCTCACCACCACCTTCTCAAGGGCAACTAGGGATGGGCAATAAATGCTGGCCTAGCCAGCGATGCCCACATCGCGTGAAAGAATAAAAAAAAATTAGGCCTATATTCTCTGGAGTTTAGAAGAATGAGAAGTGATCTCAGTGAAATATGCATGTTTCAGCTGTGTCTCGGTTGATAGCTCTCTCCCTCCCGAGTCTCTGGATACAAGTCCCACTCCAGGGCCTAAGTGTAAAAAATCAAACGCAGTGTGCTGCGGTGTGCTGAGAGAGTGCTCTGCTGTTTGAGGCACCCTCTTTCAATCAGATGTTAAATTAAGGCAATCACTGGCCCCTCAGGTGGATATAACAGACCCTATAGCACAATTCTGAAGAGAAGGGGAGCTATTCCCAGTCTTCTGGCCAAATTTCCCCTTCAATTAACACCACAAAAACATTATTTGGTCATCATCCCATTGTTCTTTGTGGGATCTTGCTGTGTGCAAATTGGCTGGTGTGTTACACCCAGCAATGACTGCACCTCAAAAGTACTTCATTGGCTGTAAAGCATTTTGACAAGTCTGGCGGTGGTGTAAGGCGCTATGTAAATGCAAGGCTTTCTCTCTTTCATACAAGGTTCTGTTGACCCCATGGGGAGCAAACTCAGGGTGGGTGTGATAGGAGGGAATGGTTAGGGTTACAGGGGGCAGAGGCAGCCGGTAGGGTGGAAGGGTGAGGGTGCGACGGTGTCAGGTGAAGGAGCAGCGAGGGTTGTTGGTGGGGACACGGAGGGAGACTCGGAAGCGGGAGGTGGTGGGGGAAATGGTGTGGGAGACTGGGGGGAGGGGAAGCGGTGGGGGAGACTGGGGGGAAGGGAAGCGGTGGGGGAGACTGGGGGGAGGGGAAGCGGTGGGGGAGACTGGGGGGAGGGGAAGTGGTGTGGGAGACTGGGGGGAGGGGAAGTGGTGGGGGAGACTGGGGGGTGGGGAAGTGGTGGGGGAGACTTGGGGGGAGGGGAAGCGGTGGGGGAGACTGGGGGGAGGGGAAGTGGTGTGGGAGACTGGGGGGTGGGGAAGTGGTGGGGGAGACTGGGGGGTGGGGAAGTGGTGGGGGAGACTTGGGGGGAGGGGAAATGGTGGGGGAGACTGGGGGGAGGGGAAGTGGTGTGGGAGACTTGGGGGAGGGGAAGTGGTGGGGGAGACTGGGGGGAGGGGAAGTGGTGGGGGAGACTGGTGGGGAGGGGAAGTGGTGGGGGAGACTGGGGCGGGGGGAAGTGGCGGGGGAGACTGGGGGGGAGGGGAAATGGTGGGGGATACTTGGGGGAGGGGAAGCGGTGGGGGAGACTGGGGGGGAGGGGAAGTGGTGGGGGAGACTGGGGGAGGGGAAGCGGTGGGGGAGACTGGGGGGGAGGGGAAGTGGTGGGGGAGACAGGGGGGAGGGGAAGTGGTGGGGGAGACTTGGGGGAGGGGAAGTGGTGTGGGTGACTGGGGGGAGGGGATGTGGTGGGGAGACTGGGGGGGGGGGCGAAGTGGTGGGGGAGACTGGGGGGAGGGGAAGTGGTGGGGGAGACTGAGGGGAGGGGAAGTGGTGGGGTAGAGTGGGGGGAGGGGAAGTGGTGGGGGAGACTGGGGGGGAGGGGAAATGGTGGGGGAGACTGAGGGGAGGGGAAGTGGTGGGGGTGACTGGGGGGGAGGGGAAGTGGTGGGGGAGACTGGGGGGAGGGTAAGTGGTGGGGGAGACTGGGGGGAGGGGAAGTGGTGGGGTAGAGTGGGGGGAGGGGAAGTGGTGGGGGAGACCGGGGGGAGGGGAAGCGGTGGGGGAGACTGAGGGGAGGGGAAGTGGTGGGGTAGAGTGGGGGGAGGGGAAGTGGTGGGGGAGACTGGGGGGAGGGGAAGTGTTGCGGGAGACTGGGGGGAGGGGAAGTGTTGCGGGAGACTGGGGGGAGGGGAAGTGGTGGGGGAGACTGGGGGGAGGGGAAGTGGTGGGGGAGACTGAGGGGAGGGGAAGTGGTGGGGTAGAGTGGGGGGAGGGGAAGTGGTGGGGGAGACTGGGGGGAGGGGAAGTGTTGCGGGAGACTGGGGGGAGGGGAAGTGTTGCGGGAGACTGGGGGGAGGGGAAGTGTTGCGGGAGACTGGGGGGAGGGGAAGTGGTGGGGGAGACTGGGGGGAGGGGAAGTGGTGGGGGAGACTGGGGGGAGGGGAAGTGGTGGGAGAGACTGGGGGGAGGGGAAGTGGTGGGGGAGTGCAGAAAATACATGATAAAAACCATGTTGATCAATCTGAAAGTGAACAGAGCCTCATGTTGGACGGGCACAGACACTATACGGTGGTTGGGTCACTGGGTGGCCGGAGATGCAGGTCATCTCAGCTGGACAACAGAAAGGGAACCACAGCAGGCAGTATTGAATGTGCTAGGGGCCAGTGAGATGAGCTTGGTGGATGAAGGCTCTGCGTACGTGCGAGAGGGTCTACACAAGTCTCTGAGAGGCACTGCCACAGAACCTTCTCCCTGCAGATTCAGTCATGGGGCTGTCTGTGTGCAGGAGAGCTGCTTGTGGGGGTGGGGAGGGCCGGTGACAGCGCAATCACCAAGTCTTAAACCATGTTGAAAAAAACAGTAGAAATTTTAGCAGTGGAGGCGATTACATTCACAGAGGTTAGATTTGTGACAATAGTTGTTCACCTGTGCAACCAATTTTGATCAACATTTCTTTATTTTATGTAGCCTACTACCTCTTCCATGTGCTCCCCTGATATCTGCAGCAGGGGTGGAGGCAGACTGCTGACTAGTTTGCCTTGTTGCATTTGATGACCAGCAGTTGTCCTGTGGAGAGTTGAGGTCTGGAGAGCCCCAGTTTGCTTTGACTGTCCTCGTGTGAACCAGCTGCTCCCTCTGTGTTTGACAGAGGACAAGGTTAAAGGGGAATCGGAGGATGCGGACAACCTCTGCCTCAGTGGATGACCAAGGTGAGTCCAACTGCTGCTCCTCCTCCCTTAGGTTTACTGAGGGCTCCACCTGACTCCTTGTGGGGAAGGGGCACCTGGAGGAAGGTCGAGGTGCCCGGCTGCCTCTTGCGTTGCCACTGCAGGAACTCCCCCATGGTTACTGCGATGTAGGGCAGGTCTGCGCGCATCCCTGGCAGAAACTGCTGGACCAGGGTCTCCATGGCATCTGCCAACCTCTCCATGGTGACCTCCATGTGCGCACATGTGGGCACCACTTCATCAGAGGGCAGGCGGACGGACTCCTCCGACTCATGTGCCACTCTATTGAGGGCTTCCAACAGCTCTGCCTGATGTAGCTCAGCCTCTTACTGACTCTCCGCCATGAGTTGGAGGGCCAATTCCCAAGGATCATCATCAGACTCCGACCTTGCTGATGCCTCTCCCCCAGCATTCCTCCGAGAGTGCAGGGGAGCTCGGCTGACCCTGCCTCCTTCTGCTGCAGACACGTGTCTGTGCAGTGACCACCAGATTGTGAGACCCTCCCTAAGGTAGAATTAGTACCCATCGTTTGTCCAAATCCTGGTGGAGGGTACAAGTGTCTGCTGTGACGCCTCTACAGGTGAGTATCTCTCTGCTTCTCCTCTCTCCTGGCTCCCCTCTGGGTAGGGGCTGGTGCTGAGGCCTGACAGGGATTCCTCACACTCAGGCCTCGGCCTCTTCCTTGTGGCACCTGTAGGTGAGAGAGAAGAGAGTCAGTGACAACATGAGCTGCCTCCAACATGGAGGCACATGGACCTTCATGTTTCTATACCATGGATGGGTCCTTACTGAGTCTGACCTCCTCATTGCCAATGGCCAGGTCCCGCTCCAAGCCTGCCAGCTGAGCTGCCCTCTCTTCAAACTCTGTCAGATGTCTCAGATGTGGGCACCCCGCTCCCATCTTCTCCTGTTCCCTACAGCTGTGTCTCATCTTCTCCTGCTCAAAGCCAACAGAAAATGGGTTTCAGAGGAGCCTAGCGTAAGGTAGCTCACTGTCGTGTGGCAGTGCAGGACTGCGCTGCAAGTTGTCCAGGAGGGTTGTGGGCCAGCTAAGCCCATCCACATGCAAGGAGAAGGCTCAGACAGGTATCTGATTTGCGGATGCTGCTGGTACCCTCTGCCCCTAAGTCTGATTTCACCCCCACCCCTCTCTTCCTTACATTGTTCTCTGTCTGTTAAAGGGTGAAGGAGGCACAGTGGTCACTGCGCTATAGAGCGGATGCACTGCAGTGGTGCTGGGAGGCAGGTGCCACTGAGGCCCATGTACCCTGACATATTGGTCTCTTTGTGGTTTATGCGACTGCCCGAGGAGTTACTTACCCTAGCGGAGCAAATGAGGTCTTTCATCCTCTTGCGGCATTGTGTTGCTAACCTCTTCTGTACCACATCGGTACTGACAGCATCGGCCACCTGTGCCCAGGCAGGGCTGGTTCCCCTGCTCCACCTCTTCCTCCTATCAGCCTGGTACAGAACATTCCTCTGGACCTGGACATGGTCCAGGAGGATGTGCAGGGAGGCGTCATTGAACTCCAATGCTGGGCCTTCACCTCCACTTGCAGACAGTCTGTTGTTTGCTTTGACAGTGGATATCTGGGCGCCTTTTAAATATGGTGCCCCGATACGATGGCGGGGTGCACACCATCCAGCCCGCCCTATCATGGAAGATGTCGCAAAACCCCTGGCTACGTAACTAATGACACCGGGGCCGGAAGATACCACGGGATTTCCTGTCTGCCTCCTCAGCGGCATTCCCTCCCTGTCCCCACCCCCACCATGGGACTTAGTCCCGGATGGGAGAATTTACCCAGGGAGGTTGTTTCCTCTGGTTTGGGAATCTGGATCACGAGGCTCAGTCTCAGGATAAAGGGTCAATCATTTAGGGCTGAGATGAGGAGAAACGTCTTCACTCAAAGGGTCGTGAACCTTTGGAATTTTGTATCCCAGAGGGTTTTGGATGCTCCATTGTTCAGTATCTTCAAGACTGGGATAGACAGATTTTTGGTCTTTCAGAGAATCAAGGGATATGAGGAGCAGGAAGTTGGTAATACAGAATTTGAGTATTGCTGAAAAAAGGAGACATGTCAAAAATTTTTCGTCTTGCACTCATCAGCCCCACTTCCGGGGTTTGAGCACAAGACCTAGGCTGGACCTTCGGTGCAGTACTGGAGGGGGTGCAGAGGAGATTCACCAGGATGTTGCCTGGGATGAAACCTTTAAGTTATGAAGAGAGGTTGGATAGACTTGGGTTATTTTTGTTGGAGCAGAGAAGACTGAGGGGTGACCTGATCGAGGTGTACAAGATTATGAGGGGTATGGACAGGGTGGATAGGGAGCAGCTGTTCCCCTTAGTTGAAGGGTCAGTCACAAGGGGGCATAAGTTCAAGGTGAGGGGCAGGAGGTTTAGGGGGGATGTGAGGAAAAACTTTTTTACCCAGAGGGTGGTGACGGTCTGGAATGCGCTGCCTGGGAGGGTGGTGGAGGCGGGTTGCCTCACATCCTTTAAAAAGTACCTGGATGAGCACTTGGCACGTCATAACATTCAAGGCTATGGGCCAAGTGCTGGTAAATGGGATTAGGTAGGTAGGTCAGGTGTTTCTCACGTGTCGGTGCAGACTCAATGGGCCGAAGGGCCTCTTCTGCACTGTGATTCTGTGATACTGAGAGAGTGTTGCGTTTTTGAAGGTGCTATCTTTTAGATGAGCTGTTAAACATAAGCCCTACCTTCCTCGCATAAGAAACAGGTGATGGAGTCGACCATACAGCCCCTTGAACCTGCTCTGTGTTACGGACAGAGGGGAGATTAATTTAAACAGCCCTGATTTCTTCTCTCACTACCCATCCGTAAACAGAAAGGTGTTTTTGATTTCTGATTTCCCCCTCTATGAGTGGTGGCACGTGGCCTATGTTCCCCAACCCTTCAGCTTGGAGTGATCCAATCCTCTATTAATAACCACACAGCAAACTCGAGGAAAGGTAAAATAAGAGGGTCGGTTTAGTTTGCGCACACACAAAACGTGGGAAAGGGGTTTCGTAATGTCCACCCCTTTTTGCACTCGTACAATAAAAAAGGGATAATGAAAGAAAGGGGTACAGGGCAAGACCATGATAAAAATAAGAGTTATGGTTTCACGTGAGCCCAGAGTCCAGAATCAAAAGTCCAGTGTTATATTCCTTCAGAGTTCAGGAAGCTGAAACTGCTGTAGGGTGATCCAACTTTCCAGAACTGAGGACCTCCACGATGGGAGAGGCATGTAGAGATGAATTAGTCTTAAAGGCACAGATACAGAAGCTCCAATGTTCCAGTAGTTCACAGTGTAGATGAGGGCCAGGCACTTCACCTGGACAGAGATCTTTCTGCTGCTGCCTATGAGATGATAATATGGTTGACTGCCTGGGTTCAGTTCCACACGGGTTCTAGCAGCTCATGTGACATATCTCCCACTTCATCTCCTGGGTGTTGGACAAAGGATGCATTTTCCCAGATCTGGAATTTTGAGGTGTTTAATAGAGGAGTCAGGGGCCCTTTTTCCCTTTGCAGACATATCATCTCCATTGGTTGGAGCTCTGCCTTGGAAATGCAAAGGGGATTGGTGCATTTCTTTGGAATTTAATTGTTGGCAGTCACAGAGGGCATTAGAGCCTCTTTAAAATAACAAGGTCCCTGCTTGTGTCTGAAGGTTAGAAATTCCTCTTGTATGAGTCATGGCTAGTCCCTCCTGTCTTCTTGCCAAGTCATCTGCCACTCAAAGAGATCATGGCTGATCTTCTACCTCAACTCCACCTTCCTGTCCTATCTGCATATCCCTTCATTCCCTTAGTGCCCTAAAATTTATTGATTAAATATTTTAAACAACTGGACATACAGAGTTCTCTGGGATAGAGATTTCCAAAGAAGTTTCTCTTTATCTCAGTCTGAAATATCCTGCCCCTTATCCTGAGACTGTGTCTAGAGGCACCAGCCAAGGGAAATAACCTCTTAGTGTCTCCCCTCTCAGAATCTTATATGTTCCAATGAGATCCCCTCTCATTCTTCTAAACTCCAGAGAATATCAGACAGTTCTACTCAATCTCTCCTCATATCTCTTTCATCCCAGGAATTAATCCAGAGAATATTTGTGGAACCTCCTCTAAGGCAGCTCCTCATGAAAGGAGACAAAAACTGCTCATAATAACACTGTACACAGCTGTACAAAACAACACCTGTTTATTAGCATGAGTAGTGTAATGATATGGCAGATAATCTGTGCCAGGCAGATCAAATCTACAAGGGAAACTTGATCATGTGGTCACAACTGTTTTGCAATTTGTATTTATTTAAGATGCGTGCCCTGAATTCAAAAGTAATAAGTCCACCAAGACTTCAGAGATTTTTTTTTAGAAAAATAATTTAAACATCTATTGACAAAAGAAAAGATTTCAAACACATACATAGGTCTACAAATTACTACTATAATAACTCCTAAAACCCCTAATTAATCTGGCTTCCAATTACACCCCTGTTAAGGCAACAGTAAAAACAAATAGATTTAAACAGATCCAGGCGAGCCAATACAATACCCTGGACAGTAGAATTCAAAGTGGCTTTTCGCAGCTTCGGTTTCTGTAGACAGCAGCTTAATGCACAAATACTGGAGGTTTTTCACACTTCTGGTAGATCTTACAATGCCTTCCCTAACAAATAACCTCAAACCTTTATACATGTTTCTCGCTTTTAATGAAAATCCCATTGTTCCCATATGTCTTTGGAACTTTACCTTTCTCATAATTTAAGTCATTTCATGGGGCTGATATTATCAGGAACCTTTGGGAAAAATAAACACACTGTTTGGCCTAGCTTCCCTGACAAGGTGTAAATCCTGCCATCTCTTTGAAATTCAAATTACCCTGATTTATCTAAAAATGCAAATTCTCCTCACCTCACATTCCAAGACTTCAGCCATGTTTACGTGTTTAGCATTTCAAACCGAGCTTCTTTTGATGAGTCAAAGCCTCCAGACCAGCCGTCTCCAACTCAATTAAATCCCACACATTCACATATAGAGGAACTACCCAAACCCCACCATTAAACTACTTTTGCAATAAATCACAATAATATTATGAGAATTATTATACTTTCGTGACAGTAGTTGCATCACCAAGCTCTCAATATTATTCACTAACTCCCGTAGCTGTGCTTATTCCACATACACCGTTAGGACATGCAGAACTGTTTAGCATTTCATCAGCTCCAATACGCACACTCTCGCTCAGTGCTGGCACTTGGAGTGTCAACCCAATTTTATGCACAAGTCTCTGGAACGGGATTTGAAATCATAAAGTTCAAAGCAAGAATGCAACCCACTGAGCCAAAGCAAACACTTGACACTGGACAGATAGTTGATTTTTTCTTACAATTACTCATTCTTGGGAAGTATGCATTCCTGGAACAGCTGACATGAATTGCTCATCCACAGTTACCTCAAGATGGTTGCGCTGAACCTTCTTCAATCTCTGGTAGTGGTTTGATACAGCTCAATGGCTTTCCAGGTCACTTCAGAGGGCAGTTAAGTCTCAACCACATTTTGTGGGGCTGGGGTCACATAGACTGGGTAAGGACAGCAGCTGCAATATTGCAGCCCTGTCCTACTCCGAAGGACATTAATGGACCTGGATTTTTATGTCAATCCAACAGCTTCATGGTCACTTTTACTGCTTTTCATTTCAAGATTTTCTTTTTAACTTGAATTCAAATTCTGAAAATACCATATTGAGATTTGGGTTGACGTGCTCTGGATTGCTATCCAGTAACATAATGCCCAGACTATCATATTCTATGTTTTAACATAATAGCCTCAGTTTTGCAGTCAGCAAATGGTTACCACCGTTAGTCACACTGATATTTGCCCACCGATTTACTATGGGCTTTTCCACAGGAACGTGTGGTAATTAGGGGCAGGGTTTTTAGCTTGGTGAGCGGGCACGTGCCCGACCCGCCGGAGCGTTAAATAAAGCGGGTTTTTGTTGGCTGAGCGTGCCGACGTCAATGCGCACTCTCGCAGTGTTTCGCTAGGCGGGCGTAGATGGAGACGGGGGCTCGTCGGCCATTAATTCAGTGGCCAGTCAAGGCCCGAGGGGCACCAATTGTCTCCGACTTTACACATAGTCTGTGCGATTTCTAGGCCATCGCATGGGCAGGCGGGCAGGACACAATTGGCAAAACTTCATCCACGGGCGGGATAAGAGGGGTTAGTGGCCTTGTCAAAGTGATTAGTGAGGAGTGCAGTATATCACTCGCTGCTGCTGCTTGCTTCTGTAAGCGCGACAGCTTCATTTCACTTCAAAGCTGCATTCAGATATTCTAGAGGCTTCCGTTCAGGACTTAACTGTTGTTTTCCAGACCCCCGAAGGATTCATACTACTTAGGGCCTTCCAGGTATCAGACAGCCTTCCCTTACCCTGGGAATGGGGATTATAGTCTCCGCTGGAGGAAGAGAAGGCCAGAAGGGAGAGGAGGCCGGGTGTCCCTACTCAGCTTCCAGGGGAGGGACCTGTGGGAGGAAAGGCTCGGGCACAAGGGCTGCAGGGCCAACAGGAAGGCCAAGGTGGAAGGGGCCGCAGAACAAGCCACTATCCTGCTGCCAGGGTTTACAGGCGGCAATGCAGCTACCTCAATATGTCTGAGGTGCAATGCCGAAGGAGGCTCCGACTGTTAAGAGAGACAGTGACCTCTGTCTGTCAGATGGTGGGCCCTGAGATCAGCTCTGACTGTGTGGGTGAACACCCCATGCCAGTGGCTCTGAAGGTCACAGTGGCTCTCGGCTTCTATGCCTCTGGCTCTTTGCAGGGGGTCAGTGGGGGATCTGTGTGGAGTCTCCCAATCAGCTGTCCACAGTTGGGTCAAACTGGTCACGGACGCTCTGTTCAGGCGGGTATTGTCTTTCATTCATTACCATACAGACGAGGCCAGCCAGACACAGTGAGCCAGAGGCTTCACAGAGATTGCTGGCTCACCCCGCGTCCAGGGTGCAATTGATTGTAGCCATCGAGGCACCAGCGGGTCAGCCGGGTGCCTTCGTCAACAGGAAGGGATTCCACTCCCTTCGTGCATCATGGTGCCCTCGTCTTTCCATTATCAATGGGGATTCCAGGTTCCAGGCTCACATCAATATAGAGACAACACTGGAATGGTTGCAATAACCGACATTCCCACCTCAGTGCACTGCACTCTTACCTTCCTCTGGCACCCCAGCCTCACCGCAGCTGCCTGACCGAGATGCATGGCACCTTTCCAAGTCCAGGGCTTCCTGCTCGTATCGCGAGAGGATGAGGAGGTGTGGGGGCCCCTCGCCAGTCCGTGACCTCTCTGCATTGTTATGGGATGTTTTTTCCGGAAGGGACAGAGGAGCATTGATGAGTCCGCCCTCTACCTGCAGCACCATTGCAGCCTGGCCAACCCCACCTGAGGAACACCTCACAGGGCACAGCCGATTCATGACCCTGGAGTCGCTAGGCACTCAGTCCAAGCAGCCAGGGCTCACCCCCTTGGCCAGATCCTGCCTCATTGACATTTGGCACTCAGACTGTAACACTCCTGAGGTCCACAGGGGGATGGGCAGCTCTTACCTGTTCTGCAGAGTGACCCATGCCAACAGGGTACTCACCCTTCCTGATCGCAGGAGGTTGTTGAAGCCTTTCGGGCACTGTACCCACGTGCACCTCCCCACGTCACGGCTGCCGACCACCTCCTCCCAGGCCTTTTTGCTGAGGTGGGGGTGCTGCCTCCTCTCGTCTCTGGGGACAAGTGTTTCTCTCCTCGCTTCCACCTCCTCCAGGAGGGCTGTGAGGCACTCCTCCGGGAAATGCCCCTCCAACCTGCCCTCCCGCCTGCCGTGTCCACCCGCTGTGGTCTCTGTTCACACGACTTCCGTGTACCTCGGTGGCAGCTTTCCAGGAGCTGCTGGTCACCATTGGACCTGGCGGACATCATGCCCCCACCCCCGCCCACCCCTTCACACACATTCCAGGCCATGTATCAGGCTGGGCTGGCCTTAACTGGCCTGTGTAAAATTGCAGAGCGCTGCTCATTGCGGGCGGTGGTCAGCTCCCCGACTGTCCCTGTCTGCCCCTCCCCTGGCGATCCTGCATGTCAAGGGTCAAATCCTGCCCTAGGAAACCATTTCAGTGCATTGCTCTCTACAGAAAATCTGGGACCTATGTGAACAAGACAAGCAACTGGAATATCTCCTTACCCAATCAACTTGAAGAGTCATTAATCAGCAGCGCTGAGTCCTTGGACAGCACCTTCCAAACCCAAGGCCACTGCCATCGAAAGACAAGAGTAGCAGATAGATGGGAACACCAACACCTGGAAGTTCCCCTCCAAGTCACTCACCATCCTGACTTGGAAATATATCGGCGTTCCTTCACTGTCACTGGGTCAAAATCCTGGAACTCCCTCCCTAACAGCACTGTGGGTGTACCTACACCACATGGACTGCAGCGGTTTAAGAAGGCAGCTCACCGCCACCTTCTCAAGGGCAACTAGGGATGGCCTAGCCAGTGACGCCCACACCTCATGATGAATAAAATAAATCTCTCATCCAGCAAATGTACCTGAGCCGGCAAAAGTCACCTCTGGGTGATGAGCGCCAACACACTTGGGAAATGAGCCTTTGAGTGAGCTACAACATCTGCGATTTTGTCCTTCCATGAGATGCCCAGAAGGTGCAAAAAAACAGGGAGGCTGGAAGTTGTTGAGCTTCCTTTCTCAATAGCTGTAAGTCAGCCACGTTTCACAGCTGTACAGCAGGGTGCTGAGAACACAGGCCTGATAAACCAGCTTGATGTTATTCAGCACACGATTCATGAATCAACCACAGGCGGTAGCCGCTCTCCTTATGTGTGTATTGGGTTCTGCATCAAGAGACAGATTGTTTAGATTTGCCACAGTGTTGGTCTTTCCAGTGTAACTGGATATTTAAGTCCCAACATTTTCTGGCGAGTTAAGTACAGCAACTTCATGGGTTCTGTGTGCTTCAATACCGAGTCTCTCCATGAGAGAGTGAAGTTTGTGAGTAGGGGGGCATCTCAGCCACTAACTTCCTGAATTCCATGTTTAACTGCACATCTGCAGGTGCCAGTATCTTGCTGTCCTGTTTGCTCAGCGGTAACAGTGAGCATTTATAGTCTCATTATTTTCACTGTCATACCTGAGCCATTGTATCCTTAATAAGCATCTCACCTGTTTTTCATAATTCATACTTACTTTCCACTTTCGTAATGTGTTACAGTTTGTTAATGCAACATGTTTACTGAGCTAAACAACCTTCCAGACAGAAGAAGTGAGTGCTAAAAAGGTATTAAGGGAATCACCAAGAACATGTTTGAAGAGGGTGTTTGTCTGGCGGCTTTTTAAGGATAGGAGACAGTTTGCATGATGTTGGGGGTTGTAGGGAGTAGGGCCAAGGAGGTGAAGATACTGCCACCAATGGTAACGAGATCAGAGAAGGAGGTTGAAGGAAGCGTGGCTCAGATGGCGGAAGGTTGTCACCAGTACTGTCACCAACGATGGGGCAAGAGAAGGTTTGTAGAGGGTGTTACAGGGAGCAGGACTAAGAGGACTAAAAATCCACTATTAATAAAGTGAACTGGAGCTGCATAATTAAGAGGCTAGAGATACAGAGCTGACTGGTACAGGCAGTCACGGGAGTGGGAAGGGGTGTTTAAACGAGGAATAGAATTTTTCAGGAGAAGCTGTTTAACACATTTCCATTGTGGAAGCTGCTGTTTGGAGCCACCTTCACATCCCTCAGCCAAGCTGCAAGCAGATGTCAGCTGCTTTGAATTGTTCTCTTGGAACTATCAGCAATGCTGGAGAAAGATTTCATTCTGCTAAAGCTCAGGAACTCCAGACTCAAACCCTAAAGAGATGCTTATAATTTGGAACATGATTGTGGCTGGAATCTCTTTTTATTCTTCATTTTGCAACCTTTTCTTTGATGAGTTTTCCTCCCATTTTAAAGTGTACCTGTTAAGGACACTTGCCAAGGGGCTGATTGCAGTTTCCAGGGATCTATTCAGCGAGACTGTTAATGGGCATGAGCAGCTGTGGAAAGGGGAACCTCCACAGCTTTTGACCCAATGATTGGCCACCAGCCCCGGAAGGTATGTTTGAAAATTCGTCCTTGGGGATGAGGGCCTTGCTGGCAAGGTCGGGATTTATTGTCCATCCCTCATTTCCAGATGGTTGTAAGCCACCCTTAAGCAGAAAAGTGAGTTAAAAAGGGTGGGAGGAGGCTCATTTGGAGCATAAGCACCAGTAAAGACTTGATGGGTTGAATGGCCTGTTTCTGTGCTGTAAATTCTCCGTAACCTCTGCAGCATATGTGGTCCATTGCTCCCACATGGCTATTATTCTTTGTAGTGGATTTGATACTGAGGAGTTTGCTACATTACTTCAAAGGGCAGTTAAGAGTCAGCCACATTGGTGGAGGACTGGAGTCACATATAGGCCCAGATTAAGAAAGGACAACAGATTTCTTTTTCCTGATGGACACTAGTGAACTACTTGGGGTTTTATGACAATCCGACATCTGCAGGGTCATTTTTAGTGATACCAGCCTTTTATTTCCAGATTCTTAAAACTCAAATGGTGGGATTTTTAACTCACGTTTACCTGGATGATTAGCCGAGTAATCTAACCATTACACCCCCATGAAAAGTCACATAGAATGGTGATGGGAAACCTGACTACTACTGGAGGAAGAAGAATCTTCATAAACGTCCCAATGATTTGCTGAATAAAAAGAGACCAGGGTCAATCTAGTTCACCTTCTGCCATTTAGGTAGTTACATGATACAGCTCTGCTGGAGTTTTTGACTAGTTGACTAGGAGCCCAGCACGTGAACCAACTGTCTTCAGTACTGAGGGGATGAGCCTTCTTGACCTCCTCTTGATGCTCTGTCCATTGTAGATCTCTCCATCATCAAGTAGTTCCATTGTGTGTACAGCACAGAAACAGGCCATTTGGCCCAGCTAGTTCATGTTGGTGCTTATGCTCCCTTGAGCCTCCTTTATTTCACCATATCAGCATTTCCTTCTATTCCTTTCTCCCTCTAGCTTCCTCTTAAATGTCTCTATGCCATTTGTCCTAACCACACCTTGGGGTGGCACATTCCACAATCTAACCTCTCTCTGGGTAAATTGTGGTGGCAAGAGAAGAAAGATTTGTATTTTTATAGTTACAACTTTAGAAAGCCTAAAGTACTTGACATTCAATTACGTACTTTTGAAGTTGTAATGAAGTGAAGTGCGACAGCCAATTTGCCTACCAGCTATAACAGCAATGAGATAATGATCAGATAAACTCTTTTTAGTGATATTGTTTGAAGGATCAATATCAGCCAGGATATCAGGCAGAACCATCCTGCTCCTCTACAAAATGGCGCCGAGGGATCTTTTATGTCCCCTTGAGAGGGCAGACAGGCTGACACCCAAAAGGCAGCACCTCCGACAGTGCAGCAGTCCCTCAGCACTATGTCAGTTTGAATTTTGTGGCCAAGCTTCTGGGGTGGGCCTTGAATGCTGACTGAAGGATGAGAGAGCTACCCATTGAGCCAATGTTGAGTAAACAAATGTTCGTCCATCCTTTCTGAGGATAAACAATATCATGTGCCTCCAAACCCATCATTCAAATGTCATGAGACGCTCTCTGTGGCAATTTCCCACTGATAACTTATTTCAGGGTCGTAACAGATTAAATAATTCAGCAATGTTTGTTCACTGTTGTATTTTCTCTGTGGTACGCTTTGACATATTTTTATTCCCATGTCATTTTTTGACCCTAAAGTGGTCAAACCCAATATATCAAGAGCATTCCTGGATAAATGAGATGAAATCTTCCAACCCATTACATTGCAAAGACAGTACTTATTTGAAACCGTCCAACTTCAGATGGCATTTTATTCTGGTGCCAAAAGAAGTCATCAGTTTGCAGTTTGTTGCATTAAAATCAGACCTCATTGACATCAGTTACAGGTTTCACCTGGTTGGACAGTCTAGAACACAGGGAGAGTCTAGAACACAGGGGAAAAGTCCAGAATACAGGAAGAGTCTAGAATATGGTGAGAGTCTAGAACGTGAGGGAGAGTCTGGAACACAGGGTAAGTCTGGAACACAGGAGAGTCTAGGACACAGGGTGAGTCTGGAACACAGGAGAGTCTAGAACACATGGGCACCATCTCAGAATAAGGGGACAATCATTTTGGACTCAGATGAGGAGAAATTTCTTCAATCACAGGGTTGTGAATCTATGGAATTCTTCACCCCAGAGTGTTTTGGATGCTCCATCGTTGATCATATTCAAGAGAGAGGTTGATAGTTTTTTGGATACTAAGGGAATTCAAGGGATATGGGGGTATTGGTGGAAAGTGGAGTTGAGGTAGAAGATCTGCCATGATCTTATTGAATGGTGGAGCAGACTCGAAGGTCAAATGGTCTAGCCCATGTTGTTAACACCGGGAGAGGAGGGGAATTTTTTAGAAAACACACTATTGTGAGCTGGAACGTGCTGCCTTGAAAGGGTAGGGTGGAAGCAGATCCAATAGTAACTTTCAAAAGGGAATTGACTGTAACACAGAATCACACAATGTGGAAGGAGGTCATTTGTCCCATTATGCCAGTGCTATCTCTGAAAGAGATATCCAGTTAGCTTAGATTTTTCACTTGATAGGTGTTAGTTGAATGTAAGTTGTCAGTAAACTCAACCTAGTAGCCATGTTATTGTAGTCAGCAAAATAAGTCGTGAGAAATCTGCTGAGAATATGCAAACAGTCAGTTAATGACACTGAAATGAGCCACTTGGGCTTTCTCAGGCGGCTTGGCTTTGCTTCCATGAACAGCTGCTCACGAGCAAAGAAAAACTCTAATCCTTGTGGTTATGACTACCTCCTTTAGTTACCAGGCCCTCTGGAATACTGCTATCAAAGAGAGACCCAGAAGTTTAATGGCTACCATGTGCTTACTCCCTATCTTTTGTTCAGTTAACAATATTCAAGTACCATACATGGAATCATAGGGCTGGACTTTCTGGGAGGGGTGCGGTGGGGGGGTGGCGGGGAGGGGTGGGGGTTGCGGGGGGGTGTAAGCCGGGGGGCATTGGCACCCTGACCTCGGGATAGAAATTGCTAGAAGCAGGACCTGCTCTGCAGTTTAACTACAGTCAGCAACGTAATTGGCTGCCTGTGGGTCTGCCGACCAAATAAGGACTGTGGCATCAAGGCAGCATTTGACCGAGTGTGGCATCAAGGATCCCTAGCAAAACTGGAATCAATGGGAATCAGGGGAAAAACTCTCCTCTGGTTGGAGTCATACCTAGCACAAAGGAAGATGGTTGTGGTTGTTGGAGGTCAGTCATCTCAGCTCCAGGACATCACTGCAGGAGTTCCTCAGGGTAGTTTCCTCGGCCCAACCATCTTCAGCTGCTTCACCGATGACCTTCGTTCCATCATAAGGTCAGAAGTTCAGCACCACTCATGACTCCTCAGATATTGAAGCAATCCATGTCCAAATGCAGCAAGACCTGAACAATATTCAGACTTGGGCTGACAAGTGGCAAGTAACATTTGCACCACAGAAGTTCCAGGCAAGTTCCAACAAGAGAGAATCTAACCATTGCCCCTTGACATTCAATGGCATTACCATTGCTGAATCCCCCACTATCAACATCCTGGGGGTTACCATTGATCAGAAACTGAACTGGACTAGCCACATAAATACTGTGGCTACAAGAGCAGGTCAGAGGCTAGGAATCCTGTGACGAGTAACTCACCTCTTGACTCCCCAAAGCCTGTCCACCATCTACAAGGCACAAGTCAGGAATGTGATGGAATACTCCCCACTTGCCTGGATGAGTGCAACTCCAAAAACACTCAAGAAGCTGAACACCATCCAGGACAAAGCACCCTGCTTGATTGGCACCACATCCACAAACATTCACTCCCTCCACCACCAACGCACAGTAGCAGCAATGTGTACCATCTACAAGATGCACTGCAGGAAATCACCAAGGCTCCTTCGACAGCCCCTTCCAAACTCATGACCACTACCATCTAGAAGGACAAGGGCAGCAGTTACATAGGAACAACACCACCTGGAAGATCACCCCATCCCCCCGTCCCCCAAGCCACACACCATCCTGACTTGGAAATATGTCGCCGTTCTTCACTGTCGCTGGGTCAAAGTCCTGGAATTGCCTTCCTAACAGCACTGTGGGTGTACCTACATTACATGGACTGCAGCGGTTCAACAAAGCATGTCATCACCGTCTTCTCAAGGGAAATTAGGGATGGGCAATAAATGCTGGTCCAGCCAGCGATGCCTACAACCCATGAATGAATATTGAAAAAAGCTCGGTCAGTAGTGGTGCTACCGAGCTACTCCCGGTGATGGACATTGAAGTCCCGCACCCAGAGTACATGCTGTTCCCTTGCCGCACACAGTGCTTCCTCTGAGTGGTGTTCAACACCAAGAGATACTGTAAGGGGATGAGTGCCCATTGCGGAGTCTCACTCACGCCCAGAGCCGTACTCCGGATGAACGGGAATGGGTAACTCAATACCAAGCAATGTGTGAAAACAGCAGTTTGTATTTGGCAACTATTAAACAATTATTAATGATTAAAAGAAAATGAAAGAAAGATCATGTTATTAAAAAGAAAGGAAAAAAAATATAAAAAGCAAGGAAGAAAACGACTTTACACACGATACATAGTATATTACAGATACATAGTATATTACAGATACATAGTATATTACAGATACACGCTGTATTGCAAATGTTAACCCCAAATTGTTCTGTTCGTGACAACTCCCCAAAATGATAAAATTCCCCTTGGTTCATACATCACCAAGTCTCCGAGTAACCAGATGGGCACTTTGCTCTGTCTCTCTTTTCACGGTCCTTCCTCTCGCAATCTCGAGCGGTTGACTATTCCACTCTGGCTGCAGCAGTGATTCATGGAAGCAGTATCCCTTAAAGCCAAATTTCTGACTCCATTCCAGCCTTTTGAGGTTTTACTCAGGTGTTCCTAAAGTAAGCACCTGGAAAGCACGAGTACTTATCAATTCTCCTCAGAAGCACTGCAAAGCCTCATAGACTTTGCCATGTTTAAGTTGTTTGTGCATCTTTTGATGGTGTCTCCCATCTGCCAACAATCAGGTTGTGTGTCCATCAATCGAACTCCATCTCCTGGTTCCATACCATAGCTGACCACCCCATGGCTATTCATTGTCCTGGCCTGTAGTTCAAGGATCATCGAACGCAGTCAGAAAAAGCACTTCTGATAAACAAAATACAACTTTTATTTTAGTAGTCTAGCTTGAAAAGGGAAAGTAAAGATGTAGACCAAATACCAGCTGTGAATGGCCAGTAAGAGAAACAAGGTCTTGGGAAAACATGTCTACAGTTAATAATATCACTACTGATAAGTAGTTAAGTGTTTGATTTAATCAAAGGACAAGCATACAAGGTCTACAAGGTAACTAAATATTCAATACGAGCTTAAAATCAAGAGCAAAGCAGAAATAAAATGCAAAAATACAAAATTGCAAAAATGAGTGGTTGCAGGCCTCATACCTACAGCACTGATTCATCATCTGAGGGGGTACGATAAGCGGTAATCAGCAGGAGGTTTCCTTGCCCATTTTCGACCTGATGCCATGAGACTTCATGGGGTCCGGAGTCGATGTTGAGGACTCCCAGGTCAACTCCCTCCCGACTGTGTATACCACTGTGCCACTAGCTCTAGCGATGGTAGTGTCTGGGACATTGTCCATAAGGTGTGAAATTGTCTGTAAGATATGCCTCAGAATGTTATTCAGAGAATCATAGAATTGGTCTTTGAATGAGATGCTGAGTACCAGTCAAAGTTGTGCATAAATGTAGTTGAGTTGACAGTGCCTCCATCAGGAGACCGACACAGAGAGATGAGGTGTTCAGAAGTTGGTACTGGTGGTTCAATTACTATATCGGTTGACTAACTGTGAAACCTACACTATGCTCACAGTGGTCTTCTGTGCTCGCCACGCCAATGGCAGGGATAGTTCGCCTGGTTTATAGAGCCTATGTCAGCTAATCTGCTATCCTGTAGAGTGACAATGTGGACATCAAACAAATGAGCTGATCACCTCTTTTAGTCATGCCGATTAAGGGATAAATATTGGGTAGGACTTTCCCTCTTCTCTACATAGTGATCATGGGATCTTTTATGTCCACCTGAGAGGGTAGATGGGACCTCGATCTAATGTTTAATTCAAAAGGCTGCACCTCTGTCATTGCAACACTCCCTCAGGACAGCACTGTCTGTACGGATCATGTACTTTAGTCCTGACAAAGGCCTTGAACTATAACTCAGAGATGAGAGTGCTGAGTCACAGTGGACAAAGATTGTCCTTTTTTGTTGTAATTGTTGTTTAAGTGCAAGTGTCTGTTTTACAAGTGAACATTTGATGAAGTCGGAATTGAGTGCAGTAATTGAAGAACGCTGCATTCAGTTCATGGAGCGTGTGATTCAGTTATGGAGACAGTCTACTTTAATAACCCTGAGGTGGAACTATTACCGTAGCAATTGCAGTCAAGGATCTTGGCAACATCATGGACCATCAGAGGTAAGCTCGAGAGAACATTGTCTGAATCAAAGCTGCAATCATTCCCCACAGCTGTCTTCTTATTTGGTTTTCTGCAGTACATGTTGTTCAATCATTTTCTTGAAGTTAGTGACTTATTGAGTAGCTGGCAACAGTGCTGCCCATGGCTGTTCTGTTGAAGGGATGAGATCATCACTGTCGCAGTTTAATGACTGTGGGTTAGAATAGATAAGTCGCACGAGAAAAATAATTTACTGGGAGCCGGAGGTAGCTGGTGTTTGTAATGATATTGCAATGTTATAATAGCGTTCAGAATCAATAGCTTTGATATGAGAATTCTGCTGGTGGCAATGGGGAGGATGTATCCCTGAGTGCACATAGTACACATATAAAGGTATAATAGTGTTGGTGAGGTTGGATGACAGGTATGGTTACAAAATTTCAACAGATTAGTAGAAAAAAGTTTCATAAACTCTATATTATACTAATCTATACCTATCTTTCAGATGAAACGGTAAACTGAGTTCTCCAACTACCCTCTCTGGTGGATGCAAAAAGTCCCATGGTACGGTAAGAAGATGAGCAGGGGTTTTCTCCCTGGTGTCCTGTCCAATATCTACCTCAGAACTAATATCACGAAAAAACAGATTATCTAGTCATTTATCTAAAGGCTGTTTGTGGGAGCTTGCTGTGCACAAATTGGTTGCTGTGTTCCCCTATGTTATGACAGTCAATATATTCATTGGTTGTAAAGCGCTTTGATAATCCTGAGGTTGTGAAAAGCACTATATAGATTCAAATCCTTCCTTCTTTCTTACTTCCCTCCCTCCCTTGATCACTCCTTCCCTTCTTCCTCTACCTGAATCATTGTAAGCACGTTAAAGAATTGCAACTTGGAACACCAACTCACATTAAAAAGTGCCTTTAATATAGAAAAATGTCCCAAAATGCTTGACAGGAGCTATACCAAGAAAAAACTGACACATAAGGAGATAGTAGGACAGGCTTGGTCAAAGAAATAGTTTCGAAGGAGCATCTTAAAGGGGGAGAGAGATGTACAGAACAGAGAGGTGGAGGTGTTTAGGGAGGGAATTCCTCAGCCTGAGGCAATGGCAGCTGAAGTCAGGGATCATGACTGGGATGCTAAAGGGGCCAGAATTGGAGGAATGCAGAGATCTCGGAGGGTTGTCGGGCTGGAGAGATAGGGAGGGGCAAAACCATGGAGGGATCTGAAAACATATTGTTGAACTGTGGTTTTCACTGTAGGAATGAGTGCCAAGACTACTTAAATCTGTCTGCAGCTGAAATTGGAAACACATTCTGTGACAAGTTATTAAAATAATTGATCTGAATCTAGCCTATTGTAATTTCTTATTTCACTGCTCAGTAAGGTGTTCTTTAAGATAGCGGGCAGCATCCGCTCCAGAGGAGGTGGAGTTTTGAACATGAAGTTATGGGTGTCGCTTTAGTGTTCATGAATAAAACATGTTGTCAATCTCTCCTTTGCCCCCCAACCTTTCACTGGCCTTCTATCCAGCTTCACCAGCTCCACCCACCCCCTTAAGCAGTATAAATTTCATCACATTTCTGCTTCTCTGTAGCTCTGAAGAAGGGTCATACGGACTCAAAACGTTAACTCTGTTTTTCTCTCCACAGATGCTGTCAGACCTGCTGAGATTTTCCAGCATTTTCTGTTTTTCTATCATTAAAATGCAGATACACTGATCATTATCTCACTGTTGTTTATCGGATCTTGCTGTGTGCAAATTGACTGCTCTGTTTGGCTACATTCAACGTCCTTTAGAAAGTTGCGAAGGTTCACATGACGCTGTCTAAATTTCAACTCTTTGGCCGGGACATTCCGTGCCTGCTGGTGTCGGCCATGTTTTGGTGGTGTGAGCGGACAATATGACCTGATCAGTTTCACGACAGCGTGAAACCAGTTCACGATCGTCCGCTTAACCCGCTGATGCTGGGCCGCGTTCTCTGCCATCGGGCATCGGGGACCTCATTGTCATACATCAGCAAATCATTATTAGGCCAGCCCTCTGGAATCGTCCCCCCCCGCTGGACCGTCTGCCCACGTTGGTGGCAAAGCACGCGACGTGTTTCACAACAGCACATAGCGACGTGCACCTGGCGAGCTGCACTTCACTCAGGACCTCGAGGTCTGTTTGTCTACCTTGCTTCGGGCAGCACTCGCAGTCTCAGCGCCAGGATTCACAGGCAGCACCACATCACTTTTAGGGAGGCTCACGGGCAGGTCTCTACCTACTGGACTGGGGGGTTGTGTTGGAATGGGTGCAGTTGGGCGGGTTCCCGATTGGTGCCCCTGGTTGGGGGGGGGAGGGGGGCGTGCCGCCATTTTATGCGGGCAGGCCAATTAAGGCCCGCCCAGCGTGATGTGCGCCAGGAAACGCTATGCGCTCCCTGCGTGGGCGGTGGGGGGGGTGGGGATTCCCTGAGCCGGGAGCTCGGTCTTTTGCGCAAAGTGCTGCCTCAAGGAGATCGGCTCAGGTTTCAAGCAGTGAGTAAAGATTAGAAAAAAAGTTACTGACGTCCCCTTCACGTGACACTGTCACATGAGCTGGGACATGTCAATTTCCTTCATTTAGATATTTCATACAAATTTTAATACCCTCATGAAACCTCATCCCGCCCGTGGGTGAGGTTTCATGTTTTTTCTGTAGGCCGCCTGGGCTCTTCGCCTGCCCAACAACCTTAAGGTTGGACGGGCTGGTCTATTAATCAGTTTAATTACTTTTTTAAGGGCCTTAATAGGCTTTTGGCAGTTCGGTGGGCGTGCAGCCGACTTGGCTGTGACCCCCTCGAACAGAAAATCTAAATGACCCCGGGTGACGTCGGGATGCACGCTCGACGTTACCCTGTGTCATTTTACACGTCAGCGAGCGGGCCCCACCCCCACTCGCCGACCGGAAGATGCAGCCCATGGATTTTAAGGATGAGATAAAACAGTTCAATAACACCAATTCTGGAGCACAGGATTCGATGGGTTGATTTTGATCGATGTCTCCCAAATTCCTTTCAGTTCTTGTTGATGACACGAGGTGGTCTCCCAGCACTTTCAGTAAATAGTTCACTGGTTGAGTACTTGCTTTTCAATGTTCCTCACAATGATTCCCCCCTTTTTCTCTTGACAGGGGTTTTCAGAGAGAGAGCAGGTTATATAGATATGAGGAGAAAAAAACACATTAGTGTGGAATTAATGGAATCTTCCACATACAGGAGAAAAGGGTTTTTGGTCTTGAAGCTATTCAGCTGCATTGCTGTTCACACAAGCCTTGGTCACCTGGTTAGGAGCCAATCAAAATGCTGCTGTCAGGAAGCTCCCTTGGTCCAGGACTCCTCTCCAATACCATCCTGTCCCTCATGGCACATTCAGTTCCAGGGCTGCAACGTTGTATATATCTCTCATCCTGTTTCAGTGGACATGTCTTTCAACCTGCAGCCATTGTAATTTTAATTCACTGTCCTACAGAAAATAAAAAGATAAGTTCTTTACAACAGTCCAACAGAAATAAAAATGTATGTTCCTTACGCACTCTAGTGAGAGTATATGTACAGCACTGTCAAAATTCCACTTGTCCCCTCAGGTAAAAGATGTAAAAGATTTGATGACATTATTTTGAAGAAGATGAAAGGAATTATCTCCTGTGTCCTGGATGATATTTATCCCTTAACTAACATCACTAGCACCGATTATCTGATCATTATCTCGTTCCTGTTTGTGGGAGCTTGCCATGTAGAAATTAGCTGCTGTGTTTCCTATATCGTTACAGTGACTACACTTCAAACTTGCTTTCATTTGCTGTCAACTGCTTTGAAACATTCCTGAGGTCATGAAAGGTGCCGTATAAATGCAAATTCATTCTTCTTTAACAGGAGGCAAGATATGTGCCAAGGTAATGATTTGTCAGTCTATTTTATTGAAAGGATACAGAGGCATTGGAGAAGATGCAGGAAAGATTTACTGGAGTAGCACCAAAGCTGAGAGAGTTTAACTATCAGGAAAGATCGAACCAGCTGGGACTCTTTTCACCAGAAAAGGGGAGGTCGATGGGCGACCTAATTAAGTTCTTTTAAGATTAATAAATGGTTTGATAGAATAGACACAAGGAAGATGTTTCCAATAGAGGCCAGGAATATATGATAGTCACTAATAAATCCAATAAAAATTCAAGAGGAACTTTTTTTTTACCCCAGAGAGTGATGAGAATGTGGAACTCACTACTACAGGGAGTGATTGAGGTCAATAGTATCGATACATTTAAGGGGAAGCTGGATAAGCACATGAGGGAGAAAAGAACAGAAGGAGAGGGCAATAGGATGAGATGAAGAGGGGTGGGAGGAGGCTCATGTGGAGCATAAACACTGGCATGGACTGGTTAGGCTGACTGGCCTGTTTCTGTGCAGCACATTCATGTCATTCTGTGCAACATTGATTCCTTACAAACCTTTACAGGAACTTTCTGCATAGGCTGTGAAAATACAAGACAACTTCTTGCACTGGTTTCCATGGAGGTTATCCTGTTTATCTCGACAGAATGAATTTTAAATTAAATATGTTAGATCAATATGACATGAAGAGAAACCCAGCACTTTATTCTTCCGCCATTAAAAAAAAACGTACTTCCTGCTGAACAAAAAAAGATGGCTATTACAAGTCACATGACAACAGGATTGGTCCTTTGTTCTAGAAGCTACCAATAGGAGTTACAAGAACAAAAGAATTTCTCTCTCAGCCTGTGGAATCTCACACCTCATTGTACAGACCCCTTGTAATTGACGAAAACAGAGGACGTGCAGACAAACTGGCTCCCCAACCTGAACGGTCACAAAAGAGAGAGATAGGAACTCATTATGCCAGAAGAGATGGTAATAATCACCTCGACTCTCTCCTAGTGAGGGACAATGGATTCTGGCCAGAAGAACAGAAACTGGTTGTTAAGCTGCAATTAACACATTAATGGGCCATGCCACATGACCCAAGCCTCTGGCCTTTTGGACAGTTTTAACATTACACCTTTGGCCTCACAAGCAGTCAGCTGTTTTACCCCCAACCTGTGAATACCATGAAGCAGAACTCCAGGCTGAACAACAGCCTGCTCACTGAAACCTGTCTCTGCTGGAAGATTTCCTACCATCACCTGCAGACCTCATCCAGTCTCTGAGTACCAACTTCATCTCGCGGTGTCAGCACAAATATGAAGAGAACTTTACAACTCCAGTCTTCAGCTGAACTTGAGCTCCTACACAAAAGAATTCCTCACTGGACACTGACTCTGGACTCTGGAAATCACATGAAATAATTTTCATTTCTGTGTTCTTGTATTGTTATTATCCAAAGTTGTAAAACTCTTTTTTCTATCTCACCCTTCCTATGTGTGTGTGTGTGTGTGTGCGTGTTTGTGAGTACTCGAGCGGGATGTTGCAAACACACTTCCCTGGGTTTTGAATGTGAAATAAACTAACCTTCTGATTTAATCATGATGCAGGTTTACAGTGAGTTATTAGTAAATTGGATCACACAAACCGAGGGTTTAAGAAAACATGCACTGCATACTTTAAAAATAATTCGAAATACCTTTTGCTTACAGACAATTAGTGAGAGGGAAGAAGTACAGTTTGCCTGTCTCTCTCCTGTCCGTAACACTAGTCATACAGTGTAAATATGATGCAGTGTCATTACTCAACCAGAACCTGATTGCAGGTTCATTTCTACAGCACGGTTGGCTCGATAGGCCATGTGATGCTCCTGCTCCTGTTCGGTATATTCTTTGATTTATGAATTTTTCATTTTGAGAGCCTGTGTTGTCAACCAGACTCAACAATAAAATACCGCCCCCCCCACCCCGCAACTTCTGAGCATGTTGCTGAGCCGGTGAGAGGCATATCCATGGGGCAGGCAAAACAAATGGTCATCCCTGGCTGTTCTCCCCGTTAAACTGGTTTTCACCTAAAGATTTCTCTCCATTGAGACACATTGGGGGAATTGTCAAAGATTTGCACTAAGTGCGGTAGCGGGCGTGAAAAATGATGTTTTACCCGCCGGCCGCAATGGCGGCTTTTCACACCGTATCATCCCGTTCCCGCCTCATTAATGATGCAGTCATAGGAAACGCGCTGTCTCGCTGGTGGGCGGACTCTGAGTTGCCCACTGTGCTGGGTTTACCTCATCACTTCCTCACTCTAGGCACCTTATTTAAACTGCAGCTGTCAGCACCTTTCTCGATGTTTGCAGCCCAGGTCTGTTCTGGTGAAGACATGGCTCCAAAAGTGAAGAAAAGTGAAGCCCCCTGATTCAGTGACGCATCCCTGGAACGCCCTTCGGACACGGTGGAGGCCCATTGCGATGTCCTCTACCCACCTCCCCTGGCCGCAGGAGGCCCATCAGTTTCACCACTCCGGCTTGGGAGGCGGTGGCAGAGATGGTCAGCGCCAATGCTGCACAGAAGAGGTTGGCCATCCAGTGCAGATAGAGGATGAATGATCTCATCCATGCCCCCAGGGTAAGGCAACCATCCCATCACTCTAAACTCACCCACTCACAAGCCCATCACACATTCACTGGCATCTCACTCACTGCCACCTCAAGGGACATCACCACTCACTCTCTCACACACACCCTCACATCTCCATCTGGCCCCATCTCCTCTGGAGACTGCCTCCTCAGCCCCTTACAATATAAGGAAGTTAACGTTCTTATCCAAATATAGTAATCTAAAATACCCATTTTGTTTAACTCCAAATTCTCACATCACCATTGGACGGACACCACTGTGGAAAGAATGTTGAGTAAACTGGATGTTATGTATTCCCCAGTTTGCTGTCCATCTTTGATGTCTCACTGACCTCAGAGCAGTGCGGAGTTGCCACTAGTTCCAAATCATTTGAGTCGATCACTTCCAAACCATTTCCAAATTATTCCGAATCTAAAAGAGGTTTATTTACAGTACTTACAAATATCTCAGAACTTCAAAGGTTTTTCAAGAATTAGGATTTCAACGCACACATGATCCAAGCCCAGAGACTCCAGTCTTCCTGAAATCATCTGAGTTTCGTTAGCTCTCTAGCTCCACCCACAGGTTTAAGCCATTCAACACAGTGCAACACACACACACACACACACACACACACACACAGCAGTTACCAGGAGAGCATAACGGGCCACATTTTTAGCTGGGCGGGCGGGCGCGCGCCTGATCTGACTGAGCGTAAGATGAAGTGCGATGATGTCGGGCAAGCATCCCGACGTTTGTTTGGCCGGTGCGCGCTGGAGTCGGCAGGATACCCGCCGACAATTAAAAGGCCTTTAAATGATCGATTAACTTGACTTTTCCGCTGCCCGTCCCACCAACCGGCTGGTGGGCAGGTGAAAAGGCCCAAGCGATGCTCATCCCGCCCAGCGGACGAGGCTTCCTAAAGCAAATAAAAAGAAAATAAAAATGTTAAAACTTAATTAGCGACACGTCCCTGCTCATGTGACAGAGTCACGCCAGGGGACACCTTTCATTACGTTTTTATTTTCTTTATTTTTTTTAGACGCCCCCTTCATCTCCCTGAGGCAGCTCTTTGCCTGACAGAGATTTTTATGAAGTGCGCGCGCCTGTGCGTATTCGCCAAGGTCGGACTTGCTCTGCTCACGCATCCAATCCCCCCCACCCGCACAGGCAGCGCTGAGCGCTACTGCTTATGTTTCATGCTGGGCGGGTTTTAATCGGCCAGCACGAAATCACCTTTCGGCCCCGACTGCGGGCAGCGGTCAGCGGTCAGCGGTCAGCTTTCCGACCAGCACTGTCTGCCCCCCCACCAAGCCCGCCCAACGTGGGTGAAATTCTGCCCGATCTAACACAAATCAATGAAACTATTGAACACCAGCCCCTGGTGTGGACTCCCTCGCTCAGTCAGTGCACTTGTAAATGTGGCATAGATTTACCTTTTTATTATGGAAGTGTTCCATAGATGCATTGCTGATTCCAAAAACATGCAACGTTGATTGACTGATCCTCTAGCACTCAACTCTCTGCTTCCTGCCTTTTTCCCCATGTCCCTTAATCCCTTTATTTCCCTAGTAAGTAGCGATTAAACACCTCAACTGACCTTTGTGTCAATAGGCTTCTGGTGGAGTGGGTTTCACATTCTGGTGGCTCTGTGTGAAGAGGTGTTTTTAATCCCTGAATTTCCTTTCAACGAATTCAGCTTTAATTTAAAGATTACAATTCTTTGTCGGGGCGAAGGTTAGCATTTGTAAAAGTTAAGAGAAACCCAGAAGGAAATAGATATCAAGTTAATAATTTATTTCTGAAAGAAAAGTATTAAAGGGCAGGTTATCTGTCAACTGTTTCAGTTTGGTACCCAGCACAAGTTCAGGTTAGAATTTCTACCACACAGAGGGACAGGCCGTTCCTTAGGTGGATGGATTTTTGTTGGGTTGAGGTGTCAAGGGCTATGGATCTGAGGTGGGTAAATGGAGTTGAGTTATGGAACAACCATGAGCTATTTGAGGGGCTGAAGGACCTACTCCTATTCCTAGGGGCTGAATTTTGCCCTCGTTGGTCGGGCGGGTCCAGGAGCAGACGTGAAACCGGCCGGCCGCCTGCGAATGGGCCCCTCCCACGATTTCACCCTGGATGGCCAATTAACGGCCGGCCAATGTGAATTGTGCGCTGCAACGCTCAGCAATGCCAGGGTGGGGGCGGGAGGAGGGAGAGGGCGGGTATGTGTACCGAAAGCTCCCTGAAGGCACAGAGCCTCCTCAGGGAACCGAAGATTTAGAACGGCACAAAGATTTGAAAAATAAGGTGAACATGTCCCATGAGCAGGGGCATGTTATAAATGAGATTTAAACATTGTTATTTTATTTTTAATCCCTGTTGGAAACCTCACACTGCCCGTGGGTGAGGTTTCGTAGCAAAGTCTTTTCGCCCGCCCGCTAACCGATCGGTTGGACAGGCAGCGAAAAATTCGATTTAATTAATTGATGAAGGGCCTCTTGATTGCTGCCTCTCTTGCGTGTGCCCGCTGAGTGAAATGTCGCGAGAGGGCATGATGACATTGGGCGAGCGTCCCGATGTCATCGTGGACTATTTTATTCTTGTGTTGGTTGGGCGACGAGAGGAAAACTCTGCCCCTTGTGCTTATAAGACAAGGAATGAATGAGAAGTGATGGGCTGGCTCACTGGGGACCAGTGTCATCTGTCACTCGGGAGGTGGCGAATCCAATCGCCACTCAAGGACTCCAGCACCCACACTGGGCGGACACATCCAGTGATGCATTGTTGGTGGTGCTGTCATTTGGATGAGATGTTAAACCAAGGTCTTGGTTATTCTAGAACTTTTCATTATAAATGTCGTTTGTAGTAGGGATATTTTCAAGGATAAAAGCACGAATTCCCCACAAAATCACAGATCATTAATAAATAAGTATGATCTGATAGCCATTACGGAGACATGGCTGCAGGATGGCATAGATTGGGACCTGAATGTTGAAGGGTTTGTGACTCTTAGGAAGGACAGGAACTAGGAAGAGGTAGACGGGTGGCTCTGATGGATGAATGATGGTATTAGCGCGTTGGAGAGGGATGACCTAAGTTCAGAAAATGAAGATGTAGAAGTGGTGTGGGCTGGGATGAGAAATTATTAAAGGCAAGAAGTCACTTGTGGGAGTGGTGCACAGGCCCCCTAATTGTAACGATATGGAAGGACAGAATATGAAGGGAGAGATAATAGGAGCTTTTCAGGAAGGAATGGCTATAGTCAAGGGGGATTTTAATCTACATATAGACTAGAAAAATAAGACAGGCAAAGGTAGCTTAGATGAGGAATTGATAGGATGCTTTCAGGATAGTTTCTTAGAACACCATGTTCTGGAGCCAAACAGGCAGCAGGCTATACTAGACCTGGTATTGTGCAATGATAAAGGATTAATTGATAATCTCATACCCCTAGGTAACAGCAATCATAATATGATTGAATTTTATATTCAGTTTGAGGGAGAGAAGAGTTGAGTCCAAGACTAGTATTTTAAGCTTAAATCAGGGAATGTGGGAAGGAAAGCAGAGCTAGCTAAAGTGAATTGACAAAAGAGGTTAAGGGATAAAACCGACAGAGATACAGTTGCAGACATTTAAAGGGATATTTCAGAATACACAGAATATGTACATTCCAATGCAAAAGAAAAATTTCAAGGGAAGGACCCACCATCCCGTGATTAACTAAAAAATTTAAAGATAGTGTCAAAGTTAAAAGAAAAAGCATGTAACTGTGCAAAGACAGGTGGCAGATCAGAAGATTGGACAGAATATAAAGACTGATAAAAAAATTAATAAGGAGGGAGAGTACAAGAGAAAGCCAGCTAGAAATATAAAGACAGATGGTAAGAAGTTCTGTAGGTACTTAGATAAGAAAAGAGTTAACAAAGTGAGCGCTGGCCCTATAGAAAGTGAGTCTGGGGAATTAATAATGGAAAATAAGGTGATGGCAGATGGATTGAACTGATATTTTGTATCGGTCTTCGCTATCAAGGATACCAGTGACATCCAAGAAATAGCTGTAAATCGTGAATTGGAAGGTAGGGAGGAACTCAGGAAAATTACAATCACCAGAGAAGTGGTGCTGAGCAAATTGTTGGGGCTGTGGGCCCCACTGCCACCCAGTGGTCTTCATCCTAGGGTCTTAAAACAAGTGGATAGTGAGATAGTTGATACGTTAGTCTTAACTTTCCAAAATTCCCTGGATTTGGGGAAGGTGCCATTAGGTCGGAAAATAGCAAATGTAGCACCTTTATTCAAAAAGGGAGGGAGACAGAAAGCAGGAAACTACAGGCCAGTTAGCTTAACATCTGTCATTGGGAAGATGTTGGAAGTAATTATTAAAGATGTTATAGCAGGGCACTTAGGAAAATTCAAGGCAATCAGGCAAAGTTAACATGGTTTTGTGAAAGGGAAATGTTGTTTATCATGTTGGAGTTCTTTGAAGGAGTCACATGTGCTGTGGATAAAGGGGAACCAGTGGACTTTGATTTCGAGAAGGCATTTGATAAGGTGCCACATCAAAGTTTATTGCAGAAAATAAAAGCTCCAGGTGTAAAAGCTCATTGGCATGATAGAAGATTGATAAGCTAACAGGAAACCGAGGGTAACCATAAATGGGCCTTTTTCTGGTTGGCAGGATGTGATGAGTGGTGTGCCACTGGGATCAGTGCTGGGGCCCCAACTGTTTACAATTAATTACAATTAATATAAATGAGTTCGATAAAGGGACCAAAGATATGGTTGCTAAATTTGCTGATGACACAATAATAGGTAGGAAAGTAAATTGTGAAGAGGACATAAGGAAGCTACAAAGGGATATAGATAGGTTAAGTGAGTGGACAAAGATCTGGCAAATGGAGTATAATGTGGGAAAATGTGAAATTGTCCATTTTGGCAGGAAGAATATAAAGAAGCATATTATCTAAATGGTGAGAGATTGCAGAGTTCTGAGGTACAGAGGGATCTGGGTGTCCTAATGCGTGAATCACAAAAGGTTAGTATGCAGGGATAGCAAGCAATAAGGAAAGCTAATAGAATGTTATCATTTATTGCAAGGGGAATTGAATATAAAAGTAGGGAGGTTATGCTTTAGTTGTATAGGACACAGGTGAGACCACATCTGGAGTACTGTGTACAGTATTGGTCACCTTGTTTAGGGAAGGAGATAAATGCATTGGAAGCAGTTCAGGGAAGGTTTACTGGACTAATACCAGGCATGGGCGAGTTGTCTTATGAGGAAAGATTGGACATGGTAGGTTTGTACCCTCTGGAGTTCAGAAAAGTAAGAGGTGGCTTGATTGAAACATATAAGATCCTGAGGGGACTTGACAGGGTGGATGTGGAAAGGATGTTTCCTTTTGTGGGAGAATCTAGAACTAAGGGTCACTGTTTAAAAATAAAGGGTCACCCATTTAAAACAGAGATGAGAATAATTTTTTTCTGAGGGTAATGAGTCTTTGGAACTTTCTTCCTGAAAAGGCAGTGGAAGGAGAGTCTTTGAATATTTTTTAAGGCAGGGCCAGATAGATTCTTGATTAACAAGGGGGTGAAAGGATATCGGGGGTAGGAGGGAGGTTACAATCAGATCAGCCATGATCTTATTGAATGACGGAGCAGGCTCGAGGGGCCGAGTGGCCTAATCCTGTTCCTAATTCGTATGTTTGTACGTATCAATTCAACACAGTCTTCTTTAAATCTGTAATCAACTTTTAATTTTTTTTATATAAACAAAACAGTAAGTAACACACAAAATTTTATAATCATTTAAAACATCAACTGGAAATGAAACGTTTTATTGAACACTAGTGTAATATCAAGTCATATAAACATCAGGAACTTCACAATGTCATTCACTACACACAGTGAGCTCAAATCTGAGAAAAAAACGCCTTGCCAAATATGAAGGTTCACAGGTCTCGCAACCTCACGAGCAATGTGGCAGCAGGAAACACCGCTATACATCCATGACACACATAGGAAGGTCACGCTTAAAACACTCAAGCAGGCAAGTAAATGTACATAATCATACACCAAGGCAACTAGTATCATTCTACAGCATCTGATGCTAATGCTTTTTACACTTCACTATCATAAAGATTAGCATTTATCTATGGTGTTTTGTCTCACAGCAGGTTTAGATAGTCTTGGCTGAGTGAGTAGAAAGGGAAGGGGCACCTTCTGGCTATGGCTATACTTAAGTTGCGACTATCAGAAAGAATCGGAATTCTTTATTTGGCAGTGTCTTTTTATTTTTTATATATATATATATATAAGTATTGTTGTGACGTCATGTTGTAAATTAAACCCGCACAATACCATCTCTGTGGCAGTTCCTTACGCAGTGTGCTCATTGCGCGACTTTGTTAAAATCCTGAGCTAAATGAATACTAACAGTAATAACTAAAGCTTTCGATATGCTGCTTGCTCTTATTTTAAAAGCGTGGCCCATTGGTAGGAGACTATTTCACAACGTCTTTGTGTTTACATTGCACAGTGCTCGAAAAAGATGCTGTGTGATTTCATCTATTTCTGCTGATCCCCTGGGAATTAGATTCCCGCCCTCCTGCATGGCCCACTCAGTCCCGGGTTGGTCCGCAGGGTTTAAGTGGAACTGGATGTGCTATGCAGCCTGCTGGACAGGGCAGCAGAAAGGAATGATTATCCCGGCAAAATTAAAACAGGTAAACCCACACATCTGAATCAAAATTACTACTGAGTAAACTTGTTGCTATTCCACTGAATATCCTACATTTCTAAGCACACAGGCAGTCACAGTGATACACAAAACAGTCCTCTATGGAATGACTGATAGCTTTATAATAGTGCCATTGACTACATTAGAACAAGAAAAACATTTAAAAACTCCTCCCAAAGTGTACACCTAGTACACAAAAGAGTGACGGAACCAGGCCACCTACATCAGCTTGTTTTTGTGTCCCTCTCACTTATCTTTACTAAGGTGTGTCTCCCTCTTGCTCTATAGACTTCACAAGAAGGAAATCACTGGAATGCGGAAGAAATATGTAACCCATAATATATAACATTGACTTTCGTATTTCTCAGTCAATTGATATAATTTAAAATAGAACATCTTATTAAAAACAATACACAGAATAAGAAATGCTAACAACATACAAACGCACAGACTAGAAATCATTTTCCGCTTTACGGTATATATACAACTGTGAGATACATTATTTCAACCATGCTCTATCTACACAGATCATATTGCTTAAAAGGATGATGGTTTTGGACAGGGTTGATGAGATGAGGTGCCCGATGAACTTTTGTTTGAAACCAGATTTACGTTTAATGATGGAGTGGGAGGGAGGGAAAGGAACCGAATGAGTTCGGGGAGAAGCAACTCTGAGATGTTCAAAGTGGAAGTGGCTGGATTGATGAGGGTCGAGGTATTTACACACACTGATGACGAATACTAAAGGGAGGAACACGGAAAGGCTTTTCATTTCTTCAGGCCGAGAGCGATGTCCACCTCTTCCTCATTCTGCAAGGTATGCCATTGGGCTATGGGACGTCTTGGGTTGGCCAGCATGTCTGACCAATGACGAAGCTCTGCAGCAGTGCTGTTATAGCCCACAAAGACCTTCCCAATAGCGTCGTTCTTGCCAATCTTGTCATAGTCCAGGACAGTGACAACAACCTGCACTTTCTGTATGAGCATAAACAGAGGAAGGGGTACAAAAGAAATATTAATGTGATGCTGTTCTTTACATATTAAGTTCTAACCTATTGTCATGATTTAGTCACACATTCATGACATCAGGTGCAATTTTGTGGCACTTAGCACCTCTTTGACATTGAGGCACGCCTGAAGTGGTTACTAGAAAGCTTGCCTTCCATTAGTTTTAACAGAGTAAATATTGATACTGTGCTGTCAGGTAATGAGTCAGCACCAACTATTGCTATTTACTCATCCCACGGCTGGTAGCAATCACCATTTTCTTTATTACCTCAATACAAACAGTTAAAAGACATTTTCTGTGACTACTTCTTCATTCTCTGCCTCAAGGGCAGGTACAACACATAGTGTCACAACCTCCACCAAGGGTAGGGCAAGGAGGCAGGTCCAGAATCCACCCCAGCCAGTGCAGGAATTGAAACCTGTGCTGTTGGCACCAATCTGATCCTCACCAGCCATCCGACCAACTGACACCCACCACCCCCCACCAGGGGCCTGAGTTGCTGTGGCAACATGCACTTTTACATGCAGGTTGTAGTCTGGAGCTATGGACAGTGATGGTGGAGGCTCCAATGTTCTTTCCATCACATAGATGACCAGGAATCTCTCCCACTCTTACTGCCTGTCATTGGCGTGTGTTGGAAGGATTTACAAGTTGATACTCAACCTGTTTGGTCGTTATATGCACGCAACTTCCTTGGCCGTCAAGTGCTGGTGTGCGATTTGAACCCAGGGCTTCTGGCTCGGAGGCAGGGATGCCACCCACTGCACCACAGGACCTCCTTTCTGCTACTATGAGCATGGATAATTCATTAGTAATTAACCAAATTTACTAATGGCAGTGAAAATGGGGTAATTGTGTTTTTTTGTACCATATTAAAGCCCATGGTAGCAACTGTTACAGTCTGTGCTTTACTTTTTAACATTATCATTGAACTCAGTGAACACCAATCAGTATGCGATCAAGGGTGGGGGAGACAGGAAATCACCCCGAGGAAGATAGGAAAGGAGTCGTCTATTCAGCCCCTTGAACCTGTTCTATCATTCAGTTAGATCATCACTGATGTGTATTTTAACAACATCTACCTGTCTTGGTTCTATAATCCTTAAATACTCTTATCTAATGAAATTTGATCAATCACAGTTTTGCAATTTTCCATTGACCTCCGACCTAACAGGACTTTGGAGGAGAGAGTTCCAGATTTCCAGATGAACTAGAATCATAGGTAAACAGTTACATAGTGATGACAGGTTATATAAACTTGATTTGTATTCCTTTGAGTTTAGAAGGTCAAGAGGTGATCTCATCGAGGCGTTTAAAATGAACAAGGGTTTCAACGCGGTAGATAGACAGAACCTATTTACTATTTTCTGGTGGAAAATATCCAGAACCTTAACATTAAAATTAGAGCCAGGCAGAAATTAGTTGGCAAGTTGCACACAAATGGTGGTGAAAATTTAGAATTCTCTACCCTGAAAGGCTCTGGGTGTCCGAGGTCAGTTGGAGCTTTCAGGATTGGGATCGACAGATCTTTATTAGATAAAGGTACTGAAGGATACGGATTATTGGCAGATAAATGGAGTTGAAATACGGATCAGCCTTGAGCTGATGAATAGTGGAAGGGGCTGGTTGGCCTCCTCCAGCTCCTCTGTCGCTCTACCCCAGAGGGAATTAAACTCCCACAAGTAGGCAAGGCCTCTCCCTAGCACTTGATTCAGACACATTCAATTATTTTATTTGTTCTCGTTCCTAACCTACTTCAGTTCAAATCTGACTGGGGAGTAACAGCAACAAACCATTGGAGGTGAGTGTTAAGCCTCAGCCTCCAACGAGACAAGTTGTGTAGCTGCCGAGTGCTATTGAAACCCTTCACACTTCATATTCATTCGATATTTTTGATGCCATATAATACCATACAATATAGGAGAAGGCCATTCAGCCCATTGCCCCTGTGCTAACTCATTGAAAGCTAATTAGTTCTCCCCACTGCTCTTTCTTTATAAGCATGCATTTTTTTCCTTTTTCAGTATTTATCCAATTCCATTTTAAGAGTTACTAATGAATCTGACCCCAGCACCCTTTCAGGAAGTGTGGTCTAGATCAAAGCAACTCATCGCAAATAGAGAATGCTCTTCAGCCTCCCCACGTCTCTTTTGCCAATGACCTTACACTTGTGTTACTGACCATGCTTCCAGTTGAAGCAGTTTCCCCCTATCTATTCCACCAAAATCTTTCATAATTTTGAACACCTCTATTTAATCCCCCCTAACCTTCTCTGCTCTATCCGGACAATCTCAGCTTCTCCAGCCTCTCTGCGTTCCTGAGGCCCCTCTTCTCCGTAACATTCTGATAAATCTTCAAGGCTTTGCCATCCTTCCTAAAGTGAGGTGCTTATGATTGGATGCAATAGTTGACGTTACCTGTATTTGCTCAAATGGTACTTCAAAGCTGAATGATTCGTTGTAGTATGGGTTAAGGGTGTTCTTCTTAATTGTTGTCTTCTTTTTCTTCAGTCTTTTGCCATTCTGCATCAGGTGAATCTTCACATAGGGATCTAGGAAAATAATAATGACCACGGGATAAAATGAGTAATTTATAACTCAGATCAGAATCGACATTTTTAATGCAAATTTGTCCCCAGTAAATGTTTTGCAAATGTGCGCATTTGCATTTTTTTCTCCCTACAGACTGACCTACTGAATTTTCTGTTTCTATTAAAATATCCTCGATGTTTCTATAACACCTTTCATGACCTCAGGATTCACCCAACTGTTGTGATGTAGGAAACCTGATGTCAATTTGTGCACAGCTAACTCCCACATTATGACCAGATCATTTGCATCAGTTAGTTGGTTGAGGGATAAATATTGGTCAGGATGCTGGGGAGAACACCGCTGCTGTTCTTCAAAAGAATGGCTATGCGATCTTTTACACCCACCTGAGAGGGGAGACAGGCCTCCATTTAACATCTCATGTGAAAGCCAGCATCTCCAACAGTGCAGCACTCCTTCACTGCTGCACTTGGAGTAGTGGCCTTCAAATCTTTGGACTAGGACTTGCGCCCACAACCTTCGGACTCTGAAGCTACTATTTGATCCACTGGTGACATCAGATCCAGCAACTATTATTCCTGAAAAATAGTTTCCTTTATGTCATGCTGCTTAATTCACATCATTATCCAGTCTTTATCCACCCTGTTTACCTGCATTACGACAGTGACTGCCCTTCAAAAGTAGGTTATTGGTCATGAAGCACATTGGGATGTCCTGAGTATTGAAAAGGTACAATAAAAATACAAGTTCTTCTTTTCCACACACAGCAATGACAAGATGGATGCAATCAGAGACCAAGCACACTATTTTAACTCATCCACACTGAAAGCCACTTAAATTTTAAAAAATTCATTCACGGGATGTGGGTTTCGCTGGCTGGGCCAACATTTATTGCCCATCCCTAATTGCCCCTTGAGAAGGTGGTGGTGAGCTGCCTTCTTGAACCGCTGCAGTCCATGAGGTGTAGGTACACCCACAGTGCTGTTAGGGAGGGGGTTCCAGGATTTTGACCCAGGGCAGAGAAGGAACAGCCGATATATTTCCAAGTCAGGATGGTAAGTGGCTTGGAGGGAAACTTCCAGGTGGTGGTTTTCCCAACTATCTGCTACCCTTGTCCTTCTATGTGGTAGCAATCATGGGTTTGGAAGGTGCTGTCTAAGGAGCCTTGGTGAATTCCTGCAGTGCATCTTGTGGATGGTACACACTGCTGCTACTGTGCATCAATGGTGGAGGAAGTGAATGCTTGTGGATGTGGTGCCAATCAAGCGGGCTGCTTTGTCCTGGACGGTGTCAAGCTTCTTGCGTGTTGTTGGAGCTGCACTCATCCAGGCAAGTGGGGAATATTCCATCACACTCCTGACTTGTGCTTTGTAGATGGTGGGCAGGCTTTGGGGAGTCAGGAGGTGAGGTACTCATTGCAGGATTCCTAGCCTCTGACCTACTTTTGTAGCCACAGTATTTATATGGCTAGTCCAGTTCAGTTTCCGGTCAATGGTAACCCCCAGGATGTTGATAGTGGGGGATCCAGTGATGGTAATGCCATTGAACGTCAAGGGGCAATGGCTAGGTTCTCTCTTGTTGGAGATAGTCATTGCCTGGCACTTGTGTTGTGTGAATGTTACTTGGTGCTTGTCAGCCCAAGCCTGGATATTGTCCAGGTCTTGCTGCATTTGGATATGGACTGCTTCAGTATCTGAGGAGTCATGAATGCTGCTGAACATTGTGCAATCATCAGTGAACATCCCCACTTCTGACCTTATGATGGAAGGAAAGTCACTGATGAAGCAGCTGAAGGTGGTTGGGGCGAGGACACTATCCTGAGGAACCCCTGCAGTGATGTCCTTGAGCTGAGGTGACTGACCTTCAACAACCACAACCATCTTCCTTTGTGCTAGGTATCACTCCAACCAGTTGGGAGTTTTCCCCCTGATTCCCACTGACTCCAGTTTTGCTAGGGCTCCTTGATGCCACACATGGTCAAATGTGGCCTTGATGTCAAGGGCAGTTACTCTCACCTTACCTCTGGAGTTCAGCTCTTTTGTTCATGTTCATGAACCAAGGCTTAAATCCCACATCACAAATTTAAGCTGTAAACTGTTTGTTTTTATTCAATATGAGACTACTAGTTCTTGATGCATGTGTCAAAATACAATTGGCTGTAAAATGGATGAAACCACCCCCTGAAGCCAATAAGACTGCTGGGAGCCTTTTGTGGGAGTGGGGGGTCCTTGGGGATCTATCTTTATAGAACTTTACTCCATAGACACCATTTGGTGAATCGTACCTATGCTGACTCTTTGAAAGAGCTGTCCAATTAATGCCATTCTTCTGCCCTTTCCACATAGCCCTGCCAATCTTTCCTATGCAAGAATTTATCCAATCCCCTTTTGTAAGTTACTATTGAGCCTGCTTCCACTGGCCTTTCACGCAGCACATTCCAGATCACAACAACTCGCTGTGTAAGAACAATTCTCTTCATCACCCTCCCACATCATTGACTTTCAATCATAAGGAAGGTTAATGAAATTGCAAAACCAATTTCAATTTTAAGTCCAAGTGTCTGATCAAATTGTCTTTTATTTTGTATTTTGATTTTTACAGCAATTTGGAAATATAGCTTGTAACATTTCCATCATAACACTTTCCAAATGCCGCATCCTAATGGTTCTGTGACTCTACGTATTGTTTTTGGAATTATAGTCAAATGTAAGTAAAATTGTTACAGAATCATTGAAGATGATGGCGTTCCATCAGAGACTTAAATCTTTCATTTACTCTCGGTTTATGATGATTATACTTAAGATCTTTTTCTCAAGCTTTCCTTCAAACAATATATTTATTAAGCATTCATGATTATGTAAACTCATAGGAAAAATGTGTCTTCATTTTGCGATGCACGCAGGTTATTTGTGCTAGTCTTTCCAGCTGATCATAGCACTGAATATGAAATAAGAATTGTGTTTTTATTTTGGTTTTTACTTAAAACTTCATTCTGTTATTCAACCAAGACTACCTGTGAGTATTTTATAAAACGTTCGAAAGTCCAGCACAGGATGACGCCATTGGGTCCATTGCATCTGGTGCTTTCTCTTCAACTGGAGCCTGCACAGAAATGATGGGCCAAATCATCTCCTTTTGTGCTGCATGATCCTATAGATCCATCTGCAATCATATTTTTTTGATCTCTCTCCCTCCATTTTCCTTTATAATCTCCCTACTTAATGGTAAGGTAAGGTAATAAGCCATAGACCACAAACATCTCTCTCCATTAGAAAGAGGCAATTGGTTACATAGTTTGCAGGGCACCACTCTGTATCAAGCATGGTACAAGGTGAGGAGGCAGGGCCTCCATGAACTACTGCAGCCGGTGTGGGGGTTGAACCTGACTGTTGCCGTCATTCTGTATCACATTCTAGCCATCTAGTCAACCGAACTAACTGACCCTCACCTCCTAATTAATGATTAATTATTACAGAAAAAAAATCACCTCAAGTTTTTCTTCTTGCAGTCATCAGGACACTTTGCAAGAATACCAATATCAGGGCAAAACAACAATTTATACTGTATGTGAAGAGAGTGCTGATTGGTTGGTAAGTGAACTCTGATTGGTGGAGGCTTTGCCATGGAGAATACATCAGTGATGATGACTGACAGTTAACTGCCAAGCATTGTTTGAAATTTAAACCAGGCAGCTTGACCCTGACTGGACAAAGCATTGCCCTGAGGAATGAGCCAGCGAATGGCTGTCACTTATTTTGTTTAGCTGAAACAGGTGCAATGTAGGTACATGTTCTTTCTGTCTGCAAAGAACAGGGCCCTGTGTGTTAATATACGTAGCTTCCAGTACACGTAAATGCGCCACGCTGTGATCCTGACTGACAATCTTAAATTGGTTGTCAGTGTAATTCTTAGCACATTGAGGATTATTTAACAAATGTTGTCCAATCGCGGAATCACATCTAATGTTGGACACTGTATTTTGAGTTTTGCAAGCACGGGCTGGTTGGGTATGGACTGTACCCTGCCCATTGTGAACAGAGGCTGGGACACGTTGTTTGATATGATCTGCCAGTCTTTGGGATGTACGGCCCACATACCCAGCATCGCACTGACACTGAAATTCATATACCACATCACTCATTTGTGTGATAGGCAGAATGTCTTTTTGGCTTGACGGCAGCATTGTGTTAGTGGTGAATACCACTCGTGTTGCTACTGCATAATAGCAGCATGAAACAGCTAGCTTCACCTGTTGCTCAAATTCTTGAGATTCCTTACCCTTCCAGGGTAATCTGAGGTAGACTGGGCACTTTTCAGGGCCGAAAGTGATGGCCTTAGGCCCGTTCATGAGTTTGGGTGATTATACAACGTGAAATAATCTGATCAGGGTGGCCATTATCCCGCAGGATGTCTTTGATGTGCCCTATTTCAGCATCAAGCTTGCACAGTGAGCAAATGGCTCAGGCCTTATATACGAGGTTGCCGATAAGACCAAGCTTATAGCGTGTGGAACAGTAAGAATCCTGACGTGTATATTGACCAGTGAAGGTAGGCTTACAGTAGACCATGGTAGAGAATCTCCTGGCAGATTTCTCAACTAATACGTCAAGGAAAGGGGAGTTCATTTGACTGCTCCACTTCAAAGGTGAATTTGAGCACAGGATGGAGCCCATTAAGATATGTATGGAAATTGTTACATGCAACTGCAGATAAGCTACAAGCCACATACAAGCTATATATATTAATACACAGGGCCCTGTTCTTGCAGACAGAAAGAACATACATTGCAACTGTTCAGCTAAACAAAGTAAGTGACATCTATTCGCTGACTCATTCATCAGGGAAGTGCCTTGTCCACTTACCAACCAATCAGCACTCTCTTCACATACAGTATAAATTGTTGTTTTGCCCTGATATTGGTATTCTTGCAAAGTGTCCTGATGAGTGCAAGACGAAAAGCTTTGACATGTCTCTTTTTTCAGCAGTACTCAAGTTCTGTCCTACCAAAAGATTAATTATTGCTAGCACAGATAGAAATAAGTATATATGACCTGATGGCCATTACAAAGACATAGCTGCAGGATGACCAAGGCTGGGACATAAATAATGATGGGTACTTGACATCTCAAAAAGGCAGGCAGCTAGAAGGAGATGGTGGGGTAGTTCTGTTAATTAAGGATGTCATTAGTATAGTAGTGAGACATGACGTCAACTCGAAAAAGCAAGATGTAGAATTAAAAACAAAAACAGAATTACCTGGAAAAACTCAGCAGGTCTGGCAGTATCGGTGGAGAAGAAATCAGTTGACGTTTCGAGTCCTCACGACCCTTCGGCAGGAGGGTCTGTTCTGCCGAAGGGTCGTGAGAACTCGAAACATCAACTGATTTCTTCTCCACCGATGCTGCCAGACCTGCTGAGTTTTTCCAGGTAATTCTGTTTTTGTTTTGGATTTCCAGCATCCGCAGTAGCTTTTAGCTTTTTGTTTTTAAGATGTAGAATTAGTTTGGCTAGAGATAAGAAATTGGAAAGGTAAGGGGTCACATGTGGGAGTAGTTTATAGGCCCCCTAACAGTAGTTACACCGTAGGACAGATTATACAGGAAGAAATAAAAAAGGTGTGTAAAAAAGGTACTGCAATAATCTTGGGTGACTTTAATCTTCATGTAAATTGGACAAATCAGAAAGGCAAAAGTAGCCTGGAAAAAGGGTTCATAGTGTTTATCTGGGGCAATTTCTTAGAGTAGTATGTATTAGCACCAACCAGTGAGCAGGCTATTTTGACCTGGTAATGTGCAATGAGACAGCATTAATCAATAACCTCATAGTAGATACGATGTACTTGGATTTCCAAAAGGTGATTGATAAGGTGCCACATCAAAGGTTATGTTAGGGGGGGAGGAATTAAAAATGCTAAAAGAGAATACAGTAAGAATTTACTGAAAAACCCCTAATATCTCCAGGCAGACATGGCTGCTAAACATATTAAGAGTTGAAGATTACCAGATGAACATTGCACAGCCTTGAGAGTCAGACTGGAGACAAAAGTAGGATGTAAATTAGATTAAGTGTACTCTTCTCTCAGATAGGGAAGGGGCAGATGGTTTTTAGTTTAGTTATGGGAAGATGAACAATGGACAAAGAGGGGGCTTGGATGAAACACAAACAGTCTTGAGTTGTAGGAACCAAGGTCCTTGTGTACGTGTTTTAACTCTGATTGAATAGTATAATTATGTAAACATCCTTTAGAATAATTGGTTAGCAAAATCACTCAATAGGATAGAGATAATGGAACCGGTATGTCAGTTACCAATTGGATGTATTCAAATGTACTCAAATGTGTTATGATAAGAAAAAGTACAAAAGTAATGAAATGTAATCAATCAGGCAACTGGGTCTTCATTCTTAGGAATGATTGCGGCTCCCTTGCATATGCTTGAATAAAACCAGTTAAAAGGAAGCCTGAGTCTCTGTGGTCGTTGCGAGATTCAGGTTATCACACAAAATAAGAGCTCATTGTGTAGGGGGCAACATATTAGCATGGATATATGGTTGGAAGCACAGAATATGGGTAAAGGGATCTGTTTTGGGTTGGCAAACTGTAACTAGTGGAGTGCCACAGGGATCAATGCTGGGGCCTCAACTATTTACAATCAATGACTTGGATGAAGGGACTGAACGTATGGTAGCTAAATTTGCCGATGACACCAAGATAGGTAGGAAAGTAAGTTGTCGAGAGGAGGTAGAGAGTCGGCAAAGGGATAGAGACAGGGTAAGCGAATGGGCAAAAATTTGGCAAATGGAGTATAATGTGTGAAAATGTGAAATTCTCCACTTTGGCAGGGAGAATAGAAACATAATATACTACTTAAATGGAGAGCGGTTGAAGAACTCAGTGACACAGAGGATTCTGGGTGTCCTGGTACATGAATAACAAAAGGTTAGTATGCAGGTACAGTAAGTGACTAGGAAGGTAAATGGAATGTTGGCATTTATTACAAGGGGAATGGAATATAAAAGTAGGGAAGTTTTACTGCAGCTGTACAGGGCCTTGGTGAGACCACATCTGGAGTACTGTGTACAGCTTTGGTCTCCTTATTTGAAAAAGAATATAATTGCATTTAAAGCGGTTTAGAGAAGGTTCACATGACTCGTTCCTGGGATGAATGGCTTATCTTAGGAAGAAAAGTTCAATAGGTTGGGTCTATACCCATTGGAGTTCAGAAGAATAGGTGATCATATTGAAACATACAAGACCCTGAGGGGGGTTGATAGGGTGCCAGGCAGATGTTTCCTCTTGTGGGAGAGGCTAGCACTAAGAGACATAGTTTAAAAATAAGAGGTACCCCTTTTAAGACAGGGATGAAGAAAAAATATTCTCTCAGAGGGTCATTAGTCTGTGGAATTCTTTTCCCCAGAGTGCAGTGAAGGCTGGGTCATTGAATTTATTCAAGGCTGAATCACAGAATCACAGTGCAGAAGAGGCCCTTCGGCCCATCAAGTCTGCACTGACACGTGAGAAGCACCTGACCTACCTACCTAATCCCATTTACCAGCACTTGGAATGTGGGCTTCGCTGGCTAGGCTAGTATTTGTTGCCCATTCCTAATTTCTCTTGAGAAGGTGCTGGTGCGCTGCCTTCTTGAACCACTGCAGTCCATGTGGTGTAGATACACCCACAGTGCTGATAGGAAGGGAGTTCCAGGATTTTGACCTAGCAACAGTGAAGGAATGGCGATGCATTTCAAGTCAGGATGGTGTTTGGCTTGGAGGGGAACTTGAAGGTGGTGGTGTTCCCATCTATCTGCTGCCTTTGTCCATCTAGGTGGTAGTGGTTGTGGTTTGGAAAGTGCTGTTGAAGGAGCCTTGGTGAGTTTCTGCAGTGCATTTTGTAGATGGTGCACACTGGGGGTGATGATTAGATTCTCTCTTGTTGAAGATGATCGTTGCCTGGCACTTGTGTAGTGCGAATGTTACTTGCCACTTGTCAGCCCAAGCCTGGATATTGTCCAGGCCTTGCTGCATTTCGACATGGACTGCTTCAGTAACTGAGGAGTCGTGAATGGTGCTGGACATTGTGCAATCATCAGCGAACATCCCCACTTCTGACCTTATGATGAAAGGAAAGTCATTGATGAAGCATCTGAAGATGTTTGGGCCTAGGACACTACCCTGAGGAACTCCTGCAGTGATGTCCTGGAACTGAGATGATTGACCTCCAACAACCACAACCATCTTCCTTTGTGCTAGGTATGACTCCAACTAGCGGAGAGTTTTCCTCCTGATTTCCACTGACTCCAGTTTTGCCAGGGCTTCTTGATCCCATGCTTGGTCAAATGCTGCCTTGATGTCAAGGATGGTCACTCTCACCTCACCTTTGGAGTTCAGCTGTTTTGTCCATATTTGAACCAAGGCTATAATGAGGTCAGGAGCTGAGTGGCCCTGGCGGAACTCAAACTGGGCGTCAGTGAGAAGGTTATTGCTAAGCAAGTGATCCTTGATAGCACTTTTGATGGCCCCTTCCATTACTTCACTGATGATCGAGAGTAGACTGATGGGATGGTAATTGGCTGGGTTGGATTTATCCTACTTTTTGTGTACAGGACATACCTGGGCAATTTTCCACATAGCCGGGTAGATGCCAGTGTTGTAGCTGTACTGGAACAGCTTGGCTAGGGGTGCGGCAAGTTCTGGAGTGCAAGTCTTCAGTACTATTGCCGGAATATTGTCAGGGCCCATAGCCTTTGCAGTATCCGGTGCATTCAGCCGTTTCTTGATATCACTTGGAGTGAATCAAGTTGGCTGAAGACTGGCATCTGTGATGCTGGGAACCTCTGGAGGAGGCCGAGATGGATCACACTCCTGGCACTTCTAGCTGATGATTATTGCAAATACTTCAGCCTTATCTTTTGTACTGATGTGCTGGGCTCCTCCATCATTGAGGATGGGGATATTTGTGTAGCCTCCTTCTCCAGTGAGTTGTTTAATTGTCCACCACCATTCATGACTGGATGTGGCAGGACTGCAGAGCTTAGATTAAATCCGTTGGTTGTGGAATCGCTTAGCTCTGTCTATCACTTGCTGCTTATGCTTTTGGTACACAAGTAATCCTGTGTTATAGCTTCACCAGGTCGACACCTCATTTTTAGGTATGCCTGGTGCTGCTCCTGGCATGCCCTCCTGCACTCTTCATTGAGCCAGGGTGGATCCCCTGACTTGATGGTAATGGTAGAGTGGGGGATATGCCAGGCCATGAGGTTACAGATTGTGGCTGAGTACAATTCTGCTGCCGCTGATGGCCCACAGCGCCTCATGGAAGCCCAGTCTTGAGTTGCTAGATCTGTTTGAAATCTATCCCATTTAGCACGGTAATAGTGCCACACAATACGATGGAGGGTATCCTCAATGTGAAGGCGGGACTTCATCTCCACAATGACTGTGCGGTAGTCACTCCTACTGATACTGTCATGGACAGATGCATCTGCGGCAGGCAGGCTGGTGAGGATGAGGTCAAGTATGTTTTTCCCCCTTGTTGGTTCCCTCACCACCTGCCGCAGACCCAGTCTAGCAGCTATGTCATTTAGGACTCGGCCAGCTTGGTCAGTAGTGGTGCTACCGATCTACTCTTGGTGATGGACATTGAAGTCCCCCACCCAGAGTATATTCTGCAACCTTGCTACCCTCAGTGCTTCCTCCAAGTGGTGTTCAACATGGAGGAGCACTGACTCATCAGCTGTGGGAAGGCTAATCAGCAGGAGGTTTCCTTGCCCATGGTTGACCTGATGCCATGAGACTTCATGGGGTCCAAAGTCAATGTTGAGGACTCCCAGGGCAACTCCCTCCCAACTGTATACCACAGTGCTGCCACCTCTGCTGGGTCTGTCCTGCCAGTGGGATAGGACATACGCAGGGATGGTGATGGTGGTGTTTGGGACATTTTCTGGAAGGTATGATTCTGTGAGGATGACTATGTCAGGCTGTTGCTTGACTAGTCTGTGAGACGTTCTCCCAATTTTGGCACTAGCCCCCAGATGTTGGTAAGGAGGACTTTGCAGGGTCGACAGGGCTGAGATTGCCATTGTCGTTTCCAGTGCCTAGGTCAATGCTGGGTGGTCCATCCAGTTTCATTCCTTTTTATAGGTTTGCTAGGCCATTTCAGAGGGCATTTAAGAGTCAACCACATTTGGGTCTGGAGTCACATGTAGGCCAGACCAGGTAAGGACAGCAGATTATTTCTTTCCCTAAAGGGCATTAGTGAACCAGATGTTTTTTTACGACAATCAACAATGGTTTCATAGTCACCAAAGACTTTTAATTCCAGATTTTTATTGAATTCAATTTCCACCATGTCGGGATTCGAACCCGGGTCCCCAGAGCATTTTCCTGGGATCTCTGGATTACTAGTCCAGTGAACGCACCAAGCACGGGAAACCAGCACTCCAGAATTCCAAAGCTTCTCTGGCTCTGAGGGAGTGGGCAGTGCCCCAGGATACGGGTGATGTAAAGACTGTGACCCTGTACGAGAACAAGACAACGGCAGCAACCGTTACCGAGGCATCTCCCTGCTGAGCATTGTGGGAAAAGTATTGCCCGCGTTGCCCTTGTCAGACTGCAGATCCTGGCTGAACACATCTATCCCGAATCCCAGTGTGGTTTCAGAACTGAAACCCTGAACACATCTATCCCAAATCCCAGTGTGGTTTCAGAACTGGAAGATTGAGAAGTGACATGATCTCCTCGGACCAGCAGCTGCAACAGAAATGCTATGAAACAAAAGAGACCACGACATGTTTCCTTCAGCGATCTCACCAAGACATTCGACCATGTGATCTGAGGCGGTCTATTTAAGCTGCTGGAGAAAAATGGCTGCCCACTGAAGCTGCTGAATGTGATCTCCTCTTTCCATGGTAACAGGATGGGTAAGGTGAGGGGGCAACAACAGAACCCTTTCAGATCCGCACTGGGTTCAAACAGGGTTGTGCCCTGGCACCAGCTCTCTTTAGCAAATCCTTCACTTTGCTGATGTCATATGTCTACAGATCATCTACAGAGGGTGTCTGCTTAACACCAGAACTGACGGAAAGCAGTACAGCCGTACTTACCTGAGATCCAAGGCACGGGTGTGCCAAGTCCCCATCAGAGAGTTGCTCTACACTGACAATGCTCACTTACATTCCACACCTTCAGCGGCAAATGGACAGACTCTCTCACGCCTGTAAAGAGTTTGGTTTGACCATTAGCATCAGGAAGATGTCATGGTCCAGGATGTTTCCATACCACCATCGATCAGCACTGACAATGTGACACTGGAGGCTGTTGATAGCTTCACATATCTAGGCTCTACAATCACCAGCAATCTGTCACTTGATGCTGAAATCAACACATGCATTGCAAAAGCTGCAGCTGTTATGTTCAAGCTGAGTAACAGAGTGTAGAACAACAGCAACCTGACTGAGATCACCAAACTGCAACTCTACCAAGCCTGTGTCCTCAGTGAACTCCTCTACACCGACGAGAGCTGAACACCGTGTGCTTGACAGGGGAAAAGGCTGAACAATTTGCACCTTCACTGTCTCAAATGTATCCTCAGTATCTCTCAGCAGGACATGGCCACCAATGGTGCATGTTAATTCCATCAACATACTGTCATTGCTAAGCCAACGACATCTGCGCTGGTTCAGCCACGTTCATTGGATGGATGACAGCTGTATACCCAAAGACCTTTTGTACAGTGAACTGGCCACTGGGTCATGACCTCCTGGGCTCCAAACCTCTGCTGCAAGGAGAGCCGCAAGTGGGATATGAAGATTATTGGAGACAGTCGCTGACACAGGGATGACCACCATCGTCTTACAAGATGGAAGGCTCCCCTAGTAAACTGAGGCCCATCTGCCATCTCAAATGGGCTTAAATGATCCCTTGGCAGCATTTTGAAGACAGCCAGAGAGGTCTCCTGGTGTCCTGGCCAATATTTATCCCTCAACAAAAACTACTAAAAAACACATGGTCTGGTCATTATCGCATTGCTATATGTGGGTGCAAATTAGCTGCCAAGTTTCCTACATTACAATGGTGATGACATTTCAAAAGCTACTTCATTGGTTATAAAGCACTTTGGGACATCCTGAGGTTGTGAAAGGTGCTATACAAATGCAAGTTCTTTCTTGCCAGCACTGAGTTACCTCTGTGAAGGAGCTTTTGCAGATCACACACTGTGTTCAGTAAGTGCGGGTGGAGCGCATCCGACTTTCAATTTCAGGAAATGTAAACAGTTCTTATATTTTTTAAATCGTTGGTCCCCCTGAGCATCTTTGTGATTGCCGACAACTCGACTGTCAGTTCGAGACAGAAGTGCAGTCACTTTGTGAAGTTGTTTTCTCTCTATCTTGTCAGATTTATCTATATTTTTTTTCCCTTCCAGCATGAAACACTTTATTAGTTTGTATTTCTTTTAGCTGTGGAATTGTTGTGAAAAGAAACAGTTTTTCTAAAAAGCAAAACCCACAAGAATGAACAACAAATACTAATTTGAAGAAACCTCTGGTATTATTGGTAATTAATGCAGAGACTTGACAGGAATATATAAATAGTATGCGTTCTGTTTTCATGGAAACACCTTTGGATGTTATCATCTAATAAGTTGCTTCAATGTTATTGTTGATTTAGTATTGCTGATTAATCTGATCCTATCCCAAAGGGAACACAGAACTGGGGCTTCACAAACACAAAGTATAGGAGGTGGCAGGACAAGTTAAGAGGGCGTATGGGAACCTGGGCTTCACTAATGGGAAAACAGAGCACAGAAGCAATCCTTTATAAACCACTGCTTAGGGGTCAGTTGCAGCATTGTGCTCAATTCTGGGCACCACACTTTAGGAAGGATGTCAAGGCAATGGAGAGGGTGAAGAGGATTTTTACTTGAATGGTACCAGCAATGAAGGATTTCAGTTATGTGGGGAGACTGGGGAAACCAGGATTGTTCTCCTTACAGCAGAGAAGGATGGTGGGAGACTTATGGAAGTGTTCAAAATAACAGAAACATAGAAAGTAGGAGCAGGAGTAGGTCATTTGGCCCTCCGAGCCTGTTCTGCCATTCATTATGAACATGGCTGATTCTCTATCTCAACACCATACTCCTGCACTCTCCCCATACTCCTTGATGCCTTTTGAATCCAGAAATCTATCCATTTCCTTCTTAATTATATTCAGTGACTTGGCCTCTACAGCCTTCTGTGGTAGAGAATTCCACTGGTTCACCACCCTCTGATTGAAGAGGTTTCTCCTCATCTCCGTCTTAAATGGCCTACCCCGTATCTGTTTTTAAAAATCATTCATGGATGTGGGCTTCACTGGCTGGGCCAGCATTTATTGCCATCCCTAGTTGCCCTGAGAAGGTGGTGGTGAGCTGCCTTCTTGAACCGCTGCAGTCCATGTGGTGTAGGTACATCCACAGTGCTGTTAGAAAGGGAGTTCCAGGATTTTGACCCAGCGACAGTGAAGGAACGGTGATATATTTCCAAGTCAGGATGGTGAGTGACTTGGAGGGGAACTTCCAGGTGGTGGTGTTCCCATCTATCTCCCGCCTTGTCCTTCTAGATGGTGGTGGTCGTGGATTTGGGAGGTGCTGTCGAAGGAGCCTTGGTGAATTCCTGCAGTGAATCTTGTATATTGTACACACACTGCTGTTACTGTGCGTCGGTGGTGGAGGGAGTGAATGTTTGTGCATGGGGTGCCAATCAAGCGGGCTGCTTAGAAAGGGAGTTCCAGGATTTTGACCCAGCGACAGTGAAGGAACGGTGATATATTTCCAAGTCAGGATGGTGAGTGACTTGGAGGGGAACTTCCAGGTGGTGGTGTTCCCATCTATCTCCCGCCTTGTCCTTCTAGATGGTGGTGGTCGTGGATTTGGGAGGTGCTGTCGAAGGAGCCTTGGTGAATTCCTGCAGTGAATCTTGTATATTGTACACACACTGCTGTTACTGTGCGTCGGTGGTGGAGGGAGTGAACGTTTGTGCATGGGGTGCCAATCAAGCGGGCTGCTTTGTCCTGGATGATGTCAAGCTTCTTGAGTGTTGTGGGAGCTGCACTCATCCAGGCAAGTGGGGAATATTCCATCACACTCCTGACTTGTGCCTTGTAGATGGTGGACAGGTTTTGGGGAGTCAGGAGGTGAGTTACGCGTCACAGGATTCCCAGCCTCTGACCTGCTCTTGTAGCCACAGTATTTATATAGCTAGTCCTGTTTAGTTTCTGGTCAACTGTGACTCCTTGATCTAGACCCCCCCAGCCAGAGGAAACATCATCCCTGCATCCAGCCTGTCCGGCCCTGTCAGAATTTTATATGTTTCAATGAGATCCCCTCTCATTCTTCTAAACTCCAGTGAATACAGGCTTAGTCAACCCAATCTCTCCTCAAACCCCACAATCCTGCCATCCCAGGAATCAGTCTGGCAAACTATAATGAGGGTTTTGGCTGGAGAAAATAGGGAGAAATTGTTTCCACTGGGCAGGAGGGTCGGGAACCAGAGGGGATAGATCAAAGATAATTTGCAAAAGGGCCTCAGACATGGTGCAGTGCTCCCTCAGTATTGACACTGCAGTGTCAGCTTTGCATTTGCGCTCAGGTCCCTGGAGTGGGACAAGAACCCAACACCTTCCAACTTCTGGCAAGGGGGCCTCCGTCTGAGCTGTGGCTGTGATCAAGTGTGGAATTAAATTGTTCACATCTCCTCAATGGAAGGGAAATGCAATGCTGAGTATATCGACAGGAAAAAGATTTGATTTTTAGTGTGATTTATGATGAGTCGCTGCTCATAGTCCCTCTGGCTGATGCAGGTAATGGGACTAGTAAAGTTTAGTGATGAATCCAGGTGTCTCAGGTTGTTGATCGCTGCTCTCTGGGTTGGACCAGTTATTGCCTGGAGCCCATTAACAAGAGAATTCTTGTCTGTTCATCTTGTTATTGATTAGGATTAATTAGGAATTTTACTTTGTTAAAATTTGAAGGGCTATGATTAGACCATTCCAAATTACTGCGGGACATTATACCCTGATTCATCATGGGGAATATTTTCCACTTGTTTTTTGATAATACTGAGGAGGGATTTTATTTATTAACGGTGTTGAAGAGTGCCATTAGAATTTGTTATGGCTCTAAAGAATCTTTTTGATTAACTGATGCTAAGGTAAGGTTATACTTCTTAACCAGCATTAATCACAGAGTAAATATTCAATTTAAATCGTCAGTGCAAAATTTGATATATGGTCCAGAAAAACTTTCTTTAACATCGAGAAACAAAGCATCTTTAACTTAGGGAAGAATTTTCCCCACGTCGGGGGGTAAATGCAGGAGCGGACGCGTGCAGGCACACCTCCGATCGGTGCCCCCGATTGGGGCGTGCCGCCATATTACGTGGGCCCACCCAGCGTGGCATCTGCCAGGAAGCGCTATGCGCTCCCTGTGCGGCTGGGGCGGGGGGTGGATTCCCTCAGCCTGGGAGTGCACTCTTTCTCACATGTGCATGAAAGAGCGCACTCATCTCCCTGAGGCTAAGTGCAGCCTCAGGGAGATCGGTGCCAAATCTAAAAATGGTGAGCATGCACAAGCCAAATTTCCCTGACATGTCCCCTCATGTGACACTGTCACATGAGTTAGGACATGTCCATCACTTTTAATCAAACATTTAGTACATTTTTAAAAACCCTCATGAAACCTCATCCCACCCGTGGATGAGGTTTGATGCTTTCTCTGAAGCCCGCCAGGACTCCCGGCCTGTCCGCCAACCTTAAGCTTGGATGGGCAGGTCCATTAATTGTGTCAATTACTTTTCAAATGGCCTCAACAGGCCATGGACAGGTCGGCGGGCGCACAGCTGATTTGGCTGCGCCCCTGCCAACCTGAAAATTGAAATGATGCGGGGTGACATCGGGAGTTCCACCCAGCGTCATCCCGCGTCATTTTACACATTGGCGAGTGGGCCCCGCCCCCTGCTCGCCAACCTCAAGATCCTGGCCATAGTAACAATCCAAAGGCACTTCATAGGAGCGTAATCAGTCATGATATGACACTGAGTCACATAAAGACAGGTGACCAAAAGCTCGGTTCAAAGGGTAGGTTTTAAGGAGCAGCTTAAAAGAGGAAAGAAAGGCTGAGAGGTTCAGAGAAGGAGTCCCAGAGATTAAGGTTCAGGAACTGAAGCAACCTCCAAACGAGGCGGGATTAAAATTGCAGATTATCAAGCGGCCAGAATTGGAGGCACGCAGAGATCTCGGAGGGAGGCAGCGTGAATACCCTCTGTGAGAATGCTCCTGTCATGGAGACACAGTGGAGGCCCAAATAGTCGCTCGATTGCTGGAGGATGATGACGACATGCAGTGAGAACACTCCATAGATCTTCACATTGCCTCTGAGAATGTCTGACTCCTGTCTGGCTGAGGGCAGCTCGCTTGCGCTCTGTGATCAGGGTCATATCATAGAGACACAGCCATGAAACCTTAAATGCACCTGATCCTTTGTCCGCCTTCAGCATCTGAGCCCTTCAGGAGCTGGTGCACAGTGTCACTGGTCACAGATGCTGGTGTGATGGGGGCCAGCCCCATTTTAAAGGTGCTGAGAACACACAGAGAGAATGAGAGAACTCTGTGGCACCTGCCCACTACATTCTGGCAGCAATGACCAGCACCGCCGAGGTGCAGGCAGCAGTAATGTGTCCAGGGAGTGTGAGGCTGGACCATCACTGTGGTCTGAAGGCTGCACAGACACAGGGAAGAGGCCTGGACTGAGACACCTGCCTTTATCTTGTGCAGAAAGGTTTCACATCTGAGTGACAAGAACACTGCTCATCAGAACAAGGAGCCATAGGCAGGGAGACATTCTTGGGAGTTTATTTACAATTGTCAACATTATGTACAAGTGATTTACACCCGTGTCCAGGCTGTGCAACTACTTTTACCTAACTTTCCTAACCCTGCGGCTACGTCTTGGTGCTCCCCGGACAGCCACAGTGGAGGCGGGGGCAGCCTGCTGACTGTGACGCCCTGTCTGTGATGACTTTGGTGGGCGTCCTCTGGAGGGTCAAGATCTGGAGGGCGCTGGCATGATTTCAGGGTCCTGCTGTGTGGCAGTGCCACCCTCCTTGGCCTGTGAAGCTGGGTCTACGGAGGTCACAGGAAGAGGGGATTCAGATGGACCGGTCACTCCCGGAGTCACCTGGGTGGATGGCCTCGGGGTGTGCACCTGCTGATCCTCCTCCCTATGGCCCTCCTCCTGAGGGCCCCTGGCTGACTCCGTGAGTGGAAGGAGACATGGCTGGAGTGAGATCGAGTTGCCCAGCACCCATCTCGTGTACACACTGTTGGAGGCCAACTATGGCATCAGCAATGGAGTTCAGCCCGTGCAGCAGTGCAGGATGACGTCCTGGACCAAGGTCTCTATGGCGGCCGCCATTCTGCCAGTGTTGACCTCAGTGCGTTGCAATGCCGGCGCTATCACCTCAGCCTGAAGGTGGACGGACTCCTCCATTGTGCCTTGCAATCTGAGGAGTGCAGCGGACATCCCTTCCTGATGTTCCCGAGCTTGCCTTTGCAGGTCCAGCCACTGTGACATGACCAAGTCCAGAGGCTTGCACACACATGATGGCGTAGTAATACTGTTGCTGGACTAGTAATCCAGAGACCCAGGGTAATGCTCAGGAGACCCCGGTTTGAATCCTGCCATTGTCGATTGTTGTAAAAACCCATCTGGTTCACTAATGTCCTTTAGGGAAGGAAATCTGCCGCCCTTACCTGGTCTGGCCTACATGTGACTCCAGACCCACAGCAATGTGGTTGACTCTTAAATGCCCTCTGAACAAGGGGGATGAATTAGGGATGGGCAATAAATGCTGGCCTAGCCAGCGATGCCCACATCCCATGAATGAATAAACAAAACGACAGACAGACACACATACAGACAGGAAGACACAGAAAGAAAGACAAACAAACAGGCACACACACAGACACATATAGAGATGGACAGACAGACACCTACATAGACAGACAGACACATACACAGATGGATAGACACAGACACAGGCACACGTACGGACAAACAGAAAGACAGATAGACATCCACACAGAGGGAGATGGATAGGTAGACAAAGACGTAGCGACAGGCACATACAAGGAAGTTATACTGCTTTGGATATTGGCCATGGTAAGTTATGAAACTGAGTTCAATAAACCTGGCCATTTATAATCTAACACTAGAGGAAAGTGACCATGGGAGCTGGCTCACTAATGTTCTACTGGCTCTAATTGACCTGACCTACATATGTCTCCAGTCCCACACTTTTAATGCCTTCAGGGAAATTATGGATGCACAGGAAAAGGTGCCTTGCTCATACCACCCTCACCCTAGCAACAGGAGGATGCCTTTCAGCCCATCCAGCCAGTTCTGCCTACCATTCAGTTAAACCCTGGGCTGCTCGGTACCTTATCCACATCTACCTGCCCTGACCTAACAAAACTTTGTCGACTCAGTGCTGAAAGTTTTAGTTGATCCCCAGTATCCCCCATTATTTTACGGGAGAGAATTTCAGATTTCCAGTACTCTGGGTGTGAAGAATTTCTTCCTCATTTCAATCCTAAATGGCTTGTCTTGGTGTTTATGCTCCACGCGAATCTCCTCCCATTTCCCTTCATCTCATCCAATCAGCATCTCCTTCTATTCCTATCTCCCTCATGTGTTTATCCAGTTTCTCTGAAATGTATGGATACTGTTCACCTCAGCTACCCGCTGTGGGAATGCATTCCACATTCAAACTGCTCTGTAGGTGAAGGAGTTTGACCTGAAATTTTTATCGATTTATTCGTGACTACCGTATCATTGGAAACCTCCTCTCTCAGTCTACCCTACCAAACCTTCTCATAATTATAAAAACCTCTATCAGTGCATCCCTCAGTTTTCCCTTTAAGAGCCCCAATCTGTTCGGTCTTCCCTGATAGTTATAACCTCTCAGTTCTGGTGCCATCCTTCTGAACCGTTTTGAAACCTCCTGCAGTGCCGCGCACGGTATTCACGTGTGGTCCAATAACTTCTCTGCTTTTCATTTCAACCTCAGCCTGTCTTTCCTGAAAATCCTAATCTCTACTAAACCTTCCCTTTATCCAGGAGTAATCACGCGGTAAAAGTTACGGTGCTGTGGCCTGTCAGGCTTTGATGTTGCGGTTTTAGAGAAAATGGCCGGTCTTTTCGCCTACCCGATAAACCTCCCACATCCATTTTCTTCAGGTTCTTTGCCTCCAGGATGACAACTGTCAATTTTCCAGCAGTTGGGACATAGCGAAGGGAGAAACAGATGTCCCCCAGCTTCTCTTGCTGTGAATGAAAATAAACAGGTTTTAGAATCAGATTGATTAGTGTCCCAACGATTTGCTCGCTGAATTGCAACAATTGTACCAAGTCCCGTTCACCCACCTCTGCCTGTGCTCACTGACCGACATTAGCTCCTGGTCCGCGCACCTCGATTTTAAAATTCTCATCCTTATTTTCAAATCCCTCCATGATCTCGCCTCCCCCACCCACCCACCGCCCCCCCTTTCCTGCTGCCCTACGATCCTCTGAGATCTCTACACACTTCCAAATTTGGCCACTTATTGCACCTCTGCACGTTAGTTTTAAGGATAGCGCTCTCTCCCTCGCCTCTGAGTCAGGAGGCTGTGGGTTAAGTCCCACTCCAGAAACTTGACCAGGTAATTCAGGCTGCCATTCTGGGCACAGCACTGAGTGAGTCCTGTGCGTTAAACGAAGGTACTGCCGGCCCTCTCTAGCAGACGTAAAAGAGAACACCTCTGCAGAAGAGCAGTGGTGTAACCTCCAGTGCCCTGCCAATACTTATCCCGATATCATAACAATAACCATGTTTCAAAAAGTACTTCACTGGCCGTAAAACACAAAGAGAACATGGAAGAAATGCAATTTTTTTAAGCTCCATAAATTCATGTATTTAATTCTAATGGCACATTTCCATATTTGGAATGGTAAAATTTGAGGTGGTATCAGTGGCTCAGCTGGTTCCAGTCTCGCCTGAGTTACAGCTTCACTGATTCAAACCTAATTCCTCAACATGAGCAGACAACATAAGCATCACGGAAGTGCTACACTGGCAGAGGTGCCTTTTTTTTGGACGAGACGCTAAACCAGGACACCATATAACACGCTGCAGGATCCAGTACACCCCACGGTGCTATATTAGGAGCGGTGGGCTGTTCTGGCCAATAGGCCTCTCCATCCAACCTTCTCTATCATTTGCCGTGTGCGAGTCCGTGGCCCAGATTTTCACAGAGTCAGGGAGACTCTACGGGTCTTCAAAAATGAGGGGTGGGATCTGGATGTGGAGGTCCTGCTTCCCATTTTCAACAGATCGAATTTTGCCGGTGGTGGGAGGGGGATGGGGGATGATTCACACATGGGGGGCGCATGCATTCAGTGGGGACATTTGAACTCAGTGGGTTTCGCTGGCTGGGCCAGCATTTATTGCCCATCCCTAGTTGCCCTTGAGAAGGTGGTGGTGAGCTACCTTCTTGAACGTTGCAGTCCATGTGGTGTAGGTACACCCACAGTGCTGTTAGGAAGGGAGTTCCAGGATTTTGACCCAGCGACAGTGAAGGAACTGCGATATATTTCCAAGTCAGGATGGTAAGCAGCTTGGAGGGGAACTTCCAGATGGTGGTTTTCCCAACTATATGCTGCCCTTGTCCTTCTAGATGGCAGTGGCTGTGGGTTTGGAAAGTGCTGTCTAAGGGGCCTTGGTGAATTCCTGCAGTGCATCTTGTAGATGGTACACACTGCTGCTACTGTGCATCAGTGGTGGACGGAGTGAATGTTTGTGGATGTGGTGCCAATCAAGTGGGCTGCTTTGTCCTGGACGGTGTCCAGCTTCTTAAGTGTTGTGGGAGCTGCACTCATTCAGGCAAGTGGGGAATATTCCATCACACTCCTGACTTGCACCTTGCACCTTGTCGATGGTGGACAGGCTTTGCAGAGTCAGGAGGTGAGTTACTTGCACAGAATTCTGGCCCTTTCTGCCTTGGACTTCCTGCTGGCCCTGCCCCCCTCGTTCCTGCGTCTCTCCTCCCACAGGTCCCTCCCCTGGAAGCTGCATATGTCCCCTGGTTCTAGAATTCCCCATCAAGGGAAACAATTTTAACCTGTCCACTCTATCTATTCCCCTCATAATTTTGTACACCTCAATCAAGTCACCTCTCAGCCTTCTTTGTTCTAAGGAAAATAACGTCAACCTATCCAATCTCTCCTCGTAGCTACACTTTTCTAACCCTGGCAACATTCTTGTGAACCTCCTTTGCACTCTCTCCAGAGCTATTACGTCCTTCCTGTAATATGTCTATCTATATGATATATATATGTGTATCTATATGAAAACCATCCCCACACCAAGAAGTTTTGATGAAGTGTCATATTGGACTTGAAACGTTAACTCTGTTTCTCTCTCCATGGGGATAGAGGGTGGGTGATGACATTGTGGTATTGTCACTGGGCTAGTAATCCAGAGACCCAGGGTAATGCTCTGGGGGCCCGGGTTCCTGTCCCACCAAGGCAGGTGGTGAAATTTGAATTCAATAAAAAAAAATCTGGAATTAAAAGTCTGATGATGACCACAAAGCCATTGACGATTGTTGTAAATACCCCTTTGATTCATTAATTTCCTTCAGGGAAGGAAATCTGCCATGCATACCTGGTCTGGCCTACATGTGACACCAGACCCACAGCAAAGTGGTTGACTCTTAAAAAAAAAGTGCCCTTTGAACAAGGGCAATTAGGGATGGGTAATAAGTGCTGGCCTAGCCAGTGACACCCACATCCCATGAACAGATAAAAAAAAACAGATGCTGCCTGATCTGCTGAGTTTTTCCAGCATTTTCTGTTTTGATTCCACACCAGCCTGGCTGCAGTGTTAACTTCCCTCGGAGCCGGCCAGTCAGTACAAGACCCGGTCAGTGAGGAACGGACAAACCCTGGGAGATTGGAACACCTGAAATTGATGCTACAGCTCCCGGACCAAACCTCTTCATGAGGTCCCCATAGGGCAAACTGTTCCCAGACTCAATCTGACAATGCCCAAGCATTTCCTTAAACCTTCCACAGGAGCTATGTTCCAGCTTCGTTTCTATCTCTCTTTTATTCTCTCTCTCTCTTTCCATTTCCTTTTCTCTCTTTCCGTCCTTTTCTCTCCCTTTCCCTTTTCCCCTTTATCTCTCCCCTCCCCCCCACCCCTCTCTCTCTCCCTCCCACTCTCCTTCAAGTGCCTGCAGTCTGTCGCTCTGCTCCAATGACCCATCTCATTTGATTTTGTTACTTGGTTCGCTTTGGTCTTGGCTGACGATATTTCTCAATGTCACGCCCAGCTTGCGCAACCGCTTGCATAAAACAAAATTAATTTTTGTCAAAGACGCATGCAAAAAATACTGCCCGTGACAATGAGGATGTTGATCTGATCTATATCCTGTAGGATGCTTCTGACTGATTGAACAGGGCGATTGTAAAAATGCAAAATGAAATTCAATCTGAGAGGCTTATTAATTATAGGACAAAAAAAAGTCAGTGAGCTTGCCTATATTTTATTGTCAGTGGATTATATCAGGATAGCACTGTGTTCACATACAGACACAGAAGGATCAACAGAGCTTTCCTTAATTTATTAAGTAGTTGGTGAATCCTTGTGCATAACCTCTCTGATCAGGAAAAACGGCAACTTCTGGACAATATAAACAAAAAAAATGAGCAGTTTCAGGACAAACTCTGAGAAATTCTCCAAATTCCTTTATATAATCCTATGAGGGAGTGTTGCTACTCATGATCCATCACTGGACAAACTTAACTAACCCAATGATACGTGCCAATGCCGTCTGCAACAGAGGACTGTAGAAGGTCAGGAAAAGGTTTCGATCCATGGCTTTGGTACAAAGCTCACAGGCTCCACACTGGATGGTTTGAGCACTTCACTATAATGCTTGACTCAAGATGGCCAATAGATCTCAGTGTCAGATTCTGGTAAATCTCCCCTGCATCCTAAAGTGCGCTACCTGAATTGGACACAATTAAAAAAAATTCTTTAACGGGACATGGACTTTGCTGGTTAGGCCAGCATTTATTGCCCATCCCTAATTGCCCTTGAGCAGGTGGTGGTGAGATGCCTTTCTGAACCACTGCAGTCTATTTGATGTAGGTACACCCACAGTGCTGTTAGGGAGGGAGTTCCAGAATTTTGACCCAGCGACAGTGAAGGAACAACGATATATTTCCAAGTCAGGATGGTGAGTGACCTGGAGGGGAACTTCCAGGTGGTGGTGTTCCCATGCATTTGCTGCCCTTGTCCTTCTAGGTGTAGTGGTCGTGGGTTTGGAAGGTTCTGCCTAAGGAGCCTTGGTGAATTCCTGCAGTGCATCTTGTAGATGGTACACACTGCTGCTACTGTGCGTCGGTGGTGGAGGGAGTGAATGTTTGTGGATGTGGTGCCAATCAAGTGGGCTGCTTTGTCCTGGATGGTGTCAAGCTTCTTGAGTGTTATTGGAGCTGCACTCATCCAGGCAAGTGAAAAGTATTTCATCACACTCCTGACTTGTACCTTGTAGATGGTGGACAGGCTTTGGGGGGCCAGGAGGTGAGTTACTCATTGCAGAATTCCCAGCCTCTGACCTGCTCTTGTAGCCACAGTATTTACATGGCTAGTCCAGTTCAGTTTCTGGTAAATGGTAACCCCCAGGATGTTTGTAGTGGGGGATTCAGTGATGGGAATTCCACTGAATGCTAAGGGGAGATGATTGGATTCTCTGTTGTTGAGGTTGGTCATTGCCTGGCACTTGTGTGGTGTGGATGTTACTTAATAATGTTCATAATTTCATAATAATAATGTTCAATAATTAATTCAGCTGAAGTCAAACAGTGATTTATCCTAATTTGCACCACGTTCCTTTAACCTATCAAGCCCCCTCCCGCATCCCCCCATCCCCCCGCATCCACCCGCCCCCCCACCCGTGTTCACTGTCCTGCATTTGCTCCCAGTTCTACAACCCTTGGAGATCTTTGCACTCCTCTGATTTTGCCCACTTACAGGGAGGTGATGGTGTAGTGGTATCGTCACTGAACTGATAATCCAGAGAGCCAGGGTATTGCACTGGGGACCCGGGTTTAAATCCCGCCATGGAAGATGGTGAGATTTGAATTCAATAAAAAAATCTGGAACTAAAAGTCTGACAATGACCATGAAACCATTGTCGATTGTTGTAAAAACCCATCTGGTTCACTAATGTCCTTTAGGGAAGGAAATCTGCTGTCCTTACCTGGTCTGGCCTACGTGTGACTCCAGACCCACAGCATTGTGGTTGACTCAACTGCCCTCTGAACAAGGGTAATTAGGGGTGGGTAATAAATGCTGGCCTAGCCAGCGATGCCCACATCCCATGAATGAATAAAAAAAAACTTGATCATCCCCATTTTTCTTTCCTTTACTACTGGAGGCTGTGCCTCAGCTGTCTTGGCCCTAAGCTCTGGAATTCCCTCCCAAAAATTCTCCACCTCTTTTCCTTTATGATGCTCCTTAAAACCTATCTCTTTGACCAACCTTCTAGTCACCTTTCCTAATTTTGTGTGGTAGGATCATCTTGTGAAACACCTTGGGGGGTGTTTTACTATTTTAAGAGTGCTATATAAATGCATGGTGTGGTTATAAAGGTTTACCATCACTTCCATGTTTTGAATCCTGGGCCTTTATTTATAAAGCCAAAGATCATGAGTGTTTTTTTTTTGAACAACTTATCCAATCATCCAAGTTTATCACAATCACTGGACTGAATGGATTACTGAGGTCATGTGACCACCATTGCCCACCCCCTTCCCCCCACCCACCTGAACGCAATCGTTACTTTTCTCAAAGGGTCGTGAATCTGTGGAATTCACTACCTCAGAGTGCAGTGGATGCCGGGACGCTGAATGAATTTAAGGAGGAGATAGACAGATTTTTAATGGGTAACAGGTTGAAAGGTTATGGGGAGAGGGTGGGAAATTGGAGTTGAGGCTGAAATGAGATCAGCCATGATCGTAATGAATGGCGGGACAGGCTCGAGGGGCTGAATTGCCCACTCCTGCTCCTAGTTCATATGCTATTAAAAAAAAACTGACACTGTCATGAACTCTGAGCTCCCCGGGACCTACACAACCAGACGGACATGGCAACGTCCTGTTTTCGTGTGTTTCCAGCCCAGTTGGACTCTCACTCTGAGGGGTTACTGAGGCTGTCAGGTAAAATAAGAAAGAACTTGCATTTATATCACAATTTTTGGGGGTTGGTGGCGGTGTGTCGGGGGGTCTCAGTTACCCAGGAGTTAGACTAGGACTTTTCTGTCTAACATTTCCTGGGTAACTATCCAGGTAAGTAAGTCAAACCGTCCAAAGCCTCCAACTCTCACTCAGACTTGCCGACTTTATCGGAGGGTCCCAGGGAGCAGGGGAATTGGCCATCGGAAGTTCAAACCTCCTGGGCAACTCCCATGGAGTCGGTGTGTTGGGACTTCTGTGGGGTCCTGTTGCGCGTTTTGGTGGTATGTCCGGTCTCTGATAATTCGAAGTCCAGAAGATCTGGACCAATCACTTCTTTGGGAGTACAGGACTTGAACTTGTTGGAAAGAAGGAAACGTTGCTGAAGCTTTTTGCTTTGTATTCATCAGGACAAACACAAGAATGCCAAATTTCAAATGATTACCACAATTTTATTGCAGGAGAAAAGGGTGCTGATTGGTTGGTCAGTCAACTCTGATTGCATTTAAAATGGCAACACGTGGGCCCATGAGAAACTATAGGCTCACCAAGCTCCTATTTAATTAAAAAAAGTGTTTGCCCATGCTTTCAAAACCCAAAACAAAATACCTACTGCTCGATGTGATTCCATGATTGGGCAGCACTTGCTGAACAAAACTGAGTGCGTTAATAGCTACACTGATAATCAGTCAGGCTCACAATGTGGCTCACTTATACATGCTAGAAGCTATATGTATTCTTACTCACGGACCTGTCCTCTGCAGGCAAAAGGAACATGTCCAGGTATTGTGCCTTTTATGAATCAAACAAAAGCATATAGGACAATAGTTCCCTGGTGTATTCTCTATGGCACCGCCTCAACCAATCAGAGTTGACTTGCGAACCAATCTGCATGCTGTTCTTATGCAAAATAAATTGGTGCTCCCTTTGAAATTTGGCATTCTTGTCTGTCCTGATGCGTGTAAGGTGAAAACCTTCAACAGCATGTCTCTTTTTTTCTGCAATATCCGATTATATACATGCACTATTTTACATTTTAATGAATAACTTGGGATTTTTTTAGTGGGGAGCAGGTGTGATAAATTACAGCTGCCTCTCTGCTGCCTCTCTGTTTCTGTTGGGGAGGTGTAAATGAAGTTAATTCAACAATGGCTTCTTGCAGTCGAGCATGTGTTAATGTTTTCTCTGTGCAGCTCGCAACACTAACAGTGTAAAAGTGGAAGATTTTGACAATTCACTGATTGCTTAGGGTTACAGATGGGGGAATCTCATAAGTTCACCCTCTGGAGGAACATAGACTCAAAGACAGCATCTTATGGATTTACGCGTTGTTCTGTTCATGTATAGACTCCAGAAGTTGCTGTCAGTTTCAGTGGAGTAATGAGAGTGAACACTGAGAGTTTCACATCATTATCATCGCAAAATCCAGTCAAATATTTTATAAATGACTGAATTGCTAAGCTTTGAGAGATTGGGCGAATTGGAATTCATTATCAATTTGGGCACAGCCAGATTCCATGTGATGTCAGTATGAAATTCAGAACACCAACCTCCTCTTTCTCAGCTCCTTGCAGGTCCCTCCACTCCTCGGTTACATGGCCGAAGTCCACTGTATTCATTGGTACTTTCACCTCCCCAATGACATCGTGCTTGGAGAATCGGTCAAAGTCGTAAACTGCCATCACCAGATTTTTTCCTCCTAGTTCTGAGTATGGAATCTGAGGAAATCAAAAATACTTCACCTGAACGAAAAGTTCACATCATTACATTGAATTAGATAGAATGTACAACACACAGACAACAGGTGTACATCCAGCCCCAGTTGTTCCATATTACTGTTTATGCTCCACATGAGTCTCCTTCCACTTGACTCCATCTCATCCTATCAACACGTCCTTTTGGTTCTTTCTCCCTCATGCTTTCTCTTAGAACTATTTGCTTTAAGTACTCCCTGCAGCAGGGAGTTCCATATTCTAACCACTCTCTTGGTAAAGAAGTTTCTCTTGAATTCTCTGTTGGATTTATTGGTGACTGTTATGTCGATGGCTGATGTTGGACAAGTCAGATCCCAGAGTCAAATTTGGCATTGTAGGTCCTAACTTTGTTTAGTTTTAGAATCTGTGGCGGTCAGTTACTGAGCACATTCACAAGAGTCTGCCAGTGTACTGTTATAACATAGAATAAAACATTTATTAAACAAGCAAAAATGAACAATATTACACAAGACAAAAAGGTTGGAAAGATTTCAATACCGATACCAAAAAATGATTCAAACTCATGCTATTCCTTTTATCCCAGCAAACCTCTTAGACAAAAGACCCCAGTGAAGAGTTACCACTGTCTCAACACCAAAGTTTATTGCTTGGGTTAGCTCAGTTTCAAACAATTTTCTTCAGGCGGACTTCTGAACAGTCACTAGGTGCTTTTCTTCAGCTGGTATCTCTCCCTGAGACACCCAAAAAACACAATCTAAACTCATTGTTATTTTAACTCCACAGCAAACATATGAGTTCCATAAACTCAGTTCCCCAGCAGACATAAAATAAAAACAGAAAATGCTGGAAAAAACTCAGCAGATCTGGCAGCATCTGTGGAGAGAGAAACAGAGTTAATGTTTTGAGTCCGTATGACTCTTCTTCAGAGCTTCAGAGTGTTTTGCTTTTATCCCCAGCAGGTTTGCAGGACTTCCTATTAGAGAGATTAGACCTCCTGCCTGCATTCTCTGGTATACACACACTAACTGACCGCCCTTCTGTGTTTCTCTATTTCTGTGTGTGTGTCTCTGGACCTCTGTTGCTAGGCAGCAACACAGCTTTTTCTATATAAATTTTTAAAACTTCATTAAACTACTAACCACTCGGTAACCCATCTCTTTACTTCAAGAGTTGTAAAACCTCATTAAAAATGCATGTACACAAACAGGGCCCCAGACTTCCCGGCACCCAGCTCACAAAAACTTCTAAATGAAACTAAAACCAGGTTTCACCTTTCTTAACACCCAATTACAAAATATAAATTAAACTTAATGCTATACGTCGTTCCTAACAGTGACTATCTTGATATTCATGGGTCTAGTTTTATATTTCCCTCGTGTGTTTATCTAGAGTCACCTTAAATGCATCAATTCCCCTCTTCTGGCTGACAGTGGAAGTGGGTGCTATGAGAATCTGAAGAACGTGGGCTGTTTCTCTGCTCGAACAGGTGGATCCACCTGCAGAGGTAAACAGAACTAGAGGCCGTAAATTTAAGATAATCGCTAATAAATCCAATGGGGAATTTGGGAAGCGATTGAGATGAACAGCACAGGTGTATTTAAGGGGAAACTGGATAAGCATATGAGGGAGAAAGGGATAGAAAGATAGAGCGATGGAGTTAGATGAACACGGGTGGGAGGAGGTTTGCGTGGAGCATAAAGAACAGCACAGAGCACTTGGGCCGAATGGCCTGTTTGTTGTGCTGTTAATACAGGGCAATCATTGTTCAGATGCGCCATCCGGTCTGAGCCAAAGGAGGAACGGGATTTTACGCCACCTCCTGCTCACAGGATTTTCCAGTCCCATCAAAGCCAATGGACTTTAAAAACCGCTTGTCAAATTTCCTGGCCCCGCCCCCCCCACTGCGACAGGGCCGTAAAATTCCGTCCAATGTCCAGACCCCAGGGTAAGGGACCGAAGGGCAACTCTCACTTGGTGATTTAGACTTGCTGAGACCCTGAACCAAGACGTTACCTTGAAGATGAAGGATTCGTTGAAAACTGGATTCAGTGTCTTCCGGTGAACTTTTGTTTCATATTTCTTCTTCTTGTCCGGCAGTAGGAACACCTTCACGTAAGGATCGGACGTTCCTCCCATATCTAGAGCGGGAAGTTCAGCAGCTTGAATAATCCCCACTATAAGCTGTTAGTACGACACAAAAGAGGGTATTCAACAACAACAACAATTTGCATTTATAAAGCGCCTTTAATGTTGTAAAAATGTCCCAAGGCACTACACATGAGCATCAACAGACACAGAGTCACTACAAGCCCATAAAAAGGTATTAGAACAAGTGACCAAATGCTCAGTCAAAGAGATAAGCGCTAAAACGCGTCTGAAGAGAGTGAGGGGGGAGAGGGCTGGGGAGGAAATTCCAGAGTTTGGGGCCTAGGGAGCTGGATATATGACCACCAATGATGAAGTGTGGGTGTCCGGGGATGCGCAAGAGGCCAGAGTTGGAGGAGTGAGGAAATTCCAGACGGTTGTAGGGCCAGGGGCCATTACACAGATAGGGAGGAATGAGGGCCTTGGAGGGATTCGAACTCAAAGGCGAGAATTTTAGAGTCAAGGCATCGCTGGACCAGGAATTAATATAGGCGCAGGTTCTCACTGCAGCAAAATGAGCCCCAATATTTCTGGGAATGAGGTTGAGAGCCTTTCCTTCGGGAAATACCTCAGCCGCCGGCACCTTCCATCTTGTTTATATTTGGACCTTAGCGGTATAAATACTCGGTTGTTTCAATCAAAGGTTCTCCCATGGATTTGGAATTTAAGTCCAATCACTGGTACAGATTAACGAGCAACAATCTTGTCTGCTAATAAACCAAACTAACAAAAGCAATTCCAAATCATAAACTAATTACCTATTAAAATTGATGTCATGCTATTTTGAGTGACAGCTGTCTAACTCAACCAAATCTTATTTTCCGTAGGAGTTAACTATCAATTTGTGTCGGAAAATTAACTGCAGATTTAATCCATGACCAATATTTCTTTGTATTCAGTTTGCTTAAAAATGAATGAAACCTTGCATGAAAATTAACTGTGCTTTACTGGTGCATTCCATAGAGCCCTCCCTCCCTCAGCCACTCTAATATAAGTGGCACTGAGTTGTATTTTTAAACATTGAACTAATTTCAGCTCCTGGATTGTATATTCTCCTTGGGGCATTACAGACCTTATATGGTGCTTTCCTTCCTTTGTTAAAAACCTGAAGTGAAATGGCTCGAGGTCCACATTGGAACAAAAATGCACTTCATTAATGTACCCGAGAGACTGACAGTAACACAAGAGGTTTCAGAAAATACATGCAAACCCATTTCCACTACTTTGCAATACATTCCAGGAGACAGATGAGATCTGTCGGCTGCTCTGAATGTTTCTATTATTGGATGGTTCTGCAGTGGAATGATCAGTTAGCGAAGAGAATCTATCCTGCTTTAGGTCTGTTAGGAGTAAATGCCTTAGTTTCCTTAAAGTATTAATGACTGCACTAACACTTTCGATGGTGCCGTATCACACATCGCTGCTTTTCTGAGCTCATTGGAAAGGGGATTTCAGGGAAAGTTAAGAAGACTTTGAGGCCCAAGTTCAATATTGGGCAAACAGTGGATGCAATGGTGCCCAATCTACATCAGGCATTCAAGCCTCTGATTAATTGGGTCGGGTTCCTTTCCGGCGGCAGTCTTGCTGGCCGGCTGAAACTTCTGACCTGGTCCTTGTAAAATTGGTTACATTAGTTGGGTGCTTGTGTTTTGCAAACCTGGGTTTTAAGAGGCCTCTTGAGGTCGGGGGAGGGTGGGGTGCGGTGGGTGGCTCCTTAACAGGGTTGCTGATTCCGAAGAAAGACCCGCAACTCTCAGAAATATGGTGGAAATTAGAAGGAAGAGACCTAGGGTGGTCATCGCTGGAGACGCCCGGATGACATCATCAAGTACGAGGGTGATGTCATCATGTGCAGAGATTCATCCGGGTTCCAGAGACAACGGTGGGTGGGTGGGTGGGTGGGGGTTGGTGGGGGGAATATGAAAAACAGCCGGTTTTTTTGTGTCCCAGCCGGGTTTAGGCTGCTGCAAAGGGAAAGGAATGAGCACACACCCCTGCTGGTGCCTCACTGAGGTAAGTGCACTAAGGCACACCACCAGCATTCAGGCAAAATCAGCTTCGATGGACTGAACGCTGTGTCCCGAGGGCTGAAAAATACCTCCCCTGCCAGGCCCTGATTTTTTCAACTCCCATGTGGCAACATTCCAGGGGAGGACCAAGAAAATGCTGCAAAGACACCCGGATGTTCTCTTTGAAGTGCGGCAGCATTGACATTAATGACTGGAGGAGTTTGTTCAAATTCACAACAACCTGTCTATCAAGCTGCATCACACTTTGAGTCCAAACACCTCAGTGATGAGGTAGAGCAGCGGAACAGAAGGAAAGGAAAGGAAGTAAATCCTGCTATCCGGATACCACTACCTCGTGGAATGTCCTACCCCATCTGCCCAATGACCTGTGGGTCGAGAACTGGCCTGTTCAGTCACATGAAGACCCAGAGCAGAAACTTCTGACCTTGCGTAGATGTCATCCTCGAATTGAGGGACAGCCAATGAAAGCAACTACAGCACCAAGTATCAGATATAGAGCCATTCGGTATCAGGCAGTGGCTAGACTGGCTAAAAACCAGACAGTCCGGTCTCAAACCGATATCTTCCACCCCAAAGAGACCCATCCTCATCCTGCCTTCTCCCCTCCCCCACATCCTTCGGCCCACCTGCCCAACCCTCTTTCTCATCGGCCTAAGCACAAGCCAATGGTTAGAGCCCCATTTGGATGGATGCATCGACGCACTTGATTGGTGCCTGAAACTAGCCTGAATTATTATGACGAGTCCCGAGGATGAAATTAGGATGGTACTCAGGCCTCTCCAATCTGGTGCCAGGATTTAGACTTCAGTGTTTCATGTACACGTCGATTTGTTTGCTGCAGTGGGGCCTGAATGATTTGATTACACATTATTCTACCTAAGGAAGTCACGGAGGTTAACAGGGTGTATTGACTGGGCTAGGATGGCTGTTCTCTTAGCATGCAACTGAAAGTCTAAGATTGAGGTTCGGGTTTCCAGAGCCATTGTTCTATTTACACTACGGTGTACGACAAACTAAGACGGGAATAAAATCTTACTTGAGGCAAAATAAACAACCTGCTCACTGCAATTGTTAATTTGATGGTTTTGTTGAGAGACTAACGTTTCAACATCGTGCCACAGGTAGAAATAAAATCTGCCATTTTCTTTTCTCATATTTTAGAGGATTCTCACCACACCTGATTGTTCTGGAAGTCGTAATCCAAGGAAAACTGAAGCTTCCCGAGTTTCTCCTCTTCCTTCTCTTCTTCCTTCCCATCTGCGGTTAGGCCAGTCTCTACATCTTCATCATCATCCTTCAGAGGCTGTGAGCAGGATAGGCATGTTAGAATGCATTGCTTGTTCAATTTGATGGAGATTCATAGGTAGGGAGTCAATCTCTGGCTCTACTGAAAAGCTATTACAAGCAGGCAGTAGATGATTTAATCTTCATTAGCCCAGGCACAAAGTATAGCTTTGCTTTATTATGGCTACTGGGAGGTTTTCAAACCAACAGACAGCTTGTGTAAAGTGCACAATCTCAGAGTATCACAGGCAAGTACTTTAAATTTGCAAGCATCATCTAAAGCTGTCTAGCATGTCAACATGGTACTTAACCAAATTCAGGTCTATAGATGAGATCCTAATATGAAAATTGTAAATAGAACATGCTGATAACAGGCAAGATGATACTAGTTTAGCAGAATTCAGCCAACATTACATGCAGTAACAGTAAACAATGTCAGATTAGTGCAACTCTAATGTTGCTTTTCCCTTGATCCAAAATTACAGCAAAGTAGATTTTGCTCTGAGAAAGGTTTCAGTTTGGGCTTTTTATTAATGATTCAAGCTGGTAAATGCATTTATTTATTTATTTGAATAAAGCACAAGTTGTTCCTAAATACTGCTCCAGTTCCGAATTCTTAGCTTCAAACCAACTTGAGATTTCAGGATAATCGATGTCTTTCACTGATCAAGAGTATAACTTTGCATTTCCCTTATATGCAATTTTACAATAACAATGAGGGTCTCAGTCTCTGGCAAGATTAAAACCAATCCATTATGTGTATTGTTAAATACACAAGTTGTGGCCTCTATGTGATATGATTTGGGCTACCTCCTGTTTGAAACATAGAACAGGAGGATGTCATTCAGCCAAGTGACCCTGCTTCATCATCCAATTTAATCATCACTGATTTGTATCTTAACTCCATTTACTGGCCTTGGTTCTGTAACCCTTGATACCCTTACCTAACAAAAATCTATTACTCACAGTTTAGAAATTTTCAATTGACCCACGGACTCATCAGCTCTTTGGGGGAGAGAGTTTCAGATTTCCAAACTGTAGCTCAAAGTCAGTCACCTGAGTTTTAATTTACTCTAAAGACAATGGCCGGGATTTTCCCTGAAATCGGCAAAGTGGGCATAAAAATTGGTGTCGCATCGGCCTATTGCAATGGAGGGAATTTACACCACATTGTGCGCTCCCAGCTGAAGTAATCAGTAATCCACAGGGATCACACCGTATCGCTGGTGGGCAGCCTTTGATTCACCTGGCCTGCTGTGACCTCAGAGCTCCTTAACTCTGGGCGCCATACTTAAAGGGTGCCCCTGCACAATGTTCACACTCTCTCAGCTTAGGAAAGCTGCCGCCTCTAAAGACATCACCGCTCACTCTCACCACACCCTCACATCTCCATCTGGCCTCATCTCCTCTGGAGCTTGTGTCCTTGTCCAGTCCAGGGCTCCACTCGCCACCCACACACGCCAGGCATCCTTGTCATCTGTGTTCGCAAGCGTCTTCCTCACACTCTCTCCATCTGTCTTCACGTAGGACAAGCTGGCTCACAATAAAAAAGAGATCCCAGACCGGTGGAGGAGTTGCTGAGATCAAGGTCCTTTCTTGCTTTGAGAGTAGATCCATCCAGCTGGCCGGCGAGGATGTGGACCGTGCCCGCGCTGACGGTGAGGTCGGCGGCGCTCAACCAAGTGAGGATCCTGCACCACAACATCCATCAGACAACCGTACTGAGAGTGACGTCTCCTGTTATACAGTCACCTGTCAGGCACTAATCATCTCTCCTTCCTTCCTCTGGAAAGCTGCCGGGGTTAGGCCCGAGCCCGGCCTTCGACTACAGCCCTGAGGAAACCTCAGATGAGGAAGCTGAGGGGAGTCACATTGAAGACCTGTCACAGCGCACACTCACACCCTCCACCAGCACAGAGATACACACCTCAGTGGGACCTAGTTCTAGAGTAGCCTCAGGATCACAATCTGGTGAATACAGCGCACTGTCTGATCCACAGCAGATGGAGGCAGGGACATTCTAGGTTCCCTGCAGTCGGAGGACTGCTGGGGGCCAGGAATCTGCTGAGTCCAAGTCAGCTGAGGAGCCTCTGGACTCGTTCTTAAATCAGTTGTTGGAGTTTCAGTGATAGTCAAGGGAACATTAGGAAAGGATGCAAGCTGCACTCCTTAGATTGCGAGGCATGATGGAGGACTCCGTCCACCTTCAGTCTGAGGGAATAGCGCTGGCATGCCGGCACACCAAGGTCAACACTGGTGAAATGGCAGCCGCCATTGCGATCTTGGTCCAAGGCATCGATTCTGCACTATTGCATGAACTGCACTCCATCGCTGACACCCTTGGTGGCATCCATCAGTGTCAACGTGGGAGTGTCAACGTGGGAGGGGGTCAAGGTAGCTCGATCCCACTCCAGCTGCCCCTTCTCCTCAAGGAGTCAGCCAGGGGCCCTCAGGCACCCATAGGGAGGAGGACTAGCAGGTCAACTCCCCGGGGCCATCCACCCATATGACTCCAGGAGTGCCTGGTCCATCCGAATCCCCTCTTCTTGTGACCCCTTCAGCTCCAGCTCCAGCTCCGCAGGCCGGGATGGGTGCAACTGGCCCACAGAAGGACCCCTAAAGCAGGCCGTGGCCCTCCAGGTCTCGGCCCTCCAGAGGATGCCCGCCAAGGTCATCACAACAATAGGGCATAGCAGAGAGCAGGCTGCCTCCCCCTCTGTTGTGGATGTTATGGGAGCACCAAGACATAGCGACAGTGTAAGGAAAGTGAAGAAGATGTAGTTGCACAATGTGGGCACGGGTATTAAACACTTTTCCAAAATGCTCACAAGTGTTCTACCAAAGCTTGGGTTGCAGTATAGCCTTGTTGTACCCTCTATCAGCAGGAGTCTGAAGCTGCTGCATGGGCGTCATCAGCCACGTCCTTTGTGGGTAGCCCTTGCCCCCGAGGAGCCAACCCTGCATCCTGTGTGGTCCCTGGAAGATGTCAGGGATCTGAGACCTCCTGAGGATATGAGTTGTGGAGGCCTCCAGGGTCTCTTGCACAAACCTGCATGATCTGTTTGTTATGGCCGCAGAGCAGCTGAACATTGAGAGAGTGGCTCCCATACTGGACTGATTATTGCCAGGGAGATTTAAGAGCCATGTGAGTGCAGGCGATAGCTCCCTGCACCTTTGGGAATCCAGAAACCTAAGCAAAGCTCAGTGCCCTCGTGTCCTGGCTTGCCTGATCTCTGCCGAATGTTAATAAAATTGTGTGCCTTGGCAAAAATGGTTTCTGTGACCTCCTGGATGCATTTGTGGTTGGAGGCGTGTGAAATCCCGCAGAGGTCCCCAGTGGAGCCCTGGAAGGAGCCACTGCTGTAGAAGTTGAGTGTGGCGATTACTTTGACTGTCACTGGCAGCGGATGCCCTCCAAGTTCCCATGGCGCCAAATCCTGTAGAAGATGGCATATGTGAGTGACCAGTTCCCTTGACATGTGCAGACGTCGGCGACACTGGTTCTTGCTCATCTGCAAGTAGCACATGCACCATCTATAGACCCTGAATCTGATGAGGTGCCTACGAATGACAGCTCTCTGGGGATCATCCTATGTGTCCGGACGAGGCTCTGCTGCTCCTTGGACTTGAGGGTTCTGCTCCTCCCTTTAGCGAGTCAGGCACCTCTGTCGCTTTCTCCTCCTTCTTTTCTCCAGTCTATAAGCATTAATATAGGCAGCCAGATCACCAGGCTCATCTTCCTGATGCTCTCCTCACTGCAGTGTCAATGAGAGAAATGCAAGGATCAGCATCTGTTTCCTAAGGTCCGCTTTTGGTCAAGGCATCGCCTGCAATTTTGGCCTCAAGGCCCATTTACACACGCTGGAGAGTCCTGCCCCCTGAAATGTTGTCCAGTGGGGGTTGCGCATGACAGTTGACCACAATCCCCCAACCCTGCCCCAACCCACATGACTGACTGTTGATAGCTTCGGCCCCTCCACTGGATGTTCTTCTCTCATCTCAGGCGCTGGCATCATCCGAGCCAGCACTCCAAGACTGCCAGGTCTGGTATGACCATGAGGGTGAATGTTCACTGTCTACCTTACTATAATTTAGGGGGTTCAGAGCATTCCCTTCTGTGGGGTCCCCAAAAGGGAGGTCCTCAAGCTTGTCCAGTCGCACAATAGTTCTGCTGTTCCATTCGACTCTGTTGATTTTGAATGCTGTGCATGAGGAGAATAAAACTAGGGGAGCAATCATTTTGCCATGTTGAGGAATCAGTGTTGCTTGAGTGGGTATAATTGCTTCACTTGTTTGACTCCACGCGAGTCAATGGAGCTGATGCTAAACTGTCTCAGCTGTGGCAGTGCCCTCATTTTGGAACTTATTTTCCAGATGGGCGGCTGTTTAATTCTCTCCTACCCCCTCGTCATGTGTTTGTGTCTAACCTTCACCACTCATCGCTGCCCTCGTTCTGCAGCCCCCTCCCTATACGCAGTGCGGCCTTGCCCCTTTCAGAATGGAGCCCTTACCCTGCAGCACATTAAAAGCCGGCTACCCCTTAACCCTGGTCTGGCCGCTGGCCGTACAGACTCGCCTGAGAGACCCCCATGAATCCTCAGTGGCGCTCACATCGAAGCCTTACGCTGATCCCCGCGAGCGCTGCGCTAAGTTGTGCAAACTAACATCGGAGTTCCCAGTGAAGTGTGCGTCGCCATCTGCACATCATTTAAATGCTGTTATAAAATGACTCGTTCTGATTTCACGTCGATGTGGGATTTAAATTCAACATGGGGAGGATGATTCCGGCGAGTAGGCATCATAACGAGATGCAAATGTATGATAATGATATTCGCAATGTTCGATGGCGGGAAACACGGCCCTCCATTGACAGGGGGGGGAGAGGGGAGCACACAATCGCTTCCTGCTTCTACGTCATCAGCAATCGCGGCATCATGACCCCCGGCCCAACTGGGAGTGGAAAATTCCGGCCAGTGTGTAAGAGTTGAAAGAATAAAGTATCTCTGGGAGATTCTGTGTTGTCATACATCACAATGCTACTCTCCCGCTCACACACACATCAAGGGACATTATAGGCCGGTGTTTATTGGTGCAGCTGTTTTTATACATCTGCTCTAGCAATCCCAATTTTCAGAATCACCCTCAGCTTTCCTGGTAGAATTGTTCCGAAAAGTGTAGTGAAGAGAACCACATTCCCTTCCCATCATTGTAGAAGATGAAAGCCCCTGGACCAATTTTGCTTTCCTTCTTGGCTATCACCTATGTAGGAAAATAGGAACAGGAGGAGGCCATTCAGCCCATCTCATCATTCAGTCAGGTCATGGATGATTTGTACCTCAACCACCATTTACCTGCTTTGGCTCTATATTCCCAGGTGCCCCTACCCAACATAAATCTATTGATCACAACCTTGAAAATTTCAATGAATCCCAGAATCCACAATTTCCAGATTTCCATTGCCCTTTGTGTGAGGAAGTGAGTCCTGGCATCTCCCTTGAACAGCGTCCTGAGCTTATAGTCCTTTGTTCTGGAATCCATCACCAGGGGCAATCGTTTCTCCTCCTCTATCCTACCAAATATTTTACCCATTTTGTGGAAAAAGTGATTTCACTCCTAAGTGGGCCTGGTTCTATTTTGAAGATTCCCCGACTAGAGAAAATAGTTTCTCTCGTATCTACTCAATCGAATGAATCCCTTTATCATTTTAAAGCCTTGGATCAGGTTGATCCTCAATCTTCTCAACTCAACAACTGTTGTTACTTCCTTACTCTAAATGTTGCTTTTTCAGAGTATTTAGCCATCTTTCTGACCATGCTGCTATGTGCCATGGTTAGCAGATCACTATTTATGGAGCAGCTTTAATGGAGAGAAAAGTCCCTCTGTGCTTCACAGCGTCATAAAGAAAATAAAATGACCGAGGTTAAAAAACGTGCTTACATGTATTATTGAAGGATTTGAGAAATCCAGGGAATCTTTTATCAGTTTTGGGTAAGATTCCTCATCCATTACCGGTTGAGAATTTTGAGTGAAAAGGCCATTATCCTTCAAATCCAAGTTGGCTTAGCTCAAAAATACGTGGGAGGACTAAACTATCTGATGGGGGGAAAACTAGAATCAGGGGTGCAAGCTGGTTAAAGTGTGACAATATGCGTATCCAAACATTGAAATAAACCTACCGCAAAGGACAATCCAGCACAGTCATGAGATAGAACACAGATAAGGAAGGATGTAGAAGGAAGAAATAACATTTATAACACCCACATACAAGCAGTAAGTAAAGAAACTGGATAAACGTGGAGAAGTGATCTCAGTAAAAATAGCACAGCCATCACAGCGTGTCCGATCTTTAACATGAATTTCTCTCAAGTGTTTTGAAATCTTTTGGAGATCTTCCTCAGTAAGGTGTGTATTTTGTGCACAATTTAACTCACTGTAAATTAATCAAAACATTATTTTAATAATTTGCGATGAGCCTGTATGCAATTTTAAGAGCATCAAATCAGTTCTCCAGGTCCGACAACAGCAATAGTTCTGTAAGAAGTGATACTACAGTATTCTGTGTTTCAATGTTACCCAGAGAGACTTTAACAATTCTGTTAGCATTATCTGCTTCAAGGCTTTGCTAAATAACTTTGAAAATAGGTTTTCACTCTCCAACACACATATTAGCGAAGGGGAAAGCATTGGAAACATTTAATCACCTCCAGCAACAAATATTTTCGCAAACAGACACACACTCTTGAAGAGGAGTGACTGAAAAAATATTCAGATGATTAAATTAAGTGCATATAGTGTAATTCCAGGCTTCTCTGAGTGTCTCAATCCAACCCAAACAGGCAAGGTTTCCAACCAGCAAAGTGACATCTGCTGACATTTAAAGCCGCTAATACTTCTGAAAGGCATCTTGAGAACTTCAGCTTCACTGATTGAAATGATTTTTTGAAAAATGCAGAGATCATGGGGTTGAAGTGGGAGGAGGAGAAAGGGTCTAATTTAATTTGGGTGGGGTCACTGGCCAGGCAGTGTAGCATCAGCCACCCTTTACTTCAATAAAACGGAATGGTATGCATGCCCTATAACAATAGTAACTTGCATTTATATAGCGACTTTAATGTAGTAAAGCCTTCCATGACGCTTCACAGGAGTGTCATTAACATGAGGAGCTATTAGGACAGGCAACCAAAAGCTTGACCAAGGAAGGAGTGCCCTGAGGAGTGAGGGGTGCAGAGACGGAAAGGTTTAGGGAGAGATTTCCAAAGCTTAGGGCCCAGGCAGTGGGAGTCACAGCTGCTGAAAGTGGAGTAATTAAAATCAGAAATGTGCAAGAGCCCAGAATTGGAGAAGCACGGGGAGCTCGGAGGGTTATTGGGCTGGCAGACGTCACTAATTCTTTGTTTTAATAGTTCATTCTAAGTGGACATCATTGCATAAAGTAATTGACATTTTCAGCAGTCTGGTCACCCCATCATATTAAATGTAATAGATAGCAAGCTTTATAGCTCAGTCTCCCTCTCTTTCTTACAGTAGTATGTCCTGCCTGTGAAGCATTTATTTCTTCCTGTTTAATAATTTTGCTTCAGGTTATCTGGTAGATTCTCACCACATTATTGTGGTGATGTGTTGAAGACGTCATTGGGCTCAATTCAGTTAAGCTGCAGCCCTTCTGAAAACTTCGGGCAATCAGGTACTAAGCTCATTTCAGGCATATTTAGTAAAGTGATTCATACCTTGTGACCAACATCTCAAAAAGAGATTTCACCCTATTAGACCGTTCAGTGAGATGGATGAAAAATCAAAGTCAAAGATCAAAGATTCAGAAATACTGAAGGGGTTGGCTGCAGATTGTAGAAAACGCACTTGCTGAAGGTGCATCTTAATTGGTGCAGTTGATCCCATGTGTCTGGATACGCTTGGTTTAACCCTTGTGCAAAATGTGGAGGGGACACTGCTTCATAGTACACTTGCACTGACAAACGCATGTACACATCTATACTTCCCCGCACAAATACACACATTTGTGCAAGTCCACACTAATAAATGCGGGCACACACACAAACACACACCACATGCCCACACACACACACACACACACAAATCGATATACATGCAGGCACACATGGAAATTTTTAGATCCACTCAGCAGGCAGCCAGGACTTCCGTTTAATGACAGCATCTCTGACAGTGCAGCACCCCCTCAGTTCTGCAGTGGGTGTGTCGGCCTAGATTATGTTCTCAAGTCTCTGGAGTGGGGCTTGAACCCACAACGTTATTTTGGCCTGACTTTCACTGCTGCCACAAGAAGGTGTATTGCCCTTATGCCAAAAACACCAGATAATCTTCTGAGTGAAAACAACCTGGTCAATCATGAGTGATAAAATAGTGAGTAAGTAATGAATCCTTTTGTGTGATCCATAGCTTCCCAGGGAACATTTTGATTGACAAATACAGGAACATTGGAATGGTGAGATGGAAAAAGACCAAGATCCAACCTGTTCGCCTTCTGCCATCCAGGTAGTCACATGAAACAACGATAATGGAGTTATTGACCGATCCCAGTGATCAATCTCTATCAATGAGTGTACAGATATTAGATAAGGAAAACTCCGTGTGGGAGAGATATGCGAACCATAGGTCCAAAGTCACATGATCCTCCAAAAAACTTGCTCCCCCCATTACATACGATATAACTATAATGAAGGTTAAACTAACATTCTTCATTAATGTAAAGACCATTTCAGATTGATAGGACACTGCAATGGTCCACATGAGCTATCATTCAGCTCACCCCACAATTCTACTTAATTGGTTAATTATAGAAAGAGTCATGTCAGTCCAAAGTAGATACATCAATAACGGGGCTAGGTTAAAGAGTAATTTCTACAGCTCGATATGAAAGGGAAAACATCTTAAATGCTTGTTAAAATTGAAATTCATCAGCTTTGCAGAACGGAATGAAAATATATCTTCATTGAGATGAGGGCTCCTGCACTCTCCCATTACCAGTGTTGGGGTGAGAGCTAATAGGGAGGCAGAGTTCAGTCTCCATCTCTTTCTTACAGTAGCACGCTCTGCCTGTGAAGTATTTATTTCTTCCTGTTTAATAATTTTGCTTCAGGGTTATCTGGTCTCATCCTCCAAAGAGTTAATGCATCACTGTGGGACGTTTCAGAACCCATCAGCCTTTTCTGGGGGGGTCTATGACATTCAATGAGTACAAGGGGGCACACAGAGAAGCGATGGCTTCTAATATCACCCATTGGGAGGTAACAGTAAATGATGACCACAATCCCTGAGGGCTAGGCTGACCAGTGTTACAGCTCACGTTTTGGGGAGTTTGGGAGCTCTTTTTTTTATTGGGAGGTTGATGTGTGTTCATGGCTTCCAGTGGACCCAGAGGAACCTGGAGGTACAACTACCTATGTCTTGCTATTGTTGGACTGTGACAATAACTGGTAAATTGGGATGGATGGAGATGGTAAGGACTATTTAGTATGTTCAATGAATGAATATTTATCATATTCATCTTCACTGGACTTGTCTATCCAAAGACAATATTGCAAAACCATTCTATTTATAAAAGTACAGTGGTATAACTGGATTACTAATTCAAATTTTTTTATTTTGATGCACTATCCCCAACATTTTAATCAATTGAAACTAAGCACTTAATTACCAATTAAATATGAGTCAGTGAATAATAAAACAATGACATTAAAGGGCTTCTACCCATCATGTAAACAATTATTTACCAATGGCAAGGAGAATTCCTCTTGGGATAACTCCTGACAAGATTCCTTTCCTACATTACCTGGTCTTTAGCTGACTTCCCCTGGTCCTTCACATCTTTCATGTTCATGGCATTCTTCCCTCCCTTTTCTTTTCCCTTCTTCTTGTTCTTTTTCTTCAATAGGCATTTTTTGCAGACACAGAAGCAGCAGGTGAGAATCAAAAGGACAGCGACAATCGCAATGGCTATCAGGGCCCAAGGAGGCACTGTAACGAAAACCCACAAACACAACCCACGTCAGAAAGAAAGAGCTTGCATTCGGGTCACACCTTTCTGTAGGAATAGGAGGAGGCCATTCAGCCCCTCAAGCCTGCTCTGTCATTCAATTATGTCATGGCCGAACGTCATCCTTCTACCTTTGATCCACATCGCTGGACACCCTGATCCCACCGAATGAGAACCCTCATACCCATGCTGGCTTATTGAAGAGCTGTCCAGTTAATCCCTCCCCTCCACCTGCTCTTTCCCCTGAAACTTGATCCTTTTCGAATATTCGTCCAATTTCTTTTTGAAAGTTATTATTTGAACCTGCCTCCACAGCCCTGTTGGGCAGTGTGTTCTGGATCATAGCGTCTCACTGGGTAATTGTCAATTATATTAAATCTGTGTCCCCTGGTTACTGACCCTCCTGTCACTGGAAACAAGTTTCTTCTGGTCCAAACCCCTCGTTAGGATGTTGGCAATTTGGAGGTGGGGCAGTTGCTGGTGACTCAGCAAAAAGAATAAAAGAACTTGTATTTATATAGCGCCTTCCACGGCCTCGGGGCACCCCTTTACTGTGCTTTACAACCAAAGAAGTGTAATCATTGTTGTAATGCAGGAAACGTGGCAACCAATTTGTGCACAGCAAGCTCCCACAAACAGTATTTTGATAATGGCCAGATAATCTGTTTATATTTGGTCACTGACTAAGGGGTAAATATTGGCCAACACATAATGGAAAACTCCCCCATTTTTCTTTGAAATAGAATCTTTCATGACCCCCTGAGAGGGCAGATGGAATCTCAGTTTAACGCCTCATTTGAAGGTGGCACCTCCAACCGTGCTGCATGCCCTCAGTACTGGCACTGGGGGGAAGGGGTCAGCCTCATCTCAACCAGTAGCAGTCAGGACAGATTGGTCATTGTCGTACTGCTCTTCGTGAGACCTTACTGTGCATAAATTGATCGATGCTTTTCTTAAAACAATGGCCACACTCCAAAAGTACCTCATTGGCTGTAAGTGCTTTGGGATGTGCTGAGGAGGTGAAAAATTCTAGAGAAGTGCAAAGTCTTTCATTTTTTTTTCAAACAATTGGCAAATAGAACATCACTTGAGTACAAATACATTGTTAATTAAAGTACCCTATGGTGTGCGCAAGCATTACTGTGTACATGTGTTACTAATGATAATGGCAATTTATTGATTTTATCTGCAGCAGTTACAAATTAATATGTTAATCTTACTTGAAGCATTGCACAATGCCCTGGCAGTTGGATTGGACAGCATACAGCAATCTGAAGTGTGGTCTCTATATCCAAGTCAAATTTGAGGGGATAGTGTCAACTGTTCAAGTCACTTTTACCTTGTGCGTTAAAGGAGTTTACTATCCCAGCTGATGTTAATACTGGACAAGTCACATCCCAGAGTGAAACCTGGCTTCATAGATCTTAACTTTTTTTTAGAAACCATGGCAGTCAGTTACTGAACACATTCAGAAGAGTCTGTCAGCGTACCGTTAGTACAAAGAATAAAATGTTTATTAAACAAGAAAAAAATGTAGCATATTATACTAGATAAAAAGGTTGGAAAGATTTCAATACAGATACCAGAAAATGATTCAAACTCATACTATTATCCCATTGAAGATTTACCATTGTCTCAACACCAAGGTTTCTTGCTTGGGTGAGCTCAGCTTCAAACAGACTGGCAGACTGCTCAGCATTCACTAACTGCTTTTCTTCAACTGGTATCTCTCCCTGAGACACCCAAAGACCACAATCTAAACTCACTATTACTTCAACTTCACAGTAAATATGTGAGTTTCCTAAACTCAGTTGCCGAGCAGGTTTGCAGGATCTCTTGTTAGAGAGATTAGACCTTCAGCCTGCACTCTCTGGTCTACACATACTAACTGACTATATTGTGTTTCCCTGTCTCTCTGAGTGTCTCTGGACACCTGTTGCTATGCAACAGCACAGTTTTTTCTACTTTATGGCCAGAATTTTTCGCTTGACATCCTGACGTATTCATGCACTCGTGTGATATGTTGGTTGGTGGGCACACACGGGTGTTGACAGTGCACCTGCCAACAATTAACAGGCTTATTAAGGCCATTAAAGATCTAACTGAATTAAAATTTTCACTGCCCATCCAACCTTACGTTTGGCGGGTAGGCGAAAAGGCCAAGTGGCCTTTGGATTTTTTAGGAAACCTCATCCATGGGAGGAATGAGGTTTCCAACAGCAATTAAAAATTAAATACAAATTTCAACATCTCATTCATAACATATCCCTGCTCATGTGACAGAGTCACATGAGGGGACATGTTTTTTAACATCTTAAAAATCTTTATTTTTAATTTTCAAAAATCTTCACCTGCTTCAGGGAGTTTTCCCTGCGCACACTCGCGTACACGCTTGCCCTCGTCCCCAATCCCACCACACAGCGCTGCGCTGAGCTCTGCAACATGCGTTTCAAGCTGGGTGGGCCTTAATTGGCCCACCAACGTGGAATCACAGTTGCGGCCCGATCGTGGGCGGTGGTCAGCTTCCTGACTGCTCCCGCTTGCCTTCGCTGAGCCCGGTCTATGTTTTTTTTCAACTTCACTAAACTGCTAACCCCGTGGTAACCCATCTCTTCACTTCAAGAGTTGCAAAACCTCGTTAAAAATGCACATATGCAAACAGGGCCCCAGACTTGCCGGCACCCAGCTCACAAAAAACAGCTTTCACCTTTCTTAACACCCAGATACAAAATATAAATGAAAGCTAAAGCTATCCATTGTTCCTAACAGTAGATGTACATATTTATTGGACCAATCTTTTATTGGGAGCTGGAAAAACTTTACAGGGAAAAGAGCAGCTTAACTGTTGGGATGATTTGCATTTGATTAAGTTTATTGGTTGCACTGAGACCATCTAGTTGTTGCCAGTGATTATATTCCTCCATCCTTTGCACTTGGCAGTTTGGCTTCCCTTAATCATTTCCTTTAAAATCATGAACCCGTCACTGCCATCAGACCATGGGAACAATCTTAGCTCCTCAAAATGAGTGGGTTGGGGTTGAGCCAGAGGTTAAAGTTCACAAAATCTAAAACAGGAACCCAATTTGCTTGACCCTACCTACATACAGTATTAGCAGAGGTGGAATGAGAACCAATTGGCTTACAGGAGGTGTGCTAAATTTTATAATCAGATTTTGTGCTTTCATTTTAACAGTCATTCTATTTTTGACACATGTCAGTCAGGTTTCCCAAGGATTGAAAAAGATGAAAGTTGGTGAAAGAGGCAGATTCCATCACTGCTTGTGGGTCATGAGGAGCAGTGGTGATCTCTCCAGTCCAAACAAGCTACTCAGTAAATGCTCCTAGCTCCTGAGATCTGTCTGTTCAACCCCACCTCCCTACCATCGGATGTCCGAGACCACCATCAGCCATGTCCCTTGTTGCCGTTGCTTCATTTGCTAATGACCTTAAATCTGTGCCCTCTGGTTCTTCACCCTTCCACCTCTAGGAACAGTTTCTCCTCATCCGCACTCTCCGGACCCCTCATGATTTTGAATGCATCTACCAAATCTTCTCTCAGCCTTCTTGCCTCCAAGGAAAACAGTCTCAACTTCTTCAATCTAGCTACCTACCTAACTGAAGTTCCTCATCCTGGAACCATTCTTGTGAATCTTTTCTGCAGTCTCCCTAATGCCTTCATATCCTTTCTATAGTATGGTATATAAATGTACTATCTGGTATATATATGTGCATCTATATGGTGTATATATATATATGTGTGTGTGTGTGTGTCTATCTATATGGTATATATATATGTATATTGATATGGTATATATGTATATCTAATTTAATCATGTTCAAAATCATGAATGGTTTGGATAGAGTAAATAAGAAGTAACTGTTTTCAGCAGAAGAACGCCGGGTAGCCAGAGGACACAGCTTTGAAGTGACTGGCAAAAGAACCAATCAGTAAATATTATTTTACGCAACAATTTGTTGTGCTCTGGAATGTACTGCCTGAAAGGGTCGGGGAAGCAGATTCAATAGCAACTTCCAAAGTGAATTGTACGCATACTTGAAGGACGATATTTTGCAGGGCTATGAGGTAAGAGTGGAGGGAGTGGGATTAATTTGAAAAGCTATTTCAAAGCGTCAGCACAGGCACGATGGGCCGAATTGCCTCCTTCTACTCAAACAAAAGCCAAGGAGGAAAGCTTTAATTTTTGTTGTTCCTTTTCATTTCATTCACCTATAATAAATTATTCTGAAGTTCAATGACTTGCTCTGTAGACAAATGCAGCAGCTGCCCTGAGCACTGAGTCCAGGGGTATGATTTTCACTTAGGGGTTTTCATTGAGTTAGTATGCGAGAGGTCCCAGGTTTGAATACTGGACGAGTCCTCATGTGTTATCAGTTGTTTAAGCATCAAGGGGTATGGGGAGAGAGTGGGAGTATGGCGTTGAGATAGAGGGTCAGCCGTGGTCATATTGAATGGCGGAGCAGGCTCGAAGGGCCGAATGACCTACTCCTGCTTCTATTTTTCTATGTTTCTATAGACTCCAAAGCACAGCAAGATTCCGCAAAAAGCTGTTTCTTACCAGAATATATTAACAATCTTTAGTAATTAAATTAATGATTATGGCAGATGAAGAGACTGTAATCTCAGTGAAAGTGAATTCAGTTATGTAGTAACACAAAAAGGCAATAGCCAATCAGAAGCCTGTTTTACACCCCACCCGATTTTCTTTTCGATTATATTCAAACCATTGCCTGATTGGCCCAAGCCTGATATTGCTGGTTATAAGGGTTAACAGGTTAATTAAATCTGAGAATCAAATTTCACAATAAATGCAGAAGACGGCAAATACACTTCCAGCAAAATCTGGGAGTTGTGATAAGTTATTCAAGGTGTCCTAGGAGGACAAGGGCAGCAAAAACATGGGGACACCACCTCCTGCAAGTTCCCCTCCAAGTCACTCACCATCCTGACTTGGAAATATATCGCCGTTCCTTCACTGTAACTGGGTCAAAATCCTGGAACTCCCTCCCTAACAGCACTTTGGGTGTACCTACACCACATGGACTGCAGCGGTTCAAGAAGGCAGCTCACCACCACCTTCTCAAGGGGCAGTTAGGGGTGGGCAATAAATGCTGGCCTCACCAATGACACCCACATCCCATGAAAGAATAAAAAATAACTTGTAATGAAACTATCTGAGGCAATTAAACATTAATTAAACACCCATTATAAAGTACTGAAACACAATTTATGAGCAGGATTCAGTAAGAACGTCAATCCTAATCATTTTCTCAATTTTTAAAAAAGGTTTGCCTTTTCTGAACAGCCATAACTTGCATTTGTGAAGCACCTTTAACATAGTAAAACATACCAAGGCACTTCACAGGAGTAATTATCAAACACAATTTGACACTGAGCCATATAAGGAAACATTCAAGTGCCCAAAACCTCAGTTCAAGTTTTCAGGAGCATCCTAAAGGAGGAGGGAAACGTGTGTAGTTTAAGGGTCTGGCACATATAGGGTTAATGTGGGACTGAGTACAGTACCGCCCACACAGTGATGTAAGAAGGCACATGACCCAGACTCAGGGACAGTGTGCTGTTGAAGAGACGTGTATAGGCCTAAGCATGGAGAAAACTCCTAGCTTGTACCCTTCACTGTACATGTGTAAATAGTTCTACCAGTTAATAAAGATTTACAGTTAACCTATAGAAGACTACGGAGCCTTCATTAACACATACCGTTCTGTAACCACCACCTCCCAACATGGTGGCAGAAGGGGATAAATACCTAGGGCCTCGCTAAAATGTAGAGACAAACCGAAATGCTGGAAGACTGACAAAAATTCAAGAAAACGTTCTGACATGAAAAGAAGCTCCCAAAGAAACAGAGGTGCAGAAGGAAAATCAGGTTTAAATAAAATGTCAGAAAAAGAGCAGGTGAACATGGTGCTTAACTCAGTAGACCCAGTCGCAGAAGACATCATTAAGACCATAAGAAATAGGAGCAGAAATTAGGCCATTCGGCCCATCGAGTCTGCTCCGCCATTCAATCATGGCTGATAAGTTTCTCAACCCCATTCTCCCGCCTTCTCCCCGTAACCTTTGATCCCCTTACCAATCAAGAACCTATCCATCTTGGTCTTAAATACACTCAATGACCTGGCCTCCACAGCCTTCTGTGGCAATGAATCCCATAGATTCACCACTCTCTGGCTAAAGAGGTTTCTCCTCATCGCTGTTCTAAAAGGTCTTCCCTTTACTCTGAGGCTGTGCCCTCGGGTCCTAGTCTCTCCTACTAATGCAAACATCTTCCCCACGTCCACTCTATCCAGGCCTTTCAGTATTCTGTAAGTTTCAGTCAGATCCCCCCTCATCCTTCTAAACTCCATCGAGTATAGACCCAGAGTCCTCAAATGTTCCTCATATGTTAAGCCTTTCATTCCTGGGATCGTTCTCGTGAACCTCCTCTGGACCCTCTCCAGGGCCAGAACATCCTTCCTGAGATACGGGGCCCATAATTGCTCACAATATTCTAAATGTGGTCTGACCAGAGCATTATAAAGCCTCAGCAGCACATCCCTGCTTTTATATTCTGGTCCTCTCGAAATAGATGCCAACATTGCATTTGCCTTCCTAACTACCGACTCAACCTGCAAGTTAACCTTAAGAGAATCCTGGACTAGGACTCCCAAGTCCCTTTGCACTCCAGATTTCTGAATTCTCTCCCCCTTTAGAAAATAGTCTGTGCCTCTATTCTTCCTACCAAAGTGCATGACCTCACACTTCCCCACATTGTATTCCATCTGCCACTTCTTTGCCCATTCTCCTAACCTGTCCAAATCCTTCTTCAGCCTCCCCGTCTCCTCAATACTACCTGTCCCTCCACCTATCTTTGTATCATCTGCAAACTTAGCCAGGATGCCCTCAGTTCCTTCATGTAGATCATTAATGTATAAAGTGAAAAGTTGTGCTCCCAGTACTGACCCCTGCGGAACTCCACTAGTCACCGGCCGCCATCCTGAGAAGGACCCCCTTATCCCCACTCTCTGCCTCCTGCCAGACAACCAATCTTCTATCCATGCTAGTACCTTGCCTCTAACACCATGGGCTCTTATCTTACTGAGCAGCCTCCTGTGCGGCACCTTGTCAAAGGCCTTCTGGAAGTCCAAGTAGATAACATCTACTGGCTCTCTTTTGTCTAACCTACTCATTACCTCTTCAAAGAATTCTAACAAATTTGTCAGGCATGTCCTCCCCTTGATGAAACCATGCTGACTTTGCCCTATTTTACCATGCACTTCCAAGTATTCTGAAATCTCATCCTTAATAATGGACTCTAAAATCTTACCAATGACTGAGGTCAGGCTAATTGGCCTGTAATTTCCCGTCTTTTGCCTCAGTCCCTTCTTAAACAGGGGGGTTACATTAGCGATTTCCCAGTCCTCTGGGACCCTCCCTGACTCGAGTGATTCCTGAAAGATCACCACTAATGCCTCCACTATCTCTTCAGCTATCTCCTTCAGAACTCTGGGGTGTAATCCATCTGGTCCAGGTGATTTATCCACATTGTAAGACAGGGAATTAATGAATCATCTGCTAAATTCGAAGAGGTGCTAAAATTATTCAACATTAATTTCAATTTAGGAAGCAATAAAACACACAAAAGGGCTAAATTTAATAAGAGAGTCCAACTGCCAGGAGAACCAGGCAAGTCATCAATGGTCTGGCAGAAGGTTGTAAATACTGAGATTTAAAATCTGAATTCATCACGGGTTAGTGGTAGAAGTGACAGATGATGCACTCTCTGACCTCCTACAAGCAAAGGAAGATTTTGTTTTTGTTCTAGATTTCCAGCATCCGCAGTATTTTGCTTTTATCTTAGTGTTTAATTGACTGCCATCTCTCTCCAAGGAATGTCTACCTTGAAGAAGTATTGCTCTTCTCTCCGACAGGATTTCTGCCTGTCTCTTTTGCCCTGTTCCACCTATCACTGGCTCCCTATCGAGCTGTACCTGTCCCACCCCCCTCTACCAGTTTATATTTCAACTCATTTCTATATATTTTTTAGTTCTGACGAAGGGTCATATGGACTCGAAACATCAATTGTGTCCCTCTCTGCAGATGACCTGCTGAGTTTTTCCAGGTATTTTTGTTTTTGTTCTAGATTTCCAGCATCCGCAGTATTTTGCTTTTATCTTAAGGAAGATCTAACCCTGGGAAAGGCAATCGAGATAGTCAGACAATCAGAACTCTGTGAGCAGCACAGGACAATCTTAAGGGGAGACAATAAAACATAGTGCAGAATCCAACCCCCAGAACAGCCTGTCAGCCCACAAAGGCACAGAGGAACACTAAATCAGGGAAAGCAATTCCTGAGCCGGCCAGCAGAGTGACCGTGCCAATGCTTTGGAGCAACGTGACCTCACAGGCAGGATCAATGTCCTGAAGTACAGCCCAATGCTTCCAATGCAACAGGATTGGACAGTATGGTAAACTGTGCAAGGCATGGGCTCTGAAATGTACAGCAGGCCCAATGACGATCCACAAACTCGAGACTGCAAACCCAGAAAATACACAGCCATGTTTCTTGGGTGAGGTCAAAGATCTTGCCTTCCCATTTTGGAATGTGGATGTTTCTCTCAATGACCATCTAAGAAATTTGAAATTCGATACAGGAGCCAGCGTGACAGTCCTGTCAGACTGAGTAACCGTGACTGAAACACCTCTGGCTTCAAACAACAGACATCCCACTTTATGGGCCTGGAGGAATCTGACTTCCAGCCATTGGTATGATCCTGGGACCATGTCCAGGATCCAGGATCCAGGACCTGGGATCCTGGGAAGGTATGGCAGCAAACAGAACGTTGGGCTGATGTAGGTCACCTGCAATCAGCCTTTCTCTCTCCTGAGCAGGGATGCCTGCGTAGCCTTGGATCGCCTCAAAATGGTAGATGATGTCAAGACAACCACCGTCGTTAACCAAACAGACCTGCACGTTGCTGAGTACTCACACAAAAAAGAGTATCCTGGCTGGGACTTCAGCTCTGAGCTGTCTTATCTCTTTGCGGAGCGGGTTTGTCCATTCTTGTTACGGGTCCCAGAAAATCCTCAATTGTCAGATTGGCCAACTACCCAGGAGGTAACCATGACGCCTCCAGTGGAAGAAGTGATAGAGAGTGACCAGCAGTCCCAGAAGTCTCTACCTCCATCCCCGGCGACAGTCCAACAGGTCAACACTGCAGCCACTGTGCATCGGCTGTAACTCCCAGCCGGCATGCCAAAGCCACAAGAGATGCTGGAACCTGGTAGCAGCCGTCCATTGGCGACAGTGAAGCTGAGAGGTGAGTGTGGCACTAAACCTCATTCCTGTCACAGGAATGCTCTTCCTCAGCTACAGAGGACATTGAGATGACCCACAAAATGACAAAAAAAGCAAAAGAAGTGACAAGGAGACGAACGCAATGTTCATCCACCCACAAGAAATGAGTTAGAGCAGCAGCAACCACCGATCCACGCAACAGCTGGACCAAGTGAGGTCTAATACGAAGGAGTGGAAGAAAAGGATGAATGCATACCCAAATACCAACTCCACCTCCAAACTGACAGCAACGACAGAGTCTACCACCCCCCTGACAGAACTGTGAACAAGATATGGAAGGGTTATAAGGCTTCCAGACCGCCTGAACCTTTAAATTCAAGGACTTGAAGGAAGGGAGATGGGGTAGTGATAATGTAGAAATAGTGCTAAGGTGAATGCTAATGTAGTCACAACAATGTAACTGATAACAATGCAAGACATGAAGTAACCTAGTATAACACCAAATAAGTTGGCTAAAGACTTGAAGGAAAGTGTATTTTAAGGGTCTGTCACATGTAGGGTTAATTTGGGACTGAGTACACCACACAGTGATGTAGGAGAACACATGACTCAGACCCAGGGTCAGTGTGGTGTTGAATAGAGACGTGAATAGGCCTAAGCATGGAGACAGCTCCCAGCTTGTCCCTTTACTATGCACATGTAAATAGTTGTAGTAGTTAATAAAGACTCACAGTTAACCTACAGGAGATTATGCAGACTTCTTTAAGACATACCATTCTGTAACCAGCACCCTCCCAACAAGATGGAGAGATGGAGGCTTTAGGGAAGGAATTCCAGAGATTAGGATCTAGGCAACTGAAGGCACGCCCGCCAATGGCAGAGCAATTAAACTTGGGGATGTTCAAGAGGGCAGAATTGGAGAAGTACAGAGATCTCGGAGGGCTGTAGGGCTGCTGGAGGTTACAGAGATAGGGAAGGGGGAGGGCACGTAGCGATTTGAACATCAGGATAAGAGTTTTAATATTGAGATGTTGGTGGACTGGGAGCCAATGTAGGTCAGCGAGCACAATGAACAGTGCCAGAAGAAATCAATTACTTCAGATTGTTTTGGAATAGTTGCTTCATTGAGATATTAATATATTTTGTTTATAGTAAAGCTTGATAGCTTAATCCTGTTTGAGATGTCAAATCTGCAATGCCAGATTAAGTCCTGCTAATACATTTATAGTGCTCGTGTCAGTGAAAGAGTCTCAGTCTAAATGTTTGCTTTTTAAATTCTGTCGAGATGTGAATGTGGTTTGTATGGGTGTGCAGTTACAGAAGAATATCTGATGAAATAATAAGTCATCTGAAAGAAAAGCAATCTACTGTTTACATCATAATGCCTCTGTATCAGCCCTGGCACAAACCTTGTCCCTAGGGACGATTAAATGATGTCCTGTCAGAACTAGAATCATAACTGATTCTACATTAAAAAGCTACTGTTCATGGAGACTGACTGCAGTGAATCTGGGCAAGTTTCCTTTGGTAAAGTTACCAATCTACACAATGGTTTATGCGTGACACCAGATTAATATCTGCTTTTTTCAGATAGTGACACTATGGGGAGGTCCTTAACCACATAAAATGGGTGTGTTTAGGTCAGTCGGGTGGGGAGGTGTTTAAGGTTTTAAACATCAGAATCCTACCCCAACTTGTCTTTAAGCCCGCTCAGGCCCAGCTTTGACAGAGGTGTGAAGTTAGATGGGTCATGGACCAAGGAGGCAGGATGGAATTTAACCAATACAATAGGCTGTGACTCTCATGGTTATTCTACTGCTTGAGTTTATCTGTGGACGGCCGGGTTTCCCAAGCCTCAGCAGCTACACCCCGCTGCGGAATATTGGATCCAGGAGAGGTGACATCTACACCTACCTGCTGGATGCAGCATGCCTGCCTAGATAACACCAGGATTGGGCATGCACCGTGTACACCCCCTCGCCCTGCCCAACCCCCCAACTGACCCTCCACCCAAGAGCTGCACTCCTGTAGTATTAGGGTTTGTAAGGGTTAATGTGCGGGACTGTGTAAATAGGGATGTATACCTGGGCCACGAGTTCAAAAGCAACCTGAGCTGAAGCTTATTTGAAGTGTTAGAAGGGACAAGAAATACATTTATAAGAGCATTGGCCACAAAGCTGGTTTTGCATCCTGAAGCCTGACACCTTTAGAAATTCCAGTAAATACTTTTGATAAAAGATAATTGAGTTCACAACCTTGCTGATCTATTTTCTGTTCAGCTTGTAGAACAGTATTTTACAGAGTTCCATGTTGTGCAACATTTATTTGACACGGTTTATTTTACTTAGCATTCCATTTCCTCTCCATCACCACATCTGACATATTGCAGGGCTCTCCCTCTGCCTCATCTAGAGCTGAAACCCTAATTTGTGCCTTTGTCACCTCTAAACTTGACATTTCAACTCTCTCCTGAAAGGCCTTCTATCGTCATAGCTCCTTAAGTTTCAGCTCTCCCAAGACCATGTTGTTCATATCCTGACTCACACCAAGCCCCATCCACCCACCACCCCAGTGCTTGCAAATCTGACTCCCGATCCACTAACGCCTCAATTTTAAAATTCTCATCCTCGTTTTCGAATCCCTCCGTAGCCTCGGCCTTCCCTATCTCTGTAATATCCTCCAGCCCCCTACAACCCTCTGAGATCTCTGTGCTCCTCGCTCTTAATCATTTCACCATTGCTGGCCGTGCCTTCAGCTGTGCCTGGGACCTAAGCTCTGGAATTCCATCCCTAAACCTCTCCACCTCTCTACACCCTCTCTCCTGAAAACCTACCGTTTTGACCAAGCCTATCCCATCCTGATATCTCCTTATGTGGCTCAGCGTACAATTTTGTTCGATAATGTTTCTGTGAAGCACCTTGGGATGTTTTATTACATTAACGGTGCTGTCTCCATACAACATTGCAGTTGTTGTGTTGGTAGTTTCTTACATCAAGCTGAATTGCTATCATTGTTGACTTATTCAGTGAGTGTATCTCGTTGTCAGTTGTCATGCCGCTATAAAATATATCCAACATTCGCTATTTGTGGCTGAATAGGATTTTCAGACGACCGTTTGATTATTGGCTGGGAAATTCGCACTGGAAGGTAAAAGGGGAAAGAGCCTTTGAAAAATTCAAGTAGCTCTTTCCATAATTACAACATACATATTTATGAGCCAATTGTGTTAATACTTGGGTGTAAATGTGTTAAACAATGCAGATAACGCTCTGACTGCCTTTATTAAATATTCCACTGCCAGAATGATCAGATATTGAAGAGGCAGCTATCTTGACCCATTATTGACTGCAATTTCATGTATCTCTTTGACATGAGCTGCATGCCTTGACCCTCCTTGAACTTTTAAAAATTTGTTCACGGGATGTGGAACATCCCTGGCTAGGCCAACATTTACTACCCATCCCTAATTGCTCTTGAGAAGGTGGAGTTGAGCTGCCTTCCTGAACCACTGCAGTCCATGTTTTGCAGGCACACACACACACACACACACACACACAGTGCTGTTAGGGAGGGAGTTCCAAGATTCTGACCCAGCGACAAGGAACGAATGATGATGAGATGCTCAAAAGGATAACACCAGACCCAAATCCATTTCTAATTCGTTCTGTTAGGCTTTTTTTCCCTTGTGAGGAAGGCGAGTTTCATTACTGAAACATTGTGTATGTAAATTCAGCACATTTTACAGGATTGTTGAGTCATTACGCTACAATACAATTTTACTTAGCATTATGTGCCACCAAAGAGCTTAAGTGTGGAGTTTTGAAATATTGAGATTGTGTAAGGTTGATGGTAAGAACAGATCATGAATTGGAAAAATTGAATTGCTGATTTCACCCAGGGTGTCTATGAAAAATAGAAAAATGTCCTGCATTTACATAGCAACTTTCACAAAGTCAGGATGTCTGAAAGCTCTATGCAGCCAATGAAATACATTTGAAATCTAGTCACTATTGTTAAGTAGGAAACACGGCAGCCAAATTGCACACAGCAAGATCCCACAAAGAACAATGAGATAATAACCAGGTCATCTGTTTGTTCAGGCGTCGGCTGAGGGACAAACATTGGCCAGGGCATGAGGAGAATTCCCCTGCTCTTCTGGGAGGGCAGCTGGGGCCTCGGTTTTAACATCTCATCTGAAAGACGGCAACTCTGACAATGCAGCGCTCCCTCAGTGATCTCAGAGATGCCTGTGCCCATTCCAATTCTGGCATGTGGCACGTCATCTATTTCGTTTATGGTTCCAACAACTCTACCATTAGAAGCTGTATCTTTAGCTGGGCCCTAAGTTCTGGAATTCCCTCCCTAAACCTCTTGGACTCTTTCCTTCTTTAAGGCATTAGTTAAAACTTACCTCTTTGACCAGGTTTTTGATCACCTGTCCTAATACCGCTATCGGTGTCTAATTTTGATTGTGAACACTCTCTGTGAAGTACTTTGGGACATTTTATTACATTAAAGGATCAGTTGCAAGGTATTGTTATTTTGGTAATAGATCCTTGTATCATGGAAAGCAAGCTGCTCCATTGCTGTGTTCATACATAGAACTCTGTACAGAAGCAGTGTGCATATAAGTTGGGCAATTACATTACTGTATTGAGTTGTGTGGTGTGGGACATTACTGTATTGAGTTGTGTGGTGTGGGACATTACTGTATTGAGTTGTGTGGTGTGGGACATTACTGTATTGAGTTTGGTGGTGTGGGACGTTACTGTATTGAGTTGTGTGGTGTGGGACATTACTGTATTGAGTTGTGTGGTGTGGGACATTACTGTATTGAGTTGTGTGGTGTGGGACGTTACTGTATTGAGTTGTGTGGTGTGGGAAGCTTTCCAACTCTTCTTTCAATTAATTTAATGCTGAGATCTGACTGTCCATCTCAAGTGGACTTGGGTTGACTGAACTACATTTTAAAAGCCTCTCCAAATGCAAAGTACTTATTATGAAGACTTTTAAGTGCACCATCACTTCAAAATATCCTGCCCAGAGACAGAAACCCTTGTGTTACTGGCTGCATAGCTGAGTCACATGGTTTAAGACACAAGCTGCAAAAGAGACACTTCAGTTAAAGCTTAAACCTCCAACCTATCATCTATCAAGCGTGGTGGGAAGATAGCAGTGAATCTTAGATGGCCATTTCAAAAGTAAATTGCACAGCTCAATCTCCCAGCATTGTTTATTAATTGTTAGAATTTTACTGTGGAGAATAGTGAGAGAGGATGAGAATGAGCCAGAATGTACTCCTATTCACTTCTGTTTCAGCTTGCCCAGTACAGCAGGACCAGGGAATATAGCCTGTGTTTGATGTGTGGTAAATTCATAACTATTCTGAATGGCTAATCAATAGAACAGGTTCCCTAAGAGATGTTGGAAGTAGGTGACGTTGATTAGGTTACACTCAGATCAGCCATGATCGTATTGAATGCTGGAGCAGTCTGGAAGGGGCCGACTGGTCTACTCCTGCTCCTAGTTTGTATTTTCATATTTTGATTAACAAATGCGAATGAGATAAATTTCTTCCAGAAAATAATCAATGTCATAGCCCAGAAAGAAGCCTTTTGGTCCATCGTGCCTGTGCCAGTTCTTTGAAAGAGTTATTCAATTTGTCCCACTCCCCTGCTCTTTCCCCATTGCCCTGCAAAATCTTCCCCTTCAAGTATTTATCTAACTCCATTTTGAAAGTCACTGTTAAATCTGCTTCCACCGCCCTTTCAGGCGGCGCATTCCAGATCATTGCTGTGTAAGAATTGTCTCCCTCCGTGTCACACCTGGTTCAGTAACGTTGTGGGAAGCAATACATGGGTAACGTGAGACATGGCAGGCTGGTCGATGAGTCCATCGCAGGCCCAGAAGGAGGTCTGCTGTGCACAAACTGGCTGGCACATTTCCTACATTACAGCAATGGCTACACTTCGAAAGTACTTCATTGGCTGCAATGTGCTTTGGAACATCCTACGGTCATTTTAGCTGTTAAATAAATGTTTTTGTTTGTTGAGACAGTGTGGGTCTTAACACCCAATTCATAGCACACGGTAACATCGTTAAACCCCTAAAGTTGTCTGGGAGTGTGCCAAGATTAAAGACTAACCTCCTGGACACTACTGCCAGTAAACCTAAGAGAAAATCCAGGCTTCATTTTTATGAGAGGCTGTTCAGGCACAATTAAGAGACCATGACAGATTCTCCCAGTACAAACCCTTGGCTGGCCTGCCAGCAGAACAGGAAGCTACCATTATCTGGTCACTATTACCCACCCCGCCGTCTCCTAACTAACCCACTCCAGGGAGGGCAAAGGCTTCAGTTGGAATGTTCCTGCAATCTTAGATTAAGAAGCCCTTGCCTTAACATTGCAATTACCAAACTGTCCTGTAACCCATGCTATAGTTTTTTGGTTTCTTATCTTTCCAATAGGGTTCATTCCAATCAGTATAACACCATGCCTTTATATCGCTGCAGTGCAAACAGCAGTAACTACATTGAAGGCAGATGCTAGGGGCTGGAATCTTTAATCAAACATTTATGCAGAAAGAATTTCATGATGAATGGAGGTCATTGTTATAAATACTTCAACTGAAACCAGGAGATAAATACAGAAACGTCCATTATCTTTTATTACATAGAATATGTAGCCAAAGGCTTTGGAAAATGACATATTTATATAAAAAGATATTGTTGGATTAAAAAAGCAATAGTCCAAAATTTGCTTCTGGAATAATGTCAGGTTTAATGGCATTCCTCATTAGTGATGTGTAAACCTCCAGTAACTTGTGGCGAGGGAGGGATACTCTGTGAGTTCTAAATCACCACAAGTTGCTGGACGATCTGTGCGTTTACTGAATTATTTGTGCTGCTTTGCCAATAGCCACACAAAAATGTCAGCTCGCCCTCATGTAGCTGCTGCATTTGTTCATTAATTATCATTAAACTGGTCGTGGAAATTTAAGGCTGGTGCTTTACAACCCAAGGACCATTTTAATGGGGAGATTTATATCCTTTAATGCCACCCAACCTTGCCAGTCCAGAAAGGGAAGAACTGAAATTGTGGAGTCTCATTCCTGCAGCTAGTAAATTGTTCTTAGAGATATTTAGTTATCTTCTTTCTTTTCCTTTCTGTTTTTTTTTTCTCTCTCTTAATCCAATATTTCTTTCCCTCTTTATTTATCCCTCTGTACTTGATTTGACTCAAATTCACCTCATTTCCTTCTACATGAGATCATAAGAAATAGGAAGAGTAGACCATAAGGCCCCTCGAGCCTGCTCTGCCATTCAATGGTTGATCTTGTACACCTTTGTGCATTATCACTATGTAGCTTGATTCCCTTTAGTGCTCAAATAATCTTTGTCATGAATAAACTCAACAACTGAGCACCCACAGCTCCCTGGGGTAGAGAATTCCAAAAATTCACAACCCTGTGTGAAGAAATTATTCCTCATCTGAGTCTTAAATGGCCAACTGATGCTGCAGGGAAGTGGAGGTGGAAGTTGAGATGGAAGATCATTGGCCACCCCATTACTGGTCAAACTCTTATGAGCTCTGACTTAAGGTCGCCATAGTCACAGCCCTCAGCCAATCTGTATAACTCATTTAGGAACGAGTCCACAGGTTCCCTGAGCTTTTGGACTCTCTTGTTAAATTTTGCTCACTCCAAAATTTTATTGCTCCTTAAGTTGAAGTAGGTGTCAAAAGACTTCATGACCTCTCCAAAATTATTGGAAGATTCATTTATTCCTTGTCTGGCAATTATGTCATTGGCTATTAGACCTACTGAATATAATAGTGTACTCACTTGTTCAGCCTCTGTTTTCCTATTCAAGCTTGATGCTATCATATATCTTAAAAATCTTCTTCTCCATAATGCCCAATTTTGTGCCTGGTCTGCCCCTTCCATCTGACTTAATTGACCTGGCAGTTTTGATTTCCCATCCTTGGCTGTTTTTAACACAGTGGAATATACTTTAATTTTTTTTTTAATGGCCTTACAGTAATTGTTTTATTTCCTCCCATGCTTCTCAGGATTTGGTAGGCTCTTGTCATGGTTATGGAGCTGTTTTAAACTGCAATGATTCTGCACAAAACCGTTTGAATGCATGGTTTTGGCCAGCTAGTTACTTTCCTGAGCTTTGAGAATCGAATTAACGCTGATTTTTTGCTCTGACTTCTCTTTAAACCACGTGTTATGGCGCCAACTCTGGATCCGGCTGCAGCGTTCTTCAAGCTGCACTCGTTAAAACAATCGCTCTGCCGTTGCGATTATGGCGCCAAGTTTAAAAGCTTACTTCAGCCTTTTGTTTTGGAGTTTGCTCACCCGTTTGTGATCTGGCTAGGTCCTTTGATTCTGCTTTCGATCGGGTCTCGCAATGGACCTCCACATGCTCAGGTGGAGTCCTTTTTCTTTGCACAGAGGATCTTTCTTTCCCCTTCAGCCTCCACACCTGTAATGGAGCTTCTTAGGCGATCTCCAGCTGTGTATTCGAGGCCTTCATGTTAGGTGCACTTCTCTCTGGAGGCTTGTACGGTTGAACAATAACTGTTTGTTAATAACACATTATATATATATATACAGGATACAGCCCTAACTAGGTGCTACCTTCTTCCGACTTCTACTAGACTCACTACTACACTCTGCTACTCCCATGTGGTTCTCTACATCTCCAGCCCCACATTAACCCTCACAATCCCAAACATCCTTACATGTGGCACTTATCAGGTGAGACGGAGGAGCACTCCCTCAGTACTGTACTGGAGATGTCAGCCTAGAATTTGAGCTCAAGTTACTGGATTGAGGCTTGAACCCATGACCTTCTGAGTCAGAGGAGAGAGTGCTACAAACCTAGCCATGGCTGGCACTATTAACAACAAGGAATCATTGATTTATCCTATTGCTAACACCATACCTGTTCAGCAACAAATAATGATCAAGTACCATTGTTGATCACAGAATCACAGAAACTTAATGGCACAGAAGGAGGCCATTCAGCCCATCATGTCTGCACTGGTTCTGCAAATGAGCATTATGACCTAGTGCCATTGCCCTGCCTTTTCCCCATAGCCTTGCACATTGTTTCTATTCAAATAATCATCTAATGCCCTCTTGAATGCCTCGGTTGAATCTGCCTCCACCACACTTCCAGGCCGTGCATTCCAGACCCGAACCATTCGTTGTGTGAGAAAGGTTTTTTCCCCACGTCACGGTTGATGATGATGCTGTAGTGTTTTTTTTTCCGTTATTCTATTTCCACTGAAATGTTGCATAACAGTAACACGCTGAGCATTTAATTATCGTTTCTGATGACAACCCACAAGAGTTTAGCTTCTAATCTCATGACGTTGGTGTGGTTTTTGATATTGTTTTATTTCCGTGCAATAATTAAGCTGCTTTGATTGCGTCTCTATAATTTTTAGTTGCTGAATATTTGAAAGGAAGATTCACTAGATTGGTCCCGCATATATTCTTCTTTGCAAGAATGAGAGGTGATATCACTGAAACATGCAAGATTCTGAAGGGGCTTGATGGGGTTGATGCTGAGAGATTGTTTCTGCCGGTCAGGGAATCTAAAACACGGGGGCCTCAGTCTCAGGATAAGGGGTCAACCATTGAGGACTGAGATGAGGAGGGATTTTTTTTACCCAAAGGGCTGTGAATCTTTGGAATTCTGTACCCTGGAGACTGTAGATACTCCATCAATGAATAGGTTTAAGACGGATCTTTTTGATATCACAAGGAAACTAGGGTCATGGGGAACGGGCGGGAAAGTGGAGTTGAAGCCAAAGGTCAACCATGATCATATTGAATGGTGGAGCACGATCGATGGGCCGTATGGTCTATTCTCGGTCCTATTCCTTTTGTCCTTATATTCTGGTCAAAAAAGATTTTAGAGATACTGTAGAGGTTGCAAAAAGGAATTACAAGGATGATACTAGGAATGAAAGGGGTATACGAATCAGGAAAGAGTGAACAGCCTGAGGCCCTTTCCTCTTGAATTTTGGAAAATGATAACCAGTGCATCCAGTATTTCTGTAGCTATCTCTTTCGGAACCACAGGAGGTAGGCCACCAGTTCCTGGGATTTACCGGATTTTAGACCCTTAAGTTTCTCCAGTACTTTTTCTCTGCTGATATTAATTACCTTAATTGCCTCCCTCTTTTTAGTCCCTATGCTAGCCTCTATTTCTGGTATGGAACAGACGCCTTCTACTGCGAAGGCAGACAGAAAATATTTGTTCGATGTCTCTCCTTATTTCTTCCTTATTTCCCATGATAATTTCTTACGTCTCTATCTCTAAGGGACCAATGTTTATTTCAGCTACTCTCCTCGCTTTTTATACATGTGTAAAAGCTCCTAGGCTGGGATTTCCTGCTTCCGATCGGGATGGGCGTGTTCGGTGGCGAGATCGGAAAATCTTGCGAGAAGGCCCTTGGCGTGTTCCCCAGTGACATAGATCCAGGAAGTGATTGTCCCCTCCCCCCAATACAGTCAATGGCGGGCCATGTTTCCTGCCATTTGACGCGAGGAACTTAATTTGAATATTTTTGCATATCAAAGCAGCCGGGCAGATGGAAAAAGATATCAAAGGTGAGCACCCTTCCCCAGCTGAGACTGTCTAGCTTCAGCTCAATTGACATGCTTGGAGCCAGGCTAGTCAAGCAACTGTGCCCACTCAAGCAGCACTAATTGCTGAAAGTGACAATGATTGTTCCTCTACTTTTAACCCCTCATGCGCGGACTTCAAAATCGAATGAGGTGCTGAGGTGCTGCAGAACCATTTGGCCACTGGGCAATCTTGAGGATTCCCTTGGGAAGGGTGGCCATCGAACGCTGACGGAGGGGTCCGCTCCTAATCCCTTGCATTACGTTTCAGTTCACGTTGAAAAGTCACCCTCATGGTCCAAGAAAACCCCGAAACTTTGGAGTGCAGGTTAGGACAATGGCCCGGGCCTGAGGTGAGAGTTCAGGAGGCAGTCGAGTGGCCGAAGCTGCCTCCACTGGATCATGTGGTGCGGGGCGGTGCTGAGTGGGATCAGGGTGAGTCATCATACACACGAAACTGGGTATCCATGTGGTGGTCTGGACTCTCCGCCATGCCTAAAGGGGCCTTGAGAGGCACCACAGGTGATGACTTGTCTAAGAGTGGTCCTTAGGAGGCAATTGCTGATCCTTGCATCTCTCCCTTTGATACACAGTGAGGGGACCATCAGGAACATGGAGCCTGGTGATCTTGCTGTCTGCCTCATTGCTTATAAGCAGGAGAGAAGACGGAGAAGAATGCAATGGAGGTGCCTGGCTCACCAAAGGGAGGAGCAGAACCCTGAAGACCAAGGGGCAGCATGGCCCCCTCCTCACACAGAGGATGAGCCCACAGAGCCATCGGTCATAGGCGCATCGCTAGACTCAGGGCCTACAGACGGTGGGTGTGCTCCCTGCAGATGAGTGAGAGCCAGTGTCGCTGACCCCTACACATGTCAAGGGAACTGGCCACACGCAAATGCAGGATTTGGCACCACGGGTACTAGGAAGGAATCCACTGCCAGTGGCAATGAAGGTGGCCACTGTGCTCAATTTTTACAGCAGTGGCTCCTTCCAGGGCTCCACTGGGGACCTGTGTGGGATTTCACAAGCCGCCACCCACAAATATACCCAGGAGGTCACGGACGCCATTTCCGATCAAGCGCACAACTTTGTCAATTTTGACAGGGATCAGGCGAGCCAGGAAGCAAGAGCGCTGGGATTTGCTGAGATTTCCAGATTCCCACAGGTGCAGGGTGCCATCGACTGCACTCACGTAGCTCTTAAATCTCCCTGGCAATAAGCAGTCCAGTATGGGAGTGCAAAGCCTTCCACTCTCTCAATGTTCAGCTGGCCATAACAAGCTGATCACGCAGGTTTGTGCAAGAGACCCCAGAGGCCTCCATGACTCCTACATCCTCAGAAGGTCTCAGATCCCTGACATCTTCCAGGGACCACAGAGGCTGCAGGGTTGGCTCCTGGGGGACAAGGGCTACCCACAGAGGCCGTGGCTGATGATACCCGTGCAGCGGCCTCAGATTCCTAGTGAGATAAGGTACAATGAGGCCATACTGCAACCGGAGTTTGGTTGACCACACAATAGAGATCCTGAAAATGAGGTTCTGGTGCATGGACAGATCAGGTGGAGCCCTGCAGTACACTCCCCAGAGGGTCTCACACATCATCGTGGCTTGCTGCGTGCTATACAACCTAGCGATGCAAAGGGGGGAGGACCTGAATGATGAGAAGATGGAAGAGATGCATCTCTCCTCCGATGGGGAGGCGGTGAAGGGAATGAGGTTCTGGAAAGCGAGGGTGGAGGTGATGAGGCCATTGCACTGGCCAGAGTAGGCAGGAGTGCTCATGAGGCCCTCATTGCCACCAGATTCCAGGAGGATGATGACGAGATGCAGTGAGGACACTGCTGAGATTTTCAGATTGCACCTGGGAATGTTTGACACCTGCCTGACTGAGGGCAGTGCACATACACTCTGTGAAGAGGCTCCTATCATGGAAACGCTGCTGAGATACAGTGGGCACATGGGCTTTAACAGCACTTGATCCTTTGTGAAGCTTCATGACTTGTTCCCTTCAGCAGCACACCTTCACCTGTCAGGAATAGTGTCGCGATGGGGGGAGGGAGGGCAGCCCCTCCTCTAAGGTGCTGAGAGCACCACAGAAAACATCACTGAACCCAGTGGCACTTGGCTAGGAGATTCTGGCAGCAAACAAAAGCCACATGGAGGTGCAGGGGTCACTAATCTGGAGAGTGACTTTGAAGCTGGACAATCACAGTGTGCAGAAGTTACACAGCTGGACGAGGGAGAGACCCTGGACTGAGACATTTGCCTTCATTTTGTGCTGGGACCAAGGTTTCACAAACACTGCTCATCATAACAAGGAGCCATAGACAGGGACACATTCATGGAAGTGAATTTACAGACTCACAGAATCTTTATAGTGCAGAAGGGAGCCATTCTGCCCATCAAGTCTGTACTGGCTCTCTGAAAGAGCATTCTTCCTAGTCCCACTCCCTTGCCTTATCCCAGTAACTTTGCACATTCTTTCTTTTCAGATATCAATCCAATTTCCCTTTGAAAACACTGATCGAACCTGCCTCCCTCTCAGGCAGTTCATTCCGACTCTAACCACTCTCCAGGTAAAATTTTTTTTCCTCACATCACATTTATTCCTTTTGTCCATTATTTTGAATCTGTGCCCTCTCGTTCTTGATGTTCTCTTGAGTGGGAACAGTTTCTCACTATTTACCCTATCTATACCCCTCAGGATCTTGAACACCTTTATCAAGTCTCCTCTCAGCCTTCTTTTCTCCAAGGAAAACAGTCCTAACTTCTCCAGTCTATCCTCATAGCTACAGTTCTTTATCCCTGGAATCATTCTTGTGAATCTCCTCTGTACTGTCTCCAATTCCTTCACATCCTTCCTCAAGTATGGAGCCCAGAATTGGACACAGTATTCCAGATGAGGCCTAATTATTGTCTTATACAAGTTCAATATGACCTCCTTACCCTGTTAATAAAACCTAGCTTACTCTACACTTTATTAACTGCTCTCTCAACATGCCCTGCCACCTTCAATGACTTATGTATGTATACACTGAGGTCTCTCTGTTCCTGTACCTCCTTTAGAGTTTCTCCCTTTATTTTATGCTGTCTCTCCATGTTCTTTCTGCCAAAATGAATCACCTCACACTTCTCTGCATTGAACTTTACCTGCCATTTGCCTGCCCAATCCACCAAAATGTCTATATCCTTTTGAAGTTCAAGGCTATCCTCATCACAGTTGACAATGTTTCTAATCTTCGTATCATCTACAAATTTTGAAATCATGCCCTGCACAGTCTAGGTTATTAATATATATCAGGAAGAGCAAGGATCCCAATACTGATTCCTGGGGAACTCACTACTCTCTGTTTCCTGTCACTCAGCCAGTTTCTTATCCAAGTGCCTACTTTCCCTTTTATTCCATGAGGTAGAATTTTGCTCACAAGTCTGTTGTGTGGCATTGTATCAAATGCCTTTTGAAAATCGATATACACCACATCAACAGCATTGCCCTTATCAGCCTTCTCTGTTACCTCCTCAAAAAACTCCAGCAAGTTAGTTAGACATGATTTTCTCTTAATGAATCCATGCTGGCTTTCCTTAATTATCCCACATCTGTCCAAGCAATTATTGATTTTGTCTCGAATTATAGTTTCTAGAAATTTCCCTGCCACTGAGGTCAAGCTGACTGGCCTGCAGTTGCCAGATTTATCCTTGCACCCCTTTTTGAACAAGGGTGTAACATTCACAATTCTTCAGACCTGGCACCTCCCCTGTGTCTAAGGAAGACTGGAAGATCATCACCAGTGCCTCTGAAATTTCCACTCTTATCTCCCTCAGTATCCTCAGATGCACCTCATCCAGTCCTGGTACCTTATCAATTTTAAGTAAAGATAGCCTTTCTAACACCTCCTCCTCCTCAATTATAAACTCCTCGAGTGTACCAGCTACCTCTGCTCTCACCTTGGCCTGGGTACATCTTCTTCCTTTGTAAAGACAGTAGCAAAGTACTTGTTTAATACCTCCACTACTTCTACTGTCTCCACATGTAAGTCTCCTTCTTTATCCCTAATCAACCCTACACTTTCTTTTACCACCCTTTTATTATTTACAAGCTTATAGAAGACCTTGGGATTCCCTTTCATGTTAGCTGATTTTTCTGATTAGTTTCTTCACTTCCCCTCTGGTCCTTCTATATTCAGCCTGATTCTCCATTGTATTTTCTACCTGACGTCTGTCATACGTGTACTTCTTCCTTTTCATCTTCACCTCTATCCCTCTCGTCATCCAGGGTGTTCTAGATTTATTTGTCCTACCTTTCCCCTTCAAGGCAATATACCTTGACATTGCCTGCAATATTGTCTCTTTGAAGGTAGCCCATTGTTCAGGCACCATTTCTTCCGCTAACAATTTATTCCAACTCACTCGACTCAGATGCATTCTCATCCAATTGAAGTTGGCTTTTCCCAAACTAATTCTCCCAGCTCTGGATTGCTCCTTGTCCTTCTGCATGGCCAACCTAACCCTTATGAGAAAATGGTCACTGTCCCCTAAATGCTCTCCCACTATTATTTGAACCACTTGGGCTAACTCATTCCCCAGAACCAGGTCCAACAGTGCCCGCCTTTTCATTGGACCGGAAACATCCTGCTGCAGAAAATTATCTTGAACACACTCTAAGAATTCATGCCCTTCGTGTCCCTTTGCACTATTCCTGTCCCAGTCTATATTTGGACCATAAGTCCCTCATTATAATTCTATAATTCTTGCACCTCTGTAATTTCTTTGCAAATTTGTTTCTCTACATCCTTTCCACTAGTTGGTGATCTATTTACTACACTGATCAATGTTATTGCACCTTTTCCATCCCTTACCTTTAGCCAGAGAGTTTCCATCCTTGACTCCTGTGGAACATCCCCCCTCTCCAGGGCTGTAATACCATCTTTAATCAATACTCTCACTCCGCCCCCCCAACCCTTTCTTCCTTTCCTGTCTCTCCTAGATGCCTTGTACCCAGGAATATTTAACGCCCAGTCCTGCCCTTCTTTGAGATCTCTGTTATAGCAATTATGTCATAGTTTCATTAGTTCCATCTGTCAACCTGTGCCTGTAGTTCATCAACCTTATTAGCCACACTACCTGCATTCACAAAAATGCACATTAAGCCTGACTTAGGCTTTTTAACTTTCCCCATTGCTCTGACCCCATTTATTGACATACTGTAGCCTCCTCTAGTTCTGTCAAACTCTCCAGTCAACAGTATGGACAGGTGTATAACACCCATGACCATGTTGTGCAACTACATTTTCTTGACCTTTCTAACCCTGCCGTTAAGCCTTGGTGCATCCCCGATATCTACAGTGGAGGTGGAGGTAGCCTGCTGATTGCTATTCCCTGTTGTCTATGATGACCTTGGCGGGTGTCCTCTGAGGCCTGCCGGTCCCCGGCCTGCTTTCGGGGTCCTGCTGTGTGGCAATGCCACTCTCCTCAGCCTGCGAAGCTGGAGCTGATGTTGGGTGGGGGCGGGGGGTCATAGGAAGTGGGGATTTGGATGGGCCGGACACTCCTGGAGTCACCTGAGTGGATGGTCCTGGGATGTGCACCAGCTGATCCTCCTCCCTATGGGTATCCAAGGGCCCCTGGCTGACTCCTTGAGGGGAAGGGCCAGCTGGAGTGAGCTCGAGATGCCCTGCCTCCCTCTCGCATTGGCACTGATGGATGCCAGCAAGTGCCTCAGTGATAAAGTTCAGTCCGTGCAGCGGTGCAGGATCGATGTCCTGGACCAGCGTCTCCATGGCGGCTGCCATCCTATTAGTATTGACTTCGGTGCGTTGGCATGGCAGCGCTATCTGGAGGCAAATGGAGTCCTCCACCGTGCCTTGCAATCTGAAGAGTGCAGCAGGCAGCCCTTCCCGATGTTCCTCAGCTTGTCTTTGCAGCTCCAGAAACTGCGGTTTGACCAAATCCAGAGGCTTGTCATCTGACTCGGACTCAGCAGATTCCTGGCCTCCAGCAAACCTTCGAGTGACAGCACCTTTAGATGTCCCTGCCTCTGCCTGCTGGGATCAGACAGTGCAATCTGCTCACCAGATTGTGACCCGGAGGCTACTCTAGACCAGGTCCAACCAAGGTGTCTGTTTCTGCACTGGTGGAGGGTGTGGGTAAGCGCTGTGACGGGTCTTCAATGTAGGTGTTTGCAGATTCCGCTTCCAAGGTGTCCTCAGGGCTGGAGTCGAGGACTTGGCTGATGGACCCCCTTGTCTGCTTCCCAGATGTGCCTGAGAAAGAAAGGAGAGATAGTTAGTACATAGCAATGGCCTGTGAAGCAGGACACATCACTCAAGGCATGGTTGTCTGATGGATGTCGCAGTGCTGGATCCTCACTTGGTAGAGCACTGCCGACCTCACCGTTGGCACATGAATGGTCCATATTGACGGCCAGCTTAATTGTCTATTTTCTAAGTTTGTCAGGGCCTTAAGGTCGGGCATTCCTCCTCCAGTCTGGGACCTCCCCCTTTTGTTGGGTGCCAGCTTGTCCTGCATGAAGAGAGATGGAGAGTGTAGTAATTATAGTTTTGGGAAATGTTGGACTGTAGCTTTAAGAATAATCCTGTGATGTAAGATCACATGATCTGTGTAAACCAATGTGTAAGCAGTGCTGGGAACCTAAACAGAGAGTGTACTTCTTCATTATGGAGTTTGATGTACATGTATAGTTGCTACTGCTGTCTTGTTTTCACTAAGAGAAGTTGTCTGAAATAACTCTATAACAAACTGACGATGAGAATGGGATCAGATTTGGTGCTGTACCTCCCCCAGCCATTGTGAATATCTAAGTTTGTTCAAAATAACAGAAGAAATACTCATCTGAAATGCTACAATTCGGTAGAATCGATCACTTTGAGCCAGCCGCGGACAACTGGTCTCACTATATTGAATGTCTTGAATTCTTATTTCAAGTAAACAAAATCATGGGGGAAGAAAAGAGGAGAGCAATCCTTCTGAGTATTTGTGGGAGCAAAACCTACAGGTTGACTCGAGGCTTGACGGCCCCCAGTACCCCAGATTCAAAGACTTTCAGTAAATTAGAGGACCTTGTTAAGGGACATTTTCAACCGAAGCCCTCAGTCACAATGCATGGGTTCAGGTTCAATTCATGGAATAGAGCCCCAGGGGAGACAATTGCTACCTACATGGAGAAATTAAAGCAACTAATGGAATGTTGTGATTTCGGTGAAACCCTGAATGACAGGCTCAGAGATTGTTTAGTATGTGGCATGCAGGAGGATGCTATACAATGAAGATTGCTGGCTGAAGTGAATTTTAATTTTAAGAAAGTGTTAGAAATAGCTGGCGATGGAAAGCGCTGTAAGGGAATCACAAGCATTTTAAAACGGTGTCGCGCTCCAAATCGGCTGGGAACAGTCATCCAAAAGTGGCACAAAAAGCCGGGACTCCGATCTGAAGCAGGAAACAACCCCCGCTAACCGAGAAATGAGAGGATCAGCTTAGTGACTAAATCAAAAAATTACTTTCAGTGATGTAGAAACAATCGTGCATCCCGACGTCACCGCGCGTCATTCCGATCTTTCGTTTGGCGGGCGCGCACTGGAGTTGGCTGCGCGCCCACTGAATTGTCAAAGGCCTGTTAAGGCCGTTAATAAACTAATTAAGCAATTTGACAGGGCTGCCCGTCCAACCTTAAGGTTGTTGGGCAGGTGAAGAGCCCGGGCGGCCTTCGCATTTTTCATGAAACCTCATCCATGGAGGTTTCATGAAGGGTTTATTAAATTAATAAATATTTATTAAACATTTGATAAGCCTGTCCCAGCTCAACATGAGGGGAAATGTGTAAATGATTTTAAACTTTTTTATTGTGAAGTTTCAAAATCCAACTCAATCTCCGTGAGGCAGCTCCGTGCCTCAGGGAGATTTCTGCACTCTTTCGTGTGCATGCACGGAAGAGCGCAGGCTCCGACTCTCCCTCTTCCCCCCGTCTGCACAGGTAGCGCCGAGCACTACTGGGCGCCTGTCACGCTGGGCGGTCCTTAATTGGCCGCCCGCGTAAAATGGCGGCGCGCAGCCGTTCATGGGCGGCGATCGGCTCCACGCCTGCCCCTGCGCGCGCCCGCGCCCGCTCCCAGCCTGCCCGCCCGACAGGGAGAGAATTCTCCCCAAGGAGACTCTGCTGAATGACAGAGTCCCAGACGAAGTGAGTAATCTTTGCAAAGAACAGAAAAACCTGTTGAAAGACCTTCACACGCTACAAGATTCCCTCAGGTCAAAGTTTGTGTCTCTGGAACAGTACAAAGGGAAACAGAAAGAATTCAACACCTCTCTGAACAAACTGAAGAACCAGTTGGCAGAGAAGACGCAGCAATGTCCAAGTTTCCAGGAGGCAGCAAACGGATACAAGAAACAGAAGAGCTGAAGAATCAGTTAACAAAAGCTAAAGAGGTTTTGGAAGCAAAAGTCATAGAACTTTCCAAGATGTGAGCAAATAATGAAGTCATGGGTAGCTCAGCGACTGGACCAAAACAAGTTAAGGTTACATTTGAGAGAAGACAGTGAAGTCAAAAAGAAGCTGAGACTAAATTTTGTGGTAAAGTGAAGAAGACACCTAGAAAGAAGAAGCATAATTACTGATGAGGCGCTGTCTTCTGACAAGACTAAGCCTAATTCTCCCCAATTTGGAGGGGAAGGTGGAGAAAAGTCAAGGGAACCAAAAAGCGACTCATGATTTACACAGTCATGAGTGACAATTTACTGTTGGAGAAGCAGTATGTGTAAAGAATTTCAGTGGACGACCGAAATGGTTAACAGTTCTGAAGAAGAGTCACGTGGACTCGAAATGTTAACTGTTTTTCTCTCCACAGACGCTGTTCGACCTGCTGAGTTTTTCCAGCATTTTCTGTTTTTGAACCTGGTGAAGTATGTTCAGTGACCAGGCCATTGTTGTACCACGTGGAAGTGGAAGAGAGATCACTCACAAAATATTGTTCCACCTGTAAGCATTACTGAGTCGCTGATTTCTATTGAAGACACTCAACCAAGGACAGACATGCCTGATGTCTCTGTCGGAGTGGAAGACACTGAACTGTCTGTGCCTAATGAGGTACCTGAAGTTAACGTGGTTCCAGAGGATGTGTTTCCTACAGAAGAATCTGAAATCGGGGAGCTGCGACGTTCCACACGGATCAGGAAATCACCTGAAATACTCAACTTGTAATTTCATGACCTTTGTAAATATTGTAATGTCATGAGATAAATATCCTTGTAAATATAAAATGTACAGAAAAGTTAAAGTGTGAGGGATGTAGTAATTATAATTTTGGGAAATGTTGGACTGTAGCTTTTAGAATAATCCTGTGATGTAAGATCACATGATCTGTGCAAACCAATGTGTTAACTGCACGGGGAACCTCTACAGAGAGAGTACTTCTTAGTGATGACGTTTGATTGATGCGTGTAGTTGCTGCTGCTGCCTTGTAAATAAATCCAAATGTTTCCACTAAGAAAAGTTTTCTGAAGGTCAACTCTGTAACAGAGGGAGTGTAAGCAGGACGCCTGCCAGGCCAGATGAGAAGGATGCCTGGCCTGTGTGGATGCTGAGCGGTGCCATGGATGGGATGAGTGCATGATCTGCAGAGCGGATGAAGGTGTGTGCGAGAGAGCGAGTGGTGACGTCCCTTGAGCTGGTAGTGAGTGGGGTCCCTCTGGATGTGTGGTGGGTTTGTGAGCGTGTGAGTTGAGAGTTATGAGAAGAGTGACTTACCCTGGTGGAACGGAGATCATTCATCCTCTTTTGCTGCTGGGTCCTCTTTTGCAGGGTGTTGGTGCTGACCACCACTGTCACCGCCTTCCATGCTGGATTGATGACCTTGCTTGCTGATCTTCACCCAGAGCCGGGGTAGAGGACATCACAGCGGACCTCCACTGCATCTAGCAGGCACTCGAGGGAGGTGTCGCTAAATTTGGGGGCAGCATGTTTCCTCCCTTTGGCAGCCATCAGTTCCCAGCAGCTTCCGATCCCTTGGAGAGAGAGAGCTGTGTACAGGGACGCCCTTTAAACATGGCGCCTGGATTATGGAGGCTCTGAGGTCACAGTGGGGCGGGCGAATCCGAGGTTGTCCCACCAGTGATCCAATGTAAAATCCGTGTCTCTGATTTTTTTTTAACAATGTTCTACACTATATGCAGTGAAATTCCACCATTGCCGTCAGTGGGTCAAATGTTGATTTCCCCACCGGATATCGGACTTTGCCGATTTCAGGGAAAATTCTGCCTTTAGAATTTGTTTTCACATTTCTGACTCGTTTACTCTCATATTCTATTTTTTCATTTTTTATAAATTTTTGGTTGCCCTTTGCTAGTTGCTAAAATACTCACATTCCTCAGACATATTACTCTCCTTTCGTAAGCCTCTTTTTTCATAATATTATTATCCTTTACCTCCTTACTAAGCCACAGATGATATTGCACTCTCAGAGGGTCAGTACTGAGGGAATGCTGCACTGTTTGGAGGGTCAGTACTGAAGGAGTGCTGCACTGTCAGAGGGTCAGTACTGAAGGAGTGCTGCACTGTCAGAGGGTCAGTACTGAAGGAGTGCTGCACTGTCAGAGGGTCAGTACTGAGGGAGTGCTGCACTGTTGGAGGGTCAGTACTGAAGGAGTGCTGCACTGTCAGAGGGTCAGTACTGAGGGAGTGCTGCAGTGTTGGAGGGTCAGCACTGAGGGAATGCTGTACTGTCATACGGTCTTTGCTTAGAGAGAGCTACACTGTCAGAGGTGCCATCTTTCGGATGAGATGTTAAACCAAGACCTGATCTCTCAGGTGAACTTAAAAAATCCTATGACATAATTTCAAAGAAGAGCAGGTACTCCTCAGGATCCTGATCAACATTTATCCCTCAATCAAAAATGGAAAAATAGATTAACTGGTTGTTTCATTCAGTTCCAGGACATCTCTGCAGGAGTTCCTCAGGGTAGTGTCCTTGGTCCAACCATCTTCAGCTACTTCATCAATGACCTTCCTTCCATCATAAGGGGATGTTCACTGATAATTGCACAATGTTCAGCACCATTCGCGACTCCTCAGATACTGAAGCAGTCTATGTTGAAATGCAGCAAGACCTGGACAATATCCAGGCTTGGGCTGACAAGTGGCAAGTAACACTCGTGCCACACAAGTGCCAGGCAATGACCATCTCCAACAAGAGAGAATCTAACTATCACCCCTTGAAGTTCAATGGCATTACCATCGCTAAATCACCCACTATCAACATAATGGGGAATAGCATTGACCAGAAACTGATCTGGACCAGCCCTATAGACACTATGGCTACAAGAGTAGGTCAGAGGCTAGGAATTCTGTGACATGTAACTCACCTCATGACTCCCCAAAGCCGGTCCACCATCTACAAGGCACACGTCAGGAATGTGATGGAATACTCTCCACTTGCCTGGATGAGTGTGGCTCCAACAACACTCAAGAAGCTTGACACCGTCCAAAACAAAGCAGTCTGCTTGATTGGCACCACAACCACAAACATTCACTCCCTCCCCCACTGATGCACAGTAGCAGCAGTGTGTACCAACTATAAGATGCACTGCAGGAATTCACCAAGGCTCCTTAAGCAGCACCTTCCAAACCCACCACAGCTACCAACTAGAAGGACAGGGCAGTAGGTACATGGGAACACCACCTTCAAATTCCCCTCCAAGCCACACACCATCCTGACTTGGAAATATATCGCTGTTCATTCAAGTCGCTGGATCAAAATCCTGGCCCTAACAGCACTGTGGATGTACCTACATCAGGTGAACTGTAGAGGTTCAAGAAGGCAGCCCAAGGGCAATTAGGGATGGGCAATAAATTCGGGCCTAGCCAGCGATGCTCAAATCCTATGAATGAATAAAACAAAATCTTCATTATCCTCAAGAGCTCTATCAGGTTACTGACCTGCCTTGCAAAGGATGAAGAGGGCCAGCCTATTCAAAGCTTGTTGTTTTTTCAGAGATCAGACTGAATGTTTCTCTATTGGAAACAGGGGATGAGACTTCTGTATGTACAATTAACACAAAGAGAAATCTATTATTACTCAGGGTAGAGGGTGGGTCATTGTTTGGAGGGCAGGCTGTCAGTCATGTTCCTCGCCATAAACTTACCAAATCACATTCACCTATCATCGCAGTGCTCACTGACGAATGTTAGCTCCCAGACCAGCAACGCCTCAGTTTTAAAATTGTCATCCTTCTTTTTAAATTCCTCAATGGCCTCATCTGCTCCCCGTCTCTGTAATCTCCTGGAGCCCTATAATCCTCTGAGATCTATATGCTCTAATTCTGGCCTCTTGTGCAATTCTGTTTTAATCTCTCCACCATTGGCAGCCATGTCTTCAGCTGCCTGGGGCCTAAGTTAAAGGATTTCATATGTTTGATAGAAAGAAACTATTTCCTCTGGTTGGGGGAGCGTTAAACAAGGGGTTGTAAACTGAAAGTGAGAGCGAGGCTAGTCAGGGGTGATGTGAGGAAGCAAAGAGTTGTGGAAATCTGGAACTCTCTCCCTCAAAAAGCTGATGAATTTGGGGGTCAACTGAAAATTTCAACGGTGGGATTGATAAATCTTTGTTCGGCAAAGGTATTAAGGGTAATGAATCAAGATGGATAAATGGATACAGATTAGACGTGATTAATTGAATGACAGAACAGGCTTGAGGGGCTGAATGGCCTCCTCCTGTTTCTATGCCTCTGCTCTAGCCTCACAACATAACTAAAGTCTATCAGGTGTTGGTCAGACCGGGTCAGGTTGCCGGGTAAGAGCAGCAGTCAATGGGATTAATTAATTTTCAGCTTTCATGATTACTTTGTTATTTTTTCACTGACATCAGTTTTATTTTTCCAGAATTTCCTCCCTAAACCTCCCCAATTCTCAAATAGTAACATACGAAGCGAGGCGACAACAGATTTTTCTAAAAAGTCATTTTAACTGACTTGTCAGAGCAATGGGAGCTCCTGGAGATTGCCACGGCCTTAAAGACAAAACACGGATGTTTGGATGATAATGGTGTTGCTTGTTTGCGAGTCTCTGGGGAAATTTCTCAAACCCTTTTGTGCTGTCAGAGACTAAACTGCGAAGTACTGACTCTCCTGTAGTATATTCAAACCGGAGGTCCTCGGTGAGCGGACTAATTTGCTCCGACCTATATTGCACCCAGAAGCGAGGAGATTAAATGACTGAGCTCCACTTCCCATAGTAAAAGTAGAAAGCAAAGTAAAACACGCAAACTGCTGAGAGTTTCAGAATATTCTAGTCTCTTCGACCTCATCCTAAAAGGCCGTTTGTACTAAACACCATCAAATCAATGGACAAGTAAATAAGACAACGTATCTCCCAGATCAAAGAGCAGCGCTAACAGTCCGATTTATTTCCTCAGCCCCAGGTAGCATTCGACTGTTTCCGTGGCACATTCATGAGGAATGGCCTGTGTCCTATAACTGAATAAAACTTGCTGCTTCTGAAACTCCGTGAAAAGGCATGTGGTATGGTGGCGAGACAGAACTGCAATTATTTGATCAGTGCCAGCTGAGACAGAGTTAGAATTGATCTGGTCATTACCGTATGTAGAAGAAAGAGAGAAAGGAAGCGTGTTTTTAAACAATGCCTTACCAGCTCTTTCAGAAATATCCTAAGGCACTTCGTGTAATAGATTTAAAGCACAGTGACTGCAATGTAGACAAATACAGAAGCACTTGGTGTCAGCAAGATCCCACAAGCAGCAACAGCCACTTTTCCTACATTACAACAATGATTACTTTTCAAAAAGTGCTTTATTAATGCTTTGTGGGTATTCTGAGGTTGTGAACGGTGATAAAGAGATGCAAGTTTCTCCTTCAGTTACACAGGGCATTGCTGAGACCGGCCCTCGAATACTGTGTGCAGTTTGGGTCTCCTTATTTAAGGAAGGATATAAGTGCATTGGAGGTGGTTCAAAGGTGGTTTACTGGATTGATACCTGGGGCAGGCTATTGAGGTCGGTGAGCAGGGGGTGGGTCCTGCTCACTGACATGTAAAATGACGCGGGATGACGTCGGGTGGAACTCCCGATGTCACCCTGCGTCATTTCCATTTTCAGGTTGGCGGGGACTCAGCCAAATCAGCTGTGCGCCCGCCGACCTGTCCACGGCCAATTGAGGCCATTGACAAAGTCATTAACCTCATTAATGGACCTGCCCGTCCAAGCTTAAGGTTGGCGGACAGGCCGGGAGACCTGGCGGGCTTCAGAAAAAGCATCAAACCTCATCCACGGGCGGGACGAGGTTTCATGAGGGTTTTTAAAAGTTTAATAAATGTTTGATTTAAAGTGATGGACATGTCCCAACTCAAGTGACAGTGTCACATGAGGGGACATGTCAGGGAAATTTTGTTTGTGCACCTTTACCATTTTTACATTTGGAGCCGATCTCCCTGAGACAGCACTTAGGGAGATGAGTGAGCTCTTTCGTGCGTAAGCCTGAAAGAGCGCACTCTCGGTTGAAGGAATCCACCCCCCACCCTCATAGGAAGCGCATGGCGCTTCCTGGCGGAAGTCATGCTGGGTGGGCCTTAATTGGCCTGCCCACAGAAAATGGCAGCATGCCCCCGATTGGGGGTGCCAATCAGAGGCACGCCTGCACTTAGCCCCCAACCGGGGTGGGGGGTGGAATTCTTCCCCTGGAATGAGCGGGTTGTCTTATGAGGAAAGGTTGGACAGACTGGGCTTGTTTTCCACTGGAGTTGAGAAGAGTGAGGGGTGATTTGATTGAAGTATACAAGATCCTGAACTGTATTGACAAGGTGGATGTAGAAAGGATGTTTCCTCTTGTGGATGAATCTAGGACTAGGGGACACTGTTTTAAAATTAGGGGTCGCCCTTTTAGGACAGAGTTGAGGAGAATTTTTTTCTCTCAGAGGGTTGTGTGACTTTGGAATTCTCTGCCTCAGAAGGTGGTGGAGGCGGGGTCATTGACTATTTTTAAGACAGAGGTAGATAGATTCTTTTTAGGTAAGGGAATCAAAGGTTATCGGGTTAGATGGGAATGTGGAACTCAAAACACAAGAAAATCAGCCATGATCTTACTGAATGGCGGAGCAGGCTAAAGGGGCTGAATGGTCTACTCCTGTTCCTATTTCTTATGTTGTGTTCTTAACATATGCTTTTTTTAGCTGGTGTTTGATGAAGGAGTAATATCCAAGATTATTGGGAGGTCTCCTGGCTTCTCTTTGAATAGTATCAATGCCCTGTACACCTGGGTCTCTAAGTGAAGCTTTGTTTTAATGTCTCTTTTGGTTTCTGCAGCCTGACAGAATGCACGATGTGTACATCCAGTATAGAGTTGTGTTTGTGAATGAACTAATCTTAATTGATTCACAATCGTCTGAACTTTGCTTCTGGAATATTCACCGTAAATGATGGCACTGGGGGTAGCTAGACGCCCACGCAAATACAGCTGGGTGTTTGGTAAAGGGATACAAATTCCAGGGGTATTCCCGGTCACGTGCAGCTTAGCAACATGGGACATGAGGAGTTGGTGCTCAATTCTGGCATCCAGAGTTTCAAATGGTAGCAAGGGAATATTTAAACAAATTGAAGGGTGTCTTAGGCCCTGCTATCGATTGGGTTTTGGTGAACTGTAGAGGCCTTGGATGGACCAGACAGTGACAGTTCCATGTGCCTCGCTGAAGTCGTTTTCCACTTGGTCCCTAGTTGAGACAAGGAAGTATAACGAGGCTCACTGTGAAACAGGCAAGAGGATGTGTGGTTGAGTCACCCGGAGGGTCAGTATCAGAGGGCAGGGATTGAAGATAGTTGGCAAAAGTAATGGGGGTGGTGGTGGGTGGGGAAATGACGAGATATTTTTCTACGCAATGAGTTGTGATCGGGAATGCACTGACAGAAAGGGTGGTGGAAGCAGATTCAATGGTAAATTTCAACAGAGAATTTGATAAATACTTGAAAAAGAAAATTTGCAGGGCTGTAGGGAAAGAGGGGAATGAATTGGACAGTTCTTTAAAAGAGTTGGTATGGTGGACAGAACGGCTTCCTTCTGTGCTGTAAGATTTTACGATTCTAACTGCTCGATTCCATTAGCCAGGTTAAAACATGATTAGTCCCAGAAGGACATAGCTGTAAAAATCAATTGAGGTGTTTATAGAGGAGGGAGACATTTCTGTGGGAAGATAGGGTGTTAAGGAATACAGATACAGAGCAGGGAGTTAGGAATAGTGAACACAGGAACAGAAGGAGGCCATTCAGCCCCTCGAGCCTGTTTGCCATTCAGTTAGATCAAAGCTGATCTAGCACTGCTCCACCTATCCACTTTGACTCGCTAACCTTTAATACCCTTACCCAACAAAAATCTATCAACCTTAGTTTTGAAACCTTCAATTGAAAATCAGAGGATGTGGCCAACAAAATGGTGCAGCAGGCTGCGGACTCCTGTCCCTATGTGTTTACATTCGTTGCTTGAGAATGACACGCTTATTAATATATTTCACCCTCGGTCACAGTATTACCACCAAGCAATATTTCTGCAGCATTACATTTACTATGTGAAGGCGGTTTGTGAATCATATAAACACACAGCACAGAAGAAGGCCACTCAACCCCTCTTACCTGTGGTAGCTCTTTGGAAGATCTATTCAATTAGACCCACTTCCTTGCTCTTTCCCCATAGCCCCGCAGATTTTTCCCTTCAAGTATTTATCCAATTCCATTTTGAAAGTTACTATTGAATCTGCTTCCGCTGCCCTTTCAGGCAGCACATTGCAGATCACAAAAACGCAGTGTGAATTGAAAAACATTCTCACATCGCAGTGAAAAATATTCAACAGCTGTAAAGAAAATCTATGAAAGCCAAAGATTGACTTTTTTTTCGAACGTGAAGATTAAAAGCTTCCAGTGCATGGAAATTCAACGCTATAGCGGCTCTGAAATCAGGCTCCTCTTCTACTCACGTGGAATTTTGTTGAGTTCATTCATGAACTTTTCCTTCACCTTAGAGAACCCATCATTCTTTCCTTCCGCCTGGCTGGCTACTGCCTCTGTGGCGTTGCTTATGGGAGCTGGGGCCGCGAGCGTGACAGGCGGCGCTGCCAACGCCTCTCGTCGACTTTCGGTCAGCTTCATCCTGAGCCAGGACCTGGGCCTGGGCAAGACTCTGGAGGGGAAGACAGAAGAGCAAATGAAGGCGTTTATGAGAACTTAGGAGCTAAGGCGGTTTCGAACTGTGCCGGAGGTTTGGGACAGGCCTCTTGTCTTCCTATCTAGTTTTGTTTTTGCTTAGCTGAATAAATAATGCATCACTGACATGTTAATTCATGTTGGCTCATTCAATATTGATAATCCAGCATAATGGAGTCTAGATTAACCCAACAAGTTCACTCATACATTGTCTTTTCTGTGAGGCTTGTCTGTCACTGTTAACCCGAAACCTTTGGGTTTTTTTGTCATTCTGTTAGTACAACTCATTCCTCTATGATAACACCAACACACATTTATATCGCTCCTATAAAGTAGCCAAAACATCCTAAAGTGCTTCACAGGAGTGATAGCCAACAAAATTTGATACTGAATTTTAGGACAGGTGACAAAAAGCTTGGTCATAGAGGTAGGTTCTAGAGAGATGGAGAGGTTACGGGAGGGGATTCCAGAGCTTAGGATCAAGGCAGCTAAAGACAAAGGCCAGGATTTTCCCCTCGGCGATTTGGGGGCGGGGCCCGCTTGCCGACAAGAAAAATGACGCAGGATGATGTCGGGAGGAACCCCTGACGTCATCCCGGTCCCTTTAAATTTTTAGGAAGGTGAGCAGACAGTGAAATCAGCTGTTCACCCACCGACCAGTTAATGGCCAATTGAGGCCATTGACAGGATAATTAAGATAGTTAAAGACCTGCCCGGCCAAGCTTAAGGCTGGTGGGCAGGTCAGGAGCCCCAGCGGGCTCCAGATTGTTCATCCACTGGCGGGATGAGGTTTCATGTCCATTTATTAAATATTTAATAAATTTTATGTGTTTATTATTAACATGTCCCATCTCGTGTGACATTGTCACATGAGGGGGACATGTTAATAATTTCAATATTTATCTATTTTTACACTTTACTTACCTGTCACGAATCTCCCTGAGACAAGACTTTGCCTCAGGGAGCAGTGAGCTCTCTGACAGATGGGGAATCCCTCCCCCCTCCCTCCCCGCACAGGAAGTGCACAGCGCCATAGCGCTTCCCGTCGGGCAGGCCGCTGGGCGGGGCCTTAATTGGCCCGCCCACTCAAAATGGCGGCGGGCCCCGTTTCGGTGGCAGGGGTTGGCTGTCTGCCCGCTGTCTGAGGGCAAAGTTCTGCCCAAAGCCACTAATGATGGAGGGATGAAAAATGGGGATGAACAAAAGGTCATAATTGAAGGAGTGCAGAGAACTTGTAGGGCTGGAGAACATTACAGGAGGGACAAGGCAATGGAAGGATTTGAAAACAAGGATAATGATTATAAAATTGAGGTATTGCTGGATGGGGAGCACTCCCTTTAAGATAGCACCGGAACCCCACCCCCAACGCTTCAAGGTCTCACCAGCAACCACCACCCCCACCCCTGCCCTCTAAGATAGCACCGGAACCCCACCCCCAACGCTTCAAGGTCTCACCAGCAACCACCACCCCCACCCCTGCCCTCTCCTGCTCTCAAGGACTCACCAGCCACACAACCTCCCCCCAACACCACCCTCTCCCTCCACCCTGGTATTTACTGCCAATCCCCTCTTTTCCGTCAACAGCAGTTTGGCACAGTTGAGTTATTTGCTGGGTAACGGAAGGAAATTAACAGTCAGCCAAGTTGGTGTGGAACTGGAGCCACATATCGGCCTATATAGGGTAAGATATCAGACCTCTTTCCTTAAAGAACATTCATGAACCAGACGGAGTTTTTATGACAATTGGAAAGATTCACGGTCACTTCTCCTGGCACCAGCACTTTATTTCCACGTTTATACTGTTAAACTGAATTCAACTTCTCAAACTGCTGTGGTGGGATTTGAAAACATGCTCTCTGGATTACTGGCCTGGATCTCTGGATTAAGAGAGTTAAGTAACTTTGCCCATTTTCTTTCAATAGCTTTTTTGTTTACCTTCTTCTGTCAATTTTCATTTGAGTCCAAAACACTTTTCTGCCTTCAGTGCATTAACTGGGATTGATTCCAGAATGACTAACAGTGGAATCAGAATGTCTTGAGTTGAATTCAGCCAACCCCAGTGAGCAAGTGAAGATGTCTATGAGGTTAATAGATGTTTACCCTCAGGGAAATGCAATTGACTATGCCCATTGCTGCAAATGGCATGTACTTTATTACAACAATCTAATTGTTGGGTATGATTGGCTCAATGCATTACTTGTCCTATATATACTCTGGGTCAGGTAATCAGTTACCCACACACAGGAAATTCCTGATCTAATATAGACACCTGGTTCCTCACATCTGAAACAGGCATTAGCTCCTCTCCTTATGAAGGTGAAGAACCAAGCATTGGATGAGTCACTCCCTGGTCAAGCTGGCTGCTTTCTGGAAAACCAGGTTTACCTGTTGCCTAAGTGATTCAGTGCAGGCCAACACAAAAAAAGGTAAGTTTTCTAAAGAGTACTTACCTAAATGTGAAGCTGGGAGGAGCAGGAGGGGTCCTCTCCAGTTCACTGCAGTGTTGAGACTTGTTGTCTACACTTGTTCACACCCTAACTTCTAATCCCAACTTCACTCCCGATCACTCCCCCCACTCCCGATCACTCCCCCCCCACCCCCCACTCCCGATCACTCCCCTCCCACTCCCGATCACTCCCCCCCCCACTCCCGATCACTCCCCCCCCCACTCCCGATCACTCCCCCCCCCCACTCCCGATCACTCCCCCCCCCACTCCCGATCACTCCCCCCCCCACTCCCGATCACTCCCCCCCCACTCCCGATCACTCCCCCCCCACTCCCGATCACTCCCCCCCCACTCCCGATCACTCCCCCCCCACTCCCGATCACTCCCCCCCCACTCCCGATCACTCCCCTCCCACTCCCGATCACTCCCCTCCCACTCCCGATCACTCCCCTCCCATTCCCGATCACTCCCCTCCCATTCCCGATCACTCCCCTCCCATTCCCGATCACTCCCCTCCCATTCCCGATCACTCCCCTCCCATTCCCGATCACTCCCCTCCCATTCCCGATCACTCCCCTCCCATTCCCGATCACTCCCCTCCCATTCCCGATCACTCCCCCCACTCCCGATCACTCTCCCTCACTCCCGATCATTCCCTCTGCACTCCTGATCACATGCCTCTCTCCACTCACTCCTTCCAATTCCGATCACTCTCTTCACCCCTAATCACTCTTCCCACTCCTGTTCACTCGACCCACTCCTAATCACTCCCCCTGCTCCCAATCATTCTCCCTCCACTCCCAATCACTCCCCCTCCACTCCCGATCACTCTCCCTATTCCCAATCATTCCCCCTCCTTTCTCGGTCACTGCCTCCACTCCCAATCCCTCACCTCACCCCCTATCGCTCTCCTCACTCCTCACCCTCCCCCAATCATCCCTCTCAGTCCTGATCCTCCCTTCCCATTTTTCCTTTGTACAGAATAATTCTGAGCACGTTACGGAAGGAGCTGGTGAATGGCCCTTTCTAAGGCAGTGAGGATTATTTCCCAATCATTTTGGAGGATGGATGGTTTCATCCTCCTGTTTTAATTATCCGTCTGTAAAACACATCTGTTGTCTTTAAGTCCATCTCAGGGAGCATTATTTCAGGTTTGAAAGCAACAGATCAAATCACAATGGCAGGCGTTTCCCTGAAAGGAGAATTTTTAAATATTTAAGAGAGTTTGATTGATACAGTAGCTTGATTAGCTTCTAGTGCTGTTGGATGGAAAAAAATAACTTGGCATTTCAATGGTTTTCCCTGCACAGGTTGTCTGTTTCATTAGTGAGGAATTTGGAGATGTCATTAAATTAAATAACATACTGAACGTGTCTCCAATCACTGTTGACAGGAGGTCGGCTGAATATATCCTGAAATTTCAAACCATTTGTTCTCTCTTTCTCAATCTGACGATTCACAAACATAATTACGCAGAATTTACAGCACAGAAACAGACCATTCAGCCCATCAGGTCCTGCCAGGGTTTATGCTCCTCACCATCCTCATTCCACCTTACTCCATCTAAACCAATCAGCATATCATTCTACTCCTTTCTCCCCCATGTGCTTATCTAACTTCCCCTTAAATGCATCTGTACTATTCACCTCAACCACTCCCCGTGATAGTGAGTTCCACATTCTCACCACTCTCTGGGCAAAGAAGTTTCTCCTGAATTCCCGATTGAATTTACTAGTGACTGCCTAATACTTATAACCCTATGTTTCGGTCTTGCCCCAAGTGGATACATCTTTTCTACATCTAGCCTCTCAAATCCTTTTAGCAATTTACTTGTACTTCTTCAACTTAGTCTACTGCATTCACTGCTCACAATATGGTTTCCACAAACATGGACAAAAGAGCTGAACTCCCAAGGTGAGGTGAGAGTGACTACTCTTGACATCAAGGCAGCATTTGACCAAGTGTGGCATAAAGAAGCCCTAGCAAAACTGGAGTCAATGAGAATCAGGGGGAAAACTCTCCGCTGGTTGGAGTCATACCTAGGACAAAGGAAGATGGTTGTGGTTGTTGTAAGTCAGTCATCTCAGCTCCAGGGCATCGCTGCAGGAGTTCCTCAGGGTAGTGTCCTTGGTCCAATCATCTTCAGCTGCTTCATCAATGACCTTCCTTCCATCATAAGGTCAGAAGTGGGGATGTTCGCTGATGATTGCACAATGTTCAGCACCATTCGCGACTCCTCAGATACTGAAGCTGTTCATGTCCAGATGCAGCAAGACCTGGACAATATCCAGACATAGACTGACAAGTGGCAAGTAACGTTCACGTTGCACAAATGCCAGCCAATGGTCATCTCCAACAAGAGAGAATCCAACCATCTCCCCTTGACATTCAATGGCATTACCATCACTGAATCCCCCTCTATCAACCCAGGGAATGGTAATCCTAGGGGTTACCATTGACCAGAAACTGAACTGGACTAGCCATATAAACACTGTGGCTACAAGAGCAGGTCAGAGGCTGGGAATTCTGTGGAACTCACCTCCTGACTCCCCAAAGCCTGTCCACCATCTACAAGGCACAAATCAAGAGTGTGATGGAATACTCTGCACTTGCCTGGATGAGTGCAGCTCCAACAACACTCAAGAAGCTCGACACCATCCAAGACAAAGCAGCCCGCTTGATTGGCACAACATCCATAAACATTCACTCCCTCCACCAATGCATAGTAGCAGCAGTGTGTACCGTCTGTAAGATGCACTGCAGGAACTCACTAAGGCTCCTTAGACAGCACCTTCCAAATCCACGACCACTACCATCTTGAAGGACAAGGGCAGCAGATAGATGGGAACATCACCACCTGGAAGTTCCCCTCCAAGTCACTCACCAGCCTGACTTGGAAATATATCACCGTTCCTTCACTGTCACTGGGTCAAAATCCTGGAATTCCCTCCCTAACAGCACTGTGGGTGTACCTACACCACATGGACTGCAGCGGTTCAAAAAGGCAGCTCACCGCCACCTTCTCAAGGGCAATTAGGGATGGGCAATAAATGCTGGCCCAGCCAGCGATGCCCACATCCATGAAAAACTAAAACAAAACTGACAGGTGGTGGAATTTAATTTCAATTAATAAATCTGGAATGTAAAGTTAGTCTCAGTAATGGTGACCATGACAACTATCATTGATTGTTGGAAAAAACCCATCTGGTTCACTTTTGCCTTTTTAGGGAAGGAAATCTGCCGTCCTTACCTGGACTGTGCCTACGTGTGACTCCAGACCCACAGCAACGTGGTTGATCCTTAGCTGCCTCTGGAGTGGCCTAGCAAGCCACTCAGTTCAAAGGAAATTAGGGATGGGCAACAAATGCTGACCCTGCCAGTGGTGCCCACACCCCCTGAAAGAAATTATCGTGCTGAATTATTGTGCTGACTTTCAAGTGCAGCCTTTCAACAGAAAAAAAACATCTCATCATAGGAAAGTAGGAAAGCTGAAATCAACCAAGTCAAAACCCAAGCATAAGACGGTGGCTTTCTACCTAATTTTTATCACTTAGTCCTTCAGGCAGAAAATTATCACTTTCAGATCATGTCTTCAGCAGCTTCACCAGGCTAAGCTCCAGAACTAAACAGTTATTAGCAGCTCCGATGGACCATAAAATGCCCGAATCTGGTTCCCGAGTATCCCCTGCTAGCTCCAGCTGAACTATTAGAGGGGCCATCGAACTCTTTCAGGTGTGTAATTAGCCAGCGGGGAAGCAGACATTCCTGTGAGAAATAAAACTTGGAAGTTGCCCGATTTCCGTAGACAATGAGTTGTGATCGGGAACGCGCTGACTGAAAGGGAGGTGGAACATGGGAACTACTCGCTGCAGTTTCTTGAACAGCACCTCTCAAAACCACGACCTGTGCAGCCAATAAAAATCAAGGGCAATAGACACACGGGAACACCATTACCTGCAAGTTCCCCTCCAAGTCACACACTATCCTGACTTGGAAATATATCCTCGGTGTCAGAAATTTGTGGATTCAAATCCCATTCCAGAGATTTGAGTGCAAATCCCAAGCTGATACTCCAGGGAATACTGAGGGAGTGCTGCACTGTTGTAGGTGCAGTGTTTCGGATCATGGCCCAGATTTCCCCATCCGGTGGATTAAATGATCTGATTATACTACTGAAAGGACAGACGAGGTGTCCCTGGTGCATAGGGCTAATATTTATCCTTCAGTCAACGTGACAGCAAAACAATTATCTGCTCATTATCACACTTCTATTTGTGGGAGCTTGCTGATCATAAATTGGCTGCTGTGGTTTCTACATCACAACAGTGACTGCACTTCAAAAATACTTCATTGGCTGTGGAATGCTATGGAACATCCTGAGATTGTGAAAGGTGCTATATAAATGCAAGTCTTTCTTTTTCCATTAAAAGGCTTGGTCAGGAAACCATGAGCTCTGTGCCCACATGTTCACAAGAGCCATTCCCTCATATCTCCTTGTGTGTAGTCTCTCGGTTGGACTCCGACACTTCAACACAAGTTATAAATTCACTATTCTTCTCCCTCTGTATACTTGAGCTCATCCAAAACACTACTGCCTGAATCCTAACTTGGACCAAATTCTGTTCAGCCATCGTCCCTGCGCTCATTGGCTCCCAGTTAATCAGCATCTGAATTTTAAAATTCTCATCCTTGTTTTCAAATCCCTCCACGACCCTTCTCTATCTCTGTAATCTCCTCCAGCCCTACAATCCCCCAAGATCTCTGCATTCCTCCAATCTTCTTTTGCATCCCTCACTTTCTTCGGTCCACCATTGGTGGTCTCAGCCCTAAGCTTTAGAATCCCCTCTCTAAACCTCTCCACTTCTTTACCTCACTTTCCTCGATGAAGATGCTCCTTTAAAAGCTCTCTCTCTGGCCACAGTGTCAAATATCATCTGACTAAATGCCTTAGGATGTTAAAGGCAACGCTGAAGGCAAAGTGCAAAGATTCTGAAAATTTTGACCATGACCGCGATTCATCATTTTATCAAACAATCTCTTTTCATTCCTGCGAGTTACCCATAGTCCCAGTAGATGTAACTTACACCAGGGACTCAATGCAATAAATAGCTGACTATCTGGGTTTAAAGTGATTTCTGTGCTACTAGAAAACTAACAAAACTTAAATCACACAAAAAGAAAATCAGCCACGGAAAACCCAACTTTGGGAAATGCAAAGTGTATTGAGACCCGGAGCTCAACACCAAACTGTGAAAAACCAGGAGAGACACAACACAAAAGGAAAAACATTGACATTCTTGTATTCAGTCTGCCTCTGTCCAGCATTGTGAATGCCAACAATAAGGCAAAATGCCAACAGCTATCTTCATCAGTGGAGGGGTGAGCATAATACAAGCTACATCATCAACTTCCCAGAGGTTGGAAAATCCATTGTAAGAACGAAGCTGGAACCTTCATTTCTTACACTTCATGACCTCAGGATGTCCCAAAGCACTTTACAGCCAATGAAGCACTTTAGAAGTGTAGTCGGCTGGCTGCGTAATAAACATTGGCCAAGACACCAAGGAGAACTCCTCTGATTTTCTTCAAAATAGTGCCATGGGATTTTTACTTCCACCTGAGAAGGTACTTGGGGCCTTAACTTAATGTTTCATCCAAAAGAAGACACTTCCAAAAGGACATAGGTTTAATGTGGTTAACTAAAGAACCAGGAGCAACATGATTTTTTTTGGACAGTGAGTTATTGTGATCTGGAATGCGCTGCCTGAGAGGGTGGTCAGAGCAGATTCAATGGTCACAGTCAAAGTAGAATTGAATAAAAACTTGAAGGGAAAAAGCTTATAGGGATATGGAGGAAGAGCAGTGGGTTCATTGCTAACTTTACCAAGGGCCAAGTACAGACACAATGGGCCAAATGTCCTTCTTCTGTGTTGTACCATTCTTGGGTTTGAGCTGCACTCAAATAGTGATGCCCTGAGATTGTCAGCCTAGATATAATGCTCAATTCCCAGAAGGAAAAAACAGTTCGGACCAGTATTCTTATTTCCCAGTTTTTACTGTTTTTTCCTTCTGGGAAGCTTCTTGAGTGGGGCTAAAACCCACAATCTGCTGATATGGAGTTGAGAAAGCTGTTCACTGAGCCATAGTTCACAATATTAAACTACACGACTGCCTCTGCTCAGGCCTTTTCCTGAAATATGATTCATACGGGAAAAGAACTGGAGCTCTGTAGAGTCCCACCAAAACTGAAATCATTTTTCAATCCACCATTTAGTTTCAAGGGAAACACTGTTCTTAAATTAATTGGTCAAATTAATACATCCATTTAAATCTTTAAGCTATAGTGCACCTGCTGTGACTGAGTAAACTTGGGTGACTGGTTTACAACCTGCAAGGAACACTCAAAATCAAACGGTGTCAGCCATAGTGGGTGCAGAACCTAGTGGGTGTGTGTGTTGGTAGGTGGATGGGGAGGTGAATGAGAGTTGGGTGGATGAATGGGTGGAAACATTTTATTCTTTCACAAGATATGAGTCACTGGCTGGGCCAGCACTTGTTGCCCATCCCCAATTGTTGTCAAGAAGGAGGTGCTGAGCTGCCTTCTTGAACCGCTGCAGTCCATGTGGTGTAGGTACACCCACAGTGCTGTTAGGAAGGGAGTTCCAGGATTTTGACCCAGCGACAGTGAAGGAACGGCGACATATTTCCAAGTCAGGATGGTGAGTGGCTTGGAGGGGAACTTGCAGGCAATGGTGTTCCCATGTATTTGCTGCCCTTGTCCTTCTAGATGGTCATGGTCGTGGGTTTGGAAGGTGCTGTCTAAGGAGCCTTGGTGAATTCCTGCAGTGCACCTTGTAGATGGTACACACTGCTGCTACTGTGCGTCAGTGGGTTGGGGGGAGATAGTTGGTTGGATGGGTGTTTGGGCAGATGGAGGGGTGGGTTGTCTTGACTTTGTTGCACACCTTATTATACTTAATTTTTGCATCCTCATTACTTCACAATAAAGGTTTAGAATGAAACAGATTTTATTGGAAGTACTACAATACCAAGCTCTGCCTCAGGCAGTTTGAAGCCTTTTGCTAAACCTTATTTTTTTGTTGAAAAATATGACACCATTTATAAATCCCATAGTTTGAGGGGAGGATCAAAAGTATTAAAAACTGAGAACTCACATCGAGAACATGGATGGAATTGATGGAAGGCCAAAGTAATGCCACTAAATGAAAGCACCCAGTGCTGTGTGCATTATACTGGATTATCAGGTCATTATATCATTTGCTGTCTGCCTGAGCTTTCTGTGTGAAAATTTGTTGCCAAGTTTCCTATATTACACCAGTGACTATGCTTTAAAAAAACACTTTATTGGCTGTAAAACACTTGGGGATGTCCTGAGGTTAGGAATAGTGCTGTCAAAGTGCAAGAACATTCATTCTAATTCTGGTCTATAGGCAGTGAGGAGACCAATAAAAATCAGACTCAGGATGACACTTAAAAATGATCCCATTCCTCCTTTTCATTGCTGCAATAACATTTAGGTTGTGCGAAAACAGTTATAATGTTTATACAGATGCCACCTAATACCTAATGCTAATGAACTCAGGCCTGCAGCCCTTTCAGGAGTATCCTCAAAAAGACAAATCATCAAGTGCGAATGATTAGATGCCTTGGACAGTCGCTAGTTCAACATTGCCCCTGCAAAATGTTTAATCTACCTACAGTGTGGACACTGTAGATGGCTTGCTGTTGTGCTCCATAGCAGATGCAGATCATAAAGATAAGTACAACTGAGTTCAGGATTAACCTTATTTCATTTCATTTCATGGCTCTACTGTTAACTCTCAGCTCATTCTTGTCTTTTCAAAGCTAAAAAATCCCAATCATTCTAATCATTCCTCATAAATCGGAACCTCTGACTCTGGGGTTCATCAGGGGGGAGTTCGAACTGGAGGAGGCCATTCAGCCCCTTAAACCTGCTCCGTCATTCAACAAGACTATGGCTGAATTTCTATATCAACTCCACTTTTCTGCCATACGCCCATATCCCTTGATGCCTTCAATTCCAAATATCCATTGATTCCCAGCCTTGAACACACTCAAAAAACTGGGGTAGAGAATTCCAAAGATTCAAAACCTTCTGAGTTAATAGATTTCTCCTCATCTGAGTCTTAAGTGGCCGACCCCTTATTCTGAGACAAAATAGAAACAGAAAATGCTGGGAAAACTCAGCAGGTCTGACAGCATCTGTGGAGAGAGAAACAGAGTTAACGTTTCGAGTCCGTATGCCTGCACTTCTAGGCTCTCTCACCAGGGGGAGCAGCCTGTCAGCATCTACCCTGTCAAACCCCTTCATAATCTTGGACATTTCAATAAACTCACCTCTCATTCTTCTGTTATGATCAGGTGGGAAGGAGTGAACTGACTCTCCTCAATTCAGCCTCCTCGGCTGGTCACAACAAAGGTTTAAGTTTCTTTTTCATGAGGATAAGGGTTTATCGAATCAAAATGTATTTAAACATTTAAGCTGTGAGCAATAAGGAGCCAATCAAACAAGGTTTTCTTGAGCCAAAGAAAGATCAAATTTATTAACCACGAAAAGCAACGTCAAACATTCAGTCCTCATGCAGTCATTCAGGCCCACACGCACACACCCACACACGCGCACACATGCACATGTTCACACATGCACACACCCACACACGCGCACACATGCACATGTTCACACACGCACACACATGCACACACGCACATGCACACGTGCACACAAACACGCACACAGAGTTATCAGAGATATGAGAAGTTAGAGTGCAATAAAAAAAGGTAAAAGAATATACGCTTAAGTGTCCTTTGATTGTCCTTGAGGCATTTTTAGATTTTTAAACATTGCAGCCTATTTGGATTAGCTGGTTTCGTGGATGCAGTTAGATATAGAAGGTGTTGCAATTATTATGAGATCTCAGTTCACTAGTAGACCCCCACCTGACTGACCACCACCCAGGGATCAATCCCCTCCCACCCTGGATTGAACTCCACCCCCCACCCCCCCCCAACCTCCCCATTCAGGATCAACTCCTCCACCCCCTCCCACCCAGGGATTGACAGCCTCCCCCTTGGAATTGACCCCTCCTCCACCCACACCACCCTCAGCCTGGAACAACCCCACTTTATCTCCCTCAAGATCAACCCCACCCCTGCCCCCTGAGATTGACTACTCTCCAACTCATTCCCCCCTTCACCGATTGCCTCCCGCTCTGAATTTGTCCCCCTTCCACCCAAAGCAATGACCTACCTTGTCCAGCAGCCTCTACAGAACGCGACCCTGTCTGACCGGCAACCAATCAGGAACCATCAGTTACTCCTGGGGCAGCAGGTAAGTAAAATTCCAGGCCTATGATTCTAACCTTCTCTCCACAACCCAGCTTCCAATAGCCTCGATGTTCCTCTTGTGCTTCAGTGACCAAAACTAATATGACAGGACATACATTTCTATCCCACCTTTCACGACCTCCACACAGTGGAAACACTTTACAGACAATTAAACATTTTTGAAGTGTAGTCCCTGCTGTAGTGTAGGAAACACGGCAGCCAATTTGTGCACAGCAAGATCCCACAAACAACAGTGTGACCATGATTAGATAATCTGTTTTAGTGACTGGTTGGGGGATCAATATCAGCCAGGACATTGGGGGAAACAGACTTGCTCTTCTTTGAAATAGTGGCTTTGAGATGTTTTACCTTCACCTGAGGGGGAAATACAGGACCTTGGTTTAGTGTCTAGGATTTCCTCAGGTGGGAATGTCCTAGTCCTGGTATCATGGTGACAACTAAAGAGACAAGTTAGGCCAAACTCTTGCAGCTATATGGGCCCTGGTGGAGCAGGTTTACGATGCCTTGAATGGTCTTCTTACTTGGGCTCAGTTGTAACTGCACCAGGGTTAAGTCGAGGAAGTGGGGGAGGGGGAGCTCTGGGTAACCTATCTTCTCCACCCCCGTAAACGGGCATGTCTTTGAATTTAGGGCACATCAATTGGGCAGGTGTCAATGACGTGCCTTGCACCTCCCTACCCCATGCACATGAGGGGTGATCTCCGAATGCAGCAACAACTTTCATTTATATTGTGCCTTTGGCATAGTGTACCAAGGTGTTTCCCAGCAGCAATTATCAAACAAAATGTGAAACTGAGCCACATAAGGAGATATTAGGGTAGGTGACCAAAAGCTTGGTCAAAGAGTTAGGTTTTAAGGAGCATTTTATTGGAGGTGAGAGGTGTGGAGATGGAGAGATGTTTAAGGACAGAATTCAGAGCTTAGGGCCCAGATCACTGTCAGCACAAATCCCAATTTTGGACTAAAGAGGCCAGACTTAAGGGAGCGCAATAGTGTTGGAGGAGATTGCAGAGGTAGGGAGGGAAGAGGCCATGGAAGGATTTGAAAATAAAGATGAGGTTCTAAAAACTGAGATGTTGCCAGACCATGAGCCAATATAGGTCAGTGAGCACACGGGTGATAGGTGAACTAGGCTTGGTGCAAGTAAGGACACAGGCAGCAGAGGTTCGTGTGAAATTAAGATCATGGAAGTAAGAAAGGTATGGATGAGGTTTTTGGCAGCATATGAGCTGAGACAGGGTAAGAGTCGGACAATGTTATGGAGATAGAAATAGACATTCTTAATGATGGAGCAAATGTGATCAACTCAGGTTCTGACAGCCAGTTGGTGAAGGAGGAGACCACAAGTCAATCTATACTCAGTTTTAGATTTATTCACAAAGTGAGTCATTACAAATGTACAGTTCCTAACTCTACAACACCACCCCCACCAGTGTTTCTAAGTGCCTCTTTATATGTACTCAAGTAATTATCCAATGAGTGGCCCCTCCACCCCGATATGTTCATTGTAAAAATTAAGGTTAAGTGTATACAAGTGTTAAACATAACACCAAGATTGTGAATGGTCTGCTTCAGCCTCAGGGAGTTGTCAGGAAGAGGGATGGTGGCAGTAGCGAGGGAGTGGAGTTTGTGGCATTTTGACCCTACAAATTTCAACAATGTCCCAGTGTTCCCTGAGGACACCATTGTGCATAATCCTGGTGTATTCCGGGGCTTTGAATGGAAAAAGTTATACATAGATGTAAAATCTTTAATAACTTACAAATAAGCTTTATGATTTCTGTGATTTAGAATTACAAAGTTTACTTATCACTCAAAAAGCAATAAATCCTTTGCAAATTAACTGCCATCTCCAATATCCATCAAATTCATCTAACAGTGCCTCCTCCTTGTGAAGGGCAGTCTCCTGGTGGCAGATACCTGCAGACACTCGGTTACAATACTTTCACAAAGAATGCAAAAGATATATCCCAATCGATGTAATTTATGTCAGTAACAGTTGGCCTATGCCCTCAAGACTGAAATGTGTTTGACCGTTGCTACAACACCAAAGTCTATCGGATAATGAACGAATCAAGACATAAGAAAAGTGGAGTGGATCACACATAAGCAGATTATAGATTCACAATCGCACTATCCAGATTACATTAACAATTCCTCTTTGGCTACGCAAGACTTTTCAGGCAATGAACTCATTGCAATTATCACCAAAAACCTTGAGGAGCCTTTCATGGACCTAGGACATCCCAAAAGTGCTTCATAGCCAATGAAATACTTTTGAAGTGTAGTCATTGTTGTAATGTAAGAAACACGGCCGTCAACTTGTGCACATCAACTCCCACAAACAGCAAATTGATCAACACCGAATGATCTGTGTTTTTGCTGATGTTGGTTGAGGGATTAATATTGGTCAGGACACCGGGGAGAACTCCCCAGCTCTTTTTCAAAATAGTGGCCATGAGATCTTTTACATTCACCCGAGAGGGTAGATGGGACCTTGGTTCAACATCTTATCTGAAAAACAATAGGTTTGACAATGCGGCAATCCCCCAGTACACACTGGAGGGTCAGCTAGGTTTTGTGCTCAAACCTGTGTAGTGACTCATGGGCTAGAGTGATATTAACTAAGCCACAGCTGATGTGATGAGAAGACTTCATTGTTCATCTTGGTTTAATAACCAAAATATGTCTCTTATTTAGGACAAGGGAACTGTGGCAATATCGACCTTCTCTGCTGGGCCTTTAGAGGTTCATTGAACATGAAAGTCACCTCCCAACCCAGAACAGATAATGGGCCAATGAGGGAACTAACCTCAGCGAATCCTATTGACTCCCCTAAGCCAAGGAAAGAGCTTAACCTCAACACATAAAACCAATAGTCAGATTGTAGCCATGACACACCCTCCCTCATCAACCCAACTGAGCCTTAAGACAAAGACCACACAAACCACTTCAACTCTTGATTTATGCATTATACCCACTGCATGCACAACTCTACCATTGAATTTAGAGGACCAGAGTAGTCTTCTGCTGGTTCTGAGGGAGTGCTGCACTATCAGAGATGCTGTCTTTTGGATGAGAACTTAAACTGAGGCCCCTCTGCCCTCTCGGCGGGATCTAAAAAATCCTGCGTGCGCTGTTTGAAGAAGAGCAGAGGAGACCTCCCTGGTGCCCTGGGTCCAATAATCATCCTTCAATCAATATCATTAAAAAGAGGTTATTTGGCCATTATCATATTGCTGTTCATGGGACTTGATTTGGGTGTCTTGAGCTCACAAAAGGTGCTATACAAATGCAAGTTCTTTCTTTCTTATTATGCACAAGGTACATGAAATGCTTCAATATCATAAAGTACCTGGTCTTGGGATTCAAACCTGCTTTGTATTAGTTGTGATATTCTGGTCTAAATTTGGAATTGGAAAAGAGAAAGACTATACTTAAGACTTCATATATGAGATGAAGCTGGGCTTAACAGCATTGGCTGCCATCTGCTCTAACTCCTGACTTGCTTTGTAGACAGAGATTTACACTCTGGAATACATCAGTGTGGCTCTTATCGGCTTTCTGCAGCCTTGACTTAAATGTACTTTTTGCTAAATCCGGACACCCATGTAACATCTGTGCTTTGATTTGCAAATCTTATGGCCTCACGTTTCTTTCAGAGCAGATTAGTTTAAGTAACAGTTATAAGTTATTTTATCTCGCTTTATTGTTTCCGGTTGTGGGAATGTTGCAGCTTTTGTTCCTTTCTGTCGGCAGGCAGAAACCGAGGTGGAGTTTTATTTGGAGGAATCGAGTGTCAGATAATTTGACTGTTTGGTGATTTCAAATCAAATGATATATTCCCTAAATATAAAGTTGACAAAACCACGAGGCAGGAAACGCTCCATTTGCTGAAATCAATAAGGGCGGAATTAATTCTGATGCCCAGAGATTTGGGAACGACATGAGAATGGGCAAGAAAGAAGATGCAGAAAAATTATGATTCTGAGAAATGGCATTCATGATTCGAGAGCTTTATGTACGAACAAACTGTACTCCACTATTCATTGGACTACTGTATAGGAGGGGAGGGCGGGAAGAGTTCTCTTAACAGATTGTGGTCTGTTCATGTTTCTCCAATTACAAAAGGCACCTTCTAGCTCAATTAATAAGGGGTTGAGGCCAAGGCAAGTGGACAGAATTAAAATAGAGATCAGCCCTGATCTCATTGGCTGGTGGGGATGAATGATCTACTCCTGTTCCCATGTTCCAATCTTCTCCCATTCAAATGAATCAAAGTAAGACTTTCATTTTTAATGCGTCTTTCATGACCTTAGGGTGTTCCAAATTGCTTTACAGCCAATGAAGTACTTTTCGAAGTCTATTCATTGTTGTAATATAGGAAGTGTGCAGTATGATCTGATTTGGAGAATCTGATTTTGTGATGTTGGTTAAAGGGGTAAGTTTCTACCAGGGCAGCAGATTTCTGCTGTTCTCCATGGGGGCTTTTATATCCACCTGAGAGGGAAATGGAGCTTTGCTTTAAGGTCTCATTGAAAGGCAACACTTCCAACAGCACAGCACTCCCTCAGTATGGCACTGAGAATACTAGCCTGAGTCGTGTGCTTAGGCCTCGGAGGGGACTGGAATCCACACCCCTCTGACTCACACACAGGGGTGCGACCTCCTGAGTCACAGCTGGCCTACAAGTTAACCTACGATTTGCGAACTCTGTGCTGTTGCTTTACGCAATGCAGTTTACGAAGGATTTCCCATTAGCTAATGATAATCTAATGTTATTATTTGTTGATAAAACCTCATTGCTTGTCCATGAAATGCATAAGAACTCGTTCAAAGGAGGTGTGCAACCATTAGCTCACACCTGTGTACCTTGCTCATTGGAATACCCTAAAGTTGTGAAAGGTGCTATAGAAATGTATGTCTCTCTCTTTTTTTCTTCCTTTTGACTAAGTTCCAATGATGGAGTAATTTCTGAGGAAATTCTCAGTGTAGGCCTGAGGTCCCAAGTTCCCCTTTCCCAATCTAGTTCAAAAAGGCTGACACCCCAGATACCCCTTTGTCTCAAAGATCTCAATCATGTCACCTCAAAGTCTATGTTGCTCCAGTGAATGTAGCAAACATACATGTTAACTATAAGGAACATTGTACAATGCTTGGAATTCACTGCAAGTAAAATGAACTCATGGTGCTACGAGGCGCATGATGAAAAGGATAAGACTAAGTAACTCCTCTGACCTACACTTACCATTAACCAACCCCTCCACCTCCCCAAGTCTCACAATCCCCTGGGGAAAGCAACAAAAGAGAAATAAAACTTTGGTCTACTTCTTGAAGCTCAACACTCTCCTTTGAAGCCCTGTAGTGAAATCCTCCTCACTGTCGGTTCTGGTGATCTACTCCAGAGGCCCATTGACATTAAAAAAAAATAGGAGATCTCTTGACGTACCACTCTAATGTCATTGTTTTGCTGGAAATCTGGCTGAAACATTTATGCTGCAGTGTCACCAGTGTTGTGCTTTGGATGTGAGGTTAAGCGGATGCCTCCACTGCCCTCTCAGGTGGTTGGAAAAGATGCTGTGACCGTTATTCAAAGAAAAGGAGAGTTCTCCTTGATGTCCTGGCCAATATTTTATTCCTTAACCAACATCTACAACAAATTATCCAGTCAACACCAATTGCTGTTTGTGGGAGTTTGCTATTTGCTACTTTACATAAATCTCTTCATTGTCTATAAAACACTTCAGGATTTCCTGAGGCCTTGAGAGGCGCTATATAAATGCACGTTTCTATACTGTAGCTGTAATGTAACGTCTATTATAAATATGGCCAATTCTCTAAAAAGCCAAACAGTTCTGCCCATACCAGATGTATAATGAGGTTGCCTTTTGCAAATTGCTCCACAAGGCACATTTTGATTGACACCCACATTGGTTTTTAAAAATTTGCATCAAAGCCCAAAACTACAATGGATAGCATAAACCTAGAGCTCATTTGCATGCATGGTTTTTTTACTACTTGCTTATCACTTGTCAGGTCCGTGTGGGTGTGCGGCCATCAAAAACTGAGCAGAATGTTCAGTGCAGGAACATTAGTAAATAAACTGGACACGTTCAGTTGGAGCTCACCACAATGGAGGTGGGCTTTGCAAAGCAGCTTTCCTCTGGCTGGCTTCATATCTTTAGTGCGACTGCTCAGTAGCGAGAGGAACTGTATGGATAGCTCACTGTCAAAGACTGATTCAGGTGCACTGGGGAGATGACACTAACATTGACAGACCTATTTACAGAATCGTACACCACAGAAGGAGGTCGTTTGGCCCATCGTGCCTTTGTTAGCTCTTTCAGAAAGCTACCCAGTTAGTCACCTTCCCTCGCCTTCTGTCCCCATCACCCTGAAAATCTTTTCCTTTGCCACATTTGAGAGCACACTTTGGAATTTTCCACCATTAACCGAAGCAATAATCAGATGGTTTGGGCATCTTATTTTGAAGTAATGCAGGAATGATTTAGGTAGGAGTTAAAGGTGGTGCATTTTCATCGCATGACTGTTCTGGCATCTGTCATTGCTGCTTTTCATCTGCAGGCCTTTTAATTCACATTGGGAGCTCCCTCGATATTCCTTCCGAACAATGCAACTGCTTTAACGTTACAACTCAAGACAAGAGCCTGACATAAAAGATGATTGTTCACCAGCATTTATCCATGAAATTTCAATAACATCCAAAGAGATTCCTTGCTGTTTTCCGATTCACTGGAGTGTTTTTTCTTTTCAAGAGGTATCTACTCTCAGACAAATACTGTGCCTGCGCATAAAAATCAATTTATAGTCAGACTTGACTTCAGTGAAGTCAAGGTTCTTAATAAATTCTGTGTGTGACAAAGTGCCACGGATATCAACTCCGAAAAAATGTAATAAGGAGAGGGTACCTCCGAAACACTAACTAATAAGTGTGAGTACAAGATGATGTGATTAACTGTTTATCATTAATGATGTGTTGTGAAAGCCAATTACTATTACCTGAAGCTTTTAATATAAAGAGACAGGATAATGTTAACGGGTTTAATAAGTTAATCTGGATAACAGCTTCAATTGGCTTGAACATTTTTTGGGGAGTAACCATGTCACACAAGCGCACATCAGCTCCCAAGGATCAGCTCCCATTCCTTGTGATAGGAAACATAAGCCTGCACAGAGCCTTGACATTTCTTCATTTGAATTATTTATGGTCTCCTTGTTATGTATAGACTTCTTTCAGAAATGCAGATCAAAAGCCAATGGCTGACAGCCAATGGGTACTCTCAGGCAAAGCACAATCAGTACGTCTGCCAGCAATTTCTGCATAGCAAGATCACACAGTAAAATCTGTTTCATCAGAACGTCTCTGCCTTAATGCCTTGGTTTTCGTGCTTTGCATGTACCACACGCTATGTTCTTAATTTTTCTCCTGGCCAACAATCTGTTGATCTTCAGCTTTTGATAATCAGCTAACTCACCTCCTTTTAGTCCCTCGAAACTTACTGTAGATTTTTAAAAAAATTGTTCATGGGATGTGGGTATCCCTGGCAAGGCTGGCACTTATTTCCCATCCCTAATTGCCCTTGTGATTGGGTATTTTGACTTTCCACTGTGAGTCAGGCCTGTTTTAATGGATATTCAGAATCATAGAAATAGATGGAGAAGGATAGTAGAAGGAGACCTCAAAAAATATAACCAAATTGGCCAGGCACTATTTGCCTTCAACAAATTCTTGCTGGCTCTCCTTGATCTTTTTTAAAATTTATTCTTTCACGGGATGTGGGGTGTCGCTGGCAAGGCCAGCGTTTGTTGCCCATCCATAATTGCCCTGGAACTGAGTGAGTGGCTTACTAGACCATTTCAGGGGGCAGTTAAGAGTCAGCCACATTGCTGTGGGTCTGGAGTCACACGTAGACCAGACCAGGTAAGGACGGCAGATTTCCTTCCCTAAAGGACATTAGTGAACCAGATGGGTTTTTAACTACAATCAATGATAGTTGTCATGGTCACTATTACCTAGACTAGCTTTCAATTCCATATTATTTTAAATTAATTGAATTTAAATCCCACCAGCTGCTATGGTGGGATTTGAACCCAAGACCCCAGAGAATTAGCCTGGGGGCCTCTCGATTAATAGTTTAGTGACATCACCACTACACATCTCCCCATAACCCAATGCCTTTCTAAATGAAAGGTAGTTTTTATCCCTGGTAATGGTTTCCAAGAACTTTCCCACCATTTATGTTCAGCCAACTGGACTGTAAATTCTTGGTTTATCCCTCTGCTCTTTTTTGAATAACGGTATAACATTAACAACCCTCCAGACTTCAGCACCAATCTTCAATCCAGTGAGGATTCAAAGATTGTGACTAATGCCTCTGTTATTTCCACTTTCGCTTCTTTCAGCTAGCGACGCTGCATCCCATCTGGTTCTGGTGACTTACCAGCTTTCAATACTGCCAATTGTTTTGGTGCATCTTCTCTAGCAATTAATATTCTGTCCATCATTCCCTCTCCCCTTTTAGTGTCACCTTCACATCATCTGCTTCCTTTGCTAAGGCAAGATGCAAAGTACTCATTTAAGACTTTTGCCATATCTTCTGGTCAGGTATTTTGGCTTTCCAGGGTAATCTGAGGTAGATCAGGCACTTTTCAGGTCCAAATGAGGGTGGCCTTTTGCTCATTAATGAGTTTTAGCACAGTGAAGGATGATCTGATTGGGATAGCCATTATCCCTCAGGGTAGTTTTGACGCGTGCTATCGCTGCGTCAAGCTTGTAAGATGAACAAAGGGCTAGGACTCCATTTACAAAGTTGCTGATAGGGCAAATCTTACAGGGATGGAACTATACAAATCCTGACGTGTATACTGACTGCTGGAGGTAGGCTTGTGGTGGAGAAAGGTGGAGAAACTGTGAGTGGATTTCCCAACTAGCACGTTGAGGAAAGGGAGCTCGTTACACTGCCCCATTTGAAAAGTGAATTTGAGTGCGGGATGGAGCGAATTAAGGTGTGTAAGGAAATCCTTACACACCGCTGCAGATTCAAAGATCTTGAGGGTATCATCCACGCATCAGAAATATGCACAGGGCAGGGTATTAGGGCTCATTCCATCAAAAATGTGCCTCTCACGGAAATTGATGAAAACGGTAGTGACCACTGAGCCCAGGGGCGATCCCGTAGCGACACCATCTATTTGGGCATATGTGGTGTCATTAAAACTGAACTCAACTGCGTGAGTTTCCAAGTTCATTAGTTCAATGAATACAGATTCAGAAAAAGGTGGCGTGTATAGATTGCCTTGATATAGGGGCACTAATGTCAATGGCTTCCTCCTGTGGCACATTTGTAAATAAGCTTGCAATAACGAACAAGCACATGGACAAGGCATTGCTATCAATATGGAGGTCGTGTACTTAGCCAAGGTGAAGGAGCTCCTCACCGTGTATGTGGAAACCCCACTCAGAACTGACTGCAGTAATTCATTCAGCCACTCGGCCAATTCATGCTGCACAGACCAGTCACTGATAAAATAGGGTGCACTTTTGTGGGTTTTAGGCAGCCCATTCGTGTGTAGACATGGTGAGCCACGGGGACGAATCCTATCATATATTTCATAAGGCAGATTGTTACTCTTACACAAATCCAACAAAGGGTTTTGTAAAAGCAAAATACTGCGGGTGCTGGAAATCTAGAACAAAAACAGAAAGTGCTGGAGAAAGGCAGCAAGTCTGGCAGCATCTGTGGAGAGAGAAACAGAGAGAAACAGAGTCCGAGTCCGTATGACTCTTCTTCAGGGTAGATTTTGTAATTTGCTTTCGAGCAAGGCTGTGAGGTCATGATTTATGGTTTAATCTAATGTTGTCTGCTAATCCTTTTTCCTAACCTCTCTTTGACTCCTGTATTAACTTCCAATTCCCTCCCATGCATTCCATAACCTTCCTAGTTGATGACTGAATCTTTGGTAAATAAACCAACCTTTTCAGTGTTATTTTAATTTACATTTCCTTCGTCATCCAGGGTGCGCTAGCTTTGGTTGTGCCATCTTTTCCCTTCAACGTAACATGCCTAGCTTGTATTTGAACTATCTCTTTGCTGAATGCCCTCCATATCTCCATTACTGCCTTACTCTGCAATCGCCTTCCCTGTGCGTGGATCCTTCTTAAAGCACTGAAATGAACTCTTCCCCAGTTGAACATTTTTACTGTTGATATTTTCTCTTCTCCTTCCATAATTACTTTCAACCAAATGATGTTGTGTCACTCTGAGCGAGATGATCTTTTACTGTAACACACTTCACTCGGTCCTTACTCATTTCTCACAATCAGATCCAACATTACTCTCTTCCCTGTTGGACTGGAGACGTATTTTTTGGGAAAGTTCTCCTGTGCACATATTGGAAATTTCTCTCCTTTCTAACCCTTAACACCATGTTTTTCCCCAGTCTGTATTAGGGGTAATTAAAGTCTCCTAATATTACTGCTTACACTTGTTAACATGCTTTGGAAATTTTCTGACAAATTTGCTCATCTATCTCCTTAATGAATTCTATAAGGAATTCCCAACAGGGTAACAACTCCAAGATAAAAGCAAAAAACTGCGGATGCTGGAAATCCAAAACAAAAACAAAAATACCTGGAAAAACTCATCAGGTCTGACAGCATCTGTGGAGAGGGACACAGTTAACGTTTCGAGTCAGTATGACTCTTCACCAGAACCAGAGTCATACGGACTCGAAACGTTAACTGTGTTCCTCTCCGCAGATGCTGTCAGACCTGCTGAGCTTTTCCAGGTATTTTTGTTTTTGTTTAGGGTAACAACTCCATCTCCTTTCCTCAACTCAAACCAAATAGATTCAGTTCTAGAACCATCTAATCCTTTCTAATTGGAACTGTAATATTATCCTTAATCAATATGGCTACCCTGAGGAACTCCTGCAGTGATATCCAGCGACTGAGATGATTGACCTGCAACAACCACAACTATCATCCTTTGTACTACGTATGACTCCACCAGTGGAGAGATTTCCTCCTGATTTCCAATGCTGCCAGTTTGGCTGGGTCTCCTTGATGCCACACTTGGTCAAATGCTGCACTTGATGTCAAGGGCAGTCACTCTAACCTCACCTCTGGAGGTCTATGTTTGGACCAAGGCTATAATGAGGTCAGGAGTCGAGAGGCCCTGGCAGAACCCAAACTGAGTTTCAGTGAGCAGGTTTTTGCTGAGTAAGTGTCGCTTGATGTCAGTGTCATGCCCCCTTCCATCGCTTTGCTGATGAATGTTATTGGGTGGTAATTGGCTGGATTGGATTTGTCCTGCTTTTTGTGGACAGGACATACCTGGGCAATTTTCCACATAGCCGGGTAGATGCCAGTGTTGTAGCTGTACTGGAACAGCTTGGCTAGGGGCATGGCAAGTTCTGGAGCACAAGTCTTCAGTACTATTGCTGGAATATTGTCAGGGCCCATAGCCTTTGCAGTAGCCTCTGCCTTCAGCTATTTCTTGATATCACATGGAGTGAATCGAATTGGTTAAAGACTGGTATCTGTGATGCTGGGGACCTCAGGAGGAGGCCGAGATGGAGCATCCATTCTGCACCTATGGCTGAAGAGTGTAGCAAATACTTCAGCCTTAACTTTTGCACAGATGTGCTGGGCTCCTGCTTCATTGTGGGTGGGGATATTTGTGGAGCCTCCTCCTCCAGTTAGTTATTTAATTGTCCACCACCATTCACAAATGGATGTGGCAGGACTACAGAACTTAGATCTGATGAGTTGGTTGTGGGATCACTTAGCTCTGCCTATCACTTGCTGCTAATGCTGTTAGGCACGCAAGTAGTCCTGAAATGTAACTTCACCAGGTTGACACCTAATTTTTAGGTATGCCTGGTGCTGTTCCTGACATGCCCTCCTGCACTCTTCGTTGAACCAAGGTTGATCCCCTGGCTTGATGGTAATGGTAGAGTTGGGGATATGCTGGGCCATTGGGTTACAGATTGTGTTTGAGTACAATTCTGCTGCTGCTGATGACCCACAGCGCCTCATGGATATCCAGTTTTGAGCTGCTAGGTCTGTTTGAAATCTATCCCATTTAGCACGGTGGTAGTGCCACACAACACGCTGGAGGGTATCCTCAATGTGAAGGCGGGATTTCGTCTTCACAATGACTGTGCGGTGGTCACTCCCATTGATTTAAAGGGTCTGGAAGACTGACACTTTTACTGGGCTATAATAAAATGGAATTTTTTTGTAGAAAATGCAAATTCATCAATGAATGTTTTTTTCTAAATAGCTTTTTTTAAACATCCTGTCACTATAGCGTTCATTGCTCCTTTATGAAGCCGAATTCTTCTCTCGTTGGGTGGGTCTGTGCCCAACCCGAACGAGAGAAAAATAATGTGCGATGACATCGGGCGAGAGTCCTGAGGTCATTGCGCACTCTCGCGATGTTTCGCTCAGCGGGCACGCACGAGAGGAGGCAACGTGTCTGCCGATAATTAAGAGGCCTATTAAGGCCCTTAATCAATTAAGTAAATCTGATTTTTCACTGCCCGTCCAACCATGTGGTTGACCGGCGGGTGAAAAGGCCAAGCGGCCTTTGGATTTTTTATGAAACCTCGTCCATGGGCGGGATGAGGTTTCCAACAGGAATGAAAAATAAAATAAAAATGACGACATCTTGTTTATAACATGTCCCCGCTCATGTGACAGAGAGGACGTGTTTTTAACATTTTTAAAGTCTTTATTTATGTCTTTAAAAATCTCCAGGGAGATTTCGGTGAGTGCACCAGCTCACATGTGCAAATATCCGCGTTCACCATCCTCTCCCCACCACCCCGGCAGCGCTGAGGCTTCCCAGCATGCACTTCACGCTGGCTGGCTGTTAATTGGCCAGCGTGAAATCATGGTCAGGGCCTGGTCGCGGGCGGAGGTCAGTTTTACGACCGGTCCTGGGCCCACCCGCCCGAGGAGGTAAAAATCCCGCCCCGTGGTGTATGGTGGGTAAATAGGTATGGAATTGCCGTAGCTTGGGATCAGGTCATGAGGGGCCATAGGGGGGGCGGGTGGGGGACATGAGGTGGCATGGATAGGGAGTGCGTGAGGAGGAGGGTTTGTGAGGTGTGAGGGGTGCAGGACCTTTCTGTTTTTATTAAAACTTGCCGGCCCCTGCACCTGGCAGCCCCTGGGACTGCCTCCGAACCTTCTCCCTGGTCAGCTGGCCTTCCTGAAGCCAGCACCTGCCCCCTGGCGATGAAGAGCCCGTCCGCGCGGGCACATTTTCCTGAGGCTGGCGGGGCCGAGATGGGCGTTTTACCAATTCCTGCTACCCATCTTGAAGATGAGAATCCAGCCCAGTGACTTTAATAAGAAGCTTATCAATAGCTTCACAGGACAAATAGGGATGGAATTGCATAACAGGAGGAAGGAGGGAGGGAGGGAGGGGTGGATAGAGGGATGGGGTAGGAGGAGAAGAGGGAGGAAAGAAATGTTTACAATTCTCTAGCCATCATGTGTGGAGTTTGCCTTTTCGTGTCCACCAATTTCATATGTAGGTAATGAATGTGGTCTTGTCAATGTTACACACATCCTCCAAACAAATAAATTATTGTCCCTTATCAACAGGTAAAAGGTTTTTCCACATGGGTTTTATAATGTGGTTTGTGAGTTTGCAGTGAAATCCCTTTGCTCTACATCCTGTAGAGGGCATTCTGGGAGAAGATCTAATTAATTCACCAAACACATCAACTGGAAGTTCACTCAGAGTTGGCAGGAGGTGAGGGTGACTGCCCTTGACATCAAGGCAGCATTTGACCGAGTGTGGCATCAAGGAGCCCAAGAAAAACTGGAGTCAATGGGAATCAGGGGAAAACTAATGGAGTTCTGCTCTCTTAGCAAAGAATACATAATGAGGCTCAGGTGACCATGTCCATGACAGTACCAGTAGGAGTGATCACCACACAGTCATTGTAGAGACGAAGTCCCGCCTTCACATTGAGGATACCCCCCATCGTGTTGTGTGGCACTACCACCGTGCTAAATGGCATAGATTTCGAACGGATCTAGCAACTCCAGGCTGGGCATCCATGAGGTGTTGTGGGCCATCAGCAGCAGCAGAATTGTACTCAAACACAATCTGTAACCTCATGGCCTGGCATATCCCCCACTCTACCATTACCATCAAGTCAGGGGATCAACCCTGGTTCAATGAAGAGTGCAGGAGGGCATGTCAGGAGCAGCATCAGGCATACCCAAATACGAGGTGTCAACCTGGTGAAGCTATAAGACAGGACAACTTGTGTGTCAAACAGCATAAGCAGCAAGTGATAGACAGATCTCAGCAATCGCACAACCAACGGATCAGATCTAAGCTCTGCAGTCCTGCCACATCCAGTCGTGAATGGTGGTAGACAATTAAACAACTCACTGGAGGCGGAAACTCCACAAATATCTCCATCCTCAATCATGGAGGAGCCCAGCACATCAGTGCAAAAGATAAGGCTGAAGCATTTGCTACAACCTTCAGCCAGGAGTGCTAAGTGGGTGATCCATCTTGGCCATCTCTGGAGGTCCCCAGCATCACAGATGCCAGTCTTCAGCCAATTCGATTCGCTCCATGTGATTCAAGAAACGGCTGAAGGCACTGGATACTGCAAAGGCTATGGGCCCTGACAATATTCCGGCAATAGTACTGAAGACTTGTATTGGAGAACTTGCCACGCCCCTAGCCAAGCTGTTCCAGTACAACTACAACACTGGCATCTACCCAGCTATGTGGAAAATTGCCCAAGTATGTTCTGTACACAAAAAAAAAAGGACAAATCCAACCCGGCCAATTACTGCCCCATCAGTCTACTCTCCATCATCAGTAAAGTAATGGAAGGGGTCATCAACAGTGCTATCAAGCGGCACTTGCTTAGCAATAACCTGCTCACTGATGCTAGATTTGGGTTCCACCAGGGCCACTCAGCTCCTGACCTCATGACAACCTTGGTTCAAACATGGACAAAAGAACTGAACTCCCGAGGTGAGGTGAGAATGACTGCCCTTGACATCAAGGCAGCATTTGACTGAGTGTGGCATCAAGGAGCCCTAGCAAAACTGGAGTCAATGGGAATCAGGGGGAAAACTCTCCGCTGGTTGGAGTCATACCTAGCACAAAGGAAGAGGGTTGTGGTTGTTGGCGGTCAGTCACCTCAGCTCCAGGACATCACTGCAGGAGTTCCTCAGGGTAGTGTCCTCCGCCCAACCATCTTCAGCTGTGTCATCAATGAGGTCATCATAAGGTCAGAAATGGGGATTTTCACTGATGTTTGCACAATGTCCAGCACCATTCGCGACTCCTCAGATACTGAAACTTGTCCATATCCAAATGCAGCAAGACCTGGACAATATTCAAGCTTGGGCTGAAAAGTGGCAAGTAACATTCGCACCACACAAGTGCCAGGCAATGACCATCTCCAACAAGAGAGAATCCAACCATCGCCCCTTGATGTTCAATGGCATTACCATCACTGAATCCCCCACTATCAACATCCTGGGGGTTACCATTGACCAGAAACTGAACTGGACTAGCCATAGAAATACTGTGGCTACAAGAGCAGGTCAGAGGCTCGGAATCCTGCAGTGAGTAACTCACCTCCTGACTCCCCAAAGCCTGTCCACCATCTACAAGGCACAAGTCAGGAGTGTGATGGAATATTCCCCACTTGCCTGGATGAGTGCGGCTCCCACAACACTCAAGAAGCTCGACACCCTTTAGAGAAGAAGTAGAGAAGTGTTTTTGATCAGCACTCCATTCATCTTCTTAAATATTCGCTCCCTCCACCGCTGGTGCACAGTGGCAGTGGTGTGTACCATCTGTGGGGGAGGGTGAGGGGGGTGCAGCATGTTGCTGCCGGCAAAATGCTGGTGGCACAGGAAAATGGCCTTCAGTTGGCGTCTTAATTATTTCAGTTGGATACCCTCCTCTGGTTGCTGGGCAGCTGTTCCTGTCACTGAGAAAATGGCCCCTTGCACAGCATTTACCCGCTTCCCAACCTGTCTCCAGAGCAGTGACAAAACCCCAGCCAAAGGTTCAGATCAATAATGTTCTTCTGAAGTGGTGAAAGGTCATTAACCCGAAACATTGACTCCGTTTCTCTCTCCACAGTTGCTGTCTAACCTGCTGAGTTTTTCCTGCATTTTCTGCTTTTAATTTAAGATTTCTAACACCTGCAACATTTTGCTTTCATGCTGGTGTTGGGTGTCCACAGGTTTTACAGCATGGAGCACTGTGACACATATTCCAAACCAGTCAACTTGGCATCCTTCCATCTACGAGAGTTGGTGAACACACAGCAAACAATCCATTTAGGAGGTGTCTTCACTCAGTGAACCTTTGCTGACGGCTGTGAAGGCCAATCCCTGAGAGGCAGGTTCTTCCATAAGTGCCACACAGGAAGTTACCAAGTGACGTTGTGGTTGTTGTTTTCAGCATTGGCTCCTGTGGCCGAGCCGCTGCAGCCACTGGTCATCGTGGTACTTTGCGCCCGTCCACATGAGGCGTCGCCATTTCTCTCTTTCGACAGTTAGTGACTCCCAGGTGCGAGAGTCGATGTTTAGGGCCCTCCTGTCACACCTACAAGCATCCTTGAAGCAGAGCCTTGAACATCCCACTGGTCACCTGGCTCCGGCTACCTCACCACACAGAAAGCCCTTGGGCATGCGACCATCCTCCATCCTGCCAATGTGCCCAATCCACTGAAGCCGCCTCTGTTTTATCAGCGCCGGCACAGTTGGGAGATCTGCGTTTGAGAGGACTGCCACTTTTGTGATTGTGTCCTGCCAGGATATACTCCGAACATGATACAGACAGGGGAAGGTTAGAAATTGTTGAGCTTCTTTTCCTGGTAGCTGTGCGTTGGCCACCTTTCACAGCCATACAGCAAGGTGCTGAGATCACAGGCCTTATAAACCATCAACTTGGACTGAAGAGTCAGCTTGATGTTATCCCATGTATAATTCATGAGCTGGTCAAGGGTGGTTGCTGCTTGCCTTATGCGTATATTAAGCTCCATACCAAGGGACTGATTGTCTGTCACCATGGACCTGAGGTAACATTATTTGCTCACCATTTCCAGCAGGATGTTATTTAGTGTTGATCAGGGGCGGAAATGCAACAACTTGTCCCATAACCATGGCTTTCTTGATGCTGTCAGTCAGGGAGAACAAGTTACAGACACGGGAGAGACAGCCCATGTGTCTTTGTAGCCGAGTTTCCGTGTGGGTGACTCGCACAGCTTCGAGTGGAGGAGTTCTCGAATCAGGACACCATGTGTTTTTGACGTTGCTTTCAGTCTTTGATAGATTGTAGAGCCTGCCTACTTGTGTAAGTGAAGCCCTTGCATATCAGTAGCCAAGGTGAAGGTCAGCAACGGAGAAGAAACCAAACTGAGTGGGGGCTAGACACAGCTCTGTTTCACTCCTGTCTTCACTCTAAAACTGTCGGTAGTGGTGACATCAAACTAATTCAGTGCAGTGCATATTGTCATAGCAGGAACAGATGAGACTGAGGAGCTTTAGTGGGCAGCCAACTTATCCCCAAATCTTGTAGAGTCCTGCCCTGGCTGACAGTGTTGAATGCCATAGTGAGACCTATGAAGGTCAGGGGTATACCCCAGTCCCTACAAGCGCTATAGGCAGCTAAAGTAGCATCCAGTTGGAATGACTTTTTAGGGCTCTGATTTACATTTTTCATGTGAATTCTGCCCGAGTCAGACAGATATATTAATCACTAAAAAAAAAAGCACAGCAGTGTTAAAAGGGCCCTGTGGAAGGAATGAGTGGCAAATGTGCCGATTGAATTTTACCTCCCTCATCGCAGGCAGCACCTTCCAGGTCACAACAACTTGCTGAATAAAAACAAATCCTCCTCATCCTCCCACCTCAAGCTTGTTTTTATTTTTGTCAATTATCTTAAATCTGTTTCTTCTAGTCTCACCAGATAATTGAATTCGCTCATCCCTGGTATCATCCTAGTAAATCTCCTCTGCACCCTCTCCAAGGCCTCCTTGAACTCCTTTCTAAAATGTGATGGCCAGAATTGGACACAAATACTCCAGCTGAGGTCTAACCAACAATTTATTAATGGTTCAGTGCAACAGCATTGCTTTTGCACCTCACTGATGAACCCAATTTGGCAGCTTCATCGATTTTCTGGCTGCCTTCAAAGATTTGCATGTATACACACACCCCCCCTCCTCCTCCCCTATTCTCTCTGATCCCCCCTTTAAAATGCCTCTCCTCATTTTTTTCTTCTAAAATGCATCCTTTGGAATGGAGCATATTTGATATTCTGTTACTACTCTCTTCCATTTGGAATAAAGGGTCTGTGACTATAAAAAGAACATTCTCTTATGCTTTCTACATAAACTCTTCTTGAATGTCATGACACGTGACTCGAATGATTTCTCTTTGCTCCCAGCACAGTGGAACCCAGTGGAAGTAAATTTGAAAGCACTAATAAATATTTAAATGTTATTTGAAAATGCTACTCATGACTTTATAATTGTTACAGTGAATGATTGAGTTTATGCAAATGTATAGCAAGAATAATAAATTCACCCAAATACAGGTAAGACGATCTGAATATTTGATTTGATGCTGTATAGACTCTTCATGCACCACTAGTGGAAGTATGTGCAGGAAAATAGGTCTCAAATATTCACAGTTTAATTGTATAGGAACACTGCAGTGACTGAATAACGAGATCTAAATTAATTGAAGGTCCAAGAAAGATAAGGTGCAAGAAAACTAATACTAGTGAGGCCTATGAGCGGTACAGAAGTGAGTCATGGATTATTAAAATGAGATATGGGACAAAATAAAATTTGACTGTCGGTAGCAGATGCAGGTTGCAAACAAATGGCTAATCGTTGTTGCAGGAGACAATAGAGGTCTTTGAAAAGCTGATCCAGGTAATAATATATAAACGCTGTAAAATGTCAAGAGGAATGATGTCTTGAATTTAAAATTCTCATCATTTTCAAAACCCGCCACTGCCTTGCCTCTCTCTACCTCTGTAATCTCCTCCAGCCCTACAACCCTCCAAGATTTCTGCTTTCCCCCAACTTTGGCCTCTTGAGCATCCCCAGTTTTCTTCACGCCACCATTAGTGGCCGACCTTCAGCTGTCAGGGTCCTACACCCTGGAGTTCCCTCCCTAAACCCCTCTGTGTTGTTCCTTCTCTCCTTCTTTAAGAAGTTCCTTCAAACCTACCTCTTAGACCAAGTCCTGTCCTACTATCTGCTTATGTGGCTGGCTGGCAAATTTTGTTTGATCCTCTCTTGTGAAACATCTTGGGATGTTTTAGTACTTGAACCGAGTGAATAAAAGCAAGTTGTTGTTATGGGGACCACAGGAGGGCTAATTTTACAGAATTGTGCCTGCACTACTGACCCTGACTCCAAATTGTGAGGAGTGTACCCCCCCAAATTCCTGCCCTGACCCCAAAATCTGAGCAGACAAGGCTTTGTGATTTTGCAATGTTATTAAAGGGTGGGAAACGTTCTGTGCATTCACTGGAAGACCAGAATTGCATTTATCCAAAATAAATATTTATGCCGTCATGTAAATATTCTAACGAGGCTCCCACTTGCTTCAGGAGGATGAATTGCATGGGAATTGTTGGGACTTGAGTATGAAATTGGTACAAAATTTTGACCAAGGGGGACGTGCTGGAAATCACCCCGATTATCTTCCTGAAGGATGGGATGTGAAATATAAAACTCAATCCACTTCTAAACCTAAACAAATAATTACAAGCAGCAATGTTCTGAATAAATTATATGATTCTAAGTCACTTGAGGAATAAAATTTGTAACAGATATTATAAGATTCTGTTAGTAATGTTTTTTTTTGGTCAATTTTTGTGCTCAAAAAAACCAGGACTGATGAATTGGATGTTCTGCTCATTAGGCCCATCCCTGGCCTAATACAATTGGTTTTGTCCGTATTTACCCTGTTCACTCAAACTCCTTGGGAGGTGACCAGCTGCAGACGAAGCCTCCAACACATATGAACATATAAACCAGGAGCAGGAGTAGGACTAGGAGTAGTCTGCTCTGCTATTCAATAAGATCATGGCTGATCTGACTCTAACCTCCTGAGTGAGCAGGGCAAATACGGACAAAACCAATTGTATTAGGGCCAGGGAACAGGCCTAATGAGCAGAACATCCAATTCATCAGTCCTGGGTTTTGAGCACAAAAATTGACCAAAAAAAAAAATATTGCTAACAGAATATTACAGTATCTGATACCAATTTTATTCCTCAAGTGACTTAGAAGGGTAACCTTTCACTCCCTTGTTCATCAATAATCTACCTACCTCTGCCTTCAAAACATTCAAAGACTCTGCTTCCAATGGATTTTGAGGAAGGGTGTTGGAAGGAAACTTGTCAAGACCCCTCAGGATCTTGTGTTTCAATCAAGTCACCTCTTACACTTCTGAACTCCAGCGTTACAAGCCTAGCCTGTCTAACCTTTCTTCATAAGGCAACCCGGCCATTCCTGGTATTAGTTTAGTAAACCTCCTCAGAACTGCTTCCAACACATTTACCTCCTTAAATAAGGTGACTAATACTGTACACAATACACCAGATGTGGTCTCACCAGTGTCCTGTACAACTGAAGCATAACCTCCCTACTTTTGTATTCAATTCCCCTTGCAATAAACAATAACATTCTATTAGTTTTCCTAATTACTTGTTGTACCTGCATACTGGCCTTTTGCGATTCATGCATTAGGACACCCAGATCCCTCTGCATCTCAGAGCTCTGCAATCTGTCACAATTTAGATAATATGCTTCTTTGATACTCTTCCAGCCAAAATGGACAATTTCACATTTTCCCACATTATACTCCATTTGCCAGACCTTTGCCCACTCACTTAACCTATCTATGTCCTTATGGAACCTCCTTAAGTCCTCTTCACAGCTTACTTTCCTACCCATCTTATTATCAACAGCAAATGTAGCAACCATACCTTTGATCACTTCATCCAAGTCATTTATATAAATTGTGGGGAGAATTTTCTCCCCGTCAGGGGCGTTGGACGGGAGCGGGTGTGGGCGGACGCGTAGCTGATCGTCGCCCACAACCGGCTGCGTGCCGCCATTTTATGTGATGCGTACCCGGAAGCGCTGAGCGCTCCCTGTACGGACAGGGGGGGGTGAGCAGGCTGAGTTGGGGTCTGCGCTCTTTTGCTCATGTGCGCGAAAGAGTGTAGAAATCTCTCTGAAGCACAGAGCTGCCTCAGGGAGATTAGTTTGATGTTTGAAAATTTTAATAAAGTGAAAATTTTTTTTTAAAGACATGTCCCCTCATGTGACAGTGTCACATGACACTGACAGTGTCACATGACACTGACAGTGTCACATGACACTGACAGTGTCACATGACACTGACAGTGTCACATGACACTGACAGTGTCACATGACACTGACAGTGTCACATGAGCTGGGACAGGTCAATGAATTTTATGAAAATTTTTAATTAAACTTTAAAAACCTTCATGAAACCTCATCCTGCCCGTGGATGAGATTTCATAATAAATGCGAAGGCCGCCTGGGCTCTTCGCCTGCCCAATAGCCTTAAGGTTGGACGGACCGCTCAGTTAATTAGCTTAACTGGTGTTTAAATGGCCTTAATAGGCCTTTAACAGTTCAATGGGCACACAGCCGACTCCAGAGCGTGCCCGCCGAACTCAAGCTCTGAATGACGCGCAGTGACATCGGGTCGCCCCCCACACACCGAACTGAAAATCCTGGCCTGTAAAAAGTTGAGGGCTCCACACTGATCCCAGTGGCACACCACTCGTTACATCCCCCCCAACCAGAAAAAGACCCATTTATGTTTACTCTGCTCCCTGTTAGCTAACCAATCTTCTATCCATGCCAATATGTTACCCCCTCCACCAGGAGCTTTTATTTTCTGCAATAACATTTGATGCTGCACCTTATCAAATGCCTTCTGAAAATCGAAGTACAGAACATCCACCAGTTCCCCTTGATCCACAGCACATGTTACTCCTTCAAAGACCTCCAAAAAATTGGTTAAACATGAATTTCTCTTCACAAAACCATGTTGACTCTGCCTGATTGCCTTGAATTTTTCTAAGTGCCCTGCCATAACATATTTAATACTAGCTTCCAACATTTTCCCTATGACAGATGTTAAGCTAACTGGTCTGTAGTTTCCTGCTTTCTGTCTCCTTCCTTTTAGAATAATGGAGTTACATTTGCTATTTTCCTGTCTAATGGAACCTTCCCCGAATCAAGGGAATTTTGGAAAATTAAAACCAACGCATCAACTATCTCACTAGACACTTCTTTTAAGACCCTAAGATGAAGTTTATCATGACCCGAGCACTTGTCAGTCCGCAGCTCCAACAATTTGCTCAGCACCACTTCTCTGGTGATTGTAATTTTCCCGAGTTCCTCCCTACCTTCCAGTTCCTGTTTTACGGCTATTTCTGGGATGTTACTTGTATCCTCTATAATTAAGACTGATGCAAAATACCTGTTCAATTCATCTGCCATCTCCTTGTTTTCCATTATCAATTCTCCACATGCACTTTTTATAGGACCAAAGCTCACTTTGTTAACTATTTTCTTATTTAAATATACATAGAAACTCTTACTATCTGTCTTTATATTACTAGCTAGCTTTCTCTCATTCTCCAATTTTTCCCTCCTTATTAATCGTTTTATCATTCTTTGCTGTTCTTTATGTTGTCCAATCTTCTGACCTACCATCTGTCTTTGTGCAATTATATGCTTGTTCTTTAAGTTTCATGCTTTCTTTAATTTTTTTTGTTAACCACAGATGGTGAGTCCTCCCTTTGGAATTTTACTTTCTTGGTGAAGTGTGTCCTTAGTGTTCCATGTAACCATGGAAACCTCTTCTGATTGGAGGGAGCATTACCATCAGGTGCTCTCTGGTTGGATTTAAGCTCTTCTGATCTGAGCTCATCAAGTTCTCAGTCTAACTAGGGAACTTATCTTGCTGTGGTTACAGCCCAATGCACCAGCGTTAAGTACCTTGTCAGACTCATGCAAATAGACCATTAGAATTTTTGTTGTAGGCAAATAGAAATGTGCATGGTGAACATGGATTGTAGATGGATAAATTAAGACGCTGAATGAGAACTATGGAGAGGGAGGCAGTGGCATAGTGGTATTGCCACTGGAGCAATAATCTGGAGACCCAGGGGTAATGATCTGGGGACCTGGGTTCAAATTGCACCATGGCAGATGGTGGAATTTGAATTCAATAAAAATCTGGAATTAAAAGTCTAATGATGACCATGAAACCATTGCTGATTGTCATAAAACCCATCTGGTTCACTAATGACCATTAGGGAAGGAAATTTGCCTGGTTTGGCCTACATGTGACTCCAGACCTTGACTCTTAAGTGCAAGGGGAAATTAGGGATGGGCAATAAATGTTGGCCTAGCCAGTGATACCCACATCCCATGAGCAAATAAAAAAAAAATCAAGTGTAGGGTTGTTGTATTCCTACAGGAACCCCATCCACTCTCCAATTCCCCCATTCGGTCAAACAGCCCCTATGTTATGTTCTACTGTTGGGCCACAAGCCTCTGCTCACATTCTCTTAAAGGTATATTGCACCTCAGAGCACCACACTTTGTTTCTCCATCTTCAATATTTTCATGATTTCAAAATAAATTTTTTTAAAAGAAATCAACAGAAGTACACAATCGTCAGCACTAAGCAAGGATGTGGTAGAGTAATGGTTCAATTGCTCGACTAGTAATCCAGAAAGCTCGACGAATAAGCCAAGGGATGGGAGTTAACATCTCATCTTGTGAGTTTGTGAGTTTGAGAATTTGAATTGAGTTTAAAAAAAATTAGTAAATGAAAACAAGTTGCCCTCAGTAAAAGTGAGTGAGAAGCTGCCAGATTGTCGTAAAACCCCAATTGGTTCATTCATGTCCTTTAAGAAGGAAACCTGCCATCCTTACACAGTCTGGTCTATAGGCGACTCCAATTCCTCACCAATGTGCTTAAACTCTTAACTGTCCTCTGAAGCAACTCCACGGGCAGAATATAATGCCCCCCCCACCCCCCCCACCCCCAACCCGGCTACTCTACCACAGCCTTGTTTAGCCCTGACAATTGTGTGCTTCTGTTGATTTCTTAAAAAAATTCTATTTTGAAATCATGGGGAGAATTTTCCCCCCACGTTGGGGGTGGGGTTGTGCGGGGGCAGACGGGAGTGGGCGTGAACCCAATTGGCGCCCCCGATTGGGTCCGCGCCACCATTTTACGTGGGCAGGCTAATTAATGGCCGCCCAGCGTGACGTGTGTTCAGGAGCCCTGTGCGCTCCCTGTGCGGGTGGGGGTGTTGCGGGGGGTTCCCTGAGTCCGGGTCTCCGCTTTTTCATGCGCATGCATGTGAAAGAGAGCAGAAATCTCCCTGAGGCACAGAGGAGATTAGTTTAAGGTTTAAAAATTTAAATAAAGAAAATAAACTATTTTAAGACACGTCCCCTCGTGTGTCAGTGTCACATGAGCTGGGTCATGTCAAGGAGCATTAATGAAAAAATCTATTTAAGTTATAAACCCTTCATGAAACCTCATCCCGCCCGTGGATGAGGTCCCATGAAAAATGCGAAGGCCGCCTGGGCTCTTCACCCCCCCGACAACCTTAAGGTTGAACGGGCAGCTCAGTTTATTATTTTAGTTGATATTTAAATGGCCTTAATAAGCCTTTGACAGTTCAGCAGGAGCGCAGCCCAGCTGAAAATCTAAATGATGCGCGGTGACGTTGGGACGCCCGCCCGACATCACCCCGCATCATTTAATGCCTCAGTGAGCAGGCCCCGCCCCAACTTGCCGAGCCGAAAATCCTGGCCGATGAAAATATTGAAGGTGGAGAAACAGTGTGGTGCTCTGAGGTGCAATACACCTTTAAGCGAATGTGAGCAGATGCTTGTGGCCCAACAGTAGAACATAACCCAGAGGCTGTTTGACCGAATGGGGGAATTGGAGAGTGGGTGGGGTTCCTGTAGGAATACAACAACCCTACAACTTGATTTTTTTTTTTATTTGCTCATGGGATGTGGGCATCACTGGCTAGGCCAACATTTATTGCCCATCCCTAATTTCCCCTTGCATTTAAGAGTCAACCACATCTGGTTCACTAATGCCCTTGAGGGAAGGAAACCTGGTGAGTCTGGAGGTGGTGGGGGGGATGGTCGTGTGATTGGATGGGAGGTTGTGGGGTTGAGACCACGCTTCCTTTCCATCTTACTCTGAATAAGTCTGGGGTAGGAAGGTGTGCGGTTTAAGAGCTGCAGTTGCAGGCAGGGGACTCGCCATCCAGTGAGGCTTCCCAGCAAATGCTGTTGGGTTTGTCTGCTGCCCTTCTAGTGGGGCTCCCTCATTCAAAGTCACTCCGTATGGGATCGAGGGATCCAACACGGGAAGGGGCCACACAGGATGCCACCCACTGGACCTTGCTGTCCACCCCCCAGCTGGCCTGTGGCCCCCCTCCCTGGGAACCCCATCCTGCCCCACTTACCTGTCTCTGGAGGATCCATCACCCACCCTCTGGGTAGGCCGCAGTGCAATACCGGCAGCAGCCACCCTTCCCAGCAGTCCTGCTGGTACTGCGGAGCTGCCAGCCTTTGATTGGTTGGCAGCTCCAGGGGGTGGGATTCCCTCCCTACTAGGGTCTTAATTCAGTGCGAGGTCCAGGTAAGTGCCTGGTTACCTTGGAATAGCATCGGGCCTCCTGGGAAAAGATGACATGGAGCTCCCACTGATTCCCTAAGGAGTGGTTGGGAACCACATCACAGCCACTGAATTCTGTCCAATGTACCAACGTGCCAGTGAGACATTAAAATGTGAGGCTCTGTCTGTCTACAGATTCCACAGCACTGTATGGAAGAAGAACAGGGGAGTCCACCCCGGTGTTTATTTATTTAACTGGTTTGTCCCAACATTTAATCAATCGACATCATCAAAGCACATTATCTGGTCATTATCATATTACTATTTGTGCAAGATTACCGTGTGCAAATTGGCCGCCATGTTTCCCAATGTTACAAAAGTGACAATGCTTCAAAAATGACTTTATTGGCTGGAAGGTGCTCTGGGTTGTCCTGAGGTTGTTGAAAGGCATGACAGAAATTGAAGACTTTCTTCAAGCCCCCACAACATTCTCAAGGAGACTGTATAGCGATGGGCAATAAACTCTGTCCTTGGCAGCCATGCCCACACCGAATATGAATAAAGCAAAGATAAAGCTTGCCTCTCTCTCCTTTAGCACTGGTGTACAGTCTCAAATGCCTGGAGCCTGTAATCCAGAATCCTAGCAATGGAACTGATTCTAGTTTTGTGTGGGAGAGACATTCTTTGCTGGGGTTGCGAGAAAGGAGAGTTTTTGTTTCGTTTGAATTCGGGCATTTCAGGCCCAGATGATCAACTGCTTCAGACCTGAGGGGGAATAAAGAAGATGATTTCTATTGAAAGCTGCGTGGGCGAGATCACAATTGCTTTGCAAATGAGAGTTCGCGCGACAAGGAGATTCAATCAGACAGCTCCATTTGAAAAAAAAAACTCCACCCAAAGTTTTCTTGGAAAAATTCTCAATTTTCTCCTTTGTGCTCATAATAACATAAGAGACGTTTCAGAAAAATAATGGCATGATCCTCCCAACGTTTTAACCATTACATATTTTTGAAATCATTATCCAATTTTCACAAATTTGATTTTGAACAGTAGCAGGAGACTGATGGAGCTGTGCACATCCAGTATAGAGGATGGAGTGCTCAATCCACACCGGATGTGTGCCAGTACCATATCGGTCAAAGCAGAAAGAGAGGTTTGAAATAGGTGTTTGTCCCGTAGGCAAATAAAGGGCCTCACAGGGGATGCTGTAGACCTCCAATGAAAAGGGATTTTTAAAATATCCACCTATATAAATGTGGAGGTGGGAGACACATTGCTGCTCCACTGCAATGTCAGAACTGATAGCTGGGCCCCCCACCCATCAGCGAGAACGCGCTCGGGCACGAGAGGGAATGTACGGCCCGCGGGCACGCGCCACGCGAGAGTTTTAGGTAGGAAACAATATTAGAACAAGGAGATTCCTGACCCAAGGTGCCTACGCTAACAACACCGGAGATACATGTGCTGAACAGGGAGGTTGCAACCTTAGGACAGTTGGAGGTGATTGGAAGGGACAAGCTGGTCAGGAGTAAACAGAAGGTCCAAGGAATCTCAGCCTGAAAGTGAATCATTGACACAGTACCCAGACCAAATGGTTGATCTTCTAAGTTTTGATAAGCATTTGACTTGAGATTTTTAGGGTCCAAGTCCAATGGGTGTAGAAGGAAAGTGAAGTTAAGGCACTTGATTGAATCAACATCCTGGGGGTTACCATTGACCAGAAACTGAACTGGACTAGCCATATAGATACTGTGGCTACAAGAGCAGGTCAGAGGCTGGGAATCCTGCAGAGAGTAACTCACCTCCTGACTCCCCAAAGCCTGTCCACCATCTACAAGGCACAGGTCAGGAGTGTGATGGAATACTCCCCACTTGCCTGGATGAGTGCAGCTCCAACAACACTCAAGAAGCTTGGCACCATCCAGGACAAAGCAGCCTAGGGATGGGTAATAAATGCTGGTCCAGACAGTGAAGGCCACATCCTGTGAATGGATTAAAAAAAGAGTCTGCTTCATTGGCACCCCATCCGCAAACATTCACTCCCTCCACCACCGACGCACAGTAGCAGCAGTGTGTGTACCATCGACAAGAAGCACTGCAGAAACTCACCAAGGCTCCTTAGACTGCACCTTCCAAACCCACGAGCTCTGCCATCAAGAAGGACAAAAGCAGCAGATGCAGCAGTTCGGGAGTGCAGGCTTTTGACCAGAAGCAGCCTGCAGCCTTAAAAGGCGCACTCTAATATCAGACAGCTTGGGAAAGGGGTTGGGGATTCCAGAATTGGGGCCCTCCCGGCCATTTTGAAAGGTGTTCCTGAGTCACCTGGACTCAGTGAAAATCCAGGCCACAGGAACAGCAGGAGGCATTTAGCCCTCGAGCCTGTCTCATCATTTAATGAGATCGTGGCTGATCTGTGACTGTATGGGGCTGGGGAAGGTTCATGTTGAGCATAAACACAGGCATTGACTCGTTGGGTTAAATGGTCTGTTTCAATGCTGGAAGTTTTATGGAATTCCGTGTAATGGCTCGAACTTGAACTACACGACCTGTACAGTAAATTGACTGGGTTGGTGAAGTGCACTGAAGGGACATTGATTGGAAATAAAACTTGTAACTATGGTCCTCTGTTCGAGCAGGGCCATCTCCACCAGCTCTCCGAGACTGATCCTCCTGATATCCCTCAAGCCGGCTGCATAGGATTAGTGAACCTGCGATCCAATGATAATTCACAATTGGGCAAAACCTTTTACCTTGCAATAATGAAAAATAAAAACACGCATGTCTTGTAAATAGGGCAGGAAATGCTCCAGGACATGTTGTCCAGATGTCACTACCAATGAAAATGCAATTTAACGAACATTATTAACAACATGAGCACATTGATGTTGTAAATGTGATCTCGACAGGAACCAGTAACATTTTTTTTTAAAGAATTCCAAAAACCAGATATTTACTAAAAGAATGAAACCACAAGGTTCACAATTTAATCAAAAGAATTTTACAGCACAAAATCAAAGAATGTGAACCAGTTTTGTTTAAGGTAGTAACAATATAATGACCACAATTATTTATTCTTTCTCCTTGGACATGGGATGTGGGTGTCGCTGGCTGGGCCAGATTTATTGCCCATCCCTAGCTGCCCTTGAGAAGGTGGTGGTGAGCTGCCACCTTGAACCGCTGCAGTCTATGTGGTGTAGGTACACCCACAGTGCTGTCAGGGAGGGAGTTCCAGGATTTTGACCCAGCGACAGTGAAGTAACGGCGATATATTTCTAAGTCAGGATGGTAAGTGACTTGGAGGGCATTGTTCAGCTGGTGGTGTTCTGCTGCCTTTATCCTTCTAGGTGTTAGAGGTCATGGGTTTGAGTTCGAAAAGATAGGCAGGTTGGCAGAGGGGGTGGGGTTGCTTTGTTAGTAAGAAATGAAATTAAATCGATAGCAAGAAACGATGTAGGGTCAGATGATGTAGAATCTGTGTGGGTAGAGTTGAGGAATCGCAAAGGTAAAAAAAACCATAATATGAGTTATGTACAGGCCTCCGAACAGTAGTCAGGATGTGGGGCACAAGATACACCAGGAGATAGAAAAGGCGTGTAAGAAAGGCAAGGTTACAGTGATCATGGGGGATTTCAATATGCAGGGAGACTGGGAAAATCAGGCTGGTAGTGGATCCCAAGAAAAGGAATTTATGGAATGTCTACAAGATGGCTTTTTGGAGCAGCTTGTGGTGGAGCCCACTAGTGAACAGGCAATTCTAAATTTAGTGATGTGTAATGAGGCAGATTTGATAAGGGAGATTAAGGTGAAGGAACCCTTAGGAGGAAGTGACCATAATATGGTAGAATTTACCCTGCAATTTGAGAGGAAAAAGCTGGAATCAGACGTAACGGTATTACAGTTGAATAAAGGCAACTACAGAGGCATGACGGAAGAGCTGGCCAGAATTGACTAGGAGATGAGCCTAGCAGGAAAGACAGTGGAACAGCAATGGCAGGAGTTTCTGGGAGTAATTTGGGAGACACAGCAAAAGTTCATCCCTAGGAAGAAGAAGCATACTAAAGGGAGGACGAGGCAACCATGGCTGACAAGGGAACTCAGGGACAGCATAAAAGCTAAAGAGAAAGCATACAATGCGGCGAAGAGCAGTGGGAAACCAGGGGATTGGGAAGCCTACAAAGACCAACAGAGGACAACTAAAAAAGAAATAAGGAAGGAGAAGATTAAATATGAGGGTAAACTAGCCAGTAATATAAAAGAAGATTGCAAGAGTTTTTTTAGATATATAAAGGATAAGAGAGACGCAAAAGTAGACATTGGGCCGCTGGAAAATGACGCTGGAGAAGTAGTAGTGGGGAACAAAGAAATGGTGGAGGAACTGAATAGGTACTTTGCGTCAGTCTTCATGGTGGAAGACACGAGTAACATCCCCAAAGTTCAAGAGAGTCGGGTGGCAGAGGTGAGTATGGTGGCCATTACCAAGGAGAAGGTGCTAGGAAAACTGAAAGGTCTGAAGGTGGATAAATCACCTGGACCAGATGGATTACACCCCAGAGTTCTGAAGGAGATAGCTGAAGAGATAGTGGAGGCGTTAGTGTTGATCTTTCAGGAATCACTGGAGTCAGGGAGGGTCCCAGAGGACTGGAAAATCGCTAATGTAACCCTCCTGTTTAAGAAGGGAGTGAGGCAAAAGACGAGAAATTACAGGCCGATTAGCCTGACCTCGGTCGTTGGTAAGATTTTAGAGTCCATTATTAAGGATGAGATTTCAGAATACTTGGAAGTGCATAGTAAAATAGGGCAAAGTCAGCATGGTTTCATCAAGGGGAGGTCATGCCTGACAAATCTGTGAGAATTCTTTGAGGAGGTAATGCGTAGGTTAGACAAAGGAGAGCCAATGGATGTTATCTACTTGGACTTCCAGAAGGCCTTTGACAAGGTGCCGTACAGGAGGCTGCTCAGTAAGATAAGAGCCCATGGTGTTAGAGGCAAGGTACTAGCATGGATAGGAGATTGGCTGTCTGGCAGGAGGCAGAGAGTGGGGATAAGGGGGTCCTTCTCAGGATGGCAGCCGGTGACTAGTGGAGTTCCGCAGGGGTCAGTGTTGGGACCACAACTTTTCACTTTATACATTAATGATCTAGATGAAGGAACTGAGGGCATTCTGGCTAAGTTTGCAGATGATACAAAGATAGGTGGAGGGACAGGTAGTATTGAGGAGGTGGGGAGGCTGCAGAAGGATTTAGACAGGTTAGGAGAATGGGCAAAGAAGCGGCAGATGGAATACAACGTGGGGAAGTGTGAGGTCATGCACTTTGGTAGGAAGAATAGAGGCATAGACTATTTTCTAAATGGGGAGAGAATTCAGAAATCTGGAGTGCAAAGGGACTTGGGAATCCTAGTCCAGGATTCTCTTAAGGTTAACTTGCAGGTTGAGTCAGTTGTTAGGAAAGCAAGTGCAATGTTGGCATTTATTTCGAGAGGACTAGAATATAAAAGCAGGGATGTGCTGCTGAGGCTTTATAATGCTCTGGTCAGACCACATTTAGAATATTGTGAGCAATTTTGGGCCCCATATCTCAGGAAGGATGTGCTGGCCCTGGAGAGGGTCCAGAGGAGGTTCACGAGAACGATCCCAGGAATGAAAGGCTTAACATATGAGGAACGTTTGAGGACTCTGGGTCTATACTCGATGGAGTTTAGAAGGATGAGGGGGGATCTGATTGAAACTTACAGAATACTGAAAGGCCTGGATAGAGTGGATGTGGGGAAGATGTTTCCATTAGTAGGAGAGACTAGGACCCGAGGGCACAGCCTCAGAGTAAAGGAAAGACCTTTTAGAACAGAGATGAGGAGAAACTTCTTTAGCCAGAGAGTGGTGAATCTATGGAATTCATTGCCACAGGAGGCTGTGGAGGCCAGGTCATTGAGCGTATTTAAGACCGAGATAGATAGGTTCTTGATTGGTAAGGGGATCAAAGGTGATGGGGAGAAGGTGGGAGAATGGGGTTGAGAAACTTATCAGCCATGATTAAATGACGGAGCAGACTTGATGGGCCGAATGGCCTAATTTCTGCTCCTATGTCTTATGGTCTTATGGTCTAAAAGGTCCTCCTCATCCTCCCTCTGACAAGGTAAATCATCCCACCCACCGCCTCATTTCCTAAATTCAACCATATGTCCCTCCATCCACCCCCTTTGCTCCTCTTTCCCCCGAGACCAAGCTATGACACTTATCCCACTCCAATGGCCCCTTGGGCACCCTATGCCAAGCTGTGCCATTTCCATGCTCACTGACCCAATATACACTATATAGAACTAATGAACCCTACAATGACAGTAGGATGTGTAAACATTAAAAAAAGCCATTCATTTATTACTTTCCACTATGATTAAGAAAAATTCATTTCACTACAGGACAATAAAAGTGTCAATCATTGAGACCCATTAAAATATCAGTTTCAGAAACTGCAAGCACTTGAAACCACTTAACATTGTGTAAATAAACATCGTGAAATTGACACAGAGAACAAAAAGCAATGATTTTTCTGGGGCTCAGGTGCTTCAACAAGAGCAATGGATGTCTGAGCTTTCAGCCAGGCAAACATAATGTGGCAGGCACATCACCCAAACAGAGTGCAACACAATCACTGACATACTGTCCTCTCTCTTGCAGGACAGGGTAGCACACAATAAAAGGGAGAAGAGCAGAACTGGTGGGGCAAAGGACATCTGTATCTCCTACAGAGGAGATGGTTCTCAGCATCATGGGGTTGCCTGTGTCATCTGGTAGCACCGAGCACACTGAGGACGTTGGTATGTTCCTGCCTTGTTCTCCTTCACATCTCCCAGCTCACCCACATTTTGGTATCTGGCATGATCAACAAGCTGCTGATGGTGTGACCATGAACCTCTCGCTTTCCACCCCCACTACCCCCCCCCCCCCCCACCCCAACCCCACTCCTTTCCCTCACATCAACCCTCCCCTCTACCTGCCACAGCTACAGGGGCCCCAGGAGCAGGAGAGACAGCAACAGCACAGCAATGATGAAGAGGCCCCATCACTTCATCTGATGCTCGCAGACACCAGCTCAGATATTGGCACTGCACCTAGCTTGCAGACTAGTCTAGATTTAAGCTCAGCACATGGTGAGACACTGGGCATGAGTGGGCTGCAACCAGGTCAGTGGGAAAGGGTGGGTTCATGTAGCTCCCTGGAGGATGAGGTAGCAGACGAGTTTTGGTTGCAGAAGGCTCAGAAGAGGACCTCGATGGAGCAGCATACAGGAGAACACTGATGGGTATGCACACTGAGACACTGGGTGCATGCACACTGAGACACTGGGTGCATGTACAGTGAGGCACTGGGGGCATGTACACTGAGATACTGGGTGCATGCACACTGAGATACTGGGGGCATGCACACTGAGACACTGGGTGCATGCACACTGAGACACTGATGGGTGTGCACACTGAGACACTGGGTGCATGTACACTGAGATACTGGGTGCATGCACACTGAGACACTGGGGGCATGTACACTGAGACACTAGGTGCATGCACACTGAGACACTGATGGGTATGCACACTGAGACACTGTGCATGCACACTGAGACACTGGGTGCATGCACACTGAGATACTGGGGGCATGCACACTGAGATACTGGGGGCATGCACACTGAGACACTGGGTGCATGCACACTGAGACACTGATGGGTATGCACACTGAGACACTGGGTGCATGTACACTGAGACACTGGGGGCATGTACACTGAGACACTAGGTGCATGCACACTGAGACACTGATGGGTATGCACACTGAGACACTGGGGGCATGTACACTGAGACACTAGGTGCATGCATACTGAGACACTGATGGGTATGCACACTGAGATACTGGGTGCATGCACACTGAGATACTGGGTGCATGCACACTGAGATACTGGGTGCATGCACACTGAGACACTGGGTGCATGCACACTGAGATACTGGGGGCATGCACACTGAGACACTGGGGGCATGCACACTGAGACACTAGGTGCATGCACACTGAGACACTGATGGGTATGCACACTGAGACACTGAGTGCATGCACACTGAGACACTGGGTGCATGCACACTGAGATACTGGGGGCATGCACACTGAGATACTGGGGGCATGCACACTGAGATACTGGGGGCATGCACACTGAGACACTGGGTGCATGCACACTGAGACACTGATGGGTATGCACACTGAGACACTGGGGGCATGTACACTGAGACACTAGGTGCATGCACACTGAGACACTGATGGGTATGCACACTGAGACACTGGGGGCATGTACACTGAGACACTAGGTGCACGCACACTGAGACACTGATGGGTATGCACACTGAGACACTGGGTGCATGCACACTGAGATACTGGGTGCATGTACACTGAGACACTGGGGGCATGCACACTGAGACACTAGGTGCATGCACACTGAGACACTGATGGGTATGCACACTGAGACACTGGGTGCATGCACACTGAGACACTAGGTGCATGCACACTGAGACACTGGGTGCATGCACACTGAGATACTGGGTGCATGTACACTGAGACACTGGGGGTATGCACACTGAGACACTAGGTGCATGCACACTGAGACACTGATGGGTTTGCACACTGAGACACTGGGTGCATGCACACTGAGACACTGGGTGCATGCACACTGAGATACTGGGTGCATGTACACTGAGACACTGGGGGTATGCACACTGAGACACTAGGTGCATGCACACTGAGACACTGATGGGTATGCACACTGAGACACTGGGTGCATGCACACTGAGACACTGGGGGCATTGCCTGGCCTTCCTGACAGCCTCCTGTCACTGTCAAGGAGTATGGAGGAGTCTGGCTCCAATTCGGCAGAAGGCATCAAGCAGAGCTTTCCCTCCCTGACCCTCTGCTCCATCTCCCTGTTGTGCTGCAGAATCAGGTCCCTGTTGTCCCCACGCCTCTAACAGTCTATGTGTGAGCAGGTCACCTACTCCTCTGCTCTCCCTGTGAGGAGGCAGCAACAGCCTCTGCCAAATCCAGGAGATCACTGCAACAACCCCAGAAATATTCCACAGTACTTCTAGACACTTGGTAATCACAGAATTTGTTCTAATCTACCTTACCTGCAGGTTTGGTGCCTGGCTGGTTAAGTGACACTAGTGCTGTGCCTGTCTCATTTTTAAAAATTCATTCACAGGATGTGGGTGTCACTGGTTGGGCCAGCATTTATTACCCATCCCTAACTGCCCTTGAGAAGGTAGTGGTGAGCTGCCTTCTTGAATCATTGCATTCCCTGTGGTGTAGGTACACCCCTGTTAGGAAGGAGGTTCCAGGATTTTGACGCAGTGACAGTGAAGGAACAGTGGAATGCCTGCTCCTCGATGAGCAGCAATGAAAATATGTACAATTGGCTGTGAAGTCCAAATTTGGAAGTTGAGTGTCACATCAGATGCTTTGGCTAAGTGACGCCATAATAGCATCCATCCATTGCTTTGGGAACACGCAGAAGACACCCACTTGAGTTCCCTCCTCTTGCCTCTAAGCAGAAGGTCATGAGTTCAAGAATCATCCCAGTGACTTGAGCCTGTTTTCCAGGCTGACACTTTCCAGTGCAGGTACCGAGGGAGCGCCACACCGTCGGAGGGGTCAGTACCGAGGGAGCGCCACACCGTCGGAGGGGTCAGTACCGAGGAAGCGCCACACCGTCGGAGGGGTCAGTACCGAGGGAGCGCCACACCGTCGGAGGGGTCAGTACCGAGGGAGCGCCACACCGTCGGAGGGGTCAGTACCGAGGGAGCGCCACACCGTCGGAGGGGTCAGTACCGAGGGAGCGCCACACCGTCGGAGGGGTCAGTACCGAGGGAGCGCCACACCGTCGGAGGGGTCAGTACCGAGGGAGCGCCACACCGTCGGAGGGGTCAGTACCGAGGGAGCGCCACACCGTCGGAGGGGTTAGCACAGAGGGAGGTTCTGTCTTTTGGATGATTTTGCCCTTACTGGTGGATGCAAAAGATCCCACTATCTACAGAAGAGCAGGGGCGATCTCCTCAGTGTCCTGGTCAATGTTTATTCCTCAACCAACGTGATGGAAAAACAGATTGTTTACACATTCCTATTTGGGCCTTGCACACAAATTGTTTGCTGTTTCTTATGTTGCAACATTATCTACACTTCAGAGACACTTTGTTGGCTGTAATTCATTATGGGACGTGCTGAGGTTGCGAAAGTCGCTGTAGAAATGCAAATGTTTCTTTTATCCTTTTAATGCAGGGACTGAGGATCCAGAAACTCGAACCCTAACCCATTCCTTTTCATCAGAGATTCTGAGGTAAACTGTTTCCCAAGGCATGGGTGATATGTGCTCATTGGACAGACAGACCCATGAAATATTGAGCTGAGTGTGGGCTTGTATTCCCCAGTTCCTGGGGAAACATACATGCAGGGCTGGAAGATTGGGACCTCAGCTTGTAGTTCATGAATACTTAAACCCCCTGGTCTCTCAAGCAGAAGGAAACGTTGAAAACTCAGCCTAAAATACTAATTCCTGTTGAGTTTATCCTGCAACTTTGTCAAATTCAATTTAATGTAAAAAATATATTTAGATCATGTTTGGGCTCCTAAAAATGAATGTTATCTCTCCAGGTCCTTTTATACTTTTTGAGATTTTATAGGGCAAGAATGGAACTGTTTGACGTGCGGGGCAATTGAGCAGGGCAGAAGCCCACACCTCATCTACACATGCATATGGGTCACTGTTACACTGGCTGGGGCCTTAACTTTTGACATCCATGATGACGGCACCAAAAGACCATCAATCCCAGGCTCCTGTGGGCCATTTCCAAGCTAGATTACTAAATTGGTTTGCCCTATTCCCAGGCAAGTCCTAACAGGCGTACCTGAATCTGGAGCCCTGACTCAGCTGTGTCAGAGATTCATGGGTTCAAGTCCTACTCCACAGAATGGAACACATAATCCAGTCTGACACTCCCAGTGCCAGCTCTGAAGGGGTGCTGCACTGTCAGAGATGATATCTTTCAATGAGATGAACCTAGGCCTCATCTGCCCTCTCAGTTGGGTGTGTAAGACCCTATGGCACTATCCCAATGAAGAACAAGGGAGTTCTCCCCAGTATCCTGGCCAATATTAATCCCTGAACCAACACCATTAAAAATGGTTACCTGGTAATTATCATGTTTTTGCGGGATCTTAACTTTGTGTAAATTGACTGGTGCATTTCCCACATGACAGCAGTGATCACATTTCAAAAGTGCTTAATTGGTTGTAAAGCACTTTGGAATGTTTTAAGGTCATGATAGACGCTATATAAATGCATGTTCATTTGTTTTTTTTCTTGTTTGTCAAGCCTGCCTCTCTGAAGTGATAGATAATGAGATCTGCGATCATGGAAGCGTATCATATGCAGGCAATTTATCACCGTGGGGTGTGCAATTAAAATCTCCTCCCATTGTCAGCATCTCTACTCTACAAGGAGCAGGGCAGAGATTCAGTATTACCAATGGAGCTTGCCTTGGAGTATATTACTTTGAAACAAATCCGATGTGATACGAAGTCTGCCTACGTGTGGTATTTTATAAAATGGAGCTTATAACCTCTGCTCCATTAAGATTATAAATCAAATTCCTGAGCTTTCCATATCTAAAAATCCCAAACCCTTTGAGTCCAGGAATATGCTTAGTATTGCTTGTTCTTAGAACAGATAATAGGATGGGAGAACAAAATGATTCATCTCAAATGCATGAATGATCTCTTTTGGAAGAATCTGGTTCTAGTTATATAAACATACTGAAAGCTTTGTACAGGCTAGACAGCAGGAGGAAAGATGTGTCCCGGCTGACAATGATCTTATTATTCATTCTCAGGACGTGGGCATTGCTGGCAAGGCCAGTATTTATTGCCCACCCTGATTCAACTGAGTAATTTGCTGGGCCACCTGAACAATAACAACAACAACAACTTGCATTTTAACATAGTGAAATGTCCCTCACCTAATCTTAACTTCCACCAAATCCCATTCACCCATCACCCCTGAGCTCACTGAGTCTCGGCATTGGCAACGTTGTGATCTAAAAATTCTCATCCTAGTTTTCAAATCCCTCCATGTCCTCGCCCCCACACTCCTCCCTCTCTGTAATCTCCTCGAACCCTCCGAGATCTCTGTCCTCCTCCAATTTTGGCCTTGCGTATTCTGAATTTTAATCACTCCACCATTGGCGGCCGCGCCTTCAGCTGCCTGGGTCCTAAACTCTGGAATTCCCCCCTGGAATCTCTCCACTTCCTGCTCTCCTCCTCCTTTAAGATGTTCCTTGAAATCAAGCTTTGGATCACCTGTCCCAATACCGCTTTATGTGACTCAGTGCCAAATTTTGTCACACACTCCATTCTACTATCCGAAAGGTGCTATATAAATGAAGTTGTTCTTGTCGCTGTTGTACCCCAATGTGCTGGTTGATGAAGTTTGGGATGTTTACCTCCCTCTCTGTGGAAGGTGAGGCTGTGCAGGCTGTGGTGGGGGTGTTAGTGTCCAGGTTTTTGGTCCCAGATTGAGCATTGCAGAGACAGGACAATTCCTGGCTCTGCGAGCCTGGCCTATAAAAATGGCAGCCTGTGGTTCCGCTTTTCGTTCCTGGGGGTGGGGTGGGGTGGGGTGGGGGGGTGCTGGATTAGAAGTTGGGCCTGTCGCCCCCGGAGTGAGTGCAGAGGGCTGCCGGGTGCAGAAGTGGGGCTGGGCGGAGGGTCTGCCTCTGTGCTCCTGCACTTTATTGATTTTAGTTAAAAAAAATATCATTAAACAACAACAAAAACAATCCCTCCAGCCCTCACCCCTCACTGCCCCCACACACTCCCCATGCCCCATCCATACCAACCTACACCACCTCATGCCCTCATACCCCCTATACTGATGCATGCCCCTCTATCCACCCTCCATGGCCCCTCATACCCACATGCCATCCACTCAACTTCATGGCACTTTACAGCACCTATGCCGGCTTAGTGCCAGCTCATGCCAACCTGTGCCATCCATGCCAATGTTTGCCCTTACCCCCTCCATGCCAAGTCACCTAGTCTCCACCATGGCCAACCCTCAGGAGCTAAGCTGACATAAAGTTGTGTGTCTATAGATGACATCACTACTTCAAACAAAAAAGCTGTAATTGATTAACAAAACATTTAATACATGGAAATTGCTTCAACTAATCTCTTAGGAAAACAAATATTTCTATTCTATAACCACTTGGATCTGTCAATCAAACTGCTCACTTAACAGGCACCCAACAGTGATCATATTAATTTGTAAAATCAGTCATTGCAACACAAATCCGATAATGATAACCCTCAGGCTTATGTCAACAGACAGAATGAAATAACAAGCTCTGATTTTTTTGAACTTCACATTTTTAAAAAAATTTAAAGCCCAGCAGAGTAAAATCTCTTGACAGCTTTGACGCTGCGGATGAGTTTTGACAGTTCTTTGACAGTTTGACAGTTCCAATGAGTTAATGCACTTTTTACGCACAATCATGTCGACTAACAATCCCAAAGGATATATCATCTATCCCAAAGAGTACTTTATCTTTCCCGAAGGTGTCCCAGGGCCATATCCAAAGGGTCACCTTACCTCTCCAAAGAGGTACTCTGGCTATCCAAACGAGTCCACCAAGTTCAGACCAGCTCTTACCTGATATAATCTGCACACTCCGGGATTCACATCCAGGCCTACCAAAACCCCACCTTTGGTGGAGGTAGCTGATGACTTAAGTGGTCAGTTGCCTCCGTAAAACACACATGCGCGAACGCTGGCCCAACTCCAGTCCCACCCCAGTGAAAATAGGAAATGCTGTGTTCGGGGTTGGGACTTTAGGATTTTCGGCCATTTCCGCTATTTTTGCCATGATGGAGAGCCTCTCCCTCCTGGTGAAAACCTGGGTCTAGGTCTCTGTCAGATTTCCCCCACATTCTTCCCCACTTCCGCTCCAACACCTCGCTCGAAACGAGGTAGGATCATGGAGAAAAACCCAGGCCCACATCCGCAGAGTCACTCGTAGGAATGCATTCCTTCCCATAAATTGATAGTCTCCCTGTTTCACCAGAATATTTCCTGAGCTCTGTGACTGATTCTCTAAGTAAAACGCTGCAACTTTCACAATCCCATAAACAATATTTCACCCGGATGCTTCAGGTGGTAAGTAATAAGCAAACATAGACATTTTACAGTTTGATAGTCAGTTGATTAAATTGAAACCTGAAAATGAAATATGTTGTGTTTCATTCGTTCATGGGATGGGGGTGTCGCCGGCATTTATTGTCCATCCCTATTGGCCCTTGAACTTAGTGGCTTGCTAGGCTTTTTGCCAGGATGTTTAACGGGATGATTGCCCACATCCTGCGAATGAACAAACAAAAAACAACACACTGTTTTGGGACTGGAGTCACATGTGGGCCAGACCAGGTAAGGACAGCAGATATCCTTCCCTATAGGGCATTAATGAAGCCAATGGGTTTTTATGGTCTGCATCAGGCTTTTAACTCCAGATTTTTTATTGAATTCAAATTTCACCATCTGCCTTGTGGGATTTGAACCTGGGCCCCCAAAGCATTACCCTGGGTCTCTGGAATACAAGTGACAACACCACTATGCCACTGCCCCCCTGATAACATATATTGATAGCATCTTAGTTCAGACTCCTTCCTTTCATTTTCGTGTAGGGGTGAATAATTTCAAAAGCCTTCACCAATTCAGATGATCTATTGAAGGTGTTTAGACAATTAAAAATATTGATGGTTTCCCTCGTTTGATCACAGGTGTTGAAGCCAGAACAAGGGGCAAAAGGGGCTTAATATTAAAGCCAGGCTGTTTAGGGGTGATGTCAGGGAGCGGTCCTTCATGCAAAGGGCAGTGGAAATCCAAAACTCTCTCCTCCAAAATGTTGTTGAGACTGGGGATCAATTGAAAATTTCCTGCCTGAGATTGCTTAGTATCTGTTTTGTGGGGGTATTCAGGATTATGGAACTGGATCTCACACCCAGATCAGCTGTGATCTAGCTGAAAGGTGGCTCGAAAATCTGAATGGCCTCGTCCTGTTGCTGCCTTCCTATTTCGTCCCACTCTTTGAAACATTGGTGTTAGTTGATGTCTAAGGGCCAAACCCAACATGTGCCAAGTGAGCAGATGTTCAGTTGGCAGAGAATAAAGGCTGAATTAGGAGACAAAGCCCTGTACCAATTCCTTTCTGGCAATTTAGTGCTCTTCTATTTTTAGCATGTTGAAGGGTTTGTGCTAATTTAATGTGCAACCGCCACTTTTTATTAGTTCAATAGTATTTCTGCTAATTTCCCCTTGCTTTGCACCCATTTGGAATAGGACCTACAGAGACACTATTGACACAGGAGGTCTTACTAAAAATCCTTTGTATCTATCTAGTTAGTATTTACAACTTACTTTTTAGTGCAGGGTTCTTTCTCATTGATGTTCTTCCAAATTTCTGGAAGTTTAATTAAAGATATTAATTTGTTCCCCTCCAAAAAATTAAGGTGAGTAACATGGGCAGAGGAGGAAGCCATTCAGCCTCCAGAGTCTGTTCCACCATTAAATGAGGTCATGTTTCACGATGTGATCAAAATTTCAAAAGGGAATCCGATAAATACTTAAAAAGGGGAAAAAATATTGGGCTTTTGGGAAAACGCAGGGGAGGGAGATGGGATTCAAAGAGCTGGTACAGGAAGGATGGGTCAAGCCCCACTAAGCGTTTGATTCTATGAGATGTGAGACTCTCATCAGGGAAGTGATCTGAACTTTGTTCCAGTGAAGCTCAACGCAAACTGGAGGAACAGCACCTCATCTTCCGACTAGGCACTTTACAGCCTTCCGGACTGAATATTGAGTTCAACAATTTTAGATCATGAACTCTCTCCTCCATCCCCACGCCCTTTCCGATTTTCCCCCTCCTTTTTGTTTTTTCCAATAATTTATATAGATTTTTCTTTTCCCACCTATTTCCATTATTTTTAAGTGTATTTCCATCCATTGTCTTAGCTCTACCTTTTAGCCTTTTTCGATTCCTTCACCCCACCCCCACTAGGGCTATCTGTACCTTGCTTGTCCTGCTTTCCACCCTTAATTAGCACATTCCTTTAGATAATATCACCACCTTCAACACCTCTTTGTCCTTTTGTCTGTGACATCTTTTGGTTATCTCCACTTATCACTGGCCCTCTATCCAGCTCTTCTTGTCCCACTCCCCCCTTAAACCAGCTTATATTTCACCCCTTTTCTATTTTTCCTTAGTTCTGATGAAGAGTCATACGGACTCGAAATGTTAACTGTGTTCCTCTCCGCAGATGCTACCAGACCTGCTGAGTTTTTCCAGCTATTTTTGTTTTTGATCTGAACTTCTGTTGCCTTCCTCAGACTTTTCTTTTGGATTATCTTCTCTGGGCAGGGGTGCAACCAAGGTTTAAAAACTCCACTCACCTCCTGCTTACAGTGAGGGAGGGGAGTTATCCACACAATGTCCACTCTCACTTTATGCCATCCCAGCATAAATCAGAACTACACTTGGGAAAGGGGAGAAGAGTAGGGGAGAAAATTGGGAGGGGAAACAAATGCGAATGAACCGTTAGGACTGTGGAACCTTTAGAAGTCCCGGTTTGTTTAGATCCAACATGCGATATGGAGGCAAACAAGGACTCAACAGCACAAAAGGAGACCATTCTCCCCATTGTGCCCGTACCACCCCTTTGGCAAAGCTGCTCAGTTAATCGAACTCCACCTACTGTTTGTACAACTTGAAAAATTTCTCTGCTGCAGCCACTCTGTTGTGTGCCGATGTTCTGCACTATTGGCAGATCGAATCCCATCCCCCCTCCCTCCATCCCCTGCCTCCCCTCCCAAACTCCCCCATCCCCTGCCTCGCCCACCCCCCACAACTTCCCCCCCATCCCCTGCCTCCCCTCCCCTCCTATTCAAACACTTTGCAATTTCTTGGTCTCAAATTTCAGATAACTGGTAACAAAGCCTTCAGTGTATTAGGATCGTTCCATTTTTGCAGCAACCAATGAAATCAGTCTTAGCTTCTATACCAACTAAATCCAATATAACAGTGTCTGATGAACCTGAGAGATTACAGCCTGCGAAAGCCTCTTTGATATTAGTCTGAAAACCTCTCTTGTTCAGGCTGTCTATTTTAATGGAGGTGTCCTTATTGCTTTTAGAGCAGTAATGCACTCACTATAGGCTGCCATTTTACCCATCTCTTAACATAATACAGCCGTTACCACTTAAATTTTGAAGCGGATTGTTGAGTCAAACCACTGTCATTGTCCCCTGAGTTATAAAGGTATTTATACCTATTTCATGCAGGGGTTAGTCTCTTGCTTATCAATTATTATAGAGAATTAGAGAGAATTGATAGTACAGAAACAGACTGTTCTGCCCAACTGATTTATGCCGGCATTAATGCAGAAGCCTCCTCATCCACCATTATCCATTTATCCTCTATTCAGTTCTTCCTCATTTGCTTATCTAGCTTTCCTTTAAATGTGTCTAAACTATTCACCTCAGCTGCTCCTTTTGATAGTGAGTCCCACATTCTCACCTCTGGGTAAAGAAGTTTCTCCTGAATTCCCGATTGGATTTATCAGTCTTATATCTGATGTTTATGGCCCTTAGTTCTGGTCTTGCCTGCACGCTCCACGTTTATCTCGTTAACCCTTTCATAATTTGAAACACCTCTTTCAGGTCATGCCTTTGTCTTCTCTTTTCCAGAGAAAAGAGCCCTAGAATAGGCTAATCAGACTACTGGACCCACACTTATAAATGAAATTTTATTTGCCTTTTAAAGTAATTTCAACCTGGAGACTTTAATATTAGATAGTAAGAAATCTCTTTTGGTTACTGTCCTTTGACTAACATTTTCCTTTTAAGTAAGTGGCAATTTTCTCCCTGATCTTTAAGTCAGACCCATAGACGGTTTGTTCCCATTGCTAACTCTGACTCGAGAATTGCAAAATCATACTTAAATCATAGCTCAAATTAAACAAGGTAACTAGACACGGAATCTTGAACTAGACAGTCAGAATGAAATGAGATTGAAGAGATAACCTTTAAATAGTAGAAGCCAAGATGTCTCAAACTCAGACATAGGCCAGAAGTTTTAGCTCGGTGGGCACAAGCTCAACCTGACCGAGTTTGAAATGATGCACGATGATGTCGGCCGAATGTGCTGATGTTAATGTGCAGTCGCGCAATAGTTCGGAGCCAGCAGCGCACCCGCCAACAATTAAAAGGCCTATTAAGGCCATTAAGTTATCAGTTGTCCTTAATTTTTCACTGCCCATTTACCTAACAGTTAGCGGGCAGGCAAAAAAGCCAAGCGGCCTTTGCATTTTTTTGGAAACCTCATCCACAGGCAATTAAAAACATGTCCCTGCTCATGTGACAAATATTTCTATCATTTAATAATTTTTTCAATATGTTCTTCATCTCCCTGAGGTAGCTCCGTGCTTCAGGGAGATTATTCAGCGCTCTCTTGCGCGCATGCGCCAAGTTTGCGCTAGGCCTGCTCGCCCTCCTCCCCCCCCCCGCCCGCACAGGCAGCGCTCAGCGGTGCCACTCGCAGTTCACGCTGGGTGGGCCTTAATTGGCCGGCCAGCGTGAAATTGCAGTGCGCTGTCGATCGCGGGCGGCAGTCAGCTTTCTGACCACCACCGCCGATCCCGCACGCCAAAGGCAAAATTCTACCCACCATTTACGAAGAAGGAATTTTAATCATAATCTTTCTGCAAATGTGTCACTCAGTGGGTAGCATGTTCTTGCCTCTGAGTCAATAAGGCTGTGGCTTCAAGAACTGTTCTACAGGCTGATACTCCCAGTGCAGCACTGAGGGGGGTGCTGCACTGTCAGAGGTGCCGTCTTTTAGAAGAGCTTTAAACTGAGACCCTGCCTGCCCTTTCAGGTGGATGGGAAAGATCCTAGGGCACTACTTCAAAGGAGAGGGGAGTTCTCCCTGGTGCCTGGCCAATATTCATCCAATACCACAAAAACAGATTATCTGGCCATTATCTCATTGCTGTTTGTGGGATCTTGCTGTGTATATATTGGCTGCTGTGTTTTCTACATTACAGTGACCACGCTTCAAAACAAAAGGTAATTCCTTGGCTGTGAAGCACTTTGCCATGGGAACACCAATACCTCCATGTTCCCCTCCAAGTCACGCACCATCCCAATTTGGGCCTATGTTGATGATTCCTGCATCGTCACTGGGTTAAAACCCTGGAAATCCTTCCCTAGCAGCGCTGTGGGTGCACCTACACCACGTGGACTGCAGCCGACGGAGTGAGGGGGAGGGGGGGGGCAAAGCGGCGGGAGCAGAAAAATCAGTTTCCCGCAGATGTAAAATGACGGCGGGATCTTCCTGCTCCTGCCTGTCAGGGTGGGTCACAATTCCTGCCAAAGGTGGGCGTGAAACCGGTTTGCATCCCGCTATCGGGATGCAGATGAAGGCCCGACCGGAATTGCCACCCTGCCCAATCGTCCGTGCCACACCGGTCCAGAACCCCTCGGGACCAACGTGGCATGAAGATATCAGGAATGACCTGAAGGAGGCCTGGGGTAGCCTGTGGAAGTCGGGATGGAGCCCTCCCCTGTCCTTGGACACTGGGATGCGCAGCAGTTGGTTGTGGGGAGCATCCACCAGGTCCATCTCCATAAGACCATAAGACCATAAGACATAGGAGCAGAAATTAGGCCATTCGGCCCATCGAGTCTGCTCCGCCACTCAATCATGGCTGATAAGTTTCTCAACCCCATTCTCCCGCCTTCTCCCCGTAACCTTTGATCCCCAATCTGAGCGTTCCAGGAGGTCTGTCCGGAGGTGGGTCAGTTATGTCGTGGCTCCTTTTAAAAACGACGCCTGGATATGATGATGGGGTGTATGCCATCCAGCCCTCCCTGCCACGAGAAACAGTGGGAACTCCACCCTTTCCCCCAGCCCCCTTCCTTCCCCCCGCACCCCCCTCCCCCACCCCCCCTCCTCCCCCCCCGCACCCTCCTCCCCCGCCCTCCCTCCTCCACCCCCTCCCCACCCCCCCTCCTCCCCCTCCCCACCCCCCCTCCTCCCCCTGCACACCCCCTGCACACCCCCTCCTTCCCCCGCACCCCCCTCCCCCTGCACCCCCACCCCCCACCCCCCCTCCCCCACCCCCCGCCTCCCCCCGCACCCTCCCTCCCTCCTCCCCCCTCCCCCACCACCCCATCTCCCCACCGCACCACCCCCTCCCCAACCCCACCTCCTCCCCCCCGCACCCTCCCTCCCCCACCCCCCCCCACCCCCCACTGCATAGCTAATGAGGCTGGGATTGTACGGCACAGCAAGAATTCCCACTGGCGGGAAACACTCCCCGTCCCCACCACGGGATTCAGCCCCGGAATGAAACATTCCGCCCGTCTTCTCTACTTCTGTCCTGTGAGCCCTTTTCCTAATCTTGAAGGCCACTGTCAGGTCACCCCTCAGTTTTCTTTCTTCCAGAAAAGTTGTCCTAACCCGTCGAATTTTCCCTGATATTTATACCTTTTCAATTCTGTTGTCATTCCGGTAAGTCCTGTTTTGCACTTTTTTCAAGCGTTTCTAAATTATTGCACACCTGAGTTCTAATGGAACTGGATGGTTTTCAGACCTTATTACAGGTGTCCTGCAGTGTGAGCTGCAGCAAGGTCATTCCAAATACTAATTCAAATTGGATTTAAGTCACCAGGATTATGTCGTACTCACAGGATTATGTGCAAAATAAGGCTTAATAATAAATTGGGGAGGGCATTAACTCTAGGGACACAATTCTAATATGGGCTCAGCTGCTTTCTGCATCTGCCTCATTCAGTTTGAACTAAAAGCAGCTGAGCATTATCTAGAAACAGTTCCCACGAAACCCCTCGCGGACAGCTTCAATTATATGCAGTGCTACCTTTTCCAGTCTCTTAGCCAAAGGTGTCTATGATTAGTCAAAGCTGTCCTGCTATTTAATAATCATAATCGCTCTACTGTGCACGGGAAGGTATAAAAAAGCTTGCAGAATGGGTGCGTTGTTAACAAATTCATCTCAATATAACCACCCAGGAGCTGGAACATTTTGGTAGAAGGATTAAGGAGGTTCACATGCCCATTGAAAAATAAGAATCTGAATGGGGTAGAGGAGCAAAGGGATCTGGAGGGACAGGTACTCAAATCATTAGAATGTGCGAGACAGGTGAATAAGGCCATGAAGAAGGAAAACTAAGCGCGGGAGGCGGGGGCGAAGTCAAGGGATAGAACTGATAAGCAAAGAAGACATGTTAACAATTTTGGCGAGTGTGTGTGTGGAACTGACTCCAACAAGGAGTGGTTGAGGTGAATGATAGATTCATTTCAAAGCTGACCAAACGCACGAGGGGGATAGAAGGATATGCTGCCGGAGTGAGATGACCGGGTTTGGGAGGGGGCTTGTGTGGAGCGTCAACACCAGCACAAGCCAGTTGGGCTGAATGTCCATTGCTGTGCTGGAAATTCCACGTACTGGTACACTTCATAACAAACAGCGGAAGTAATTTACTAAATTGCTCCAATCATCAGAAGAATTCAGCTTTTCCATCAACGGTTTTACAAATAAAGTAATATATAAGTTTTCATATCAATTTAGGTTAAATAAATTTAAATTTGAATGGTTACCTAGAACACACCTTGGTGAGGTGATGGTGTAGTGGTATTGCTGCTGGACTAGTAATCCAGAGACCCAGGCTAATGCTCTGGGGACCCGGGTTCGAATCCCACCACAGCAGATGGTGGAATTTGAATTCAATAAAAATCTGGATTAAAGGTCTAATGATGACCATAAAACCATTGCCGATTGTTGTAAAAACCTTTTTGGTTCACCAACGCACTTTAGGGAAGGAAATCTGCTGTCCTTACCTAGTCTGGTCTTCATGTGACTCCAGACCCACAGCAATATGGTTGATTCTTAAATTCCCTCAGAAATGGCCTAGCAAGACACTCAGTTGTATCAAACCACTAAAAAAGACTGAAACCAGACGGACCACCTGGCATCGACCTAGGTACTGGAAATAACAATGGCAAACTCAGCCCTGTTGACCCTGCAAAGTCCTCCTTACCAACATCTGGGGGCTAGTGCCAAAATTGGAGAGCTGTCTCACAGACTAGACAAGCAACAGCCTGACAGTCATATTCACAGAATCATACCTTACAAGTCATGTCCCAGACACCACCATCACCATCCCTGGGTATGCCCTGTCCCACCAGCAGCACAGACACAGCAGAGGTGGCGGCACAGTGCTATATAGTTGGGAGAGAGTTTCCCTGAGAGTCCTCAATGTTGACTCTGGACCTCATGCCATCAGGTCAAACATGGGCAAGGAAACCTCCTGCTGATTACCATGTACCGCCCTCCCTCAGCTGATGAACCAGTGCTCCTCCATGTTGAACATCACTTGGGGGAAGCACTGAGGGTAGCAAGGGTGCAGAATGTACTCTGGCTGGGGACCTCAATGTCCATCACCAAGAGTGGCTCGGTAGCACCACTATTGACTGAGCTAGCCGAGTCCTAAATGACATAGCTGCTAGACTGGGTCTGCGGCAGGTGGTGAGGGAACCAACAAGAGGGAGAAACATACTTGACCTCATTCTCACCAACCTGCCTGCTGCAGATGCATCTGTCCATGACAGTATCGGTAGGAGTGACCACCACACAGTCATTGTGGAGACGAAGTCCCATCTTCACATTGAGGATACCCTCCATCGTGTTGTGTGGCACTACCACCGTACTAAATGGGATAGATTTTGAACAGATCTCGCAACTCAAGACTGGACATCCAGGAGGTATTGTGGGTCATCAGCAGCAGCAGAATTGTACACGAACACAATCTTTAACCTTATGGCCCAGCATATCCTCCACTTTACAATTATCACCAAGCCAGGGGTTCCACCCTGGTTCAGTGGAGAGTGCAGGAGGGCATGCCAGGATCAGCACCAGGCATACCTAAAAATGAGGTGTCAGCCTGGTGAAGGTATAACACAGGACTACTTGCATGCCAAACAGCATAAGCAGCAAGTGACAGACAGAGCTCAGCAATCCCACAACCAACGGATCAGGTCTGAGTTCTGCAGTCCTGCCACATCCAGTTGTGAATGGTGGTGGACAATTAAACAACTCACTGGAGGAGGACCTGCACAAATATCCCCATCCTCAATGATGGGGGAGCTCAGTACATCAGTACAAAACATAAGCCTGAAGCATTTGCTACAACCTTCAGCCAGGAGTGCCGAGTGGATGATCCATCTCGGCCTCCTCCGAAGGTACCCAACATCACAGATACCAGTCTTCAGCCAATTCGATTCACTCCACGTGATACCAAGAAACGGCTGAAGGCACTGGATACTACAAAGGCTATGGTTCCCGACAATATTCCAGCAATAGTGCTGAAGACTTGTGCTCCAGAACTTGCCACGCCCCTAGCCAAGCTGTTCCAGTACAGCTACAACAGTGGTGTCTACCTGGCAATGTGGAAAATTGCCCAGGTATGTCCTGTACACAAAAAGGAGGACAAATCCAATCCATCAGTCTACTCTTGATCATCAGTAAAGTAATGGAGGGGGTCATCAACAGTGCTATCAAGTGGCACTTGCTTAGCAATAACTTGCTCACTGATGCCCAATTTGGGTTCCACCAGGACCACTCAGCTCTTGACCTCATTGCAGCCTTGGTTCAAACATGGACAAAAGAGCTGAACTCCCGAGTTGAGGTGAGAGTGACTGCCCTTCACATCAAGGCCACATTTGACCGAGTGTGGCATCAAGGAGCCCTAGCAAAACTGGAGTCAATGCGAATCAGTGGGAAAACTCTCCACTGGTTGGAGTCATACCTAGCACAAAGGAAGATGGTTGTGGTTGTTAGAGGTCAATCATCTCAGCTCCAGGAGATCACTACATGAGTTCCTCAGGGTAGTGTCTGCAACCCAACCATCTTCAGCTGCTTCATCAATGACCTTCCTTCCATCATAAGATCAGAAGTGGGGATGTTCGCTGATGATTGCACTATGTTCAGCACCATTCGCGACTCCTCAGGTACTGAAGCAGTCCATGTCCAAATGCAGCAAGACCTGGACAACATCCAGGCTTGGGCTGAAAAGTGGCAAGTAACATTCGCACCACACAAGTGCCAGGCAATGACCATCTCCAACAAGTGAGAATCCAACCATTGCCTCTTGATGTTCAATGGCATTACCATCACTGAATGCCCCACTATCTACATCCTGGGGGTTACCATTGACCAGAAATTGAACTGGACTAGCCATATAAATACTTGGCTACAAGATCAGGTCAGAGGCTAGGAATCCTGCGATGAGTAACCCACCTCCTGACTCCCCAAAGCCTGTCCATCATCTACAAGGCACAAGTCAGGAGTGTGATGGAATACTCTCCACTTGCCTGGATGAGTGCAGCTCAAACAACACTCAAGAAGCTCGACAGGACAATGCAGCCCCGCTTGATTGGCACAACATCCACAAACATTCACTCCCTCCACCATCGACGCACAATAGCAGCAGTGTGTGTACCATCTACAAGATGCACTGCAGGAACTCACCAAGGCTCCTTAGACGGCACCTTCCAAACCCATGACCACTGCCTTCTAGAAGGACAAGGGCAGCAGATAGATGGGAACACCACCACCTGGAAGTTTCCCTCCAAGTCACTCACTGTCTTGTCTTGGAAATATATCGCCGTTCCTTCACTGTTGCTGGGTCAAAATCCTGGAACTCCCTTCCTAACAGCACTGTGGGTGTACCTACACCACATGGACTGCAGTGGTTCAAGAAGGCAGCTCACCACCACCTTCTCAAGGGCAACTAGGGATGGGCAATAAATGCTGGCCCAGCCAGTGACATCCACATCCCATGAATGAATAAAAAAAACAGAGAAAGAGGACAGAGAATGGCTCCACATTGCCACCTGGTAGCCGGATGGTGCAAGTCATACAACATGTCTGGTTTACACAGGAGTTTCCAACTATAAATACAACCACAGTTCCTTATATTGGAAAAATGTTAGGGCAGAACTGTGACAGAAACGATGACAACAGGAGGTATGATTTTTGTAGTCAGGAAATGTAGGGTCAGAGGTTAAGGTATTTACTGTGTTTATTGATCGCCATGAGAACAATTTGACTATAACTGTCTTGCAAAGTATTACACTAAATAGATGAGATTTCATTAACTGCAACTACCTGTTGCTCTCTAGCTAAACTAAGCACCATGATTACTTAATTTAAACAGCACCAAATTTATATTTTATTTGTAACACATCACAACGCTTTGGTGTCAACACCATTAATAAGTGCTGGGGGATAAAGCAACGCTATAAAAATACAGAACTAGTTACTGAGATCTCAGCCTAATTTACCTTTGCAGATGGTAGTTTCTTACTGGATACAGTGGGACTGCAAAGCAGGATCAATTTGCCAATTACCTCAGTTGTTAGCTCAGAAATTCCCTTCAGTTCCTGCAAGAATAGACTGTGCACAGACCAAGCTCATTAGGAGACACTTTATAGAGCCATGGAAAACAAGAGAAACTTCAGCAGCGTCTTCAAAAGTTGGCCTGGTGCTGAACGCTTGCGCTCAGAACCCTCTTGGGAGCTATGATCTGAATGGTTAGTTTCCAACCAGCCACTAAATTGAGAGCTTCAGAGCTCCATCTTGTGAGGGGCAGGTGTGGGGCTCAAGGCTGTTAGTAAACATGTTCTCTGCACACTTCCTGTTGTATTGCAACATTTTAGTCTAATTGTATGGACATTTCAGCACAGGAGGAGGCCATTCTGTTCCTAACTGAAACAACAGCACTGACACGATGAGCCAAATGGTTCCTTCTAGTGCCATATCTTTCCCTTGTTTTTCTGTAACATGCATTTATATAGCATCGTTAATGGAATAAAACATCCCAGGGTTTTAAGGAGCATCTTATTGGAGGAAAGAGAGGTGGAGAGGTTCAGGGAGGGAATTCCAGAGCTTAGTACCCGGAGCTGAAGGCATAGCCACTAATGGTGAAGCAAGATGAGGATGAACAAGAGCCCAGAAACTCTAAGCTCACCCATTCAACCCCATCACACATTCACTGGCATCTCACTCATTGCCAGCTCAAAGGACATCACCACTCACTCTCTCACACACACCCTCACATCTCCATCTGGCCTCATCTCCTCTGGAGACTGCCTCCTCATCTCTCACCATCTTGAGGCCACTTGCACAGATCAACGTGTGACCCCCACACACACCCTGGGATACCCTCCTTCCCCAGTACAGCCCTCGCCCTGCAGCCTCTTCCCTTGCCTGAGGCCACTTCTTCCCCTTCCCCAAGCAAGACCTGGCCCTGCAGCCAGTGAAAAGCCACCCTGTTGTTTCCAGTGCTCTGGTTTGTTGGGGCTAAAGGATCTGGGTTGTATGCTTGTTTTGGGGTGACTGAGTTGGTACAGAGACAGAGAAGATCAGTGGACCGTTCTTTGAAGAAACACATTCTGTTTATTTACAAAAGGAACTCAGCAGCTACACTTGTGTGTTTACAACTCCAAACTCTGTCTTTACTGTTCAGACTCTAACTCAAGCCTACTGACTACAGAGGAAGCCCACGCTACTCTGCTATTGGGTATCAAGATCATGTGATCTTACATTACAACATTTGTCTCAGAGGTATATTACACCTCAGATTACTACATCCCTCCCTCTTTACTTAGAAATACATTTTACAATTTTTCTCAAAATATCAAATTGTTCACACAGATAAATAATTTACAAAGTCAGTCTCTCTGGGGGTTTCCTTATGCGTGTGGAACGTCTCAGCTCTACAGCTTCTGATGTCTGATCCGGAACCTCCCTCACTGGAGTTGTCTGAGCATCTGGTTCTTCAGTAGGTATCTGCAAATCTGATTCTTTGACTCCTTCAGGTGCAATCGGCCCTTCAGACACATCTGTACCCAGTTGAGATATTTCAACAGGAGATGTTGATTCAGTCACGAACACTGGTGGAATCATCTCTGGGTGTTTTGTTTCTCCTCTTCTTATATGATCCACATGTCTGCGTATGACTCAATCTTCCACTTTCACCTGGTAGAAGAGAGGTCCTATTACTGCATCTATTTCACCAAACAACCATGTTGGTCGTTTTCTAAAATTTTTTACAAATACTTTCTCTCCTACATTAAACGTCCTGTTGTGATAGTCATGTCCAATTTTCTGACTTCCCTGACTCCTTCTCACCATCCCCCCCCAAGTTTGGCACAACTAGGCTCAGTCTCGATTGGAGACGATGCTTCATCAACAATTCTGCAGGTGTGACACCTGTTGTCGTATGAGGGGTGGTTCTATAATGGAAAAGAAAACGTGCTAATTTAGTCGCTATATAATCTCCAGACAATTTTTTCACACCAGATTTGAATGTCTAAACTGGTCTCTTGGCCAGTCCGTTAGCAGGAGGGTGGTATGGTCAAGCTCTCACATGAGTAATACCATTGAGGCTGATAAATCAGTGAAATTCAGCACTCGTGAATACTGTTCTATTGTCTTATACGACCACTTGAGGTTGTCCGTTGATCGCGAAACTTTGTCGTAGCTTGTCTATTGTAGCAGAAGATGTCGGCGACCTCACCTCATATACATCCATCCATTTTGAATGTGCATCGATGATACGTAGAAACATTGTTCCCATAAAATGTCCCACATAGTCGATGTGTACTTGTACCCATGGCCTTCCTGGCCCCTCCCAGGGGTGTAACGGGGCTGTTTAGGTAATTTTTGTACTTGCTAACACTGCATACAACATCTCACTAAGTTTTCTATTTCTCCATCCATCCCAAGACACCATAGATAACTCCATGTTATTGCCTTCATGCTGGAAATTCCAGGATGTGCACTGTGAAGTTCAGATAACAATGGCTTTCGTCCTTTGGGAGGAACATTCACTCGTGCTCCCCACAATAATTTACCTTCTTGGCTGGTTATCTCGTATCTTCTCTGGAAATACAGTTTAATTTAATCAGATTCTTGTTTTTGTGACTAACCATGAAGAACTTGATCTTGCACTTTGGATAAGACTGGGTCTCGATTTGTCCAATCTCTAATCTGTCTGGCACATATCAGTGATGAATCCAGGAAGTTCAATAATAAAACAAATTCTTGAGGAATTGGGATATCCTCATCTTTTACCTGCAAGGGTAAATGACTGAGCACATCTGCATTTGCAATTTGACTTGCAGATCTATGAATGAAAGTATACTCATACGCTGCCAAGATCAACCGTGTTATTTGTGTTTCTGTGTCTTCTTTCAATGGGCTTTCTTCTTTCTGACACTGACTTTATTCTTGGCCTTCTTTTCGACTTCCATATTGGCCAGACTAATCTCAAATGTAAGCTCGACTTAAGTGAACTCAGTGGTTGAGTTTTCCAGAATTTCATCATCTGTCTGCTTCTTAGAAAATTCTATGACTTTTGCCTCCAAAGCCTCTTTGGTTTCACATAACTGACTTTTCAGCTCTTCCATCTCTTTTTTGCATTGGTGTACCGCCTCCTAGAAAATGAAGCATTGTCATGTCTTCTCTGCCAATCCATCCTTCATTTTACTTAGAGAAGTGCAGAACTCTTTCTGTTTCTCTTCATACTTCTCCAGAGGTACATACTTAGGAGGGAAACTGGCAGTGTGTGAATGTCTTTCAGCAGGTTTTCACTTTTCTTTTGGAATCTCTGCGACAAATCAAGGTTGATTTCCTTCATAACAACAAAAATAGCTGGAAAAACTCAGCAGGTCTGACAGCATCTGTGGAGAGGAAGACAGAATTAATGTTTCGAGTCCGTATGACTCTTTTGATGAGGAGTCATATGGACTCGAAACGGTAACTCTGTCTTTCTCTCCACAGATGCTGTCAGACCTGCTGAGTTTTTCCAGCTATTTTTGTTTTTGTTTTAGATTTCCAGCATCCACAGTATTTTGCTTTTATCTTGATTTCCTTCCTAGTATGCTTGGTCCTCTGCCTGCTACCACCATCAAGGGTAATCTCGCTGTTTGACCTCCGTTGTGTACTGTGACTTTACATATACCCTTGACTTGTATGTCTTCTCCCGTGTAAGTTTTCAATTTGGCTTCAATCTCTTTCAAATTTAGTTTATGTTCCCCATGATTCGGGTATTTAAAAGTATGCTCACCTATCACTGTAGTATGCACCAGTATCCACCCCCATTCTGATAGGCCTCTCATTCACTCTCATGGTTACATAGATAGGCTCTGTTCTTCTTACCTTTAAATTATATAAGAAATAAATATCTGAACCTATTACTTCAGGCTTTTCAACGCTGTTAATTCCATTGGGTTTTTGCTTTTGACTGAAGGTCTGCCTGATTCTATCTTTATAATGTGTCATGAGGTGTCCATTTCGATGACAGAAAAACATTTGATCTTTTTAAGCTGTGATTCATTAGAAGGTTGTCTGCTTCCACCTCTGTCACCATTACGCCATGTTTTTGCTGATAAGTTATCTCTTTTAATTTGTCTGTTAGCGGTGGCTGCTTCCTGCCTGTGAGTAAAGCTTTGGACTTTCACGCTCTTTTTAGCTGAGGCTCCCCACCCGACATGGAGGACGGCGCCATTTTGCGCCCCCTGTGTGACTTTCGAGTCTCGCACTGCACCTCCCGTTGCCAGAGCGATTTCCAATTCCTTCTGAAAATCTAAATTTGTTTCAGACAGTAATCTCTTCTGAATCGCATCTTCATTTATACCACACACCAAATGGTCTCTAAGCCTATCATTGATAGATGTACCAAACTCGCAATATTCAGTTAATCGTTTCAGACTTGCCACATAACAAGCAACTGTCTCCCTGCAGCCCTGTTTCTTGAGTTAAATTTAAACCGTTGTACGGTCACCGACGGCTTGGGCTGGTAATGATTCTTTATGAGATTCACTAAGTCATCAAAACTTTTCGAATCTGGAGCGCCGGGTGCCAACAAATTTTGAATTAATCCGTATGTCTTACTCCCACACGTGGATAAGAGGATCACAGGCGGCTTCTCCTCCCCCGGAATGTTGTCCGCCTGGAAGAAGAATGCAAGACTTTCAACATCATGAGACCAGTGGTCTGAGGTTGGATCGAAAGGCTCCACCTTTCGAAATTGCGGCCTACTCTGAGGGGATTGCTTCAACGATCAGGAAGGAAATTTTCTTTTACTTACGATTACCGTGCGAGGTATGGCCTGATTTCGGTTCTTCTGATTTCCTTCGTTCTTCCTCGCTTTTTACTCTCGTCGCCAGTTTGTTGTATCCAGTGTCCTGGTTTGTTGGGGCTAAAGGATCTGGGCTGTTTTGGGGTGACTGAGTTGGTACAGAGACAGAGAAGATCTGTAGACCGTTCTTAGAAGAAACACATTCTGTTTATTTACAAAAGGAACTCAGCAGCTACACTTGTGTGTTTACAACTCCAAACTCTGTCTTTACTGTTCAGACTCTAACTCAAGCCTACTGACTACAGAGGTAGCCCGCGTTACTCTGCTATTAGGTATCAAGATCATGCGATCTTACATTACAGCATTTGTCTCAGAGGTATATTATACATCAGATTACTACACACCCACATGTGGCTGGTCTGGTAGGTAGAGACATCCCATGAGCCCCCTTAAAAGTGATGTGGTGCTGTCTGTGAATCCTGGCGCTGAGACTGCGAGTGCTGCCTGAAGCAAGGTAGGCAAACAAACCTTGAAGTCCCGAGTGAAGTGCAGCTCGCCAAGTGCACGTCGCTTATGTGCTGTTGTGAAACACGTCGGCGTGTTTTCCTGCCTGTGTGGGCGGACGATCCAGCGGGGGGGGTGGATGAATCCAGCCGGCTGATGTATCACAAGGAGGTTCTTGACGCCTGATGGTGGAGAACATGGCCTGTCATCGGCAGGCTGAGCGGACGATCGCAAACTGGTTTGACGCCGTCGTGAAACCGATCGTGCTATACGGTCTGCGCACGCCACCTAACATGCCCGATACCGGCTGGCATGGAGAATCCCAGCCTAGGGGAGGGAACTGGTGGTGGGGGGGTGGGGGGCGCAGTGGTATTCATATGGAAAGAGTACTTACCTGGTGTAGGAGGAGTGGGGGGCCCAATGTGGTCAGAGATTTGTTTGGGGGGTTGTGAGGAGAAAGGTCCTGAGTCCAAAGGAAGAAAACTCTCTAGTTTCCAGAGTTATCTTCTTTCATATAGAGAACAGCTTTCCCTTTAAGGAAGACTGCTCAATGCCTTGTATGAATAGTTGAGTGTGTGCAGTATTCCCATTTGTACCAGGATATTGCAGTTGTGATGCAGGACCCCAGTTTGCATATTTAAGCAGCCTTGCATCTGTTCCAACCAGTTTGACTCTTTTTCATTGTATAGACCTGACTGAAAACTGCATCAAGACAGCTGTGGCATCACTGGGATAATCAATCTGCTGCTTAACCCCCTCCTGATGTTGGCCTCCTACATTTCAACTCTCTCATATATTATAACTACTCTTAATATTTATCAGCCACGTTTCATTTAAAAGGCACCTGGATCTGCATCTGAAGCACTGTAACCTGATAGGCTATGGACCAGGTGCTGGAAAGTGGGATTAAAATGAGCGGCTAGTTTCTTTTTCTGGCCCGCACAGACATGAGGGGCTGAATGGCCTCTTTCTGTGCTGTAACTTTTCTATGGTTCTATGACAGACTACCTACTTATTCATTTGATTGCTCTTTGTGGGAGATTTCTGTGCAGGCTGTGCCTCTTACGTTATAACCGTGACCACACTTCAAAAGCCCTTCTGAAGGAGGGTCATACGGACTGGAAACGTCGACCCTGTTTCTCTCTCCGCAGAGACTGTCAGACCTGCTGAGTTTTTCCCAGTATTTTCTGTTTTTGTTTCAGATTTCCAGCATTTGCAGTATTTTGCTTTAATTGAATGTGCTTCATTGGCTGTTTATTGTTTTGGAACGTCCTGAGGGTCAGGAAGGTGCTATATAAATGCAAGTTCTTTCTGTTTGCTTCATTGTTTATTTATTTTTTGGCTGAAGCTCCCAAAAGAGATTCCGCTACCTTGACCTTTACTATATGAACTACAGATCAGTTCAACTTCGAAGAAAATATTGACCCCTGAGTGAAAATAAACAGCACATTTTTCAACTGTGCAAGTTATTGATTTCTAATCAGCCTAAATATTAAACAAAATAGTAAATCATATAACTACAGCCATTTAAAATGAAGTCAGATGTTGCAAAAGATTAAATACATGGAAAGGTCACTGGGGTTACCTTACGCAGCAGTCATTAATGTAATTACACATTTTTCTAGTATGCAGCCCAATGGATTCATTTAATCTTACAAAGCGTATAACCCTGTAAAGCCCACAGTAATGATTAAACACTCAGCTCAAAGATAATGCAGAGTTTTTATCACTTTTCAAGCTTACCCTGGGATAACGGTGAGTCAAAACACAACAACATGCGATTATATAGTGCCTTTATGAACATACCACGCTGATGGGCAGGAAAAGACCAGTCGGTCTATCGGGCCTGCTGCACATACCACGATGACTGATATTGTATGAGCAGTCACTTCTCCTCACATCCCGCTCCCCATTCATACCCCATTCTCCACCTACCCCAATCTGACCCCTCCAACCCAATCTCCCTCCCAGCACCTCATTTCCCCACCCCACCCCACATTCCTTCCACCTCCCTCAAACTGCCTCGACCCCCATCTTCCCTAATCCCCCCATCTTCCCCAAGCCCCCCTCTTCCCCAATCACCCACTCTCTCTGCCAATTCCCCCATCTCCCCCCACATCTTCCCCAATCCCTTCTCCCTGTCTCCCCCAATCGCCCCTCTCCCCCCATCTCCCCATTTCTCCCAAATACCTCCATCTCCCAAATCCCCCCACCTCTCAAAATCCTCTCATCTCCCCAAATCCCTCTCCATCTCCCCCAAATCCCCCCTCTTCCCTAATCACCCCCAATCCCTCCTTCCTATGTCTTCCCCAATCACCCCTCTCCCCCCCTCTTCCCATCTCCCTCAATCTCCCCATCTCCCCCAATCACCCCTGTCTCCCAAAACCCCCCGTCTCTCCCAGCCCCCTTTCCCCCGCCTTCCCCAATCCCCTTTCTCTCCCTATCTTCCCCAATCCCCCCTCGACTCCCCACCCCGGTCTTCCCCAACCTCCCTCTACCCCCTGTCTCCTCCAACCTCCCTTTCCCCTCCACTGCCGTTCAGCTACCTATGGGCCACGGAGACAAAAAGAAAAAGCCTGGAAAAGTCCCAGGGCCAATGAGGGAAAAATTACACTGGAAAAATTCCTCTCCGCCTCCCTCAGGCGATCAGAAACAGTTCACGAGATGATCAAGTGTTATGCGTAAAGATACTAACCATCGATATGATGTGATCCCTGCCCCATTCAGGAACCCATCCAGCTTCCTATTGAAGGCAGACTTTCAGCGGCCAGTGCAGCACACAGCGAACTATCCCAAGGAACATCACAGGAGCATTATCACACGTGACACCAAGTCACATAAAGAGATATTAGGAGTGTTGACCAAACGCTTGGTTAAATAGGTAAGATTTAAGGAGAGAGGCAGAGAGGTGGAGAGGTTCATGGAGGGAATTCCAGAGTTTAGGACCAGGTAGCTGAAGGTATGGCCACCAGTTGTGGAGGGATTACAATTAGTGATGCACACGAGGCCAGAACTGGAGCAGTGCAGGAAAATGCACTTCATGTCATTTGGAAAAATTGCACCCACATCTCTGACAGGTTCATGAGATTTATTTAAAAAAAAAAAGTCTCAGCCATTGCCAGCTGTGTCTTGTTGGATAGCACTCTCACTTCTGAATTAGAAAATTGTGGGTTCAAGTCCCACTCCAGAGGCTTGAGCACAAAATCTAGGCTGACACTCCAGTGTGGCACTGAGAGAATGCTGCACTGTTGGAGGTGCTGTCTTTCAGGTGAAACACTAAATTGAAGAGCTATCAGCCCTGTCAAGTGAATGCCAAAGATCCCGGCATCTGTTTGCAGGAAAGCAGGAAACTTCTCCCTGGTATCCTGGCCGATATTTATTTCTCAGCCAAAACCTAAACCAGAATATTTGACCATTATCATATTGCTGTTTCTGGGATCTTGCTGTGTGCAAATTGGCTGTCATGTTTCTTAAATTACAACAGTGACTACACTTCATTGGCTATATGACACCTTGGGATGTCATGAAGGCCGCTATGTAAATGCAAGTCATTTTTTTTCTTTTTGCATTTCAGACAAGGAATGTTGAAAATTTTACTCAATGCTAATTGCATACTTATGTTTGGTGTTCCTTGAAGAGTGCCCTCAAGTGCTCTGAACTTGCCACGCCCCTATCCAAGCTGTTCCAGTACAGCTACAACACTGGCATCTACCCAGCAATGTGGAAAATTGCCCAGGTATGTCCTGTGCACAAAAAGCAGCACAAATCCAACCCAGCCAATTACCACCCCGTCAGTCTACTCTCCATCATCAGTAAAGTAATGGAAGGGGTCATCAGCAGTGTTATCAAGCGGCACTTGCTTAGCAATAACCTGCTCACTGATGCCCAATTTGGGTTCTGCCAGGGCCACTCAGCTCCTGACCTCATTACAGCCTTGGTTCAAACATGGACAAAAGAGCTGAACTCCCGAGGTGAGGTGAGAGTGACTGCCCTTGACATCAAGGCAGCATTTGACAGAGTGTGGCATCAAGGAGCCCTAGCAAAATTAGAGACGATGGGAATCAGAGGGAAAACTCTCTGCTGGTTGGAGTCATACCTAGCACAAAGGAAGATGGTTGTGGTTTTTGGAGGTTAATCATCTCAGTTCCAGGACATCGCTGCAGGAGTTCCTCAGGGTAGTGTCCTCGGCCCAACCATCTTCAGCTGCTTCGTCAATGACCTTCCTTCTATCATAAGGTCAGAAGTGGGAATGTTCGCTGATGATTGTACAATGTTCAGCATCATTCATGATGCCTCAGATACTGAAACAGTCCATGTCCAAATGCAGCAAGACCTGGACAATATCCAGGTTTGAGCTGACAAGTAGCAAGTAGATGGTCATTGCCACACAAGTGCCAGGCAATGACCATCTCCAACAAGGAAGAATCTAATCATCGTCCCTTGACATTCAATAGCATCACCATCACTGAATCTCCCACTATCAACATCCTGTGGGCTACCATTGACCAGAAACTGAACTGGGCTAGTCATATAAATACTGTGGCTATGAGAGCAGGTCAGAGGCTAGGAATCCTGCGGTGAGTAACTCACCTCCTGACTCCCCAAAGCCTGTCCCCCATCTACAAGGCACAAGTCAGGAGTGGGATGGAATACTCGCCACTTGCCTGGATGAGTGCAGCTCCAACAACACTCAAGAAGCTCGACGCCATCTAGAACAAAACAGCCTGCCTGATTGGCACCACACCCACAAACATTCACTCCCTCCACCACCGATGCACAGTAACAGCAGTGTGTATCATCTACAAGATGCACTGCAGAAACTCACCAAGCCTCCTTAGACAGCACCTTCCAAACCCACGACCACTACCATCTAGAAGGACAAGGGCAGCAGACAGATGGGAACACCACCACCTGGAAGTTCCCCTCCAAGCCACACACCAAATTGACTTGGAAATATATCACTGTTCCTTCACTTGTCGCTGGGTCAAAATCCTGGAACTCCCTCCCTAACAGCACTGTGGGTGTACCTACATCACATGGACTGCAGCGGTTCAAGAAGGCAGCTCACCACCACCTTCTCAAGGGCAACTAGGGATGGGCAATAAATGCTGGCCCAGCCAGCAATGCCCACATCCCATGAACATCAACATTTACAATTTTCATGTCTTTTAAAAATATTCTGCCTTTGTATTCTTACGACAAGTCGAGTAATCAAGAATCGTTAATAGAAGATCAGAGGAGCATAAGAAATAGGGGCAGGAGTTGGCCATTTGGCCCCTTGAGCCTGCTCCACCATTCAATAAAATGGCTGATTGTGGCCTTAACTCCATTTTCCTGCCTGCTCCCCAGAACCTTGACTCTTTCATCAATCAATCTGTCTAACTCAGCCTTGAATATATTCAATGACCCAGCCTCCACTGCTCTCCGGGGAAGAGAGTTCCAAAAATTAACAACCGTCTGAGAAAAGAAATTCCTCCTTAACTCTGTCTGAAATGGGAGATTCCTTATTTTGAAACTGTGCCCCCTAGTTCAAGATTGCCCCATGAGGGGGAATATCCTCTCCACATCTACTCTGTCAATCCCCCTCAGAATCTTATATGTTGCAATAAGATCAGCTCTCATCCTTCTAAACTCCAATGGGTACAGGCCCAACCTGCTCAACCTTTCCTCATATCCCAGGAATCAGCCTAGTGAACCTTCTCTGAACTGCTTCCAATGCAAGCATGTCCTTCCTTAAGGAGACCAAAGCTATACTCAATACCCTAGGTATGGTCTCACCAATGCCCTGTACAGTTGTAACAAGACACCCCTACTTTTATATTCCATCCCCTTGCAATAAAGGCCAACATTCCATTTGCCTTCCTAATTACCCGCTGTACCTGCATGCCAACATTTTGGGATTCATGTACAAGGACGCCCAGATCCTTCTGTACTGCAGAATTCTGTAGTCTCTCCATTTAAATAATCTGCAAAATATTTGCTCGCTCACTTAACCTATCTCTAACCCTTTCCAGACTCTTTCTGTCTTCACAACTCACTTTCCTACCCTTGTATCATAGCACCCTTTAAAAAACATGGTAATTGTTACTGACTGGCTCTGAAAGTGAACAATTAAATGTGTTGTGTCTTATTCCTTTAAGTTGAGTATTATTTTAGGAGATATTAAAAATGGTAAATTTTTCCCTTTCTGAATCAATTCTCTCTATTTTCCTTTCTGTACCTGATCTGACTTTAATTCACACTCCACCTGTTTCAATCCTTAAACTTCATTTCTGAATGTTGGTCCTGCTTTTTTTTTAATTCATTCATGGGATTTGGGCATTGCTGGCTAGGCCAGCATTTATTGCCCACCCTTAATTGCCCTTGTTTTGGGGGCCATTTCAAGAGTCAACCACATTGCTGTGGGTCTGGAGTCACATGCAGGCCAAACCAGACCAGATTTCCTCTCTAAAGAACATTAGTGAACCAGATGGGTTTTTACAACAATCAGCAATGGTTTCATGGTCATCAGATTTTTATTGAATTCAAATTCCACTGTCTACTGTGGTGGAATTTGAACTCAGATCCCCAGAGCATTAACCCTGGGTCTCTAGAATACTGGCCCAGTGACCATACCACTATGCCACCACCTTCCCCTGGTCACCAAGATCCCAGATACCCCATTTTCTTTTCGCACTGTTGTCGGTTCGCAAATTAGTGAACAATAAGTTTTAAACATGCAAAAACAAATCTAACTAAAAGGCAGATGGCGAGACGCCCAGGTACTAGAAAATCCGGTCCAATAGATTTTGTTGGAGAAATATCCTGATTATTGATGGCAGAGATGCTCCTGATAAGGTTCTGACTGATGCTGAATTAGTAAAACGTAAATCATTTTTAAAAATTATAAACTTTTTGGTGAAGCCTGCAATGACTGGGAGAAGGTGGAGAGTTAGAATTATTTTATAATATTTTAAAAAATCACAGAAAATGGAGAGAGACAGAGAACTGTCCACAAATCGCAAAAATGTGATAGGTGTTCAGAATGATGAAGAGTTTGATAGGGTAAATAAGGAGAAACATTTTTCAGTGACAGAAGGATCGGTAACCCCAAGAGACACAGAATGAAGAGAATTGAGAGGAGAAGAGAATTCGTTTAACGCAATGAGTTACGATGACCCGGAATTCACTGTTTGAAAGGCCAGTGGAAGTAAATTCAATTGCAATTTTCAAAAGAGCATTTGATGATTACTTGAAGGGAAAATGAAGTAATATGGGAAAGGAACAGGGCTGTAGGGCTAACTGGATAGTTCTAGCAAAGAGTGAATGGCCCCATTCTGTGCTGCATCATTCTATGATGTAGGAATGAAGTTAACATGATATTGGGATGATTGAACCTGTAGAAACTGGATTATTCCTCCTCATCTTACACTCAAATTGACAATTCTTACATAATAAACAAGAATTACAAACACTTTTTGCCGAGATACACGATTGTTTGCAATGAAATATCGCGAGCCAGCATTGCGTAAGTAAGCAAATAATCAGACAGCGCTCCCAGGTTTCAGATTGTGTAAGTGGGACACACCGATACAGGCTTCTCTGTGAATTAGAGCATGTTCAACCTCTGCTGTACAAATTGTGGTGACAAGCTCATGTGGAAGCCCGAAGTAAAAAAAGTCAATAATGAAACCGCGTTGTTACAGAATGGAACTGTGCACTTCTGGTTTACTGATACATACTGAACTTAAAAGCACAGAATGCATTGTTTTGTTTAGATAAATCTTCCTCCCGACATCAGCGAAGAAATAACATATCTGATTGTGCCAATGTTCCCATCCTTCTTGATAATTACAAATGATAGAGGTGCAATGTTTTAATGAGTGTATTTGAATAATTGCAGCTGTAATTAATTATCACCACAGTGTTGGATTGAATGAGACAGGGACATAATAAAAAATGACATTTCAATTTGGCTCCATTCCCATGCTGCATTTTCAAGAATCATTACTGAAATATGAATTAAACTGCTCAAGTAATGTACATCTGATGATTCCAATTTGTTTTATTTATTCACAACAGTGAAAAATCCAGATGTTTCATATTGGAGCTAGCTTTAATTTTCAAGTTATGCTCAAAGCATATTAATAACTGCTGCAATTTAGATCTGGTAATTTATCCACATTGTCATTTGCGCAAATCTAATGTACAAAATTATATGTGTAAATGAAGTGTGTAGATGAATGAAACAATGACTGTCTTTCTCGCCTAATGTGGGATTGATATTGTATGCGATTTCTCAGAGGATCCCTTGTGGTGGAAGTTACTCGTCTGAAGTAATTACAAATGTCTTTATATAGTCACTTGGTCGTACAGGTCTTGGATATTGCTGAAAAGAGAGACATGATGTTGAAGCTTTTCATCTTGCACTCATCAGGACAAGAATGCCAAATTTCAAACAATCACAACAATTTATACTACAGGAGAAAAGGCAGCAGATTGGTTGGCAGGTTGAATCCGATTGGCTGATACATTGGCATGGAGAAAGTAACTCCCAATCTCCCGGATAATTCAAAAAAGGTGCAGAGTTTGCAGGGAATGGGTCCCTCTGTATGAAGGTATCTTCCTTCAAGTAAGTGTAAATGAGCCACATTAAGAGCTTGACTGATTTATCTTCAATTGGTTGTTAGTGTAGTTATTAGCACACTCAGGATTGTTCAGCAAGTGCTGCCCAATCGCAGGATCACATCGAACAGTAGCTGTTTTGTTTTTGAGTTCTGTAAATGTGGCTGGTTGAGTACAGTCTATACTCTGTCTATCATAAACAGCCAAAGGAACATGCTGTTTGCTTTTTCCAGCCAATTCCTGGGATGTATGGCCTGTATACCCGGCATCGGACTGGCACTGAAATTCTTACACAATGTTACCCAGTTGTGTAGTAGGCATTTATCTATTTGGATTAAAGGCAGCAGCCTGTTAGTGGAAAATACCACACGTGTTGCCATTGTGTAGTAGCAATGGGGAACAGCTTGCTTAACCTATTGTTTAAATTTTTCAGATACTTCAGCTGGAATTTTCCAGCACCTCACGCTGGTGGGATCTTCCGGCCCCACCAATGGGAAAGGAGATTTCAATGGCTCGCTGGCCCTGACGCAGGGGAACCCGCAGCAGGGGTGCTGGAAAATTCTGGCTTTTGCCTTTCCAGGGTCAGTTGAGGTAAACCAGCACTTTCCAGGTCCGGAAATGGTGGACTTTGGCCCATCTGTGAATCTGTCTGATACTCAGCAAAACAATGATCTGATCAGGATAGTCATTATCCCGCAAGATATGACGCAATCTATTTCTGCGTCAAGCCATACATCCCAACAATGAGGAAGAACTTTTTTATGCAGAGGGTAGTGGGTGTCTGGAATTCGCTGCCCAAGTTGGTGGTAGAGGCAGAAATTCTAAACTCTTTTAAAAAGTACCTGGATCTGCACCTTAAGTGCTGTAAGCTGCAGGGCTATGGGCCGGGTGCAGGAAGGTGGGATTAGAAAGGGCACCTGGGTGTCCTCGGGCTGGCATGGACAAGATGGGCCGAATGGCCTCCTTCTGCGCTGTAACTTTTCCACGGTTCTAATTTGCCAGTCTGGAATGTGTTGCCTGAAAGGGCTGTAGAATCAAATTCAATAGTAATTTCCAAAAGGGAATCGGATAAATACTTGAAAAAGAAAAAAATTGCAGAGCTACAGGGAAAGAGCAGGGGATTGAGGTTAATTGGAAAGCTCTTCCAAGAGCTAGCATAAGCACAATGGGCCGACCGGTCTTCTTGCATGTCAGGTGATTATATGATTGAGGAGCCAAAAATCGCTGTGGCCTGGATGATCCGAGGGGCAATAATCATCGTCGGATTGCCCCTCCACTCAACCTCCCCCACCTCGATGCTGCTCTGCATTTCTTACAGGGTGTTGCGAATTTTGCTTGACCAGAAATGGGGATGACAAGGTCCTGCCAAGAGCTCCCTCACAGCGCTGTAGAGCTGCGGGTAAGACCCTTGTTTATGGCACTGGCTGCCGTATGGTATGTTGCAAGGTCCAGTGTGAATGTTAATGAGTGGGTTGGGCAGGAAGTCAGGGTGGTGGGTGGGTCGGGTCAGGAGGGGTACTCAGGTCTGGTTGGGGGGGCTAGCGGGCGGTTGGAGGTTCAGGGTAATTGGGAGGGATGGTTGTTGAGGGGGATAATTGGGGAAGGTCAGTGTGAGTGATTGCGGGGGGTTGGGATGGGGGATGGTTTAGTTCTGTAGTTACGCAGGAGTTAGACTAGCATTTCTCTGTCTAACCTGGGTAATTTTTCAGGTAAGTACATTGGAACTGTCTGAAGTCTCCAAGAGTGGGAGATATTTGGGGAGGGTCCTGGGGAGAAGGGGAATTGCCGATCGGAAGTTTAAACTTCCCAGGCAATTCCCATGGAGGTCAGCACGTCGGGATTTCCACGGGGTCCCGGTGTGCAGTCTGGTGGTACTTACAGTCCCTGATGATCCAGAGAATGAAAGATTTGAGCCTGTATTTCATTTAATGATTCAATATCTTAAAAGCAGCTTCAGTGCTCAGGTCTATAGCCCCTTCCCTTCAGCCCAAGGCCATGGCTTAAAATGCTGAATGTTCTTGTGGAGAGACGCTTGCGAACCAATCAAGTTACAGTTTCTTTTCACTGTGTTGCCTGCATCTCCTGATAATGATGGGCTGTCAGCTGCAATTCATTTGTGATTCCACAAAAGTGAAATCTAAGAGCGTTGACCTGTACAAACCCTTCGGCTTGACTCTGCTTGCTTGCTCATACCTTTATTGATTTGGTGTGGTATGAATTTTGAGTCAATGCTGCAGTAGAGGGTGTTTGAATTAATGCTGAGTGTTAGTGGTGTAACACCAGCCAGATGCTATTAGGACCTGATTACGTGAAAATATATTTCAATAGAAATTACAGTCAGCATCACTGCACTTTTTGCTTTTCGTATTGATTCATCTTGTTCTCACCATCTTCAAGTCTGCCTGCTTCTATCTCTGGAATATCTCTACCTCCGCTCATGTGCTGCTGAAACCCTCATCCATGCCTTTGTTACCTCTGGACTTGATTATTCCCATGCTCTTCTGACTGGCCTCACATCTTCTATCCCCCATAACCTTCAGCTCCATCAAAAACTCATATCCCAATGCCCACCGACTCCTAATTGTCAATCACCCCTGTGCTCCCGGTCCTTGTTTACAATGCCTTCATGGTCTCCGCTCACCCTATTTCTGACTTTCGCCAGCCCTTCAATCCTCCAAGATCTCTGTGTTTCACCATCTCTGGCCTCTTCTGTATCCCCAGTTTCCATCACTGCACCATTGGCAGTTGTGCCTTCAGCTGTCTTGGCACTAAGCTCTGGAATTCCCTCCCTAAACCTCTCCACCTCTCTCTCTCTCACTCCCTCTCTCTCCCTCTCATAAGAACATAAGAAATAGGAGCAGGAGTAGACCATTCAGCCCCTCGAGCCTGCTCCTCTATTCAATAAGATCATGGTTGACTTCCTTTACGATACTCCTTAAAACCAACCTCTTTGACCAAGCTTTTGGTCATCTGACCCTAATATTTCCTTATATGGCTCAATGTTAAAATTTGTTTGATAATGCTCCTGTGAAGTGTCTTGGGATGTTTTACTGGGTTAAAGGTGCTATACAAATGCAAGTTTGTGCTCTCTGGGGTCAGATTTGACATTTCAAACTTGGACTTTGGAAGGTGGAAGTGGCCTCAAAATGAGGGTGGGTGAACTTAACGGCAATAATCAGGTCCCTTTAACAGATACCCGCCGTAGGGAAGTTGAAGAGTGTGCCTGATGTAGCTGTGGCTCGGTGGATTGCACTCCTGCCTTTGAGTCAGGAGGTTGTGAGCTGAAGCCCCAACCAGAGACTTGAGTGCAAAATCCAGGTAATAGTGCAGTTGTTGTACTGAGGAAGAGCTGCCTCTCAGATGAGATCACAGGATTCCTGTGGTGCCAAGGAGGCCATTCAGTCCTTTGTGTCTGCACTATCTCTGATTGAGTAGCTCACCTAGTTCCACTTCCCCCACCTTCTCCCCATAACTCTGCACATTCTTCCTTTTCAGATAACAGTCTAATTCCCTTTTGAATGCCTCGATTGAACCTGCCTCCATTACACTCTCAGGCAGTACATTCCAGATCTGAACCACTCACTGTGTGAAAAAGTTTCTCCTCATGTCACGTTTGCTTCTTTTGCAATTATTTTAAATCTGTGCCCTCTCATTCTCGATCCTTTCACGAGTGGGAAGAGCTTCTCCTGATCTACTCTGTCCAGACCCCTCAAGATTTTGAATACCTCTATCAAATTTCTTCTCTGCCTTCTCTTCTCCAAGGAAAACACTCCCAACTTCTCCAGTTTATCTTCATAATTGAAGTTCCTCATCCCAGGAACCATTCTCGTGAATCTTTTCTGCACTGTCTTCTGTTATGATGTTATACTGAGATGTTAGATGTGAAATGGGATGTTAGATAGTAGACGTCAGATGTTAAACTGAGGCCCTGTCTGCCCTCTTGGGTGGTGTAAAAGATCCCAAAGCAATTTTTAAAAATGATTCATTCATGGGATATGAGCTTTGTTGGCAGGGCTAGCATTTATTGCCCTGATTATCTTTGAGAAGGTGGTGGTGAGCCGCCTTCTTGAAAAATAATTTGCCAAAAACAAATTTGGAGGGAGAGCAGGGCAGTTCTCCTCAGTGACCTGGCCATTATTTATATATATGAACATAAGAAAGAGTAGCAGGAGTAGGCCATTCAGCCCTTTGAGCCCATTCCACCATTCAGTCAGATCATGGCTGACCTTTTACTTCAACACCATTTTCCTGCACTATCCCCGTAATCCATGATGCTTTTAATATGTAGAAATCTATTGATCTCAGTCTTGAATCATACTCAACAGCTAAGCCTCCACAACCCTCTGGGACAGAGAATTCTAAAGATTCACCACCCTCAGAGTGAAGACACTCTCAGTCCTATATGACCTGCCCCTTATTCTGAGACTGTGTCCCCTGGTTCTAGACTCCCAACCAGGACAAACATCCTTCCTGCATCTACCCTGTTGAGCCCTGTATGAATTCTGTATGTTTGAATGAGATCACCTCTCATTCTTCTAAACTCCAGAGAATAAAGGCCCAGTCTATTTAATCTTTTCTCATAGGACAATCCCTGCACCCCTGGGACTGGTTTGGTGAACCTCCATTGCACTCCCTCTATGGTAAGTACATCTTTCCTTAGGTAAACAGACCAAAATTGCTCACAATGCTCCAGGGCCAGAAATTTTCACTTGGCGGGCGGGCGCCGCTCAACCCACTCGAACGTGAAACGACGCGCGATGACGTTAGCCGAGCGTGTCGACGCCAACGAGCAGTTGTGCGATTGTTCAGCCAGCGGGTGCGTGTCAGAGTCAGCAGTGCTCCCGCCAACAATTAAAAGGCCCGTTAAGACCATTACATAATCAATTAACTTAAATTTTTCGCTGCCCATCCAACCTAATGGTTTTTTGGAAACCTCATCCACGGGCGGGATGAGGTTTCCAAAAGCAAATAAAAATAAAATAAAAACTTTAATTTTTCATTAATAACATGTCCCTGCTCACGTGACAGAGCTTCGGGCCTCTGGGAAACTATGAAGCGTTCACTCATGTGCATGCGCCAAGTTTGCACTCGGCCTGCTCACCCTCCTCCCCCACCCACCCCCACCCCCACCTCCCCCCACGGTCCCCTCTCCCCTCCACAGGCAGCGCTCAGCGCTGCCTCTCGCGTTTCACGCTGGGCAGGCCTTAATTGGCCGCCAACGTGAAATCGCTGTCTGGCGCCGATCGCGGGCAGCAGTTGACTTCCTGACCGCCTCAGTCAAGCCTGCCCGCCAAGGGCAAAATTCTGCCCAGGTGCTCTCACCTAGAGTTCTGTACAATTTCAGTATGACATCTTTACTCCTATACTTCAATCCTCTTGTAATAAAGACCAACGTACCGTTTGCCTTCTTAACTGCTTGCTGTACCTGCATGTTTGATTTCAGTGACTCATGAACAGGGACACCCAAGTCCTTTTGAAGTTCAACAGTTCCCAGCCCCTCACCTGTAAGTAATATTCTGTATTTCTGCCTTTCCTACCAAAGTGGATAACCTCACATTTCTCCACATTGTATTCCGTCTGCCAAATTTTTGTCCACTCGCTTAGCCTCTCCAAATCCCCTTGAAGCATCCTTGCATCCTCCTCACAACTCACATTTCCACCTAGTTTTGTGTCATCTACAAATTGTAAATATTACATTTAAACCTCACATCCAAATCATTGATAGATTGTGAACAACTGGAGCCCAAGCACTGATCCTTGCGGTACCCCACTAGCCACAGCCTGCCAGCCTGAAAATGACCCATTTTTTCCTACTCTGTTTTTTGTCCATTAACCAGTTCCCAATCCATGCCAGTATATTCCCTCCAATCCCATGTGCTCTAATTTTGTTTACTAATCTCTTGTGTGTGATCTTAACAAAAGCTTTCTGAAAATCTAAATATCTCACATCCACCAGTTCCCTCTTATCTATTCTGCTAGTTTTGTTTTATTCATTCATGGGATGTGGGTGTCACTGGCTGGGCCAGCATCTATTGTCCATCCCTAGTTTCCCTTGAGAAGGTGGTGTTGAGCTGCCTTCTTGAACCGCTGCAGTCCATGTGGTGTAGGTACACCCACAGTGCTGTTAGGGAGGGAGTTCCAGGATTTTGACCCAGCGACAGTGAAGAAACGGTGTTGTATTTCCAAGGATGGTGAGTGACTTGGGGGGGAACTTCCAGATGGTGGTGTTCCCATCTATCTGCTGCCTTTGTCCTTCTAGAGGGTAGTGGTCATGGGTTTGGAAGGTGCTGTCTAATGAGCATTGGTGAATTCCTGCAGTGCATCTTGTAAATGGTACACACTGCTGCTACTGTGCGTCGATGGTGGAGGGAGTGAATGTTTGTGGATGTTACGGAAAAAAATCCAACAGGTTTGTCAAATATGATTTCCCTTTCACAAAACCATGTTGACTATGCCCAACCCTACCATTATTTTCTAAGTGTTCAGTTATCGCATCCTTTATTATAGATTCCAGCATTTTCTCTATTATTGAAGTCAGACTAACAGGTCCGTGGTTCTCCATTTTGTCTCTCCCTCCTTTCTTAAACAGCGGGGTTACATTTGCCACCTTCCAATCTGCAGGAAGCATTCCAGAAGTGAAAGATGATCACCAATGCATGTACGATCTCTGCAGCCACCTCTTTCAACACTCTGGGATGTACCTCAACCAACATCACTAAAACAGCCCTGTAGTAATTGTAAGTTAAACCTATCATACTGTTATGGGGATCATGTGACCATACAGACGAATCAGCCCTAAGCGTGGGGAATCTTAGAGGTGGAGTGTTTCTAACCTTGGTCTTGGAACAAGCATGTAGCTTCTTCAGGATCTCTGTAAATAAAGTTTACTTACAAGAAACCAGCCCTGCATTCCAAGTTTATTGCACAGTCATTTATCTCATTATTACTTGTGAGATTTCACTGTGCACCAATTGGCTAGAGCGTTTCCGACATTTAAACAGTGACTATATTTTAAAAAGTACTTACTTGACTGTAAAATGCCTGATTCATAGCCTGCCATATTTTCCATCTACAATAGATGGTAAATCTGCTCAAAGGCTGTATTTTTGAATGGAGCTAACTGTACAGTATTGGCCCCAGATCTTTCTGGAGTGGGACATCTCTCTGCCCCATTATACCTTTTCACTGTACCGTTCAACTCAAAATCTTTTTGTGGTGCAGCTGTTGGGAGTAGGAGCTGGTAATGGGGTGTCAAAGGCCACAGGCATCTGGCATCAGTGAATGATGGGACCAACAGCCTATCTCCTTAACCAATCAGATTTAGGAATTGAGAAAGATACAGGAAAGATGAAGAAGGAAATCCGGCGAATTAGAGTCAAATCAGACACATAAAGAGAAATAAATAGAGGGAAAGAACGAAGAGAGAGAAGAGGGAAACCAAGAGAAAGAAAAAAAAGTAAAATCTTAAAATTTATGAGAATTTACTAGCTGTAGGAATGAGATTGAACAGTTTAAATTGTTTCCTTTCTGGGCCAGAGAGATTCATTCCATTGTTAAAAAAATCCTGATGTTGTTAAAAAGCTATTTACACTGTTAATGATGAGCCCACTTTGAGGTCTCACCTGAAAGATGGCTTCTCTGACAGTGCTGTATTCCCTCTGGTGTGTGCTTAATGTGCAAATCCAGCAAATTATTAACAATGGGGAGGTTGTGGGTGAGATGCCGTTCGTGGGAAGTTAAAGTTGGGGTGGCGTGAATCGAGCTCTGGAAATCCACAAACCACAGCGTATCATTTAATGTCCTGAAATCACTGACTATTAAAAATGACGTGTGACATTAACATACCATTACTTTTCCAGTGCCACTTGGCCCATATTTTCTTCCTTCTGGACCTTATTTATCACCACAAGTAACTATGGGTATTTATTCATAATTGAGAGATGAGCACTCTAAGGACTGATTAAGGAAATTAATTTTGCACTTTTCACTGGTAAGATACAATGCATAAAAACTTGAAAAATTCCAGTGTCAAAACCTGGCCTTTTAGCAGGGTTTGGAGTCATGTGGACTGAAAATGTGAATGCTAGGTCACATGGTAACGCGTGAGGCTTTATACTGCCTCCAGTCAAAACTATTACTTATGCTTCAATTGCCTGACCTGCGCACAGATAGAAAAGCAACTACAAATATCAAATCTGAACTTGTTCACAAAGTATTTCCATCCAGTTCTGTGTAATTATCAATCATTCTGTTCCTATAATGGAAAGGTCGTTGAAACCCTAATTAACCCTATACTGAGCATCAATGTCCCATCATCAAACAGAGGAAGCCAATAATCTTCCCAGGCTGCTCAATATTCGAGGTTAATAGCTGAGGAGGCCTGCATAATTAATGAGGGAATAATTAAGTGACTGAAGACTATCAAAATGAAAGGTGTAACATTTGGCATTGTAACCTGCAGGAGAGACAAACTCCCTGTGGGTTGTCATGCCCTTATCCAGACGGAAGCAGTTTCTAAAATATCTCCATGAGAAGGACGGGGGCTGAAATGTGAACTTCAGCTCGGGTCACATAAGAGTGAAGATAAATTGACTGCTTGTTTTTGCAATAAGCCCCCCAGAGTGTTCTGTTAACTTCAGAGGTCCCTCAGCACCATGCTCTGGGTGGGAGTGGGGTGGGGTAACTGGAAAATGTGCTGCTGATTTTAATCATGGGCATTGACCCTCCCAAAACACAAACTGTTTTCTTCTATGAAAAGGATACAGAATTTATACAGAAATCCTCCTTCCTCACCACCCCCCAACACTCCTGTGCACCCCTGTGTACAGAAACCCTCCTCCCCAAACCCCTGCGCGCACACAATGAGGTTTCTTCTCCTTTAAGAGGATATGTGCTGGAGACCATCTATTTGTGTTCCTGTTCCTGGAGTTGAGAGTAACCTTGAAAAGAAATCCCTTTTCCTAGTCTGGTGGGCCAGAGTCAGTCTATCTTCTCCCACTCTGGAAAGTAAACGGTTAAGGCTTACGACCCCTCCCTCCCTGACCCTCAGCTGGTTGATTCCACGTGCAGGAGCATGAGGGTGAGGTGCCGGTAATCATGCAGCGAGTGGTCAGATTTGGATGTATTTTCTTTGTTGCTGATGGGAGTAGCCCAAGGTTGAAGGAACCAAATGTGACAGGGCCTGAACTGAGGAGTTTGAGAAACAAGCCAAAGGGGCTCTCGGTCCAGCAGGAGCTGCAGACGCTTCAGGAGCTGGTGGGCGCAAGATATTCATCAGATATTCAGTATGATCATCTTCACATCTTCACAATTCCACACAGACCCTCAATGAGAATGTTGGAAACCTGATTTGAAAAGGGTCAAACTTTAAAAATGCTCAGCAAGAGGTCAGACCACACCAGAAAGCAGAAAAAAAACAGAAATGCAGATTGGCCAAGAGCTTCTGCTTTGGGTGTAAAACTGCATTCAAAATCGCACTGGGTTTGAGAAATGTTGTTTTCCAGTCTCCACTGAAATTAATTTACATATATCAAGCCATCTTCTCAAGGGCAATTAGGGATGGGCAATAAATGCTGCCCTTGATAGCCACTCTCACCTCACACAAAAGAATTTTAAAAATCTGCCATAAATCGGCAGAGGTTTAGAATGTAATTTAATAAAAAAAATGCATTAAAATATAAGATCAGTAACCTGGTGCAGTTTGATCAATGCAGCTGAAAACAGGTTTATCACAAAAATATACATTTTGATGAGTGTCTGGACCACCAGCTGTGAATAACTTGATTTGAAATAACTGAAGATCGACTTTAGAAAAAGTGCACAGAACCAATTTCATGTGACATTGGCGGACAGTAGTCAGCCTCTTAATGCACTAAAAAATGTAATATCTTCGTACCTTAAAAAAAAAAGCTTAATTTTAAGAAGCTTCTCTGAGGGCTGTAAGCAGGCTCGATTAACGTTAGTTCAGTTTAGTGATCAATTTTTATCTGGGCGTGTGGCCAGTTTTGTTGGCCGGCCCAGCTTCTAACACAATGTGTTTTTAAAGTAGTGCAAAAGGTTATGGAAACTGGATGTGCACTTAACAGATGCACAAACGTTCGCATGGTTTGATTGATCTTGGGTAAGATGAGCTAAAGAAGACCAGCACAATTGTGCAGAAAGTCTAGACCCTGTTTTATTCGGATGAACGTATCTGCACTGGTGTTTACGCTGTACAAGAGCTTCCTTCCCCCTTCGCTATCTAACCCGATCAACATAGCCTTCGATTTCCTACATTACAGCAGTGATCATGCTTCAAAATTGGCTGTAAATCACTTTCGGACACCCCGAGGTTGTGAAAGGTGCTATATAAATGCTTATAAGTTCTTTTTTTATTCCTTACTCCCTCATGGGGAGAATTTCCCCACCGTCGGGGTTGGGGGGAGGGGGTTATGGGCGGGGATGGGTTGCGTGCCGCCATTTTACGTGGGGGGGGCCAACTAAGGCCCGCCCAGTGTGGTGTGCACCCGGGAGCGCTGAGTGCTCCCTGTGCGGGCGGGGTTGGATGGGGGTTCCCTGAGTCGGGGCCTCGGGGCCTGTGTTCTTTCATGTATGTGCGCGAAAGAGCACAGAAATCTCCTGGAGACACGGAGCTGCCCCAGAGAGATTAGTTTAAGTTCCCAAAATTTTAATAAAGAAAGGAAAAAAATTTAAGACATGTCCCCTCATGTGTCAGTGTCAACACGAGCTGGGAAATGTCAATGAACATTAATGAAAAAATTTATCGAATTTATAAACACTTCATGAAACCCCGCCCCGCCCGTGGATGAGGTTCCATGAAAAATGCGAAGGCCGCCTGGGCTCTTCGCCTGCACCCCCGCCAACCTTAAGGTTGGACGGGCAGCTCAGTTTATTAGTTTAATTAATATCGAAATGGCCTTAATACTGGGCTGCGTGCCCGCCAAACTGAAAATCGGAATGACGTGCAGTGACGTGCAGTGACGTTGGGACGCCCGCCCGACATCACCGTGCGTCATTTTACGCGTCGGCGAGTGGGCCCCGCCCCTGCTCGTCGAGCTGAAGATTCACGCCCATGTGTTTAGCCAGCTTCCCCTTAAGTGCATTGGTGCTATTCACCTCAACCACGCCCTGTGATAGGGAGTTCCACATTCTCACCACTCTCTGGGTAAGGGAGTTTCTCTTCAATTTCTTCATGGATTTATTGCTGGGTCATGTTATATTCATGGACCCTAGTCTTACGTCAGTATTTAGGTTAATATTTTAGGTTTCATTCATTTTTCAGTGTTGATGAACAGGCTGCATTGAAATATTAATCTGACCATTCCCTTTGGGGGGATAGATTTTCTGCAGATTTCCAACACTGTCTAATCTTATTCCAGAGGGATCAAATCCATTGCTAAATATATCAAGCTAAGGTGGAAAGACTGGCAACACTGGCATCTACACGGCTATGTGGAAAATTGCCCAGGTATGTCCTGTCCACAAAAAGCAGGATAAATCCAACCCGGCAAATTACCGCCCCATCAGTCTACTCTCTCCATCATCAGTAAAGTAATGGAAGGGGTCATCAGCAGTGCTATCAAGCGGCACTTGCTTAGCAATAACCTGCTCGCTGATGCCCAGTTTGGGTTCTGCCAGGGCCACTCAGCTCCTGACCTCATTACAGCCTTGGTTCAAACATGGACAAAAAAGCTGAACTCCAGAGCTGAGGTGAGAGTGACTGCCCTTGACATCAAGGCCATATTTGACCGAGTGTGGTGCCAAGGAGCCCTAGAAAAACTGGAGTCAATAGGAATCGGGGGAAAACTCCCCCCTGGTTGGAGTGATACTTAGCACAAAGGAAGATGGTTGTGGTTATTGGAGGTCAGTCATCTCAGCTCAAGGACATCACTGTAGGAGTTCCTCAGGGTAGTGTCCTTGGCCCAACCATCTTCAGCTGCTTCATTAATGACCTTCCTTCCATCATAAGGTCAGAAGTGGGGATGTTCACTGATGATTGCACAATGTTCAGCACCATTCATGGCTCCTCAGATACAGAAGCAGTCCATGTCCAAATGCAGCAAGACCTGGGCAATATCCAGGCTTGGGCTGACAAGTGGCAAGTAACATTCATGCCACACAAGTGCCAGGCAATGACCATCTCCAATAAGAGAGAGTCTCATAATCGCCACTTGACATTCAATGGCAATACTATCACTAAATCCCCCACTATCCCCACTTCTGACCTTATGATGGAAGAAGGTCATTGATGTACTGGTCAGTACTGCAGTGATGTGCCAGCCTAGATTTTGTGCTCAAGTCTCTGGACTGACACCTTCAGACTAGAGGTGATAGTGATACTCACTTGACCATGGCTTATACCTTAAACAATGCCCAATATTTCAGACAGTGGACTCTGGTCCTCTCTCAAATTCTGACTCTCCCTATTTCTCTCTCTATTTACCCTTTGCACACCCCAGTACAATCTCTGCCTCCGTCTGTACAAAGTGTCTCACTAATGATAAAACCAAGGTGGGAACAACATAGCGTCTGAGGCCAATGTGAGCGATGTAATTAAAACAGTGATACACATACTGACATGATACAGCGGTGACACAGCTCTCTGACTGCCTTTGATAAATGCACTGATGTTGGTCTGAGGAAAGGAGAACAAATGTTGCCAGAGAGACTGATCAAAGGATGAAAAGAAATCCTTTGTACTGTTCCATCAAAACTGGCCAAGCATCAGGAAAATGTCCATCTTTAGTCAGAACCTCGTGGACTTAATTGAAAGTCGGAGCTGGCAGTTATTGGCGCCTGAACAAATCTTCGGATTCTCTAATCAGAGTTTATCACTCAGTGAGAGCAGGTTATGAATACTTATGAGTGATCTTTGGCAGTGCAAGGTTTACCTCAATTATTTAGCTTGCTCAGTACAGACGAGCCAGACATTATGCAGCACTTCAGACAACCTCACGGCCAGACCCTTGGTGGGAGGTGAGATCTAATGGGCGGAATCGTCCCAGATTTGCACTAAGTGCAGTAGTGGTCGGGAGAAAAGACAGTTTACCCACTGGCCACAGGGTAGGTTTCTGAGCCGTATCATCCCCTTCCCACCTCATTAATTAAGCAGGCACAAGAAACACGCCATCTCGCTGGCGGGCAGCCTCTGATTCACCCGCCATACCGTCACCTCGCTACTTCCTCACACCGGGCACCATATTTAAAGTGCAGCCATATTCACACCTCTCAGTGCTTCCAGCCCAGAATTGCTGCACAGAAGACATGGCCCCAAAAGGCAAGAAGACTGCAGCACCCAGGCTTAATGACGCATCCCTGGATGCCATGGGGGCCCATTGTGATGTCCTCTATCCCCACTCTGGCCACAGGAGGTACAGCAACGTCTGGCTTGGGAGGCGGTGGCAGTGGTGGTCAGTGCCAACGGTCTCTCCAAGAGGTCGGCCATCCAGTGCAGAAAGAGAATGAATGATCTCATCCGTGCTGCCAGGGTAAGGCAACCATCCCATCGCTCTAAACTCACACACTCACAAGCCCATCACACATTCACTGGCATCTCACTCACTGGCAGCTCAAGGGACATCACCACTCACTCTCTCACACACCCCTCACATCTCCATCTGGCCTCATCTCCTCTGGAGAATGCCTCCTCAGCCCTCACCATCTTGAGGCCACTTGTACAGATCAACATGTGACTCCCACACATACCCTGGGATACCCCCCTTCCCCAGTACAGCCCTCGCCTTGCAGTCAGTGAAAAGCCGCCCCTGCCTTACAGCTGGTCCAGTAGGTAGAGACCTGCCTGTGAGCCTCCCTAACAGTGATGTGGTGCTGCCTGTGAATCCTGGTGCTGAGACTGCGAGTGCTGCCCGAAGCAAGGTAGGCAAACAAACCTCGAAATCCCGAGTGAAGTGCAGCTCACCAGGTGCACGTCGCTTATGTACAGTTGTGAAACACGTCAGTGTGTCGGATGATCCCGCGTGGGGGAGATGATTGATGTCTTTGAAGAAGGGACCTCCCCCCAGCCACCAGGAGCCCACAGGCAGCCCCACATGGGACCCTGTATAGTAAGCCCCCTCCCAGAAACTGGAGTCCATAAACCAAGCTGGCAATACTGAGGGAGTGCTGCACTGTTGGAGGTTCCCTCATTCAGATGAGACCCATTAACCTTGTCAGTTGGATTTAGAAGATCCCATGGCGCTATTTTGAAGGAGAGCAGGCAAGTTATCCCCAGGGTCTCAGACAATATTTACCTTAGAACCAACATAATTAAATCACAGATTATCTGGTCATTATCACATCACTGTTCATGGGATCTTGCTGAGTGTAAATTGGCTACCGCCTTTATTACATTATAACATGACTATGCTTCAAAAATGTGCCATTAACTGTAAACTGCTTTAGGATGTTCTATGGTCATTGTCGTATTAGGGTGACCAGGGTTGAAAGGGTTAATGTGCGGGGCTGTGGAAACAATAGCGCCCACACGATGATGTAAGAGACACATGACCAAGGGTCGCGAGGGAGAATGCTTCTAGCTTAGAACGTAACACCTGGTCAGGTATATCTGTGCATAGTTCTAATAAACCAGTTATTGTTTAAACATAGCAAGGTTCCAGCAATCATTTCCCAGCCAGTCACAACCAACATACAATAGTCATTAAAGGAGCTATATAAATGCAGCTCTCTCTTTGTCCCAAGATAGGCTCAAAATTGGGTCTATACTCTTCAGAGAAACATGGGGCTGAATATTCCTGGGGGCTGTGGGACGTCCAAGTCAGGACCAAATGGGGGTCTTGAGTTTGCACTTGCTGGAATCCAGGCCAGCAGAGCTATTTTCCCGGAAGTGACCTCCTGACTGGCCACCCCAGAGCTTGTCATCCAATTAAGGAAGGCCTGCGGACTCCCAGTGCTGACAGCCCAATGGGAGACCTGGCAGCTCTGGAGTCTCAGCAGCCCCACTGGGAATTGTGGCAGAGCTGACGGAGATCAAAGACCAAGAGGACATGGAGAAGCCCTTGGAGGGGGTAAGTTAAAAATACACACTGAATGGGGCTGAGCAGGTAGGCCCCTCTGATCAGAGGCGACACCCCTCTATATGGGTCACTCGGACAATGGGGATGACCTTCCCTGTCCAGGACCCCTCATTAGGGGATATGTGGCTCCAAAGCCCCTCAGAATGCTGCAGTGAGGCTGCTTCCATGAAGGTTGAGAGCCTCCCCATGCACTGGGGGATTTGCCCTGCTACTGATTAAATACCAGCAAGTGGGGAGAAAAATCACCCCTAACTGGGGCCTTAGTTACTTCAGTTGACAACCTGCATGTTGTCTCCCCTCCCCCCAATGGGAAGCATCTCCAGTGGAAGGAATGCATCAGAAATGCTATTTTCTCAGCTCCCTTGCCTCCCAGCCCACCATCCTGGGCCAGGAGAGTCCTGTCCACAGTCTGAGGATTAGGGTTAGTGTCCTCCTTATCGGGGTTGGGGGGGAGATCAAAAGGGTAATCTCTAGAATTTGAGGGGGGTGCATTAAGGGAACCCCGCCCCCAAATGGTCAAAGACAGTGGGTGAATTCGGCAGCAAAGGGCAGGTGGGTGCCAGAGATGGGCCATAATGATGTTTGCACCCACCTGCCCCTTGGCTAAAGGAATGTTCTCCCTGGGAATTCTTGTGGGAACAGTGTGGGAGATGGTGGTGTAGTGGTAATGTGACTGGACTAGGAATTCAGAGGCCCAGACTAATGCTCTTGGCGTATTGGTTGAACTCCCACCACAACAGCTGGGGGAAAATAATACCATTAATAAAATCTAGAATGAAAAGCTAATCTCAATAATGGTGACCATGAAACTATCATCGATTGTTGTAAAAACCCATCTGGTTCACTAATGCCCTTTAGGGAAGGAAATCTGCTGTCCTTACCTGGTTTGGCCTACATGTGACTCCAGACCCCACAGCAATGTGGTTGACTCTTAACTGCCCTCTGAAATGACCGAACTCAGTCGAAGGGGTAATTAGGGATGGGCAACAAATGCTGGCCTTGCTAGCGATGCCCACATCCCGTGAAAGAATAAAAAATGTGTTAATGGGCACGATCCTAAGTAAATTAAGTAAAACCTCACCACTGTTCTGCAGATTACCCACAAGCACACCCACAGGAGAGTGACTGAAGGATCTGATTTTGCTAATTGTTCATAGACAGAGAATCCACAATTCCGGGCCTAAGACCTGTGGTGGGGGTGGTGGGGGGGAACCAGCAGTGTTTCCAGCCACCGAGCCTGGTGGGAACTCACACCACGTCGCACAATACTGGGCTCATTAATGATGCAGTTGGGGGTTTTCCCAGTGTACTGCGCGGACGAGTGGGCTGGGTGTCACACACCTCACCGTTACACCTTGGCGCCATATTTAAAAGACGCCTGGCCTGACATCAACGCCTTTGCCGTGAACCCGCCGTGGAAGGAGGAGGTGGCCCAGTGACCCCAGGGCGTCCGGCCCTCAGATCCAGCGACGCTCCCCATGATGTGCTGCTCAGTGCAGCGGAGGCCAGGAGGGGCATCCTATACCCTGAGGATGGAAGGAGAAGGCCAAGCTGTGTGACCGACTCTGCACGGGAGGAAGACGCCAGGATGGTCAGTGCCCACGGCCTCCGCCGGAGGACTGCCCTGCAGGACCGGGAGTGGGTGAATGACCTCATTGGCGCTGCCAGAGTAAGTGACCCTTCAACTGCTCACACTCACCTCACTGAATGGTAGAGGGGACATGGGCCTCGGTGGCAAGGGCATCATCTGTGCCGCCCATGCATAAAACAGCTACTCAATGTGGTGCCTCGTAGCCCCACTGCAGCCCATCCAGGCTGGCACTGTGGGTCCCTGACCCTTCCACACAGAGAGCTCAGATACTGCTGGGGGTTGGTGGTGGTGGGGGGGAGGGGGGGCGGTGTGGATGTAGAGGGAGAGGGTTAGGTGTTGAGGTGTTGAGGTTACCAGCAAGCATCACTAATGATATGCCTCCATGAGGTTTATCCTTCTATCTGCATGGGCTCACCACTCTGGAGGGCACTGCCTCCTTGTGGACAGCCTGCAGTGCATCACTCAGATGGCACACAATCCAGGGGGTTATTTGTAAGACTGGAAGCAGGAGAAAGATACACGGAACCCAATTTCTCTCAATACCATCTTCTTTCTTTGTGCAGGGACAGTTATAGCACAACAGGAGAGAAAGCGAGAGAGAGAGAGAGAGAGGGAGAGAGAGAAAATGGGGTGGGTGGGGGGTGGGGTGGTGGGGGGGGGGGCACCTGAACTAAGAACCCTGGCAGAGTTTGAGGAGAGAGCAGACGAGCTGGCTGCGGAGGACCCACTTCGGGCCTGTACAGATGGAGAGGTCATTGGGCAGCCTCCATCCAGTAAGGATCTATGCATAATGTAGTCACTTAGAAACCTAAGATCACGCTTTCCTCCAGGTTGGATGCTTATGCAGTCAGTCACAATCTCCTCTCTCACTTCCAGGTACCAGCAGGAAGAGGGGAAGGCCAGAAGAGGAAACGCTGTCCAGCAGTACCTCCAGCCCCCAGACAACCAAGGGCATGGGGGAGGAGGCAGAAAGTGCACTTGTAGAGGCATCGCTGCAGTCAGCTACAGCCTCCACCAGCACAGAGATACGCACCTCGTTGGCTACTAGATCTAGTTTAGGCAGCGTCTCACGTTCTGGTGGTCATTGCAGAGACACATGTCTGCAGTAGGAGGCGGCAGGGTCACTGGCACTCGGAGGGCTGCTGGGAAAGAGGCATCTGCAAGTCAGATGACGAGCCTCTGGGATCAGCCCTGCCGCGATGGTGGAGATGCTGAGAGAGGTGGGGGAACATCAGGCAGAGGTGGTGAAGGATCTCAACAGAGTGGCACATGAAGTGGAGGAGCCTGCCCTCTGATGACGTGGTTCTGGCTTGTGCCTGAATGGAGGTCTCCATGGGGAGGATGGCGAATGCAATGGAGAACCTCGTCCAGCTCAACACCCAGTTTCTGTCAGGAATGCGCACAGACCTTCACTCCATCACTGTAGCCATGTGGGACAGGGACAGGGCACCTCGACCTCCCTCCAGGTGCCCTTCCTCCTCTAGAGGTCAGGCAGGGGCCCTCGGACACCCAAAGGGAGGAGGAGTGGCTGTTGGACACCCCTGGGACCTCCACTCAGGATTCTGAGAGTGTCCAGCTCTTTGGAATCCCCTTTGCCTGTGACCCCTTCAGCCTGGTCCTCTGTGACCACAGAGGGAGCAGCCGCCCCACGTCAGGACAGCCAAAGTAAGGCAGGACCCTCCAGGCCTCGGGTCTCCAGAGGACGCCAGCCAAGGTCATCCAAGACCACAGGGCCAACCGGTCAGCAGGCAGCCCCCACCCTGGCTGCCGATGGTGGGATGGCACCAAGAGGAAGTGGTACAGAACGAACAATTAAGAAGTCACGGTTTCACCTTTGGTTGCACGGGTTCACTGTAATTGTTAATGTTCTTACACTTTGGTAAATAGACTGTACTTGCACTTTGATGAGGTCGGATGTGGTTATTTGCGATTTGTAGAGGTTAAGCCTGTGCGCTCCCCGTCCATCCCGAGCATCTTCAGGGGGACACCCCAGGCTGAGTCTATGTCCCCCAGAATCAGGAATGTGCAGGGAGGCAAGAATCTTGGCCAGGGCCCTTGTGAGCAAGAAGTCTCCTGACCCTTTGCCCTTCACATGCTTCTCTGTTGAAACACCTTAACATTGTCAGTACTACATTCTGGGGTTCCCCTTCAGTTGTCCAGTTGAGCTGACCTTCCGCTCCCCCCACCCCAGATGACCCAGCTCCCGTGCAGCACCTTCAGACCTCAACCTCGAGGCTCTGGATAGTTGCAAGCGGCCATGGTGCATTGACCCTCCTGGTGAGACCTTTGACCTATTCACAGTCATCTTACAACCCTCCCCCATCACCTCCATCCCGTGCAGGTGAATATCCATGTCCCCTACCTTCCCAAGGAGCCCACTACCGTGACGATAGACATTCCCCCCTCACCCTGCTTACCCCCAGAATCTGGTTTTACCTCCGTGCCCCCTTCAACAAACCTCAGCATCCCTCCGCCCATCATTGCAGGACCCTCACACTCCTACCCTACCGGCATCCACTGCCCCTGTTAACCCTCACCATCCCTTCCTATCAACAACTCCTTCCATATGCCCCCCCAGGACTCATCAGTTGACACCACAAACCCCTCCCTCTGAACTCCATTCCCCTCTTCCCCCCTCCGCCCGCACTTCACCACAGCCTGTCCCACCTTCCTGCCCCCTGAACCACCTCACCCATTCTACCGCCTCGTCAGCATCCCTCTCTTTTCCCTATCGCCCCCCAATCTCCCCTACCCGCCTCTAGGCCTCCACACCCACCCCACCTCTTCATCCATCTCCTCCCAGCACAGACCACCGCTGCCCAATGGTACCTCATGCAGCTGACTGCCTGCAGTGCGATGAACCACGTGGTTGATGCTCCACACGCCCAGTGCTGCACGCGGGGTCCCAGGGTCCGTGCTCACTGGGGGCCTCCAGCTTTCACTTGCCGCAAGCTGTCCGAGGCCTTCTCCGGGTGACCCCCGGCATGTCGGTGTCACATTGGTGGGGATGTGTTCCGGACTGGCGTGATATCCTGCTGGCAGCGCGAATGATGGATGGAGTGGGGGGGAAAGGGGGAGCAATTCTGGACAGGGCTTTGTCTGCAACCCGTTAACTGGATGCAAAAGGGATTCATGCCGGCCTCTGTCAGCATGAAGGGTGGAAGAGGACATTCCAGCCAGCGTGACCTCAGGAGAGGGGAGACGGCTTTATCAGCTCCCGCCTCATTGTTTCCCCCTCTCCACCCCCCACCCACCATTAAACCTACCGCTACTGCGTCTGGAAAACCCCAGCCAGAGAATCGGAATAACCAAATCACACGTAAAGAACATGTCAAACACATGACAGCCTGTGACCCATAGTCAAACTAGAACTGAATGTGAGTTTGTGATCAATCAAATTCCTGTTTCTCCTCTCCAATATTCCTGTTTCTCCTCTCCAATATTCCCGTTTCTCCTCTCCAATATTCCCGTTTCTCCTCTCCAATATTCCTGTTTCTCCTCTCCAATATCTCTGAGTTATGATGCAGCAAATGCACTTCTGATGAGAAGCTGATTCGGTCAATGAAGATAATGTCTTCCTGCTCCCCTTCCTAAGTCTCCGTGTGAGCGAGAGTCTTGGGGGTCTCTCCGTGAGAGTTTCTTTAAGAGTCTCTGTGAGAGTCTCTGTGTGAGTCTCTGTGTGAGTCTCTGTGAGAGTCTCTGTGTGTGAGTCTCTGTGTGAATCTCTGTGTGAGTCTCTGTGTGAGTCTCTGTGTAAGAGTCTCTGTGTGAGTCTCTGTGTGAGTCTCTGTGTGAGTCTCTGTGTGAGAGTCTCTGTGTGAGTCTCTGTGTAAGAGTCTCTGTGTGAGTCTCCGTGTGAGTCTCTGTGTGTGAGTCTCTGTGTGAGTCTCTGTGTGTGAGTCTTTGTGTGAGTCTCTGTGTGAGTCTCTGTGTAAGAGTCTCTGTGTGAGTCTCTGTGTGAGAGTCTCTGTGTGAGTCTCTGTGTAAGAGTCTCTGTGTGAGTCTCTGTGTGAGAGTCTCTGTGTGAGTCTCTGTGTAAGAGTCTCTGTGTGAGTCTCTGTGTGAGAGTCTCTGTGTGAGTCTCTGTGTGAGTCTCTGTGTGAGTCTCTGTGTGAGAGTCTCTGTGTGAGTCTCTGTGTGAGAGTCTCTCTGTGTGAGTCTCTGTGTGAGAGTCTCTGTGTGAGTCTCTGTGTGAGAGTCTCTGTGTGAGAGTCTCTGTGTGAGTCTCTGTGTGTGAGTCTCTGTGTGAGAGTCTCTGTGTGAGTCTCTGTGTGAGAGTCTCTGTGTGTGAGTCTCTGTGTGAGTCTCTGTGTGTGAGTCTCTGTGTGGGAGTCTCTGTGTGAGAGTCTCTGTGTGGGTCTCTGTGTGTGAGTCTCTGTGTGAGACTCTCTGTGAGGGAGTCTCTGTGTGTGAGTCTCTGTGTGAGTCTCTGTGTGAGTCTCTGTGTGAGAGTCTCTGTGTGAGAGTCTCTGTGTGAGTCTCTGTGTGTGAGTCTCTGTGTGAGAGTCTCTGTGTGAGTCTCTGTGTGTGAGTCTCTGTGTGAGAGTCTCTGTGTGAGTCTCTGTGTGTGAGTCTCTGTGTGAGAGTCTCTGTGTGAGTCTCTGTGTGTGAGTCTCTGTGTGAGTCTCTGTGTGAGTCTCTGTGTGAGAGTCTCTGTGTGAGAGTCTCTGTGTGAGTCTCTGTGTGAGAGTCTCTGTGTGAGTCTCTGTGTGAGTCTCTGTGTGTGAGTCTCTGTGTGAGAGTCTCTGTGTGAGAGTCTCTGTGTGAGTCTCTGTGAGAGTCTCTGTGTGAGTCTCTGTGTGAGAGTCTCTGTGTGAGAGTCTGTGTGTGAGTCTCTGTGTGAGTCTCTGTGTGAGTCTCTGTGTGAGAGTCTGTGCGTGAGTGTCTGCGCGTGAGTCTCTGTGTGTGAGTCTCTGTGCGAGTCTGTGTGTGAGAGTCTCTGTGTGAGAGTCTGTGTGTGAGTCTCTGTGTGAGTCTCTGTGTGTGGGTCTCTCTGTGTGAGTCTCTGTGTGTGAGTCTCTGTGTGTGAGTCTCTGTGTGAGTCTCTGTGTGTGAGTCTCTGTGTGTGAGTCTCTGTGTGAGAGTCTCTGTGTGAGTCTCTGTGTGTGAGTCTCTGTGTGAGAGTCTCTGTGTGAGAGTCTCTGTGTGAGTCTCTGTGAGAGTCTCTGTGAGAGTCTCTGTGTGAGTCTCTGTGTGAGAGTCTCTGTGTGAGTCTCTGTGTGAGTCTCTGTGTGAGAGTCTCTGTGTGAGAGTCTGTGTGTGAGAGTCTCTGTGTGAGAGTCTGTGTGTGAGTCTCTGTGTGTGGGTCTCTCTGTGTGAGTCTCTGTGTGGGAGTCTCTGTGTGAGTCTCTGTGTGTGAGTCTCTGTGTGTGAGTCTCTGTGTGAGTCTCTGTGTGTGAGTCTCTGTGTGAGAGTCTCTGTGTGAGTCTCTGTGTGTGAGTCTCTGTGTGAGAGTCTCTGTGTGAGAGTCTCTGTGTGAGAGTCTCTGTGTGAGTCTCTGTGGGAGTCTCTGTGTGAGTCTCTGTGTGTGAGTCTCTGTGTGTGAGTCTCTGTGTGAGTCTCTGTGTGTGAGTCTCTGTGTGAGAGTCTCTGTGTGAGAGTCTCTGTGTGAGTCTCTGTGAGAGTCTCTGTGAGAGTCTCTGTGTGAGTCTCTGTGTGAGAGTCTCTGTGTGAGTCTCTGTGTGAGTCTCTGTGTGAGAGTCTCTGTGTGAGAGTCTGTGTGTGAGAGTCTCTGTGTGAGAGTCTGTGTGTGAGTCTCTGTGTGTGGGTCTCTCTGTGTGAGTCTCTGTGTGGGAGTCTCTGTGTGAGTCTCTGTGTGTGAGTCTCTGTGTGTGAGTCTCTGTGTGAGTCTCTGTGTGTGAGTCTCTGTGTGAGAGTCTCTGTGTGAGTCTCTGTGTGTGAGTCTCTGTGTGAGAGTCTCTGTGTGAGAGTCTCTGTGTGAGTCTCTGTGAGAGTCTCTGTGTGAGTCTCTGTGTGAGAGTCTCTGTGTGAGTCTGTGTGTGAGAGTCTCTGTGTGAGAGTCTGTGTGTGAGTCTCTGTGTGTGAGTCTCTGTGTGTGAGTCTCTGTGTGAGTCTCTGTGTGTGAGTCTCTGGTGAGTCTCTGTGTGTGAGTCTCTGTGTGAGAGTCTGTGTGAGTCTGTGTGTGAGAGTCTCTGTGTGAGAGTCTGTGTGTGAGTCTCTGTGTGAGTCTCTGTGTGTGGGTCTCTCTGTGTGAGTCTCTGTGTGGGAGTCGCTGTGTGAGTCTCTGTGTGTGAGTCTCTGTGTGAGAGTCTCTGTGTGAGTCTCTGTGTGTGAGTCTCTGTGTGAGAGTCTCTGTGTGAGAGTCTCTGTGTGAGTCTCTGTGAGAGTCTCTGTGTGAGTCTCTGTGTGAGAGTCTCTGTGTGAGTCTCTGTGTGAGTCTCTGTGTGTGAGTCTCTGTGTGAGAGTCTGTGTGTGAGTCTCTGTGTGAGAGTCTCTGCGTGAGTCTCTGTGTGAGAGTCTCCGTGTGAGTCTCTGTGTGAGTCTCTGTGTGAGAGTCTGTGTGTGAGTCTCTGTGTGAGAGTCTCTGTGTGAGTCTCTGTGAGAGTCTCTGTGTGAGTCTCTGTGTGAGAGTCTCTGTGTGAGTCTCTGTGTGAGTCTCTGTGTGTGAGTCTCTGTGTGAGAGTCTGTGTGTGAGTCTCTGTGTGAGAGTCTCTGCGTGAGTCTCTGTGTGAGAGTCTCCGTGTGAGTCTCCGTGTGAGTCTCTGTGTGTGAGTCTCTGTGTGAGTCTCTGTGTGAGTCTCTGTGTGAGAGTCTCTGTGTGAGTCTCTCTGTGTGAGTCTCTGTGTGAGAGTCTCTGTGTGAGTCTCTGTTGAGAGTCTCTGTGTGAGTCTCTGTGTGAGAGTCTCTGTGTGAGAGTCTCTGTGTGAGTCTTTGTGTGAGAGTCTCTGTGTGAGAGTCTCTGTGTGTGAGTCTCTGTGTGAGAGTCTCTGTGTGTGAGTCTCTGTGTGTGAGTCTCTCTGTGTGAGTCTCTGTGTGGGAGTCTCTGTGTGTGAGTCTCTGTGTGATAGTCTCGGTGTACTCTCACACAGAGTCTCTGTACAAGTCTCTCTGTGAAGCGGAAGAAGTGTTTAACCGCAATTGTCCAGGCATCATGAGTGTGGGGCAGGGTTGATGGACCAGTTGGTCTTTTCTTGCCCGTCATTTTCAGATGCTTCAGATGTATGGGCTTTATGTGAGTACTCTTGGCCTATCTGTCTTCCTCAACCAACATCATTGAAACAGAAGTGATCCAGAAGGGATCCATGAAGTGATCCATGTTAACAGGAACGTTCAATATCTAAAACCTGCAACGTGCACTATCGTTGGCAGAGAGCCAATAGTTTTTACTAATTAAAATGTAGGTACCATCATTAATTCTATCAGTTTATAACTGACTCTGTGGTCATAAGTTAAAAATGTCAGAATTTAATTATGTAACAGGACTTAAAACATCACCTGTAGGAGTTTGTTTCTATCGTTAACTGTGGATAGCTCCTGAAATCTAAGCTGGTATCCAGCCCAATGTATTTCACCTACTACTGGAATTTGTACTTATTTATTTTTAAGTGAGGTTGGTAAACTCACCAGAATTAGGTGATAACAATCTGTTTGAACGGTTGTTGCACGGCTTGTTTTAAATCAAAGCGTTTCATCTTGCACACATCAGGACAAACTGCAAGAATGCCAAATGTAAAGGGTACAACGATTTGTACTACATGGGGAGAATTTTATCCCCGTCGGGAGGGCTGAGCGGGAGTGGACGCGGGCGGGCGTGCAGCTGATCACCGCCCGCGATTGGCTGCGCGCCGCCATTTTAATCGGCCCACCTACCGTGACACACACCCGGAAGCGCTGAGCGCTCCCTGTGTGGGGGATGGGGAGGGTGGGGGGGGGGAGGAGGGAGAGTTGGGGCCTGTGCTCTTTCCCTCATGCGCGCAAAAGAGCACAGAGACCTCCCTGAGGCACGGAGCTGCCTCAGGGAGATTAGTCTGATTATGAAGAATTAAAATAAGGATAAAAAAGAATTATTCAGGCTTGTCCCCTCGTGTGACAGTGTCACATCAGCTGGGACATGTCAACGAATTTTAATAAACATTTTTATTCAATTTATAAACACTTCATGAAATATCAATCTGCCCGTGGATGAGGTTTCATGAGAAATGCGAAGGCCGCCTGGGCTCTTCACCTGCCCAACTACCTTAAGGTTGGACGGGCAGCTCAGTTAATTAGCTTAATTAGATTATTAACAGCCTTAATGGGCCTTTGACAGTTCGGCGGGCGTGCAGCCGACTCCAGTGCGTGCCCGCTGAACCGAGGATCAGAATGACGCGCGGTGAGGTCAGGACGCACGCCCGACATCACCGCGCATCATTTTACATCTCGGTAAGCGGGGGCCCTGCCCCCACACGCCGACCAGGAGATTCAGGCCTATGAGAAGAGAGTGCCGATTGGTTGGCAAGTGGATTCTGATTGGTAGAGGCGTTGCCATGGAGAATGTGCCAGTTTATGGTGGCTGACAGCTGTCAGTAATTTATGTATATCCAAAAAACACTGGCGCTGACCCTTGGGGAACACGCTTTCTACCATAGTCCAGCCTGGAAAATAACCATTTACCATATTGCGCTCTTTTTTTGCCCTTAAGCCATTTCTTTTCAATCCAAGCTGACACTGTGAATCCCTGATTTTAATCACTCCAATATAAAAGCAAAAAACTGCGGATGCTGGAAATCCAAAACAAAAATAAAAATACCTGGAAAAAGTCAGCAGGTCTGGCAGCATCTGCGGAGAGGAACACAGTTAACGTTTCGAGTCCGTATGACTCTTCAACAGAACTAAGGAAAAATAGAAAAGAGGTGAAATATAAGTTGGTTTAAGGGGGGTGGGACAGGTAGAGCTGGATAGAGGGCCAGTGATAGGTGGAGATAACCAAAAGATGTCATAGACAAAAGAACAAAGAGGTGTTGAAGGTGGTGATATTATCTAATGAACGTGCTAATAGGTGACATTAAGGGTCGAAAGCAGGATGAGCAAGGGACAGATAGCCCTAGTGGGGGTGGGGGAAGGGATCGAAAAAGGCTAAAAGGTAGAGATAAAACAATGGATGGAAATACATTTAAAAATAATGGAAATAGGTGGGAAAAGAAAAATCTATATAAATTATTGGAAAAAAGGGGGATCGGAAAGGGGGTGGGGATGGAGGAGAGAGATCATGATCTAAAATTGTTGAACTCAATATTCAGTCCGGAAGGCTGTAAAGTGCCTAGTCGGAAGATGAGGTGCTGTTCCTCCAGTTTGCGTTGAGCTTCACTGGAACAATGCAGCAAGCCAAGGACGGACATGTGGACATGAGAGCAGGGTGGAGTGTTGAAATGGCAAGCGACTGGAAGGTCTGGGTCATGCTTGCAGATAGATCGAAGGTGTTTCGCAAAGCGGTCACCCAGCCTGCGTTTGGTCTCTCTAATATAGAGGAAACCGCATTGGGAGCAGCGAATGCAGTAGACTAAATTGAGGGAAGTGCAAGTGAAATGCTGCTTCACTTGAAAGGAGTGTTTGGGCCCTTGGACGGTGAGGAGAGGGGAAGTAAAGGGGCAGGTGTTTACTTCCCCTCTTCTCACTGTCCAAGGGCCCAAACACTCCTTTCAAGTGAAGCAGCATTTCACTTGCACTTCCCTCAATTTAGTCGACTGCATTCACTGCTCCCAATGCGGTTTCCTCTATATTAGAGAGACCAAACGCAGGCTGGGTGACCGCTTTGCGAAACACCTTCGATCTATCTGCAAGCATGACCCAGACCTTCCAGTCGCTTGCCATTTCAACACTCCACCCTGCTCTCATGTCCACATGTCCGTCCTTGGCTTGCTGCATTGTTCCAGTGAAGCTCAACGCAAACTGGAGGAACAGCACCTCATCTTCCGACTAGGCACTTTACAGCCTTCCGGACTGAATATTGAGTTCAACAATTTTAGATCATGATCTCTCTCCTCCATCCCCACCCCCTTTCCGATCCCCCTTTTTTCCAATAATTTATATAGATTTTTCTTTTCCCACCTATTTCCATTATTTTTAAATGTATTTCCATCCATTGTTTTATCTCTACCTTTTAGCCTATTTCGATCCCTTCCCCCTACCCCCACTAGGGCTATCTGTACCTTGCTTGTCCTGCTTTCTACCCTTAATGTCACTTATTAGCACATTCCTTAGATAATATCACCACCTTCAACACCTCTTTGTTCTTTTGTCTATGACATCTTTTGGTTATCTCCATCTATCACTGGCCCTCTATCCAGCTCTACCTGTCCCACCCCCCGCCCTTAAACCAGCTTATATTTCACCTCTTTTCTATTTTTCCTTAGTTCTGTTGAAGAGTCATACGGACTCGAAACGTTAACTGCATTCCTCTCCGCAGATGCTGCCAGACCTGCTGAGTTTTTCCAGGTATTTTTATTTTTGTTTTTAATCACCCCAATGTTGTCAACTGTGCCTTCAGTTACTTGGGCCCTAAACTCTGGAATTCCTTCCCTAAATCTCTCCACCTCTCTTTACGGCTTTAAGAGGCTCCCTAAAGCCTACATCTTTCACCAAGCTTTTGGTCACCTGTCCTAATATCTCCTTATGTGACTCAGTGCCAAATACTTGTCTGACAACGTTTCTCTGTGTGTGTGCCTCGGAACCTTCTTTTCAGCTACATTAAAGTCCCTATATAAATGCAATTTGTTATCGATCAGAAAAAAAGGTTAATATCTAATCCACTGTGGCCATGCCTAAGAGAGTGCACTGCCCAAACCCCTGACTGAGCTGAGAAAGCGAATTAACTGAAAGAGATAAGGAGGCTTTCAAACATGTTGATTTGCAATTGTTGCCTTGGCTAGTTTAGTTCAGTCATTACATATTTCTGAGCGTTGGTTGTGGTCTTCAGAAGCATTGCGAGCCCTTATCGATGTTCTGAGCCACTTTCTTGTCTGGAACCATATGGCACGGCTAATTAAATCATAATTACAACAATTCCTTTTATCTCCGTAACATTTTTAATTGAGTGTTATTTTCAGAATTCAGCAGGAAGTAATAAAATGATGAAATATTACACAGTAATAATTTAGTCCTGACAGTAATCTTGCATTGCAGCCAGTGCAACAGCCGTCGGATATTTTGTTAACACTTGGAATAGAACATGTTCCCCTAATCGCGATGTGGAAAATAAAGAGCATGATCTAATTAAATCACACGGAAAAAATGAGAATAGATTTCACTTCAGATGGGTTTTCTTTATAACCCAGCACTTCATTAATGAGACAATTCTTATTTAGTGAGATATAAAATAATGTGCCTTATTTTCCATGTTTAAATTGAAATCTTTTTGTGGAAATAATTCTTTGTAGATTCTTACAGCACAGAAGTGGGTCGCCCATCATGCATGTGCTGGTTTATTGAAAGAGCTGTCCAATTAGTTCCACTTCTTTACTCTAACAAAACTCCTTCCTGAGGCTGAACACCTCGACTAAATCTTTCCTTTGCCTTTGCTCTAAGGAGAACAATCCCAACTTCTCCAGTCTCTTCACATAACTGAAGTCCTTTTCTCGTAAATCTCCTCTACAACCTCTCCAATACCTTCCTAAAGTGTAGCCTTAGAAGGAATAAGTTCCTCTGTGAATTTCATTTCGAAAAAATCTAATCAATGCCGCTAAATTTAATGTACTCTGTACTTGGGAGATATTCTATTGGCCTGTTTTAACAGAACAGAAAACATTTCTACCATAACTGAGCCAGTTCTGGTTTCACCACACTGATAAGGCCTTCGTTTAGACCGAATATGCCTTTCATGTTATAATGATATTTTTAAAACCTTCTTTTCCTTAGACTTTGATAATCTTAAACAAGCAAATAAAGCCATTCATTGATTTTTTAATTGCTGGAATCATTTCACCTAGGCTTTTTCGAAAATAAAATTGAATTAATTTATTTATGAAAGTGATTTCTATGATTAGTTTATTTTAATTTAAAGTAAAATTATTTTTCTGGAATTGTAGCAAAGGAAGCACAGATAAAGACCATTCAGCCCAGTCTGCTTGTACTAGCAATTCAACTGGGACTATTTATCGTTATTCCATTTCCTTGCCCTCTCCCTGGAGATCCCTCTAGCCTTTAGTATCTGGTAACCTTCCTATTTCTCAAACTTCAGAGAGATCTTTGGTATCAATTTCCCAAATTTTAACTGATTGTCAAACTGCACTTTTTTTAAATATTGATATATTATGGTCTATGTTAATATATTACATGCTACTTTAATATATTAAACTATATTAATATTTAACCATCTGTATCAATAGATCATACTTTACATTAATATTAACATTAAAACAATGTATTATCTTCCCACTGGGATGTGAAGAATCCCACGGCCACTATGTTGAAGATGAGCAGGAGAGTTCTCCCTTGTGCCTTGGGTCAATGTTTATCCCTCAATCAACATCATAAAAAAACAGATAGTCTGGTCATTATCACATTGCTGTTTGTGGGATCTTGCTGTGTGCCAATTATGTGCCATATTTCCTACATTTCAGTGACTACACATCAAAAGTACTTCATTGGCTGGAGAAAGCTTGGGGGCATCCAGAGGCCATGAAAGGCATTGTAGAAATTGAAGCCTTTCTTGTTTTTAGCACATTGAAGTATGTTTTAATAATGTATTATATATATAGTAATATAATAGTCAGTATTCATATATTAGACTGCTGCTACTATAAGCATGTTATATTCCTGTATGTTTCACTTAAAGTCACATAAAAAAACTAACCAGGAATGTTACACTTCATATCTTCCTTAAAATATTAACATAAAAAAATCACTGATCAGTCATTGCTGCATCAACTGGCACTCAATCAATCAGTTATAAAACAGGGTTCATTGTTTTAAGAGTTGGTTGTCACTGCACAACATGACAAGGCCCCTGAACGCTGAGCAGATCATCGGCAGTTTTGTGCAGCAGAATTCAGTAAACAGAACACCTTTTTACATGCATCACGCAAAAGCCACTCGTGGGTTGGATCTGAATGATACTTTCAGAGGCAATGAAAAGGTTGTGTCTGCCTAATTTCACAGAGACTCAGTGGTAATGGAATTAAGGTGACTGTAACAGCATTACATCTGGGTAACTGTACCGTTCTGGCTTTCCCCTGACTTAATTATGGTTTCAGAAGCAAGGTGTATATACTTCAGGTGCAGATGGGTGCTCGGTTTCAGACAGAGACTGCAGAATGATAATGAAATATTTTGACACAGTCTGCAAGCATCATTGAGAAATACAATATTACAAGGGACAGCCCTTTCCACTGCAGTGAGTGTAACGTTGTTATCCATTTATATTATGCCAGACAGACAAACCCTTTTCACTGTGCCACATTTGATTGTCAAAAATAGGACACCAGCTTTTTAAGTTGAAATTGGACATGATTTAATATTCAACTGTATTTCAAAGGTAAGGATAGAATGTGTAGATAACTATTCAGATTATATGAATATAAATAGTAAAACTAAATAAGTAAAGGGGCAATGAGGAGAAATATATTTGCACAGTGAATTGTTATTTGGAATGAGCTTTCTGAGAGGACTATGGAAGCTGATCCAACAGTAACTTTCAGTAAAGGATTGGAGAGACACTCAAAGGGGAAACAAAATCTGCAGGGCTATGGGGAGAGGTCGGGGAGTGGGACTAATTGGATGGCTCTTACAAAGGGCCAGCACAAGCACTATGGGCCAAATGGCCTTCTTTTGTTCTGTATCAGTCTATGATTCCATGGCTTTCTCCCACGTTTATATTTCAGAAACAAAAAATAAATAATACTGGAAATACTCAGCAGGTCTGAAAACATCTGTGGAGAGAAACAGAATTAACCTTTCACGTCTGAGATGACCTTTCATCAGAGTGTTCTAATCGGTTCTATCGAAAGGTTACCTTGAGCTAAAACGTTAACTTTGTTTCGCTCCACTGATGCAGCCAGACTGGATGAGCTTTTCCAGCTTCCTTATATTTTTATTTCAGGTTTCCAGCTTCCGCAGTATTTTGCTTTTATATTTCAGATCACGTCTCCTGGCTACAATTCCTATCTCTGCTGCTGGTCCTTATATCTGTGACTTTTCGTGAGATAGCTTAATCAACTCTTTGAGGATTCACACGGTTCCCACACAGCACAAGCACTTTCTCAACACTCACACCTCCCTATGAATCACCACCTTTAATTCTTACACTTTATTCATTTTTTCCTCACTTTCCTATTGTCTTCCCTGCTCAGAATGTGATGTGATTTGTGTGTCATTTCCTTGTTAATAAGAAAAAAAAGGTTTTGGTTAAATGAGTCACGTAAGATCCAAACTAGTGAATTGTGCTTGGCTGTGATTGCAATTATTCTGAAGGGTCTTTGTCTGCTCTGAATGCAATTTGCTTCTTGTGTCACTCTTTGTTTCGGAATTCAGCTGCTTGATCTTAACTCAGTAAGCCACGAAATTCTCCTTAATGTCCTGTTATTCCATCCATCAATTTCTCATCAATCCCTATTTGAAACATCCTATCCACGAGAAATTGTCTTGTCCAACAGAAATTTTGGGTAGTAACAGGAATAGGCCTCTCAATCCCTCGAGTCTGTTCTGTCATTCAATTAGATCATGGCTGATCTGTAAACCCTAATATTTTATACTTTCTCATTAATACACACATTAAGTAGAGATTATGGGCAGAATTTTACCGTCGATGAGCTGGGGGCGGGGCCTGCTCGCCGACACGTAAAATGACACGCGGTGACATTGGGCGGAACCCCCGACATCACCGCGCCCCATTTAAATTTTCAGGAAGGCGGGGGCGCAGCAAAATCAGCTGTGGGCCCGCCGACCTATCAATGGCCAATTGAGGCCACTGACAGGATCATTTAAACAATTAAAGGACCTGCCCGTCCAACCTTAAGGTCAGTGGGCAGACCAGGAGCCCCGGCGGGGAATAGAGAAAACATGAAACCTCATCCACTGGTGGGATAAGGTTTTATGCAGGGTTGTAAAAAGTTTAATAAAGTTTTAGTGTAATTTATGAACATTTCCCATCTCATGTGACATTGTCACATGATGGGGACATGTTAAGGATTTTTTTCTTATTTTTTGTATTTTTAAAAGTGTCAGCGATCTCCCTGAGGCTGCACTTAGCCTCAGGGAGATGTGCACTCTGTCGTGCGCATGTGTGAAAGAGCGCACTCTCACAGTTGAGGAATCCCATCCCCCTGCCCGCACAGGGAGCACATAGCGCTTCCCGCTGGATGTCACGGTGGACGGGCTTTAGTTGGCCCTCCTACATAAAATGGCGGCGGGGCCCATTTCTCCGGCGGGGATCGGGCTCCCTGCCCGCCGGAGATTGGGTCGGGCCCACCCGCCCAACAGGCAGAAAATTCTGCCCCATGTTTGTTAGACTGTGCATGTTTTGTTTTTATTTGTTTTCTGTGTGGTTTGTGTATTGCATGTCGTTAGTCAATGATTGAGCTCTACATGCAGGGATGCTTGTGTGTGTACTCATTCAGAAACTGAGCTTCAGGTCATTATCAACTCCTTCTCCAGAGCATATGAGAAAATGGGCCTTTTGCTAAACACCCGGAAAGCCAAGGTTCCTTTCCAACCAACACAACACATCCCAGCGCCAACCCCTTCCTGTTGACTGAGGTCAATAACAAAGAATGTGGATCATTTTCCATATCTTGGGAGCATCCGTTTGATGAAGGGAGACATAAAGGATGAAATTCAGCCTCGGTTCCAATGGACCAGCTCAGCCTCCAGCCGAATGAGGAAAAGAGTATTTGAGGACCAGGACCTCAAAGCCGAGACTAGGGTCATGGTTTACCAGGCAGCAGTGATCCCTGGCTCCAATAGGCTTCAGAGACTTGGACAACCTACAGCAAACACCTCAAAGCACCGGAGAAGTACCACCAGTGGGGGCTTCCACAAGATCCTCCAAATCCGGTGGCAAGAGCGGGGGTCCAACAGCAGCATCCTCCCCCAAACCCACACGCTCAGCATCGAGGCGCTAATCACTCAAAACCAGCGCCGCTGGGTGGGACACGTTGTTCTTATGCCTGACACCAGAATGCCGAAGGGACTGCTCTACTCGGAACTCAGTCATGGCAAGAGGTTCCCAAGAGGAAGCTGAAACCCTTCAGCGATGTCCTCAAAGCATCCCTGAAAAAATCAAACATTCCTGTTGACTCATTGGGAGTCCCTGGCTTGTGACTGACCAAAATGGAGAAGGTTCATTTTGGGAAGGCACCGGGCACATTGAGAGACTTCGTCAGAAACATGCAGACGTGAAGTCGAGACATTGGAGGGAGCGCACAAACCTCCAAAAAAACTCACCTACCACCACCTGCCCCATGTGTGGATCACGCATTGGCACCTCCGAGCCCATCGTGCCGGAGTGGAAGCAAGTCACCCTCAATCCCGAGGGACTGCCTGAGATGAAGAAGCAGTTACTGTAGCTGCGACTCAGTGGGCTGCACTCTCCTTCTGAGTCAGAAGATTGTGTGTTCAAATCCCACTCCAGAGACTCAAGTCCGTGATCTAGACTGACACCGCCAGTGTAATACTGATTTATATCCATAGTGTTGAAGGGGCTGTACTCAGATGAGGTCCTCTCATGTGAATGTCAAAGGTTCTATGGCAGTATTAGAAGAAGCAGGGAAATTCTCCCCAGTATCTTGGCCAATATTTATCCCACAACCAGCATCACTAAAACCGATTATCTGGTCATTATCATGTTGCATTTTGTGGGAGCTTACTGTGCCAAATTAATATTCTTTCTTCCTTTGTGTTCCAAGCTATAACATTACAGCCTATCCTCACAGGGCCAGGCAGACTGTGTCACCCTCACAGGGGGCGGGGAGACTGTGTCACCCTCACAGGGGGTGGGGGGCAGGGAAACTGTGTCACCCTCACAGGGGGTGGGGAGACTGTGTCCCCCTCACAGGGGGTGGGGGCAGGGAGACTGTGTCACCCTCACAGGGGGTGGGGGGGCGGGGAGACTGTGTCGCCCTCACAGGGGGCGGGGAGACTGTGTCCCCCTCATGTTGCTAAGAACAATTGTGAACAGGGAGGGATATAAATGGGGATTGAATAGGATCTCACTTCTCTAAACAGTCTTGGCAAATGTCTTTCAAGAATTTAGCCAACTAATCATGTATTCCTTCCAGTGCAGTACTGAAGTCAATACTAATTCAGCAAGAAAACTGATACGTTGGCAGTAATCCCACTGTTAAGCTTACCCAGTGGTGAATCACATAGAGAAGGGAAGTGAGTTAGAATCAGGACTACAATGGGATCACAGAATCGACCCTGTAATGTGCCAAAATCATTGTACCCATGGTATGGTGGGAGAAAGCAATTTCCCAATATCTAAAAAAGCTAATTGAAGGTAAGTCAGAGAGAAAGTAACACCTAACCAAGATGCAAACCGTCATTTTATCCTTTATCAATGAAGGTCAATTTTTGTTTTTTTTAAAGCAATGAAACAAAACATATCACCTGAGTTTGAAGATCAAATCTATGGTTCTTTCCTATTGATTATTAATTTTTTTTAATGAAAAATGGCTGGTAAAAGTAGGGAAAATCCCAAGATATTCTCTAAGTATATCAATGGGAAGAGGATAACCAGGGAAAGAGTAGGGCCCATAAGGGACCAAGGGGGCAATCTATGGGTGGAACCAGAGGACATTGGTAGAGTGTTGAATGAATATTTCACGTCCATCTTCACCCATGAGAATGAGGATGAAAGTATCGAACTCGGGGAGAGAGACTGCGAGGTTCTTGAGCAAATTGATATAGGGAGTGACAAGGTATTGGAGGTGTTGGCAGGCGTAAAAGTCGACAAATCTCCAGGTCTGGATGATTTGTGTCCCAGACTGCTGAGGAAGGCAAGGGAGGAGATCGCAGGGGCTCTGACCCAAATTTTTAATTTCTCTCTGGCCACGGGGGAGGTGCCAGAGGACTGGAGAACAGCTAATGTGGTTCCGCTATTTAAGAAGGGTTGTAGAGATAAGCCAGGGAACTACAGACCAGTGAGTCTCACGTCAGTGGTAGGGAAACTATCGGAGAAATTTCTGAAGGAGAGTATCTATCTCCACTTGGAAAGGCAAGGTTTGATCAGGGATAGTCAGCATGGCTTTATCAGAGGGAGGTCAAGCCTAACAAATTTGATTGAATGTTTTGAGGAGGTGACCAGGTGTGTAGATGAGGGTAGTGCAGTTGATGTAGTTTATATGGATCTCAGCAAAGCCTTTGACAAGGTCCCACATGGGAGACTTATAAAGAAGGCAAATGCACATGGGATACATGGTAATTTGATAAGGTGGATTCAAAATTGGCTTAGTTGTAGGAGGCACAGGGTGATGGCAGAAGGATGCTTTAGTGACTGGAAGCCAGTGTCCAGCGGCATACCAAGGATCAGTGCTCGGTCCCCTATTATTTGTCATTTATATAAACAACCTAGATGACTATGTGGGGGGTAGGATTAGTAAGTTTGCGGATGACACAAGGATTGGCCGGGTGGTTAACAGTGAGGTTGAGTGTCTTGGGCTACAGGAAGATATAGACGGGATGGTCAAATGGGCAGATGGAATTTAACCCTGAAAAGTGTGAGGTGATACACTTTGGAAGGAGTAATTTGACAAGGAAGTATTCAATGAACGGCATGACACTAGGAAGTTCTGAGGAACAAAGGGATCTTGGTGTGTGTGTCCATAGATCTCTGAAGGCGGAGGGGCATGTCAGTGGGGTGGTGAAAAAGGCATATGGGACACTTGCATTTATCAATTGAGGCATAGTTGGAGGTCATGTTGGAGTTGTATAGAACCTTGGTGAGGCCACAGCTGGAGTACTGTGTGCAGTTCTGGTCGCCACATTATAGGAAGGATGTGATTGCACTGGAGGGGGTGCAGAGGAGATTCACCAGGATGTTACCTGGGATGAAACATTTAAGTTATGAAGAGAGGTTGGATAGACTTGGGTTGTTTTCGTTGGAGCAGAGAAGACTGAGGGGTGACCTGATCGAGGTGTACAAGATTATGAGGGGCATGGACAGGATGGATAGGGAGCAGCTGTTCCCCTTAGTTGAAGGGTCAGTCACAAGGGGGCATAAGTTCAAGGTGAGGGGCAGGAGGTTTAGGGGGGATGTGAGGAAAAACTTTTTTACCCAGAGGGTGGTGATGGTCTGGAATGCACTGCCTGGGAGGGAGGTGGAGGCGGGTTGCCTCACATCCTTTAAAAAGTACCTGGATGAGCACTTGGCACGTCATAACATTCAAGGCTATGAGCCAAGTGCTGGTAAATGGGATTAGGTAGGTAGGTCAGGTGTTTCTCATGTGTCGGTGCAGACTCGATGGGCTGAAGAGCCTCTTCTGCACTGTGATTCTGTGATTCTGTCATTCTGTGAAAAGTAACAGTACAGTTCCCAATTAGACAACTGAACACCTCTAAAGGTGTTTTTATTAATCCTCTGCTGAGATGCTGTAAACAATTTTACCACTTAGCCTCTGCAGGAATGATACTCCTCACAATTATTAATTGTATCATTTCAAAGACCCTCTTTTGAGAAACAATGGTAATACTTCAATAGTTTTGTTGACAATCGGAGATGCCCTTGTGAGGTGAAGTGGCAACATTTTTGCTAAACGTCAATGATTTCACTCCCACTTTCAGTTTGATGGAGGTTTGTGGATAACTTTCTCTCACCATTTCACATCCTTCCAACTATTTACAACAAAACCTTTAACCGTATCTGACTGAAATGTAAAACACCTACAAGAGAGTCAAAGTGATTCTGTTGGAGAGCTTCCAAGTAACTCAGGCTGTCAACATGTCATCAAAAATAATCAGGTGCTAGAAATGCGCAGCACCAGATCTAGCGGAAAGAACATATCAGAAGGATTGTTAAGGTATCATCCTCTCTTGCTCTTGTTTAATAACACATCAGAGATATTTTCCCTGATCTTTTTGGTTTAATTCTAATCTCACTTAAGTGGAAAGCTCGTCAATAATGCTGCAAAATCCTTACATGGTTTCACAGGGGTCTGTTTTGAAACCCTAAACGGACAGTGGTGATGTAGAAGTAAAACAACATGGGTTTGCCTGAGGGCATATGCAGCAGCAGTTACTGTTCATTGATTACCGAGCAGTGATCACAGGCAGCTTGACAGAGGCTCAGGACACAACAATGGCTTACAAAATTCTCGATGCATAGAGCTTGGGGGGACTGCCTGTTTCTTTCCTCCCACAGCTCAAAACTCTGACGAGACAGCGGGAAAAAAAGTGAAGCAATTCAAGGGCATTCCCCAAGAAATAAAATGCTAATTCTACAGCTAAATCTGCTGCTGGCTAAACTGGACCCAGGTGTGCAGACACATACAGACGCACACACACATATACATACCATAAATACTGTATCCCTTTAGCAATAACTCTGATGCCAGGGTACATGGTAAATAACTGTACCGACAGTTAATTCTAATGTAATGCTTTTATAGCTTGTGTGCCAGCTGTGAATTTTGTGTCTTCAAATAGCCTCATCAATTCAGGTTCAAATCAATTTTTTGAGTAGATTTCAGTGGCTCATGGTATATATATTAATGAAATAATAATTTTGAAGGGGGTGGAATGAAATTTTTATCGACCTCATAAAATTGTGTTTCAGGAAAGTCATTATTACATGGAGAAAGATGGAAATAATCAGGAGAAGATTTGGCAATTCGGCTCAAAGAGACTGATGTTTGCCGTGAGATTGTTACTTATGAATCAGTGTGCTGACTGTGTCTGTGCTGCAGCACCCAAGTCAATGAGAGTAAGAGGTTCAGTTTGTGCGAGCACCTCTACTTCACAATAGAGTGAGAGTCACTCCTTGACTGTTCTGTACTACTTCACATAGGGCAAATCTCCCTGGGAAAGTAATGGAGCTCTAATGATGCATACCGTTACTAATGTGCTAACCGGTCAGCCGATTCAGAGGCTCTGGAGATGTGCCGTGAGTTGCCAATCTCCGAAACTTGCTGGTGGATTTTTATGTTGCTCCTTCTTTTGCTTCACACAAACAGCATCTCAGCCTCAAGCTGCCCATTATTTTGAAAGATTTGTAGATTAATTGCCTATTAAACCCGCCACAGAAAGTTAGAACTGGAATTTAACAGCATAAGTACATTTTTAGTGACATAATAATTGTTAATGCAAAGCCAGCCTCCCTGGCTCAGACAGAGGACAACTTACACTGTTTAATCTCATTCTTGCTGGGACTAGACGCTTCTTAAATTTAAAAGTAATCTAAATATTAAATTTTCTTTCTCTTACTTTTCCTTTCTGTACCTTACCTCTCTCTCTCTTAATCCAGTCTTTCTTTCCCTCACTTTATTTCTCTTTCTGGACCTGATTCACCTAATTTCCTTCTCCATGGTTTCTCGGTTTCTTCCTCAATCCTTAAACCTTGTTGCTAAAGGCAATAGGCTGTTGGTCTTGTTGTTCACTGGGGCCCCAGATGCTCCTTTGTCCTCACCACGTCATTATCAGTTCATACTTCTGACAAGTTATGGTACAAAAAAAGGTGGTTGTGCTGAAGGGTGAGGGAACACAAGAAGCAAGTTTTAAATTGTTTTCAGACTGTGTGGTGCATGAAATCACAGGGTATTCCTGCTTCCCCAGGAGCCCAACAACCTCAGATGAAGGCCTTTCTTTAAAACGTTCAAAACACATAATGCAGAATTTCCTTTACCAATATGGTGGCACCTCGAAATTACATAGAGACATAGAAACATAAAAAATAGGAGCAGGAGTAGGCCATTCGGCCCTTCGAGCCTGCTCCGTCATTCATTATGATCATGGCTGATCATCCAACTCAATAGCCTGCTCCCGCTTTCTCCCCATACCCTTTGATCCCTTTCGCCCCAAGAGCTACATCTAACTCCTTCTTGAAAACATACAATGTTTTGGCCTCAACTACTTTCTGTGGTAACGAATTCCACCGGCTCACCACTCTCCGGGTGAAGGAATTTCTCCTCATCTCAGTCCTAAATGGTCTACCCTGTATCATCAGACTGTGACCTCTGGTTCTGGACTCTCCCACCATCGGGAACATCTTTCCTGCATCTACCCTGTCTAGTCCTGTTAGAATTTTATAAGTTTCTATGAGATCTCCCCTCATTCTTCTGAACTCCAGCGAATATAATCCTAACCGACTCAATCTCTCCTCAAATGTCGGTCCCGCCATCCCAGGAATCAGTCTAGTAAAACCTTCGCTGCACTCCCTCTATAGCAAGAACATCCTTCCTCAGATAAGGAGACCAAAACTGCACACAATATTCCAGGTGTGCAAGGCCCTGTATAATTGCAGCAATACATCCTTGCTCCTTTACTCGAATCCTCTGGCTATGAAGGCCAACATACCATTTACCTTCTTTACCGCCTGCTGCACCTGCATGCTTACCTTCAGCGACTGGTGTACGAGGACACCCAGGTCTGTTTTTGCTACCAAAGTGGATAACCTCACATTTATCCACATTATACTGCATCTGCCATGCATTTGCCCACTCACTCAGCTTGTCCAAATCACACTGAAGCATCTCTGCATCCTCCTCACAGCTCACCCTCCTACCCAGCTTTGTGTCATCTGCAAATTTGGAGATATTACATTTAGTTCCTTCATCTAAATCATTAATATATGTTGTGAATAGCTGGGGTCCCAGCACCAATTCCTGTGGTACTCCACTAGTCACTGCCTGCCATTCGGAAAAAGACCCGTTTATTCCTACTCTTTGTTCCCTGTCTGCCAACCAGTTTTCTATCCATCTCAATACACTACCCCCAATCCCATGTGCTTTAATTTTACACGCTAATCTCTTTTGTGGGACTTTGTCGAAAGCCTGCTGAAAGTTCAAATGAACCACATCCACTGTCTCCCCCTCATCAACTCTACTGGTTACATCCTTGAAAAATTCCAGTAGATTTGTCAAGCATGATTTCCCTTTCGTAAATCCATGTTGACTCTGTCTGATTCTGCCACTGTTTTCCACGTGCTCAGCTATTAAATTTTTTATAATGGACTCTAGAATTTTCCCCACTACCGATGTCAGGCTGACTGGTCTATAATTCCCTGTTTTCTCTCTACCTCCCTTGTTAAATAGTGGGGTTACATTAGCTACCCTCCAATCTATAGGAACTGTTCCAGAGTTTATAAAATCTTGGAAGATGACCACCAATGTATCCACTATTTCTAGGGCCACTTCCTTAAGTACTCTGGGATGTAGATTATCAGGCCCTGGGGATTTATTGGCCTTCAATCCCATCAATTTCTCCAACACCATTTCCCTACTAATATTGATTTCTTTCAGTTCCTCCCTCTCACTAAACCCTGTGTTCCCCAACATTTCTGGTATGTTATTTGTGTCCTCCTTTGTGAAGACAGAACCAAAGTAAGTATTTAGTTGGTCGGCCATTTCTTTGTTCCCCATTATAAATTCCCCTGTTTCTGACCATAAGGGACCTACATTTGTCTTCACCAATCTTTTTCTCCTCACATACCTATAGAAACTTTTACAGTCAGTTTTTATATTCCCCACAAGCTTACTCTCGTATTCTATTTTCCTCTTCTTAATCAATCCCTTGGTCCTCCTTTGCTGAATTCTAAACTGCTCCCAAACCTCAGGTCTGTTGTTTTTTCTGGCCAATTTGTATGCCTCTTCCTTGGATCTAATACAATCTCTAATTTCCCTTGTAAGCCATGGTTTGGCCACCTTCCCTGTTTTACTTTTGCGCCAGACAGGAATAAACAATTGCTGCAGTTCACCCATGCGCTCTTTGAATGTTTGCCATTGCCTATCCACCGTCATCCCTTTCAGTAACGTTTCCCAATCCATCATAGCCAACTCGCGCCTCATACCATCGTAGTTTCCTTTATTAAGATTCAGAACCTTTTGTTTAATCCTTTGTTTGCCCCCATTTTTCACCTGGAAAACAGGGACCAAGAGGATCAAGTTCGTCACGCACCTCCCCACATCCCCTCTACACCCCTCCCCACCAATCTAAGTGTTATTTCTGTTCCTCATAGTCAAGGGCACAGTGCAAAATATATTTTAGTTTGTAATACGTTATTTGTTTAAGTAAACCTTTTAGAGCAGCAGATATTGTAATTACAACTTGAATTTCAACACCACATTGTTGGCAGAAATTCATTAAAGCCAGATGTACATGCCATATATCGATGTTTATTCAGAATGAATTGTTTCTGAGTCAATTCGGAGTCAATAAATTATGCCAAGTGGCGAAGGTGCCAACTCTGATTGGACATGTTCCAGAAGATTTCATCACTTGACCTCATGACTCCAATTGGCCCATACCCCCATGCTCCTCCAATTGGTTACCCAACAAGCCCATCTTCATAGTACACTGTTTCCCTTCAGCCAATCAGAATAGACTCTTCATTATCCAAACGGATGATTCTTGTCAGGTGGTCAAACAGCCTGATTTCCCCGTATTCATTAATTTTTATAAGAATTAAACCAAAGTCTTCAAAGAAAATTTAAGATAAAGCACAATTTCAACACACCCATGATTTGTTTGTGTGGTAACCTGGGGATACATCGTTAGCATCTGCAGATTCTAGGGTAGTCCTGGGGAGTTGGAAGCCCTGAATGCGGGATGCCCATGGATTTAGATTGATGGCAACATTCTTCAACATAATAAAACATCTCAAGGTTCTTGCTGACAGACCACAGAAATGTATTTCTTTTAGAAAATGGTCTTAAAGTGCTAGCTTGTAATTTGCTGAAGCAGACTTTGGGTTCCTACTCTAGAGACGTGGGCACATAATCTAAGCTGGCACACCCAGTACCAGCACTGAGGGAGTGCTGCACTCTCTTTGAAGTGCCATTTTTCAGATAAGATATTAAATCGAGGACCCATCGGCCCACCCGGGTGGTGAAAAATCCCATGGAACTACTTTGAAGAAGATGAGTGGCGTTCTCCTGGGTGTCTTCCCTCTACCAACATCACTGAAAACAAATGAATCGGTCTTTGATTTCATTAGCTGTTCATGGAACTCTATGCGAAAGAAAGAGAAAGGTTACATTTATATAGCACCTTTCACAACCTCAAGACGTTTGAAAGTTCTTTACAGCCAATGAGGTACTTTTGAAATGTAGCGACTATTGGAATTTTGTAAATGCAGCAAGCTCTCACATCAGCGACATGGCAATGACCAGCTCGTCTATTTTTAGCGATGCTTGATTGAGGGAACAAATATTGGCCAGAACTATCCTGCTCTTCTCTGGAAATTGGCTTCCCCTTTATGACTCACAACAGTAGTGACCATGATTCAAAAGTATTGCATTGATTGTAACTTGCTTGGGTTGCCCTGATGTGAGAAGACATTACAAGGGCGGGACTGACTCTGGCTTTTGCGCAGAATGAGAGGCAGTGGGACAGTCCTAAATATCAGACGAGTTGTAAAACTGGCTGCCCATTCACTACCGCATGGTTTACGCCACCTCCATAGTCAAATTTCATCTCGGATATAAATGCAACTTCTTTCTGGTGAGGAGGGAATGAGCAAATCTGTCTGAAATTCAACAACAATTTGCATTTATATAGAACCTTTAACATAGTAAAACATCCCAAGGTATTTCACAACAGCATCATCCAACAAAATTTGATACTGAGCCAAGTAAGGAAATATTAGGGCAGGCGACCAAACACTTAATCAAAGCGATAGGTTCTAAGGACCTTCTTAAAGGTGGAGAGTGAGGTAGAGAGGCGGAGAGATTCAAGAGCTTAGGGCCTAGGGAGCTGAAGACTCGGCTTCTAATAGTTTGATGCACAAGAAGCCAGCGCAGGTATCGCATAGGCTTGTGGGGCTTGAGGTGCTTACAGAGATAGAATGGGACAGGGCATTGGAATTTCATTCCATGGAATCATGGAATGGTTTGAAAACACAGATGAAAGTTTTAAAATTAAGATGGTGCCAGAAGGGGAGGTCAATGTCAGTCAGCGAGCGGAAGAGTGATGGGCAAACAGGACTTGATGTGAGTTAGGATTTGGGTAGCAGTGTTTTGGATGAGAGAGGGTGGAGGATGGGGAGGTCAGCAAGAAGTGCATTGAAATAGTCACATCCAAATAAAATGATTAAAAGCAATCAGTTATGTCACAATCATCTAGTTCCTTGATACACGCACACCAGACAACATTAACACTGAACTCATCAACATATCAGAACACGTTGATGACTATCACACAAAATAACAGAATAATGTAAATCTGATTAGGAAGGAGGGAAGGATGTAAAAATTACAAACAATCTTGTTAAGTATTGGCAATTAGTGTTTGAGGAGGCTTGCCCTGCTGCTTCACCCTTACAGCTCATCACATCTTTCAAATGGCCTAAAGCACTTAACGTACCATTGAATGCTTTGAAGTGCACTGATTTTAGGTGAATGCAGTGACCATTTTACGCACAGCCCAATGAGATTACTGACTAGTCAATCTGTTTTCAGTGACGTTGGTTGAGGGATAAATATTAGCCGGAGCACCAGGGAGAACTCCACTGGTCTTCATCAAATAAATGCCATGAGATCTTTATAGCATGCTCCTGTTGAAAGAGTTGGCTGTAGAGATAATGGATGAATTGGTGGTCATCTTCCAAAATTCTATTGGTTCTGGAACGGTTCCTGAAGATTGGAAGGTAGTAAATGTAGCCCCGCTATTCGAGAAAGAAGGGAGAGAGGAACTGGAGAACTACAGACCTGTTAGCCTGAAATCCATTGTAGGGAAAATGCTAGAATCTATTCTAAAGGATATGATAACCAGATACTTAGAAAATAATGGTAGGATTGGGCAGAGTCAACATAGGTTTATGAAAGGGAAATCGTGTTTGATAAAACTGTTGAAGTCTTTTGAGAATGTAACTAGCAGAATAGATAAGTGAGGACCATTGGGCATAGTGTATTTGGATTTTCAGAAGGCTTTTGATAAGGTTAAAAACAAAAAACTACTGCGGATGCTGGAAATCCAAAACAAAAACAGAATTACCTGGAAAAACTCAGCAGGTCTGGCAGCATCGGCGGAGAAGAAAAGAGTCGACGTTTCGAGTCCTCATGACCCTTCAACAGAACAGTTCTGTTGAAGGGTCATGAGGACTCGAAACGTCGACTCTTTTGATAAGGTTCCCCACAGGAAGTTAGTAAGCAAAATTAGAGTGAGCACATGGGGTTGGGGGTAATATACTGACACAGATTGAGGACTGGTTAACAGACAGAAAACAGAGGGTGGGAATAAATGGTTCATTCTCAGGTTGGCAGGCTGTGACTAACAGTACTACAAGGGTCAGTGCTTGGGCCCAGCTACACACAATATATATATCAATGATTTGGATGTGGGGACCAAATGTAATATTTCCAAGTTTGCTGATGACAAAAAACTAGGTGGGGATGTGAATTGTTAGGAGGATGCAAAGAGGCTTCAAGGGGATGTAGACAAGCTAAGTGAGTGGGCAAGAGTATGGCAGATGGAATATAATGTGGTGAAATGTGAAGTTATACACTTTGAAAAGAAAAACAGAAATGAAGAGTATTTCTTAAGTGGTGAGAGAATGAGAAGTGGTGACGTCCAAAGGGACCTGGCTGACCTTGTTCACAAGTCACTGAAAGCTAAAATCTAGGTGCAGCAAGTATCGGAGCTTGCATTGGAGTATTGTGTACAGTTTTGGTCTCCTTACTTGCAATAGAGGGAGTGCAGTGAAGGTTCACCAGACTGATCCCTCGGATTGTTCTATATTCTCTGGAGTTTAGAAGAATGAGAGATGGTCTCATTGAAGCACCACAAAATTCTTAGAGGGCTGCACAAGGTAGATTGAGGAAGGATATTTCCCCCTGGCTGGGGGTCTAGGACCAGGGGACACAGCTTCAGAATAAAAGGTAGACCATTTAAGACTGAGGTGGGGAGGAATTTCTTCATTTAGCGGGTGGCGAATCTATTCTCTATCCCAGGGGGCTGTGGAGGCTCAGCCATTGAGTACGTTCAAGACAGAGATCGATAGATTTCTAGATATTAAAGATATCAAGTTATATGGGGATAGTGTGGAAAAATTAGGTTGAGGTAGAGGATCAGTCATGGTCTAGCTGAATGGTGGAGCAGGCTGAATATTTCCGATGTTCCTATGCACAGGTTTCAGTCATCTAGTCTGAGGAAGTGTACCTCTGATCATGTGACACGTCTGAGTATCTTAACTATACTCTCAAGTCAGGGACTGAGACTTGAAGCCACATGCCTTGAATTGGGAAATTTCTTAAAATTTAAAAAGGAAAACATGAAACTACGCAAATGTGCGATGCCATTTGAAAGGAGAAAACAATGTAAAATGTTAAGGAAAGAACTTGCATATCACCTTCCAGAACCTCAGGGCATCACAAATTGTTTTACATTCCATGAAGTACTCTTTGAAGTGTAGTCACTGTTGTAATGTAGGAAACACAGCATCAATTTGCGCACAGCAAGCTCCCACAAAAAACAGTGAGATAAATGACCAGGTAATCTGCTTTTTAAATGGTGCTGCTTGAGGGATAAAATATTGGCCAGAACACTGGGACGATCTCCCCTGTTCTTCTTCAAAATATTACTGTGAGGCCTATTATGATCCACCTGAGAGGGCAGATAGGGCCTTGGTTTAAAGCCCCAACTAAAAAATGACACCTCTGACAGTGCAGCACTCCCTCAGTACTGGCCAGCCGGGATTACACACGGAAGTGCCTGGAGTGAAATACATTTCTACATGTTCAGATGGAAAGAAATGCTGTTTTTGAAGGATGGGTTCAGTTTACTACCCCCACCGCTGAAGGTGGGCAGAGGTAATGTCTTCACCCCCAATAGTCTGTTAGTGTGCAAACAATATATCTCAAAAGCTAATGCATGGATTTCAACAGGACTTGGTGCACAGAAAGGGTATGGCCCAGGGAAGGACTGCTTAGCTCATGGCGAAGATGTGGATCTAGATCCTGGGATTTTTTAAAGGATCCATAAACATTGGGAGATAGAGTGAATTGACTTCTTTTTTTAGAATGTTGTTGGCTGTTTTAGAATGATATGGATTGTCTCAGCTTCTGTGGTGAAATTTGTCACAGCTGTCAAAATGTGAGCCGAGTTTTCACAGCAGATTGTTGGATGTAGATTGGCCTGAAGCCTCATCAGTGAGATGGAAGATCTTAATAAAAATATTTCTTTTTTTCAGCTTTGTATTTACAGAGTATCAACCAAGCAGGGGAAAAGGTTTTTAAGCCACTAATATTCCTACCTTGCTGTTAATTATGTTGTTTAATTCAAGGAGGAGCTGCATAACTGTAATAACGTTGAGTTAACACAGCACGGTGGAGGTTTGCGCTCTGAGTGCCCTCTTCACTTGTTTATTATTTAATTCCTCTGCAACTGAAAAGTTGTTGCGTAAGCTGCACTTGTTTAAATTGTGATAAAATTGCAAGTGACATACTTAGAAAACTTGAGGCTGCTCTGAGGGACAGGGAATTTCATTAGAGCTGTCTATAAATTCTCATTGACAAAATAGGAGTTTTAAAGCTACTTTTATGCCTTGCTAGTTTTGAGTTTTCTGCTTTCATCATCACATTAAAATAGCAACTGATGCTGGCAACTTAAAAAATGATAACCCTGGCCAACTGGAGGGGTTGGCTGGAGGTTTGGGGCGGGGGTGGTGTTCTATTCCAGGAAACTTCAAACGAACTGTTTGAAGTTAGTTTATTTTGTCAATGCATAGATTCTATTCAATCAAAAATCAAACCATATGTTCAGGTAAAAACATCTTTATAATCAGCCATGGTAGAATCACTTCGAATTTCATGAGGGATTTGCTTACTTTCCAGTTGTACTGGGAATGATAGTTTTTTTTTCCCCAGTTTCTATCTGCATCTTATTTTGTCCCTCACCCTGTCACACCTGTAGCAGACGGGGCACATTTCCATCCTCCTGCCACTTACACTTCAGTGCGTGGACAGTCGGAGATGTCAGCAGCAATAATTATGACAAATTGTAACACGCTGTCCACCTTCCCCATCAGTTTTAAATGCTGATATAGAAAGCACCAAAGGGAGAAATCTGCGAACGCCCCTCGATTACACAGATGAGGCTAAATCACCGGACCTTTCCCTCATCTGAGAAAACCATTTATCTTCTGAATGGCAACTGCTGTGGATGTTTACTGAAGTTGGCACATTAATTTACATGAGCCTTTCAACACTATAGGGGAACACACCAGAGAATCCAAACAATCAGTGCACTCTCTCCTCTTATCAGAATGCTTGGGTTGCTTTGATGGGAATGGCCTAGTTCCTAACCAAGAGGTGACATTCAGAATCGCTAAGGTATCACTACTGCCCTCTAATGTCCTTTTTCGTACCAGAAAATATCCCAGAATGCATAGCACATCAAGATCCAATGCACAAAGCAATATATCCAGAATCATCTGGACTGTAAACTTTGTTTAAAAGCGATCAAAATTTGGTTTTACTACTTAAGAGTGACACTTGCTGACTGAAGAATTTTCCATTTTCCTTATCTCTTCAGAGCGTTCATTCTGAACCAACATCTTCAAAATAGATTATCTAATCGTTTTGTGCTCAAGTCTCTGGAGTGGTACTAAAGCCCACAAAGTGCTGACTCCGGGACCGGAATGCCGAACCTGACAATCTAACAATTCCACCGCTAAACTTCAAACCACAATAATATTTGAAACCTCTGTGATTTCATTGTTGTGATATCCAGGTATGCACCTTGTGGGGAATCATACATTCTCACAGTAATTACAGGTCATTCTGCCAATCATATCAATGCTGGTTCTTTGTTAGCACATTCCGAAACTAACCACAGTGGCCTGCTGCCTCTTCATATAGCTATGTAACTTCAGACATTTATTTACTTTTCTCTTAAAGAATCTGTCTCACTGATTTGTGTTAACAAGCAGGGTTTAGGTACTAAGGAGTTTCTACGCCAACAAATATTCTCAGATCTATAGATAAAAGCAAAATTCTGCGGATGCTGGAAATCTGAAACAAAAACAGAAAGTGCTGGAAAAGCTCAACAGGTCTGGCAGCATCTGTGGAGAGAGAGAGACAGAGTTAACATTTCTTCAAGAGAAGAAGGGTCACAAAGACTCGAAACGTTAACTCTGTTTCTCTCTCCACAGATGCTGCCAGACCTGCTGAGTTTTCCCAGTATTTTCTGGTTACATTCTTCTCAGATCTCTTTCTCTTTTTCTTTCTAGAGAGTTAATTTTTCACTGAACATGCCACAAACTATTTTAAAATTGTTTTCTGACATTTTAACTTAAAGATGCTAGTCAAGTAGCTTATTCTCTGTCAGTGGGAAGACCAGGGAGGTGTTCTTTAAAATCCACCTTCATCTCTTATAAAGCTCTTTAATGATCTCATATTTATGCTGAAGAAACATATTTTGCCATTTGATCAGATTTTTCAGAACACCAATCTCTGAGATACACACACACACACACACACACATTTCAAGACCATCCTTCTTGAAGAACCTGCATCCACAACTGCATAGTTTTCTCTGGGTACATTTCCTGAATACGTTCTCCCAAACCAAGCCTCATCTGTTGGGAACACACAACTGGGAAGCCGCCAATGTGCAGTTACGGCTGTCCAGAAAAATCAATTCCCTGATATGCTCCCAGTCAGGCAGAGTCTATGCCTTCAGTACGCCAATTGTAGAATTGCTAGTACTCTCTAGTTCCTGTTCCCAGTCTTCCCTGTAACTTTAAATGAATTCCTCAACGAGGTAGGACAAGTCACAACTAATATCGTACACATTATATTATTGTGTCTTTCTGATAGTTCAACATCATTTTTAACACTTGAAGAGCAAAGCAATTTCACGAATAGCGTAAATTAAACAACATAATTAACAGCAAGGTAGGAATATTAGTGGTATAAAAACTTTGACTTATTAGATCATTTAAATGATGTAATTTTGAATTAAGTTAAGACTGCGTTAGGAATAGATAAAACAGGAAATTTCAGAAAATCACTTTCATGTATTAAATGTCTAATATCTGTATCAATTCCTATGACCATATTTTTGCTATTAAGTGTCTATGTCAACTTGTTATGCTGTAAGCACACTCCCTTGCCAGAGGAGGTGCTGCAGTTGTGGTGAGACGGTATTTACAGCATGACAAGTTTACACAAGTTGTTTCCATTATAAATATCAGCTTTACAATGGAAATATAAATGTACATATGCAAACCCCAGCCAGTATTCCTCTGTCATCTAGCTATTACAAAAGGGATATAGAAGTACTGAGGAAAGCTCAGAAAGGATTCACAACGATGATATCAGAATGAAGAAGTTACAGCTAGGAAAGATTGAACAGGTTGGGACTTTTTAAACATAGAAACATAGAAACTAGGAGTAGGAGTAGGCCATTCGACCCTTCGAGCTTGCTCCACCATTCATTATGATCATGGCTGATCATCCCACTCAATAGCCTGCTCCCGCTTTCTCCCCATATTCTTTGATCCCTTTCGCCCCAAGAGCTATATCTAACTCCTTCTTGAAAACATACAATGTTTTGGCCTCAACTACTTTCTGTGGTAGCGAATTCCCCAGGCTCACCACTCTCTGGGTGAAGAAATTTCTCCTCATCTCAATCCTAAATGGTCCAGCCCCTATCCTCAGACTGTGACCTCTGGTTCTGGACTCCCCCACCATTGGGAACATCCTTCCTGCATCTACCCTGTCTAGTCCTGTTCGAATTTTATAGGTTTCTATGAGATCCCCCCTCATTCTTCTGAACTCCAGCGAATATAATCCTAATCGACTCAATCTCTCCTCATATGTCAGTCCCGCCATCCCAGGAATCAGTTGGGTAAACCGTCGCTGCACTCCCTCTACAGCAAGTACATCCTTCCTCAGATAAGGAGACCAAAACTGCACACACTATTTCAGGTGTGGTCTCAGCAAGGCCCTGTACAATTGCAGCAAGACATCCCTGTTCCTGTACTCGAATCCTCTGGCTATGAAGGCCAACATACCATTTGCCTTCTTTATCACCTGCTGTACCTGCATGCTTACCTTCAGCGCCTGGTGTACGAGGACACCCAGGTCTCGTTGCACGTACCCCTCTCTCAATTTATAGCCATTCAGATAATAATCTGCCTTCCTGTTTTTGCTACCAAAGTGGATAACCTCACATTTATCCACATTATACTGCATCTGCCATGCATTTGCCCACTCACTCAGCTTGTCCAAATCACACTGAAGCATCTCTGCATCCTCCTCACAGCTCACCCTCCCACCCAGCTTTGTGTCATCTGCAAATTTGGAGATATTACATTTAGTTCCCTCATCTAAATCATTAATATATATTGTGAATAGCTGGGGTCCCAGCACCGATCCCTGCGGTACCCCACTAGTCACTGCCTGCCATTCGGAAAAAGACCCGTTTATTCCTACTCTTTGTTTCCTGTCTGCCAACCAGTTTTCTATCCATCTCAATACATTACCCCCAATCCCATGCGCTTTAATTTTACTCGCTAACCTCTTATGTGGGACTTTGTCGAAAGCCTTCTGAAAGTCCAAATAAACCACATCCATTGCCTCCCCCTCATCAACTCTACTCGTTACATCCTTGAAAAATTCCAGTAGATTTGTCAAGCATGATTTCCCTTTCATAAATCCATGCTGACTCTGTCCGATTCTGCCACTGTTTTCCACGTGCTCAGCTATTAAATCTTTTATAATCAACTCTAAAATTTTCCCCACTACCGGCATCAGGCTGACTGGTCTATAATTCCCTGTTTTCTCTCTACCTCCCTTTTTAAATAGTGGGGTTACATTAGCTGTCCTCCAATCTGTAGGAACTGTTCCAGAGTCTATAAGAATCTCAGAAGATGACCATCAATGCATCCACTATTTCTAGGGCCACTTCCTTAAGTATTCTGGGATGTAGATTATCAGGCCCTGGGGATTTATCGGCCTTCAATCCCATCAATTTCTCCAACGCCATTTCCCTACTAATACTGATTTCTTTCAGTTCCTCCCTCTCACTAAACCCTGTGTTCCCCAACATTTCTGGTATGTTATTTGTGTCCTCCTTTGTGAAGTCAGAACCAAAGTATGTATTTAGTTGGTCAGCCATTTCTTTGTTCCCCATTATAAATTCCCCTGTTTCTGACTGTAAGGGACCTATATTTGTCTTCACCGATCTTTTTCTCCTCACGTACCTATAGAAACTTTTACAGTTAGTTTTTATGTTCCCCGCAAGCTTACTCTCATACTCTATTTCCCCTTCTTAATCAATCCCTTGGTCCTCCCTTGCTGAATTCTAAACTGCTCCCAAACCTCAGGTCTGTTGTTTTTTCTGGCCAATTTGTATGCCTCTTCCTTGGATCTAATACTATCTCTAATTTCCCTTGTAAGCCATGGTTTGGCCACCTTTCCTGTTTTATTTTTGCGCCAGACAGGAATAAACAATTGTTGCAGTTCACCCATGTGCTCTTTGAATGTTTGCCATTGCCTATCCACCGTCATCCCTTTAAGTAACGTTTCCCAATCCATCATAGCCAACTCGCGCCTCATACCATCGTAGTTTCCTTTATTAAGATTCAGGACCCTAGTCTCAGAATCAACTATGTCACTCTCCATCTTGATGAAGAATTCTATCATATTATGTCGCTCATCCCCAAGGGACTAGGTTGCCAATTATTCCTTTCTGATTACACAATACCCAGTCTACGATGGCCTGTTCTCTAGTTGGTTCCTCAACGTATTGGTCCAGAAAAACATCCTGTGTACACTCCAGGGATTCCTCCTCTACAGTATTGTTACTATTTGATTTGCCCAATCTATGTGCAGATTAAAGTCACCCATATTTACAGATGTTCCTTTATTATATGCGTCTCTAATTTCCTGTTCAATGCCATTCCCAACATCATCATTACAGTTTGGGGGTCTATATACAACTCCCACTTACGTTTTTTGCCCCTTTGTCTAGAAAGGAGAAGGCTGAGGGATGATTAGAGGTCTTTAAAGTTATGAAAGTGTTCGATAGATTAGACATGGAAAAATCTTAACGCTCATAAAGGAGTTCAAAACTAAGGGCCATAAATATAAGATAGTTACTAATAAATCCACTAGAGAATTCAGGAGAAACTTTCTTTATCCAGAGAGTGGTGAGAATGTGGAACTTGCTACCACAGGGAGTGGTTGAGGTGAACAGCGTAGATACATTTAAGGGGAAGGTGGATAAATACCTAAGGGAGAAAGGAACAGAAGGAGATGCTAATAGGGCAAGATAAAGTGGGGGGAGGCCCGTGTGGAGCATGAACATCAACATGGTCGAGTTGGCCTTTTTTTGTGCTGTAAATTCCACATAAATCATCTTTAACTGAAGACTAGGCTAAATCTCCACTCTACACGTACAATGCAGTAGAAGATAATGTAGCATTAAGGCATTTTTGCTGCTGTTTTGTTTCTCAAACTGCCTCAAAACATGCCAACTTCATTCAATTCAAATGCTAATCACCGCCTTGAAATTAAAACATCAAAAAAAGCATGGAAGGCTGAACAATTTATTGATTTTCCCCTTCAATGACTTAACAGTAATTATGAGGGGATGTCTAACAAAGATTCATGCTGCAGTAATGCACAATTATCTGTGTTATGTGTGTTAATTATTGCCCTCTCTGAACAATAAGAATTTTGATATACTCTGTCCACTGTGACAGATCTGAAGTTGTTTTCCCTCTTGCTAAGCTGCTGGTTGCTTCAACAGATACATCTTTTTAGGTGTGTCACCCCTCTTAGAATTAAATACCTCAGCCTCCAGATCTGCTAATCCTCCCCTCTTGTGGGGTCAATAGGGTTCAGTTATGAGGACAGGTGCACAGACAAGGCCTGTAGTAGAAATCTAGAACCCCAAAAAGCTGTTGAGGCTGGGGGTCAACTGAAACTTGTTGGACAAGGGGATTAAGGGCCATGGAACCAAAGCTGGGAAATTAAGTTGAAATACACAACAGGCGTGATCTAATTGAATGGTGGACCAGGTTTGAGGGGCTGAATGGCTTCCTCCTGTCCCTAGTGTTGTGCCATACAACCACCAGGTTGGCAGAAGGTGAACTAGATAGATCTTGGGCCTTTTCTCATTTAACAATTCCCACGTTCCTATAGCAGATTCACAACGAGCTGCTTCCCCACAGAGAAGGAGGTTAAATCTGAAGCAAAGCTGTTCTCCAAATTCCCTGCCTTGGGAGTCAGCTGATGTCTGCTTGGTCTCCTGACTAAGATGGCATACGGGAAATCGACTACAGCTCGCAACGCTATATAGCACCTTCAAGAGATAAAAATGGGACAGAGGGAAATTCAGACAAAATTGAATTAGGATGAGGCGACTAAAAACTTGGGCAAAGTTTTAAGGAGGGCCTTAAACAAGGAGAGGGAAGTGTAGAAACTGACAGGGTTTTGGGAAGGAATCGCGGAGCATAGGGTCTAGATGACTGAAGGCACAACTACCAATGGTGGGGCAAAGGAAGGAATGGACAAGAGACTGGAGTCAGAGGATGGTGCAGGGTGTTAATGCTGGAGAAGGTTGCAGAGATAACAGGAGGTGAAGATATAAAAGCACACAAGGATGAGAATGTAAAATCTGAGGCTTTTGTGGGCTGGGAGTACCTGTCAATATTAAGCTAATTCCCAAATTAAGAAAATACATGCATTGGAATAAGCAGAAGATGCTTTCGTTATTAATTTTGCACAAATACTTTAGAGTATCAATGCACCTTAACTGATTCCAAATGATGCCCTATAATCTCACAAAGGTGGAGATGTAGTGACTTGCAACCATCTGTCTCCCCAAAGGCAGCATGGATTTGTAAAATTGCCCTCAATTCGTGTATGTATCCAAGGTATCTCAGAGTGCAGGGACTAGGATGTATCTGTGTCATCATCGTTAAAATATAAAGTGTTAATTGTATATTAATTGGGTGTTGCATTGACTGTATTCAGGTGGTCGGCATCAACTAGGAATTTACTTGTGCTCCTGAACAGAAGGGTAGACTGAAACTGTGGTTGTTGGGCTTGAAGACACACGTTTGTAATGTGTGTACCTGCAAAAAAGCTAATACTGTGCAAAGACTAGACTCCAGTTCTATCCTTCACCACCGGACTATCTAAAGTGTAACAGAAGGCTTCTCTTTGATTAATCTCAAATTGCAGCATGAGTTCCTATCACAGAGATGCCTCCCCTCAATGGGGGCAAAATTAATTTTCCACATTAGCGGAAAGAGGCAATGGCACATCAGTCGCCCCATTTGGTGGAGTGTTGAAGAGGCTGTCCATTGGCTCTTGTCCATTTTGTGTCACTAGTCAAGGTGAATTTCACCCGTTGACCCCCCACCATTAATGACGTTACACAATATCAAATATGAATCAATGTGCAATGGATGGAGAGTTTGTGGAAAATTGCATAAATGACAAGGGAACATAAGAACAGATGGAGGCCATTCAGCCCCTCAATCAATTACGTTATGATTGATCTGTAACTCAATTCAATTTAACCGCAGAAAATGCTGGAAAACCTCAGCATCTGTGGAGAGAGAAACAGAGTTAATGTTTCGAGAAGCATATGACTCTTTGAACTTGAAACATTAACTCTGTTTCTCTCTCCACAAATGTTGCCAGACCTGCTGAGGTTTTCCAGCATTTTCCTTTTTTATTTCAGATCTCCAGTAACTGCAGTATTTTGCTTTTATTCATTTAACTGCCTTTATTCCATATCATGGGGAGGATCTTCACGTCGGCGAGTGGGGGTGGGGCCCGCTCGCTGATCTGTAAAATGACGCGGGATGACGCTGGGCGGAACTCCCGAACTCACCCCGTCTCATTTCAATTTTCAGGTTGGCGAGGGCACAGCCAAATCAGCTGTGTGCCCGCCGACCTGTCAATGGCCTATTGAGGGCATTGAAAAACTAATTCAGGTAATTAATGGACCTGCCTGTCCAAGCTTAAGGTTGGCGGACAGGCCGGGAGCCCTGGCAGGCTTCAGGGAAAGCATCAAACCTCATCCATGGGCGGGACGAGGTTCCATGAGGGTTTTAAAATATTTAATAAAGGTTTCAGTAAAAGAGATGGACATGTCCCAACTCATGTGACAGTGTCACATGAGGGGACATGTCATGGGAAATCTTGCTATCATGTGTTTAACATTTTTTAATTTGGAGCTGCTCTCCCTGAGGCAGCGCTTAGCCTCAGGGAGATCAATGCGCTCTTTCGGCTGAGGGAATTCCCCCCCCACCCGCCCGCACAGGGAGCGCACTTCCTGGCGGACGTTACGCTGGGCAGGCCTTAATTGGTCCACCCACATAAAATGGCAGCGCGCCCCTGAATGGGGGCACCGACTGGCGGTACGCCTGCCCGCGCCTGCTCCTGCACTTCCCCGCTCCCCGATGGGGGGGAAAATTTTCCCCACAGGGCACAGAAGGAGGCCATTTAGCCCATTGTGCATGGGATGGCTAATCGAAAGAGCTTCACAAGTAGCTCGACTCCCCCTAATCTTTCCTCATCCTCCTGCAAACATCGTCTTTATTGAATCCCTTAATTATTTTCCTTCCAAACTCAAGGGAAGGTGATGTCATGTTTGTACATACTGCCCTTGGAATTGAACCCATTTAAGCCCTGGAAATACCTCCAGTAAATCTACAAGGCAAACACTTCAGTTTAACTCTGCCGATTCCTGAGCCACACAGTGAACTGGACCGACTGTACAAGCCATCGGTCCGGAAAAAAAGACCAGATGCCGGGAAGCACGAGAGAGCAGCGGCAGCTGGGACCCATGACATGTTTGGAGTGTGGCAGGAGGAGCTCACAGGGAGTGAAGGCTGGGACATTCGCCAGGATAATTATAATGTCGTTACAGATTGTGCTTGCTGCTGTATCCCTGTGCATTCTGCAAGAGTTCTGTGCATCTGCATCCACCATTAATCTTGTTAACAGTTAGTGTCACAGTCCATTTCCAGAATGATGACCATCTGATTACTGGACAAAGAAGCACATTTATGCTGTGAGCCGATTTAGACTTGTCTGTCGTAGGTTTATTTGTGAGTTAACAAAAAACTGGGTCAAGTTGGAGACTTCTTGTACCTGAATAAAACTAAAGGTTGCACCTGTTGGAGGCACCATCTTTCAGGTGGGAGGTTAAATTAAGGCCCCTGCCGTCCTCAGGTGGATGTAAATGATTGTAAAGGGAACTTTTTCAAAGAGGCACACGGGAGTTATCTTTGGTGTCCTGGTCAATATTTGTTCCTCATTCAACATCACAAAGACAGAATATCTGGTCATTACCACACTACTGTTTATGGGAGCTTGCTGTGCACAAATTATCTGCTGCATTTCCTACATTGTAACAGTGACTACACTTCAAAAGTGCTTCGTTGCTTCTAAAGCACTCTGGGAAATTCTGAGGTTGGAAAAGGTGCTATGTAGCTGCAAGTTTATCCTTCTTTTGTGACACGACTCAATATCTGAAAATTGCCAGTTTATGGCCAGGATTTTTCATTGGTCGGGCGGGCTAGGTGGGAGCGGGTGGGGGCAGTCGTGGAGCTGACCGCCGCCCGTGATTGGTTCGGCACCATGAATTCACGTGGGAGGGGCCAAATAAGGCCGGCCCAGCTTGGGTCGCAAGCGGTAGCGCTGAGCATTACCTGTGCAGGCAGGGGGGAGGAGGGAGAGTCGGGTCCAGCGCTTTAGTCTCCCTGAGGCGTGGGGCTGCCTCCACGAGATTGAAGCACTTTTCAAAAAAAAATAAACAAAAGCATTAAAAATATGATGGAACGTGTCCCCCTCCCACATGTGACTGTGTCACATGAGATGGGAGATGTTTTTATGTTTCAAAGAAAGTTTTTATTTAATTTGTAAAAGCTTTTGGAAACCTCAACCCGCTTGCGGATGAGCTTCCCTAAAAAATATAAAGGCTGCTCTTGGCCTTTTCGCCTGACTGCCAACCGTAAGGTTGGATAGGCAGCGTAAAGTTAAGGTTAATTACCTAGTTAACGGCCTTGATAGGCCTTTCAATTATCGGCGGGCGCGCAGCCAATTCCGGTCCGTGCCCGCCGAACGAAATATCGTGAGGCAGCGTGATGACCTCGGGACACACGCCCCATGTCATTTTACCTCCAGGCGTGTTGGGCCCGCCCCCGCACGCCGAATGTAAAATCCTGCCCTGCGCTGCTGCTGAGGTGAATGTGATGAAAACCAGAACCTCTCTCTAGTAATTCCTTCCTATCTGAAGAAAAAACACGCCAAGCAATTGTGGGTTAAAAACCCCAGGAGACCAAATGCTACAAACTTTCTTCCAGCTCTGCAAAGGCAATCAAGCAAAACCATGGGATTCTACTCCAACTGTGCAGCCCACTCAATTCATCTCTCATCTGTCACTATCCCCAGGTGATGAATCCAGGGACCCATCATCACATCAACCATTATTCTTCAGCACAGTACCTGCTCATCTTTTCTGTTAAACAGACATACATGTAGTTCCTTTTTAAAGAGGAATGATTGTCATATCGTAACGATTTGATTGAGCAGTCTCACACAAACTGGCTTAGCAATTGCTAACTTATCCAGGCTACAAAATTGAAAAAATTCATCCTCTGATTAACAGCCTCTGCATTTTACTATATTTTACTGTATTTCTTTTTGATCACTGTAAGGGATCTTTGGTTTTATAAATAGAGGCATAGAGCAAAGGGAGTTATGACGAACCTTTATTAAACGCTGGTGAGGTGTCAGCTTGAATACTGTGTCCAATTCTGGACACCGCGCTTTAGGAAGGACGTCAAGGTCTTGGAGATGGTACAGAGGAGATTTACCAGAATGGTCCCAGGGATGAGGAACTTCAGTTATCTGGAGAAACTGGAGAAGCTGGGGTTGTTCTCCTTAGAGCAGAGAAGCTGGTTAAGGGGAGATATAGTTTGATAGAGTGGGTAGGAAGAAACTGTTTTCAGAGGCAGAAGCGCCATTAAGGACACAGACTTAAAGCAATTAGCACAACCAGAGAGGGGACGAAAATATATTTTTTTAAACACAGGCAGTTGTTATAATCTGGAATGAGCTGTCTGAAAGTGGAAACAGATTCAGTAGTAATTTTCGAAAGGGTATTGGATAAAAACTTAAAAAAGGAAAAAAAATGCAGGGCTATGGGGAAATAGTGGAATAGAGGGAGTAATTGGATAGCTCTTTGAAACAGCCAGCACGGAATGGTGGACCAAATGGTATATGATTCGAACTATTTGCCAGCCAAACCTGTATTCATGGAGTCAGCCAATACTCTGAAGCAGGATCAGGAACTTTGAAGCAATTGATCTGATGGCAACAGCCATTACATGACTGAAAATGTAAGATATTGGCCTGAATTGTAAAATTATATACTCAGCACTCACATATTAATATATGAAGTGGATGCACTTGAATTTGTGAAGCATTAAAAAACATACTCATTAAACTTGCTGTTACTGCAAATTGTAAGTACCATTGGAAAACTATACTTAATTATGTAAAATGGTTGAATTCAATTCCTCTATGCAATTAGATGTGTTAATTTCAGGATATGGTACGTGCAGCAACAGATTATATTCAATGAATCTACCTCTAGGGGACAAAATAATTCTTTTCCCCACGTTCTTTTTCTGTAAAGGAAACAAAATGGTTTGACTTACAGTCCAAATTTTTTAGGAACTAATCATTGTGGCTCAGTTGTTGAGGCCCTTAAGCTCTGGAATTCCCTCCATGAACATTTCCACCTCTCAATCTCTCCCTCCTCGTTTAAAACGTGCCATAAAATCTAACCCTTTAGCCTAGCTTTTGGCCACCTGTCCTAATGTGATATGTGGTTCTGTATCCAATTTGCTTTTGACAACTCTTTTGTGAAGTGCCTTTAGACATTTTCTTTATGTTAAAGGTGGTCTATGAGTGCAAGTTATATTTATTGTTGTTAGAATGAGTGCAGCTGAGAGTTTGGTGAGTGGGGGAGTTTGGTGAAGGGGAGAAGGAGGTATTCATTTCTATTTGCTTTTTCTATCTTTCTCACCCTGTAGGAATTGGCTCTTACTCTACTACAGGGAAAGATGGTAAGTTATTTAAGCCTATTCTATTCCTAAGGTTTAAAATAGCATACAAATTGATGGCAAAGTTAATAAAATATATTAAAAAAGCAACATTAATAAGTGAATAATATAATTAAGTAATTAAGTAAAACACATTAAGGATGGCAGGACAGGCAATGTATCAAGGCTGCAGCATGTGGGAGCTCTTGGATAACACTGTGACCCAGGGCAAACACGTCTGCAGTAAGTGTTTGCGGCTCAAGGAACTTCGGCTCAGAGTCATTGAGCTGGAGGCTGAGCTGCAGACACTGCGACACATCAGGGAGGGGGAAAGTTACCTGGATACTTTGTATTAGGAGGCAGTCATACCACTTAGGATAGGGTCTTCTGATTTGGACAGTGGTCAGAGACAGGATGGTGTGACAGTGAGTGAGTCAGGTAAGGGGACCTAAAGGGCAGGAGTGCAGGAGTGTGAGACTCTGCAATTGTCCAATAGGTTTGAGGTTCTCTCAGGCTGTTTGGATGAGAGTGGGGGCTGCAGGGTGGTTGAGCAAACTGACCATGGCACCGTGGTGCAGGAAGCCATCCAAGTGGGGGCAGCAAAAAGGAATGTAGTGGTCGTAGGGGACTGTATAGTGAGGGGGATTGACACTATTCTCTGTAGCAAAGAGCGAGTGCCCAGAGGCTGTGTTGCCTGACTGATGCCAGGGTTCAGGGCATCAGCTCAGTGCTGGAGAGGAACTTGCAGTGGGAGGGGGAAGATCCAGTTGTCCTGATCCATGTAGGTACCAATGACATAGATAGAACTAGGAAAGATGTTCTACATAGAGAGAATGAGGAGCTCGGCACTAAATTGAAAAGAAGAGCCTTAAAGGCTATAGGCCAGTTAGATTGACGTTTGTTGTGGGGAAGGGGTTACAATTGCTCATTAAAAAGGTTATAGTTGGGCACTTTAGAAAAACTCAAGGTAATGGGGAAGAGTCAACATGGTTTTGCGAAGGAGAAATCATGTTAAACCAATTTATTAAAGTTCTTTGAAGGAGTAACATGTGCTGTGGATAAAGGGGAGCCGGTACATGTGCTGTACTTGGATTTCCAGAAGGCATTTGATAAGGTGCCACATCAAAGGTTATTGTAGAAAATAAAAGCTCATGGTGTAGGAGGTAACATATTAGCCTGGATAGAAGATTGGCTGGCTGGCAGAAAATTGAGTATGCATAAATGGGTCTTTAATTGGCAGGATGTGATGAGTGGAGTCCCACAGGGGTCTGTGCTGGGGCCTCAACCTTTTACAATTGACATCAATGACTTAGATAAGGGGAGTGAAGGCATGGTAGCTAAATTTGAAAGTGACACCCAGCCTCAGGCAGGAAATTCAGAACTTTAGAAATATTGGGTCCAAAATGTCAAGGAGCAGTGCACAACTGAGGTGTAGAGGAGCCATCCCTTAAAGTAGCATCACACATCTGAATCCCCAAGGGGAGGACACTTGGGTAATGACAGGGAGAGAGCAATGGCAGCATGGGAATCATCCACCCTGTCCTTCTTCACCCTTGAGCACTGGAGAGGATGTTCTGGCTGGACTGTGACATCTCAGACCTTAGTGGAACCCGTTAATTCCTTGGAATGATCTTGTGTGACAGTGAGGATTCTTCTCCCTGGGATTCTGGAATTTTTTTTGTGCTGAAATAACCGAGATTCTGATGTTGGAGATTTAAGCTGCCGTGCTTTCTTAAAAAACCTACCAGACAGACTCCGACTGGAACACAGGGCTGGCTGCCCTTGAGTTATGGCACCAGCTCCTGCACAGCCATCTGCTGATGCAGGCTTCCTGACGTCAGAGGCGTTCCCCACAAGGTGACCCGGCCACAAGGACACGTCGCCCACTGACCATCCATAATCGGGTTCAGCCGCCCATCAGGAAGCTGTGTCGGATCCCCCACAACCTCAGAGCCGACTGGCGGCTGCTGCAACAATCGGACCTAATACAGCCCATCAGCTGGAGATTTCCGTCCCTCTTGGCCTCACGAATCATGGCAGTTGGTGGGGGTGGAAATTTTGGCATGAGGGGCAGAAATCGGTTTCACGCTAGTGTGAAATCACAGCAGGTCCTCCAAGGTGTCCTCATGGTGGTGAAAAGCGAATCCTGCGGGAGGCCGTCATGAGCCTGATTTGCATCCCGCTAATGGGTAAGGCTCAAACGGAACCGGCCCCCATGTCCAATTTAGCATTATGCAGCGGGAAAACACACCGGCCCAGAATACATCTGGACAAGTGTGGCATGCAGAAGTCAGGATTGACCGTTAGGGCCTTTCTCAGATTGCGGGCATCTGAGGAGCAGAAGATGCTGGAGCCCAACAGCTACCGGACCCTGGAGGAACACGTGCATCACCTGCTGGGTGTTATCCTTATGGACACGGCTCCACCGCGAAGCAGCTCTCAGAAGGCGGGAGGTCTCCTTTGATGTCTCGGGTCTGCTTCGGAACATTACGGTCTTGGCGATAGGCTGCTACGTATGATCAGTGAGGGGGAAGGGAGAGGAGCGTCTAGGTCAGAGCGGGAGGGGAAGGTGCACCGGAGGTGTGGGTGAGGAAGGTCTAGGTAGGTCTAGGTGTAAGGGAGGGAGTTCAGAGTGGGGGAGGTGTTCAGATGGAGGAAGGAGTTCAGAGAGGGGAAGATGTCCGGGGGAGGAGGGAGTTTGGAGGGGGGAAGGTGTCCAGGGGGAGGAGGGAGTAAGGGTGGAGGAGGGAGCAAAGTGGGGGGATGGGATTTCCAGGTGAATGTGCAAAGGAGGGGTGTGTGGAGTCAATGACTGTCCTCTGGGGAGCAAACTGAGGCTGCGCGTGGTAGGAGGGGATTGTGAGTGTGAGTGGGGGTAGGGGGAGCCGGTAGGGTCAGAGGGTGAGAGCGCATCAGTCACAGTAGAAGGGGCGGCAAGGGTGGTTGGTGGGGACTCGGAGTCAGACATGGACCTCGGGGCTGGGTAGGGGGAATTTGGGGAGGTCAATGTGGATGGGAGTGGGATTTTCAGGAAAGTAGGAATGTGCATGTTCACCTGAGCATCCTGGAAAGAAAAGGGTTCGGACTGGTAGGTGAAGGGGGAGGGGGAAGGTGATGCTGGGGGCTTCGACGGTGATGGGGGAAAGGACATGGGTGACTGGGGGAGGGGAAAGGACAGGGGAGCTGATGATATACTGGACCACGACCATGGTCATCGAAGTCAAAAGTGAGCGGAGCCTTGTATTCGATGGGCACAGGGTGCTGCATGGGAGTGTGGTCAGTGGGTGGGTGGAGACACAGGTCGGCTCAGATGGACAATCGATAGTGAACCTCAGCCGGCAGCATTGAGAATGCTCAGGACAGTGAGGTGAGTGTGATAGAGGAAGGCTCCGTGTGTGTGGGAGAGGCTTGCACGAGGCTCCAAAAGGCCCTGCCACATATACCTCACCCTCCAGAAGCACTCGTGGTCCGGCTGTGTGTAGCTGCTCTGCTAGTGGGGGCGACGGTGGGGAGTGGGGGTGGGGGGGTCAGGAGGGATGCAGGGGGAGGATTTGCGAAGCCTGTGAATGAAGCTGAAAGACAACATGACACATTATTCAGAGAAAGTGAATATATTTCCAGATTGTAAAGTGACAAAATGTGTTCGCCCGTGCAGCCGCTAGTGATCAGAATTTCTTAACTTTTCTAGGCCGAACACTTCTTCTAGGTGCTGCCCTGACATCCTCAGCAGGGGTGGAGACAGCCTGTGCAATGATTGGCCCTGTTGCCTCTGATGACTGTGGCGTGCACCCTCTGGAGAGCCAAGGCCTTTAGGGTCCCGTCTTGCTTTGACTGTCCTCCTGAGAGCCAGTTGCTCCCTCTGTGGTGACGGAGGACGAGGTTGAGGGGGTCACAGGTAAAGGGGACTCAGAGGGAGCAGACAGCCTCTGAGGTTCCTGAGTGGATGACCCAGGGGTGTCCAGATGCCGCTTCCCCTCCCTTTGGGTGACTGAGAGCACCAGCCTGAATCCTTCAGGAGAAGAAGCACCTGGAGGGACATCAAAGTGCCCCGTTTCCCCCTCGCGTTGCCACTGTAGGAACTCACCCATGGCTCCCGTGATGGAGTGCAGATCTGCACACATCTCCATGCTCTGCTGGACCAGGGTCTCCATGAAGCCCACCATCCTTCGACAAGTGGGCACCACTTCATCAGAGACCAGGTGGAGGGACACCTCCGACTCACGTGCCTCTCTGTTGAGGGCTTCCAACAGCTCTGCGTGATGTTCCCTGCCTTCTGCTGACTCCCCAGGATCAGTTGGAAGGCTTAATCCAGAGGATCGTGATCTGACTCGGACCTCACAGATGCCTGATCCCTGGCAGTCCTCCAAGTGCTGGGGAGCTCACACAAACCTGCCTCCTCCTGCTGCAGACACCTGTCCGTGTGGTGACCTATGAAAGAGATCAAAGGATATGGGGAGAAAGCCTAATGTAGGCCCTGGTCTGGGACCTCTCCCTGCTGTTGTGAGCCAGCTTCTCCTGCATGGAAACAGATGGAGAGAGTGTGAGCAGGACACATGGCGCTGTGTGGAATGTTTGTGTGGTGAGCGGAGACATGGACGGGATGAGGACGTGAGCTCCAGAGGATATGAGGCTGATGGAGATGTGAGGGTGTGTGTGAGAGTTAGTGGTGTTGTCCCTTGAGGTGTGAGATCCCTGTGCGTGTGTGATGGGCTTGGGAATGTGTGAGTTGAGAATGATGAACAAAGTGACTTAACCTGGCAGATCGGAAGAGACCATTCACCCTGTAGCAGCACAGGGTGGCTGACCCGCTCTGTGCTCCGGTGGCGCTGACCCGCTCTGTGCTCCGGTGGCGCTGACCCGCTCTGTGCTCCGGTGGCGCTGACCCGCTCTGTGCTCCGGTGGCGCTGACCCGCTCTGTGCTCCGGTGACGCTGACCCGCTCTGTGCTCCGGTGACGCTGACCCGCTCTGTGCTCCGGTGACGCTGACCCGCTCTGTGCTCCGGTGGCGCTGACCCGCTCTGTGCTCCGGTGGCGCTGACCCGCTCTGTGCTCCGGTGGCGCTGACCCGCACTGTGCTCCGGTGGCGCTGACCCGCTCTGTGCTCCGGTGGCGCCGACCCGCTCTGTGCTCCGGTGGCACTGACCGCTGCTGCTACCACCTCCCAGGCCAGATTGGTGCCTCTGGTGGGCCTCCTGTGCCAGAGCGGGGGTAGAGGACATCGATGCAGCCGTCCACTGTGTCCAGCAGGTGCCCCGGAGACAGGTCACTAAATTTGGGGGCTGCCGTCTTCCAGGCTTTCGGGGCCACCTGTGGCCTGGAGCAGTCCTGCTCTGTAGACATGAAGTCGGCTGTGTCTGGTGCACTTTAAATATGGCGCCCGGAGCGAGGAAGCACTGAGGTCACCGTGTGGTGGGCAAATCCCAGTCTGCGATCCGGAGTTTTCCCAGTGAATGGATTGTTAATGAGCTGGGACGCGCTGGGAATGGGGTGATACAGCACGAAAACCCGCCATTCTGGCCGGAGGGTAAAGTGGCTTTTTTCATGCCCGTTACAGCACTTGATGCAAATCTGGGACGATTCCGCCCATTGTCTCCCTCATGCGTTAAACACCTCTCAATATTTTCATCTGCATTGACGTGGGTGGAAACATTGTTTGTTTGCAACTATCCTCTGAAGCTAAACTTCCTCCCATTGAGTCTTCAAGTTTGTCCGAGGGGAAGGTTTGATGTGACAACGATAAAAAGCTTATCCTTCAAAACATTCCTCTCAAAACAATCCTTCTCACCATTAATTATCATTTCCAGCTGTGACTGATGAACAGTTCTACAGAAATATGCCAAGTTTATCCTCTTGTGCAACTTTTAAACTGTGGAGAGTTACCGACAGCTGTTCCTGCTACAACTGACCAGTCAGAACCAACGGACTCATCTGGTCATTGTACATCCCCACGGTGTAAAGGATGAGAAGCCTTTGTAACAGTACGACAGGCAGCATTTACATCATTTAGTTAACTGCTCAGAACCAACAGTCAAACTGCTCTGCTTGCTTAAACAGAGCACAGAGTTTTCTTACATTGTTTAGCCAGTCATTCTAGAAAGAAAGACTCTGCATTTATTAGCGTCTCAGGATGTCCCAAAATACTTTTCTGCCAATGAATTACTTTTAAAGTGTGGGCAGGGTTGTAATATAGGAAACGCGACAGCCAATTTGTGCACAGCAAGCTCCAACAAACAGCTATGTGGTAGCATAATCTTTTTTAGTGATGTTGGTTGAGGGATAAACATTGGCCAAGACACTGACGAGAACTTTCCCATTTTCCTTTGAATTGTGCCACGGAATCTTGCATGTCAAAATGAGAAACCAGATGGGCCATTTTAAGCATTTCCCATTGTTATTCTACATCGTTGTTTGCCCAATATTGTTGTCCATTTTATGCTCAGTCCCTCAAAATCAGCATCTCTCCAACCTATCAACTTGGTATTTGTCATGCTTATGTTCATCTCTATCACCATCTTAAAGTGTATTATGTTATGGTCACTATTACCCAGATGTTCCCCTACTTTTATTCCTCTTATCTGCTCTGGTTCATTCCCCCTTACTAGGTCCAATAGCAAATCCCCCTTGATGTGCTTTTTACATGTTGGATTAGAAAGGAGCCCTGTACACATTTTAGGAACTGAATTCTCTTATCCCCTTTACCTACTATTCTATCTAATTAATGTCAGGGTAAGTAAAATGTCCCATGATTATTATTCTTTTTTTTATTCAATTGCCTAATTTTCCTGCATATTTCTCCCTCCACCACCCTTCCACTATTAGGTGCTATGTAGATGACACCGATTAATGGGATTGATCTTTTATTATCTTTTACCTCTCTTCATATGGATTCCATTTTTTCCTTGCCGATAGCTGACTCACTTTTTTCTACTGCCAGTATGTTATCCAGATTAAGTGCAGCTACTCCACCTGCCCTTTCCCCCTCCATTTTTTCTAAATAGCTTACACCCTGCAATGTTTAATTCCCAGTGCTGATTTTTCTGTATTCGTGTCTCAATAAACCTGACTATGTTGGGTTCCACCCAACGCATGATTGCTCCCAGCTGTCCTGTTATATAACAAACACAGAGGGGAGGAAAGGACGGAGAAGAGAAGAGAGGGTGGAAAGGAAAGGATGGAGAGGAGTTGATGGAGAGGAGAGAATGGTGAGGAGAGGATGGAGAGGAGAGAATGGAGAGAAGAGGGCAGAGAAGAGAGGACAGGGGGGGAGAGAACAGAGAGGGGAGAATGGAGAGGAGAAGATGGGGGGCAGAGGACAGGGAGGAAAGGACAGAGAGGGGAGGATGGAGAGGAGAGGACAGAGAGGAGAGGACAGAGAGTAGAGGACAGAGAGGGGATGATGGAGAGGGGAGGATGGAGAGTAGTGGACAGAGAGGGGAGGACAGAAAGTAGAGGACGGAGAGGGGAGGATGGAGAGTAGAGGACGGAGAGGGGAGGATAGAGAGGGGAGGACAGAGAGGGGAGGATGGAGAGTAGAGGACAGAGAGGGGAGGATGGAGAGTAGAGGACGGAGAGGGGAGGATGGAGAGTAGAGGACGGAGAGGGGAGGATGGAGAGTAGAGGACGGAGAGGGGAGGACGGAGAGGGGAGGATGGAGAGGGGAGGACGGAGAGGGGAGGATGGAGAGTAGAGGACGGAGAGGGGAGGATGGAGAGGGGAGGATGGAGAGTAGAGGACGGAGAGGGGAGGATGGAGAGTAGAGGACAGCGAGGGGAGGACGGAGAGGGGAGGATGGAGAGGGGAGGACGGAGAGGGGAGGATGGAGAGTAGAGGACGGAGAGGGGAGGATGGAGAGGGGAGGATGGAGAGTAGAGGACGGAGAGGGGAGGATGGAGAGTAGAGGACGGAGAGGGGAGGACGGAGAGGGGAGGATGGAGAGTAGAGGACGGAGAGGGGAGGATGGAGAGTAGAGGACGGAGAGGGGAGGACGGAGAGGGGAGGATGGAGAGTAGAGGACGGAGAGGGGAGGATGGAGAGTAGAGGACAGAGAGGAGATGAGGGGGGGAGAGGACGGAGAGGGGAGGATGGAGAGGGGAGGATGGAGAGGGGAGGACGGAGAGGGGAGGATGGAGAGTAGAGGACAGAGAGGAGATGAGGGGGGGAGAGGACGGAGAGGGGAGGATGGAGAGGGGAGGATGGAGAGGGGAGGATGGAGAGGGTAGGATGGAGAGTAGAGGACAGAGAGGGGAGGACAGAGAGTAGAGGACGGAGAGGGGAGGATGGAGAGTAGAGGACGGAGAGGGGAGGATGGAGAGGGGAGGACGGAGAGGGGAGGATGGAGAGTAGAGGACGGAGAGGGGAGGATGGAGAGGGGTGGATGGAGAGTAGAGGACGGAGAGGGGAGGATGGAGAGGGGAGGATGGAGAGTAGAGGACGGAGAGGGGAGGATGGAGAGTAGAGGACGGAGAGGGGAGGACGGAGAGGGGAGGATGGAGAGGGGAGGACGGAGAGGGGAGGATGGAGAGTAGAGGACGGAGAGGGGAGGATGGAGAGGGGAGGATGGCGAGTAGAGGACAGAGAGGGGAGGATGGAGAGTAGAGGACGGAGAGGGGAGGACGGAGAGGGGAGGATGGAGAGTAGAGGACGTAGAGGGCAGGATGGAGAGTAGAGGACGGAGAGGGGAGGACGGAGAGGGGAGGATGGAGAGGGGAGGACGGAGAGGGGAGGATGGAGAGGGGAGACGGAGAGGGGAGGATGGAGAGTAGAGGACAGAGAGGAGATGACGGGGGGAGAGGACGGAGAGGGGAGGATGGAGAGGGGAGGATGGAGAGGGGAGGATGGAGAGGGGAGGATGGAGAGTAGAGGACAGAGAGGGAGGACAGAGAGTAGAGGACGGAGAGGGGAGGATGGAGAGTATAGGACGGAGAGGGGAGGATGGAGAGGGAGGACGGAGGGGAGGATGGGAGTAGAGACGGAGAGGGGAGGATGGAGAGTAGAGGGCGGAGAGGGGAGGACGGAGAGGGGAGGATGGAGAGGGAGGACGGAGAGGGGAGGATGGAGAGTAGAGGACAGAGAGGGAGGAAGAGGAGAGGACGGAGAGGGGAGGATGGAGAGGGGAGGACGGAGAGGGGAGGATGGAGAGGGGAGGACGGAGAGGGGAGGATGGAGAGTAGAGGACGGAGAGGGGAGGATGGAGAGTAGAGGATGGAGAGGGAGGATGGAGAGGTAGAGGACAGAGAGGGGAGGATGGAGAGTAGAGGACAGAGAGGAGATGACAGGGGGAGAGGACGGAGAGGGGAGGATGGAGAGGGGAGGACGGAGAGGGGAGGATGGAGAGTAGAGGACAGAGAGGAGATGATGGGGGGAGAGGACGGAGAGGGGAGGATGGAGAGGGGAGGATGAAGAGGGGAGGATGGAGAGGCGAGGATGGAGGGGGAGGAAGGGAAATAAACTCATGAGTAAAGATGAAGAAATACAGATTCTATAGACATCTCTAAAAAAGCTGATACACTAAACGATCAAAATCATTTGGAAGAAACTTTTCTTTGTTATTGAAATACAATTACCATACTTTGCAACTGAAAAGATAATGAAAGGGATTCTCTTTTTGAAGCTAGTTTTTATTTACAGTGGACTTCAGTTGCAATTAAAAATAATGGAAATAGGTGGGGAAAGAAGAATCTATATAAATTATTGAAAAAAAAAAATTAAAGCGGGGGGTGGGGGGAAGAAACGGGGTGGGGATGGGGGGAGGGGGAGTTTAAGATCTAAAGTTGTTGAATTCAATATTCAGTCCTGAAGGCTGTAAAGTGCCTAGTTGGAAGATGAGGTGCTGTTCCTCCAGTTTGCGTTGGGCTTCACTGGAACAATGCAGCAAGCCAAGGACAGACATGTGGGCAAGAGAGCAGGGTGGAGTGTTAAAATGGCAAGCGACAGGGAGGTTTGGGTCTTTCTTGCGGACAGACCACAGGTGTTCCGCAAAACGGTCGCCCAGTTTGCGTTTGGTCTCTCCAATGTAGAGGAGACCGCATTGGGAGCAACGAATGCAGTAGACTAAGTTAGGGGAAATGCAAGTGAAATGCTGCTTCACTTGAAAGGAGTGTTTGGGCCCTTGGACGGTGAGGAGAGAGGAAGTGAAGGGGCAGGTGTTGCATCTTCTGCGTGGGCATGGGGAGGTGCCATAGGTGGGGGTTGAGGGGTAGGGGGTGATGGAGGAGTGGACCAGGGTGCCTCCATCACCCCCTACCCCTCAACCCCCAGCATTGTTAAGTACACAATCTACACACAGTAAGGCCCCAGAAACAATAATCAGATGAATTATTCATCTTTGATGATGTGGGTGAGTGATCAGATCACCAGGAATAAGTTCCTTTCTCTTCTGTGAGTTAGTGCTGTGGGATCTTCCCTGTCCAATTAAACAGGTGGGTAGGGTTTCAGTTTAACATCTCATCCAAAAGACCATGGAGTTAATTTTAACATTGACTAACAGTGTAAAAATGGGTTTCCATTGTACACCTTGCACACCTTGCTTGATTAACCCGTTCAATAAACTGCAACAGAGCGACAAATCAGTCCGGCTGTATTACAGGCTATTAATTCATCCTGTGTTTAGAACAATGCAACACTGCTCTGATATGGAGCGATAAGCAAATTACAAACTCAAATCTGTAAGTGGGGTTTGAATCCACAATCTTTGGATGCAGAGTAAAGGGTATCTTTCTGAACCAAACTGATAGCACTCGCTTTGGCGATTAATGCAGTTTGGATGTGTTATGATGATCACTTTATTGGAAACTTGCCATTGTGGGGAGATATTAACTGTCTCAGTTCTAACAGTATTAAGTAGCACAATCTATCATTTGAATGGATAATGGCATTGTTAAATGGATTGCTGATATTCCTTAACCACTCTTAACATGTTAAAGTGTGAAGGACCCTGAGGTTGGCTAAATGACCACACCGCAATCACCACTCAATTGAGTAGTCCCCGATCAGAATGCTGGATTCAGGTCCAATGGAACAAAATAAAAGTGCTTATGCGTTTTTTATAGTGTTGCATCAAAAATGACAAGCTGAGCAGCTTTTTACAGAACAGTTTGAAATGGGAACTATAAACATCTATCTATGTAAACTTCTCCAACCTTACAACCCTCTGAGATCTCTGCAATCTTCTAATTCTGGCCTTTTGCACATCCCTGAATTTCTTCACTCCCTCCATTACCTGAGTCAAGTTCTGGAATTCTGTCCTTAACCTCTTTCCCTCCCTAAGACTTGCTCTCCTCATTGAACACACTCTTTAAAACCTGCTTCTTTGATTAAGCTTTTCATTCCTGTCCTAATATCTTATGTGGCTCGTGGTCGAATTTTGTCTGATTATTTCCTGTGATGGCCAAGGAAGGTGTGTTCATAATGCAACCTGCAAATCCTTCCAACACACGCCAATGGCGGGCAGCAAGAGTGGGAGAGATTCCTGGTCAGTCATGAGATGGAGAGAACATTGGAGCCTCTACTATCACTGTCCATAGCTCCAGACTACAACATGCATGTAAAAGTGCATGTTGCCACAACAACTTAGACTTTTTGGGGGGGCTGGTTGGCTCAGTTACCGTAGATCAGATTGGTGCCAACCATGTCCCCACTTTGGCTGTTGCAGATTTGAAGTGACTTGACCCAGTCACTTCTAGTCATTATTTGGGCTATTGGCTTGATTGGTCACTGTGTTCTCCTCCTAACTGAACACAAAATCTAAGCTGAGGGAGTGCTGCATTGTCAGAGGTGCTGTCCTTTGATGCAATGTCAGGTAGTGTGAAAGATACCCTGGAACTATTTCTAAGGAGGGTAGGGAAGTTCTCACTGATGGTCAATGTTTATCCCTCAATCAACATCACAAAAGCAGTTATCACATTCCTGCTAATGGGATCTTGCTGCACATAAATTGTCTGTCATATTTTCTACATTACAACAGTGACTATGCTTCAAAGCAAGTCCTTCATTGGCTGTGGAGCACTTTGGGATGTCTGGTGATTGTGAAAGGTACTATAGAAATACAACATTTTCTTTTTTTTTCCTTTTTTCCCTTTATTAGAGTCAAGCTCAGCTGAGGTTGGGATGCTGATGTGGATCTTATGAATATTTATGTCCTCTGGTTCAAACCATAGAATTGTGCATTGAAACCCTGTACCATCAGGCTTTGTAGAGTGTGATACAAGACATTGAGGGGAATCAGCCATTTTAATATTCCTCTTAACTCTCTGAGGATCGACTGACTATATTTCACTTGTCACAATGTGTTGACATGAGACGCCTTTTTAGCATTAAGCTCATCATTAATGATTTGCGTCTCACAGCTGTCAGACTGCCAAGGTCAGATCAAAATCTCTCTCACTTTTATCTTTCACAAATGATTGCCTTTTCTATCATCTTATTTGGTGCTATTGAGTGTGCACAAGGACTACTTTCCTTCCCCATTGTCTAGGAAATTGCTATGAAGTTGTGATTTTGAGCAGTTATTTCCCCATTTATCCCAGTATAGCAATGGCAAGGTTCTGAAGGACAAAATCAATACTTAAATAACACTCCATTCTGTGATTCTCGTTTCACTTTGTGATGATCACCCAAAGGTCTACTTAGGGCACAGGCCACCAGTTTTGTGATAAGACACGGCCAGGCAACAGTCATGAAAGTCATGTTATTCCCAAATCAGATCTGTCTCTGAAACAGCCCATCAGCTTACAAAAGAACTCAATATATATTGCTGAAAAGAGAGACATGTTACTGAAGCTTTTCACCTTGCACTCGTTGGGACAAACACAAGAATGCCAAATTTCACAGGATCACAACAATTTATACTACGAGAGGAATGGGTGATGATTGGTTGGCAAGTGTGATTATTTGAAATTTGACATTCACCCTTTTTTCCAATTTGGGCACCATGTCTTTCTTCAGCAATATTCAAGTTCTGTACCATCAAACTCAACATATCAATGGGTTGTGAAAGATCTCTCCACTAGCAGGCTGCTACTCTCTGAGGTTTGTGGACAACATTGAATGTGTGCTTGGAACTGAACTGGCTTCACTTATGGAGACTATCAATTCTCTATCTGCTGTATTAGTTAGAAAGCCTAACTGTAGAGATAGTGATTACTGGCAGGTGTCAGCATGGTTCAGTGTTGGTAGCACTGTCACTTTGGAATCAGAGGGACTGTAGGTTCAAGCCTCACTATAGAGACTTGAGCTCATAATTTTGGTTGAAATGCCCCGGTGCGGTACTGAGGGAGTACCGAGAATGTCTGCCCTCTCAGGTCGGTGTAAAAGATCCCACGGCTCTTCTAAGGAGTCCAGTATCCGGTGTCCAGTTCAATATTTATCCCTCACCAACAACATCATTAAAGCAGGCTATCTGGTCATTTGCATAATCCTCTTTGTGGGAGCTTGCTGTGCACAAATTGGTCACAATGTTTCCTACCTTGCAACAGTGACTACACTTCAAAACAATAACTTACTTCATTGGACGATGCTTTTTATAAATGCACGTCTGTTTTTTTGACTTGAGATGAAGATATAACAACTTTGATTTCTACAGCTTATCCGCGTGGAAGTGATGGATAGTTGAATGTCGCAATGCAGCCTGAATACAGGCAGCTTGCAAGTTAGTTGCTGACGACTGTGAGCCTAAAATGCTGCACTTTGAAAACTTTTAGTGTCCCCAAGCCATTCTATGACTCTAAAAGAAACTGTGTTTCCAACCATCAATATTTAACTGCAAGCAGTATTGAAAAAAACTACCATAAGCAAAGTGTAACCCAAGACTCATAAATAGATTGATGTCTTGTAGCGGAGGTGCCTTTGTGATATCTGTTTAGTTGCTAGTGAAGAATTATGGATAATTGCCTGGAGAACAAGACAATGTGGGTGACAGGGCTAGTAGAAACCTCCAGTGTTTCACACATAACCACCGTGCGGAGTGCAATGTACAGGGAGTTTCAATCAATATTCTCTACCACAGGAGATGACAGTTAACAGCAACCAGATAGTTGCTAGAATAAGCTGCAGTTAAAGGATTTCAAAAGCAAGTTGTGATGTGAGCTACCATCAGGCCGCATTGCAACCCCAGAGATATTTGGCTCAAATTAGCTCCACTTAGATCACTAGGAAACATCAAAGGTGAGGTCTTACAAATTATCCCCTGCTCTGAGCTCTGAGCGCTCCTTCTGATTGTCTTTTAGCCACGCCTTCGTTACTTCTAGATTTGACCATTGCAATACACTCCTGGCTGGTCTTGCACATTCTACTCTCTGTAAATGCAAGGTCATCCAAAACTCTGCTGCCTGAAAGTCCAGTTCCCTATCTCCCCGTGCTCGCTGACCTTTATTCATTCCCGGCCAAGCAACATCTTGATTTTAAAATTCTCATTCTTGTTTTCAAATCCCTCGCCTTGTTTCTCCCTATCTCTGTAGCCTCCCCTGAACCCACAACCCCCTGAGATATCTGTGCTCCTCTAATTCTGACCTCTTCAGTGTTGCCTGGTTGGAGGCTGTGCTTACGGTTAACTAGGCCCCAAGCTCTGAAATCCCCTCCCTACATCACTCCACCTCCCTGCCTCATTTTGCTTCTTTAAGACTCTGACCAAGCTTCTGTTCACCTGACCTAACATCGCCTTAGTCATATAGACTCGAAATGTTAACTCTGTTTCCCTCTCTCCACAGATGCTGCCAGACCTGCTGAGTTTTTCCAGCACTTTCTGTTTTTAACTCCTCAGTATCTTAATTTGTTTTACAATGTTTCTGCTGTGGGACATTTCATTATGTTAATGGTGCTATATAAATATAAGTTGTTGTTGTTGCATGATTCTATAATTCTAAAAAGCATCCATGAAAGTTTCCTAGCTGAGGGACTTTGGTACAATGGGGATACCCGAGGAGGTGGGATTATTCTCCCTACAGCAAAGGGTATTAAGCAGAGATTTAATTAATGATTTCAAAAATTTGAAGGTTGTTGAAGGAAAGGGAGGGATGGAAGCAAGGCGAGGGATTGGAAACAAGGATGTTGATAGAAAACTGTTTCCACTGAGAGGAGGATCAGTTAGCAGAGTGCACGGATTTCAAATATCGACAGAAGAATCAGAGGCAGAAACACGAGAAATACTTTTACAAAGGAAGTTGTTATGATCTGAAATGACTGCCAGAAAGCATGGTGGCAGCAGGTTAAGGGGTGATTTGATTGAAGTTTTCAAGATGTTAAGGGGAACGGAGAGGTAGATAAAGATAAATTATTCCCGCTGGTTGGGAAATCCAGGACTGGGAGGGTGGAGGAGGGGAGATAGTCTAAAAATTATAACCAGACCTTTCAGGAATAAAAGTAGGAAATACCTCTACACAAAAAGGCGTTTGGAGTTTGGAACTCTGTCTTGTACATGGCAATTAATGCTAGATCAATTGTTCATTTTAAAACTGAGGGTTTTTAAATATTCATTTATGGGATGTGGGCATCACTGGCTAGGCCAGCATTTATTGCCCATCCCTAGATGCCCTTGAGATGGTGGTGGTGAGCTGCCTTCTTGAACCACTTCAGTCCATGTGGCGTAGGTGCACCCACAGTGCTGTTAGGGAGGGAGTTCCAGGATTTTGACCCTGCGACAGTGAAGGAACGGCAATATATTTCCAAGTCAGGATGGTGAGTGACTTGGAGGGGAACTTCTAGGTGGTGGTGTTCCCATCTATCTGCTTTCCTTGTCCTTCTAGGTGGTGGTGTTCCCATCTATCTGCTTTCCTTGTCCTTCTAGGTGGTAGTGGTCATGAGTTTGGAAGGTGCTGCCTAAGGAGCCTTGGTGAATTCCTGCAGCGCATCTTGTAGATGTATTTTTGGTTTCCAGAGGTGTTAAGGGATGGGGAAAAGGCTGGTATATGGAGTAAGGTTAGATCAGCCATGATCTCACTCAATGATGGAACAGTCCTGAGGTGTTGAATGACTCCTCCTGTTCCTATATTCCTATAGAAGCAGATTTGGTAGCAACTTTCAAAAGGGAATTGGAGATAAGCATGAAGGGAAAAGATATGCAGTGTTTTGGTGGAAGGGCAGTGAGGACGGATCTAATTGGATAGCTTTTTCAAAGAGCCAATACAAGAAGGATGGGCTGAATGAGATGCAGCTGATACTCTGATCCAGTTTGGTAAAGCTGGAAAGGCACTTGGTAATAATTGAGAGTCAAATGTCATTTGAAGAAAATAAGCTTGACATTTCTTCCTATTTATAAATATAGTTATTTCCACGACCATCATGCGGTTTCATTTGACAGTTACATATTTTTAAGTGGGCTGGTCAGCTCACTTGGTTGGTGTGTAGTTCAGAATAATGTCAACAGGGCAGGTTCAATTCCTGTTCTGGCCGAGGGAGACCCGGGAACCTGCCTCCTCACCCTGCTCCTGAGAGCGGAAGGCAATGGCAAACCACCACTGACAAAACCTGCCAGGATAAAATGGCTCAGGATGAAACATAAGCAGACAATGAGCCAAGGACCTGCCTTCAGGCAAAACATTCATGGAACGGAAAGGAATATTTTTGAGCTTTGTGAAAATTTGCCGGCTTATGGAGCGAATCCAATGCAGATTGGATTCTGCACTGTGTTCTTCTACAAATTCTTTCAATACTGGCCTGTGCAGCTCTTATCAATTTGGTAAATGTAGAATTGCTGCTAATTAGGGTGATTTATTTGCTTAAAAATGACTCAACACGTTATGCAACCACACGTCGTAAACATTTTGGCGTCTAGAGGAAGGAAAAGCATAAATAAAAACCAAAAAAAAATGAGGTTAGCTGAATCAAGCAGGAAAATCAATGCAAAATCTATCAAGTGTAGAGATTGAAATGTGTACTACAATGCTTCAGTTCATTGTTTTGTTTATTTACCCTGTATAGCGTTGGTTATTTAAGACTAACGGTGTTTTTTTTTTGCATCTGTGGCTCTCAGTTAAGTACACAATTACAATTGTTTTATCATTCACTCACTGAACATTGAATTACATGGAATTTACATCAGGTTTATGTGGTGTTTTTTGCTCTCTGCGAGCACACCCCCCACCATACCATCTCACCCTATCATCATAATCTCTGTTCCTTGCTCCCTCAACTCCATAATATAACCAGGGATATATTGTAATTACATTTTTGTAATTGTATTGTAATTACCGATGGAGGCGGTCTAACTGGTAGGAGAAGGTAACATGCTTACACAGTCATTGTCCATTATAAAAGTGTGAATTTATAATCAGAAATAGAAAAATAAGGACAGAATATGCAAATATAAACTGAGGATTGATTGACACCTGATCTACTTAACCGCTATCCTCTCACCAACTTTCCCTGAAGACCACTATTGGTCTTAAGTTCCTTTTGCAACTCCATGGAAGACTGAGGTGATATAACCATACAACAACTCCTTGTATTTACATAGCAGCTTTTAAACTGTGAAATGCCCCAGAGCACCTCATGGAAGTGTAAACAAAAGGCAGGAGAAATATAACCCGGCCAATTACTGCCCCATCAGTCTACTCTCGATAATCAGCAAAGTGATGGAAGGTATTGTTGACAGTGCTGTCGGGTGGCACGTATTCAGCCATAACCTGCTCACTGATGCTCAGTTTGGGTTCTGCCAGGACCACTCAGCTCCTGACCTCATTACAGCCTTGGTCCAAACAGAGACAAAAGAGCTGAACTCCCGAGGTGAGGTGAGAGCGACTGCCCTCGACATCAAGTCAGTATTTGACCGAGTGTGGCATCAAGGAGCCCTAGAAAAACTGGAGTCAATGGGAATCAGGGGGAAAACCTAGCACAAAGGAAGATGGTTGTGGTTGTTGGAGGTCAATCACCTCAGTTCCAGGACATCACTGCAGGAGCTCCTCAGGGTAGTGTCCTTGGCCCAACCATCTTCAGCTGCTTCATCAATGACCATCCTTCCATCATAAGGTCAGAAGTTCACTGATGTTTGCACAGTGTTCAGCACCATTCGCGACTCCTCAGATATTGAAGCAGTCCATGTCCAAATGCAGCAAGACCTGGACAATATCCAGGCTTGGGCTGACAAGTGGCCAGTAACATTCGCACCATGCAAGTGCCAGGCAATGACCATCTCCAACAAGAGAGAATCTAACCATCACCCCTTGAAGTTCAATGGCATTACCATCACTGAATCCCCCACTATCAAGATCCTAAGGGTTCCCATTGACCAGAAACTGAACTGGACTAGCCATATAAATACTGTGGCTACAAGACCAGGTTCGAGGCTGGGAATTCAGTGGAGAGTAACTCACCTCCTGACTCCCCAGGGCTTGTCTACAATCCTCAAGGCACAAGTCAGGAGTGTACTCTCCACTTGCCTGGATGAGCGCAGCTCTAACAACACTCAAGAAGCTTGACACCATCCAGGACAAAGCAGCCCCGCTTGATCAAAACCCCATCCACCACCTTCAACATTAAGTCCCTCCACCACTAGTGCAGTGCTATCAAATTGAGCAAAGAATTTAAGATGACATCTTTACACAGAGGGCAGTGTGAATATGGAACTGGCTGCACATGGAGTGGTTGCAGCAGAGCGCATTGATATATTCAAGGGAAGACTTGATGCAGGAAGGAAAGAGAAGGGAAGAGAGGTCTACAGAGGTGGGTCATTGTGGAGTATAAACATTAACACAGACCAGCTGAGTTAAACATTCTGTTTCTATGCTGTACATTCTGTGTAAAACTTTTGAGAATCAAATTGTCATTTACCTAAGTGAGAAACAAGGCTATTTCGAGTGAAACTATTCTAAGGCATTTATCTGAGGATATCACACACAAGTGCTAAGATTGCAACTTGGGAGTAAATACCATTACTGTAAATGCAACATAAGTGATTTATTATGTATCTGAAAGTGGAAAGCACCAGACTTAATGGCAACCAAGTTGAACTCAACATGAATTCTGCTGTTTTAAGTTCAATTCTGTTGCTATGGGTTATTTTCTGAACTGTTTTTCAGTTTGTGTGAGTCCTTTCCACACTAAATGCAAATTGAACACACAGGAAGAGACTAGCTGGCCTACCAAACCTGTCCCACATACCAGGACAGCTGGAGCATTGTGACCATACAGTTAGCTGTTCTGAGTCAATGGAAATTAGTCCTCAAGCTTCATTTGCACTGGTTGTCCCTCCCCGAGCCAAGGAGTCAATCTCGGACAGTTGGCCTCACTGGCAGCCCTGTGATGTGGGAGACAATGGTTCATGGAGAATGTAGAACTCACTGTCGTGTGGAGTGGTTGGACCAATATACAAACCATGACTTAAAACCTAAAGATGGGTTTAAAAGCCAGAGAGATATAGCTGTGAGAATCAGCAGGCAGTGAGGGCAGAAATTTAACAATCACTCCTGCTTCCCTTTGGTTATCCTTGAACATTTGAAAAAATAAATAACCAAAGTTACCTGTCGCTGGAGGTCAAAGGGCCTGAGTTGGATAAGCCTAATGCTTTCCTCAATTGTCGGAGATGAATTTCAGCAGGAGCACTGACAATAGACATTGGGCTGCTAATTTACATATTGGAGGGGCCTAAGGAGGATGAGTAAGATATGGTGCTCATGAATTTAGCAGTATATTCATTGTCTGGGAAAATTGGGGCTAACATGGACCAATTTCTAACTCTATGAGTGATCAAGTTATACATTAAATAAACATAATCTAGAAGAATTTTCTCCCTCAATGTTCTATCTCTCTGGGTTTGTTTGTTTTCAACAGCACTATAAGACTCATGTCCTAATTTCAGCATTAATCCCTAGTGTCCTAGAAAAAGATAAACAATGTGCCTGGATAAGAAGTCGCTGGTCTGTCCTGGGTCATGCTGTTGAATATTCATGTTGCTGCTTGTTATTCACACATATTGTTGAGCAAGTGAGTTTAGTAATGAAGGTGAAAGTAAGAAATTATTTATCTCTATGAACTGTTAGACTCTTTGTCCAAAGTTCTATGTCTCCTGTGATTGGGAAGCAGGGAGACAATGAAAAGAAACAAACAGTTGAATAAATTGAATGTGTTTTTAATTAAGTTTTATAAAGCTTTGCTACATGGTTAATATGCAGTTATTGCAATTTCTTTTTATAGAAATCCTTCCATGCCCTGGCTAGATTTATGAATGTATCCAGTTCATTGATTTATTTAACAGTACAGAATTCACACTGAAAAATAAATCACTTGGCTAGAGAGTCAAGTTGAGGACAAGGCCAAAGATTTTAGAAATATTTTTCATCGGATGTGGGCGTCGCTGGCTGGGCCAGCATTTATTGCCCATTCTTAGTTTCCCTCGAGAGGTGAGCTGCCTTCTTGAACCGCTGCAGTCCATGTGGTGTAGGTACACCCGTAGTGCTGTTAGGGAGGGAGTTCCAGGATTTTGACCCAGTGACAGTGAAGGAATGGCCGATTTATTTCCAAGTCAGGGTGGTGACTGGCTTGGAGGGGAACTTCCAGGTGGTGGTGTTCCCATCTACCTGCTACCCTTGTCCTTCTAGATGGTAGTGGTCATGGGTTTGGAAGGTGCTGTTTAAGGAGCCTTGGTGAGTTGCTGCAGTGCATCTTGTAGATGCTGCCATTGTGCATCGGTCATAGAGTCATAGAGTTATACAGCACAGAAACAGGCCCTTTGGCCCATCCTGTCCATGCTGGCCATCAAGCACCTATCTATTCTGATCCCATTTCCCAGCACTTGGCCCATAGCCTTGTATGCTATGGCATTTCAAGTGCTTATCTAAATGTTAAATGTTGTGAGGGTTCCTGCCTCTACCATCCTCTCAGGCAGTGTGTTCCAGATTCCCACCACCCTCTGGGTGAAAACATTTTTCCTCAAATCCCCTCTAAAGCTCCTGCCCCTTACCTTAAATCTATGCCTCCTGGTTACTGACAGCTCTGCTAATGGGAAAAGTTTCTTCCTATCTCTTCCCCTCATAATTTTGTACACCTCTATCAAGTCCCCCCTCAGCCTTCTCTGATCTAAGGAAAACAATCTCTCTTCATAGCTGAACGCTCCAGACCAGCCAACATCCTGGGGAATCTCCTCTGCACCTTCTCCAGTGCAATCATGTCCTTCCTATAGTGTTGGGTCTTGAAGCTATTAATGTATATATTGTTGGAAATTATTTTTTTTTAAATAGGGGTTTAATCTCTATTGTGGGTGTGTCTTAATTGGATTAAAGACAACTAGCCTGGGCGCTTTGATGTGTACTAGTTATGAGATGTAGAGAGGTAGACTGCATTTGCATTTTGCGGAATAGAGCATTCAAGAAGGGGAGTGAAATCTGGCCCCTAGCTAGCAGAGACCAAGCAATGTTCATATTACTAATAAAATTGGTACTATGAAAGGGATTTTATTGTTAGAAGAGGGGAAGTTCAAAGAGGCTGACGATACAATAAGAGTTTACATTCAACGAGGTGTCCTGCATATAACAGACAACAGTTTTGTGTCTGTAGGACAGAGGCAATGTAAGATCAAAGCCTGTCAGCCGACGACTGTGTCTGCAAAGGAACCAAAGTGAAAGGAGCCTCATTTTGAATTTATAAAGGTGAAAATGCTTTGCCTGGTGTCTGCTTAAAGTCTAAGGGCAGAATTTAATTTTTGGCGTACAGGGGTGGGCCCGACACGCCGGAATGTAAAATGACATGGGGTGTGCATCCTGACGTCTGCTCTGCCTGGCGATGTTTCATTCAGAGGGCACATGCTGGAGTCGGCTACATGCCTGCCAATAATTAAAGCGCCTGTTAAGGCCATTAACAACCTCCTTAACTTGAAATTTACGGTGCCCGTCCAACCTAACGCTTGCCGGGCAGGCGAAAAGGCCAAGTGGCCTTTACGTTTTTTAGGAAACCTCATCCACGACTGGGATAAGGTTTGGGATAAGTGGGATAAAGCTATTACAACTTGAATAAAAATTTTCTTTGAAAAATGAAAACATGTCCCATCTCATGTGACACAGTCGCATGACAGGGGACATGTTTCATTAAATTTTTACTGTATTTATTTATTTAACAATTGCTTCATAATTGTGGCTCCATGCCTCAGGGAGATTGAAGCGTTCTTTTGCATGCATGTGCGAGAGAGTGCTAAATCCGCCCCTTCCGCATGAAATCGCGGTGTGCAGCCAATCGTGGGTGGTGGTTAGCTTTGCGACCACCACCGCCTGCTCCTGCCGAGCCCACCCAACCAATGAAAAATCCTGGCCTATGGGTTGCTGTTGCCTTTTAATGGAGATTAGTTTGGGAATTTGTTAAAAGTTATGATAGCAGTAATTTGTAGCCATGTGTATATATTTAACTTGTGTAAATTAATAAATGTCTCATGTAGTTTGATATAAAAACCTCTTGAGAATTGGTGGTCTGATTCCTGAATTTAGGGCTGCATCTCAAACATAATAAAAATATAGGTTATGACAGTTGTTTAAAGTTTCCCTCTGGGATTTTTAAATAACTCAGCTTTACCAGCTGCTTTGTCATAACAGTGGTGACCAGAACTACACACAGCACTCCAGCTGTGGCCTAACTAGCTTCTTATATGGCTCCAACATAACCTACCTGCTCTTATATTCTATGCCTCGGCTAATAAAGGCAAGTATCCAATATGCCTTTTTAACCACCTTATCTACTTGTGCTGCTGCCTTCAGGGATCTATGGACATGTACACCAAAGTTCCTGTGATCCTCTGTACCTCCTAGGGTCCTACCATTCATTGTTTATTCCCTTGCCTCCCAAAATGCGTCATTGGTGGGATATTCCATCACGCTCCTGACTTGTGCCTTGTAGATGGTGGACAGGCTTTGGGGAGTCAGGAGGTGAGTTACTCGCCAGCGGATTCTTAGCCTCTGACCTGCTCTTCAGTCCAGTTCAATTTCTGGTCAATGGTAATCCACAGGTTATTGATCGATGGTCATGCATTGAATGTCAAGGAGTGATGGTTTGAATCCCTTTCTTTGGAGATGGTCATTGCCTGGCACTTGCACGACCCAAACCATCACTTATTTTCCAACTTAAAATTCTTCTGTTTTCTTGCACATGCTTTCGCTCGCTCACTATTGAATCCTAGGATTTCAGTAATTTCACTGGGCAATTCCATCATGCTTTCAGCTGCGGCTCAGTGGGTTGCGGTCTTGTCTGAGTCAGGAGGTGGGCCCAAGTCTCACTTCAGATGCTTGAGCACATAATTCAGACTGACCCCCACCACCAACCACCACCTCCCCACCCCCCCTCCCCCCCATCCACTGCCCACCACCCACTGCAGGAGTGAGGAAGGACCTGCATTGTTGAAGTCGTTGTCTTCTAGATAAAATGTGAAACCAAGGTCCCATCTGCTCTCTCTTATGACCTCAGAAGGTTCCAGAGTGCTTTACAGCTAATGAAGTGCTTTTTTGAAGTGTTGTCCTTATCTTGACATGGGAAATGCAACAACCAATTTGCACACAGCAAGCTCCCACAAACAGCAATATTCAGGTAATTTGTAACAAAAACAGAAATACCTGGAAAAACTCAGCAGGTCTGGCAGCATCGGCGGAGAAGAGCAAAGTTGACGTTTCAAGTCCTCATGACCCTTCAACAGAACTAAGTAAAAATAAGAAAGGGGTGAAATTTTTTTACTTAGTTCTGTTGAAGGGTCATGAGGACTCGAAACGTCAACTTTGCTCTTCTCCGCCGATGCTGCCAGACCTGCTGAGTTTTTCCAGGTATTTCTGTTTTTGTTTCAGATTTCCAGCATCCGCAGTTTTTTGTTTTTATTTATTCAGGTCATTTGTTTTTTGTGATTTGTTGGTTGAAGGATAAATATTGGTCATGATGACTCCCCTGTTCTCCTTCAAAATAGTGCCATCTGAGAGGGCAGGCTACGCCTCTGTTTAACATCTCAACTGAAAGACAGCATCTCTGACAGTGCAGCACTCACTTAGTAGAGTCTAAGACCTTTTGCAATTGTTCCTCTTAACTCAGATCACAAATCACATGCATGCACATATCTACACAGCATTCTTTTGTATGCCAATGATGGCCACCATTGAATACAATTCTCCAAGTGAGGCCTAACTAATGCCTTGCAAAGTTCATGCCATGCACTATCTGAAAGGGCAGTGGAAGCAGATTCAAATATAATTTTCAACAAAGGAATACATTTTCAGGGCTATAGGGAAAGAGTAGGGATATGGGACTAATTGGATCGCTCTTTCAAAGAACTGGCACAGGCATGATGGGCCAAATGGCCTCCTTCTGTGCTGTAGGATTCCAACAACCTCAGTCATCAAGCTGACAAAAACAACTTCTGTAACTTTCAAACCAATCTTGTTCCCATATGAATGCACTCTTGCCTCTGAGTTCAAAGGTACAAGTCCCACTCCAGAGACTTGAGCACAAAATCTAGGCTGACCCTCCCAGTGCAGTACCGAGGGAATGCTGCACTGTCAGAGGTTCCACCTGAATTTCTCTGTGCATATTTTTAAATCTCCAGGAACCCTCCTTCTTCAATCAAGTTGGTGTTGCCTGTGATAATAGTGCAGAGAAGAATTTAACAACATTTTAACTGTTTGGACAAAAATATCTCCAGGGGGGGAAAATCTACTTCACTGTGTCTTTGGTGTGTTAGTTACATATTGAAGGTGATAAGTCTACTAGACATTCCATGATCCCTTTCTGACTGATGCACATTGGGAGGACTAATATAGAAAGACAATATATTCGAGGACAGGGCTTTGTAAAGTGTAGCTGAGTAGAGAGATGTTGGTGTTCGTAAATACACAAATCCTTAAAGCTGGCACAGTGAGTTGATTAGGTTTTGGTTGGTTGGGATAATAAATAGAGGAGTAGAATATAAAAGCAGAGAGATCTTTCTAGAAGTTTATGGGCATAATGTTTTCCTTGGCGTGCAGGCTTGGTGGGGATGGGCAGGCCGCGATCAGGCCTGGAAGGCAATTTCACGCTGGTGGGCCAATTAAGTTCCGTCCAGTGTGAAACATGAGTGTTAGCGCTCAGCGCTGCCTGTGCGGGTAGGGGGAGGAGTGTGAGCCAGGTGAGTGCGAGTGCGCGCTATGTAAATCTCCCTGAGGCACAGAGCTGCCTCGGGCAGGTGAAGGAATATGAAAAAATATAATTAAAAAATTAAAATGTAATGAAACATGTCCCCTCATGTGACCCTGTCACATGAGCAGGGACACGTTATTAATGAAAAGATAAAGTTTTTATTTGATTTTTATTTGCTTTTGGAAACCTCATCCCGCCTGTGGATGAGGTTTCCAAAAAAAAGTGCAAAGTGCCGCTTGGCCTTTTCGCCTGTGAAAAATCTCTCTTAATTAACTTTTTAATGGCCTTGATAAGCCTTTCAATTGCCCTCGGGTGCACTGCCGACTCCGGCATGCACCCACCGACCGAAATATCGCGCGAGTCTGCGCTGACATTCGGACGCACGCCCAACGTCATTGAGCGTCATTTTACGTTCGGTTGGGTCTGGCCCTTGCCTACCCTATGATTCACTAGCTAGGCCTTGGCTGGAGTGATGTGGATAATTCTGGGCACCACACTTCTATGTACAAGCTGGGCCTCTTCGGTCCTATAGCTGAGCACACTACCACAGGCCGTGGTTTGAGGTGAACCATATATGTGCATTTAAGGGGAAGATGGATAAACACATGAGGGAGAAAGAGCTAGAAGGAAATGTTGATAGAGTGAGATAAAATAGGATGGGAGGGGGCTTGTGTGAAGCATAAATGATTTAGATCTAATGGCCAATTTCTGGGCTGTAAATTCTAGGTAATTGTCCTTTCTCACATATTTTTGTCTCATTTCCAACCCTTTCTTGTCCCTGAGTGCCAGCTATAGTTGGCAGTGTTGGCTCCAGCTCAGTGGCTCACACTCCTGCCTCTGTGGCACAATTCTGGATTCAAGTCCCATTGCAGAACTTAAGCACAAAAATCTAGCCTGATGTTCCAGTGCAGCACTGAGGGACTGCTGTCTTTCAGGCGAGACATTAAGCTGAAGTGCAGTCTGCCTTCTCAGGTGGGTGTTCCCTGACCAATATGTGTCCCTCAATTAACATGAGAAAAAACCGACGGGCTCAGACTTTCGCTCCTGAGTCGAGTGGGGCCAGGGGGATCTCACGGCTCCTGAATGGTTGGATCTTTGCTCTAGGGGAATGGGTATGGGATAGAGTTGGGCCCGTCGACCCTGTACGCAGATCAGAGGCAGCCACAAGGGCTGTCGAGTGCTGAGGCAGAATGTTTAAAAGGCCTCCTTGGTTCTCAGGAACTTTGTCCCACTTGTTTTGTTAAATATTAGGCCCACTGGCTGTCACCCCTCACACCTCCTCATCACTCCCCCACCCACACCCATGACCCATCAATGCCAACTCATGCCAACCCACGCTCCCACTCACCCCCAATGGCCCCTCATACCCTCCATGCCAACCTATGCTCCCCACTCATTCCAACAGTCCCTCATACCCTCCAAGCTGACTCATGTCCCCAACCCACCCCATTGCCCCTTATAGCCTACACACCAACTTAATGGCAACTCATGCCAACCCATCCACCATCCTCACCCTCCATGCCAACTCAGTCAGTATTCACTATGGACAGACTTCACCAGGTTGAGATGAAACAAAATAAAGTTCTAATTATCTAATGCAGCTTTCACTATAGTAAAAAAAAAACACTCTTATTCATGAAAGCCCATTTAAAACATTTAGATTCCCTCAAGTATTCAATCCCTTATAAAAACAAACAGAATTGTATTCATAAACCCACAACAAAGATAGCTAATTCTTTAATAAACTCTTTGAACTGCCATTGAAACTGTAAAGTTAGGACACCCCTACTGGGATAACCATAGGCGATGGAAAGCAGCCAAGCATTAATAATGATGCAATGATAGCCCTTGGAGTAATGTCAACAACAGCTATTGTAACTGGTTGAACAGATTTTTTTCAACACTCACTGACACAGGCAGCCTACTTTTAAAATTTTTACAAGGCTGGGGAATTAAAAAACTTCACAACTTGAACTTATTTTACCTGTGACTGACGCAGGCAGCCTTTTTTTAATTTTTAAAGGGATAGGGATTGAAATAACTTCACAGTTTGACAGTTCTACAGACCTTATTCACCCTTCAAGAGCATATCTGACTACTTTAAAGATGTGTAGCTCCCACACAGCAGGATAAGGCCCTTAACTTCAGCAAGCATTGGGTCCTTGCTGAGCTCAGGTTGTCCTCAAGTGTGAGTTATGCCCCATATCTTTCCCCCTACTGTAGAAAATCGGATCTGTTGGGAATGGGGCAGGACTTCCGGATCCGGCTCCCACCCGCCACTTTTAAAGGTCCATGGACCCTCCCTGAATCTTCACAAATCTGGACCACTATCTGGCCCATTATCACATTGCTGTTTGTGGGGCCTTTCTGTATGAAAATTGGCTGCTGTGTTTTTTACATTGCAACAGTGAGTGCTGTCTGTATTCCCTAGAGTTTCGAATAAGGAGGGGTGACATTGAAACTTACAGAATTCTTAAAAGGTGTGGCAGTAGATAAGATGTTTCTCCTGGCTGGTGAGTCTAAAACCAGGGGACATAATCTCAGGGTGAGGGGTAGGTCACTTAGGACTGAGATGAGGAGGAATTTCTTCACGGAGAGGGTGGTGAATCTTGGGAATTCTCTACCCCAGAGGGCTCTGGAAGTTCAATCACTGAGCATGTTCAAGACAGAAATCGAAAGATTTCTGTAGACTAATGACATCAAGAGATATGGTGATAGTGCAGGCAAATGGCATTGAAGTAGATGATCAACCAGGCTCGATGGGCTGAACGGCCCACTCGTCTTCCTATGTACAGTTCAAAAGTGCTTCATTGGCCTTGAGACATTCAGTTGTCATGAAAGGTGCTATAAAAATGCAAGTCTTTCTTTTCACTGGCCATGGTCCCAAACTGCCCTCTATTAGTGGCTAATTCCATTAAAGTGACAGACGTCATGGGGCAGATTGTGAGTGTAAACCAGATATTGGTGAGTCAGCCGATCAAGATTTACATCACTCCCCATTATTATTTCAATTGACGTCAATCAAGAGAGACATAAAATGGGTGCGGACTTGTCATTGCCCACTTTATGCTCGGACTGAATTAAGATCAAGCCCAAATAATGATGTGATGAGATAATTTTAATGTAAAAATCCTTGATTACAAAGCTGGTTAGAGTGCATTGTGATATAAAATAAGATGGTGCTGGCCTTTTCAGATGCCTATTTATAACATTCCTTTGAATATTTTTGTAAATAGCTGCTGACACACAGAGAATAATTACCATCAAATCGTTTACATTGCTTCACTTCAAACTGCACCAAGTCAAATAAAAGTCAGCCTCATTAGGAACAAGTTGTATTTTATTCCATCAGAGATGACACACAAGGTAGGGCATGTCCTAGGGGGAGAAGGGGTAGAATATAAAATGTGAGACATCCTTGTTTGACAATAAACATGACCTATTTCTGTATAGTGCAAGTAAGGAGGCGGTGAGGAAATATGTGAGGAATTGAAAGTTTTTTTTTCTGATAATGAAAGAAACAGAATGTGCAAACATGATCAAATAATACCCACCAGATGTTTACTCATTTCAGTTTGCAAGGATTCTTTCTTATTTTGGCTGTATCTTGAAATATTTATAACCCCAAAACCGATAGATGTTCATCTCCTCTGTAATAAGTGCCTGACCTTTCAGCTGTAAGTTAGTGGTACGCCTGGTACCTAGGACACGGAGGCAATGAAGGGCTGGGGGAAGCGGGGGGGAGGTTGGAAACTTCAGGAGGCAAAGGTCAGGTGACAGGACAGGAAGAGCTGTAGCAACTCTTAACGAACCGCTTCCTGCTCTTTGAGCTGTGGGAGAAATGGCTGAAGCAAGTTATAGAGATGGCTCAAAGTCATCCCTTCAATATAACTGTTCTGGGACTTCTTAAAGGAAAGGGGATGCAGTTTTGGAACTGAGGGCCATCATACAGTGAGGAGAGCATTAAGATAGTAAAATTTTGAGGCAAGAGTAGATCTTTGGCCCATCTAGCTCACCTGTCCACAGCATTTCCTTTGTGCTCTGCTAATAACTCTGAACCCCATTTATTGACAAGAGACTGTCTAGCTCCTTCTGGAAGCGCATTAAGATTGCTCTGTTTCACCAGCCACCCCTCAGCCCCCTATTAGCAAAAATTACCTTCCTGTTCTTCCCTATTTTCTTTTGTTGTCTTAATTTATAAATTTACAATGAAAGGCAGCAACACACCAACCTTGGATGGTTGACAGAAAAATTATTGGGTTGGGGGAACCCGATGAGGAAGATATTTACCAGGAAGACTCCTGGAGGTCAAACAGGATAGTACAACATCTTTGAGTAGCAATAGGTCAAAAAACGTGACGAACTCTGCTTCCAAACTTGGAGAAACATCTTTTTTTGTTCATGATGTATTCAGAGAGTGGACTAATGGTCACACATGTAGTGCAGTGTTTAATTACAAGAGTAGCAATGCAGTCAGAATATGAGTTCAAATCACACCACGGCTGTTAGACAATTTGGAAAAATTGGTATTTGTAGAAGTGACCATGAAGCTGTTGGATTGTCACAAAAATCCAACTGATTTACTGATGTCTTTTTGGGAATGGAGCTGAATGTCCTTACTGTAACTCCACATGCACAACTCCAGCCTCACACTAATGTGCTTGATTCGAATGAAAGATCATTGACCTGAAAGGTTAACCCTGTTTCTCTCTCTTCAGATATGGCCTGACCCGCAAAGAATTTCCATCATTTTCTGTTTTTATTTCAGATTTCCCGCATCAGCAGTATTATGTTTTTGTGCGTGATTCTTAACTGTCCTTAGAAGTGGCTTAGCGATCAGTTGTCTCAAATCACCATGGCGATTGAAGAGGAAAGCCCACCTTCCCTCTCTCAGGACAATTGGCGGATAGGCAATAAATGCTGGTCTTTCCAGCAACAACCACATCCAGAGGATGAATAAAGAAGCGACAGCAAAGTATTTTCTTGAAACTGCAATATTTTCTTTGAAGCAGTTGACTTTTGCCTGTTGGAACTTATTCAGAGGATAGCTTCTAACTGTGTCTGTTCCGCTTGTGCTACCCCCTACGGAGAGTGATGAAAGAAGGTGAGCGGATAATTGATGAGCTGCTTGGATACATCATCTTCTGGCATTGACCTCACCTTGAGGTCCAAGGCTGCCTTCATGTGGAGATTCACTTTGTAGAAAAAAAACCAGTCACTCTCTATACTTACTTTCCCTGTCTGCAAATGGGAAATGAGTAGATTTAGAGGTGACTGACTTTAATGTGGATCAGGATCAGTGTGTGTGGGAAATCACCTGCAAATTGGGGAGGAGCTGAGGCACACTTGATTTTAACCCTGACTTTCCTCACCCACCCCACCCCCCACCCCCCCAGCCAGGCCTCACTACCACACGGCCACATACAAACGCAGCCTGCCCCAGTGAGGAGAATGAGGTTTGAGGTAGGTAGTGAATGGGATTGTAATTTCTCACAGCTGCGGGCCACCTCTCGTGGGCTGGGAAACAGTCCCCGGCTAGGTAAATGAAGATGGGGTGGGGGGGAGGAGGTGGGGGAGGGGGGATGGGGAAGGTGTCACGGGCAATTGTGGACAGAGCTTGGTGGGTGAGGTGGGGGGTGGGGGGGGGAGTCCAAAGCAGAGGAGCCTCAAGGATTCCTTATGAGACCACATGAAAAACTCTGCTCCACCTGTGCCCACAGGGAACCTTTGAGAAGATATTAATCACTTGGCCCTCTCCAGGCCCTGCTCACTGGCAGCTCTGGGACTGTATGCGACTTATGGATTTGTAGATTAAACTCATAATGTGGAGCAATAAAAATGATTGTGCTACGCCAGCTGTGTCTGAGTAGTTGACACTCTGGTCTCTGACTGAGAAATCTCGAACCCAGGTTATCCTAGGCTGACATTCCCAGTGTAGGGAGTGCTGTAAAGTCAGAGGTGTCAGCTATCAGAGGAGATGTTAAACTGAGGTCCCACCTATTCTCTCAGGGGGGCTCAGAGCTCCCATGGCACTATTTCGGATGAGAGCAGGGGAGTTCTCCCCAGCGCCCCTTATCCCTCAGTCAACATCGCTTAAAACAGATTACCAGGTCATTAATTTTATTGCTGTTTGTGGGACTTTGCTGTGCAAATTGGCTGTTGTTTTTCCTACATTACAACAGAAACTATACTTCAAAAAGTACTTCATTGGCTGTAAAGCATTTGGGGCAGCCTGAAGTCATGGAAGGTACTATAGAAATACAAGTTTCTTCATATAAAGAATTAGATAAAAAGACTTGTCTGAGTGTAGGAGGAATCAGACTGAATGAATCGAATGGCCTGTTTGTGTGTTGTAAGGACTACATATTTTTATGTATAGGTAACACAATAAGTGCTTGCACCTCAAAAATGTCAATCAAAAAATTGGTTCCACCTCACAATTATACTGTTCCTGACAAAGATCTAACCAGGCAACCCAAACTCTGTAGTATGTGTTCATCCTCATGAATATTTATTAAAATATTACAACAAGTATGAGAAATGCTTTGATGTGTAATTAATAGTCAATTAAAATATGCAAATGAAATCATGTAAACGTTAAATTGCTGACTCTGTTTAATGTTTAATGTATCTTTGGGGAAAATGTTTAGTGATTGTTGTCTTCAATGAACCAGTTAATCCGTGGAACAGAAACAAACATAAAAGATCTGGCTTAGATTTAAATGAAGATCACCTGATTTGGGAATCTCAACCATTAAAGTTTAACAAAGTATTTTTGACTTTTTCTGATGAAAGCAACAGGAAGCTGAGCATCAACCAATACCTAGGGTCTTTTTGCACTGAAGTATACCGGCCACATCGGTATATTCATTGAACTGCCATTGTTAACACCTGCCCCCTTTGGCACCATTACAGACACCCAAATCAAAGCTTAACCTTCTGCCTTCTCCTCCTCCAACACTTCGTTTCTTGAACTCGGTAAAGAACCTTTTCTCTGTTGCTTCAACTCAGTTTATCCAATAAGAGCAGCGTCAAGATTTATCAGCCTCTCTGAACCAGTAAAAAAAAACTTGCATTTATATAGTGCCTTTCATGAGGTGATGAGAGGTGATCTTATTGGAACATATAGAATAGAATTTTCGGGTCAGCGAGTGGGGGCGGGGCCTGCTCGCCGATGCGTAAAATGATGCGCGGTGACATCGGGCGGGCGTCCTGACGTCACCGCGCGTTATTTAGGTTTTCAGGCCCGCCGAACTGTCAAAGGCCTGTTAAGGCCTGTTAAAAACTAATTGAAATAATTCAATGAGCTGCCCGTCCAACATTAAGAGCCCAGGCGGCCTTCACATTTTTCATGGAACCTCATCCACGGGCGGGATGAGGTTTCATGAAGTGTTTAAAAATTCAATAAAATTTAAAAAAAAATTAATTGACATGTCCCAGCTCATGTGACACTGTCACGTGAGGGGACATGTTTTAAAAGTTTTTAATTTCTTTATTTGGATGTTTAAAACTTAAACAAATCTCCCTGAGGCATCAATGTGACAGGGGACCCCACCCCTGCCTGCACAGGGAGAGCTCAGCACTTCCAGGCGAGCATCATGCTGGGCAGACCTTAATTGGCCCACCCACATAAAATGGCGGCGTGGCCCCGATGAGGGGCGCCGATCGGGTTCACGCCTGCCCCTGCCCACGCCCACACAACCCCCTGGATGGGGGAAAATTTCTGCCCATCAGATTTTGAGGGGGCTTGACAGGGTGGACGCTGAGAGGAAATTCACCAAGGCTCCTTAGACAGCACCTTCCAAATCCACTACCACTATCATCTAGAAGGACAAGAGCAGCAAACACATGGGGACACCACCACCTGGAAGTTCCTCTCCAAGTCACCCACCATCATGAGTTACCGTTCCTTCACTGTCGCTGGGTCAAAATCCTGGAACTTCCTCCCTAACAGCACTGTGGGTGTACCTACACCACATGGGCTGCAGTGGTTCAAGAAGGCAGCTCAACACCACCTCCTCAAGGGCAATTAGGGAAGGGCAATAAATGCTGGTCTAGCCAGTGATGCCCACATCCTGTAAATGAATAAAAAAAGGATGTTTCCCTTCATGAGGAAATCTAGAATTAGGGGCACAATTTAAAATAAGGAGTCTCCCTATTTAAGACAGAGATGAGGAAGAATTTCTTCTCTCAGAGAGTTGCTAGTCTTTGGAATTACCAGAGAGCAGTGGAGGTTGGGCCATTGAATATATTCAAGGCTGAGTTGGACAGATTTTTGATCTACAAAAAGCCAAGGGTAATGTGGGACAGGCAGGAAAGTGGAGTTAAAGTGACAATCTGATCAGCCATGATCTTACCAAATGGAGGAGCAGACTCGAAGGGCTGAATGGCCTACTCCTGCTCCTATTTCTTATAATCTTATGATCTTCTTCATCTAACTCCATCAGCATAACTCTCTACCTCCATTTCTTCCTTATGCTTATCTAGCTTCTACTGAAATGTATCGATACTACTCACTATGGTAGTGAACTCCACATTCTAGCTGCCATCTGGGTATAGGGGCTTCTTCTGGATTTCCAATTGGATTTCTCAGTGACTATCTTATATTGATGGCCTTTAGTTATGCTCTTTCCCACAAGAGGAAACATTCTCTCTGTATCTGTTCAATCAAAACCTTTCAGAATTTTAAAGACCTCTATTAGGCCAATCATCAGCCTTCTCTTTTCAAGAGAAAAGAGACCCAGCTTGTTCATTCTTCCCTGATAAGTATACCCTGTATCCTTGTATTTCTGGTAATATTCTTGTCAGTTCTTTTTGCACTTCTCTAGTGCCTCTATATCTCTTTTATTGTTGGTCACCAAAACTGTATGCAGCATTCCAAGTGTGGTCTAACCAAGCATGGATACAAGTTCAGCATAGGTTCAGGTTACATGACAGGACAGGCTTGGCAAATGTCAAAGTTCTAGTCTCACCAAAAGCAGATAATGCTTTAGGTTCGTTTGGAGCATATACATCAGCATGGAATGGTGGGGCCGAATGGCCTGTTTCTGCGTTGCACACTCTTTGTGACCTTTTCCTGATGTGTGAACCTCTCTCAACCAAGGCATGGTGCAAATATCGAGAGGAGCTTAAAATAAGGAGAAATGAATAATGGAATTCCTTTGCAATCCCTGGCCTGTGCAGTCAAGTGAATATTAATGGAACATCTCTAATGCCAAGGCAACTCTCCAATATTGAGACAAATTTCCAGAATGGTCTGGGCGTGTCGATGAGGGGAACTGCTCTCTCTGTGTTTTCTCCATGTTATGCTGGAGAACAGCTGGTCACAGCAGGGCCTTTCCCTTCACTAACCTGATTAATGTATCATGCCTTGTATTTAATCCCTTTGCACGTCACTGCATATAGTTACACCAAACTGTGCCACCTGGGAGAGAACTGGCTTGAAAATGAGGAAAGGATAGAGAAGAATAAATCAACCCTTTGCCAAGATTTTCTGATCTTCAATGCATCATGCTCATTCCTTCCCCACCTTGGTGGTTAAGAAAGAACGGATATTGAGCCTTAGCCACAGCTGCAAAAGTTGGACAGCAAAAAAAAATGCAAGGGGAACTTTTTTTTATTTTTTAAAGGGTGATCAGTGTGTTTGAAATTATTGGCATGGGAGATGGAGCAAGGAGCCTTAACAGGTTTCATCAAGGATCTTGACTGGTTCTCCCCCACAAATGTGATTCAGGGTAATTAGAAATGCACTGTGAGTAGGTAGGCCAGAAGGACATAATGTCTTCTCCTGCCTGAAACTGCTCCTGTCCATCAACTTAAAAAGTTTATTTTGAGGAGAATAACCTTTCTATGGATAGAATTTACAACATGGAAACAGGTCATTCTTCCCAACCAGTCCACCTAACCCCATCAACGTAATATCATTCCTTTTTACCTCTTGTGTTTATCTAGCCTCCCTTTAAATGCATCCATACTCTACGTTTTAACTACTCCCTGTGGTAGTGAGTTCCACATTCCAATCACTCTCTGGGTAAAGAAGTTCTCTTGAATTCCCTTATTGGATTTATTAATAACTACCACTGTGGGAGATGGTGACATAGTGGTGATGTCACTGTGCTAGTAACCCAGGGGCCAATGCCCTGGGGGTATGGGTTCAAATTCCATCACAGCAGTTGGTCAATTCATAATGCTGAAATATATAAACTAGTCTCAAGGAATGAAGACCATGGCAACTATCACTGACAGCTGAAAAAAAACAGTCTGGTTCACTAATGTCTTTTAGGGAAGGAAATCTGCCATCCTTATCCTACAGGCCCACAGCAATTGAATGGCCTAGCAAGCCACTCAGGTCAAGGGCAATTATGGGTGGGCAACAAATGCTGGCCTTGCCAGTGATGCCCACATCCATGAAACAATTAAGAAAAATCTTATACTTATGGCCCTTAGTTTTGGACTTCTTTAACAAGGTGAATTCTCTGATTGGATCTCAAGCTGATCCATTACTGTGGCTATACATTGTAGGATTGAATCTGATTGGTAATTTTATTGAATATAACTTTTGATAACACAATAGAAAGAGTCGACCTTTGTTATTCCATTTAGTATCAGACTTGTAGTGGCCTGATTTTTCTCACTGTGATTGGTGATTGATTAACTAACTGGCTGAGGCATTTCAAGGGGAACTGGATGAGAAGGGCTGTTTGCCCCGAATAGAATCTGCCCATTATTTCAAATAGACAAAATGTTGGCTATAGCCAAAATTTTCTGGACCCATTGGCGTCGGGCGTCATGGCAGGTGGGGGCAGGGGGGGACAATTTGGCGAGATCGCCAAAAATCGATTTCACGCCATCGTGAAACTAATTTGCGATTATCTGCTTCACCCCTCAATGGCGGCTGCGTTTTTCACCGCCGCATGTCGGGAACCTAATTTCAATACTTCAGCATCTCATTATAAGCCCTGGTTGCCGGAATCATCCCCCACACTGGATTATCCGGGCACATCATGTGATTGCACATCAGCATGTTTCACAACTGTACATAAGCGACGTGAACCTGACGAGCTGCACTTCACTCGGGATTTCGAGGTTTGTTTGCCTACCTTGCCTCGGGCAGCACTCGCAGTCTCAGTGCCAGGATTCACAGACAGCACCACATCACTGTTAGGGAGGCTCACGGGCAGGTCTCTACCTACCAGACCAGCCGTAAGGTGGGGGTGGCTTTTCAATGGCTGCAGGGTTAGGGTTTGCTTGGAGAAAGGGGAGAAATGGCCTTAAGCAAGGGAAGAGGCTGCAGGGCGAGTGCTGTACTGGGGAAGGGGGGTATCCCAGGGTGTGTGTGGGGGCACATGTTGATCTGTGCAAGTGGCCTCAAGAGGGTGAGGGCTGAGGAGGCAGTCTCCAGAGGAGATGTGAGGGTGTGTGTGAGAGAGTGAGTGGTGATGTCCCTTGAGCTGGCAGTGAGTGAGATGCCAGTGAATGTGTGATGGCCTTGTGAGTGTGTGAGTTTAGAGTGATGAGATGGTTGCCTTACCCTGGCGGCACAGATGAGATCATTCATCCATTTTCTGCACTAGATGGCTGACCTCTTGTGCAGCATTGGCACTGACCATCTCTGCCACCACCTCCCAAGCCAAAGTGGTGAGGCTGATGGGCCTCCTGCAGCCAGAGCTGGGGGTAGAGGATATCGTGGTAGGCCTCCATGGCCTCCAGAAGGTGTACCAGGGATGCGTCACTGAACTGGAGGATTGCACTCTTCTTGGCTTTTGGGGCCATGACTTCATAGGACCAGTACTAGGCACTATGCATTGAGAGTTGTGCGCAAATGATCTCATATTGAAGGTGCCCCTAGGTAGCAGTGACCATAATATGATTGAATTTTACATTCATTTTGAGGGAGAGATGAGTGGGTCCGAGGCTGAGCTTCTAAACTTAAATAAGGGCAATTATGAGGGCATGAAAGCTGAGCTGACTGAAGTGAATTGGTAAATTATGTTAATGGTTAGGTCAATAGAAATGCAAAGGCTAATATTTAAGGGGATATTTCAGAATACACAGAACAACTACATTCCAACGGGTAAGAAAAAGTCCAAGGAACAGCCACACCATCCGTGGTTGACTAGAAAGGTTAAAGATAGTATCAAACTTAAAGAAAAAGCTTATAATTGTGCAAAGAGAGGTGGAAGGTCAGAAGATTGGACAGAATATAAGGAACAGCAAAGAATGACTGAAAGACTAACAAGAATGGAAAAATTAGATTATGAGAGAAAGCTAGCCAGAAATATAAAAACAGATAGTAAGAGTTTTTATAAATATTTAAAAAGAAACGAGTTAACAAAGTGTGCGCTGGTCCTGTAGAAAGCGAGTCTGGAGAATTGACAATGGAGATGGCAGATGAATTGAACAGGTATTTTGCATCAGTTTTCACTATAGAGGATACAAGTAACATCCCAGAAGCAGCTATAAACCAGGAAAAGGAAGTGGGGAAGGTAGTCAGGAAAATTACAATCACCAGAGAAGTGGTACTGAGTAAATTGTTGGAGCTGTGGCTGATAAGAGCTCGGGTCCCAATGGACGTCACCCTAGGGTTTTAAAAGAAGCCTCTAGTGAGATAGTTGATGCATTGGTTTTAATTTTCCAAAACTCCCTAGATTTGGGGGAGGTCCCATTAGATTGGAAGATAGCGAATGTAACTCCATTATTCAAAAATGGAGGGAGACAGAAAGTGGGAAATTACAGGCCAATTAGCCTAACATCTGTCATAGGGGAAATGTTAGAAGCTATTATTAAAGAAGCTATAGCAGGGCACTTGGATAAGCTCAAGGTAATCAGGCAGAGTCAACATGGTTTTGTGAAAGGGAAATCGTGTTTAACCAACTTTTTGGAGTTCTTTGAGGAAGTAACATGTGCTGTGGATAAAGGGGAACCAGTGGATGTACTGTACTTAGATTTCCAGAAGGCATTTGATAAAGTGCCACATCAAAGGTTATTGCGGAAAATAAAAGCTCATGGTGTAGGGGGTAACATATTGGCATGGATAGAAGATTGGCTGGCTAGCAGAGAGTAGGCATAAATGGGTCTGTTCAGGTTGGCAAGATGTAACGAGTGGTGTGTCACAGGGATCGGTGCTGTTTACAATTTATTTAAAGGACTTGGATGAAGGGATTGAAGGGATGGTTGCCAAATTTGCAGATGACACAAAGCTAAGGGAGGTGGTGGCATAGTGATATTGTCACTGGACTAGTGTTCCAGAGACAAAAACAAAAATAGCTGGAAAAACTCAGCAGGTCTGACAGCATCTGCGGGGAGGAACACAGTTAACATTTTGAGTCTGTATGAGTTCTGATGAAGAGTCATACGGGCTCGAAACGTTAACTGTGTTCCTCTCCGCAGATGCTGTCAGACCTGCTGAGTGTTTCCAGCTATTTTTGTTGTTGTTTCAGATTTCCAGCTTCTGCAGTATTTTGCTTTTATCTTAGTGTTCCATAGACCTAGGGGAATGCTCTGGGGCCCTGGGTCCAAATTCCCACCATGGCAAATGGTGAAATTTGAATGTAATAAAAATCTGGAATTAAAAGTCTGATGATGACCGTGAAGCCATTGCCGATTGTTGTAAAAACCCATCTGGTTCATGAATGTCCTTTAGGGAAGGAAATCTGCCATCCTTACCTGGTCTGGCCTACATGTGACTCCAGACCCACAGCTATGTGGTTGACTCTTAAATTAGGGATGACCATATCCCATAAAGAAAAGGTGGGAAAGTAAGTTGTGAAGAGGACATAAGGAGGCTATAAAAAGATATAGATAGGTTAAGTAAGTGAGCAAAGATCTGTCAAATGGAGTATAATGTGGGAAAATGTGAAATTGTCCATTTTGGCAGGAAGAAAATTATCTAAATGGTGAGAGATTGCAGAGCTCTGAGATGCAGACAAATCTGGGTGTCCTAGTGCATAAATCACAAAAGGCTAGTATGCAGGTACAGCAGATCATTAGGAACGCTAATAGAATGTTATCATTTATTGTGGGGAGAATTGAATACAAAAGTAGGGAGGTTATGCTTCGGTTGTGCAGGGCAGTACTGAGACCATCTGGAGTATTGTGTACAGTATTGGTCACCTGAATTAAGGAAGGATGTAAATGCATTGGAAGCAGTTCAGAGAAGGTTTACCAGGCTAACACCTGGAATGGGCGGGTTGTCTTCTGAGGAAAGGTTGGACAGGCTAGGCTTGTATCCGGTAGAGTTTAGAAGAGTAAGAGGCGACTTGATTGAAACCTTTAAGATCCTGAGGGGTCTTGACAGGGTGGATGTAGGGAAGATGTTTCCTCTTGTGGGAGAATCTAGAACTAGGAGTCACTGTTTAAAAATAAGGAGCTGGTCATTAAAAACAGAGATGAGGTGAAATTTTTTCACTCAGAGGGTCGTGAGTCTTTGGGACTCTCTTCTGGTAAAGGTGGTGGAAGAGACTCTGGTCTTTCAATGTCTTCAAGGCAGAGTTGGATAGATTCTTGGTAAGCAAGATGGTGGTAGGTTATTGGGAGTAGGCAGGATACAGATTTCACGTTACTATCTGATCAGCCATGACCTAATTAAATGGCGGAGCAAGCTCGAGGGGCTACTCCTGCTCCTTGTTTGTATGTATGTTCGTACATTTAAATGTGGCGCGCTGCGTGAGGAAGCAGCTAGGTAATGGCGTGGCAAGCAAATTGGAGGTCACCTGCCAGTGAGATGGCATGTTTCCTGTGGCTGCATAATTAATGAGGAAGGAATGGGCCAATATGGCGCGAAAATCCACCATTGCGGCCGACGGGTAAAACGACTTTTTTCCCACCCACTACCGCACTTTGTGCAAATCTGGGACGATTCCGCCCTGTGGTTTACTGGGAGTACAAGCATCTCCATTCAATATTTCTTCATGTATTTTGCCTTGTTGGCTGCTTTTAATAAGCAAGTGCTCCTGATCTCCATTTGCTGAGAGAGAACCATTCCTACTGCTCAAATTTGGCCATCCATGCTGACTATTCATTGTTCTATTTCTCATGTCTAGATGTTTTCCAGTCTCTCTTTTAGTAAGGATTCCATTATTTTTCCTAATGCCAGTGGTTAGCTGACTGTTCTATAACTTACTGGACATGTTCTGTCCCCCTTCTTAAATGTAGCAATTACATTCGCTATCCTCTGTCCTCTGGCACCTTTTTCTAAAGAGTTTGTAAATATCTGTAGTAATGCTTCGGCTATCTCTTCCCAATACAAAGCCAACTGCAAGTCTGTCAGTTTTGCAGATGGCACTACAACAGGGAGCTCAATAAAAATAGAGGATGTTGCAAAAAAAAAGTTACAAAAGCATTGAGATTGGATAAACAATTTGATAAACCAATAAGATTCAATAATGATTAATGTGAGTCTTTGCATATCATGATGTTACCTGTGGCCCAGAGGTTTAAGAGTGTCACCTCCCTCTGGGAGACTCTACTCCACAAGCATTCGTTTCTAAAATCTACCTTTGCAAACACACGAGAAATGGAATCGAATTCAGCAATTTCATGCCCCCAGTGAGAAGCTGGCATCGAAGGGGCATGAATCGCAAGGAAAACTGATTCTCTGATCCATGCTCCCAACTCCTCACAGCGGCAGAGTCAGTGCTGTTGAATTCACCTTCAATCCACAGAGGGACAATGGACCAATGATAAACTTGTCACTTAAAATGTCTCGGCAACACAATTGGAAATTTCGCCCCTAATGAATATTGATTCTGCTTTTGAAATTCCCTCAAAATGAACCATATCTGTGACAGCCCATTTAAAACAGGATCCACACAATGTTCAACTACAATCGCAGAGCGAGCGATTACACACAGTAGTACGAGGATCAGTCCTGTTTCTATAATTTTTGGTAGTAAAGGGGCAATTTTACAGATCAGACTCCCAATGCGCAGTCTCACCTTCCTGTTCATTGACAGCTCAATTTACATAATAATCGCTCCATTATTGAGACCACCTACTTCCACTGCTGCAACATTACCCAGCCCGTCCTTGTCTCAGGTTGTCTGCCGCTGAAACCCTCACCCATTTTTTTGTTAGAATTCGTTATTCCCATCCTCTCCTGGCCGACCTCCCAGCTTAAAACTTGAGCTCACCCAAACTCTGCTGCCTGTGTGTCCTAACTCACACCAAGTCCCATTCACCCATCACCCCTGTGCTTGCTGACCTACATTGATTCTCCGTATGGCAAGGCCTCAGTTTTAAAATTTGCATCCTGGCTTTCAAAACCCTCTCTGCATCTTCCTCCAGCCCTGGAACCCTCTGAGATCTCTTCACACCTCATGGCCCCTTCTGCATCCCCAATTTTAATCACTCCACAAATGGAGCATCTCGGGCTCCAAGACCTGGAATTCCCCCCTCTAAATGCTCGGCCTCTTGACTTCTCTCTCTCCTTTAAGATGCTCCCTAAAACCTGCCTCCACTCTAATATTTCCTTATGTGGCTTGGAGTTCATTTTTTTTTTGATAATGCTCCTTTGAAGCACCTTGGAATGTTTTATTATGATCTTTAAGTTGCTTCTTCAGTGGACTCTTTCAACACAATGATCCCATCTGCCATCACATTTTAATGAAATAAAGTTCAGCTTATCCATACAACTAGTTTCTCAAAACAATGGGAAGAATTAAAGAGAAAAAGGAACTTGCATTTGTATAGCGTCTTACATGGCCTCAGGACATCCCAAAGTTCTTTTCAAGCAGCTAGGTCTCTTTGCAGTGTACTGACTGCTGTAATGTCAAACGCGACAAATAGTTTGTACACAGCAAGCTCCCACAAAAAGAAAAGTGATAATGACCAAGTAATCCGTTGTTTTTCAGTGAAGCTGCTTGGGAAATCTTTTGCATCCACCCGAGAAGACAGACTGGGTTTGTTATTTCCCCCAAACAATAGTGCTCCAACAGTACGGCATTGACAATGTCAATCCAGATTTTGTAATCAAGTCCCTGGCATGGGACCTGAACCATCCAACTCAAAGGCAGATTGCCACCCTCTGAGCTACAGTTATCCCTATGATTAGAGATCACTTACATTAGAATTCAAAGACCTCTTATTTCCAAAAGTCTTTACATGTAAGTGAGCAGGGGGCTGTATCCTAGCCTCTAATCTTTTTCTACTAATGATTAAGAGATAAAGCTACGCACAGATCGACTCTGTATACATCAGCTGATGATAGTTCCAGTAATCACTTTAATACAAGGTTGCAGAGTTTTCACTGTCTTGTTAATGTTATCTTGCTGTCCACATCTGTCCAAACAGCATCTAAAAAAACTTCCAGTGAATGGAATGCAAATAATGGGAGATAGTTAGATAGAATCCTCCTGATTGCTTCATTCCGTAAAGTGATGGGTGTTGCTGAGATTATCTTCAGGAGTTATCTAAAGAGATTATGGGATAAAATGGATCACAACCCACTCTGACAAAATGAAAAGAAGCAGTTGCTTGACTGGACTTCATTGACAATTCTCAGCTGTGTTGTTTCACTGGTGTTATCTAGGGGTGCAGGGACAACAGAAAAGGTTAAGAGGAGATATGATAGAACTCTTCAAAATCATGAACAGTTTTGATAGAGTAAACATGGAGAAACATTTGCACTGGTGATAAGAGAACACAGATTTCACTTACTTCACAAAATAGCAAGAGGGAGATGGGGAAACATTTAATTATGCAGTGAATTGTTATGATCTGGAATGCACTGCCTGAAAGGCTGATGGAAGAAAATCTAACAGTGTCCTTCAAAACAAAATTGGATAAATACCTGAAGTGGAAAGATTTGTAGGGCTATGAGGAAAGGTGGAGGGGGGGTGGTGAATTGGGACTAATTGAGTAGCTCTTTCAAAGATCCGACACACAGGCTCGATAGATTGAATGGTTTCCTTCTGTACTGTGTCATACTATGATGCTATGACTACCATGACTACCAAGGTAACAGCAACATCACAACCAAACTGAATTTACTAGATTTTACTTCATCTTTAAACTGAGTAAAGAGGCAACTCCATGATTGCAGCATTCCAATGGGGCAACATCTCTGGCAGGGAATGTAGGTCAGAAAAGGCCTACAATGTTAGCTCCCTGATCCTCTGATCCATTCTCCCTGCCAGCATGGCTCCCGATGGAAGCTCCTGATCACCCATCGACACCAATAATGATTCGCGGACTCTGCCAGATGACAGATTAGTTAAGCAATATTGCCAAAGAACCAGAGGGAAGCGGAAGAGAAATTGTTTTACACAGTGAGTTGATGTGATCTGGAGTGCACTGACTGAAAACAGATTCAATAATAACTTCTTGAATTGTATAAAGGGGAAAGAACAGGGGAGGGGCTATAGGATAGCTCTTTCCAAGAATCGACACAGCCACGATATTATCCTATGTTGTAAGTTAGTCATATCCTTTTTTCAAATGTGCAAACGTAACATAATTCATTTTACACTTACAGTGACGGCTTCAATAATTCCTCTGTCTTCTTTGCACTCTAACCTATTAAGATAAAAAAAAGCAATATTTCAAACACTATCGATAGCATTATGGCACAGTCGATGGTAAATGCTGATTTGTTCAAATCCTAAAGGGAAAGTTGAAACAATTGCCACAACTTGTTTTGCAATTTGTATAAATTTCAAGATGCCTTGAATTTAGTAGTAATAAGACCACCAAGTCTCATAGGTTTTTACAAAACTAGATTAAACATTTATTAACAAGAAAACGGTTTTAAGCACATACATATGTCTACAGATTACTACTATAATAACTTCTAAATCCCTTAATTAACCTGACTCCCAGTTACACATTCATTAAGGCAACAGTAAGGCACATAGATTTTAAAAGATCCAGGCAAAGAAACACGATACCCTGAACAATCCAATTCAAAGTGAGTTGTCTTAAATTCAGTTCTTTGAAAACAGCAGCTTGAGGCATAGGTGCTGAAGGCTTTTCACACTTGTTCGATCTTAAAAATGCCTGTCCTTACACACAACCTTTGATCCTTTATACATATTTCCCCCTTTGAATGCAAATACCCATTGTTTTACTGTGTCTTTGGACCTTATCTTTCTGATGATAAAAATCTCTCATAGCACCAAGTTTTACCAGTAATCTTTGGGAAAAATAAACACACCGGGCAGAATTTTAGCTCGATGGTCAGTTGTGTGTCCGACTCAACCGAACATGAAATGACACGCACTGGGATCGGCCAAGCGTGCCGATGTCAACGCGCAGCTGCACGATAGCTCAGTCGGTGGGCATGCGCTGGAGCCGGTAGCGCGCCCGCCAACAATTAAAAGGCCTATTAAGGCCATTAAGTTATCAATTGTCCTTAATTTTTCACTGCCCGTTCAAACTAACAGTTGACGGGCAGGTGAAAAGGCTAAGCGGCCTTTGCATTTTTTGGGAACCTCATCCACAGGCGGGATGAGGTTTCCAAAAGCAAATACAAACAAAATAAAAATGTTAATTTTAATTAAAAACATGTCCCTCTCTGCTCATGTGACAGTCACATGAGGGGACATGTTTTATTAAATGTTTCTGTTGCTCAATAATTTTGATGCTGGGTGGGCCTTAATTGACCCACCAGTGTGAAATCGCGGTGTGCTGTGGATTGCGGGCGGCGATCAGCTTCCCGACCACCCCCGCCCACTCCTGCTGATCCCACACGCCAAGGGCAAAATTCGGCCCACTGTTTCTAAACTTCACCTAGCTAGGTGGCACATTTCACCCCTCCTTTGAAAACAATCAAGACTGGTTTACTTAAAAATGCAAATATCCTTTAACACCTTACATTTTCAATTTCCTCCATGTTTACCATGTCGACATCAAAGCCTTTAGACCAGCTGCCTTTAATCCAATTAAGTCTCACATACACACACACACATACACATATAGACACAGATACCACTATTTTACAATCAATTCCAATACCATTATGAGGATTATTATATCTTCCTGACAATAGGATTCCAAAGGTTTTATTATTGCACATGGTCTGCAGCGGTTCAAGAAGGCAGTTCATCACCAACTTCTCAAGGGAAATTTGGGATGGGCAATAAATGCTGGCCTAGCCAGCGATGACCACATCCCATAAATGAATTTAAAAAACCTGCTAATCAATTTTAAGAAGGGATGATTTGTTCTTGCAACATGGAACATGGCTATCATGGAACATGATAGGTTTAATTAATGACCTCATAGTGAGGATACCCCTAGGTGGTAGCGATCATAATATGATTGAATTTTAATTTAGTCTGAGGGAGAGAAGAGTGGATCTAAGACTAGTATTTTAAACTTAAATAAGGGCAATTCTGAGTGCATGAAAGCAAGGCTAGCTAAAGTAAACTGGCAAATTAGGTTAAGGGATAGGTCAATAGAGATGCAGTGGCAGACATTTAAGGGGGTATTTCAGAATATATTTCAGCTCACCACCACCTTCTCAAGGGCAACTAGGGATGGGCAATAAATACTGGCCCAGCCAGTGAATCAATAAAAAAATATATACAGAATAGATAGATTCCAATGAGAAAGAAAAATTCCAAGGGGAGGGCCCACCATCCGCAGTTAACTAAAAAAGCTAAATATTGTATCAAGCTTAAAGAGAAAGCATATAATTGCGCAAAGATGGGCGGTAGGTCAGAAGATTGGACAGAATATAAAAACAGCATAGAATGACTAAAAGATTAATAAGGAAAGAAAAATGAGAGTATGAGAGAAAGTTAGCTAGAAATGTCAAGACAGGTAGTAATAAGAGTTTCTAGAGATATTTAAAAAGAAAGAAGTTAACAAATTGAGCGTTGATCCTATAGAAAGAGTCTGGGGAATTAATAATGGAAAATAAGGAGATGGCAGATGAATTGAATTGGTATTTTGCATCAGTCTTTACTGTAGGGGATTCAAGTAACATCTCAGAAATAGATGTAAATCAGGAAATGGAAGGGAGGGAGGAACTCAAGAAAATTACAATCACCAGGGAAGTGATACTGAGAAAATTGTTGGAGCTACAGGATGACAAGTCCCCGGGTCCTGATGGACTTCATCCTAGGGTCTTAAAAGAAGTGACTAGTGAGATAGTTGATGCATTGGTTTTAATTTTCCAAAATTCCCTAGAATTGGGGAAGATTCCATTAGATTGGAAAATAGAGAATGTAACTCCTTTATTCAAAAAGGGTGAGGGACAGAAAGAAGGAAACTACAGGCCGGTTAGCCTAACATCTGCAATAAGGAAAATGTTTGAAGCTATTAGTAAGCATGTTATAACAGGGCACTTAGAAAAATTCGAAGTAATCAGGCAGAGTCAACATGGTTTTGTGAGAGGGAAATCATGTTCAACCAATTTACCAGGGTTCTTTGAACAAGTAACATGTGTAGACAAAAGGGAACTGGTGGATGTACTGTACTTGGATTTCCAAAAGGCATTTGATAAAGTGCCATATCAAAGGTTATTGCAAAAATAAAAGCTCATGGTGTAGGGAGTAACATATTGGTATGGATAGAAGATTGGCTGGTTAACAGGAAACGGAGAGCAGGCATAAAACGATCATTTTCTGGTTGACAGGATGTGTCACAGGGATCGATGCTGGGCCTTTACAATTTACAATTTATATAAATGACTTGGATGAAGGGGCCGAAGGTATGGTTGTTAAATTTGTTGATGGCACAAAGATAGGTAGGAAAGTAAATTGTGAAGAGGATGTAAGGAGGCTACAAAGGGATAGAGATAGGTTAAATAGGGCATAGATCTGGCAAATGGGGCATAATGTGGGAAAATGTGAATTTTAGCATAAAGAATAAAAAAGAAGCACATTATATAAATAGAGAGAGATTGCAGAGCTCTGAGATGCTGAGAAATCTGGGTGTCCTGGTGCATGAATTGCAAAAGGTTAGAATACGGGTACAGGGGATATGGGGAAGAGTGTCCTGCAGTCAGCATCGTGATGAAGCAGTCTGGGAAGAGCGTCCTGCAGTCAGCATCGTGGTGAAGCAGTCTGGGAAGAGTGTCCTGCAGTCAGTTCTTGTTGAAAATAACAAGAGTGACATCACAAGACAGCGCGAGAGAGCGGTGGAGAGATTAGAACCAGCGCAAGTGCGGGGAAGATTCAAAAAGTGACGTCAGCACAAAGGTGAGAGCTGATAGTGGGTAAGTGTTTTTCTCCATTTTTTCTCCCATTTAAAATAGATTAAGCTAAGGAAAGGTAAGAGTTTTAGTTTTTATTTAAAGTACATAAATAATTTAACTTTTTTTACTGTATTTAACTTAAAGTAAGGGTTTTTTTCAACTAGAGGCATGGCAGGGCAGCTCAGTCCCATGTTATGTACTGCCTGCAACATGTGGGAAGTTCTAGACACTCCTTGCACTCTGACTGACCACGTGTGCAGGAAGTGCCACCAGCTGCAGCTATTTGAACTCTGAGTTTCGGAGCTTGAGCGGCAGCTGGAGACACTGAGATGTATCCGCGAGGCTGAGAGTTTCGTGGATAGCACGTTTTTAGACATGGCCACCCCACAGCTTACGGAAGTGCAGACAGAGAGGGAATGGGTGACCATCAGTCAGAAGAAAGGTGTCAGACGGGTAGTCAGGGAATCCCCAGCGTGCATCTTGCTCGAGAACCATTTTTCTGTGTTGGAAAACGGTGAGAGTGACGGTTCCTCTGGGGAGTGCAGCCTCGCTCATGGCACTGTGAGTGGCTCAGCTGCACAGAGGGGGAGGAAACAGAGGGGAAGAGCAATAGTGGTAGGAGACTCGATAGTAAGCGGAACAGACAGGTGTTTCTGTGGCTGTAGATGTGACTCCAGGATGGTATGTTGCCTCCCTGGTGCCAGGGTCAAGGATGTCACTGAACGGCTGCAGGGCATTCTAAAGGGGGAGGGCAAACAGACTGAAATCATGTACATATTGGTACCAATGACATAGGTAGAAAGAGGGATGAGGTCCTGCAAGCAGAATTTAGGGAACTAGGAAACAGATTAAAAAACAGGACCTCAAAGGTAGTAATCTCTGGATTACTTCTGGTGCCACACGCTAGTGAGTATAGAAATAGGAGGTTAGTCCAGATGAATGCATGGCTGGAGAGATGGTGCAGGAGGGAGGGCTTTAGATTTCTGGGACATTGGGACTGTTTCTGGGGGCGGTGGGACCTGTAGAAGGCGGACGGGTTGCACCTGAACCGGAATGGGATCAACATCCTTACGGGGAGGTTTGCTAGTGCTGTTGGGGAGGGTTTAAACTAACTTGGCAGGGGGATGGGATCCTGAGAGGAGGTTTAGCAGGGGGAGATGCACAGCCAAGATTAGAAGTGAGAGCAAATGAGTCTGGAAGGCATAGAAATTATAGACCAGTTAAGGCACAAGGGAGTTTGACAAGGTTGGATTGTATTTATTTTAATGCAAGGAGTCTGATGAATAAGGCAGATGAGTTGAGGGCACAAATTAACACATGGAAGTATGATGTCATTGCTGTCACAGAGACATGGTTGAGAGAAGGGCAGGATTGGCAGTTCAATATTCCAGGATATAGGGTCTTCAGGCAAGACAGGGAAGGAGGTAAAAGAGGAGGATGTATCACAATATTGATCAAGGAATCAATTACAGAGGGGGGAAGGGATGACATCTTAGAAGGCTCCTCAAATAAAGCCATATGGGTAGAACTGAAAAACGAAAAAGGAGCAATCATATTGCTGGAAGTGTACTATAGGCCCCCAAACAGTCAGAGAGAAATAGAAGAGCAGATATGTAGGCAAATTTCAGAGAAGTGTAAAAATAATAGGGAAGTACTAGTGGGGGATTTCATCTTCCCCAATATTAACTGGGTTAGTCATAGTGTGATAGGTTTAGAGGGAGCAGAATTCTTAAAATTCATCCAGGAGAGCTTTTTAAGCCAGTACGTAGAAGGTCCTACAAGAGAGGCGGCGGTCCTGGACTTAATTTTAGGGAATGAAGTCAGGCAAGTGGTAAAGGTATCAGTGGGGGAGCATTGTGCAGATAGTGATCATAACTCCGTTAGATTCAAGGTTGTTATGGAAAAGGACAAGGATGGGCCAGAAATCAGAGTTCTAAATTAGGGGAAGGCCAATTTTAATAAGATCAGATATGATTTGGCCAGAGTGGACTGGGAGCAGCTACTTTTAGGTAAATCTGCGTCAGAGCAGTGGGATTCATTCAAGAAGGAAATAGGGAGAGTTCAGGGCCAAGATATACCAGTAAAGACAAAGGGTGGGACCAACAAATCCAGGGAACCCTGGGAATACAGGATTGAATAAAGAGAAAAAGGGAGGCTTATTGCAGATACCGAGGGCTCAAAACAGCAGAAGACCTAGAGGAGTATAGAATGTGTAGGGGGGAACTTAAAATGGAAATTGGGAGAGCAAAAAAGGGGCATTAAAAAACATTGGCAGGTAAAATAAAGGAAAATCCAAAGTTATTTTACAAGTACATTAAGAGTAAGAGGATAACTATGGAAAGAGTAGGGTCCATTAAGGACCATAGTGGTAATGTGTGTGTGGAGCCGGAAGATGTAGGTAGGGTTCTAAATGAATACTTTGTGTTGGTGTTCACAAGCGAGAGGGACAATGTGGGTATGGAAATCAGGCAGAAGGACTGTGATATAATTAAAGAAATTAGCATAGAAAGGGAGGAGGTTCTAAATGGTCTGTCAGACTTAAAATTAGATAAATCTCCGGGTCCGGATGAAATGTATCCCAGGCTGTTGAGTGAGGCAAGGGAGGAGATAGCAGGGGCACTGGCAATAATTTTCAATACCTCTCTAGCCACAGGAGAGGTGTCAGTGGACTGGAGGACAGCCAATGTGGTACCGTTATTCAGGAAGGGAGGAAGGGATAAACCAGTGAACTACAGGCCAGTCAGTCTAACCTCAGTGGTGGGGAAACTATTGGAAGCGATTCTGAGGGACAGAATTAATCTACTCTTGGAGAGGCAGGGATTAATCAAGGACAGTCAGCATGGTTTTGTTAAGGGGAGGTCATGTCTGACCAATTTGATTAAATTTTTTGAAGAGGTGACCAGGCGTGTAGATGAGGGCAATGCATTTGACGTAGTCTACTTGGACTTCAGCAAGGCTTTTGATAAGGTCCCACATGGGAGACTGATAACGAATGTAAGAGTCCATGGGATCCAAGGCAATTTGGAAAACTGGATCCAGAATTGGCTGAGTGGCAGGAAGCAGAGGGTGATGGTCGAGGGGTGTTTTTGTGACTGGATGCCTGTGTCCAGTGGGGTTCCACAGGGATCGGTGTTGGGTCCTTTCCTGTTTGTGGTATATATAAATGATTTAGACTTGAATGTAGGAGGGTGGATCAGTAAGTTCGTGAATGACACGAAAATTGTTGGGGTGGTAAATCGTGAGGAGTATAGGACAGCCTTAGATTACAGGAGGATATAGACAGGCTGGTCAGCTGGGCTGAACAGTGGCAAATGGAATTTAATCCGGATAAGTGTGAGGTGATGCACTTGGGCAGGACAAACAAGGCACGGGAATACACAATGAATGGTAGGACCCTGGGAAGTACCGAGGATCAGAGGGACCTTGGTGTGCATGTCCACTGGTCCATTAAGGTAGTGGGACAGGTTGATAAGGTGGTTACGAAGGCATATGGGATACTTGCTTTTATTAGCCGAGGCATAGAATATAAGAGCAGGGAGGTTATTCTGGAACTGTATAAAACGCTGGTTAGGCCACAGCTAGAGTATTGCGTACGGTTCTAGAATCTGCATTATAGGAAGGATGTGATTGCACTAGAGAGAGTGCAGAGGAGATTTACCAGGATGTTGCCTGGGGAGTTTTAGTTATGAGGAGAGATTGGATAGAATGGGGTGATTTTCCTGGGAGCAGAGGAGATTGAGGGGGAACATGATTGAGGTGTATAAAATTATGTGGGGCATAGATAGGGTAGACAGGAAGGAACTTTTCTCCTTGGTGGAGGGATCAATAACCAGGGGGCATAGATTTAAGGTAAGGGGCAGGAGGTTTAGAGGGGATGTAAGGAAGAATTGTTTCACCCAGAGGGTGGTGGGAATCTGGAACTCACTGCCTGAAAGGGTAATAGAGGCAGAAACTCTTATAACATTTAAGAAGTATTTGGATGTGCACTTGCAATGCCATGGCATACAAGGCTATGGGCCTAGTGCTGGAAAATGGGATTAGAATAGTTAGGTTTGACCGGCGCAGACTCGATAGGCCGAAGGACCTTTTTCTGTGCTGTAGACCTCTATGACTCAATGACTCTATGAGCAAGTAATTAGGAAAGCTAATAGAATATTATTGTTTATTGCGAGGGGAATTGAATACAAAAGTAGGGAGGTTATGTTTCAGTTATACGGGTATTGGTGAAATACATCTGGAGGACTTTGTACAGTACTGGTCTCCTTATTTAAGGAAGGATGTAAATACGCTGGAAGCAGTTCAAAGAAGGTTAATTAAACTAATACCAGGAATGGGCAGGTTGTCTTATGAAGAAAGGTTGGACAGGCTAGGCTTGTATTCACTGGAGTTCAGATGAGTAAGAGGTGACTTGATTGAAACATATAAGATCCTGAGGGCTCTTGACAGGATGGATGTGGAGAGGGTGTTTCCTCCTGTGGGAGAATCTAGAACTAGGGGTCACTGTTTTAAAATAAGATGTCACCCTTTAAGAGAGAGATCAGGAGAATGTTTTTCTCTCAGAGGGTAGTGAGTCTTTGGAACTCTCTTCCTTAAAAGATGGTGGAAGCAGTGTCTGAATATTTTTAAGGCAGAGGTAGATAGCTGAGGTTGCAATCAGATCAGACATAATCTAATTTAATGGCAGAGCAGGCTTGACGGGCTGAGTGGCCTAGTCTTGCTCCTAATTTGTACATTTGTATATAGAGATAGGACTATAAAACCATTAGAATAGCTATTCCTGCTCCTATGTTCTATGGTGCCTGTTATGTTTTACAATGGGATCGCTTTGCTCGTGAACCGATTGCACGTTTATCTGTCAGCAAGTGAGTCGATTACAATATACTGCAGACACAGAGACCAATATGAAATGAAGCACATTGTATTTATTTACACAGGCAACTGAGCACTAACATGATGTGTGCTTCTCCATACAGACCCTACTCTAGACTAACATTAACATTGTAGCCTGCGCTACACAGCTATTGGGTCTTACAGTCACGTGGTCAATCTGCTCACATTCTCTTCAAGGTATATTACACCTCAGATTAACACATCCTTCCCCCTTTACTTGAAAGTACATTTTACAATATCTTAACTATTTACATAAATAAACTATTTACAAATTCAGTCTCTCAGGAGGTTTTTTCAAACCTGTCGACTGTCATAGTTCTATGACTTCGGATGGTTTATCTGAGGCCTCCCTCTCGGGAGTTATCTGTCCACTAGGCTGCCCAGTAGCAATCTGCAAGTTTGCCTCTTCGATGCTCTCAGGCTCTCAGGGGCTTCCAAAGCAAGAGGAGTTCCTTCTACCTGTGGCGTAGACTCCAACGGGAATGTTTCCATCCTTTTTTGGGCTCAATCGCCTGCACTCCTGCTGCCCCTCCCCTCCAAGTTCAGCTATAGGAAGGGCGACTGTAAGACAGGTTCTGAGAATCAGGATGTTGGGCAAGGCTAAATTTAACACAAAATGATCAGCTTCCTGTTGTGTAAAAAAAAAATGTTGGTGCCTTGTTAGTAATTTCGCTTTCTTTTCCTATGTGTCTTCTTTTGATGGGTTTTCTTCTTTGCAGCGCTGACTTTCATCTCGGCTTCCTCTTCAACTTCCCTATTGGCCAGACTAGGCTCAGGTATGAGCTCAGTTTGAGTGAACTCAATGGTTGAGTCTTCCAGCATTTCCTCATCTTTCAGCTCCTTTGAAAACTCAGGGGTCTCGATTTTTAAGGCTTCTTGGCTTCCGTGTGGCTGGTTCTTCAGTTCTTCCATTTCTTTTTTATATTTGTTAGTTGTTTCCTGGAGAATTAAGTTTTGTTGTGCTCTCTCGGCTAATTGATTCTTCATCTCGGCTAGAGATGTGCTGAATTCTTCCTGTTCTTCCTCGTACCTTTTTAGTGGTACAAATTGGGATCTGAGGGAATCTCGCAATATGCAAAAGTCCTTCAGCGGGTTTTCCTTTTGGAGGTTAATGACTTCAACTTGAACTCTGTCCTGAAGCATCACTTCTACTAGTTCCTTTTGTTGAGTCTTTACATGCTCCTTCTACCAAACAGTAACATTTCCTGCTTCTGATTGGGATCTCAGTAATCTCTCAAGATTGATCTCTCTTAACCAATTTCTTCTGAGGAGACTCGGTCCTCCGCCTGCTATCACCATGAGGGGAAGATTAGCAGACTGGCTTCTATATTGTACTGGAACCTTGCATATACCTTTTACTTGTATATCTTCACCAGTATATGTCTTTAATCTGGCATCTGAGTTTTCCAGTTTTAGTGAGTGGCCTCCTCCATTCAGATACTGACACATGTGTTTCCCCTATAACTCTCGTGGATGCACCTGTATCCACCTCCATTCGAACGGGTTTTCTGTTGACTTCTACTGTCACATAGATTGGGGTCTGTTTTACCCATTTTTATGTTGTGTAGCAAGTATCTGACTCTGTTTATTCTGGTTCCTCCATTATATAAATTTCAGGACTTCTGCTTTTTTGTTTGAAATTTTGCCTCAATCTCTCTTTACAATATCGCATAATGTACCCACTGCGATGGCAGTAGAAACACTCGGTTCCTTTAAATTGTCAGTCGTTTGTAGGCTGTCTGGTTCCAATTCTGCTATTATTAATGTGGCTTTTATCCCTTAAGCCATTGCATTTTGCTGGTGTGTTAATGGTGGTTGTTTCCTGCCTTTCCGCGGAGCCCAGCGCTTCCGCGCCATTTCTAACCGGTGCCTCCCTCCCGACGTGAAGGACGGCGCCATTTTGTGCTCCCTTGATTGCTTCTGAGTCCCTGACTGTGTCTCCATTGCGAGCGCCAACTCCAGCGCCTTGCTGAAGTCTAAACTCGTTTCTGACAACAGCCTTTTTTGAATGGCGTCTTCATTAATCCCACACACTAATCAGTCTCTTAACATGTCATTAATCGACATCCCAAACTCACGGTGCTCTGTCAGTTGTTTCAAGGCTGCTACGTAGCAAGTGACTGTCTCTCGAGGGCGCAACACCTCGAATTAAATTTAAAACGCTGCGTTGTTACTGAGGGTTTTCGCTGAAAGTGGCTTTTCACAAGGTTCACCAACTCATCAAAGCCCTTGGAATCTGGGACGTTGGGTGCCATTAGGCTATGAATTAGGCTGTATGTTTTACTGCCACATGTCGATAAGAGGATTGCTCGCCTCTTCTCCTCCCCTGATATGTCATTGGCCAAAAAGAAAAATGCGAGGCGTTCAATATAATGTGACCAGTCATTGGTGGTCTGATCAAACGGTTCGATGCAGCCAAATTGTGGTATAACTGGAGGGAGATAACTTCAACGGCTGTGGTGAGGTCTGTACCTACAATCGGTCTGTAAGGCACAGCTCATTCACTTCAGTTGCGTTTTCATGACTCTCCTTAGTGTTGTTGACTGGTGGTGTTTTGCCTCGTTGCCAGTTGTTCTGTTCTATTATGGGGTCGCTCTGCTCGCGAACCGATTGCACGCTTATCTGTCGGTGGGTGAGTCGATAACAATATACTGCAGACGCAGAGACCAATATGAAATGAAGCACATGCTATTTATTTACACAGACAACTGAACGCTAACATGATGTGTGCTTCTCCATACAGACCCTAACTCTAGACTAACATTAACATTGTAGCCCGCGCTACACAGCTGTTGGGTCTTACAGTCACGTGGTCAATCTGCTCACGTCCTCTTAAAGATGTATTATGCCTCAGTTTACCACAGTGCCAGCTCTCTAAATTGGCAGTGGAGCCTCAAAGAATTACCCTTTGAACCTTGACCACAGTCCAGGTTATTTTAATAAAGTATGATGGATCTCTTGTGGCATTGCAATTGGACAGGCATCTATGTGCTCTTCAGCTGAAGAAGAGTGAGAAGATCTGGTGAAGTGGACCTGGAATCAAAGATTGAAATTCAGTCCTCATTGTAAATTCATATGCTCAGTTATTATTTTTCTACAATAAACTGAAGGAACATTATTATTTTATGTGGCTAACTATAGAGCTTGCATTTATCTTGCTTTTTTCATGACCTTGGTACATCATTGCCAATGAAGTACTTTTGATGCTCAGTCATTAGTGTAATGTAGGGGACATGGCAGTCAATTTGTGCATAGCAGACCCCCACAAACATCAATGAGATAAACTAAGAGAACATTACTTTTTAAATTAATTTCTGTTGAGAGATAAATGTTGGCCAGGCTACCAGGATGAACTCCACTGCTGTTTTTCCTTCCGTGGGATCTTTTACATTCACATGAGAGGGCAGAGCCTTGTTTTAATGTCTGATTCGAAAGACAATGCCTCTGACAGTGCAGCACTCCCTCAGTACTGCAATGGAGTGTCAATGTTGATCAGATGCTCAAGTCTCTGGAACAGGGCATGGAAACCACAACCGTGTGATTCCTTGAAACTGTAAACCAGTAGCAATTTGGGGAGCAGAATAGTAGAGTTGGTTGGAGCAGAGGTATCTCTCTGTAGCGCAGAGCAAGAAGAGCTGGTAAACTCAAAACTGTGGCACTACATCGCCCTTACTGTCAGGAGGGTGTAATTACAACATGACAAGTTTACATAGGCAGTTTCCATTCTAAATCTGCAAATAGGAATTTATAATGGAAGAAATTAGTTGAAAAGAGTGACAAAAGCATGACAACAGGATATATGTGCATACGGAAGGTCTTAAGTATGTTTTAAGAAAATATTTATTTGAATTTAATATTTGTAACATCATCCATATTACAAAAAATTAGATAGTATTTATAGCACAGAAACAGGCCATTTGGTCCAACTGGTCCATGACAGTGTTTATACTTCACATGAGCCTCCCGCCACCCTGTTGTATCCAACCTCATCAACACACCCTTCTGTTCCTTTCTCCCTAAAGCATTTATCTAACTTCTCCTTAAATGCACCATATCGGCATTATTAGTGCGATGAAATTCTAATGGACATCGGTAATCATTTGTTTCTTTTCTACTTTGAAGTGTAGAAAGGATTGAAAAGCGCACTAAACCTCACTGGCCGATCAGTGAATATTGAACAGCTTCATACAGCGACAGAGGATGTCACAGTGTGAAACTGCAGGGTCGAATTCAAACTGCACATGGCCATGTGGAAAAGCTAATTCTCAGATGGAGGGAGCGTGTAAGTGAAGAATGAAAGGAAAACACACTAGCTTGACTGAATTGGTGCCTCAAAAGTCCACGCTGATATTTCTGAGGAATGCCACAGTGTCAGAGAAAAAAGTGCTTTCAGATGAGACATTAGGGGCGTCATTTGACTCTTTCACTGCTAAGGAGCCACTCTTTGGAGAGAAGGGAATTCTCCAACAGTCACACTCACATTGTTCCTTTAACCAACACTACCAAATGTCAATCAACCAGTTCTTCATCTCATTTGTGCTGCCTTGTTGTACACAAGATGGCTGCATTGGAAAACCGCTTATCATAGGGACTGCATTTCAAAGCAATTCCTTCCATATAGAATGGGCTGAGGGCTTTTTGAGAGCTATGATCACTGTGCTATGTAGGTGCTTGCTTTCCTAACAGTGTCAGCCATGTACGCACAGCTGTGAGGGTTGGATTGATCTCCAGCACAGAAACAGGCTATTCAGCCCAACAGGCCCATGTTGGGTTTTACGCCCCACACCAGCATTCTCCCACCTCTTCTTCATCTCACCTAATTGATGTATCCTTCTTCCTATTCTGTTCTCCCTCATGTGTTTAACTAGCTTCCCCTTAAATTCATCGATACTGCCATTTTTTGCAGCTACACAACATGTGATGGAATCAATTAAGTTTTAAACTTTAAGGACTGAGGGAAAAATAAAAATCAGAAGTATTTCCTGCTGCTGCTCTTTAGATCCAGAAGCTTCCAGTACAGAACGAGGCCATTCGGTCTGTGTCGGCTCCTTGTTAGAACAAACCAATCCCAATGCCCGACTCTCACCCCACAGGCCTGTACTTTACTAATGTGGCCCCGGTAAAGCAGGCGGAATGGAAGTGATTGCATTGATATGATACCTCAGGATGTTCCAAAGTCTTTTACAACCAACTTTCGAAGTGCAACAACTGTCAAATGCAGCCAATTTGCACACAGCAAACTCCCCCAAACAGCAAAGTCATCATCTGCTTTTAGTGGCGTTGGTTGAGAAATCAATGTTGTTTTCTTCACCAACTAAACTTCAGCTGACGTGCCGGGAGTAGATTTTTGCCTGGATCTGTAATCTGACGATGTGGATCACTCAATACGTTTAGGATCCACCTGAATTTCATTCCACTGAAATCAATGGGATTGAAATCAGGCAATGGGTTATATAACGGACATGCATTCCACTCTGCCAGATTACTGATCCGTCAGTATATATGTAAATCGGCTTCAGAGAAATGCGGGATGAAAGTTATACAGTGTGCATCTTGGGAAAGCCTTGTAGTACCATTTACAGCTGTACATTAAGCATTCTAACTCACAAAGAATAATTCCAATTGATTTAAACTGACGAATCCAGTCATGATCTTTAAGAAGCCATTAATAGTATTCACTGAGCTGAAAGAATCTAAAGTGCCTACTAACCAGTTATTATCAACCGTGGCCTCACGTAAGGTCTGATGGAATCAGAGTCACAGCACAGAAGGAGACCATTCACCTCATTGCACCTCTACTAGCTCTTCAGCTGGAGATATCTATTTACCCTCTCCCCATATCCAATTCTCTTTTAAATAATGCCTTAGTCAATGCCTCATAACCCCATGAGGTAAAGGATTCTGTATTCTAATAACCAGAATAAAATCTTCCAATTTCCTGCTCAGTTCTTCCCAATCTATGTCTACCCATTGATCAGAAACTGAACTGGACTAGCCATATAAATACTGTGGCTACAAGAGCAGGTCAGAGACTAGGTATCATGCAATGAATAACTCAGGTCCTGACCCCCCAGAGCCTGGGTGAGTGCAGCTCCCACAACACTCAAGATGCTCGACATCATCCAGGACAAAGCAGCCCATTCAATCTGCCCCCAATCCACCACCTTGAACATTCACTCGCTCCACCACTGGTGCACAGTGGTAGCAGTGAGTACCATCTCCAAGATGCACTGCAATATTTAGCTAACAGCATGTTCTAATCCTGCACCCTCCACCACCTAGAAGGACAAGGGCAGCAGATAGGTGGGAACACCACCACCTGGAAGTTCCCCTCCAAGTCACTCACCATCCTGACTTGGAAATATATCGCCGTTCCTTCACTGTCGCTGGGTCAAAATCCTGGAACTCCCTTCCTAACAGCACTGTGGGTGTACCTACACCACATGGACTTCAGTGGTTCAAGAAGGCAGCTCACTGCCACCTTCTCAAGGGCAATTAGGGATGGGCAATAAATGCTGGCCTTGTGAGCTATACCTTCATCCCACGAGGTGAGATGAGAGTGACTGCCCTGGCCATCAAGGCAGCATTTAACTGAGTCTGATATCAAGGAGCCCCAGCATAACTGAAATCAATGGGAATCAGGGGGAAAACTCTCCACTGAATCATGTGTAGCCTGCATTGGCAATGCATTGAATATCAAGGGAGATGGTTAGTGCTGTTAGGAAAGGAGTTCCAGGATTTTGACCCAGCGACAGTGATGGAACAGCAATATAGTTCCAAATCAGGATGGTGAATGGCTTGGAGGGGAGCTTCCAGGTGGTGGTGTTCCCATCTATCTGTTGCCCTTGTCCTTCTAAATGGTAGCAGTCGTGGGTTTGGAAGGTGCTGTCTCAGGAGCGTTGGTAAGTTTCTGCAGTGCATCTTGTAGATGGTACACACTGCTGCTACTGTGTATTGGTGATGGGGAGAGTGAATGTTTGTGGGTGGGGTGCCAATCAAGCAGGCTGCTCTGTCCTAGATGGTGCAAGCTTCTTGAGTGTTGTTGAAGATGCACTCATCCAGTCCAGTAGAGAGTATTCCATCACAGCCCTGGGGAGAAGATGGGAGAATGGGGTTGAGAAACTTATCAGCCATGATTGAATGGCGGAGCAGACTCGATGGGCCGAATGGCCTAACTTCTGCTCCTATGTCTTATGTCTTATGACTTGTGCCTTGTGGATGGTGGACAGGCTTCGGGGAGTCAAGAGGTGAGTTACTCGCTGTAGGATTCCTAGCCTCTGACCTGTTCTTGTAGCCACAGTATTTATATGGCTAGTCCAGTTCAGTTTCTGGCCAATGCTAACCCCCAGGATGTTGATCTTGGGGGATTCAGTGATGGTAATGCCATTGAATGTCAAGGGGCGATGGTTAGATTCCCTCTTGTTGGAGATGGCCATTGCCTGGCACTTGTGTGGCATGAATGTTACTTGCCACTTATCAGTCCAAGCCTGAATTTGTCTTGGTCTTGTTGAATTTGGACATGGGCTGCTTCAGTATTTGAGGAGTCGCGAATGCTACTGAACATTGTGCAATCATCAGCGAACATCCCCACTTCTGACCTTATGATGGAAGGAAGGTCATTGATGAAGCAGCTGAAGGTGGGTGGGCCAAGGACACTACCCCGAGGAACTCCTGCAGTGATGTCCTGGAGCTGAGATGACTGATCTCCAACAACCACAACCATCTTCCTTTGTGCTAGGTGTGACTCCAACCAGTGGAGAGTTTTCCACTGGATTCACATTGACTTCAACCTTGCTAAGGATCCTTGACACATGATGAATATAGGAATAGAATGTTATTTGCTGAAAGTGATGGGGGGAGGCTCAGGTGGAACATAAATGCCATCATGGACTGGTTGAGCTGAATGGCCAGTTTTTGTACCATAGACTCTAAGGAGCTCGATGATCACATTACATTCAGACCACTGAACAATGCTTAGGTCTTTTGACAGTGATGGCTCCAGAGCCACATCCGCCTATTTCTGAATGCTGGATGCTGTATTTTTGCTCAGTTACATATACGTTTAGCAGACATAATTTCTCCTGAAGCGATGGACCTTTACAAAATGGACCTCTGCTGTAAGTCTGGCAGCAATCTGCTGAGGGAAGATGGGAAGTCAGGTCTCTGTATATGCTGCACATTCTAGTCTACAGCAACCTCGTTTTTAAATATATATTACGAATTAAAATATAAAGTAGTTACTTTGTTTGCTCAGCAAATGTGCTTATTTGTGGTTATACTTGGCATGATTTCAAGCCTAGATCCAGGGGGTAATGGTTCTCTGAAGGTGCTGGTTATACAGCAACCAATGTTCACCATCTATCGATTTAGAATGGAAACTTAGAGCCGGTGGATATGAGGGGAGTGGAGGCATGCAGGGGGGAGGAGGAGGGGTGCAGGGGGGAGGAGGAGGGTGCAGAGGGAAGAGGAGGAGTGTAGGGGAGGAGGAAGGGTGCAAGGGGAGGAGGAGGGGTGTAGGGGAGGAGGAAGGGTGCAAGGGGAGGAGGAGAGGTGTAGGGGAGGAGGAGGGTGTAGGGGAGGAGGAAAGGTGCAAGGGGAGGAGGAAGGGTGCAGAGGGAGGAGGAGGGGTGTAGGGGAGGAGGAAGGGTGCGAGGGGAGGAGGGTGCAGAGGGAGGAGGCAGGGTGCAGGGGGAGGAGGAAGGGTGCAGGGGGAGGAGGAAGGGTGCAGGGGGAGGAGGGTGCAGGAGGAGGAGGAAGGGTGCAGGGGGAGGAGGCAGGGTGCAGGGGGAGGAGGGGTGTAGGGGAGGAGGAAGGGTGCAGGGGGAGGAGGAAGGGTGCAGGAGGAGGAGGAAGGGTGCAGGGGGAGGAGGCAGGGTGCAAGGGGAGGAGGAAGGGTGCAGGGGGAGGAGGAAGGGTGCAAGGGGAGGAGGAGGGGTGTAGGGGAGGAGGAGGGTGTAGGGGAGGAGGAAGGGTGCAGAGGGAGGAGGAAGATGGCAAAGGGGAGGAGGAGGGGCGTAGGGGAGGAGCAAGGGTGCAAGGGGAGGAGGAGGGTGCAGAGGGAGGAGGAAGGGTGCAGGGGGAGGAGGAGGGTGCAGAGGGAGGAGGAAGGGTGCAAGGGGAGGAGGAGGGTGCAGGGGGAGGAGGAAGGGTGCAAGGGGAGGAGGAGGGTGCAGGGGGAGGAGGAAGGGTGCAAGGGGAGGAGGAGGGTGCAGGGGGAGGAGGAAGGGTGCAAGGGGAGGAGGAGGGTGCAGAGGGAGGAGGAAGGGTGCAAGGGGAGGAGGAGGGTGCAGAGGGAGGAGGAAGGGTGCAAGGGGAGGAGGAGGGTGCAGGGGGAGGAGGAAGGGTGCAAGGGGAGGAGGAGGGTGCAGAGGGAGGAGGAAGGGTGCAAGGGGAGGAGGAGGGTGCAGGGGGAGGAGGAAGGGTGCAAGGGGAGGAGGAGGGTGCAGAGGGAGGAGGAAGGGTGCAAGGGGAGGAGGAGGGTGCAGGGGGAGGAGGAAGGGTGCAAGGGGAGGAGGAGGGTGCAGAGGGAGGAGGAAGGGTGCAGGGGGAGGAGGGGTGTAGGGGGTAGGGTGTAGAGGAGGAGGAATATGGGGGAGGAGGAGGAGGGGGGTTAAATACCTCAGGATTAGAGCTGAGTGCCCAGGGGAAATTGCAAATCAAGCTTTCATCCTCATTCAGACAGAAAGGCTTAATACGAAACAGCAACCTGTCCAAACTGGCAAGTGAACAGTGAAACATCTATTTAGCGTGTTATTTTTATGTATACTTATAAACTCCGTTTGCTCCTTAGGCGTTGCCATGACAATCAGTTTGATTTACAATAGCAGCATCTAATGAGGTATTATCTAGGTGGGGAACGATTTCAGACTGATTTACTGAGCAGCACCACATGGCTGGTGTGACAAAACTAAAACCTGCAGTTCAAAGCCTTGACTTATTTTTAACACTTCAGGCAATCAGTACGATGCAAGTCTGTTCCAACTGCAGCCATTTAATCACACACACAGGCAAGCTTTCTCAAGTCAGAGCAATAAATAGGGCTCTGGTAGATTGACTGCATTAAAAGAAGGCAATGAATTTTACTTATGGATTAAATCGGAAGTCTCTTTGCATAAATAAGCTACAGTCAGTAAAATAGACTGAAATTCCTCACAGCTGTGAGTGTTTGGAAGAGAGCTGCTGTGCAGCTAATAGACTTTTCAATAGCAAGTCCCAAACTCCATCCCAGTCAATGTTTTCAAAACATACCTTAATTTTTCACAGTACAACAACAACCTGCATTTATATAGCACCTTTAATGTAGTAAAACGTCCCAATGTGCTTCACAGGGGTGTTTTCGATATTTGTTTATCACTGCCCCTCAGGTAATGAATGCTGGTCTGACTTACATGTGACTCAAAACAAAATCTCACAGTGAGAATAAGGAATACAAAGAAACAAATGGAAGCATTTCTATAGTGCCTTTCATGATCTCAGAACATTCCAAAGCACTTTACAGCCAATTAAGTACCTTTGAAGGTCAATCATTGTTGCAATATAAGGAAATAGGGCACTGTAGGAACTCACCAAAGCTCCTTGGACAGCACCTCTCAAACCCATGACTGCTACCATCTAGAAAGACAAGGGCAGCAGATAGATGGGAACACCACCATCTGGAAGTTCCCCTCCAAGTCACTCACCATCCTGACTTGGAAATATATTGCCGTTCCTTCACTGTCGCTGGGTCAAAATCCTGGAACCCCCTCCAAGTACTGTTAGTACTTTGGGTGTACCCACACCACATGGACTGCAGCGGTTCAAGAAGGCAGCTCACCACCACCTTCTCAAGGGCAATTAGGGATGGGCAATAAATGCTGGCCCAGCCAGCGAAGCCCACATCTCGTGAAAGAATAAATTAAAAAATTTAAAACGTGACAGCCAATTCTCACACAGCAAGCTCCCACAAGCAGCAATGTGATAATGGTCAGATCATCTGTTTTCGGGATTTTGGTTGGATGATAAATATTGCTATTTTATATCCATATGTGAGGGTAGACAGGACCTCATTTTAATCTCACCCAGTGTTGGGGACACATGTAAACCAGATGAGGCTCCTTTTCCTGAAGGAGGTTAATAAACGGGTGTAGAGCTCCTTTCATCAATGTTCTGATATTGGCTACATTCACAATGTTATTTATAGGAGTGTGGGCTCGTCTAAGATTAAATCCTTTAAAAATAAACCTCACAGATGGCTGGGGCTTTTTAAAGCACAAGTTACTGTGTTATCAGACTAGCTCCTTCAGGTGGTCTCACAACTTGTCCAATGAACCAACTTTAGCTGAAATTAGCAGGCGTTGTGTTACATGCTGATTCGTTACAAAGCTGCAGAATAATCAGCTCAGTAGATAGGTTTGTTGTGACTTAATCCCTGAGTAATGCGGTAACATTTCTGCACTAAAATAGAACAGTAATTCCCATTTTACCTTACAGCAAATTGTGCAAGATACCCCATTGTCTCTAGCTCAGTTTTCCAATATGCAGCATTGACGGAGAACTGTTCTCTGCATTTCCAGATACGAACGTATGAAATAGGAACAGGAGTAGACCATTCGGCCCTTCAAGCCTGCTCCGGCATTCAGTAAGGTCATGGCTGCTCTGTTGTATTATTAATTCCACATTCCCATCTAACCCCGCTAACCTTTGATTCCCTTGCCTAACAAGAATCTATCTACCTCTGCCATAAAAGTATTCAATGACCCCGCCTCCACCACCTTCTGAGGCAGAGAGTTCCAAAGTCACACAACCCTCTGAGAGAAAAAAATTCTTCTCATCTCTGTCCTAAAGGGGTGACCCCTAATTTTAAAACAGTGCCCCCCTAGTTCTGGACTCACCCAGAAGAGGAAACACCCCTCTCTCTTCTAAACTCCAGTGGAAACAAGCCCAGTCCATCCAACCTTTCCTCACAAGACATCCCACTCATTCCAGGTATCAATCTAGTAAACCTCCTCTGAACCACCTCCAACACATTTACATCCTTCCTTAAATAAGGAGACCAAAACTGCACACAGTATTCGAGGTGTGGTCTCACCAATGCCCTTCAGTTCAATAACTGAAGCATAATATCCTTAATTTTATGTTCAATTTCTTTCTTAATAAAGGATAGCATTCCATTAGCCTTCTTAATTACTTGTTGTACCTGCATGCTAACTTTTTGTGACTCATGCACAAGAACACCTAGATCCCTCTGCATCTCTGAATTCTGTAGTTGTTCTCCATTTAAGTAATACTCTGGTTTTTTGTTCTTCCTGCCAAAGTGAACAACTTCACATTTTCCCACATTAAACTCCAATGGTCAGATTTTTGCCCATTCAACCTATCTGCAACCTCCTTATTTCCTCTTCACAACATACTTTCCTCCCTATCTTTGTGTCATCTGCAAATTTAGCCACCATGCCTTCACTCCCTCATCTAAGTCATTGATATAAATTGCAAAATGTTGAGGCCCCAGTACAGGCCACTGTGGGACTCCACTCGTCACATCCTGTCAATCAGAAAAAGACCCATTTATGCATACTCTCTGTTTTCTGCCAGCCATCCAATCTTCTATCCATGCAAATATGTTACTCCCTACAGCATGACCTTTTATTTTCCACAATAACCTTTGATGTGACACCTTATTAAATGCCTTCTGGAAACCCGAGTACTGTATGTCGAAATGCTCCCCTTTATCCACAGCGCACGTTACTCCTTCAAAGAACTTCAATAAATTGGTTAAACATGATTTCCCTTTCACAAAACCATGCCGACTCTTCCCCATTACCTTGAGTTTTTCTAAGTGCCCAGCTATAAGCGTTACATCTTCAGTCTCATGCAAGACTCTGCTGTCAGCATCCTAACTCATGCCAAGTTCGATTCACCCACCACCCCTCACTCTCCTCGCTGAGAGTTTTGACCTGATTGATTGAATGTCAAATTCAGCTGAAAATCTAAACTGGGTCCTAAAAGGAATTTGTTACTTTAATGTGTCTTTTGTGACACTGGTATAAAATGGAATCTATTGTGTGTGAGAGATCCCTGCCTTAGTGTGTAGTCAATGGCTCAAGTGCTGAATACACGTTCCAGCTTCTCAAGTCTTCACTCCTTCTCATCCTGACACCTTGAAGTTAAATGCAACAGATTGCATTTATGTAGCGCCTTTAATGTAGTAAAACATCCCAAGGTGCTCCACAGAGCCATTACAAAACAAAAATTGATATTGATTCACATAAGGAGCTATTAGGGCTGGCATTTAAAAGCTTGATCAAAGGAGTAGATTTTAGGGAGCCTCTTAAAGGAGGAGAGAGAGTGAGAGAAAGCGAGGCAGAGAGGTTCAAGAGGGCATCTCAGAGCTTTGGGCCAAGGCAGCTGAGGATACGGTCACCAATGGCAATGAAACAAGCGATTTGGTGCAACAGGGCCATACTCATTGAAGCAGTGATCTGTGTATTCAGGTAGAGGCCCTATGATGGCAACTAACTGTAGAGACAGGGTCGCATTCAACAATGATGCAAACCAGCCTGACGCTTTGGAATATCCACTTATAAATTGGACGGAGATCTATAAAGATAAGGGTAGACACAAACGTTAAACTGTTTTATGGAATACAATTGCTTCATCATGGCCAGGTCATTCAACACAAACTGTTGAGTGTGATACCAGCATGAAATAGGGAAAGGTGCTCTCTGGTTGCTATGGGACGGCAACACAGTTACCTGAGGAAATCTTAAAATCAAAGCCAGGCCATTCAGGAGAGAAGATAGGAAGTGCTTCAACACACAAAGGGTGGCAGAAGTGTGGTAGCAGCAGATGCTAGCTCAATTAATCATTTAAAATCTCGGAGAGAATCACAGAATCTTACAGCACAGATGTAGGCCATTCAGTTCATCGTTGCCTGTCCAGCTCTTTGAAAGAGTTACCCAATTTAGTCCCACAACTTAACTTTTTCCAAATAATCCTCAAATTATATCAACAGATTTTTGATGGACAAGGGTATTAAGGGATATGGAATCAAGGTGGGCAGAAGGAGTTTGAAAGCAGACCAGCTGTGATCTAATTAAGTGGAGGAACAAGTTGAAGGAGCTGAAGAGCCTACTCATGCTCCTAATTCCTATGTTTATAGCCAATGAAGTACTTTTGAAGCATAGTCACTGTTGTAATGTAAGAAATGCAGCCAATTTGTGCACAGCAAGCTCCCACAAACAGCAATGTGATAATGACCAGATAACCTGTTTATAATGTTGGATGAGGGATAGTTCAAGATGTTGGGGAAAACTGTCTTGCTCTTCTACAAAAGAGTGCTAGGGAATCTTTCACCGCCCAAAGGGTAGACAGGGATGGTTTTAAATCTCATCCAAAAGATGGCGCCTCAGACAGCGCAGCACTCTCTCAGCTCGGACACCAGGAGTGATGGCCTAGATCTTGTGCTCAAGTCCCTAGAGTGTGACCTGAACACATGACCTTCTGGATCAGAGGTGAGAGGGTGCTGCCCACCGAACCAAAGCTGCTGGTTAGAATTTTCAGGTGCAATGTGCCCACACCTGCCCATTGTACCAGTGTTGAGCAAATGTGAGTGAGAATTTGTCCTCCAGGGAGTCTGACTCTACTTCACCCTGTTCATAGAAACATTAGAAAAAGGAAGAGGCCATTCAGTCCCTCCAACCTAGAGGTTATTCAATTAACTCATTAAAGATCTGCACATTAACTCTATTTAGCCATATTTACTCTGTATCCCTTGATACCCTCACCCTGGGCAAATCTATAGACCTTCATCTTGAAAGCTCCAATTGTCCCTCAGCATCAGAGGCTTTTTGGGGAGAGAGTTTCAGATTAGCACACAGTCTTTATGTGGAAAAATACTTCCTCATTTTGCTCTTTAATAATCTCTCTTTAATTTTTAGATTACGTCTCATCATTCTTAACTCCCTGCCAGAAGCAATAGCTTCTTTGCACCTACACTATCAAATATTTTGAGCATTTTAAACGCTCCAAAAAGAATATCCTTTTGTTCTGTCCTAATTCTAGATTCAGGCTGCATTTACTCTAATGATTTGATTTCTTTACACTCACACCCACAGTGGGTGAGGTAGGTAGCCCCTTGCAGTGACAGGGGGAGAGCTGTCACAGTGGGTGAAGTAGGTAGCCCCTTGCAGTGACAGGGGGAGAGCTGTCACAGTGGGTGAGGTAGGTAGCCCCTTGCAGTGACAGGGGGAGAGCTGCCACAGTGGGTGAGGTAGGTAGCCTCTTGCAGTGACAGGGGGAGAGCTGCCACATTTAAGCTGCAGCAGGATCGGTGTAACAATCGAAAGAAACACTCCTCAGCTTAAGGGGTTAAAACGGATTGGTGCCCACACATAATTACTTTGTCACTTAAAAAAGGAACACCTATACCAGAAATGGCAGATAATGAGATAGAATTACACAGTATTTACAGCACAGTCACAGGCCCTCCAGCTCAGCTGGCCCATATTGGTGTTTATGCTCCTCTTGAGCCTCCTTCCACCTCTCTTCATCTCACCCCATCACCAAATCATTCTATTTCTTCCTCCCTCATGTGTTTGTCTCGCTTCCCATTAAATTCATCTGTACTTTTCACCGTTTTTTTTATTTGCTCACAGGATGTGGGCGTCGCTGGCTGGGCCAGCATTTATTGCCCATCCCTAATTTCCCTTGAGAAGCTGGTGGTGAGCTGCCTTCTTGAACCACTGCAGTCCATGTGGTGTAGGTACACCCACAGTGCTGTTAGGGAGGGAGTTCCAGGATTTTGACCCAGAGACAGTGAAGGAACGGTGATATATTTCCAAGTCAGTATGGCGTGTGGCTTGGAGGGGAACTTCCAGGTGGTGGTGTTACCATGTACCTTCTGCCCTTGTCCTTCTAGATGGTAGAGGTTGTGGGTTTGGAAGGTGCTGTCGAAGGAGCCTTGGTGAATTCCTGCAGTGCATCTTGTAGATGGTACACACTGCTGCCATTGTGCATTGGTGGTGGAGGGTGTGAACGTTTGTGGATGGGATGCTAATCAAGCAGAGCTGCTTTGTCCTGGATGGTGTCAAGCCTCTTGCGTGTTGTTGGAGCCATACTCATCCAGACAAGTGGAGAGTATTCCACCACACTCCCGACTTATGCCTTGTAGATGGTGGACAGGCTTTGGGGAGTCAGGAGGTGGGTTACTCATCGCACAATTCCTAGCCTCTGACCTGCTCTTGTGGGCACAGTATTTATAGGGCTAGTCCAGTTCAGTTTCTGATCAATGGTAACTGACAGGATGTTGACAGTGTAGGATCCAGCATTGGTAATGTCATTGAATGTCAAGGGAGATGGTTAGATTCTCTCTTGTTGGAGATGGTCATTACCTGGCACTTGTGTGGCGTGAATGTTACTTGTCACTTGCCAGCCCAAGCCTGGATATTGTCCAGGTCTTGCTGCATTTGGACATGGACTGCCTCAGTATCTGAGGAGTCAATACTACAACCATTTGATGTGGCAGTAAGTTTTATATTCTAACCGTGCTCTGGGTAAAGTTGCTCCTGAATTCCACAGTGGATATATTGGTGACTATCTTATATTTATGGTCCTGAAGTTAACACATTGCTGGTTATACCAATTAAACCCCGTAATTAAAGAGGAGAGCTGTATCACTGTGATTGCCATTTCTCTTTTAAGGTTAATTCTCTCCTCTCAAGAAATGAAGTAATTCCAATTGAATTTTAACCAATCGGGATTAACCTGTCAACTTTCTGTACTAGGTAGCAAATTTTCATCTCCCACAAACACACTGAGTTTAATTTTAACTGAATATCACTAGCAATTACCATCAGCCACATTTACTACATTTCAGTCTGTCAAGAATTCATATCTTCCATTTTTCTAACAGACCTTTACATTAAACATGACACACAGGCCTCAACATTGGTGAGAAAACACCCCTCTGATTTTAAAAGTAACACAGGTACAACCACACAGCAGATAAAATTATATTACATTGGAGCAGGAGTAGGCCATTCGGCCCCTCGAGCCTGCTCCACCATTCAATAAGATCATGGCTGATCTGATTGTGGCCTTAACTCCGCTTTCCTGCCTATCCCCCCATGACCCTCGACTCCCTTGTTGATCAAAAATCTGTCTAAGCACAGTGAAGGGTCGGTGCTAATTTTTGTTAAAAACATTATTAAAGAAGCCTGTGTTGTTAAATTCTTTCGATCGGAAAGAACTGCCTTCGGAGAAAATTCATCACAGGAGCGATTCCAAAAGATCTGGAATTCTCACTGAGAAGCTAAGCTTGTGGACAGAAAGAATGCACATTTCCATAGAGCTGTTCACTTCCTCAGGATACCCCAAAGCCTTTTACAATCAATGAAGTGCTTTTGAAGTGCAGTCACTGTTGTAATGCAGGGAAAGGCGGGCAGCCAATTTGTGCACAGAAAGATCCCACAAACAATGTGATAATGACTTAATGTCTGTTGAAGGACGCTTGTGTAAGATTTCTTCCCTCATTAATACATTTAAGGTTCCGACAATTTAGGCATCTAAAAAAATTGATTTTGGAAGTTAGCCTGGGGCAAATTTGGGCCAGACTGTACCGCTGCTGTTATGTTTTGTGCCTTTTTAAATTATTTGTTCCTGGGATGTGGGCGTCGCTGGCTAGGCCAGTATTTATTGCTCACCCCTAATTGCTCTTGTTGAGAGGGCATTGAAGAGTCAACCCCATTGCTGTGGGTCTGGAGTTACACGTAGGCCAGACCAGGTAAGGATGGCAGATTACCTTCAATTGATGATGGTCACCATTAGACTTTTAATTTCACCCTCTGCCATGGTGGGATTCAAACCCAGGTCTCCAGAACATTACCCTGGGTCTCTGCAATAGCAGTCCAGTGATAATACCACTATATCACCACCTGCCCCTACAGGTACAGTGCAGAATAAACTGAACCCCTCACCTGGTGTCAGCTGAAAAGGAACATTCTCAAAGTCGCTCAGTCAAACCATCACCTGGAGAATCTAGAATACGGGGGCACAGTCTCAGGGTAAGGAGTCGGTCATTGAGGGCCTAAGGGGGAGGTGGTGGTGTAGCGGTAACATCACTGGACTAGTAATCCAGCGGCCCAGACTCTGGTCCCATAGGTCCAAATCCCACACAGCAGCTGGTGGGAATTCAATTCATAAAATCTAGAATTGAAAGCTAATCTCTGCAGTCCATGTGGTGTAGGTACACCCACAGTGCTGTTAGGGAGGGAGCTCCAGGATTTTGACCCAGTGGCAGTGAAGGAACGGCTGATATATTCCCAAGTGGTGAGTGGCTTGGAGGGGAACTTCCAGGTGGTGGTTTCCCATGTAGCGGATTGATACAACTGAGCAGCTTTCTAGGCCATTTCAGAGGGTCAACCACATTGCTGTGCATCTGGAGTCACATGTAGATTTCCTTCCTTCAAGGGAACCAGATGGGTTTTTACAACAATTATTAGACTTTTAATTCCAAATTCTTATTGATTGAATTCAAATTCCACCATCTGCCTTGTGGGATTCAAACGCGGTTCCAGAGAGCATTACCCTTGGTCTCTAGATTACCAGCCCAGCAACAACACCACTGCCTCCCCCTGTGACTCCAGATCCACAGCAATGCAGTTGACTCCTAACCGCCCTCTGAAATGTTTAATTCAAGGGAACTTAGGAAAGGCAATAAATGCTGCCTTTGCCAGTGATGCCCACATCCCACAAAAGCGTAAAAAGAAATCATTGGATATATTGAAGACAGATTTTTGGTCCCTCAGTGAATCAAGAGTTATGGGGAGGGGGTGAGAAAGTGGAGCTGAAGTCAAAGAGCGGCCATGATCTTATTGAATGATGGACCAGGTTCAAAGGGTTGAATGGCCTAACCCCTGCTCCTATTTCTTATGTTCCTATTTGCTTCAAGAGCCGGTGTGCTTGCTTCCATTGAATATCTGCAGTTTATTACAGCTTTCGCTTGACAAGTACATATCCCACAGTGCACAAAATTCCTCTTTTCTGCTCCTAGTGTGTCAAAAATGATATTTGGAAATCGGTGTGCTTCATAGCTGTGTGCAATTATCTAAACACAACAATGTCAGGAACATCTTCATTGAACACGGTAACAAGGTTTCTGTAACACAGCTGTGCTTGGGTATGAAGTGTAAAATTATTGACACAATGATGCTGTATACAGAGACAGACAACAAACAAATGGATGCAAGTGATGTGGAAAAGTTGAGCGGGGATATACAAGTCCCATAACAAATAGATCCAAATAGGTATTTACCTGTGTTTTTTGGAGAGGTGTAAGTAAGACTTGCTTGTGCAATAATATCTGTGAGACTTTCTGATCCAGTTGAGGTCATTAATTTTTACTAAACCTAATCTAGAGGCTACTTCAAGCATCGTTAACCATTGCTAATGAGGGATCAGTACAACCTGATAGATGAATTTATAGAGATAAATTCAATAATCTTGATTGTAAAGACCATAGGACAGACAATTGGGGCATAGTGTTGCTCTCCCTCTGGTTCCTGCTCCTTCCCAAGTGTAATTTTCCTGCTCGTTGTTTAACATTACTAAATTTGTCTAAAAATGTTATTACCCATTTCACTTGATGCATTCTGCGCTGAGGAACTGGAGGTTCTGCAATTCCAGCGCGGTACTGAGGGAGTGCTGCACTATTGTGGGTGCTGTCTTTTGGATGAGACATTAAATCAAGGCCCCATCAGCCCTTGAAGATGGATGTAAATGATCCCATGGTGCTATGTTGAAGAAGAGGAGATTTACCAGGATGCTGCCTGGGCTGGAGAGTCTGAAGTATGAGGAAAGGTTGGATAGGCTGGGGTTGTTTTCCTTGGAGCAGAGAAGGTTGAGAGGGGGCCTGATAGAGATGTATAACATTAAGAGAGACGTAGATTGGATGGACAGGGAGGCACTTTTTCCATTAGTGGAGGGGTCAGTAACCAGGGGGCATAGATTTAAGGTAAGAGGTAGAAGGCTAAGAGGGGAGTTGAGGAGAAATTTATTCACCCAGAGGGTGGTGGGAGTCTGGAACTCACTGCCTGAAAGGGTGTTTGAGTCAGAAACTCTCGTAACATTTAAGAAGTATTTAGATATTCACTTGTGTTGCCATAGCCTCCAGGGCTATGGGCCAAGTGTTGGAAAATGGGATTAGTCTAGTCAGATCTTTGTTGACTGGCATGTACATGATGAGCTGAATGGCCTTCTTCTGTGCTGTAATCATCTATGAGTCTAAAAAGCTCTCTCCGGTGTCTTGGCCAATATTTATCCTTCAGCCAACATCAATAAAAATCTCATTATCTGGTCATTAACACATTGCTGTTTTTGGGACCTTGCTGTGCACAAATTATCTGCCACATTTGCTACATAACAACATGATTGCACTTCTAAAGTAGAGTTCATTGGCTGCAAAACACTTTAAGACATTCAAAAGCTGTAAAATGTGCTTTATAAATGCAAGTTTTTCCTTCTCAACCAACACCACCAAAAAGAGGTGCACCATGTGGTGGAAGCAATTATATAGCATTTTCACAGGTCTGATGGGCCGAATGGGCTGCTCCAGTATTGTGTGTTTGCTGATTCTATGAACGTACCCAGGATTTGGATTATTACGTTCTATAACCCTCTTTTCCCCACTGCAGCCGATGATTCTGCAGCTGAGAGTTGGCCAGATCCACTGTAGAATGCACATCTACTCTTGCAGTAAATTAAATTTCAGCTGCTTTTAACTTTGTGACCACAAGGGATACTGCCTCATGCTGAATCTCAGGAGAAACACAAGATGTTTGTACACGCATTGTACTCAGGATTCACACAATTACTTTGGAGATGTAAAAAGTTTGATTAAAGGAAAGAGGGCATCTGCATATCCATCAATACGTAAAACCTCCCCACTGGAGAACAGATCCCCCATTGGGACAGAGCCCCCAACACTGGGACAGAGCCCCCAACACTGGGACACAGACCCCTAACACTGGCACACAGACCCCTAACACTGGCACACAGACCCCTAACACTGGGACACAGACCCCAGCATTGGGACAGAGCCCCCAACACTGGGACAGAGCACTGCAACATTGGGACAGAGCACCCAACACTGGGACAGAGCACCCAACACTGAGACAGAGCCCCCAACACTGGGACACAGACCCCTAACACTGGGACAGAGCCCCCAACACTGGGACACAGACCCCTAACACTGGGACACAGCCCCCAGCATTGGGACAGAGCCCCCAACACTGGGACAGAGACCCCAACACTGGGGCACAGACCCCCAACACTGGGACAGAGTACCCAACACTGGGACACAGCCCCCCCAACACCAGAACTGAACCTCCAGCACTGGGACAGAGCACCCCAACACTGGGACACAAACTCCCAACACCGGTACACAGCCACCAACACAGGGACAGAGACTCCCACACTGGGACAGAGCCCCCTAACACTGGGACAGAGACAGCTAACACTGGGGTCGAAACCCCAATACTGGAGCAGAGCCCCCAACACTGGGACAGAGCCCCCCCCCCAATAATGGGACACAGCCCCCAATACTAGAATAGAGCCCTCCAACACTGGGACAGAGCCCCCAACACTGGGACCCAGCCCCCAGCATTGGGACAGAGCCCCCAACACTGGGACAGAGCACCCAACACTGGGACAGAGCACTGTAACACTGGGACAGAGACCCCAACACTAGGACAGAGCACCCAACACTGGGACAGAGCACTGTAACACTGGGACAGAGCACCCAACACTGGGACACAGCCCCCAGCATTGGAACAGAGCCCCCAACACTGGGACAGAGCACTGCAACACTGGGACAGAGCACCCAACACTGGGACAGAGCACTGTAACACTGGGACAGAGACCCCAACACTGGGACAGAGACCCCAACACTGGGACAGAGCACCCAACACTGGGACGCAGCCCCCCAACACCAGAACTGAACCCCCAGCACTGGGACAGAGCGCCCCAACACTGGGACACAAACTCCCAACACCGGCACACAGCCACCAACACAGGGACAGAGACCCCCACACTGGGACAGAGCCCCCTAACACTGGGACAGAGACAGCTCACACTGGGGCCGAAACCCCAACACTGGAGCAGAGCCCCCAACACTGGGACAGAGCCCCCCACCACAATAATGGGACACAGCCCCCAATACTAGAATAGAGCCCCCAACACTGGGACAGAGCCCCCCAACACTGGGACAGAGCCCCCCAACACTGGGACAGAGACAGCTAACACTGGGGCCGAAACCCCAACACTGGAGCAGAGCCCCCAACACTGGGACAGAGCCCCCCCCCCAACACTGGGACAGAGCCCCCAATATTGGAATAGAGCCCCCCAACACTGGGACAGAGCTCCCAACACTGGGACAGAGCCCCCCAACACTGGGACAGCGCACCCCAACACTGGGATAGAGCCCCCCAACATTGAGACAGAGCACCGAATACTGGGACAGAGCCTTCCCCTACCCCCACAACACTGGGATAGAGACCCCAACGTGGGGGCAGAGCCCCCCAACACTGGGAGAGAGCACCCACCCAGTACTGGGACAGAGCCTCCCACACCAGGGAGTGGGCAGATGAGAGCACCACAACAGACCTGGGCAATAAATACTGGCCTAGTCAATGTCACCTACATCCCATGAAAGAATAAAGAGAAGCACTGGGGGGTAGTGGGGCAGTCCCCCAACACCTAGGAGGTGGAAAGGGTACCGAACACTGAGGGACAGAGCAATCCCCCAAAACCGGGGCGCAGAGCTTCCCCACCTCAACAATACTGGAAAGATGGGGGGAGGTGGACAGAGCCCAGCAAATCAGGGGAAAGTGCTGCCCAACATGGGGGTACCGAGCCCCCTCCAACACCAGGGTGGGGGTACAGAGCCCCCTCCACACTGGGGTGGGGGTACAGAGCCCCCTCCAACACCGGGGTGGGGGTACAGAGCCCCCTCCACACTGGGGTGGGGGTACAGAGCCCCCTCCAACACCGGGGTGGGGGTACAGAGCCCCCTCCACACTGGGGTGGAGGTACAGATCCCCCTCCACACCGGGGTGGGGGTACAGAGCCCCTTCCACACCGGGGTGGGGGTACAGAGCCCCCTCCAACACCGGAGTGGGGGTACAGAGCCCCCTCCAACACCGGGGTGGGGGTACAGAGCCCCCTCCAACACTGGGGTTGGGGTACAGAGCCCCCTCCAACACCGGGGTGGGGGTACAGAGCCCCCTCCAATACTGGGGTGGGGGTACAGAGCCCCCTCCAACACCGGGGTGGGGGTACAGAGCCCCCTCCAACACCGGGGTGGGGGTACAGAGCCCCCTCCAATACTGGGGTGGGGGTACAGAGCCCCCTCCAACACCGGGGTGGGGGTACAGAGCCCCCTCCAATACCGGGGTGGGGGTACAGAGCCCCCTCCAACACCGGGGTGGGGGTACAGAGCCCCCTAACATCGGGCGAGAGAACCCCACCCCCCATCCAACACCGGCAGGGAGAGGTGTAAATCGTAAACTGGGGGCAGGGTGCAAATTGGGGACAGTGTGTGAACTTGTACCAGCAATTGTACAGTCAATAAGAACTTGCATCTGTATAGCACCTTTAATGTAAAACTTCCCATGAAACGTTGGAGGAGAGTTTGTCAGGTAAAGGTTAGGCCGGTTGACCAAGACCCAATTTTCAAGTCAGAGGCAGGAATCGTGTGGTCAGTCTTCCACCAGCGTTGCTCGGTGACCATTCTTTTGGCTGTCCCACCTTTGTCCTGACACGGATGGAGTCAAGAAAATCCGGATCCGAGAATTTGAGTCCGCAACTCTGGAATTTGCCCCCTAAACCTTTCCACCCATCCCTCCTTCTTTAAGGCATCATTAAAATCTACCACTTTGACCAAACTTTTGGCCACCTGTCCTAATAGCTCCACATATGGTTTGGTGTCAAATTTTATGCGATAAACACTCCTGTGAAAGAGTTTGGGGTGTTTTTCCGGATGGCAGGCGGTGACTAGTGGGGAACCGTGGGGATTGGTGCTTGGGCCCCAGCTATTCACAATATAAATAAATGACTTTGATGAGGGAACCAAATGCAATATTTCCAAGTTTGCTGACAACACAAAACTGGGCGGGGTTGTAAATTGTGAAGAGGATACAAGGAGGCTTCAGGGCGATTTAGACAAATTGTGTGTGAGGACAAACACATGGCAGATGCAGTATAACGTGGATAAATGTGAAGTTATATACTTCGGTGTGAAAAACAGAAAGGCAGAGTATTATTTAAATGGTGATATATTGGGAAATGTGGATGTACAGAGGGATCTGGATGTCCTTGTACACCAGTCAATGAAAGTAAACAGGCAGGTGCAGCAAGCAATTAGGAAGCCAAATGGTATGTTGGCCTTCATTGCAAGAGGATTTGAGTTCAGAAGTAGGGATGTCTTACTGCAGTTATACAGGGCCTTGGTGAGACCACACCTGGAGTATTGCGTGCAGTTTTGGTCTCCCTACCTAAGAAAGGATATACTTGCCATAGAGGGAGTACAGCAAAGGTTCACTAGGCTGATACTGGGGTTGGCAGGACTGTCATATGAGGAGAGATTGGTTCGACTGGGCCTGTATTCACTAGAGTTTAGAAGAACGAGAGGGGATCTGATTGAACTGTATTAAATTATAACAGGGCTAGACAGACTGGATGCAAGGAGGATGTTTCCCCTGGTTGGGGAGTCTAGAACCAGGGGTCACAGTCTCAGGATATGGGGTAGGCCATTTAGGACTGAGATGAGGAAAGATTTCTTCACTCAGAGGGTGGTCAACCTGTGGAATTCTCTACCACAGAAGGTAGTGGAGGCCAGGTCACTGAATATATTCAAGAAAGAAATTGATCAATTTTTGGATATTAGGGACATCAAGGGGTATGGGGAGAAAGCGGGAATATGGCCTTGAGATAGAGGATCAGCCATGATCATATTGAATGGCGGAGCAGGCTCGAAGGACCGAATGGCCTATTCCTGCTCCTAGTTTCTATGTTTATACGTTTTAATAAATTAAAGGCACTATGTAATTACAAGTTGTTGTTCTAAGGAGTACCTTAAATCCCAGACGTAGTGGAATTGGGGGAAACAAATATGATCTGTCAGGAGCAATCCAGGGGATTTTCAGAATGTTTCCTATGGATGTACAAATAGAAATTTGAGTTGTTGGTGTAGAATTGCTGATTTCAAAGAAGATTAAAGCTCTCAGCATTCATGTGGATGTGACAATGGGAGAGCTGGAAGTGCTGATAATTGCGATGTTCTGCCTTGGGTACCAATGACTTGTGACACTCCGCTGAGTTCCCTTTTAGTGTACGCATTTTCTATAAATGTTAAAGAGTAATTTGAGTTATTATATATATTTAGTTTTTAGAAGTAGCCAGGTCACTAATGCAGGAGAGGTCAGCAGCATTTGAAGCTATCTGACAGGGCTTCAGATAAATTAAACAAATTGACTAAGGGATAGTGGATAATGAGGGCAAATGTACAACAAAGGACTGAGAATCAGAAAATGTGTATGTGGTCAAGGGAGGTCCTTGAGCAACGGTGAAGGAGAGAAGGGATTTAAGATGAACATTGACTCTGTTTGGACAGAGGATTAAAAAAAAAACTGCAAATGTTGGAAACCCGAAATCAAAATAGAATTGGTTACTTTGAGGATTGATTGCTGTCAAGGCCCTGGAGAGGGTTGTGGAGGGATGTGTTAGAATGGAACCAGGGATTTGGAGAGACTGGAGAGGCTGGGATTGTTCTCCTCAGGGAAGCAAAGGTTAAGCAAGGGGACGTTGAATAGAGGTGTTCAGAATCATGAAGGGTTTTTATTGAGTAAATAGGGAGAAGCTGTTTCCACTGGCAGGAGGCAGATTGGTAATTAGACGTGATTAGCAAAAGAGCCCGGAGGCGACATGAGGAAACAGTTTTAGACACAGCGAGTTGTTGTGATCAGGAACACGCTGCCTGAAAGGGTGGTGGAAGCAGATTCAATAGGAATTTTCAAATGGGAGTTGGATAAATACCTGAGGAGGATAAAATTGCAGGGCTATGGAGAAAGAGCAGGAGATTGGGACTAATTGGATGGCTCTTTCAAAGGGCTGGCACAGGCACAACGGGCCAAATGGTCTCCTTCTGTGCTGTTTCATTCTCAAGGCCTTGAGGCCTTTAAAGAAGGCTTCAGCTGCACAGACTGCAATTGTCATCAGGTTTCCAACATCTGCAGTTTTTTTTAAATCCTCCTTCCAAGCAGAGTGACCTTGAGTCAACATTCCTCTCAAACGATCCACCCAAGATTTCTGAGGGTAGAAATAGTTACAAATCCTGGAGGAGCCCAGGAAGTTACCCCCACATTCGGCCTTCACACAGAGGGTGATGTTGGAGATATTACACACCCCTCCCCGTTGCTTTTCTAGATCACAGAGAACATCCAAACAAAACCAAGGTGTAATCTTCATGGAAACGAGCTCCACAGGCAGGTAATCCACCCCCAGGCTGCAACAGAATTTCAGGCCCATTATTTATTCTCATTCTTCTGAATTTTTTGGGAACAAAATTTTTTGCCTGCAGAATGGAAACTACATCATCAAAAGTAACTTGCCACCGCTAAATAAAAAGGTACTTCCCTTCAGATATCTTCTGAGGCATTTATAGCCCACAAACCCAACCACTGCCACTTCTCTTAGTCAACCATTATTGATACAATTCTTAAATTACCCACTCTGTGGCAGAAATATTACACACTGCTTTTGAACATCATGGTTCACAGTACAACCACACTGAAATAAACCAAAATGGGAGTGACTTCCTCCCATGTTTTATTTGGTAAAGAAAACTATCGTCATGGAGATGGAGAACTCCAAGTCCAGTGATTGATCTTTCTAAGTTTTCACCCCCAAACCACTGGGTTAAGCATCATTGTGCATAGACAAATTCCCCGAAGTGTGCTCACATGCAAACCCCAACACACTCACACCCCTACGCAAACTCCCACACCACCCAAACATACTCATACTCACATGCAAGCCCCCATACACCCAAACATACTCACACACACAAGCCCCCACACCACCCAAACCCACTCACACTCATGCACTCACACTGCCCAAATGCACTTCCATTCACCCAAATCACATTCACGTCTCTACAAACACCCCAATCACGCTCACAGGGAATGGCAAAAAATAAATCAAATAATAATATCTAAGTCAGATATCCCGGTGGAAGCAGTCAGTGTGATGACAGTATGAATATCTTATAGGCTACCTGGGAATTTCTCTGAGGGCAGTGTTTGATGATGCCTCTGGGATCTGATTAGGAGCTCCACAGTCTCATGATGGGGATGCTTTAATCTCCCAATATGGAGAAGGTAGCAGCAGCTACCTGTGCGGCTCTGAGACAGTGATCTGTCATTCACTGTTTGTGAGGAAGGTTGGATCCAGTTGGCTTGTCACAATTCTTCCACATTTTGTGCCATCAATCATCAGGCTGCGGAGAGATTGCTGAAATGACAGTCCAAACTGACCACCTCGATTTGATCCAGGTCTGTCAGCTCTGCTTAGATCGACATGTCTGTGCTGATACAGTGTTTGTATTCCATCGAGACTGCATGTTTGCAGCAAGGGTGTGATGGTGCGATGTTTGCAAGCTCAGGCAGCCACGGTGCTGGTGTTGATCACCAGTGATAATTCTCATAGCAGACATCAGCTGGACAATGGGTTTGAGCTGCGAATAGGTTCGCTGTGCCAGGCAGCAGCTTTCCACTGGAGACAATTGGTGCCACGCAGAGGGTTTAGCATCTGTTCTCCATGTGGATTCAGTGCGTTTCTGGATCTGGTTGATCCGAGTCTTTAGTTTTCTTGCTGAGGTCCTGGAGATATTATCTGTACGACAGGGTATGATCGAATGTGACTCCGCAACAGGATGGGTTTTACCATAGTTTTCCTCTTCCAGGGCTCAGCTTACTGGCTGTTGAGGTGAATGTTGAAGTGACGATCTTTTGAGGATTTGGCTGAAGCTGCCATTGGTGGGAGAAGGCTTCCATCATCTGTAAATCATTGATCAGGGTCTCCTCAGTGGCCATTGGATTCCTGTTTTTGTTTTAAATGGCCATGACAATTTCATTAGAATATATGAATCTGTGGGATTCTGTGTCAGGTAGATTACTGATATAAGTGTTGATAATAACTAATAATAGTTCCAGGACAGACCCTGTAGGAGTCTGTTGTTCAGTGTCTGATATATACCCTTCTGAGTGCCTGTCTACACATGGAAGCATTGATTGCCAGGTATGGAGTTGAGAAGCTGGATCATTGTCCTACAAGGTGAAATGTTGGAGAGCTTGAAAAGCTGTCCATGTTTCCATACTGGGTCATGTGCTGTAGTAAAATTGTATTTCTCTCTTTGTTGTTACAAACCCTCCAATCTGGATCTCATTAAACTGGCTTCTTTTCAGGCCAAGATTAAGATCTATATGAGATAGTTCATCTGAGGCCTTGTTTGGCAGTACAGATGGTTCTGATAAAGATCCAATGGCAACCTTCGAAGATGATCAAGCGGGTGCTGCTTGTGTCCTGGCCAACATATCTGTTAGCTGCTGCTTGGTAATACTCTCGCTTTTGAATCAGCGGGGCGTGGGTCTAATACTCTCTCCAGAGACTTGAGCACAAAGTCTGGGCTGACATTCCCAGTGCAGTGTTGAGGAAGTGCTACACTGTCAGAGGTGCTATCTTTCAGGTGAGACATTAAACTGAGGTCCTGACTGCCCTCTCGTAAAGGATCCAAAGGCACTATTCCAAAGAATGGCAAGGGAGTTCTCCCAGGTGCCCTGCCCAATATTTATCCCTCAACCAACATCACTAAAAACAAATGATTTGGTCATTACCTCAATGCTGTTTGTGGGAACTTGCTATATGCAAATTGACTGCTGTGATATATTACAACACTGACTATACTTCAATAGCTGTAAAGCACTTTTGAAAGTTATGAGGTCATAAAGGGCATTATAGAAATAAAGGTTCTTAAATTTTGCTTTTCTTCAAGATTCCTCTTTCAGTCAACACCATCAAAATCAGTTAACCTCGTATCTCATCACTGTTGGTGAAACACAAAATGGCTGTTGCTGTATTTGCCTACCTAACAACAGCAACTGTGTCCTAAAGCAGTTCACTGCTTGTGAAGCATTTCAGGGTGTTTGAGTAATGTGATAAACCCTTCCCTAAATTTGAGTGTTTTTTCCATTAACGCAGGTCAGTCTCTGGAATTGATGATTCCAGCCATGACAGAGATTCCCAATCTGCTGGTTCTGTAAATACTGCTGATTGGTAATCAAGTGACACTTCAAAGCTAGTCAGGCAAAGACTATTTATTCTGTCTCTGTTGATGTGTGTGGCAATTTTCTCAAGTTCTGCTGCAATTTGCAAAACACATTAATAAAAGCCATGAAACAAAGACAATTTATACTGCCCATAACCCATAAAAGTACAACACAGCAAACTTGAGAAGATAATTGATGTTTATATCTTTCAAATTTACTAGCGAGACCAAAACACATTATACTCCACTCAGTATGCATCTGCCTTGTTCCGACTGTTTAGAATCCACCTACCTGTATGACAGATACCTACTTAGTCAAACTATTTTGCACAACATAAGGCAAATTAAGTAGTAATTAGTATATTTATTAATTATTCATGAAGTTTCTTTTTCCATTCCCTGAAGGTTTAGTAAACATATGTCATTTATTGAGAGACCTGCATTTCGATATCCGATCTTTTTGTGGTCCAGCTGTGGTAGCATCGTGGTTGTGTTACTGGACCACTGGTTCAGAGGTCAAAGTTCAAATCCCATCATGGCAGCTGGGGCATTTATACTCAGTTAATTCAATACATTTGGAATAAAAAGCTGGTCCTGTATAACTTATGGTGACCATGAAATTTACAGATTGCCATTTAAAAAAAAACACCTGGTTCACTGATGTCCTTTAGGGAAGGAAATCTGCCATCCTTACCTGGTCTGGCCCACAGGTGACTCCAGACCAACAGCAATGTACTTGCCTCTGAAATGGCCCAGTAAAGCCATTCAGTTGTATTCAGGGCCATTAGGGATGGACAATAACTGCTGGCCTTGCTGGTGTTGCGCACACCCTGTGAACGAGTAAAAGTGAATGTTTTGGGTCACTTCTATTTTTTTTCTCCCCTATTAGATTTGGGTTATGTTCAAAAGAACAGAGATGAGATAGCGTTTCATTTGTATTGGGCTGTTGTAAGGAAGTTGCCTAAGAAAAGACATTATGTCAAAAACAGGCTTGGAGAAAAAGGACTTATCCCTGCTTCAATTTCCGATCTCCTGAGAGCTCTGTGCAATCTAAAATCCATGAAGGTAAGGTCACCTGATTTCGTCGCGAGAGTTGAGGGGAGGGCTGGTGTGGGAGGCTGGAGAAATTTTGCTTATTAACAATCTTTGCTTTGAATTAAGCAACTATAGCCAGACCACTAGTTTCCAAACCAGAGTTTGCTGACTAGGGGGACCCAGGAAGCCTGGAAGGTGATCAGGTTTCTGTTTATTCATCATCACAGGGACATAGGAATATCTAGACGAAAAAATGACAAAGATCCATCTAGTACACCTCGATGGGCTGACTGACCTCCTTCTGTGCCCTAATAACATCCTGGTAGTCACATGATACAATGATAATTGAGTTATTGACCAATCACCGTGATCAATCTCTATCAATGAGTCCACAACAGACCCAGGCATGAGATGAGGAAATCCCAGTGATGGAAAGATCTGGGAACCAAAGATCCAAACTCACTTGTTCCTCCCAAGCTCGCTACACTCAGCACACATTATGTCTTACATTACTGTATCCCAAAATGTTATTTCCTTATTTATGTATTTATTGGCCTCCAAGCATGTTGGCTAGGTTATTGGCCTGCGGTTCAAAATAATGGAAATGAACCGGGATTTGATCCCCATTCTGGCTGAGGTAGACTTGGGGCCCACTTCCTTACCCTACCCCATAGCAAAAATCATGGTGTAGGCCGTGGTTCAGTGACCCTTGAATAATTGAGGATGCTACCTCAAGAACAGGAAGAAGCTTGCTATATCTGTTGCTGTGTATAAGGAAAACAATGCTCTCTTCTATAGTAGCATTATTTTTTTTTGAGTTTCTCACACTCAATTTAGGAAGTTGGGATTAGTCTGGTGGTAATATGGTGAAGTTGATTGTCCACACAATATGTAACTTGTCTGAATTTCACTCCCTTGAAGCGAGTGAGACTGAGAATATTTTTAAGGGACTCTCACAAACAGACCCCGACATTAAAGAATACTTTGATATTATAGCCAGGTCAACTGTCAGATCCAGATTCAATATACAGCAATGTTTTGGATCAGTAAATTACAAACATCAAATTTGCCAATTATTGGCAAATCCAATTAACTCATAATCATACTATAAATTCTGTGGTGTTCTCTCCCTGCATTGGAAGATAAGTTTGCAACAAGCACTAAAATTGAACAATGGCTGTTTATGGTACTCAACCCCAATAGCTGTGATCATTGTCTTCTCAGGTGCTGCTATTGTAGGAAGCAATGTTTTCTTTAGTATGCCTAGAAAGCAGAAATCAAGAACGTATTTATCTGGATAAGTGCAGCTGCAATAACCCTCAAGAAACTCAACATCATCCAAGCACAAACCAAATAATTTAAGTAGCAGGTCCATCTGCCAGCTTAAACATTCACTCCGTCCACCACCGGTGCTCTGTGGCTGCAACATGTACACTATCTACAAGATGCACTGCAGCAATTCATCAAAACTTCTTCGACAGCACCTCCCAAACCCACGTCACCTCGAAGGACAAGGGCAGCAGATGCATGGCAACACCACCACCTGCAAGTTCCCTTTCAAGTCACACACCATCCTGACTTGGACATTAATGGCCATCCCTTCACTGTCGCTGGATTAAAGTCATGAGTCACCCTGCCTAACAGCAGTGTAGCAGTACCTTCACCAAATAGACTGCACAGTTCAAGAAGGGTGAGTTGGGGAGGATTTATTTTTGTACAGAAAGTTGTAATGAACTGGAATGCACTGCTTAATAGGGTGGTGGAAGCAGACTCAACAATAACTTCCAAAGTAAATACTTGAAGGGGAGAAATTTGCAGAACTATGGGGAAAGAACAAGGGAAATGGAACCAATAAGAAAGCTCTTCCAAAGAGCCAGTACAGCATGAAGGACTGAATAATCTCCTTCTGCTCTGCTTGCTTGTTTAAACATGCAGTTGCAAATGCTAGCTCTGTTATATATGGTAGAATGTTTTCGTGGTCTGACTGAGTATGGAATAATTAAAAGATTGGAGACACAAAAGCAAAATAAAATATTTTATCAGATTAAAAAAGGAAATTAGTCAGAGAAATGTAATCCATAACCCGTTTTATTGCAACCAGCGCTAAAATCAGATTAAGCATCCTGTGCTTTCATACATCCATTTCTTTGGCAACAAAATATTCTTTGTTCTGATGCTCTGGTTACATTAGTCAATGATTTCCTGAGAGAGATAATAAAGAATGATCGTGGAGAAACTGCATCAAGATCGAGTTAGACTCGAATCAATGGTTGGAAATAACAAAGGTTACAATGAGGTTTACAAAAGTGGAAACTTGTCAATTCCAAATTGAGGGGACAGATAGTTGGAGAGAGGAGAACAGATGCTACTGAAATGATTTTACTTCCATCAGGTGTCTAAGTTCAGAGAAGTTTCCTAAGCTTGGCAGAAGATTTATTGATAAAAGTATCCTCTTTTCCCAAGACTTAACGTTGTAAATTGAGGGATTGATAGGGAATTAGCAATGTAACAGTCTGCATAATCAAAAAAAAAAATCTCTTAACCTTTCCCTTTGCTCTTTTCGTCATGGTCTTAAACTTATGCCCCTGGTTATTCACTCAGCAATCAGTACAAATAGTCTTTCTCAGTTTCAGATCAGTCATGATCTAATTGAATGGGGGATAGGCTCAAGGTGCTGAATGGCCTCCTCCTGTTTCTATGTTCCTGTATAATCTTCAACCCCTCTATTATATCTCATATTGGAATCACAGAGTTCTTACAGCACATGAGATGGCCATTCAGTCCTTTGTGTCTGTGCAAGCTCTCTGCAGCAGCAACTAACCCTAGTTCCACTCCTCTGTCCCTGCCTTGTGGTCCTGCAAACCTGTTCTCTTCAGGTAATTATCCAGTTCCTTCTTAAAAGCTACAACTGAACCTGCCTCCATCACATACTCACACTGTGCATTCCAAATCCTAACCACTCACTGCGTTAAAACGTTTTTCCGCATGTCGCCCTTTGGTCCTTTTTGTCATTCACTTTAAATCACTGTCCTCTGGTTCTCGGCCCCTCTGCCAATAGGAACAGCTTTTCTCTATCTAGTCTCTATCCCTCATGATTTTGAGCATCTCTATCAAATCTCCTCTTTGACCATTTCTTCTCCAAAAGCCCAGCTTCTCCAATCTATCCCCATAACTGAAGTTCCTCATCCCCGGAACCATTCTTGTGAATCTTTACTGCAGCCTCTCAAATACCTTCATATCCTTCCTAAAGAGTGGGCCCCAAAATTGGACACAATACTCCAGTTGAGGTCGGACCAGTGTTTTATACAGGTTTATCATAAAGTCCTTGCATTTGAACTCTATATGCCTTTGTTCATGAAGCCCAGGATCCTTTATGCATTATTAACCACTTTCTTGATCTGTCCTTCCACCTTCAAATACGTCCATTTGACTTGATTCCATATCCTTCATACCCTTGTTTAACAAAACATCCATCAGCCTCAAGCTTAATGTGATTAATTGAGCATCTACTGCTTTTTATGGGAGAGATCCAGGTTTCTACCACTCCAGTCTATGTGTGTAAAATTGTACCCTAACTTGTCTTCTGATTGGCCTGCCTCTGGTTTTAGGTTATATCCAGTTGTCCTGGACAGCCCCAGCAGTGAGAAAAGGTTTCTGTCTATTCACATGATCAATTCCTTCCAAAATCCTAAAAGTCCTGGTATGCCTGTGGCTGAATCAAAGGACAGGGGAATGGGCCTGGGTGATCAACGCACCTGTTGGCTGGTGTCCAAAAGTTAAAATTTACTCTCAAAATATCTCAATAACCAAAGATCTCCTATAAAAAAAACCAGAGTTAAACAGAGTGATGTTGTTTTTCATTCCAATCCTGTTTAAACAATGACCGTTGATGATATAATTGGAGGGACTGAGTGCAGAGTCTGTTACTGGATCTGACAATGAAAGAGAACTAAATAACTTCAGCAGGATATCGTCATTAGCCCAGTGTGCATCAGCGATCTTGTCATTTCAACTGGGACTTTTAATGCAGCTCCTGTGCGCTGTCAGATTCAATGACTCACAGCCAGTTCTCAGATGATGTTACTTGCAACCACGATTAAACAGAAAAACTTAGCAAGAATAAACAAAAACAGAGATTAAAGTTCATGATGGGTTTAGTGACTAAACTTCAGAAAGCCTTTATGGTAAATGCAGCTTCAAAAACGCTCAAGAAGTTCAACACCATCCAGGACAAAGCAGACCTCTTGATTGGCACCCCATCCACTACCTTAAAAATTCACCCCCTCCACCATCGATGAACAATGGCAGCAGTGTGTACCTTCTGTGTTCCTCAGGGTAGCGTCCTAGGCCCAACCATCTTCAGCTGCTTCATCAATGACCTTCCTTCTATCATAAAGTCAAAAGTGGGGACATTCGCTGATGTTTGCACAATGTTCAGCACCATTCACGACTCCTCAGATACTGAAGCAGTCCATGTCCAAATACAGCAAGACCTGGACAATATCCAGGCTTGGGCTGACAAGTGGCAAGTAACACTCGCACCACACAAGCGCCAGGCAATGACCATCTCCAACAAGAGAGAATCCAACCATCGACCCTTGACATTCAATGGAAATCCCATCACTGAATCCTCCACTATCAACATCCTGGGGGTGACCATTGACCAGAAAAATCTGTCTATCCCAGGCTTAAATGTATTCAACAATGGAGCATCCACAACCCACTAGGATAGAGAACTCCAAAGATTCGCAACCCTTTGAGTGAATTAATTTCTCCTCATCTCAGTCCTAAATGATCGGCCCCTTATCCTGACACTGTGTCCCTGTGTTTTAGATTCCCCGATCGGCAGAAACAATCTCTCAGCATCAACCCTACAGGCACCTTCAAAATCTTCTATGTTACAATGAGATTGTTTCTCATTCTTCTAAACTCCAGGGCATATAGGCCCAATTTACTCAGCATCTCATCATAGGACAACCATCCCATTCCAGGGATCAATCTGGTGAACCTTCACTGTACTGCCTCCAATGCAAGTATATTCTTTCTGAAATATGGAGGCCAAAACTGCACACAGTATTCCAGATATGGTCTCACCAAAACCCTGTACAACTGTAGCAAAACTTCTTTATCCTCATACTCCAATCCCCTTGCAATAAAAGTCAACATGTCATTTGTACTCATAATTGCTTGCTGTACCCGCATGTTCCTCAGGGTAATGCCCCAGGTCCAACCATCTTCAGCTGCTTCATCACTGACTTTCTCCCCATCATAAGGTCAGAAGTGGCAATGTTTGTTCATGATTCCACAATGTTCAGCACCATTCACAACTCCTTGGATACTGAAGCAGTCCATGTCCATAGGCAGCAAGACCTGGACACCATTCAGCCTTGTGCTGATGTAAGTGGCAAGTTACATTCGTGCCACAAAAGTGCCAGGCTATATCCATCTCTGACAAGGGAGAATTTAACCATCTCCCTTGACATTCAATGGCATTACCATCACTGAATCCCACACTAACAACATCCTGGGGGTTACCATTGACTACAAACTGAACTGAACTAGCCATTAAATACTGTGGCTACAAGAGCAGGTTAGAGGCTAGGAATTGTGTGATGAGTAACTCACCTCCTGACTCCCCAAAGCCTATCCACCATCTACAAGGCACAAGCCAGAAGTGTGTTGGAATACTATCCACTTCTACAACACTCAAGAAGCTTGACACCATCCAGGACAAAGCAATCTGCTTGATTGGCACCACATCCACAAACATTCACTCCCTCCACCACTGACGCACAGTAGCAGCAGTGTGTACCATCTACAAGATGCACTGCGGGAATTCACCATGGCTCCTTCAACAGCACCTTCCAAACCCACGACCACTACCATTCAGAAGGACAAGGGCAGCAGATAGATGGGAACACCACCACCTGCAAGTTCCCCTCCAAGTCAATCACCATCCTGACTTGGAAACATATCGCCATTCCTTCACTTTCGCTGGGTCAAAATCCTGGAACTCCCTCCCTAACAGCACTGTGGGTGTACCTACACCACATGGACTGCAGCAGTTCAAGAAGGCAGCTCACCATCATCTTCTCAAGGACAACTAGGGATGGGCAATAAATATTGGCTTCGTCAGTGATGCCCACATCCTGTGAAAGAATAAATTTTAAAAATGCAAACTTCCTGCCTTCCTTGTATAAGCACACCCAAATCTCTTCGAATATCAACATATACATGTTCCACACCTTTTAAAAAATATTCTGCTTTTCTATCCTTAGAGCCAAAGTGAATAACCTCACACTTCCCCACTTTGTACTCCATTTGCCATCTTGTTGTCCATTCACTTAAACTGTCCTTGCAGCCTCTCCATGTCTGCCCCACAGTTTACCTTCCCACCTAGCTTGTATCATCAGCAAACTTAGATACATTACTCTCTGCCTCTTCTTCCAGGTCATTAATAAAGATTGTAAACAGCTGAGGCCCCAGCACTGATCTTTGTGACACTCCACAAGACACAGTCTGCCAACTTGAAAATGCTTGGTTTATCTCCCATTCTCTTCAGACCAGAAGCAGGAGATCTTTCACATCCACTCGAGACATCTCATTCAAAAGAAACACCTCCAACAGTGCAGCACTCCCTCAGTACTGCACTGAGTGTCAGCCTTGATGTTTGTGTCTACATCTCTGGTCTGGGACTATGAACTTCTGGTTCAGATGCAAGAGTGCTACCAACTGAGCCCCAGCTGACACTCTCTATTTCTGTCTGCCTGTCTATCCTATCTCTGCCTCAGTTCATCTCAGTCTCTTTATATGTACATTTTTAAAAAATTCGTTCATGGGGATGTTGACGTTGCTGGCTGGGCCAGCATTTATTGCCAATCCTTTTTAAGAGTCAACCATATTGCTATGGGTCTGGAGTTACTTGTTACATGTAACCCAGAGCATTACCCTGGGTCTCTAGATCACTAGTCCGGCAACAATACCACTACGCCATCACCTCCCCTCGGATGGACATCTGTCTCAGCTTGTCTACATATACATATAGACATCTACTGAGGAGGCAATGGTGTAGTGGTATTGTCGGCGCACTAGTAATTCTGAGAACCAGGGTAATGCTCTGGGGACCAGGGCTTGAATCCCACCCTGGCAGATGTGGAATTTGAGTTCAATAAAAGTCTGGAATTAAAAGTCTAATGATAACCATTGCCGATTGTTGTAAAAACCCATCGGGTTCACTAATGCCCTTTACGGAAGGAAATCTCTTGTCCTCACCTAGTCTGGCTACATTTGACTCCAGACCCACATCAATGTGGTTGACTCTTAAATGCCCTTTGAATTAGGGGTGGGCAATTAATGCAGCCAGCAACAGCCACATTCTATGAACGAATAAAAAAAAACTGTCTGTCTATGTATATATATGCATATGGAAATCTATCTTAGTCTGCCTATATATGCAAATGGGCATCTCTCGCAGCCTGTCTGTGGATTAGATTTGCTGGATTATAAAACAAGATAGAGTGTTATTATCAAAGTTTGACTTATAAAGTGCGATTGGGCTAGGCGTGATGTTTGATGACAGTGTATGTTATACACAAGGTTTTAAACATATTGTGGGCTTCAATACCCAACAATGGAGTATTGACTTTCTACATACAGAGAAATAGAAAGTTTTATTTAACAAAAGGAATTCTAGGAGGAGGAAAAGGTCGATTAGATAGTAAAGCTTTAGCCTGGGCTAGTGTTGTAGATAAATGCTCTGTCACTATCTCAGAAAGAAAGAACTTTCTTTCACCTTATCATCTCCCTCAGAATTATCCCAAAACACTTTCCTGTGAATTACAATTACTTCTCTCCATGGTCAAAGGCAGCAGTCAATTTTGCTTATGATCCACCAGCCAAAATGAGATTAAAAATTGGGGAATAGCTTTAGGTCAGGTAATTGGCAGAACTCAGTGTTCCTCACTGAATGGTTCATCTGAACAAGCAGCGCGATGCTCATTTCAACATCTCACCGAAGAATCTCAATGTTGATCCAAGTCTGTAAACCAGGGCTCCATTTCTGGGCTAAAATAGATAAGCCTTAAGGTTTCCCATATACTGTATTTAGTCACTTTAGTATTTAGTATATTTTTGTTCCCACATATCAATGTGAAGGATGTCGACTGTCAGAAATCATAAAACCAGAGAACCTTCCAGCACAGAAGGAGGCCATTCAGCCCATGGTGTCTGTGCTGGCTCTTTGGTATTCTGATTAGTATCACTCCCCCTGCTTGTTCCCCATAGCCCTGTAAATGTTTTGTCCCTTCAAGTATTTATCCAATTCCCTTTTAAAAGTTCCTATTGGATCTGCTCCCACCGTCCTTTCAGGCAGCGCCTTCCAGATCACAGCAACTCGCTGTGTAAGAACATGCTTGCTCAACTTGCAACTGGTTTGTTTGCCAGTTTTCTGCTTATAACACACACCAGCTGAACAAAACTGCCTACAGTCATCCCAGACTCAGAATAACTCCCCTCGCTACTCCAGCAGTATGAATATTCCTGTTTATTTTTTACATCTCTTTGCCTGTGATTGTCAATTTGTGCTAAGCCAAGGCAGTGATGTGCTGTGGAGCTGCAGCACGAGGGCCTAGGCTGAGGCTTTCTAAACGCATTCCACATACAGAATCATGGAACAATAGAATGGTTACAGAACAGAGGCCATTTGGCCTGTCAAACCCCTACCTGCTCTCTGAAAGAAACATTTAGATTTTCCCAGTCTTTCCCCGTAGCCCTACAAATTATTTCTCTTAAGGTGCTTAGAAAATTCCATTTTGAAAACTGCGATCGGAATCTCTGTCCACCACCCTCTCAGGCAGTACTTTCCTCGCTGTACAAGAAATTTTCCTCATATTGTTATTGGTTCTTTTCCCAATTGCCTTAAATCAGTGTTCTCTGGTTGTTGACCCTTCCAACCAATGGAAACAGTTTCTCTTTCTTTACTCTGTCCAGACGCCCCATGATTTTGAATAACTTTTTACCAAATCTCCTCTCAACCTTCTCTTCTCCAAGGAGAACAAACCCATGTTCTCCAATCTATCGACTTAACTGAAGTCCCTCGACTCTGGAACCATTCTTGTGAAGCTTTTCTGCTTTCTCTCCAAGGCCCTCACATCCTTCCTAAAATGAGGTGCCCAGAATGGGACACAATTAAAGCTGGACCAGTGTTTTATAAGGTACATAATAACTTCCTTGTTTTTGTACTCTGTGCCTTTATTTATAAAGCCCAGGACCCTGTATATCTTTTTAACCATTCTCTATATGGTGGGGTGGTGGTATTGTCACTGGGCTAGTAATCCAGAGACCCAGGGTGAGGCTCTGGGGACCCAGGTTTAAATCCCACCACGGCAGATGGTGGAATTTAAATTCAATAAAAATCTGGAATTAAAAGCCTAATGATGACCATAAACCATTGTTGAATGTCATAACAACACATGTGGTTCACGAATGTCCTTTAGGGAAGGAAATCTGCCGTCCTTACCTGGTCTGGCAATAAATGCTGGCCTAGGCAGTGACACCCACATCCCATGAATGAATAATAAACAACACGTCCCAGCACTTTCAATGATAGGTCCCAGATCCCTCTGCTCCTACACCCCCTTTAGAATTATACACCTTAGTTTATTCTGCCTCTCCTTGATCTTCCATGCTTCTCTGCATTAAATTTCATCAGTTGCATGTCTGTCCATTCCATGTGTTCCTGAAGTTTATCACACTCCTCCTCACGATTCACTACATTTCCAAGTTTTATGTCATCTGTAAATTTTAAAATTGTGATCTATCCACCCATCTAAGTCATTCATATAGATCAAGAAAAGAACCAACCACTGGGGAACTGCACAATATATCTTCCTCCAGTTGGAAAAACAACCTTTTACCATTATTCTCTGTTTCCTGCCACTAAGCTAACTTCATATCTATGCTGCCAATGTCCCTTTTATTCCATGGGCTGTAACTTTGCTAACAAGCTTATTATGTAGCAATTTATTAAACACCTTTTGACCTTTTGGAAGTCCATATAGATCACATCAAATGCATTTTTAAAAATTCATTCACGGGATGTGGGCGTCACTGGCTGGGCCAGCATTTATTGCCCATCCCTAGTTGCCCTTGAGAAGGTGGTGGTGAGCTGCCTTCTTGAACCGCTACAGTCCCTGTGGTGTAGGTACACCCACAGTGCTGTTAGGAAGGGAGTTCCAGGATTTTGACCCAGTGACAGTGAAGGAACGGCGATATATTCCCAAGTCAGGACGGTGAGTGACTTGGAGAGGAACTTCCAGGTGGTAGTGCTCCCATCTATCTGCTGCCCTTATCCTTCTAGATGGTAGCGGTTGTGGGTTGGAAGGTGCTGTCCAAGGAGCCTTGGTAAATTCCTGAAGCGCATCTTGTAGATGGTACACACTGCTGCTACTGTGCATCGGTGGTGGAGGGAGTGAATGTTTGTGGATGTGGTGACAATCAAGCGGGGCTGCTTTGTCCTGGACTGTGTCCAGCTTCTTCAGTGTTGTGGGAGCTGCACTCATCCAGACAAGTGGGGAGTATTCAATCACACTCCTGAGTTGTGCCTTGTAGATGGTGGACAGGCTTTGGGGAGTCAGGAGGTGAGTTACTCATCGCCCGATTCCTAGCCTCTGACCTGCTCTCGTAGCCTCAGTATTTATATGGCTAGTCCAGTTCAATTTCTGGTCAATGGTAACGCCCAGGATGCTGATAATGGGGGATTCAGTGATGGTAATGCCATTGAACATCAAGGGGTGATGGTTGGATTTCTCTTGTGGGAGATGGTCATTGCCTGACACTTGTGTGGTGTGAATGTTACTTGCTACTTGTCAGCCCAAGCCTGGATATTGTCCAGGTCTTGCTGCATTTGCACATGGACTGCTTCAGTATCTGAGGAGTCGAAAATGGTGCTGAACATTGTGCAATCACCACTGAACAACCCCACTTCTGACTTTATGATGGAAGGAAGGTCATTGATGAAGCAGCTGAAGATGGTTGGGCCTAGGACACTACCCTGAGGAACTCCTGCAGTGATGTCCTGCAGCTGAGATGACTGACCTCCAACAACCACAACCACAGCCATCTTCCTTTGTGCTAGGTATGACTCCAACAAGCGGAATGGTTTCCTCCTGATTCCCATTGACTCCAGTCTTGCTAGGGCCCCTTGATGCTACACTCAGTCAAATGCTGCCTTGATGTCAAGGGCAGTCAGTCTCGCCTCACCTCAGGAGTTCAGCTCTTTTGTCCATGTTTGAACCAAGGCTGTAACGAGGTCAGGAGCTGAGTGGCCCTGGCGGAACCCAAACTGGGCATCAGTGAGCAGGTTATTGCTAAGCAAGTGCTGCTTGCTAGCTCTGTTGATGAACCCTTCCATTACTTTATTGATGATGGAGAGTAGACTGATGGGGTGGTAATTGGCTGGGCTGGATTTGTCCTGCTTTTTGTGTACAGGACATACATGGGCAATTTTCCACATAGTCGGGTAGATGCCAGTGTTGTAGCTGTACTGGAACAGCTTGGCTAGGGGCACGGCAAGTTCTGGAGCACAAGTCTTCAGTGCTATTGCTGGAATATTGTCAGGGCCCATAGCCTTTGCAGTATCCAGTGCCTTCAGCTGTTTCTTGATATCACGTGGAGTGAATCAAATTGGCTGAAGACTGGCATCTGTGATGCTGGGGACCTCCGGACCTTCCATTACACTCATCAATCCTCTGCTGCCTCATCAAAAAACTAAATCCAGTTACTTTTAACAAATCTGTAATAAACTTGGTGTTCCGGAGAGGTTTCTTACTTGAAACAGTTAATTTTATTTACAGAGCTCTTGAAGAAGCTTCACACTTGAACCAGGTCCACAACTAGAAAGCTCCGCCCCTAAGATTACCCACGCTTGGAGCTGATTCGTCAGTAAAAGAAGGTTTTACCCACAATCACTGCAAATTCCGTGCTGGTTTTCCTTAATTAATCTACACTTGTCCAAGTGACTTGATTGACAAGGCAGTCAAAGGGTCCGGGGGGTGGGGGGGAGACAGGAACGTGGAGTTGAGGCCACAGTCAGATCAGCCATGATCGTATCAAATGGCGGAGTGTTAATTTTGTCCTGGATTATTGTTTCGAAAAGCTTCCTCACCACTGAAGTTAAGCTGATTGGCCTGTGGTAGCTGGGTTTATCCTCACACCCTTTTTATGATTCTTGCTACCATACAACTAGAAAAACCTTTTATCTCGTAGGTCTGGATTGTGTTCAAATGCAAGATTCCCCGGATGAAAGAACATTGTGTTTAACTCCCTCTGCCAACCGGTCTCCATGAAACAACATGTTGATTTGGATATTCACAATTCTGAATGTGAAACAGATAAAATTCATGAGCTTATAAATTTGATGTCATCATGCCTGTTTTTGGGGGCTAAATGGGAGCCAGGAGCCAAAACATCCAGTATGGTGGTCAGTAAGCATGGGCTCATCAGAGGCTGGAAGTTTGTCATCTATCCTACGCTCCAGGCTGCATATCATAACTCATTCCCTTCCCTTCCTCACCTGACCATTGTTGTGACACCTCGTCCTAGTTCTCCAAGGTCCAATATTGGGTGCACCTTGGGCCTACTTGTTCAAGTGCAGGAACAATCCCATTTACTTGAAGATCTGAATCTCGTTAGTTCTTTGATATTACCCAGTTACCAAATTGCTAAGACAATGCTTCAGTCATAGCATCTTTCATTTATTTCAGAATTCCGAATAATCATTTTCGTCTGAGGTTAATCAGTTTTCAATTACAGGAATGATTTCTTTGTGCTCTTCGATTTTGGTGCATAAATCTGGTCTACCCCTGGACAGCTCAGTTTCAGCCCCAGGAACACAACCGTAATTTTCTGTTGAAAATATGGCAAAGAATGATGCAGCCAAAAAGACCTGTGATTAATCCATTGATACGTAATGGTGTAAACAGGGCCTCCACTGGTAGTGTTTAACACATTAATCCAGACCATTGTAACAGGGAGCAATGGAAATCAAAACTATGTAGAGAAGATGTTTCTACTCTTAGGGGTAACCAAAGCTAGAATCCAATGATATAAGATAGTAAATCCAATAGGGAACTCAGGAGACATTTCTTAACCCAGAGAGTGGTGAGAATGTGGAGCACATGGTAGTTGTGAATAGTACGGATGCATTTAAGGGGAAGAGAGATAAACCTATGGGGGAGAAAGGAATAGAAGTATCTGCTGTTAGAGTGAGATGAAGAGAGGTGGGAGGAGACTTGTGTGGAGCAGAAACAGCAGCATGGACCAGTTGGGACAAATGGCCAATTAAATCTGATGCAGTTCATTGCTTTCCCTTTCACTCTTGGCCCACTTCTCTTTGAGATCATTATATTTTTCTCTCGACTTCCAGCTGTAGTTAATCTAAAGGTGTGTTCTTTCCCCCCAGTTCCCATTATAATTCTCTATTTCACCTGTTGCTTTTTAATCCTGTTAGCTTCACCTAGAAGGCTATATGCAAGATAATGAATTTCAATCTTTTGCTGAGGGGATGCTACAGTGCAAACGAGTAATGCCTTTTGTTCATGGAATTAATGTTTCTCACAAAATGACACCCGGAGTGACTAAAGGAGAGGAAGCCAGCATGATCTATTGCATTTTCACCATTAACTTGAGAAACCAATGACAGAAGTCCCCATAAACATGCACTTTGGACTTGTGAGCATGTGCCACAGCACCATTAGTAGGTGCCACATTAAAACACCATTTCTAATGAGTGCTAGTTCTACATTACAATATTCCATTCAAGTGGAAGATTTTAATCTCTCCTGCTTTGAACGGCTATGCGTTATTCCTCCAATACATCACTTGAACTGATTTCAGCGAATTAAATAAATCATCATTGATAGGTTTAACTCCAGCGGAATAGAACATGCTCTGAATGCGTGTTTCCCAGACTAACTGAAGAACCTTCCAATTGTATTAGAAGGTTAAACATATGTTAATCAGTTTGGATTCAGCAGATAGGGGATATCAGTTAGGTGCCCGCTCATTAACATTAATACCACAGGCAGTCAATAAACCTGATTTATAGGCCAATGTTACATATGTTTTTAAGTAAATGCATTCTCACATAAAATCCTAGATCATTGCACTTTCAGGAGCAGTTGAACTAAATGAACATAAATTAACTGACTCATAAAATTGGAGTAGGAAGCTTTGTAGGCAGCTATTAATTGGAATGTACAAGCAATAAGATTCAGAAATCTGTCAACATGCTCTGTTTTAATATAATAGTAACCCGTGGTGCAAATGAATCATATTACATCCTTGTTTACTGACAAACAAATAATTCAGCATTAAACAAGATTTTGTCCGTGTGTGGCAAATGGTTATTAATCTATGAAAGCTGTGGTATCTTCCACATCAGACACTTAATCTCAATCCAGCATTACTCTCAGTGGAAGGAATGCACACATTTAGAACAGTTTTCAGCTGTTTATAATGTAGGAAATGTGGCAGCCAATTTGAGCACAGCAAGTACCCTCAAACAGAAATGTGATAATTACCAGATAATCTGTTTTTTAGTGATATTTATTGAGGGATAAATATAGGCCAGGCTACCAGGGAGAACTCAGCTCTTACTCAAAATGATGCTGTGGGATTTTTTACATCCACCTGAGACACAGAACCTTGGTTTAACATCTCATCCAAGAGACAGCAGCACCCCCTCGGTACTACACAGAGGGTAGATCCCTTAGATTGTTGTGCTCAAGCATCTAAAGCAGAACTTGAACCTGCAACTTGCTTACTGAGAGACAAGTGAGAGTGTTACCCACTGAGCCACAGCTAACACTGCAGTCTGTGGTCCTCTGTGTGTATAACCCTGATGATGCTTCAGTCACTGAAATCAGGGAGCTTTCTGAAGGAGAAAAACAACAGTGTGTTGTTCTAAATGTAAACGAGTGCCAAAGGCGGCAAATCTAGTCTAATCTAATCTAAAAGTCCTGACATTTAAATCTGAAGCATGCCTGAAACCTTGATCAACTACCATTGTGGAGGCTGATGAAACGAAAAACAAAATGGAAAACGAGAATCACCTGAGGCTTCTCAATTAATTATCCCTACACTGTAAACTTTCTTGGAATAAAGACAAATTTTCAAATTCTCTCTTTTCTGAACAGCCCTCTACAATCACTCAATGCTCGCAATTTACCATGAACCACACCCCAATGGTTTGCCTTCCTGACTTTTCTAAGAACTTAGGAACATGGGGAGGCATTCAGCCCCTTAAGCCTGTTCCATCATTCAGTTAGACCATGGCTGGTCTGCTCTTCCACTGCCTTTATCCATGTTGGTATCATACCCCTTAATATCCTTGCCTAATAAAAATCTAGCAATCTCAGTTTAGAAATGTTTTATTGAACCCCTAGCCATGACAGGCTTTTTTGGGGAGAGAGCTTCAAATTTTCACTATCCTTTGAGTGAAGAAGTGCTTCCTGACATCGTCCCTGAACAGGCTAGCTCTGATAGCAATGTAGGGTTAAAGGTTGTGCTCTCTTGTTCTTTCACCAGGTAAAATAGTTTCACTCTCTCTCTACTTTATCAAATCCTTTAGTAATTTAAAATGCCTCAGCAAACTCAAGAAGCTCAGCACCATCCAAGACACAGCAGCCCGCTTGATTGGCACCCCATCCACAAACATTCACTCCCTCCATCACTGACGCACAGTAGCAGCAGTGTGTACCATCCACAAGATGCACTTCAGGAATTCACCAAGGCTCCTTAGGCAGCACCTTCCAAATCCATGGCTACTGCCATCTAGAAGGACAAGAGCAGCAGATACATGGGAACACCACCACCTGGAAGTTCCCTTCCAAGTCACTCACCATCCTGACTTGGAAATATATCGCCGTTCCTTCACTGTCGCTGAGTCAAAATCCTGGAACTCCCTCCCTTTTTTCCCTTCATTCTTTCATGGGGTGTGGGCGTTGCTGGCAAGGCCAGCATTTGTTACCCATCTGAGTGTCTTGCTCAGCCATTTCAGGTGGCAGCTAAGAGTCAACCACATTGCTGTGGGTCTGGAGTCACATGTAGGTCAGACCAGGTAAGGACAGCAGATTTCCTTCCCTAAAGGACATTAGTGAAGCCAATGGGTTTTTACCACAATCAATGATAGTTTAATGGTCACCATTACTGAAACTAGCTTTCAATTCCAGTTTTTTTACTAATTGAATTTAAATTCCACCAGCTGCCTTGGTGGGTGGGGGGGGGAGGGGGGGGAGGGAGTTGGGGGGGGGCTGCAGGGGGGATGGTGGTTTGAACCCATGTCTCCAGAGGATTTGCCTGGACGTCTAGCTCACTGTCTAGTGATGTTACCACTACACCACAAGCTCCCTCGCTGATAGCAGTGTAGGGTACCTACACCACATGGACTACAGCGGTTCAGGAAGACAGCTCACCACCACCTTCTCAAAGGCAATTAGGGATGGGCAATAAATACTGGCCCAGCCAGCGATGCCCACATCACATGAAAGAATAAGAAAACTGGATCACACCTTAATCTTCTATATGCAAGGGAAAACAAACCTAATCAGTGCAACTTGTCCTCAGATTTAACCCTTTTGGTCCTGTTATCATTCTAGTGAATTTGCACTGCAGTCTCTCCAAGGTCAACACAGTATATACTTCCTGAGGTGCAGTGCCCAGAACTGAACACAGAACTTAAAACAGGGCCCAACCAGAGCTTTATATATATAACACAGCACAATTTTCACCCCTTTGTATTCCATCCTCCTGGAGATAAAGTCCAATATTCCATCTGTCTGAATCCAAAGCTTTCTGTGAGAGCTCACCTTATGATTCACCCCGCCAATGCACACCTGCCCACAGTTCTTCACCTTTTAAAGGTCAGAAGAATTGCGTAAGATGCTGGAACTGGATTTTCCCAAGAATGTACCAAACACACCGAACACCCCACGCTCACCACACCACCCCCAACAACACTGTTCCAGAAACAGTACACATCAGGGTCTAAATTCATTGATACCTCAAATGGGGGTGCAGCCTAGAAGTGCGTAGCCACAGCCCTCCAGAATGAATACGTCTGAGGACAGAACTAAATTGTTCATTGGGAGCCATTGTCTTAAATGTTTGGATCTATGGGAACTTTGGAATGGAGGCGCAATCCGCATGTTCAGGGCTTTAACCAACTGTGGCCAGAATCGAGGCCCAGACACAAGTCAGAGGGGGTTTGGGAAATAAGGGTAAGTCAGCAATGGCTTGTACATCTTAACCAGCAGGTCGCAGGTTTGAGACCCACTCTGGGATTTGAGTATGTAATTCAGCCTGATATTCCAGCGCAGTATTGAGGGAGGTCCCATCTTTTGGATGAGAGATGAAACAGAGGTCCTATCTGCCCTCTCAGGCGGACACAAAAGATTTAACAGCAGTACTTTGCTGATTTTGAGAGGTGCTATGTAAATGCAACTGTTTCATATCACTCATCCTGGGAGTCACATGCTATTGTGTTTCGGAGTTATGTTGCGGTGCAGCTCCGGAATTATCTAGAACATCACCTTTCGTGTCCTGGTAAAGTGACAGGCACTTTGCGCCAATGCACGGTAAATTGCACTGTAAAGCCACGGAATTTTATATCTCCTTTCCCCTGCATTTTCTTTGATTTAAGAGGTTGATTCAGGGTACATGACAGATTCTCAATCATTTCCCATCAGGCGGCTCATGGGTACCTGGCATTGGGCTAGAGAATTAGTCTTGTAACCAATTTGTGACACACTCCATTCCTTAGGGAGATTTGCGTTTGCAATACTTGCATGTCAGAGGGTGCAGATAGCACCATGGTTAAACTATTGGATTAATAATCCAGAGAATTTGGTGGGATTCCCACAGTAAGCAGTTTAAAAAATTGAACTCAGTTTTATAAAAATATGGAATTGAAAAGCTGTTACTCATAAAAGTGACCATGAATCCATTCAATTCTAACTGGTTCACTAATATCCTTTAGAGAGGGAATCATGTCATCCTTGGTCTTGGTCTATAAGTGACTTAAGTCCCGAATCAACATAGTGAACTGAGAGGACCTTATTTAAACATATAAGATTCTGAGGAAGCTTGACAGGGCAGATGCTGAGGGGATGTTTCCCCTTGTGAGGAGGTCAGTTTCAAAATTAGGGGTCTCCCATTTAAAAGAGAGCTGAGGAAGAATTTCTTTTCTCAGACGGTCATTAGAGTTTGGAACTCTCTTCCCCAGAGGGCAGTGGTGGTTGGGTCATTGGATATATTCAAGGCTGAGTTGGACAGATTTTTGATCTACAAGTGAGTCAAAGGTTATTGGGGACAGGAAGGAAATGGAGTTAAGGCCACATCAGGTCAGCGCAAACCTTATTGAATGGTGGAGCAGGCTCGAGGGCTTGAATAGCCTACTCCTGCCCCTATTTCTTATGCACTCATATTCTTATGGTTAACCCTTAAGTGCCCTCTGAAGTGGCTCGGTAAAGGTCAGCCTCCTTATTGACACCCAAGCTCTGATTCTGAATTTAAAAAAAACACAGGGCTGAATAGCACAGGGGGCCAGAGGGCTCACCTCCCCTACCCCGGTGGCAAAGTTGGCATTGAGGTAACCCGCTCCACGCCTGCCCGCCCACCACCATCATGCACTGTGGGCGGGCTAAACAGGGCCAGTGGGGGACTTCTGCCCTCACTGGAGAGGAAATCCTGCCCTTGGGAGCTGCCAGCCTATCTGATTGACCGTCAGCTCCATCAGTCCCGGCAGCGTCAAGAACGCACGAGTGGGCGTTGCTGGGACTGCAATGAATAAGAAGGAGGAGCAATGGAGCCCCCAGAAACGGGTATGCCTGGGGTCTTGGGCAGGGAGGGCTTGGGCAGATTAGGAAGAGGGGGTGGTGGGCTTAAGGCTGTAGGCGGGTAGGGAGAAAGTGGGGGTTCTTTCTTAGGGGGGGGGGGGGGCTACCTGCCCAATCTGTGAAGGACAGCTCCTGAAGATAAAAAACCCTGCTTCCTACCCACCCTTTGAAGAGATTATTTTAAAAATTGGGCTGCCCATTCCTGCCCACATGGTGTGGACAGCCCATTTTCAGGGTCAATTTCAGGCTCGATAACAAACGTAATTGACCCCCGATTACTTATTTAAAAATGGCAGGTTGGCTGCCGATTTCGGAGTCCACCCAACCCTCGTGTTATGGGGGTGAGCTCGGGGGTGGGTGGCAAGGCAGTGGGGTGGGTACTCGCCCTATTTTACATGCTCCCCACCCACCCCATCCCTGCTGAAAACACGCCTGGCAGGGGCACGTAAACCCAAAGCCCATAGGCTTTGTTTAAATTCTATATTTGTTTCAAATTGTGCCTCTCAATAATGCTTTAAATAATAGATCTTCAAATATTAGATCCTTAAATATTAGATCTTTAAATATTAGATCTTTAAATATTAGATCTTTAAATATTAGATCTTCGAGGCTATTAGAGCTGGTAGCTTAATTTTGTGCCATGATGGACCTCGTATGAAATATGAGCACAATGGAGTCATGCATCCTAGTGTAAGAACATTGGATCAGGAGAGACCATTCAGCCTAAGGAGACTGTTCCACCATTCACTGACAGCACAGCTGGCCTGGATCCTAACTCCATCTACTCGTTCTGGCTCTATAATCCCTTAAAACCCTTATCCAGGAAAAATCTACGGGGCAGGATTTTCCCGTCGGCGAGCTGGGGGCGGGGCTCACTCGCCGACGTGTAAAATGACGCGCGGTGATGTTGGGCAGAACCCCCGATGTCACCGCGCCCCATTTAAATATTCCGGTAGGCGGGGCCACAGCAAAATCAGCTGTGCCTCCGCCGACCTGTCATTGGCCAATTGAGGCCATTGACAGGGTCATTTAACTAATTAATGGACCTGCCCGTCCAACCTTAAGGTTGTCGGACAGGTCGGGAGCCCCGGCGCGAATTAGAAAAAGCATCAAACCTCATCCACGGGCGGGATGAGGTTTCATGTAGGTTTTAAAAAATTTTATTAAAGTTTTTGTAAAAATTATGGACGTGTCCCAACTCGTGTGACAATATCACATGAGGGGACATGTCAGGAATTTTTTTTCTTTCCCTATTTTTCATTTTGTGACAGAACAGCCGATCTCCCTGAGGCTGCACTTAGCCTCAGGGAGATGAGTGCGTTCTTTTGTGCTCATGCGCGAAAGAGCGCACTCTCGATTTTGGGATTTCCCCCCCCCCCACCCGCACAGGAAGCACACAGCGCTTCCATGTGGACGTCACGCTGGGCGGGCCTTAATTGGCCCTCCCACATAAAATGGTGGCGTGGGCACTGATCGGAAGCGCGCCTGTGCACGCCCGCCTTTCAACTTCGCCCCTGATGGGGGGGGAAATCCTGCCCATGGATCTCAGATTTCAAATGATTAATTGAGCTAGCACCTACTGCTCTACACTTCTACCATCCTTTGTGTGACAAAGTGTTTCCTAACTTCTCTCCTGAGTGGCCTGGCTTTGATTTTATGGTCATGTCCCCTTGTCCTGGACTCCCCCACAGGTGAATAAGGTTCTCTCTATCTACCCTATTAATTTTTTTTTCAAAATCCTAAAAACTTTAATCAAATCAGCCCTTAAGCATCTATATTCCTGGGAATACAACCTTGGCCTATGTAATCTCTCCTCATAAACTCACCCTTAGGCAGCTCTCAATAACCAGTAGACTACTTCCTTAATTGGAGTCAGTTACAGGGAAATCAATCACTAAACTGACTTGGGTGGTTCCATTTTTCATTGGATGAAAATGGGTTGAGATGCATTTTAAGTCTTTCCAAAAATTTCAGAACTTTTGTCACCTGTACTCATGTTCCCCTTTAATTGCCTTCATCCCTTTAGATTTTACTTAAATGTTCCTTTTCCTAGTGCATACCTGGACATTTTGTGGAATTCTGATGGTGTGCTCACAATGGAACATTAGATGCCAATTCCTCGCTTTTAGTCAAAACAGCGGAGTTGCATTCAACTTTGAAGAGAAATCAGATTGGGTGTAGATTATAATAGGCCTTTAATCCACTTGTACCGCGTTTGAAACAACACAAAAGTTATAATTCACCCCCCCCAGCACATTTCTATCCATTTGGGTTCAAGTTACTCCACTCTCTCAGAAATCCTAGGCTGGGATATCTTTATTTTCTGATCAAATTTAGCAACGGCAATCAGATTTAATGCTGGGTGCTTCAGGAATGCAACTTGAAATTAACAAATCAACTTTCCAAACTTCCTGAGCAAACAACAATTAAACTATGATTGACATGAGCTTCTCTGTACTTAACAAAAAGGACATGGCTCCACATTAGCTCTAGAATATTACATTACGAATTACATTGTTTAACATTCCGGCCTTTATCCATGAGCAATGCCACAGGAGATATTCAGTAAAACACACACGTGCTGAACTTTTCCTTCAGCCGGCGGGTTTAACTAACCAGTGTGACTCCACTGTCCCACTCCAGAGACGTCAGTGTAAAAATCTAGGCTGGCACACCCAGTACAGAATAGATTGAGCCCTGCATCATGTTGGAGTTGTCGTCTTTCAGATGAGGTGTTAAACTAAGGCCCCATCCATCCTCTCGGGTGGATATAAAAGATCGATGCCACTAATTTGAAGAAGAGCAGGGGAGATCTTCCTGGTGTCCTGGCCAATAGTTAGATCTGAACCAACATCACTGGGGCAAGTTATCTGGTCATTCTCCTATTGCTGTTTGTAGGAGCTTGCTGTGCACAAATTGGCTGCCATGTCTCCCCACATTAAAGCAGTTTCTACACCTCAAGAGTATTTCATTGACAATAAATGCAGGCCCTCCTTTTAACTTGGCAGAATAAACCGTGCAAAAGGAGTGAGATGAGGATTTTTAAAAATGTGGCGAATTGCAACAATCTGGAATTCACTGAGCGACAGGGCAGTGTGGGCAGAATGAGGAATAACTTTCAAAAGGAGATGTGGATATATACTTTAAATGGAAATATTTGCAGGGCTATGGGGAAGGAGCAGGGAAGTGGAACTTTCAGAAAGTAGGCACAGGAATGATAGGCCGAATGGCCTCCTTCTGTAATATTCTATACGAAGTACAATGAGCTACGGAGGCTGGGCCCAAATAATATCACATGATGGCGATGATATCAAATGAAGTTTTTCCAGTTTGTGCATTGCAACCTTGAAAATGCTGGCAGGGGCCCCAGTCCAGAAGTCCCGCCCTCAAACTCAGCCTCTGCCATTTTTGGAGGGGCAGATGAGAATGAGGGAAGGTAATAAATCACACATCTGTGCTGTCCAGAGGCAGCAGCACATATATATCAGCAGCTGCCTCTACTCATGTGTGAATTTGGTGAGGTAGGTGCCTAAAACCCAAAGTGCCCAGGCTAGAGCTGGTAGGAGCTGGTCTGAACCTCGTGGATTGGTTTGGATAGCTGGGGTACCCTTTTGAAATGGGAAAGTGCCCCTTTGGATATGGTCCCAGGATGCTGTTGGGAAAGATAAGCCACCCTTTGAGAGAGATCAGGGCCTTGCATTTCTATAGCCCTTTTCACACATTTCCGGGATGTGGGCGTCACTGGCTGGGCCAGCATTTATTGTCCATCCCTTGAGAAGGTGGTGGTGAGCTGCCTTCTTGAACCGCTGCAGTCCATGTGGTGTAGGTACACCTACAGTGCTGTTAGGGAGGGAGTTCCAGGATTTTGACCCAGCGACAGTGAAGGAACAGTGATATATTTCCAAGTCAGAATGGTGAGTGACTTGGAGGGGAACTTCGAGCTGGTGGTTCCCATCTATCTGGTGCCCTTGTCCTTCTAAATGGTGGCGATCAAGGGTTTGGAAGGTGCTGTTGAAAGAGCCTTGGTGAGTTGCTGCAGAGCATCTTGTAGATGGTACACACTGCTGCTATTGTGTGTCAGTGGTGGAGGGAGTGAATGTTTGTGGATGGGGTGCCAATCAAGTGGACTGCTTTTTCCTGGATGGTGTTAAGCTCCTTGAGTGTTGTGGGAGCTGCACTCATCCAGGCAAGTGGGGAGCATTCCATCACACTCCCGACTTGTGCCTTGTAGATGGTGGACAGGCTTTGGGGAGTCAGGAGGTGAGTTACTCGCCGCAGGATTCCTAGCCTCTGACCTGCTCTTGTAGCCACAGTATTTATATGGCTAGTCCAGTTCAGTTTCTGGTCAATGGGAACACCAGGATGTTGATCATGGGGGATTCAGTGATGGTAATGCCATTGAATGTCAAGGGGCAATGGTTAGATTCTGTCTTGTTGGGGATGGCCATTGCCTGACACTTGTGTGGCGCGAATGTTATTTGCCACTTGTCAGCCCACCTTTGGGATAAGAACACCTTCGTTCTAGAACAATTTCTTTTAATGCCAGTTGAAGTATGGCTGCAAAAGGTATCTACAAAAGGTCACTGGAGGAATGGTGCAATACCTTTATAAAGAAAATCATATTCCAATCAATTAAAAACGTCAGCTTTCCCTTTGAAAGTGTTTGATTTGAAAGACTGTTTGTTTCAGTGCTGATTCTTGGTGTTGACAATGCACAGTAGGGAACTGCAGTAAAAAGCAGCACGCTACTTTCAAAAATAATCTAATCATTTGGTAATTTAGCTGTCATTCTTATGCCAGAAAAGGAGCTCAGAAATATTTCTTTTGCTGGATACAGATCCTCACATATTTATGGCGCTTGTTTGTCTTTTGTGCAATTGAAAAAAAAGACCTTTTCTTGCACATTTTGCAACTAGCAATCAGACCAGGAGAAGCACACCACAACCGTTAGTAACCTTTGTTGAATGAAGGGAATCTTTCAGTCTGTGCGCTCAATTGCTATGCGTGTCGAAACCAACACTAACACTAATTAGGTGGCACTGCTACATACAGCTCTTTCAGCTGTTCTGTTTACTAAGGAGGGCCAACTCCTGGAGAGTATTGCTGGAGATTTCATCACATGATTACCCGCCCACACGCTTCCTGCCATTGGCTGTCTGACAAGTAAATCCTCCTGGTAATTGGTTACTCATGGTGGCACACAATACCCACAATACTCTGTTCTATCTGCCATCTTGTTTTGCCTGTTCAAATGGTCAAGTGTCACTGTTTCACTGAATCCAGAGAGATTGTTTTCCCTTAATTATCACCCTTAGGAGTATCTGGGTGACTGATCTTTCTTTTTGGAAGGTTCCAGGTCAATCTAGAGGTGTGGGCGGTGCTTGGCATCCTAATTACGATGCCATTATCCTCTAGGATGACTGTGATCCACCTGCAAAGGGAAGGTCGACTGCACGCTAGAACGCAGGTCTGGCCTATTCCTCACGCCTGCGCGAGGGCAATCACCCAAGCCATCTTTCGCTTTATCTGGAGGTCGAAAATGGATCGTGTCCGCAGGGACGCGATGTACAAGCCTCTAGATAAAGGGGGGAAAAAATGTGCCCAACATCGCCCTCATCCTGATGGCCACCTTTGTGTGTGGCTGCACCAAGCTGTGCATAGACCCTCGGTACGCAAACACCAAGTGTCACTACGTGCTGAGGTTTTACCTGTCCCCGGTGTTGCGAAGGATGGGTCTGGCCACGCTGCCGCGGAACGCTCCAAGTAGTTGGACCGTGCCGTACCACCTGTCCCTCGTGGAAAGATTTATGCAGAGAAACACCCTTGACCACAAGTCCATCAGGCAGTGGTCGGCACGTAACGTCCCAAAGGCCCTGAGGGAAAAGGAGAGGGTGGACCCTGTGGGATGGTTCCCCGAGCAGACTGTCAAAGTCATTTGGCAGAATGCCTCATCGTCAGAACTTGCCAACAAGTACCAAGATGTAGCTTGGCTGGTGGTGAGAAAGGTCCCCTCCCCATCAGATCCTTCCAACACGCCAGGAGTCTCACCCCCTCGGCACGTTGCCCTCGAGGTGGCTGTGGTGGGGACGAGACTGTTGTTCACCTCCTTGTGGATTGTGCCTTTGCAAAGAAGGTCTGGAGAGAGATGCAGTGGTTTCTGTCGAGGTTCATCCCGAGCAGTTCTGTGACACAGGACTCTGTGCTCTACGGGCTGTTCCCAGGGACACACAGTGAGACAAACATCACCTGCAGCTGGAGGATCATCAACTCAGTGAAAGATGCTCTTTGGTCTGCCCGAAACTTGTTGGTCTTCCAGCGCAAAGAGTTGTCCCCGACCGAGTGTTGCAGACTGGCACATTCCAAGGTCCAGGACTATGTGCTGAGTGACGCACTAAAGCTTGGGGCAGCTATTGTAAAGGCGCAATGGGGAAAGGTCACTGTCTAAGACCTTTCTGCCACAGTGCACCGAGGGACTGGGAAAGGTATAGACCCCTCGGGCTGTCCGGCTCACAATCAATGTATGCATTGAATAGTAAATGTATATTAATTGTATTGAAGCACCTCAGGGTGCAACATGATGTGGATAACTCCAGTACAATTGCACTGTCTAACTGTCATTGGCTATAATATTTTCAAAATTCCTTGGATTCTGGAAAATTTCCAGTGGATTGAAAAAATGCTAATATAATGCCCTTATTCAAAAAGGGGGGAAGGCAGAAAGTAGGAAACTATAGACCAGTTAGTTTAACGTCTGTCATTGGGAAATTGTTGGAATCCATTATTAAGGAAGTAGTAATGGGGCATTTGGAAAGTCAAAATGCAATCCATCAGAGACAGCATGGTTTTATGAAGAGTAAATCGTGTTTGACTAATTAGCTAGAGTTCTTTGAAGGTGTGACAAGCAAAGTGAATAATGGGGGATCCTGTAGATGTAGTATATCTGGACTTCCAGAAGGCTTTTGATAAGGTGCCGCACAAAAGATTAATACACAAGATAAGATCACACAGAGTTAGGGGTAATATATTATTAGCTTGGATAGAGGATTGGCTAACCAACAGAAAGCAGAGAGTCGGGATAAATGGGTCTTTTTCTGGATGGCAAGCTGTAACTAGTGGGGAGCCACAGGGTTCGGTCCTTGGGCCCCAACTATTTACAATCTATATTAATGACTTGAATTCAGGGATAGAAGGTACTATAGCTAAATTCGTAGATGACACCAAAATAGGTGGGAAAGTAAGTTGCAATGAAGAAATAAGAAATTTACAAATGGATATGGACAGGTTAGGTGAATGGGCCAAATGGGCTTCCAGTTCTGAAGAAGAGTTTCATACGGACTCGAAACGTTAACTCTGTCTTTCTCTCCACAGATGTTGTCAGACCTGCTGAGTTTTGCCAGCAATTTTTGTTTTTGTTTCAGATTTCCAGCATCCGCAGTATTTTGCTTTTGTCTTGAGTGGGGATTCTGATTTGGAGGAGCAGGGTCCCTGGAATTTATCAATCTCACACAGATAGTGCAGCACAGATGGCCAAGTGTTGAAGGATAGATTTGGAGCCTAATCTTTACACTAATATAATCTTTTATTTACAGAGGCACACATTGCAAACCCAATTAGAGTTCCAGTCTGCTCCTATATACGTAACTCTTTCGAGTTATCAACAGTCACAGATTGTAACTCTTTTGAGTACATTCACAGTTCTTCGTTTGCGGGAGTGGGACATGAACCCACAACCTTCTGATTCAAAGGCGAGGGTGCTATGAACTGAGCCACAGCTGACACCATGTAGGAGCACAAGTGAATCCCCAGTTAATGTCCTCCACCTGAATACAATTAAACGCTCAATTAATGCACAGTTAACACATGGTACCTGTGCGACCCTCTGAAAATAAGGCTGTTGAGTCCTGCATCTTTGCTTTTTGTCTATAACCCTGTCACCCTCAAGTATTGGTCCAACTCTCTTTTAAAATTATTTATGGAATCAGCTTCCACCACCTTTTCACTTCAAACCTTCCAGATTCTGACAACTCATGTGAAAAAAATTCTCCTTATCAACCCTCTCAATCTTTTTAAAATGATTGTGAATCTATATCCCCTGGTTATTGACGTATTCATCAGAGGGAATATTTTTTCTCTATCTTCTTTCAAAATCTCTCATCACAAGAATCTTTACAGCACAGGAGGAGGCCATTGAGCCCATTGCGTCTGCAAATGAGCAACTCACCGTTGAGTGCCATGCCCCCTCGCCCTTCTCCCCCTAACCCTGCACATTCTTCCTTTTCATCATCTTGAAATGCTGTATGAGTTCACAGCTTAACCTTCTCTGTTTCAAGGGGAACAGTCCAAACTTTTCTAACCTCTCCTCATAACTGAGATCACTCACCCCTGGTAACATCCTGGTAAAACCTCTTCTGGACTCGTTCGAAGGCCTTCACATTGTTTCTAAATCCGGTGTCCAGAAGTGGCCACAATACTGCAGCTGAGACCTAACCAATGATTTATAAAGCTCTAGAATGGTCTCTTTCATTCTGGTGATAGTGGAATAAGAGGGGCTGGCCAACTAAATGACACAATTGTACACCATTGGTAAATCGCCACAAACAGCAGTAAGAGTATCCTCGTCAAGTCTTTAAATTAGGGCATAAAGTGATCTAAAGTAACAATTAATGTTAATAGGAATATAAATGTCAACAGGAATAAAGTTGCAAACAATTATGCTGAAGCAGAGAAACAATCTACAGAACATAAAATGCTTTAGAAACACATTAAATAATTGAGGAAACTTTAATGAGCCTATTGGCCCTCGTTAATATAAACCGCCAAACATCTTCATTATGCAAATCAATTGTGTAGAAGATACATTTAATAGAGACTTACCAAACCTTGAAATTACTTAAAGTAAATCTTGTGTCAACCTTGAGAATAATGGAGGGAAAACAAAACAGCTTCCAGGGTTTGGATTTAAAGATAAATCTGGATTATCTTTCACAATTCACTGATACAGAACAATGAAGGTAAGAGCGGGGAAAAACTATCTTTAATTGGATTTAAATTAACTTTATTCACAATCTCTGGAATAGAGGCTAACCCAAAAAGTTTCAGAGTCAATTACCATCACATATCTGACAAACATCATGGCTCAACATTAGCTCATCAAAGGGCTTGCACACATTCAGTGTCAAATCTATATGCTATGGTTGCTGTTTGTGCCTAGCTTTTTGTCAATGGAATGTTAATCCTATTATCAAGATTAAAGATACACAGGTGAAGGGCATTGACTCATTAAGTACCATGAAGCTATTAATGTATATAATATTATTGGAAAATATTTTTCTTTTAAAATAGAGGTTGAGTCTGTGGTTGTGTCTTAATTGGATCAAAGACAGCTAGTCTGGGTGCTTTGGTGTGTACTAGTTTTGAGATGTAAGAGAGGTAGAGTGCATTTGCAATTTTTGAATAGAGTATTCAAGAAGGCGAGTGACATCTGGCACCTAGCTAGCAGAGACCAAGTAATATGTTTATATTATTAATAAAATTGGTACTATGAAAGGGGTTTTATTGTTAGAAGAGGCTGCTGGTACAATGAGAATTTACATTCAATGGGCTGTGCTAGGTATAACTTCAACAGTTTTCATGTGCGTAGAGCAGAGGCAATGTAAGATCAAAGTAGCTGTAAGCCTCCAACTGGCTCCACAGGAACCAAAGTGAAAGGAACCTCATTTTGAATTTGTACGGTGAAAATGCTTTCCCTGGTATCTGGTTAAGTCTATGGGTTGCTATTGCTTTAATGGAGATTAGTCTGAGGATTTGTTATAAATTATGATAGTAGTAATTTGTAGCCGTGTGTATGTGTGTGTGTGTTTAATGTGTTGTAACTTAACTAAATGTTTCAGTTAGTTTAATATAAAAACCTCTTGAGAGCTGGTGGCCTTATTCCTGAATTTAGAGTTGCATCTCAAACATACCACTTAAAATATAGGTTATGACGGTTGTTTAATGTTTCCCTCTGTGATTTTTAAATAACTCAGCTTTACCAAAAGGCTGTCTCATAACAAAATACATTTAAAAAATTGCTTTTTGGTTAGAGAGGAAACCAAATGTAATATGTAATATTATGTAATATTGCATTCTGTAAATAAATCTAGTATTAAGTAAAAATATTGCTGTCTGTTCTCCTACTTCACCATCTGGCTTTGGAATGATTTAACACATTGTAATCTTAAACTGTTTTACATCGTATTGACTTGGGGAATATCTACTGTAAAGAGTCAGGAAGATACAAAATCAAAGTATGCCTGTATATGGGTTGAATGGGCTCCAGTGATTAGCTGAGGGTACAGGATGTCATGGATATGAGGATGCCACATGGAGATGGGGTTATATAAAGAACTGGTGTAAAGGAGTAAGGACAGAACACGAGCAAGGAACAAATAGGTTTAACATGTGATTGTTTGACTGCCAAAAGATTAGGGTAATATCCATTGTTACTAGTGTGTAACTAGTTGTACTTGACCAGTAACATTATTGATGCCAGTGTATTGGTTGACTTCTTGAACTGATCTACAACACAACCAAAAACAGATCATCGGGTCATTTATCTCATTGCTGTTTATGGGAGCTTGCTATGTGCAAATTGGCTGCTGCATTACATTACAACAATAACTACACTTCAAAAATACTCCACTGATTGTGAAAGGATATGGAGTGTGAAAGGTGCTATGTAAATTGTCACTTTATCTATTGATAGGCTGATTCTTAATTGGATACAGACATCATAGCATGAATGTGACAGCACACTCCTCATTCTGTTAATTCACCTTTTAGCCTTATCATTTCTCAATGCTGAAATTCAATCAAACCCCTGCTCTCTTTTGCGGCTTGTACAGTTCATCAATGGTTTTCACCTCAACATAGTAAAGCATCCCACGGCACTTCACATGAGCATTATCAAACAGAATTTGGCATTGGGACAGATTAAGATAGGTGACCAAAAAACTAGGTCATAGAGGTGGGTTTTAAAGAGCGGTTTAAAGGAAGAAAGAGAGGCAGAGGGGTTTAGGGAAGGAATTCCAGATCCCAGGCAGCTGAAAAGACAACTGCCAATGGTGGAGTGATTAAAACTGGGAGGTGCGCAAGAAGCCAGAATCAGAAGATGCAGAGATCTCGAAGGATTATAGGATTGGAGGAGGTGATGGAGATGGGGAGCGGGTGAGGCCATAAAAGGGTTTGAGCATAAGGGAGAGAATCTTAAACTCAGGGCATTTGGGGACTGGGAGCCCATGTAGGTCAGAGGACACAGAGGTGATCGGTGAACAGGACTTGGTTTGAGGCAGCAGAGTTTTTGATGATTCCACTATGTGGGATTTATCTGCTCAACTGGTTCCTTCCAAAGTTGGATCTTTAAATCTGATAAGTTCTCAGAACTCTAAAGTTAAGACTCGCTAGTCAGGAGTTCCTTTTAACATTCACATTCTAATTTAGGGGATTGGAATCCCAATCCTACATAGAAACTTGACTGAAAAGTACTGGCGAGTTCTCTGCTCCTGTCAGGCCCCAACAGGCTAACTGTTTGTGTGTCCCACTAGACTTTACACCATCAGATCTTGGATTAAGTCCATGCTTGTTGCTGCACATAACATTTCCAAATTTAACTTACACTCAGCGAGAGGCCTTCTGGTGCCACTGCTGAGAAATAGAGTCTACATTTGATTGGTTGATGTTTCCAAAGATTCTCTGCTCCTAACACTTCCCCTCATCAGAACTGACTGATTAACATCTGGTGGGATGGCCAAATTTAAAATCATCCTTTAATAAGGGCCTTTGCACAGTAAGAGCGACAGAATTGATCATGAGTTTACGAATAAAGTGACTGTTTCACTAAATGAACTGGAAGCATATTGTTGGATGGTTACTTAGAGAAACACTTGACTTTCGATCTCTGGTTCACAATCTTTCCCCCACTGGGGATTTTCCTCACCTCATGTCTGGGTCTGTTGTAGACTCATTGATAGAGATTGATCACTGTGATTGGTCAATAACTCCAATCTCATTGTATCATGTGACTATCAGGATGGTAGAAGGTCTGCAGGATGGACCTTGGCTTTTGCTTTCCATCTTGTAATTTCCCATGGTCTTTTTCTGTTCTGTGAATCTTTTGCCGTTTTTGCAAGATTGTGAGCAGATTTTAAAATAAATTTCAGGCATTGAGCCTCCCCCTTAGGAAGGACATGTCAAGGATTTGGTGCGAATGTATACAGGTTCCTCAGGACCTCCATCCAATGATCGATGTGCCATCCATCCTCATGAGGATGAGTCTGATTGTGCCCGTGTGAGTTTCTCCAGTTTTTATATCAGCCGTTCTTACCTGAGGGACATTGCCAGGTTATGGGCTGCTTTATGGAGTGGAACAAAGGTGCAGGAGTGCTCATCCCGACTTCACCGAACTGATGAAAACTATTGGCATCCTAAACTCATCTCACTTCTCTCCATCCTGATTGTCTCCCCCTTCCCACTTTTCTCCCTCCCAATTGCTTCTCCTGCTCTCCCACCCGAGGGTCACTGCAATTCAAAATTGAAATCCTCTTCACTAGCGAGCTTTTTTTTTCTAGTTTCTTCATGGGATGTGGGCATCACTGGCTAGGCCAGCACTTATTGCCCACCTCTAACTGCCTTTGAGAAGGGGAAGCCCAGTGCCTGCACTTTGCCATGCTCACGTAAATGGGACCAGAGGACCAATATCGGGTATGGCAAGGGATCTACCTGTTTTGGCACAAGGGATTGATTTCTGTGCCTCGCCACTGGCACCAACCAATCTCTAGCCCCATAGGTTAATCTGCTTCAAACAGGTTTTATTGGCTCCAGCTATTTTTGCAACAGCTTTACAGATTGTGATGTAATCATTCTTCCTTAAAATAAATGAGAATGCAAATGAAATAACTGAAGGTGGTTATGAATGAAATAAGAAGTGAATGATAACAGATGGTATTGACAGATTCCTGTTGGGAAATGTTCAGTTCGTGGAAACCTTAGCAATTCTCTCTTACACGCTTACACCTTTCATTTTTGTTCACAGGATGTTGGCTTCGCTGGCCGGGACAGCATTTATTGCCCATCCCTAGTTGCCCTTGAGAAGGTGGTGGTGAGCTGCCTTCTTGAACTGCTGCAGTCCATGTGGTGTGGGTACACCCACAGTGCTGTTAGGGAGGGAGTTCCAGGATTTTGACCCAGCAACAGTGAAGGAACGGCGATATATTTCCAAGTCAGGATGGTGAGTGACTTGGAGGGGAGCTTGCAGGTGGTGGTGATCCTATGTATCTGCTGCCCTTGTCTTTCAAGGTGGTAGAGGTTGTGGGTGTGTCGCTGCAGTGCATCTTGAGGATGGTACACACTCTGCTGCTAGTGTGCATCAGTGGTGGAGGTAAAGGTCCTTTCTGACAACAAGCTAAGCAATGCATTTCTTCATCTCCAATTCGTGTCTTTTAACGTTTTAATAACTCCCAATGATGTTCCTTCAATGGCTTGTCTTCATGTTGCTCAAACAAAATTTCTGCTAGGCATTTCAGTGATCTATCTCAGACTTCTAATAATCTGCTGGAAAATTCTAACCGGTAGGTTTGGTCCTTTCCAGTAGATTCCCCTGGCTTCATTTAGTTGTGTGTTTGGGTGCTGAGTGGATTGGGGTGAGGTAGGTTGACTAATTGGCTGGGGAAAGTAGCATTGGGACTGGTGAGTGGAACAGTTGGAACAAGCAGGAGCTGTATTGAAATGCAAAACCCAGATTGAATCTGGAATGGAGAGTTTTGAGCTACCTGGAAATTTGAAGCAGTAAGCCTATTGGCTTGAGGAGGGTAGAGGTGCAGCTGAGAAGTGGAAGTATTCCTAGGGCTGAGTAAAGAAGTAAGAGAAAAAGACTGGGTATTTCTATAGCGACCTTATCAACCTCAGGGTGCCTCAAAGTGAGCTTCAGCTAATTTTTGTAGTGTAGTCACTGTTGTAATCTTGGAAACACTACAATCAAGTTGCGCACAGCAAGCTCCCACTAACAGCAACATGAGAATGACCAGATAACCTGTTTTAGTGGTGTTAATTGATGGCTGAATTTTAGCCCAGGAAACCAGGGAAATTCTCCTGTTCTCCATCAAAACAGCCTCTTGGGATCTTTTGTGGCCATCTGAGAGGTGTGGTGAAGCCAGGATAACATACACTAGGCAGGGGGAAAAGACTGAATAGTTTCCACATTCACTGTCTCAGACGTATCCTCAGTACCTCTCGGCAGGACCGGGTCACCAACTCAGAGGTCCTGGTGCATGTTAATTCCATCAGCAGACACCCATTGCTCAGCCAACAACGTCTGCACTGGTTTGGGCAGGCTGATCAGATGGATGATGGCCGTATACCCAAAGACATTCCGTTGGTGAACTGATCATTGGGTCACGAGCCCCTGGGTGTCCATGTCCCTGCTGCAAAGACACCTGCAAGCAAGCTATGAAGATGGTGGATACTGACAGTGCCGACCGGGAGACAGCCGCTGACGGCTGTGACCTCTGGAGGCTGACTGTTTGGAGGGGCATCGGAAGAGGCGAGCAGAAATGAAAAGCTCAGCTGGCCGAGAAGAGGGCCCAGAGAAAACAGAGGCCAGCGAATGGTGCACCTTCTCATCCACTGTCCTCCTCTGCAGTAAATGTGGCAGAGACTGCCCTGGCAGGGTGGGGCTCCTGAGTCATACCAGGCGATACTTAACACAGAGCTGATCATCACGGCACCAACTATCTCCTTACGAGGCAGAAGGCTGCCGCAAACCTAAGAGTTGAGGTGGGGTCTCAGTTTAACACAAAATTTGGATGGTGGCTCCTCTGGCAGTGCAGCCCTCCCTCAGTACTGCACTGAGAGTGTCAGCCTAGGTTTTCTACTCAGGTCTCTGGAGCAAGAACTTGAACCCACAAGCTTCTAACTTAGAGGTGAGAGTGCTACCAACTCTCAACTACCAACATGGCAGAGCCATGACTGACACTGCTGTACAGGTCTGGAATCCGCATTATAGGAAGGATGTGATGGCACTAGAGAGAGTGCAGAGGAGATTTACCAGGATGTTGCCTGGGCTGGAGAGTTTTAGTTATGAGGAGAGATTGGAAAGACTGGGGTTATTTTCCCTGGAGCAGAGGAGATTGAGGGGGGACATGATTGAGGTGTATAAAATTATGAGGGGCATAGATAGGGTAGACAGGAAGGAACTTTTCCCCTTGGTGGAGGGATCAATAACCAGGGGGCATAGATTTAAGGTAAGGGGCAGGAGGTTTAGAGGGGATGTGAGGAAGAATTTTTTCACCCAGAGGGTGGTGGGAATCTGGAAGTCACTGCCTGAAAGGGAGGTAGAGGCAGAAACCCTCATAACATTGAAGAAGTATTTGGATGTGCACTTGCGATGCCAAGGCATACAAGGCTATGGGCCTAGTGCTGGAAAATGGGATTAGAATGATTGGATACTTGTTTGACTGGTGCAGACTTGATGGGCTGAAGGGTCTTTTTCTGTGCTGTAGACCCCTATGACTCTATGGGAAGAATTTTCCGGTCAATGAGCGGGGGCAGGGCCGACGCACAACATGATGTGGGGTGAGGTCGGGCGGGCGTCTTGATGCCACCACGTGTCATTTAGAGTTTCAGTTTGGCGGCCTATTAAGGCCATTTAAAACCTAATTAAATCAAATAGCCGAGCTTCCCGTCCTACCTTCAGGTAGTTGGGCAGGTGAAGAGTCCAGGCGGCCTTCGCATTTTTCATGAAACCCTATCCACGGGCGGGATGAAGTGGTTTTAAAATCTAATAAAAATTTGTACATTTATTCTTTGACATGTCCCAGGCCGTGTGATAGTGTCACATGAGGGGACATGTTTGAAAAGTGTTAAAAACCTTTATTTAAAACTTTAGCACTGAAACAAATCTCCCTGAGGCACCTCCGTGCCTCGGGGAGATCTCAGCGCAGGGAACCTCTCAGGGAATCCACCCCACCTGCCCAAGGAGCTCTCATCGCTTCCAGGTGAGCGTCACGCTGGGCGGGCCTTAATTGGCCTGCCCATGTAAAATGGTGGCACGACCCCTGATCAGGGGCGCCTATCGGAGGTGCGCCCGCTCGCGCACTGCCTCCCCAGCTGGGGGAAAATTTCTCCCCATGACTACGACGCTATGACTGCTCACAGCTTGAATGTAGGCTGTTTAAAATGGCAGTGTTGGTTCTTTATAACATATTTCACTCCGATTGTATTAGTTTAATTCATTTGCTATAACTGATTTAATGTTGTTATTTTACAAATAATACTTTCTGTCCAGCAAGATGGTGGTTGTAATTTGCTTGACAAATTGCTCTAAGCAATTCCGGCTTTGCAGCACTTGTTTCCTGCTCATTGGTAGTTTTCTGTTTCTTGTGTGGTCACATTGCAGCCAATCAGCACTGTCCAATGGATATTTAATTGCTGTCTTTTTGGAACTAGTTAGAATTATGTTTGCTCAATGAGCACATTTGATGGAGAATGACACTTTCTTTGAATTTGATGGACAGGCATCAGATCCAAAGCCTTGCTTTATGGCCAGAGGTCATGGAAGGTGTACTCGAACTGTAAGTCTTGCTTTAATTACATCGATGGAATATAGAATTCAATTTCTGAGAGGTAAGAATGAGACACTTCCATGGTTAAGCATTGGTATTGTTTTGGCTTTTGATGTTTTTGGAGTATCCCTTAATGATAGCCATCACTGAGACATAGTTGAGGGAAGGGCAGGATTGGCAGCTCAACATTCCGGAATATAGAATCTTCAGGCGAGACGGGAGGGGGTAAAAGAGGAGGAGGCGTTGCATTCTTAGTTAAGGAGTCAGTTACTGCAGTTAGGAGAGATGATATCTTGGAGGGGGCATCGAATGAAGCTTTGTGGGTAGAGTTTAGGAATAAAAAAAAGGGCAGCCACATTGTTAGGTGTTTATTATAGACCCTCAGATAGTCAGTGGGAAATTGAGGAGCAAATATGTGCACAATTTGTGGAGGTGTGTAAAAACAATAACAATAGGGTAATTATATTAGGTAATTTCAACTTTCCCAACATTAATTGAGATAGACATAGTGCTAAGGGCTTGGATGGAGTGGATTTCTTGAAATGTGTACAGGAGAACTTTTTAGGTCAATATGTAGAGGGTCCAACAAGGGACTGCGCAGTGCTGGACCTAATTCTGGGGAATGAACCTGGACAGGCATACCACAGGGATCTGTGCTCAGTCCCATATTATTTGTCATTTATATAAACGACATAGATGACTATGTGGGGGGCAGGATTAGTAAGTTTGTGGATGACACAAAGATTGGCCGGGTGGTTAATAGTGAGGTTGAGTGTCTTGGGCTACAGGAAGATATAGACGGGATGGTCAAATGGGCAGATAAGTGGCAGTTGGAATTTAACCCTGAAAAGTGTGAGGTGATACACTTTGGAAGGAGTAATTTGACAAGGAAGTATTCAATGAATGGCATGACACTAGGAAGTTCTGAGGAACAAAGGGACCTTGGCATGTGTGTCCATAGATCTCTGAAGGCAGATGGGCATGTTAGTGGGGTGGTGAAAAAGGCATATGGGACTCTTGCCTTTATCAATCGAGGCATAGATTACAAAAGTAGGGAGGTCATGATGGAGTTGTGTAGAACCTTGGTGAGGCCACAGCTGGAGTACTGTGAGCAGTTCTGGTCGCCACATTATAGGAAGGATGTGATTGCACTGGAGGGGGTGCAGAGGAGATTCACCAGGATGTTGCCTGGGATGAAACATTTAAGCTATGAAGAGAGGTTGGATAGACTTGGGTTGTTTTCGTTGAAGCAGAGAAGACTGAGGGGCGACCTGATTGAGGTGTACAAGATTGAGGGGCGTGGACAGGGTGCATAGGGAGCAGCTGTTCCCCTTAGTTGAAGGGTTCAGTCACAAGCGGGCATAAGTTCATAAGGTGAGGGGCAGGAGGTTTAGGGGGAATGTGAGGAAAAACCTTTTTTACCCAGAGGGTGGTGATGGTCTGGAATGTGCTGCCTGGGAGGGTGGTGGAGGTGGGTTGCCTCACATCCTTTATAAAGTACCTGGATGAGCACTTGGCACTTCATAACATTCAAGGCTATGAGCCAAGTGCTGGTAAATGGGATTAGGTAGGTAGGTCAGGTGTTTCTCATGTGTCGGTGCAGACTCGATGGGCCGAAGGACCTCTTCTGCACTGTGTGATTCTATGATTCTTAAACTGTTTGTTGTCACTATTAAGTGACATTTGTCTTTTAGGTATTGTATGGTGGAATTGCCTTGAAACAGCAATTAAGGAAGGACAATAGTGTCTAGTCGATTTGAGCTGTGTATTTCTGCATCTGTGCTACCACTGGGGAGCCTCACTTGCACTATCATGATCGAGAAGCACATGTGATGTCATTTAGTTCAATTGTTGGGTGTTTGATTATGTGAGTCTGTTCACTGTTCTTGAATGATTCATTCTGGGTGTGAACTCAGGTAAAAGTAAACAAAAGCTGCCGAAATAGCTGGAATCCTGAGCTGAAGCATGGAATAGACATTTTAAAGCATTGTAAATAAAATCTGTTACATCTGTAGAAACTAGTGTCAACACTGCACAACTCTGAGCTATAAAACATACAACAGCACACAAACATTAGACATTCTTCTGAATGATATTTAATCCATCATCACTAGAGGAGTTTAACTGGTCTTACAGAGAAACTTCAAAAACAGGTTCAGTAGTAGCATTCGACCCTTCAAGTCTGCTCCGCCATTCAATATGATCATGGCTGATCCTCTATTTGAACACCATACTCCCATGCTCTCCATATACCCCTTGACACCTTTAGCGTCCAGAAATCTATTTCCTTCTTAAATATATTTAGTGACTTGGCCTCCACAGCCTCTGTGGTAGAGAATTCCACAGGTTCACCACCCTCTTAGTGAGACATTTCTCCTCATCTCAGTCCTAAATGGTCTACCCTGTATCCTGAGACTGTGACCCCTTGTTCTAGACCCCCCCAGCCAGAGGAAATATCATCCCTGCATCCAGTCTGTCCACCCCTGTCAGAGTTTTATGTGTCAACGAGATCCCCTCTCACTGTTCTAAACTCCAGTGAATACTGGCCTAGTCGGCCCAATCTCTCCTAATACGACAATCCTGCCATCCCAGGAATCAGTCTGGTGAACATTTGCTGCACTCCCTCTATGGCAAGTATATCCTTTCCTAGGTAAAGAGACCAGAACTACACAATACACCAGGTGTGGTCTCACCAAGGCCCTGTACAGCTGCAGTAAGACATCCTTGCTCCTGTACTCAAGTCCTCTCGCAATGAAGGCCAACATACCATTTGTCATCTTAACTGCTTGCTGCACCTGCATGCTTGCTTTCAGTGATTGGTGTACAAGGACACCCAGGTCCCTTTGTACATTAGCATTTCCCAATCTATCACAATTTAAATAATACTCTGCTATTCTGTTTTTTTCTCCCAAAGTGAATAACTTCACGCTTATCCACGTTATGCTGCATCTGCCACGTATTTGCCCACTCGCTCAATCTGTTAAAATTGCCTTGAAGCCTCTTAACACCCTCCTCGTTGTTCACATTCCCACCTAGTTTCATGTTGTCAACAAACTTGGAAATATTACATTTGGTTCCCTCATCCAAATCATTGATATATATTGTGAATAGCTGGTGCCCAAGCACTGATCCCTGCGGTACCCCACTAGTCACTGCCTGCCACTCCGAAAAAGACCCATTTATTCCTACTCCCTGTTTCCTGTCTGCTAACCAATTCTCAATCCATGCCAATATATAACCCCCAACCCCATGTGTTTTAATTTTACACACTAACCTCTTATGTGGGACTTTATCAAAAGCTTTCTGAAAATCCAAATACACCACATCCACTGGTTCTCCCTTATCTATTCTGCTAGTTACATCCTCAAAAAACTCCCTTTCATAAATCCATGTTGATTCTAGCATTTTCCCTACTACTGATGCTAGGCTAACCGGTCTGTAATTCCCTGTTTTCTCTCTCCTTCCTTTTTTAAATAGTGGGGTTACATTTGCCACCCTCCAATCTGCCAGGACTGTTCCAGAATCTACATAATTTTGAAGATGTCAATTAACGCATCCACTATTTCCAAGGCCACCTCCTTTAGTACCCTGGGATGTAGATTATCAGGCCCTGAGGATTTATCAGCTTTCAGTCCATTAATTTCTCCAGCACTATTGTTTCAGTAATACTAATTTCCTTCAATTCCTCCTTCTCACTAGATCCTTGGTCCCCTAGTATTCCTGGGAAGTTATTTGTGTCTTCCTCTGTAAAGACAGAGCTAAAGTAGTTGTTTAATTGCTCTGCCATTTCCTTGTTTTCTATTATAAATTCTCCTGTTTCAGACTGTAAGGAACCTACATTTGTCTCCACTAATCTTTTTTCTTTTTACATACTTATAGAAGCTTTTACAGTCCGTATTCATGTTCCTTGCAAATTTACTCTCATACTCTATTTTTCCCCTCTTAATCAATCCCTTAGTCCTCCTTTTCTGAAATCTAAACTGCTCCCAATCCTCAGGCTTGCTACTTTTTCTAGCAACTATATATGACTCCTCGTAGGATCTAATGCTTTGCTCATATCACTGTTTGTAGGACCTTGTTATGTGCAAATTGACTTGCAGTTCCTGACACTTGAAAAGTAACTCATTAACTATGATGCACTTTGGGATGTCCTGAGGTCAGGAAAGGTGCTATATAAATGCAAGTCCTTTCTTAAAGGGGAAGAGGGAGGTATAGGATTTAGTGTGTTTCACTAGAAACAGAACCAATACAGATCCCAGTGCACCAATTGGAAAACAGTATCAAATGGCATTTACAAAGCCCTGGTTGTTATTATTAAGCACTTGCCATTAAAGTAACAACAGCAGATTGGTGCTAATAAGTTGTTTTTTTGAACAGGGCAGAAAGCTCTGAAAAACTGACGCTGTCAACTAATTCTGCTGGGGCAGTGCTTCTGGCTTTCTGCCCCTATCTGATGCCGACTGTAAGGACGCTGGCTGTGAAAAACTCACCCATTTGTCTAATGTTGTGGAGTGGAATTGGAAGGGGTGATTTCCAGACTGGCAGCTCTTAGCTTCTCCCAGGGGGAACACACATGAAATGCTCCAGTGTGCTGTGGCGCTAAAATAATGGGGTGCAATATATGGTGGGGTGGGGGCTGGGGTGCAAATGGCACACCTCCCCCCTCCCCCACATCAGTGTGGTTTACATGGGAGACACACCCGCTGGGGGGGTGAATAATTCAGCCCATGGTTGGAAGCTACTGTTTAGTGCTGAGGAAATTCCATTAGGTCCTTTGTCGTGGCCAAGTGATACCACCAGACCTGGCAAATCGCTGCTTTGGATTAGCTTTTTAATAATCGCTCGCTGTAAGGTTGCCAACAATAAATTGCATTTATTTAGCATCTTTAACATGGTGAAATGTCTGATGGTGCTTCACAGGAACAAAATTTGACACCGAGCTACATAAGGAGATATTAGCACAGGCGACCAAAAAGCTTGGTCAAAGAAGTAGGTTTTTTAAGGAATGTCATTAGAAGAAGGAGGTGGACAGGTTTACATTACAACAGTGACTACACCTTAAAAGTACATCATTGGCTGTAAAACACTTGAGATGCTCTGTGGTCATCTCAAAGTAAGTTTCCCTTTTTTCCTTTAGGAATTGAATTCCAGAGCTTAGTGTCCAGGCAGCTGAAACCAATGGTGGAGCGAATAAATCGAGGATGAGCACGAGGCCAGAATTGAAAGTGCGCAGAGACCTCGGAGGGTTGTGGGTCTGGAGGAGGTTACAGAGATAGGGAGGGGGGAGGTCATGGAGGGATTTGAAAACAAGAATGAGGTAGACACATTCCTGGAGGTTGAATCATGTAAAACTCACACCTCCAAACATCCTAATCCAGTCAAACAACCTTTGGTCCATCTTCAATATCTTCTTTTACAAAAGTCATCAAACAAAATGGGAAAAACAACCCTCCCAGTTATTTAATGTCCTGATCATTTTTCTTTTGGGAGTTTGGAAGATTAATCTCTTTTCTGGACAATCTTGGCAATTCAAGTGTACTGATGGCACAACTTATATATATATGAGAGAGTTTCTTTAAAGATATTACATAAAATTATGTTGCATTTTACAGACAGAAATAGACTATTCAGACCAGCATGTCTATAATTCTCCACATCAGCCTCCTCCCGCCTTTCAACATATCGGCCCATAACTGCCCAGCTCCCCAGCATCAGATTTTGTGGGGGGGCTCAAAAGTTGCATTGGAGAATATCCTCTGGCAAGTTCCCAGGTAAGGGTTTGCATGGCAATTGCCCAGACATGCACACTTCCTTCGGACAATGGCGCTGCGCTGGGAACCATTGCAAATGTCGGATGGTTCCGCCAAGGTTATACCAATAGTTACCCAGAAAACGTTTGAAGAATTAAAACCTCTTCTAACTTCTGAGTAAGTATTGTAAAGACCTGGACCGACCCCACGGGATCCTCTCCCACACCTCGACCCCCCCACCCCTCCCCCACACCTCGACCCCCCCCCCCACCCCTTCCCCACACCTCAACCGGCCCCCACCCCACACAGGACTCTACCCACCCGCCAACCCCCCCTGATCTCCAACAACCCCCACCCCATCTGACCTCTGATCCCCTGACCTCCGACAAACCCCCCCAATCCTCTCGACCTCTGACTCCCCCCCTTCCCCATGGGCTTCTGACCCTCCACCACCCTGACCATCATCCCCCCCCCAGCCCCTCCCCCACTCCCCCCCCACCCCCACACCCCCACCGCCGCGCCTCGGACCTCCGACTCCAACGCAGCCCTGCCCCGCCTTGAACACCCTCCGCCCACGACCCCCTGGACTTTGGACCCGCCCCCCACTACCCCCCGGTCCTATGAATCCTGCACCTCACGGCGACCGCCCCTCCTGCACCCCACGACCACCCCCCTCTGCACCTCTGACCACCCCTCCCTTGCGATCCCCATGGACCTCAAAACCCCTCCCACATGACCCCCTGGGCTTCTGACTAAACTCTGCCCCCAACCTCGGGCCCCACCACCACCACAACCCCCGCCGAACCTTGGACCCCCCCATGGAACTTCGACCCTCCCATCAGATCTCCAACCGACTCCCCCAACCCCTCCAGCCCTCCGCCGGAGCTACACTTCACTGGGGCCTGTGAGGAGCCTTTCGACGTAGGCCCCAAGCCGCTCCGGTGAACAGAAGCGTCAACGTAACTTTCAAGACCAGGTAAGTAGGCATTTATTTTTTCTGATTCCCGCGGGCCAGCGCTTTCCGATGTTAGTTAAAAGTTACGGCCCATCTTTCTCTCCATTTCTCCCTCATGTGTTTATCCAGCTTCCCTTTCAACACATTTGATATTATTCAACTGAACTGCTCCCTTTGGCAGTGAGTTCCATATTCTCACCACTTTCTGGGTGAAGAAAATTCACCTGAATTCCCAATTGGATTTATTAGTGGCTACCTTATACTGATGGCCCTGATTATCCAAATGATAAGATATCGGATCAGTTCTGGTATACTGCTGGTATACTGCTGCAAAACATTGATCCTTTCTGAGATATTTAGGACCTAAGTCAAAACTGAGAATTTCTTTTTAAGTGAAATCAACTAAGGTAGGGGAACTTGTGACGAATGAAACGTTTTTGTCTGACAATAGCAGTCGGTGAATTATCTGAATATTTCCATGTAAATTAAAATGTCAACCACAGCCCTGAAATTAACTAAAAAAGTTTGTGGCCCATTGAGCTGCTCAGATCATTGACTTTGTGGCAACCAGAGGTACAATCGCCAAGGCTCTGTATACAAAACGTCTCAGACACTCAACTGTGTGACACTGCCATTTATGGGAGCCTGCTGTGTACAAATTAGTCTGCTGCACTTTCCTACAAAGTATCATCTATGGCTCAATTGGCAGCACCCTTATCTCTGACTCATAAGGTTGTGTTCATGTCCCACCCCAGAGTCTTCAGCACATAATATTGGTGGAAGTATTGCACGGTCTTATGGCGGAACTCAAACTGCAGCTCCTGTCTGTCCTCTTAGGTGAATGCAAAAGGTCCTATTTTGAAGAAGATCAGGGCAGTTCTCCCCAGTGCCCTGAGTTAATATTTATCTCTAAACCAACATCACTAACACAGATGATCTGGCCATTATCTCAGTTATTTGTCAACCTTGCTGTGTGCAAATTGGCTGTTGCACTTCCTACATTACAATAGTGACTACACCTCATAATAATGCTGTAAAGTGTTCCCGAGGTTGTGAAGGGTGCTATGGAAATGCAAGTTGCTTCTTTCTCGTAACAAAGTGACCCAGCGCCCAGTTTCCCCTGGAGATGGGGTATGTATCATGATTTGTTTGGAACACAATGGCAAATAATGAAGTGAAGCAAAGAATCAAGATGCCTCAATTTCATGTTTCTTCTTCTTACGCAGCAGGATAATGACTCTGACATCAGGGTTGGCCCCCGTGAACTCTAGATATTTGATTAGCAGTTGATAACCAATTCAGTTCCAGTTTGATGTTTACAACTGCAGAGATAGAGGGTGGTTATTATCCCAGATAGATAATTACTTTCTGACAATGAATCAACCTTTGAAGGGACTGTAATACTAATAAACACGATAATGTTTTGCCAGACCACATTTTGTTTCCAATCAGGCCCTTGCAGTTCACTTATGTCACTTCCCAATCAGGATGCAGGAACTCATTACCGTGCAACTCTCAGCTCTTATCTGCATTTCCAATTCTAATCTGTCGTGATCTCCTCCAACACTACATCATGCGGGAGCTCCCACTATAATCTTTGTCACAGTACATGCACTGATGTAGGGATTGTCCAGACAGGAGCCTTGAGTAGGTGTCTTGTGCATGGGCTGTTTGAGCTGAATGACCTGTTCCTGGGCTGCATACACCCTATGCACTTACATTCATTTACCCAATTCTTTCATGTTTCTTTTTATGGAAAAAAAGGCTGATCTACAAGACTAGACGCATATCTCAAACACTGAGAATAACTACATATGGGAACTGTCCATCTCGAAAGAAAGGCTTACATTTATATAGTGCCTAACACAACCTCAGGGTAACTCAAAAGTGTTTTATGTGGCTTGTGTCAGGTGCAAGTGTTGACATTCTTTTGCAAGGAAATGGAACAAGGACTGATTGGCTCAGAATGCGCTGGAAGAATAACAGTGTGTGACTGAGGTTATTAATGTGTAAAACATCAAACAACAAGGAAGCAAGGAAAAAATACCCTGTGAGTTGTCACAGATTGCTGCATGATTCACACCACTCCAAGTGAAAACTTTATCTTTCCATGAATTTCATGATTTTTTTTTCATGATCTTGCTGCATTTGTACCTTAATTACCCATTAAACTCAATGCAGAAATTCAAGTCTAGTAATTAACAATGTAAACATCCTTTTGACAACGTGATCATTGTTATAATGATTATAGCCAATCATCCACTCTGGCCCAGAAAGTGAACAATTAAAAGTTCCATTCCTTCAGGTTGTGAATTATTATTGGACATTTTTAAAATGGCCAAATTTTAATATTCTTTTCTTATTTTTCATTTCTATATCTGATCTCTCTCTGTGTCTTCGTATCGTCTTTCTTTCCTTTCTTTGTTTCTCTTTCTGTGCCTGACCTGACATTGAGTTCACCTCCTTTTCGTTTCAGTCCTTTCAGCCTCACTGATGTGGAAACACCTGGCATTTGCCCCTGTTCATCAGGATCCAGATTCCCAATTTCTTTTCGTTGTATGGCCATCAATTCATACTCCCAGAAACTTGGTGGGCAAATGTTTGTTGAGCTGAAAGTAGACACTGTCAGATGTGCCACGATAGTAAAACCTGTTCTATTGTGTAATAAAAAAAAATCTACCTCCAAGATGCATCATTTACAAAATGCCAAACTATTCAAAAGAGCAAAAATAAAACAGATTTAGGCCGACTCAACGTTTGCACCTTTGATTTCTGAAATGAGAGTTTGCTTTTGCTCCAAGTTAGTACTTCACTGAAAAATTGACAATGGTGATATTATAAGCCATTAATAATCCAAGAGAATGTTAGTCAGATCACTCACATGAGTACAATAGCTGCTTCTATTTACAGTCGAGATCAGAGTTTCCTTTGAGAAACAGAATCTAAACATGACGGTTGTTACTGAATTGCTGTCGCACAATAGATCACAACACCAGCTGCTCAAACATATTTTCTGCTCGCAAAACTAATATCGGTGTATAATGGGGCATAAGACCCTATGGGGCTCAGGAGCTGAGTATCGTAAATCAGCTAAGGATACAGTGCTAGTTACAGGAGATTGCATCCATATCATTGTTGGGTAGTTCAGAAGATTAAATGTAAAATAAAAACATCTGCCGTCATGAAATAAGGATGATGTCTTATATAGAAAATGTAGAACCAATCAAAATATCAGTGACAGCAATTTTTAAAATTAAGGTAGGATTTCTGAACATAAAAAGTGGAAGATTGGCGGTGAATTATGTATAAATTAGGAGGGAAAAAAGCAAGTTAGAAGGGAAAGAAAGGTGCTATATAAATAAAAGTTCTTTCTCAATTTCAGGATGCCCAAAGAGCTTTACAGTCAATCAAGTACTTTTGCAGAGTAGTCACTGCTATAATATAGGAAACACGGCATCAATTTATATACAGAAAGCTCCCACAAACAGCAATATGATAAATGACAAGATAATCTACTTTCGATGTTATCTGAAGGATGAATATTGGCCCAGACACGAGAGGAACTCCTCAGCTCCTCTTCAGAATAGTGCCATGGGATCTTTTACTTTCACCTGAGATGGCAGATGGGGTTTCGGTTTAACGTCATATTTGAAAGACAGCAGTTCCAATACTGCAGCACTCCCTCAGTATTGCACGGGGAGTGTCAGGCTTGATTACGTGCTCAAATCTTTGGACCAGGGCTTGAACCCATGTCCTTCAGCCACCAGTGACAGGAGAGGATGCAAGGCTGATACAAGTGGTAGGAGTTGTCTGGGGCAAAAGGGGAACCTGAATGATAGCAAAATCAAAACTGTGCTGTTAGTATCTCTCCAACTCTCTCTGCCCTTTTGAACAACATCAATCCAGCTGATTATTAGGAAGGTGCTTATTGACCCCAAATGAATAGGCGTCAATGGGCCACTCTGTCACATTCCACTAGTCTGTGGGGGAGGAAAGGTTTTTCTCTCCTCTAATGGCTGGCTCTCTTGGATTGTGACATGACACACATGTACACATCCAAGGAAGCCAGCTGTTTAAATTGTCCTCCCACCCACTCCAGTTTTCAGCCAGTTGCAATTATTTAATCTTTTCCACACATCCATTTTCTTCATGATTACCATTATAATAAAAATAGGCAATTTTAATTACTATTTTCTGACACTTGGTGATGTGCAGACCAGTCATTTCACCTCCTTCCTGAACTACTGAACCCACAACTACCACATAATTGCATCACAGCATAGCAACTAGTTTCCAGAAACACCATATCCCGTACAAACCACATGGGCTGAACTGAAGGCAGGAGAGCACAATGTAACCCGTGTCTCAAAAAAGCCAAAAAAATACCGATCTACTCTTCAGTTTGCTGGCCCAGGCATGCTGGGCCGAATGGCCTCTTCCTCACTAGATCACGCATAGAATTAAATGGAACGTGCAGCACAGAAATAGGCCATTCAGCCCAACTGGTCCGTGCTGGTGTTCAGGCTCCTCCCACCCTACTCCATTTCACCCTATCAGCATAACCTACTGTCCCGGGAAATACTCAGCAGGTCAGCCAGCATCTGTGGAGAGAAACAGAGTTAAAGTTCCAGGTTAATGACGACCCAAGGGTGAATGCAGTGAGTGAACGATAGTTAAATAATGTAGTTTATGTGCATAGCGTCAATCCCAGTCACCTACAGCAGTGCGACTTTCAGGCACGACTGATGGGGAAAGTTAGTCAAACAGCTCCACTCTGGCCAGGTTTAGTGATATTTCTATATGCAACCTACTTTTTAAATTAATCCATGGGATGTTGGGATCTCCGGCAAGGCTGACTTTGTGTGCAGCTGTTCCCCCCATCTGAGCAAAGTTAAAAGTAGAAGCGTGGCACTGGGGGGGGGGGCGCTGGAGTTACATGTGGGTCAGACAAGGAAAGGGTGGCTGGTGTCCTTCCAACCGGTGAATCAATTAGGCTTTCGGAATAACTAATGGCCAGTTTTCCCATGTTTGTTTCAAAACTGATTGAAACTTTCAACTTGTCTGGTTGGGTTTTGAGCTCGCATTCACTGGACTGTTAGCCAAGGCTCCGAGAGTGCAAGCATGGCAGCATGGGTCACTACTCCATAATGCCCGACATACAGAAAGTCCAAACAAAACTGACGCTTTAAGTATTTCACAAATAAAGCCTCGTTGTTTCCAACACTGTGAGGGGTATTTCAAAGTCCCATCATCTTCCCGTTTCCCATGTACTAATCTTTAAAGATAATTGATTGAAAAACAAGTTTCAGTGGTAAGTATCTTATCAAACCATGTTTAGGGCTGACAGCTCATTTCATTTAATTAGGAAACCAGCTAGCACTAGGCTAGATCCACCGATTTCATTTCCATACTCCAGATCTAATATATTATTTTCAAATGCATCTCAGCCCTGAAATAATATCTGTTGATGTTACAAAAGCGAAAAGGCATTTTTTATGACTCACCATCTACCCTCTCAGATCAGATCATGATTTCAAATTAAATTTCTAATTTGCACAACTGAAGGTCGTGGGTTCAAGTCCTGCAGAGACTTGAGGTCAAAATCCGTATAAACACTCCCAGGACTGTACTGAGGGAGTGCTACACTGTCACAAGTGCTATCTTTTAGATGAGGGCTTAAACCAAGGCCCGCCTGCCCTCTCGGGTGGATTGAAAAGATCACATGGCAAGATCTTAAAGAACAACAGGGGACATATCCACTGTGTCCTAGCCAATATCACTAAAATGCAAAGGATCATTGCATTTGTGGGAGCTTGCTGTGCACAAATTGGCTGCTGCATTTCCAACATTACAACAGTGATTACACTTCATTGGCTGTAAAGCACTTTGGATGCTCTGAGATGGTGAAAGCTACGATGGACCAGCATTTGTTGACAAAGTAAGAGTGTGTAAATAACACGCACTGTTCATAATCTGAGCATTCTGAATTGCCACAATTTGCAAGATGATTTGTACTGCTCCATTGTTACCTTTAAGAAAATGGCACCTTGCGCACAATTACATCCCCCTCCCACCTGCCCCCCAGCCCCCGCATCACTCCCCACAAACTTCCCCCTTTACCCCACCCTGGTGATTTTCACCATGTTGCTGCATTAATTAACCATTAAAAATGCTGCAGGAAGTGGAGTCATCGACAATGTAAGTCTCCTGTTAGCAATGTGAAGATTGTGAATGATATGCTAATCAACCTTGCTGGCCCAGAAAGTGAACAATTAAAAATGTGGAGCCTAATCCTTCAGGGAGTGAACTTTTGTTGAAGTTTTTAAAACTAAAATCAAAAATCTTTACTTTTTAAAATTTCTTTTCATTTGCCTGTTTTCTCTCTCTTTCTTAATCCAGCCTTTGTCTCCCTCTCTTTCTTTCTCTTTCCATACCTGATTTGACTTTAAGTCACCTGACTGCCTTCTCCATCATTTCTCTGCTTCTTCCTCAATTCTTAAACCTCATTGGTTAAGGAGATAGACTCTTGGTCCTACCATTCAGGAGATCACAGATGCCCTGTTGCCCTCATCGCAATGTCATTAGCTCCCACTTCCTGCAAAGCACAAGGCTAAAAATGTTTGAGCTGATTGAGCTGAAACGTGAGGGGAAAACGTCTAACCTGATGGGGCACGCCGAAAAATACCCTGTGCAGGATTTTCAGTTCGGCGGGCGGGCGTGGCCAGTGGGTCCAAAATCGGCTGAGGAATGGACCTCCGATCGCGATTGGCCCCTGACCGCGGTTTCGCGCTGGCTGACCAATTAACGGCCAGTCAGCGTGAAGCATGTGCTGAAAGGCTCAGCTCTGCTGGAGGGGGGGGGTCGGGAGGAGGGCGGGCTCTGTCATAAGTGCGGATGCCGACCAGCGCAGAATGAAAGCTCCCTGAAGGCAGAGGGTTGCCTCGGAGAGCTGAAGAACTTAAAAGCGGTAAAGAAAGATTTTAAGATCCGGGAAAAAAAAACATCCAAGCATCAGAATCAGTCACCTGAACATATTCATGATGAAAATTCTGTCCCTGCATTATTTTTTAATTTAATAACGGAAACCTCATCCCGCCCTCGGATGAGGCTTCATCAAAAATGCAAAGTCGGCCTGGCAGATTCGCCCGTCCGCCGGCCGTAGGGTTGGACAGACCACGAAAAATGAGGGACAATTGGAACTTTTATGGGCTTAATTGGCCTCTTAATCGTCAGCAGGCGCGATTCAGACTTTCACGCGTGCCCACCGACCGAAATATTGCACAAGTGCTGGATGACGTTGGGACACTCAGCCGACGTCGTCAGGCGCTATTTTACCTCCGAACGGGTTGGGCCTCCATGCCGAGCTGAAAATTCTGCCCCCTAATCCAGCAAGAACTGGGCCAATACTAATCAATCAATATCAATCACAACCTGTCTTTCTTTCTTTACTTTCTCGTAAGAAGTCAATGAAAAGAAATGTAGGAACTTAAGCTATTAAGAGAATGAAATCATTAATTCGCACATGTTGAACAAGACATTGCAATGTTTGGTCTGTCAGTATCACCTCTCCAACATTGCTTGTCACCGTTCCTACATAGAATGGGGTTTGTTTATTCGCCAGAATATAAACGATAATCCGAGATGATGTACATGAACTCCATAATTAAAATATGAATTTAAATATGATGAATATAATGGATTATCTGAAACTCAATGTAATGCACAATAAATGAGATGCATTGATATATAAAAAAGCCTGAGAGGATTAAAACGGTTAGTTGAAAGGCAAGTGCTTAATATATTTGTACAGGTTTATTAATGGTCCCTATTCATGGTCTTAAATACTGTAATTAAAGAGCTGGTTAGTATTCAATTCACATTATATACTCAAATATCTGCAATTTGCATTATAAATCGGACTAACCTGGCTACAAAGAAAGCGTTTGCATATTGTATCCATGCAAATTAGGGTTAGCTAATGAAACTAAGTGTGGGAAAGAAATTATGGTAAACTAAGTGAGAAATAAATAAAAGCATTTTCAATTAATTTGAAGGAAATTAAAAAAGGAGGAATCAGCCATTGGTGGCACCTAACATGGCTGAAAATTATGGAGAATGTATCAAAAAGAAGGCAAATGTGGTTTCGTTCCAATAAGTCGCTTTTGAGATTAGGGTCAAGTAGAACTTGCTGCATGTCTACAAAGTAATGAGCTACAGAGGGTTAAATAAATAAAATGCAAGGACAGGTGTCAGACAATCAACCCCTCGAGCCTGTTCCAACGTTCAAGTAGATCCAGGCTGACCTGTATCTGAACTCCATTTATCCACCTTGGTTCCGTAACCCTTCATACCCTCACCAACAAAAGTCAACTGATCACAGTTTTGAAATTTTCGACTGACGTCACCTTGCCCCCCACACCGCACCCCCTCCCACAACACAGCCTCTTTTTGGGAGAGAGTCAGAGCCAGATTTACACTACGCTTTTAAATGAAGAAGATTGAACTGATTTATCACCTGAATGGCTGAGCACTAAGTTATGTCACTTTGTGACAGCTTCATCTGTTCTGATGTATGTTATTTGTGGTACATCATGCAATGACTTCTGGCCTGCTTCATGGGAACATGCGTCTGTGAATTGGACTTGGAGGTCAGCATCAGACCTGGGGATCAGGAAGGGGGAGCACAAAGGGTGAATAGATGCAAATGGAGGAAAGTTTAAGTGCCTGGATACTATAGAACATAGCAAAGGAATACGAAGGATTTTTGATGAAGGGCCAATAAAAGAAATGAAGGGTTCTTTATTTTGGAAAGATAGACAGAATGACAAAGGAGGAGGGGTAGCCCTGATAGTAAAAGATGATATGGGGACATTAGCAGAAAAGGTCTGGCCTCAGAAGATCATGAAGAATCAGTATGGGTTGAAATTAGGAATAGCAAGAGTCAAAAAACACCGGTGGAAGCAGTTTATAGGCCCCCTAACAGTAGTTATATTGTTGGGCAGAGCATTAAACAAGAAACTATTGGAGTTTGTAGCAAAGGCCATGTATTAATTGTAGGGGACTTTAATCTTCATATAGACTGAGGCAATCAAATTGTCAAGAGTGGTCTAGAAGGTAAGTTTGTAGAATGTTTTTGAGACAGTTTTTTTTGGAGCAACATGTTGTGGAACTGACTAGGCATAAAGCTATCTTAGATCTGGTGGGCAGAATTTTCTAGAAATGAGACTAGGTGGGGTAGTGAGCGATTTCAGCAGCGACTGACCTGCTGCCGGAATGGCGGGAACTCGCGCCCCATTCTGCACTTGAAGCCTCAATAATGCTGCAAAGGCCTGTATCACCCCTAATCACCCGGAGCATCGAGAGTTGATTTGTGTGGCCTCCGTCAGCTGGTGGGTTCACAGATGGCCTGTTGGTCTTTATTACAAGGGGATTGGAGTACAAGAATAAAGAATTCCTGCTATAACTGCACAGGGCTTTGGTGAGACCGCATCTGGAATATTGTGTGCAGTTTTGGTCTCCACATTTAAGAAAGGATATACTTACATCGGAAGCAGTACAATGAAGATTCACTAGATTGGTCCCTGTGATGAGAGGCTGAGTAAATTGGGTTTATATTCTCTGGAGTTTAGTAGAATGAGAGGCGATCTCATTGAAATGTACAAGATTCTGGAGGGGTTTGATAGGGTGAACACTGAGAGATTGTTTCCGCTGGTCGGGGAATCTAAAACGGGACACAGCCTCAGGATAAGGGGCCGATCATTTAGGACTGAGGTGAGGACACAACACTGGCATCTACCTGGCTACATGGAAAATTGCCCAGGTATGTCCTGTACACAAAGCAGGACAAATCCAACCCAGCCATATACCGCCCCATCGGTCTACTCTCGATCATAGGTAAAGTAATGGAAGGGGTCATCAACAGTGCTATCAAGCAGCACTTGCTTAGCAATAACCTGCTCATTGATGCCCAGTTTGGGTTCCGCCAGGGCCACTCAGCTCCTGACCTCATTAGAGACTTGGTTCAAACATGGACAAAAGAGCTGAACTCCCGAGGTAAGGTGAGAGTGACTGCCCTTGATATCAAGGCAGCATTTGCCAGAATGTGGCATCAAGGAGCCCTAGCAAAACGGGAGTCAATGGGACTCAGCGGGGAAACTCACGTAGGTTGGAGCCATACCTAGGACAAAGGAAGATGGCTGTGGTTGTTGGAGGTCAGTTATCTCAGCTCCAGGACATCACTGCATGAGTTCCTCATGGTAGTGTCCTCGGCCCAACCATCTTCAGCTGCTTCACCAATGACCTTCCTTCCATCATAAGGTCAGAAGTGGGGATGTTCACTGATGATTGCACAATGTTCAGCACCATTTGCGACTCCTCAGATACTGAAGCAGTCCATGTCCAAATACAGCAAGACCTGGACAATATCCAAGCTTGGGCTGACAAGTGGCAAGTAACATTCACACCACACAAGTGCCAGGAAATAACCATCTCCAATAAGAGAGAATCCAACCATTGCTCCTTGATGTTCAATGGCATTACCATCACTGAATCCCACCTATCAACATCCCGAGGGTTACTATTGACCAGAAACTGAACTGGACCAGTCATATAAACACTGTGGCTACAAGAGCAGGTCAGAGGCTAGGAATCATGCAACGAGTAACTTGCCAAAGCCTGTCCACCATCTACAAGGCACAAGTCGGGAGTGTGATTGAATGCTCCCCACTTGCCTGGATGAGTGCAGCTCCCACAATATTCAAGGAGCTTGACATCATCCAGGACAAAGCAGCCCGCTTGATTGGCACCACATCCACATTCACTCCCTCCACCACCGATGCACAGTAGCAGCAGTGTGTACCATCTACAAGATGCACTGCAGGAATTCACCAAGCCTCCTTATACAGCATCTTCCAAACCCATGACCAGTACCATCTAGAAGGACAAGGGAAGCAGATAGATGGGAACACCACCACCTGGACGTTCCCCTCCAAGTCACTCATCATCCTGACTTGGAAATATATCGCCATTCCTTCACTGTCGCTGGTCAAAATCCTGGAACTCCCTCCCTAACAGCACTGTGGGTGTACCTACACCACATGGACTGCAGCGGTTCAAGAAGGCAGCTCACCACCACCTTCTCAAGGGCAATTAGGGATGGGCAATAAATGCTGGCCCAGCCAGCGAAGCCCATATCCTGTGAATGAATAACAAAAAAGATTGCTTCATTCAAAGGGTTGTGAATCTTTGGAAATCTCTACCCCAAAGGGTTGTGGATGCTCCATCACTGAATATATTTAAGGCTGGGATAGACAGATTTTTGGTGTCAGGGAATTAAGGGATATGGGGAGTGAGCAGGAAAATGGGGTTGAAGCTAAAGATCAGCCTTGATCGTATTGAATGGTGGAGCACGCTCAAAAGGCTGTGTGATCTATCCCGCTCCTATTTCTTTTGTTCTTGTGCTCTGTGGAAAATTGTACTTTTGAAGGACTGCAATCCTCCAAACGTGGTAGCAGGAAGGTTGGTCCAATAGCAGTGCCCTGTCCCAAGCCAACTTGCCAAGCATCGAGGTGTTAATCACGCAAAACCAGATCCGCTGAGTGGGACATGTCATTTATAAGCAGAACACCAAACTCTCGAAGGAACTGTTCTACTCAGAACATGGTCACAGCAGGAGGCTCCCAGGAGGACAGTGGGAAAGCTTTAGGGCTGTCTTCAAAATCATCCCTGAAGAGTCAAACGTAGCTCCTGTGTAATGGGAGTCACTGGGTTGTGAGCAGCCAAAATGGAGAAGTTTACTTCGGGAAGGCAGTGAATACATCAAGAGACCTTGTTGGGAGCACACAGAGGTGAAGTTGAGGTTTCGGAGAGAACACACAAACCCCTAAACAACCCATCTACCTGACTCTTCAAGCTTCTCCTAGCACCCCCCCGCAATGTGGCAGAGTCTGCAGATCACACACTAGACTCAGAACCTTTCTCAGAACCATCGAACCAGAGTGGAAGCAAGTCATCCTCGGACCTGAGGGACTGCCAAAGAGGAGACTGTTGTAATGTAGGAAATACGGGAGCCAATATGTGCACAGCAAGCTCCCATAAACAGCCGTAAGATGATAACCAGACAATCTGTTCTAGTGATATTGATTGAGTGATAAATGTTGGTCAGAAATTTAGGAGGGTTCTTCTGATCTTCTTTGGAATAGTGTCGTAGGATCTTTTACATTGACCTGAGAGGACATCAGTTAAGGTCTCATCTGAAAACTAGCAGTTTGACAATGCAGCACTCCCTCAAGACTGCACTGGAAGTGTCAGCTTAGCTCAGTGTCAGTGGCTGTTAGTTGGCCCGTCAGCGTGAAATCACGGTCAGGGCCCGGTCGCGGGCGGTGGTCACTTTCACAGCCACTCCTGAGCCCGCCTGCCCCACCCGCCCAATGAGGGCAAAACTCACCCCTAAAGTTTGACATGTTGTCTTCAAATTGACTCTTCACAGACGCTTAACAAGAAAACACAGACTCTGCCAGAACAAATCACTATTTGGACAGTGAAATGGGAAGGACTTTGACAAGTTGAGTGTGCGTCCTACAAATGAATAAAGCTTGGTGTCGTCACAAAATCCTGACACTACCAGCAAAAGAGGAATTATCAATCTAATTACTGAGGCAATGGATAATGTAAAGTAAGACTTTCACAAGAATGTTGTTAAAATGCCTCACAGGAGGGCCAGCAATGAAAGCAGAGAGATAATGGAATTAGGGAAACATAATGATTTGGATCAAAAATTGGTTCCTAGCTTTGAAACAGAAGGTTATATAAATGAGCATTGTTAAAGCTGAGCAGGAGTAACCAGGGGAGCTCCACAGAGATCAATAAATGAGCCAAAAACAAAAAACTACTGCGGATGCTGGAAATCCAAAACAAGAACAGAATTACCTGGAAAAACTCAGCAGGTCTGGCAGCATCGGCGGAGAAGAAAAGAGTCGACGTTTCGAGTCCAATGACCCTTCAACAGAACTGAGTATAGTTAGGAGAGGGGTGAAATATAAGCTGGTTTAAGGTGGGGGGTGGCGGGGGGGGGGGGGGGGGGGGGGGGGGGGGGGCGGGGAGAGAGGGAAGTTGAGGGGGGGGTGGTTGTGGGGACAAGCAAGCAGTGATAGGAGCAGATAATCAAAAGATGTCACAGACAAAAGGATCAAAGAGGTGTTGAAGGTGGTGATATTATCCAAGAAAATGTGCTAATTAAGAATGGATGGCAGGACACTCAAGGTACAGCTCTATTGAATTCAACAACTTTAGATCTTAAACTCCCTCCCCCCATCCCCACCCCGTTTCTTCCCCCTCCCTTTTGTTTTTTTCAATAATTTATATAGATTTTTCTTTTCCCACCAATTTCCATTATTTTTAAATCTACAACTAATACCTTGTCAGTCTTTCCACCCCACCCCCACTAAAGCTGTACCTTGAGTGTCCTGCCATCCATTCTTAATTAGCACATTTTCTTAGATAATATCACCACCTTCAACACCTCTTTGATCCTTTTGTCTGTGACATCTTTTGATTATCTGCTCCTATCACTGCTTGCTTGTCCCTACAACCACCCCACCCTCAACTTCTCTCTCCCCCCACCACCGCCCCCCACCTTAAACCAGCTTATATTTCACCCCTCTCCTAACTATACTCAGTTCTGCTGAAGGGTCATGAGGACTCGAAACGTCGACTCTTTTCTTCTCCGCCGATGCTGCCAGACCTGCTGAGTTTTTCCAGGTAATTCTGTTTTTGTTTTCAATAAATGAGCCTCGGTTTGGAAGATTTTCTGATAAGCCACCTGGACGAGGGTGTTAAAAGTAGAACTGCTAAATTTGCTGATGGCAAAAACTGTCAAAGTTGGATAGGAGATGGAGATGTTATTCAAAGTGATATGGTGAGGAGGAGTATTCAAACTAGCAAACTTGATAAGTGCAAGGCAATGTATTTGAAAGAAGGACTTGTATTTATATAGCATCTTTCATGTTCTTAGGGCATCACTGAGTGCTTCACAGCTAATGAAATCCTCTGGAAGTGAAGTTACTGTTGTCCTGTAGGTGAGCATGGCAGCTAATTCTGCATACAGCCGAGTGCACAAACAGCCATAAGATAAATGATTATCTAAAGTGTTCCAAAGAAGAGTCATATTTGACTTGAAACGTTAAGTCTGTTTCTCTCTCCACAGACGCTGCCAGACCTGCTGAGGTTTATCAACATTTTCTGTTTTTACTTCAGATTTCCAGCATCCACAGTATTTTGCTTTTAGAAAAATAAATTTTGTTGGTTTTGTCACAGTTGGCTGAGGGAGAGTTATTTGCCAGGACACCTGAAGAGTTCTTTCATCTTTGAATGAGGTCCTGGAATGCTCTGGCATAAGGGACATGAGGAACTATCCACCATCTCAAACATTCACTCCCTCCACCACCGACACACAGTAGCAGCAGCGTGTACCATCTACAAAATGCACTGCAGCAACTCACCAAGGCTCCTTCCTAGCCCACACCATCAAAAGAGTGTAGGTGTCATTTATTTCATTCACTGTTTTTAGGACATTACAGTACAAGTTGTTTGTCTGATCTATCGACATTATAGCAGGTACTATACTTCAAGGGCAATATATTAGCAGTGAAACGTTTTGAGACATCCCAAGGATTTGAACGATACTGTCTAAGCGCTTATTTTCAGAAGTTCAGCTAATTGTTTTTCAGGTATCTCAGTTGGTAGCACTCTCTCTCTAGCCATCATTTTTGTACTCAAGTCGCACTCCAGATCTGGACTGCCACTCCTGGCGTCAATACTGAGAGAGTGCTAGACTGTCTTTTGGATGAGGTGTTAAGTGGAGGCAGTGTCTACCCTTTCAGTTGTACCTATAACGCTATTTCAAAGAAGAGCAGGGTTGCTAGGACAAGATTTATCCCTTCATGAATGTCACTAAAAAAAGAACAGATGGTTTTTTAAATTCATTCTCGGGATATGGGCTTTGCTGGCTGGACCACCATTTATTGCCCATCCCTAGCTGCCCTTGAGAAGGTGTGGTGAGCTGCCTTCTTGAACCGCTGCAGTCCATGTGGTGTAGGTACACCCACAGTGCTGTTAGGGAGTTCCAGGATTTTGACCCAGCGACAGTGAAGGAACGGTGATATATTTCCAAGTCAGGATGGTGAGTGGTTTGGAGTGGAAATTCCAGGTGGTGGTGTTCCCATGTATCTATTGTCCTTCCAGATGGTAGTGGTCATGTGCTTGGAAGGTGCTGTCAAAGGAGCCTTGGTGAGTTCCTGCAGTGCATCTTGTAGATGGTACACACGCTGCTGCTACTGTGAATCAGCGGTGGAGGAATGTTGGTGGATGGGGTGCCAATCAAGTGGGCTGCTTTATCTTGGATGGTGTTGAGTTTCTTGTGGGAGCTGCACTCATCCAGGCAAGTGGGGACTATTCCATCACTCTCCTGACTTGTGCCTTGTAGATGGTGGACAGGCTTTGGGGAGTCAGGAGGTGAGTTACTCACCACAGGATTCCTGGTCTCTGACCTGCTCTTTTAGCCACAGTATTTATATGGCTAGTCCAGTTCAGTTTCTGGTCAATGATAACCCCCAGGATGTTGATAGTGGAGGATTCAGCGATGGTAATGCCATTGAATTTCAAGAGGCAATGGTTAGATTCTCTCTTGTTGGAGATGGTCATTGCCTGGCACTTGTGTGGCGTGAATGGTACATGCCACTTGTCAGCCCAAGCCTGGATGTTGTCTAGGTCTTGCTGCATTTGGACATGGACTGCTTCAGTATCTGAGGAGTTGTGAATGGTGCTGAACATTGTGCAATCATCAGTGAACATCCCCACTTCTGACCTTATTATGGAAGGAAGGTCATTGATGAAGTAGCTGAAGATAGTTGGGCTGAGGACACTACCCTGAGGAACTCCTGCAGTGATGTGCTGGAACTGAGACCTCCAACAACCATAACCATCTTCCTTTGTACTAGGTATGACTCCAAACAGCAGAGAGTTTTCCCCCTGATTCCCATTGACTCCAGTTTTGCCAGGGCTCCTTGATGCCACACTCGGTCAAATGCTGCCTTGATGTCAAGGGCAGTCACTCTCACCTCACCTCGGGAGTTCAACTCTTTTGCCCACGTTTGGACTAAGGCTGTAATGAGGTCAGGAGCTGAGTGGCCCTGGCGGTACCCAACCTGGGCATCAGTGAGCAGGTTATTGCTAACCAAGTGCCACTTGGTAGCACTGTTGATGACCCCTTCCATTACTTTACTGATGATCGAGAGTAGACTGATGGGGCGGTAATTGGCTGGGTTGGATTTGTCCTGCTTTTTGTGTACAGGACATACCTGGGCAATTTTCCACATAGCTGGGTAGATGCCAGTGTTGTAGCTGTACTGGAACAGCTTGGCTATGGGTGTGGCAAGTTCTGGAGCACAAGTCTTCAGTACTATTGCTGGAATATTGTCAGGGCCCATAGCCATTGCAGTATCCAGTGCCTTCAGCTGTTTCTCAATATGGCATCTGTAATGGTGGGGACCTCTGGAGGAGGCCGAGGTGGATCATCCACCCGGCACTTCTGGCTGAAGATTGTTGTAATTGCTTTAGCCTTATCTTTTGCACTGATGTGCTGGGCTCCCTCATCAGATTTGTGGAGCCTCCTCCTCCAGTGATTTGTTTAATTGTCCACCACCATCACGACTGCATGTGGCAGGACTGCAGAACTTGGATCTGATCCGTTGGTTGTGGGATCGCTTAGCTCTGTCTATCACTTGCTGCTTATGCTGTTTGGCACGCAAGTAGTTCTGTTTTATAGCTCCACCAGGTGGACACCTCATTTTAAGGTATGTCTGGTGCTGCTCCTGGCATGCCCTCCTGCACCCTTCATTGAACCAGGGCCGATCCCCTGGCTTGATGATAATGGTAGAGTGGGAGATATGCTGGTCCATGAGGTTACACATTGTGTTCGAATACATTTCTGCTGCTGCTGATGGCCCACAGTACCTCATGGATGCCCAGTCTTGAGCTGTTAGATCTGCTCAAAACCTGTCCCATTTAGCACAGTGGTAGTGCCACACAACACGATGGAGGGTATCCTCAATGTGAAGGTGGGACTTTGTCTCCATAATGACTGGGCAGTGGTCACTCCTACCAATACTGTCATGGACAGATGCATCTGCGGCAGGCAGGTTGGTGAGGATGAGATCAAGAATGTTTTTCCTTCTTCTTGGTTCCCTCACCACCTGCCGTAGACCCAGTCTAACAGCCATGTCATTTAGGACTCAGCCAGTAGTGGTGCTACTGAGCCACCCTTGGTGATGGGCATTGAAGTCCCCCACCCAGAGTACATTCTGCGCCCTTGCCACCCTCAGTGCTTCCTCCAAGTGATGTTCAACATGGAGGAGCACTGATTCATCAGGGAGGGTGGTACATGGTAATCAGCAGGAGGTTTCCTTGCCCATGTTTGACCTGATACCATAAGGCTTCACAGGCTCCAGAGTCAATGTTAAGGACTCCCAGGACAACTCCCTCCTGACTGTATAGCACTGCGCCACCACCTCTGCTGGGTCTGTCCTGCTGGTGGGACAGGACATGCCCTGTGATGGTGATACCTGGGACCTGGGACATTATCTGTAAGGTATGATTCTGTGAGGATGACTATGTCAGGCCATTGCTTGACTAGTCTGTGAGACAGCTCCCCCAATTTTGGCACTTAGCCCCCAGATGTTAGTAAGGAGGATTTTGCAGGGTTGACAGGGCTGAGTTTGCCATTGTTGTTCCCAGTGGTCAATCCAGTTTCATTCCTTTTAGCGGTTTGACACATCCATGAGGCTTGCTAGACCATTTCACAAGACAGGTTGACCTTTATTGCAACCACATTGCTGTGGATTTGGAGTCAGAGGCAGGCCAGACCAGGTAAGAATGGCAGATTTCCTTCCCCAAGTGAACCAATCAACAATGATTTCATGGTCATCATTAGACTTTTAACTTGAATTTAAATTCAGCCATCTGCCATGAGTGGGATTCAAACCCAGGTACCCAGAGCATTACCCTGGGTCCCTGGATTACTAGTCCAGTGACAATACCATTATGCCACCGCCTCCCCTCAATCCAGAGCTAATCATTATCACATTGCTGTTTGTGGGAGCTTATGGTATGAAAACTGACTGATGTGTTCTTTTTATTCATTCATGGGATGTGGGCTTCGCTGGCTGGGCCAGCATTCATTGCCCATCCCTCGTTGCCCCTTGAGAAGGTGGTGATGAGCTGCCTTCTTGAACCGCTGCAGTCCATGGGGTGTAGGTACACCCACGGTGCTGTTAGGGAGGGAGCTCTTATGTTACAGCGGTGATTACACTTCAAAGCTATTTAATTGACTGAAGTGCTTTGGGACATTTTGAAGTCGTGTAAAGTGCTGTAGGATTCTAAATCGTTCTTTTCTTGGATGTTACTGGAAAAATCTACACAATAGATCACCCTTTGCCAGCTGGGTATTTAACTGAATAGAGTGATGACTCATTAGCTTTCTGATTGAGCATGGCACACGCAGTACACAGTCAAAAATGACACAGAGCCTATAATTTAAAATACAATAGAATTAGAGACAGACAGCAACACATGCAGTTCCAGCCGCTTTAACATTACATAAATACCAGTTTGGGTACAGGCACGACTGACAGTGAACAAAGACTAGGTGATGAATCATCAACACTTCAGCAAAAGCCCCTGCAATGTTCCAACCATTGTCCACTATTGTGCTGTGGGTCACCTTCACCTTCACATCCACTGAAGGAACTTTGAGAAAACAAGAAGGATGTGGTGGTTAAGTCTCTATTCAAATGGAAAATTCATTCCTGCAGCAAGTAGTTCTTTTCAAATCCAATTGCTTTGGACCTGAGGTTGGATTCTGAAGACTTCTTTCTGACAAACCATCTCAGTCCTGCATATATGCATTTATGTAGCATCTTTCACAACTCAGAACATCCCAAAATGCTTCACAGCCAATGAAGTGCTGGTTTAAAGTGTAACCAATGTCGCAAGGTAGGAAACATAAAATCCAATTTGCTCACAGCAAACTCCCACCTACAACAACGTGACAATGACCAAATCATCTGCTTTAGTGATGTTTGTTGAGAGATACATATTGGTCAGGATGTCAGGGAGAACTGCCCTGCTCTTTTTTAAATAGTGGCATGGGTTTTTTATGATGACCGAGGAGAGCAGAGACCACTACGATATAACATCCTAACTGAAAGGGGCAACTCCAACAAGGCAGCACTCCTTCAGTATTACACTGGAGTGTAAGTCTGGCTTATGTATTCAAGACTCTCGACTGGGAATTGAACAAATAACCTTCTATTCAGAGGCAAGTGTGTGGCCCACTGAGCTATGACTGACACCTAAAATTTCAACAGACTGATCTGGTATTTCCCAAAGCACACATTTTGCTTCCAACAAAATTAACTTCATTTGCACCCCAGGAAGGTATATTTTTAGTATGGAATGAGGATCCCTTAGTTTGTTTGTTGATTTAGTGATAATTAAAGAAATAGTATAGGAATCCTGAGGGAAAACAGGGTAAACTTTGCTCTTGTCATTATTAATAGGCTAGATGTGCTTTGAAGAGAGCAGAAGATGCCTTATAAAGCATCATATGTTGAGAATATTGGGGATGATCTGAATTTATCATTATTAATTTTCTCTGTCTGTTCCTTTCAAGCGTAAATCTCAGGTGAGGGGAACATAAGAATCTTCATCTCTCAAGTTTAGCAGATAGATTTTGCAAAGCAAATGAGCCTAATGAAACAGTAGTGCACGGTGGTAATTGTGACATGTTACGTAGAATTTTTGTATGAATAAAGTTTTCTACTAAGTTCTGTCACAAATACTTTCCCCTGTCAGGATACAGAGTTTCAGTTCATCATTCCAATCAGACAACAGCAACGTTTGTGGTCAGGAATTCTTTCTGAGCTGATTCCACTCTTCCAGCACTATAACTTCAGCATAAATCACAAACTGTGGTCTATTTTTTTTCTCTATTTTATGTGAAGCAATATTGCAGATGCTTCCTTCAATGAAAACAAGTATCTCTGTCCCTGCCATCCATTCCCTCAAGGGGCTAGATGCAAGGATAGAATTACATCAATCCAAAGTAGGAACAGGTGTTGGTTATTTGGTTCCTCAAGTCTCCTCAACCATTCAATAGGATCCTGGCTGATTGTGGTTAGCAGACAGGAAACAGAGAGTAGGAATAAATGGGTCCTGAGGTGTCAGCTGTGGCTCAGTTCATAGCACCCTCACCTTTGAATCAGAGGGTTGTGGGTTCATGTCCCACTCCCGGAAACCAAGAACTGTGATTGTACTCAAAAGAGTTGCAATCTGTGACTGCTGATGACTCGAAAGAATTTTTTTAAAAATGGGTCCTTTTCGGAGTGGCAGGCAGTGACTAGTGGGATAGCGCAGGGGTCAGTGCTTGGGCCCCAGCTATTCACAATATATATCAATGATTTGGATGAGGGAACCAAATGTAATATTTCCAAGTTTGCTGATGCACAAAACTTGGTGGGAATGCGAGTGATGAGGAGGGTGTCAAGAGACTTCAAGGTGATTTGGACAGTGGCAAATATATGGCAGATGCAGTATAACCTGGATAAGTGTGAAGTTATCCACTTTGGTAGGAAAACAGAATGGCAGAGTATTATTTAAATGGTGATAGATTGGGAAATGTTGATGTACAAAGGGACCTGCGTGTCCTTGTACACCAATCACTGAAAGCAAGCACGCAAGTACAGCAAGCAGTTAAGAAGGCAAATAGTATTCATTGCAAGAGTACAGGAGCAAGGATGTCTTACTGCAGCTATACAGGACCTTGGTGAGACCACACCTGGAGTATTGTGTGCAATTTTGGTCTCCAAGTGGTCACAGTCTGAGGATACGGGGTAGACCATTTAGGACTGAGATGAGGAGAAACCTCTTCACTCGGAAGGTGGTAAACCTATGGAATCCTCTACCACAGAAGGATAAGTCACTGAATATATTGAAGGAGGATATATTGAAGGAGGAAATAGATAGATAGATTTCTGGACTCTAAAGGTTCGAGTGTATGGGGAGAGCATGGGAGTATGGCGTTCAGGTAGAGGATCAGCCATGATCTTATTGAATGGGGGAGCAGGCTCGAACAGCCAAATGACCTACTCCTGCTCCTATTTTCTATGTTTCCAACTCCATTTTGCTCCCACCCTACCCCCCCAGACCTCCAATCCCCATAAATGGCTGCTCCATCATTCAGCAAGGTCATAGTTAATCTGTACTTCAATTCCATTTACTCATCTTTGTTCCACATCCCTCAATATCCTTACCCAACAACAATCTATTGATCTCAATCTTGAAACTTCCATTGACCTTTTGAGGAAACGAGTTCCAGGTTTCCAACAACCTCCATGTGAGAAAGTGCTTAGTGATTAAAATGCACCTCAGCTTTCTAAACTCAAGTGAATACAAGGCAGGTTTATGTTGGGGAAGACGATGGTGTAGTGGTATTGTCACTGGACTAGTAATCCAGAGACTCCCCCCCCATGTAATGCTCTGAGGACCTGGGTTTAAATCCCACCATGGTGGATGGTAGAATTTGAATTGTCGATTGTTGTAAAAATGCCCTTTAGGGAAGGGAATTTGCTGGTCTACATGTGACTCCAGGCCCACAGCAATGTGGTGGACTCTTGAATTTCCTATGAACAAGGGCAATTAGGGATGGGGCAATAAATGCTGGCCTAGCCAGCGATGCCCACATCCTTCTCTCAAAATTTAAGCCCTGGTATCATTCTGGTGAATTTGCACTGTCTCCTCCACAAGGATCATATATTATTCCTAAAGTTTGGTGTGTCCAGGGCTGAACACCGAGCTCTAATTGAGGCTCTGTGGAACTGAAATGTCACTTCTTCACGTTTAAATACCTGCCTGAATCTTCTGTATTGTAACTAATTAATCAGCTGCTGATTGTCCATTTCTTACACCTCAATAAGTTGAGGTATAGAAATTTTTGTTAATTATATACAAGTTTGCAATAGTCAGGAAAGGGACTTAGTATCAAAAACTGCAACTGCAGTTATAAAATGGTGAGTGATAACATAGCAGTCTACAATTGATAGGAAAACTGTAGCCGGAAATCGTGGTTCTGAGGTCAGTTTTGTTTGTACATTCAGGAGAAAACAGTGAGAAAAATGTTGAGACTGACAGACTAGATTTTACTTTGAATATTTAACAGTCAGTTAGAGAGAAGTGAGAGTCGGGACACATGTATGCACTAGATTTAGACAGAAGTGTTAGAAGTGAGAAAGGACGAACATCTAAACTGTTGTTACTCAGTCATGTGCTAGGGAAAAAAAAGTCCTTCAAACTGTAGAGTTGAATTTTGTCCAAGTTGATTTTTCACACACCAGAAGCTGCTTTACTTTAAACTTCAGCCGGCAACACTAAATGAAACCGATGGGTGGGGAATTATCAAGAGGGGAGGAAAATCTACAAAAGCCAATTAAGGAGCGGAGGCAGAGTGGGAAAGTGTTGGAAGATGCTGGGGCTACCCACACAGATGGTGCTAGACTTGGCAACTTGCCAAAACTGCAGAGGGACTTGAATCTGTGAACAGAACTTTACAGCTTTATCTCAATCCCTCTCTCGGTGCCATTTCTTTGCACATTAACCTCGGCTGCAGCCCTTCACCTTAGCTGATCAGGAAGATAATGGAAGAAATATCAGAACAAGCTCACTGTCCAATTCTTTCTCAGGAGGAACTATTGGTGGTAGTCGAGTGCAGCAGATTGACAAGTGATCACAGTTATGTGGAGAGACTGGAGAAGCTCATAGTTTTTGTTAGAGCAGAGAACGATAGGAGGAGGTGGAATAGAAGTCAAAATTATGAATGGTTTTGATAAAGTAACTGAGAAACTATTTCCACTGGCAGGAGGTTTGATGGGTTGAACATCAGACAGGATTTAAGTCTCAATGTCAAACCAGGTATCTGTTACAATCTGAAATTCAATGCCTGGAAGGGAAATGGAAGCAAATTCAACGGTAACTTTTCAAATGGGAATTGAATAAATACTTGAAAAGAAAGATTCTCAGAGCGATGGGGAAAGAGGAGAGGAGTGGGTCTAATTGGATAGAGCTGGCACAGGCATGATAGGCTGAATGACCTCCTCCTGTTCTTCAATATTAAGGAAAGCATGAATAAATTGTCACCCTCCCTGATCAAAAGATAAAAAAAAAATTTCATATTAGATCATTTTAGCAACTGAGAAAAAGGTGGAGAAAACATGTAACATTCTCCCCATATGTATAAAGAGAGAGAGAGAGGCCTGAGGCACAATAATAGCATTAAATTATCAGCTAACTTTTTCCTGTTAATTAATTATGTAAGATTCACTGTAGACCTGACAGTACCGTTCTCTCGGCAAAGACATGCATCCTCCCAACTTGATTTCGGCTGCTATAGCTTGTGTGAAAAGTGAAACCGGATGACGTGGTCTGATGGATGGGCGTTAGAGTTGGCAGCAACACATTTTCTATTTGATTTTCTCGCACCAAGTGTTACACAAGGAGCTGTGGAAGGGCTGGCTAATCCAGCCTTCAGTTACGCAACCTCGTCATCTGGAGAATTTGCATACAGCATAATGAGACAATCTCAGCACAGTTTTAATGAGTCAGTGTGGAAACACTGATGGGCTGACAGAAGGAAGCAACATTAAGTTGCATTCTGCAAACTAGCTGATATCCCACAGTGATCAGACTCTGCGTCTGTTGCTGCCGCCACACTATTGCACAAATAGATGCATCAGCAGTAGCTTTTTCCATTGGGCACTCTCAATTTTTTGGTGAAAGTGATTGAGTTTTTAGCATTATAAACAATTCTTAGAATTTAATCAACTTCCCTACTCTTTCCCCATAGCCCTGCAAATTACAACCAGTGATGTGTGCTAGCATCGTTAGTTTATATCTGGGCACCACACTTTAGGAAGGATGTCAAGGACTTGGAGAGTCCCAACTAACTCTTCCCCAGAATCCCAAACGCATAGGATAATTAAATCATTGAATGAATATGGCCAAGAAGGAGGTCATTCAGCCTGTTGTGTCCATGCCAGCTCTCTCCTAAAGAAACACTGCTAACCCCACTCCCTTGCCCCTTTCCTAAAAACCTGCAATTTTTTCTTTTCAGATAATGATCCAATTCCCTTTGGAAACCGACATTTGAACCTTCCTCCCGCTCTCAGGCAGTGCATTCTGGATCCTAACCATTTGCTGTGTTTTCCCTCATGTCGTTGTTCCTTCTTTTACCTTAAATTAATCTCCTCTGGTTCTCAATCTTTCCACCAATAGGAACAGTTTCTGCCTATCTACTCTGTCCAGACCCCTCATGATTTTGAATACCTCTATCAACTCTCCTCTCAGCCTTCCCTTCTCTAAGGAAAACAGTCCCAGATTCCCCAATCTCTCCACATAAATGAAGTCCCTTGCCCTTGGAACAATTTGTGTACTCTCTCTAATGACTGCACATCCTTCCTAAAGTGTGATATTCAGAATCGGACACAATACTCCATTTGAGATAAACCAGTGTTTTATAAATGTTTATCAAAACTTTCTTATTTTTGTACTCTATGCTTCTATTTATAAAGGAGGATCCGACATGTCTTTCCAGCCACTTTCTAAACCTGCTCTGACACCTTCAACGACTTGTGCACATGTACCCCTAGCACTCTCTGTTTCCACATTATCTTTAGATTGTGCCTTTAGTTTATATTGCCTCTCTTCGTTCTTTCTACCATAAGTTCTAAAAGTAATTTCTTAGAGTGCCGCACAGCAGACTTTTTGTCAAAGTTAGAGCTTGTGGAATAGAAGGGACAGTGGCAAGATGGACACAAAATTGCCTGAATGACAGGAACCAGAGGGTAGTGGCTAATGGATGCTTTTTGGACTAAAAGAAGATTTGTATTTGGGGTTCCCCAAGGATCAGTGTTGGGACCCTTGCTTTTCCTGATGTATATTCATGACCTAGACCTTACAAGGAACAATTTCAAATTTGCAGGTGATATGAAACTTGGAAACATTGTGAGCTGTGCAGAGGATAGTGCAGAATTTCAAAAGACAAGTTGGTGGAACGGGCAGACAGGTGATGACAGATGAAGTTCAATGCAAAGAAACGGGAAGTGATTCATTTTGGTAGGAAGCATGTGGAGAGACAATATAAAATAAAGGTGAAAAAAGAAACATGTCAAAGCTTTTTGTCTTGCACTCATCAGGACACTTTGCAAGAATACCAATATAAGGGGAAAACAACAATCAGCACTCTCTTCACAGACAGTATAGATTGTTGTTCTCCCCTTTATGTGGTTATTCTTGCGAATGTCCTGATGAGTGCAAGATGAAAAGCTTTGATACGTCTCTTTTTTCAGCAATACTCAAGTTCTGTGCTACCAAATGACTGTAAAATAAAGAGTACAACGCTAAAGGAGGCGCAGAACACAGGGACCTGGGTGTGTGTGCAATGAGTTCTTGGAGGTGGCAGGACAGGTGGAGAGCACGGTTACTAAGGTATACAATATCCTAGGGTTTATTTATAGGGGTATTGAGGGAGATGGTGGTATACAGGTAGTATCAGTGGAGTAGTAATCCAGAGGCCTAGGCTAATGCTCTGGGAACATGGGTTCAAATCCCACCATAGCAGTTGGTGGAATTTAAATTCAGTTAATAAAATCTGGACTTGAAAACTAGTCTCAGTAACGGAGACCATGAAACTATCAACGATTGTTGTAAAAACCCATCTGGTTCCCTAATGTCCTTTAGGGAAGGAAGGAAATCTGCCATACTTACCTGGTCTGGCCTACATGTGACTCCAGACCCACAGCCATGTGGTTGACTCTTAACTGCCCTCTGAAATAGCCTCGCAAGTCACTCAGTTCAAGGGCAATTAGAGATGGGCAATAAATGCTGGCCTTGCCAGTGACACCCACATCTCAGGAAAGAATAAAATTAATAGAGAAGAAGAGCAAGGAGGGGTGTGGGAGGGTCAGAATGGGGAAGAGACAGGGAGCAGGAGAGATGGTGAGCAGAAGGTAAGTAGACAGAGTTAGTATATTTCTTTTATATTTTTAAATCATTTTTATTTTATAAGTTAGTTCAGTGGCCAATGTAGGAATTTAGCAATGTACATACTTAAACTTACAGGGTATATGTTTTGATGTCTTTTTTTTTGATGGTAAAGGTCCTACAAAACCTAACTCAAACTTTCACTTTAGCTGTAATGGTTAAATCTGATATCGCTTCCGGTTATTTCATTTAAAGTTGCACTTTCCAGGAATGCACCGACAAAGTTAAACAAGGAATTACTTTATAAGGATAATTTAAGTCCCCCATTATAACTACTCTATAGTTCATGCACCTCTGTAATATCCCTGAAAATTTGATCCTCTTTATATTCCTGCTTAATGGTGGCCTAGCATTGTAATGGTACCTCTACTGTTTCTCTATCATTGTTATTTCCTTTTGTAACCTGTGCAAATGTGGCATCAACAAAATGATGATTCTTGACTCTGCTCATCATCCCTCCATTCTTTGGCCATGGAAAGGAAGCAAGAAAATTACTTGTGACCTTACCACGTTCTCAGATGCCCCAAAGCAATTCATTCATGCACAGGATGAATTGTTTCAAAGTGCAGCCATTGTTATATAGACAAATTAGGTAGCCATATGTTGTTTGGAAAGCTTCAATTAGATGAATGACCAATTGACCTTGTTTTTTTTAAGGATGCTGTTTGAGAGATGAATATTGACCAGCATCGTGGGAGAACCCCCTTCCCTGCAAGTATTATCAAGGAATCTTTAATATCTTTTTAAGCTGCTGGATATAGAAATAGGGCGATCGAGTAAAAGGAAAAACAAAATAATTTTATATAGTACCTTTCTCAATCTCAGGATATCCCAAAGCACTTTACAATTACAATTATTATTATTTAATTATTTTAGAAATTTAGTCACTGTTCTACAGCGGAAACATGTCAGTCAATTTGTGCACAGCAAGCTCCCACAAACAGCAATGAAATAATCTTCTGTTTTTTTTTAACTGGCGTTGGTTGAGGGATAATGTCCTGGACTCTGATGGCATTCAAAATTGTGGTAGTATGGGAGGGCAGAAAGGGCCTTGGTTTAACGTATCATCCAAAAGATGGCATCTCTGATAGTGCAGCAGTCCCTCGGTAGGGTGCTGAAAGTGTCAGCCAACTTGGATGTTTTGCTTAGGTTTCTAGACTGAGGCCAGGATTTTCCCGGTCGGTGAGCTGGGGGCGGGGCCCGCTCACCAATGCGTAAAATGACGCGGGATGATGTCGGGCGGAACCCCTGATGTCACCGCGCCCCATTTAAATTTTCCGGTAGGCGGGGGCTCAGCAGAATCAGCTGCACACCCGCTGACCTGTCAATGGCCAATTGAGGCTGTTGACAGAGCCATTAAAGTAATTAATAGACCTGCCTGTCCAACCTTAAGGTTGGCGGACAGGCCGGGAGCCCTGGCGGGCATTAGATAAAGCATCAAACTTCATCCACGGGCGGGATGAGGTTTCATGAGGGTTTTAAAAAATGTAATTAAAGTGTATTTAAAAGTGATGGACATGCCCCAACTCATGTGACAGGGGGAGCACAGCACTTCCGTGCAGACGTCACGCTGGGCAGGCCTTAAATGGCCCGCCCATGTAAAATGGCGACACACCCCCAATCAGGGGCGCCGATCAGAGGCGTGCCTCCGCTCGCCCGCTCTTAAACTCCTCCCCCCCCCCCATTGGGTGGGGGAGAATTCTGTCCTGAGACTTGACCCAGTGCTTCCAGACTCGGGGGTCTGAGCACCACGCACTGAAGTAAATTACACCAACTCAAACAATGCAGCATTTTCTCAGTACTGCATTTGGACTACATACTTAAGGATAAAAGAAATTGTTTTTTTTTGTGGGACATAAACTACAGCAGCAGATTGTACATTTCAAGGTATAATGTTCTTGTCATCAGAAACCAGCATGTGTTGTAATTCAGTATGAATAGCACCGTAGGACATGCATTAGCATTTGGCTTCAGAACTTGTACAAGACAGAGAGACTTTACCTTTCTTACTTTGGTCCCATTATAAAATATATCAAAGCAATTCTGTCCTCCCACTGAATGCAAGTCAGGGGGAAAGTGACAACATCATTGCACCATCCCCTGACCCACTTGGAGTATAACCCCTTCTGAAAATGTGAAACTACCCTTCTAATTATCTCAGCCTTCCTTTGGCAGGACCGTTGGAAACGTACTTGACTTCTCATTGGAGTAACCCTGCTGAAATGACAGTGGCCATAATGACAAAAGACCAGTTAAGTAGAAATGTGTGTGTTTGTGTGGGGGGGGAGGGGGTCACACAGCAGGTAAGGTTGCCAACTCTCCAGGATTGTCCTGCAGCCTCTCTTGGGCCTTCAATCAAATCTGGGAGAAAAGTCACGTTAGTTTATTAGTTACATTGGACATATGGGAATAAAAGGCTGTTTTACTGGGCAGGGGTATTGGAATTTGGTGAACCTTTGACATTTCTTCCAATCAGGAGTTGGCAACCCGAGCAGTAGGTGTTACAGAACAAGGAGATATTGTGTGTGGTGATTTTTTTTTTTTTATTCATTCACGGGGTGTGGGCTTCGCTGGCTGGGCCGGCATTTATTGCCCATCCCTAGATGCCCTTGTGGCAGTTGTCCTTCCATTCTCCCCAGCCCCTGCTCAAGGAAAGCTTTCCCGTCTTTCCCTCTGATGGACGTTCCTAATGAAAATCTGAAAGCCTCAAGCTTTTGGCCGATGAGCTGGAAACCTCAGGAAATGAGCAAGGCAGATTCACACTGCCCCTCTGAGCTGTCACCTGCTTGTTAATGCGAGGTGGTAATTAACACGTTAGCAAACAGTTCAACCTGAGTCTTCAATTAGTTAAGATTTTTTTTGAGCGTGTGACGATATTTTTTCTTTAGAATATGTTTTCTATACAATTAGATAACAATAGAAACTGGACACTACTCGTCTTTTCCCTGTGGAAACATAGGCCTGAATCTTCGGCTCGGCGAGTGGGGGTGGGGCCCGCTCGCCGAGGTGTAAAATTGACGTGTGGTAATGTCGGGCGTGTGTTCCGACGTCACCGTGCGTCATTCAGATTTTCAGTTCGGCGGGTGCGCAGCCGACTATTAAGGCCATTTAAATATCAATTAAACTAATAAACTGAGCTGCCCGTCCAACCTTAAGGTTGTCGGACAGGCGAAGAGCCCAGGCGGCCTTCGCATTTTTCATGGAACCTCATCCACGGGCGGGACGAGGTTTCAGGAAGTGTTCAAAAATTGAATAAAAATTTTAATAAAAATTCATTGACATGTCCCCAGCTCATGTGACACTGTCACTGTCACACGAGGGGACATGTCCTAAAATTTTTTCTTTTCTTTATTAGGGTTTTTTAAACTTGAGGCAGCTCTGTGCCTTAATTGGCCCACCCACGTAAAATAGCGACGCTCCCCCTGCACAACCCCACCCCGACAGGGGGAACATTCTCCCCATAAGATCACTGTTTGTTTGGATCATTCAGTTCCTCGAGGCTTTTCCTTAAATCGATTAAACTGACGCCTGGTCTGCGTCGTAACTCCATTTACACATTTTGGCTCCATAAACCTTAATAACCTCCCCTGAAAACATCTAAAAATCTCATTTCTGAAATGGACATCTGTGTCAGCTGGAAATGATTATAAAATTGCTTCTTTCTGTGGGTTAGGTTGAAAATGATCAACAGTGCTTTGTAAGCTTACTCAACAACTCTTCTGAAACTCCTCTCTGCTGCTTTAACAGCCATTAACCCCACTAAAATTTCCCCAGTCAAAACAGGACAAAGAGGAAGCATTTCTACAATTAGCATGGATTGTAATTTCTGCTGTGGTTCTGGGATTCAGCAGGTATTAAAGAGGTTGCATGATTCCAGTACTTGCTGTTGCAATATTTTTTTTACCAGAAAACAGTGATGAGCTAGTTTTGTGCAGGGGAAGAATACTCTACAGAAAAGATTTCCCGTTATGTAGTGTCTTTTTGACCTCAGGAGGTCCTAACGTGCTTAAAAGGCAGAGAGGTATTTTCAAAGTGCAATCACTATTGCAATGCAGGAAATGCAGCAACCAAAATGTGCACAGCAAGCTCCCACAAACAGAAATGCAATAATGACCAAATAATCTGCTTTGGTAATGTTGATTGAGGGATAAGTATTAGCCAGGACGATGAGGATAATCTCCCCTCCGCAACTCCACCCTACCCTCCTTCAAAATAGGCCTTGGAATGTCTTACATCTACCTGACAGGGCAGACAGGGCCTTAATTTGGGGCTGGATTTTGGCCGGGTTGCTATGAGTTGGGAGCCCTTTAAAAACGATGGGCGGGATCAGATTCCAGGGTTCCTGACCCCATTCCCGGGATTTCAGATTTTCAGGAGCCTCTTTTAAGAGTGCAGGCTGTTTCGGGTCGTGAGCCCACACCCTGGTCTCCCAACCTGGCCGGCTCCAGTGGGGGGGATTGGCATGTCCGGGTCCTTCGCAATTTTCATGGGGTCAAGCCAGCTTTTCAAAGAGTTGTGGTTCTCGGTACAGCAGCGGCTTCGTGAACCATTATCTGCATGAGGGAACCTTCTAAAAGATAAGTTCAAAAAGTCCTCTTCATGCCCCCCATGCCAAGGCATGCCCTCTCCCACTCCTAAGGCCCCCATGCCAAGGTATGCACCCTCAAACAATCCCTATGCCTCCTCATGCCACCCATGCCATGTCATGTCCTCCAGACAAACCCTATGGCCCTTCATGCACCCCCATGTCAAGGTATGGCACTTCCATTGCCAATCACCCACTAAACACTGTATGAAACAATGAATCCTATAGTGACAGTAGGATGTGTAAGAAAAAAAGTTTTTAAAAAGCCATTTCATTGATAACTTTCCACTTTCTTAAAAAAAACCTCCTTTTTACTACAGGCCAATAAAAGTGTTAGCCATCCAGACCCATGTCTGAAATACCAATGTCTGAAACTGTAAGCACTTGAAACCGCTTTATCTTGTGTGAACAAACTTTGTGAAATTGACAGCATAGATCAGAGGGTCAGAGGTGTCAATCAGGCGATGTTTTCATGGGGTTTAGGTGTTTCAACAGGCTAATGTTTTCCTGGGCTCTCAACCAAGCCTCATTTTGTTTTCTTGGCTGAGAGCCCAGACATCCATTACGGCACTAAAACAGTTGGGAGAAATGGTGACGTAGAGTTAATGTCACTGGACTAGTAATCCAGAGGCCCAGGTTCATGGTCCTAGGGCATGGGTTTAAAAACCACCATGGCAGCTGGTGGAATTAATATTCAAATAATAAAATCTGGAATTGAAAGCCAGTCTCAGTAATGGTGACCATGAAACTATCATCGACTGCTGTAAAAAACCATCTGGTTCAATAGTGTTATTAAGGGAAGGAAATCTGCTGTCCATACCTGGTCTGGCCTACATGTGACTCCAGACCCACAGCAATAGGGTTGACTCTTAACTGTCCTGTGAAATGGCCCAGCAAAGGCACTAGGACAATTAAGCACGGGCAACAAGTGCCGGCGATGCCCACATCCTGTGAATGAATAAAGAAAAAGAATATAATAACCGAGGAATTCTTAAGATTCACTCACTGGAAAAGAGTTAAAGGGAAGGTCAGAAAGAATTTTTAGTACCGAGGGTAATTAGGGCATGCAATTCATGGTCACAAAATGTTGAAGTAAAGCACATAAGTTGTCGTTTAAAAAATAATTAGATAGTTAATTAAAAAGGGGAATATGAAAAGGATATGGAGAAAGAGCAGGACAATGGATTAGGCTGGATTGCTTACGTAGCGATGATAGCTGGCACAGATTTAATCTTCTGCACATCCTGTAGAGTATGTGGCATGTGATTTAATAAAACGTCAAAGTGTAGCTGGTTGTAAAATTAGATTTCCACTAACAACTACTTTCAAATACAAAACAGTCTTTGAGATAAATCTCAAGACAGACGTACTCTTAAACCCTTTCCACCAGATTAGAATGGCGTCATTTTCCTTCAAATTCCATTTGGTTGTTATGGCAACTCAACCCAAATTTACAGACTTGTTAATTTTCCAGCTTGTTTTCTTTCATGTGGAGGCCCAATGCTAAGGTATCTCAGGGGTTCAGGAAAGTCAGTTATCCATCCTCCTTTCATATCTTATCCCTGCCCCCATTCAACCTGCATTTATATAGCACCTTTAATGTAAGTAAAACATCCCAAGGCACTTCCCAGGAGCATTATCAAACTAAATTTGCCCCTGAACCAAAGTAGGAGATATTTGGTCAGGGAAGGAAGGTCCCTTTTAAGGACATTCTTAAAGGGGGAGACGGAGGTAGAGACATAGAAAGGTTAGAGCCATAGGATAGAATTTTCCCCCTGTCAGGGGGTTGTGTGGGGGCGGGGTGGGTTGGGTGTTCCCTGAGTCGGGGCCTGCGCTCTCTCGAGCATGAGTGCGAAAGAGCACAGAAATCTCCGAGGCACAGAAATCTCCGAGGCACAGAAATCTCTGAGGCACAGAAATCTCTGAGGCACAGAAATCTCCCTGAGGCATAGACAGCTCTCTGAGGTACAGAAATCTCCCTCAGGCACAGAAATCTCCCTGAGGCACAGAAATCTCCCCGAGGCACAGAAATCTCCCCGAGGCACAGAAATCTCCCCGAGGTACAGAAATCTCCCCGAGGCACAGAAATCTCCCCGAGGTACAGAAATCTCCCCGAGGTACAGAAATCTCCCCGAGGCACAGAAATCTCCCTGAGGTACAGAAATCTCCCCGAGGTACAGAAATCTCCCCGAGGCACAGAAATCTCCCTGAGGTACAGAAATCTCCCCGAGGTACAGAAATCTCCCCGGGGCAGGGAGCTAAGTTTAAAGTTTGAACAGTGTAATAAAGTGTTGTAAAAAATGTTATGATGTCCCCTCATGTGAAACTGTCACATGAGCTGGCACATGTGCATTAATTTTAATAAAAATTTTTCTGAAAATTTTAAATTATTCATAAAACCTCATCCCGCCCGTGGATGAGGTTCCATGAAAAATGCGAAGGTCGCTTGGACTCTTCGCCTGCCCAACAACCTTAAGGTTGGACAGGCAGCTTTCTCAATAGGGTTAATTAGTTAATTAATGGCCTTAATAGGCCTTTGATAGTTCGGCGGGTGTGCAGCTGACCCGGCTGTGTTCCCGCTGAACTGAAAATCTAAATGAGGCGCAGTGATGTCGGGACGCACGCCCAATGTCACCCCGCGTTATTTTACGCCTCGGCGAGCAGGCCCCACCCCCGCTCACCGAGCCGAAGACTCAGCCCATAAAGTCATTGAGTCATAGAGTCCTCATGGCACAGCAGGAGGTTATTTGGCCCATCAAATCAATGCTGGCTCTCTGGAAAGTCATCCAGTCAGTCCCATTCCCCTGCTTGGTCCCGGTGGCCCTGCAAGTTTATTTCCTTCAAGTGCTCATCCAATTTCCTTTTGAAATTAATGATCGTTTCAGCTTCCACCACCTTTGTGGGCAGCGAGTTCCAGGCCATTACCACGCACAGCGTAAAAAAGTTCTTCCTCACTTCCCCCTGCATCTCTTGCCCAGAACCTTAAGTCTGTGTCCCTGAGGGTTGTCTCATAACCTAATAGAGGCAGCTTTTCTTTATCTACCTTTTCCCAAACCTGTCATAATCTTGTACACATCTATCAAGTCTCCCCTCAATCTCCTTTGGTCCAAGCTTCTCCAACTTGTAGCTGAAATTCCTCATCCCTGGAACCATCCTGGTAAATCCCCTCTACACACTTTCAAAGATCCTCACATCCTTCCTCAAGTGTGGTAACCAGAACTGGATGCAATAAGCTAGTTATGGTTTAATCAGCCCAAAGGTTTTGAATATCTTCCCTCTCTTTGCACTCAGTACCTTTATTTATGAAGCCTAAGATCCCACATGCTTTGCTAACCACTCTGTCAATATGTTCTGCCACCTTCAAGGATCTATGCCCATGGATCCCAAGGTTCCTCTGTCCCGGCTACTGAAGGCATGGCCTCCAATGGTGAGCAAAGAATATTGGGACTGTGCAGGAGGCCAGAATTGGAGGAGTGCAGAGGTGTTGGTGGTAGTAGTTGAGGTGGTTGTTGCATGGTTGTGGGGGTGGCTGGGGGGGGCCCAACATTTTATGGCTGGAGGAGGTTACAGAGATAGAGGGGAGGGATGAAGCCATAGGGAAATTTAAACACAAGGCTAATCATTTTAAAACCATAACAGAAAGGTAAAGCAAAATGGAATGCTAACAACTTGTCATTAATCAAATAGTCATCCGAGTTCATATGGAGTTCAGCAACTATTATCCTCAAACTGTTTTTTTCTGCTCAACCATCACGATCATCTGCTGATCCGGCATGTCAAATCACTGGGAATATCAGGGTGACCTCAAACCGACCTCAATCTTCTCACTCTGTTCTATGATGCCTTTCCTCTGAGCCGCTGAATCACTTTTCACAGTTTCGATTACTACTTGATTAATTGTCATTAGTTGAAAGGCATTGCAGTTAATTAAAACAGGAATGGTTGAACAATCGCTAAAATTCTCTTTACTGTGACCTTCCACCCATTTCACTTTAATCTTCAGCGCGTTTAAAATATGGCGCAGGTGGAGTCTCTCTCTCGGTCATTCGTAAGATATTCATTCTCGGGTGGTTGATAAGGAAGACATTTGATTCCTGTGCACATTGCAGGGCCGAAGGAGTTCCTCATTTCAATAGCTTAGCAAACTTTCCTTGTAAAATGCTTTCAATGGAATTTTGAAATGATTGTGTCTTTTTGAAATTTCTCTTTGTTGATAAAACTAGTTTGTCAAATGGTGACTTCAAACTGTTAGTTTACGGCTGTATAAAAGCACAGGTTGAAGACAAATCCATGTCACTGTGAATCAAATATTTATGAACAAGCATACAGTTCTGAATTTAGATGTTAACAGGAGCCTGAGATCATGGGGATGTGCTGCCCCCTTAAAAGTAGATTATGTAAAATCAATTCAGATATTTCTGATATGCAGAAGACTGTTAGAATTTTCAAATAAGATAAAGGCGTAATACCATGGGTGCAGGAAATCTGATATAAGAACAGAAACTGCTAGGAAAACTCAGCAGGTCTGCAGCATCTGTGGAGAGAGAAACACAGTTAACGTTTCAAGTCCATATGACTCTTCTTCAGAGCTAATGAGAAGTAGAAATGTGATGGATTTTATAGTGTTTAAGAGGGAGTGGAACAGATGGATAAAAAAGGTCAGGGATAAAGTCTCCTTTATGCCACTATCAGCACCTTCTTTAGTTTTTAACACTACCATCGAGGCAATGGTGTAGTATTGTTGCTGGACTAGTAATTCAGAGACTCAGGGTAATGATCTGGGGATCCAGGTTGGAATCCTGCCATGGCAGATGATGGAACTAAAAGTCTAACGTTGACCATGAAACCATTGTCAATTGTTGTAAAAACCCATCTGGTTCACTAATATCCATCAGGAAAGGAAATCTGCCGTCCTTACTCTGCCTGGTCTACATGTGACTCCAGACCTACAGCAATGTGGCTGACTCTTAAATGCCCTCTGAACAAGGGCAATAAATGCTGGCCTTTATTGACACCCACATCCCATGAAAGAATTAAAAAAACACTACCATTAACGCTCCCTTTGCCTTGTGTCTATGGCACCTTTGTCAATCTCTCCTGAGCTCCCATCTGTTCCTGACCTTTTATTTTGCTCCACCTGCTCTACCCCCTCCTAAACAGGTTAAAATCCATCACATTTCTACTTCACTGTAGCTCTGAAGAAGAGTCATACAGACTCGAAACGTTAGCTCTGTTTCTCTCTCCACGGATGCTGCCAGACCTGCTGAGCTTTTCCAGCATTTTCTGTTTTCAGTATGTCAGAATTCTTCTCCTTGTTTTCAAGTCCCTCCATGGCTTGGCCCTTTCCCCTCTCTGTTCATCTCTAACCTCATCCAGTTCTGATGAAGTCAAAAACTGAAATGTTAACTGTGTCTCTCTGACCTGCTGAGTGTTTCCAGTGTTTTTATTTTACTATTCAGAATTCTGGGTCCCAATATGGTAAAGATGCAATTATTGATAACCCTCTGAGAACATTAGAAAGAGAGTTACTGAATTTGTACATTCACCTCAACTCAGAGCGGATGGCGCACTCTTCAGCTGTCTTGATCCTAATGCTAAATTGTCTCTCTGATCTCTGACTCTTCACCTTTCTCTCTCTATCTTTTACAACCTCATCAACATTCCTCTTCTTGGCCAAGCCTTCAGTCACCTCTCATCAGTCCCTCGCTGATTCACCATCCTTTTACCCATTTCTTACGCAAAGCAAGTTGGAACGTCCCATATGTGAAAGGAAGTATATGAATGCAGGTTTTTGTTAAGGTTGTCACACATTTACTACTACGTCAGCACAGAGACTTGCATAAATCAACTCATCTCAGGAACAGCGAGATCTTTCAATCGACTAATTACTTTCATCTCTCTCTCTGTATAACAGTAACGAAACAGAACACCAGACAGACAGAGAGAACATCTGCTCCCAGAATGCTGTCCATTGCTACACTTCCTGTGTAGCTTGTGCACATATTCCTAGCCCAATCTGTCACTGAAATATACCATCCCTGAACGGAATAAGAAAAAGATTGTTATATAATTCATCGAGTTCAAATACTACTGAAGTCATGCCCATTTTTCATTCTGGATAATTACATTCAGGACTTTTTTATAATTCAGAAAACAGTATTTTTGAGTCAAAACCCTAGAGAAAGTATTTATCTGTCTTCTTTTTCATAAAGAAAGACAGACTTGTATTTCTACAGAGCCTTTCATTACCTCAGGGTGTCCCTTTGGAGCAAATGAAGTCTTTTTGAAATGCAGCCATAGATGTAATGTAGGAAATGCAGCAACCAATTTTCACACAGCAAGCTCCACAAACAGCAATAAAATAAATGACCAGATAATCTGTTTTTTGCAGTGATGTGGTAAAGCGGTAGACATTGGTAAGGGCACCAGGGATAACTTGCCTGTTCTTGGTGCAGGTGAGGACGTGGGCAGCAGAGTTTCGGAGGATGTTAAGCTTATGGAGGATTGAAGATGGGAGGTTGGTCAGGGGATCTTTGGAATAGTCGAGGCTCCGATGTAACAAAGACCTGGCTGAGGATACAAGGACTTTGGGTCTCTTCACACCGGTGACCATGAAATATTCCGGCTTTTCAACACCAAAAGTTCACCACGAATAAATAGCAGCTTACCAAAGAAGTTATCAAATGAGGTGCCAATGGGAATGAATTTCTTGCTGCTGCCATGATCCCACAGAAAGTTCTTGGATGCAGTTTATAATCTGCAGATCTGGATTGCCTCCAGAGGAGCTCGTGTGCTGCAAAGGTTTCACAGTTCAGAGCTAAAATAACTGCAGCATATGTTGTTCCATTCACACGCTGCTCATATCTCTGCACCAAAACAAGGTCTATAAATATTTAGTTTGTTCAAAGCATTCCTGAACATTATCTTCCCCTTCCCTCCTGCCAGCACCTCAGATTCTCTCATCACCTCTCAGCTCACTGCCCTGTTTGTACTTTGCTCACAAACCTTGGTCCTTGGTAGTAAAATGACACAATTACATCGATAGTAAAGAGGAGATTTCTTTTTTAAAAATCGGTGCTGATGCTTAGCTGGAGCCTGATTGAAACAGAGGACGCCATTCAGGCTTTTGAGACTATTCTTTCATTGAATTAGATCACATCTGATCAGCATCTTAACTCTACATGCTCACCTTGTTTCCACAATCTTTAATACCTTTACCCAACAGAAAGCCAGCAAATTACAGTTTGGTAATATTTAGCAGATTTTTGGGGAGACAGTTTCAGAGTTCCTGCAAAATGCTTCCTGACATCACCCCCAAATAGCTTAACTGTGATTTTAAGGTTCTGCTGTCTTGTGTAGTAGTAGGATCTGGTACATAAAGGATTAATGTGGGACTGAGTACAGTATATTGCCCACCCAGTGATTGATGTAAGACACATGATCCAGAGCCAGAGTCAGTCTAGAGATGGACAGAGTTGGATAAAAACCTAGACTGGAGTCAGCTCCATACCTGTAACCTCTACTGTAAAATACGTACTTAGATGGGAGTTGTTAATAAAGACTTGCTGTTAACATACTCTAGACTATGAAGCCTACTTCATGGTTTCCAAAGCAGGATTCTTCATGATCCTCAGGATCAAAACACTCATTCTCACAAGAATGCTGAGAAGCTGAGAAAATGGACACTGTCAACAGATTCTGCACTGAGCCTAACTCCCAACCGAAGCTACGGACACTGAGAAAACTCACCAGGAAATAATAATAAAGGAAAAGCTCCAGAGACTGAAAAGCCTGGAAGCAAACAAGAAAGGGAGAGCTTTTACTCAAGGAAGAGACTCCATCGTATCCTCCTTGGAAGTCCAGCTTCAGCAAGCAGAGCCCTCAGCCCGCAAGGGTCAGGTAAAAATTTTTAAATTCCTGGCCAGCTAGTCCTGAGAAACCCCTTTTTAAGTTGTTCAGTCAGAAGCGCCATTTGGAAGCAACCAATCGCTAAACCCGATCCCAGACTCCGAGTCCCAACACCAACCCAACCCCCAAGTCCGGCAAAACAAAAATCATTAATAATTAAATTTCGTCCACTGCTGGTGCCTCACGACCATTCAATTTCAGAAACACCAAGCCCGCGGTCCTTATCCGAGAGTCCCGACTCGTAACGCTATACCGCTGAATCCGACCTACATCACCATTGCAGTCCCTTCCTCTTCAGGCAGAGGTGTGCCGCCGCCATTTTAAAAAGCTCACCGAAAGTTGGCAAGCGCGGGGGAAGGTCCTTGGTTCAGCGGTAGCCGGCAACGCCATCCTGGAAGCCTGTAATCTCTTAAAGCTGTACCCACACTTCTTAAAGTCATCAAAAATGGATCACAATTCCATGCTTCCAGCTCCACTGGCCCAGGCCAGTCACAGAATCAGAGTCTTTGGAGAAGAGTTTTAAGATACAGCATTGCTGCAGGTCACAATAAAAAATCAGAGGCAGAACAAGTTAGTACACTTCTCTACTCGATAGGGCCAATTGCAGACAATATCATTGCACAACAACTATTGATGAATCAACTGTTAAATTTGCTAATGTTTTGAGATCTTTGAACGTCTATTTCAACTTGAGACCCAATAAACCAACGGAGAGAGCTAAATTTAATAAGACAGCCTAGCTCCCTGGGGAAACCTATTGATTCCTTCATTAACAATCTCTACAGGTTGGCAGAGGGATGTGAATATGGCGATTTAATGTCTGAGCTTATCCGAGATAGAATCGCGGTGGGTGTTTCAGACAATTCACTCTCTGACCTCCTACAAGCTGATGATCTTACCCTTGACAATGCTATGCCGCGAGTTAGACTGCCTGAGCTATGTAAACAACACAACACCATCCTAAGGGGAGAGAACACTTCATGAGGCAGAAACCAACCCTCAGTCCACCGGATCAAGTGACTAAAATTCAGGGACCACCCAAGTCGGGGAAAGCGCCTCCTGAACCACCCAGCGATGCGGTGCAAAGTGCCCTCATGGGAAAGATCAGTGTCCTGCGAGTACAGCCCAACGCTTCCACTGTAACTGACTGGGACACTTTGGTAAACTGTCCAAGTCAAAACCCCAGCTCTGCACAAAGATCTCAGAGGTAATCCATGAGATCAAGAACAAAAACCCAGAGACATATGGCCTTTCTTCTTCTTAGGGGACATCAGAGAATGCGGTTCTTCATTTTGGAATGTTGGCATCCTGGTAAATAGTCATCTAACAAATTATAAATTAGACTCAGACGCCATCCTGTCAGACGAGGAACCATGGCTCAAAGGCCTTTGGAATAGAGCAACAGGCACTCCACTTTAAGGAGCAGGGGGATTGCAACTCCCAGTCCTCGGTATGATCCTTGAACCATTGAGGAATGGTAACAAACAAATCTCTGAGTTCAAGTATGTTGTCCACAATCAGCCTTTCTCTATTCTGAGCAGAGACACCTATGCAGCCCTCAATCTCAGCCAGTGGAAAATGTCAAGACTTCCACAGTTGTTAGCTGGCCAGAACAGTGTGGTCCTGAGTCCTCAAACTGACTCAGATGTTACCTGTGATCTCTTTTCTCTTTTTGCGGAATAGGTTTGTCCATCATTATTCCAGGTCCGGGAAAGTCCCCAGTGTCAGACCAACCTACTGTACACGGGATTACCATAGTACCTCCCGTGGAAGTGGTACCAGAGAAGGATCAACAGTCTGAGGAGCCTCTACCTCCAAATATGACGATGGTAAAGTTGGTAGACACACCAATCACAGTGCAAATGCAGCACCTTCCAGATGGGTAAAGGCCCAGACTGGAGTCAGCTCCATACCTGCACCCTCTACTGTAAATATGTACATAGTTATGAGTTGTTAATAAAGACTTGCTGTTAACATACTCTAGACTATGAAGCCTACTTCATGCTGTCTGAAGCAGGATTCTTCAACTCTCGACTCCCATAGCAGAGGAAATAGTTTCTCCCTATCTGCCTGTTAAACGCTTCACCATATTAAGAGAACACAACAGCTCACTGGCAGTTTAGAAATGAGGTGGTGGCATAGTGGTATTGTCACTGGGCTAGTAATCCAGAGACCCAGGTTAATCCTCTGGGGACCAGGGTTCAAATCTGACCATGGCAAGTGATGAAATTTCAATTAAAAGTCTAATGATGACAATGAAACCATTGTTGTAAAAACCCATCTGGTGACCTTAAGGGACAGAAATCTACCATTCTTACCTGGTCTGGCCTACATGTGACTCCAGACCCACAGCAATGTGGTTGACTCTTAGCTGCCCTCTGAACAAGGGTAATTAGGGATGGACAATATAAAGCCTACATCCAATGAATGAATGACAGGCCCCACCCCCTCCCCTTCTTGGGGGGAATGTTTCAGTAGAATCAGACAACAATGATCTCACTGTGACCCTGACTGAGTTTCCTGGGTTAGAAATCAATTGGTATGTAGGCTGGGCATCACTGCCAACTAGAACAAGCCACCATGGCAGGAGTGGCATTAAAGGGGCAGATAAACCTCATAGTTCAGGTTAAATGTCCCACTGAAGGCCTTGGCCAAGACAGGCAAATCTTGGGAGGTAAAATGGAGGGAGAGGAGGGTATGACAGAATTAATCCACAGTGTGAGGATATTCACTCCATTGAACCTGCGCCTTCTCTTTCAAAGAGCAATTTAATTCATTTAACTCCCCAACTCTTTCACATGACTCGCTTGCAATTTGTTTTCTCCTTCAAGTATTTATCTAGTTTCATGACTATTGACTTTATCTCCACCCTATTAGGCAGTGCATTCCGAACAACATTGTGGGTGTACCTATGCCAGATGGACTGCAGCAGTTCAAGAACATGGCTCACCACCATCTTCTCAATATATGAACATATGAACTAGGAGCAGAAGCAGCCCATTCGGCCCTTGAATCCTGCTCCACCATTCAATAAGATCATGGCTGATGTGTTTGTGTTTTGAATTCCACATTCCCATCTACCCCCGATAACCTTTGATTTCTTTGCCTAACAAGAATCTATCTCTCTCTGCCTTAAAAATATTCAATGACTCCGCCCCCACCTCCTTCTGAGGCAGAGAATTCCAAAGTCGCACAACCCTCTGAGAGAAAAAATTTCTTCTCATCTCTGTCTTAAAAGGGTGACCCCTAATCATAAAACAGTGCCTCCTAGTACTGGACTCACCCACAAGAGGAAACATAATTTCCAAGTCCATCTTGTCAAGACCGTTCAGGATCTTACATACTTCAATCAAGTCACCCCTCACATGAGTGGAAACAAGCCCAGTCTGTCCAACCTTTCCTCATAAGACAACCCCGCTCATTCCAGGTATCAATCTAATAAAAACAAAAATTGCTGGAAAAACTCAGCATGTCTGACAGCATCTGTGGAGAGGAAGACAGAGTTACCGTTTCGAGTCCGTATGACTCTTCATCAGACCTCAACGTCCAAGGGCCCAAATACTTCTTTCAAGTGAAGCAGCATTTCACTTGCACTTCTCTCAATTTAGTCTACTGCATTCGCTGCTCCCAATGCGGTCTCCTCTACGTTGGAGAGACCAAACGCAGACTGGGTGACCGCTTTGTGGAACACCTTCGGTCTGTCCGCAAGCATGACCCAGACCTCCCTGTCGCTTGCCATTTCAACACTCCACCCTGCTCTCAAGCCCACATGTCCGTCCTTGGCCTGCTGCATTGTTCCAGTGAAGCTCAACGCAAACTGGAGGAACAGCACCTCATCTTCCGACTAGGCACTTTACAGCCTTCCGGACTGAATATTGAGTTCAACAACTTCAGACCATGAACTCTCTCCTCCATCCCCACCCCCTTTTTGATCCCCTTTTTTCTAATAATTATAATATATTTTTAAATATATATTTTTTTCTTTTCCCACCTATTTCTATTATTATTTTAAAAAGTTATTTCCATCCATTGTTTTGCTCCACCTTTTAGCCTATTTTAATCCCTTCCCCATGCCCCACCCCCACTAGGGCCATCTGTCACTTGCTAATCCTGCTTTCTACCCTTAATGTCAGCATTAACACATCCTTTAGCTAATATCACCACCTTCAACACCCCTTCGACCTTTTGTTTATGACATCTTTGGCAATCTCTCCTTCGCCTCCACCTATCACTGGCCCTCTATCTAGCTCCACCTGTCCCATCCCCCTTAAACAGCTTATATTTCACCATATTTCTATTCCTCTTTAGTTCTGATGAAGAGTCATACAGACTCGAAACATTAACTCTGTCTTCCTCTCCACAGATGCTGTCAGACCTGCTGAGTTTTTCCAGGTATTTTTGTTTTTTGTTTCAGATTTCCAGCATCCACAGTATGCTGCTTTTATAAATCTAAAAAAATTCTCCTTTGAACCTGCCTCCAACGCATTTACATCCTTTCTTAAATAAGGAGACCAAAACTGTACACGGTATTGAGATGTGGTCTCACTAATGCCCTGTATAACTGAAGCATAACACCCTTACTTATATGTTTAATCCCTCTCATAATAAAGGATAGCATTCCATTAGCCTTCTTAATTACTTGCTGTAACTGCATAATAGCCTTTTGTGACTCATGCACTAGAACACCTAGATCCCTCTGCACCTTGGAATTCTACAATCATTCTCTGTTTAAGTAATACTCTGCTTTTTTATTCTTCCTGCCAAAGTGAACAACTTCACATTTTCCTACATTATACTCCATCTGCCAGATTTTTGCCCACTCACTCAACTTATCTATATCCATCTGCAACCTCCTGATGTCCTCTTCACAACATACTTTCCTACCTATATTTGTGTCATCTGCAAATTTAGCTACCATGCCTTCACTCCCCTCATCTAAGTCATTGATATAAATTCTAAAAGGTTGAAGCCTCAGTGCAGACCCCTGCAGGACTCCACTTGTCACACTTACCAATCAGAAAAAGACCCATTTAAGCATACTCTCTGTTTTCTGCCAGCCAGCTGGTCAATCTGCTATCCAGGCTAATACATTACCCCAACATCATGAGCTTTTATTTTCCACAATACCCTTTAATACGGCACCTTATCAACTGCCTTCTGCAAATCCAGGTACAGTACATCTACAGGCTCCCCTTTATCCATAGCACATGTTACTCCTTCAATGAACCCCAATAAATTGGTTAAACATGATTTCCCTTTCACAAAACCATGCTGGCTCTTCCTGATTACCTTGAGTTTCTCTATGTGCCCAGCTAGAACCACCTTAATGATCAATTCTAACACATTTCCCACGACAGACGTCAAGCTAACTGGATTACAGTTTCCTGTTTTCTGCCTCCCTCCCTTCTTGAATAGAGGGGTTATATTTGCTACTTTCCAGAATTCTAACAAATTTTGGAAAATTAACACCAATGCATCCACTACCTCATTAGCCACCTCTTTTAAAGCCCTAGGATGAAGTCCATTTGGACCCAGAGACTTGTCAGTCCGCAGCTCCATCAGTTTGCTCAGTATCGCTTCCCTAGTGATTGGAATTTCACTGAGTTCCTCTCTCCCTTCCACCTCCTGATTTACAGCTATTACTGGAATGTTTTCTTCACAGTGAAGACAGAAATATTTGTTCATTTCTTCTGCCATTTCCTCATTATCTACTATTAACTCCCCACTGTCACTCTCTAAAGGACCAACACTCACTTAAGTTACTCTTTTCCTTTTTAAATACCTGTAGAAACTCTTGGTATACGTCTTTACATTTCTAGCTAGTTTCCTCTCATACTCTAATTTCTTTTTCCTGATGAACCTTTTAGACATTCTCTGCCATTCCTTATATTCTGACCAATCATCTGACCTGCCACTCATCTTTGTGCAGTTATATGTTTTTTCCTGAAGTTTGATGCTTTCCTTAACTTCTTTAGTTAACCACGGATGGTGGGTCCTCCTCTTAAGAATTTTTCTTGATATAAGGAATGTACTCATTCTGAGTATTCTGAAATATCCCCTTAAATGTCTGCCACTGTTTCTCTATTGATCTATCCCCTAGCCTCATATCCCAGTTCACTTCAGCTAGCTCAGCTTTCATCCCCACATAGTTGTCCTTAGTTAAGTTTAAAATACTAGTCTTAGACCCACTCTTCTCCCTTTCAAACTGGATGTAAACTTTAATCATATTGTGGTCACTGCTACCTAGGGGTGCCTTCACTCTGAGGTCATTAATTAATCCAGTCACATTACACAATACCAACTCTAATGTAACCTGCTCTCTGGTTGGTTCCAGAATGTGCTGCTCTAAAAAAACTCTCTTGAAAGCATTCTATGAACTCTGCATCCAGGCTACTACTGCCAGTCTGATTTTTCCAGTTTATATGCAGATTAAAGTCACCCATGATTATTGCTGGCTCTTTATCACAGCACCCAATATTTCTTCTTGTATACTTTGTCCTACATTGTGGTTACTGTTAGGGGGGCCTGTAGACCGCTCCCACCAGTGACTTCTTTCCATTACTATTCCTCATCTCCAAATCGATTTTACATCCTGGTCTACTGAGCCAAGGTCATTTCTAATTATTGTACCAATGCCATCCTTGATCAACAGTGCTACCCCTCCATCCCTATGGGGGAGGTGGCGGCATAGTGGTATTGTCACTGACTAACATTGCAGAGACGCAGGGCGATGCTCTGGGGATATGGGTTCAAATCCCACCATGGCAGATGGTGAAATTTGAAATCAATAAAAATATGGAATTAAAAATTTGATAATGATCTTGGAACCATTGTCAGTTGTTGTAAAAACCCACCTGGTTCACTTTAGGGAAGGAAATCTATTGTCTTTACCTGGTCTGGCTTACATGTGATTCCAGACCCACAGCAATGTGGTTGACTCTTAAATGTCCAATTAGGGATGGGCAATAAATGCTGGCCTAGACAATGATACCCACATCCAACGAATATAAAGAAAAGCCAGGCTTCCCATTCTTCTTGAATGTCATATACCCCATAATATTCAGGACCCAACCCTTATCATCCTACAGCCATGTCTCTGTAATGGCTATCAGATCATATTGATTTACTTCAATGTACACTATCAATTCATTTACTTTATGAATGCTACGTGCATTCAGATACAGAGCCTTTAGTTTTGTATTTTTGTTATTTTTGTAACATTTAGTTTGACAATTAGTGTATTCTTAGGTTTTATCTCTCTGTCACTTCCTGATATTCTATGACCCTCATTTCCCAATTACCATTATGGCCTTGTGCCTTGAATCTACCCCTTGATTTGCCACATCTACCCAAGCTGGATCCCTCATCAACCCACCCACCCTCCCCACCCCCCCCCCCCCCCCCCCCCAACCCTTGTTTAGTTTAAAGCCCTCTCTACTTCTCTAGTTATGTCATTCACAAGAACATGCGTCCCAGCACGGTTCAGGTGTAAACCATCCCAACAGTACAGCCCCCACTTTCCCCAGTACTGGTGCCCGTGCCCCACGAACTGGAACCCACTTCTCCCACTCGTCTTTGAGCCACGCATTCATCTCTCTAATCTTATTTGTCCTATGCCAATTTGCTCGCGGCTCAGATAATAATTCAGAGGTTATTATCTGTGAGGTTCTGCTTCTTAATTTGGTACCTAGCTTCTCATGCTGACTATGCAGAACCTTCTTCCTTGTCCTGCGTATGTCATTGATACCTACATGGACCACGACAACTGGATCCTCCCCCTCCCACTGCAAGTTCCTCCCCTGTACTGAGCAGATGTCCCGAACCTTGGCACGGGGCAGGTGACACAGACTTCTGGACTTTCGCTCTTTGCTGCAGAGAACAGTGTCAATCCCCCTCACTATACTGTCCCCTACTACCACTACATTCCTGTTTGCTCTCCCCTGTTTGAACAGCTTCCTGTACCATGGTGCCATGGCCAGACTGCTCATCCACCTTGCAGACCTTGCTTTTGTCCACACAGAGTGTGAGCAATTCAAACCTGTTTGACAATTACAAAGCCTGAGGCTCCTCCATTACTGTCTGCTTGGTCCCATTACCTGCCTCATTCACAGTCACATCCTCCTGTCCCTCACTGCTGACCAAAGCAGATGACCCTATTCTAAGAGACATGACCATCTTCTGTAACAAAGTGTCCAGGTATTTCTCCTCCTCCCTTATGTTGCACAGTGTCTGCAGTTGGGCACCCAGATCAATAATCCTTATCCGGAATTCCTCTAACTTCTTGTGCTTTCTGCAGACGTGTTTTTTACAGATCACCTTGGCATCCAAAAGCACCCGCATTCCACAACTGCAACGTAACACCTGTCCTTCCATTGCTATTTATGTTAGTTAGTTAACTTAATTGAATTACTCACTTAATGAACTTAGAATAATTCCTATGTATACCACACCTCTTTCCCTAGTGCACCGGATTCCCACGTGAATCTAATTCACTACTTACAGTCTCTGTCTCACTCTGGTATTGTCACCTGTCTCCTCAAGCGCCCCTTTCTGATCATGTGGTTTGAAAAGCCTGTCTCTTTTATAGACCCTCGGATGAGCCACTAGCTAGTTTAGCTTCCTGCTACAGTAATTAACACCAGTTGAACCAATTGCTTTCAGTTAATTGACAGATAACTGCTACCCCATACAGTTCTCTGTTTAACAAGCTAACCTAGCTTACTTGCAGTTCTGAAGAAGAGTCATACGGACTTGAAACTTTAATTCTCTTTCTCTCCACAGATGCTGTCAGACCTGCTGAGTTTTTCCAGCACTTTTTGTTTTTGTTTCTAACTTATTTGAAGGTTAGTACTTTGTCAGATCTTGATTCTTAAGGTATAGTTAAAACCTGAAAAGGACTTACCAGAGCTTACCAGTTTAACCTAATTCACTACTCACTCAGTCTCTGTCTCACTCCACTGTAGTTGCCTGTCTCCTCGCGCATCCCTTACTGATCAATGGCACTTAGGGATGAGCAGTGAATCCTGGTCTTGCCAACAATGCTCACATTCCACAAACAAATAATAAAAAAAAATCTAAATCCTGACCATTCATTGCATAAAACCATTTTTTTTTGGTAATGCAGAACTTGAATATTGCTGAAAAGAGAGAAATGTTGCTGAAGCTTTTCATCTTGTACTCATCAGGACAAATGCAAGAATGCCAAAATTCAAATGATCACAACAATTTATACTACAGGAGAAAAGGGTGCTGAGTGGTTGGCAAGTTGACTCTAATTGGCCAAGGCATTGTCATGGAGAAAACAATGGAGAACTATAGGATTCCCAAGCTCCTGGGTAATTCAAAAAAAGTGCAAGGCATGAATATATTTCTTTTGCTTGCTCAGGTCCCTGAGTATAAATGTATGTCACTTCTAGCAAGTGTAAATGAACCACGACATGAGCTCAGCTGATTACCTTAAATTTGTTGTTAATGTAACTATTAGCGCACTCAGGATTATTCAGCAAGTGCTGCCCAAAACAAAACACCTACCATTAGATATGATTCCATGATTGGGCAGCACTTGCTTAACGCATAATCTAGGCTGACTCTTCAGTGCAGTAATGAGAGAGTACTGCACAGTTAGGAGCTGTCATCCTTTGGATGAGACATTCTTTATTTTCCTTGTTCAGGTGGATATTAATGATCCCATGGTAATATTTCAATTAGAGCAGAGGAGCTCCTCCAGTTTCCTGACCAATATTTACTGCCTAACCAGCACCACCAAAGACAGATTATCTGGTTGTGGATGTGTTTGTTGTTTGTGGGACCTTGCAGGGTTCAAACTGGCTGCTATGCTTGGCTCTATTACAGCAGTTATTGCACTTCCAAAATGAGCCATTGGCTATAAAACGCTATGGGACATTGTGAAAATGTGATGTGATGTTTGATCAATAGAAGCTCCATCTTAATAATAGTGCTGGCTTTTTTTCAGAGTTATCAGCAACACAGAGGGCAGTACTTCATAAACTGTAACAACATGGAAATTACTACCAACCATATCAGTGGATGCATACTCGATACATCCATATGACACTTCTCGATCTGCGGTTTGGGCAGAGCTGGAAATTCATCTAGAATAAACACACCAGCTATAAATTAAAATAATATTGTAGGCATGAACTGAAGGGTTGTTCATAGATATTTATTAGCAGCCATTACTAGGCTTTTGCTGTACAGTCATGTAAATGTTAATCATGACTGCAAAGGCTAGTGATTTAAGTAGCATTTTGCTGTTTTATTCATTGGCACAACACAAATACATGCATTACTGAAAAACAAACCCTTCACACACTGCTTACTCAGTCACTGTTGCTGGTGTTTGGAGAAGGGAGGAAAGAGATGTTGCATTGTGGATCTTTTACTCGCCAGTATTGAGAGCCAATAGTTTTCTGCCTTAGCAAGAGTGTCATTGATAAAGTGGAGTGCCAGGAGGGACTGGGCACACACATCATTGGTTTGTTAAGGGGCCAATCTCTCCAGTTACGAATGTTCATTATTCACAAATCCTGCCCTGTTAAGGACAAGAACCCTGAACTGTTATTTTGACTTGACCTGTAGTGAGGAGGATCCAGAGCCTATGCTGAACCTCACTGGTGCCTGTCACAACATTGGGGTTGCTGTAGATAGCTGCTAGTGTTCAGTGGCATCAGCCACTCCCTGAAGTGGTCCAGACTGCTGCTCCTTATGGAAATTGGCTGCCACTGCCCTACGTCTACTCCATAGATTATCTCAATATATCCTTCTATTCCTTCCTCCCTCATGTGTTTATCTAGCTTCCCTTAAAATGCATCGATGCTATTTGCCTCAAGCACTCCCTGTGGTAGCGAATTCCACATTCTTACCACCCTCTGGGTAACAAGGTTTCCCCCGAACTTGCCTGGATTTCTTGGTGTCTATCTTATAGATATGCATATATTCACAGAATCACAGAATCTTTACAACACAGAAGGAGGCCATTCGGCCCATCGTGTCTTCACCGGCTCTCCAAATGAGCATTACGACCTAGTGTCAGTGTCCTGCCTTTTCCCCGTAACCCTTGCACATTGTTTCTATTCAAATAATCATCTAATACCCTCTTGAATGCCTCGATTGAACCTGCCTCCACCACACTTCCAGGCCGTGCATTCCAGACCCGATCCACTCGCTGTGAAAAAGTTTTTTTCTCACGTTCACAACTGCTTCTTTTGCAAATCACTTTAAATCTGTGCCCTTTCGTTCTCGATCCTTTTATGAGTGGAAACAGCTTCTCCCTATCTACTCTGTCCAGCCCCCTCATGATTTTGAACATCGCTATCAAATCTCCTCTCAGCCTTCTTCTCTCCAAGGAGAACAGTTCCAACCTCTCCGATCTATCCTCAAAACTGAAGTTTCTCATCCCTGGAACCCTTATTGTAAACCTCTTCTGCACTCTCTCCAATATGTTCACATCCTTCCTATAAGTGGCGCCCAGAACTGTACACAATATTCCAGCTGAGTGTCTTATATAAATTCAGCATAATCTCCCTGCTCTTATATTCTACGCCCCTATTAATAAAGCCCAGGATACCATATGCTTTATTAACTGCTCTCTCCACCTTTAATGATCTATGCACATATGCACCCAAGTCTTTCTGCTCCTGCACCTCCTTCAAAATTTCACCCTTATTTTATACTGTCTGTCCATGTTCTTCCTACCAAAATGCATCACCTCACACTTCTCTGCATTGAACTTCACCTGTCACCTATCTGCCCATTCCACCAACTTGTCTATGTCCTCTTGAAGTTCCACACCATCCCTCTCACAGTTCACAACACTCCCAAGCTTCGTATCATCTGCAAACTTTGAAATTGTCCCCTGCACATCAAGATCTAGGTCATTAATATATATCAGGAACAGCAAGTGTCCCAAAGCAACCCCTTGGGAACTCCACTACTAACCTTCCTCCAGCCTGAAAAATATCCATTGACCTTTACTCCCTGCTTCATATTTTTCAGCCAATTTTGTATCCATGTTGCTACTGTCCCTTTTATTCCATTAGCAATAACTTTTCTCATAAGTCTGTTGTGTGGCATTGTGTGAAATGCCTTTTGAAAGTCCATGTATACCACATCAACAGCATTAACCTCATCGATCTTTTCTGTTACCTCTTCAAAAAACACCAGCAAGTTAGTTAAAACATGATTGCCCCTTTAGAAATCCATGCTGGCTTTTCCTTATTAACCTATATGTTTCCATGTGATTACTAATTCTATCCCAAAAAATTGTTTCTAGAATCTTGCCCGCCACTGAAGTTAAACTGACTGGTCTGTAATTGCTGGGCTTATCCTTACAACCTTTTTTGAACAAGGGCATAATGTTTGCAATTCTCCAGTCCTCTGGCACCTCCCCTGAGTCTAGGGAAGAATGAAAGATTATGGCCAGTCCCCTGCAATTTCTACTCTCACTTCCTTCAATATCTTTGAATGCATCTCATTCAGTCCTGGTGCCTTCTCAACTTTAAGTACCAACAATCTATTCAACACTTCCACCTTAACAATTTTGAACTCTTCTAGTGACAGAGTTTACTTATCTGTCACCATGGCCTGGGTAGCATCTACCTCCTTGGTAAAGACGGATGTAAAGTATTCATTTAATACCTCAGCCATGGCCCCTTCGTCCATGTGTAAATTCCCTTTTAGGTCCCTAATCGGCCCTACTCCTCCTTTTACCACCCTTTTACTATTTATATGCCTATAGAAGACTTTGAGATTCCCCTTTATGTTGGCCGCCAGTCTTTCCTCATAATTCCTCTTCACTTCCCTAATATGCTTTTTCACCTCCCCTCTGAACCTTCTGTATTCCTCTTGGTTCTCAATTGTATTTTCTACCTGGCACCTGTCATAAGCGCACTTTTTCTTCTTTATCTTAATTTCAATCTCTTGTTTGCATCCAGGGAGCTCTGGATTTGTTTGCCCTGCCTTTCCCTTTCAATGAAATATACCCTGACTGTGCCCAAACCAATTCTTTTTGAAGGTAGCCCATTGTTCAGCTACAGATTTTCCTGCCAATCTTTCGTTCCAGTCTATCCGGCCCAGCTCCGTTCTTGCCCCATCGAAGTCGGCTCTTGTCCAGTTAATTATTTTTACTCTGGATTGCTGATCGTCCTTTTCTACCGTCATCCTAAAACGTACAATACATTGATCACTGTCTCCTAAATACTCTCCCGTTGACAATTGATCTACTTGGCCCACCTCATTTCCGAGAACCAGGTCCAACAGTACGTCTTTTCTTGTTGGATTTCACACACACTGCTGTAGAAAATTCTCCTGAATGCAATCAAGGAGCTTCTGCCCCTCTCCGCCCTTTACACTACCAATGTCCCAGTCTACATTCTGGTAATTAAAGTCCCCCATAATAACTACTCTATAATGCCTGCATCTCTCTGTAATTTCCCTGCAGATTTATTCCTCTACATCGTTCTCACTAGTTGGCGGTGTATAGACTACACCGAGCAATGTAATTGCACCTTTTTGTTCCTTAGCTCGAGCCATTGATTCTGTCCTTGAGCCCTCTGGGACATCCTCTTTCTCCAGCACTGCAATGCTCTCCTTAACCAATACCACCACCCCATCTCCTTTCTTTCCTTTCCCATCTCTTCTGAACACCTTGTAACTGGGAATATTTAACACCCAGTCCTGCCTTCCTTGAGCCAGGTCTCTGTTATCACCACAACATCATATTCCCACATGGCAATCTGCGCCTGTAACTCCCCAATCTCTGTGCATTCACATACATGCATAATAATCCTGATTTAGATTTTGTTACTTTCTCTCTTACCACGACTTTACCTATTAACTTACTATTCTAGTGCTATCTATCTCTCCCAGTATTTTGTGCACCCTGGTATTTCTCTAATATTTTCCCTAGGTTCCCACACCTCTGTTGAGTTAGTTTAAAGCCCCCCTAACAGCACTAGAAAAATGCCCCGCAAGGAACTAGGTCCCAGCTCTGTTCAGCTGCAACCCGTCCGGTTTGTACAGGTGCCATCTTCCCCAGAGCCAGTTCCAGTGTCCCAGGAATCTAAAGCCCTCCCTCCTGCACCATCTTTCCAGGCACACATTCATCTGCCTTATCCTCCTATTTCTGTACTCACTGGCATGTGGCACTGGGAGTAATCCAGAGATTACTATATTAGAGGTCTGCACTGGAGTGCTGTGTTTGGCTGCAGTAGAGGGCTTCAGTTGAAGTTGGTGACTGAGGGAGTTCGGTGAGAAGGTAGGAGGTGATTCTTTCTTTTTCTACCTTTGCTCAGAAAGAAGAGCAGTGGCCTTGGTAAGTAGGAACTGATGAGTAAATTAGAAAAGTGTAATATTTTTAAAATTCCTATACTTGGATTTAACTGAGAAATGCCAGGAATAAGGGAAATTTAAGGGCCAATATAATAAAGTAAAATAAATAATCCAAAGTAGAATAAAGTTAACACATGGGAAGTAGAGTTAAGGCATAGCAGGGCAGCCTCAGTCGAGTGGAATGCGTGTCCTGTAATATGTGGGAAGTCATGGACGTTACCGATGTCCTAGACGACCACATGTGCAGGAAGTGCTGTCAGCTGCAGAAGCTTGAGCTCTGGGTTTCACAGCTCGAGCAGCGGCTGGAGTCACTGTGGCGCATCCACGAGGCTGAGAGCTACATGGATAGCACGTTCAGAGAAGTGGTCACAACGCAGCTTAAGGGCCTGGAGACAGAGAGGGAATGGGTGACCACCAGGCAGTCCAAGAGAAATAGGCAGGTAGTGGAGTCCCCTGGGGTCCCGCTCACAAATTGGTTTTCCGTTTTGGAAGCTGGTGAAGGCACTGGTTCCTCAGAGGAGGGCAGTCAGAGCCAAGTTTGTGGCACCATGAGCGGCTTGGCTGTACAGGAAGGGAGAAGGAAGAAAGGAAGTGATAGGGGATTCATTAGCTAGGGGAATTATTATAGAGGTTTTACAGAAATGTGTATGCGCACACTCAGCGGATGTGCTCCAAACTATTGTCGACGCATTCTTGGGGCAAACGAAAGAATGGGCCTCAGACTAAACATCCAGGTTTCTTGCTCGAGGCTGCCCGAATTGGAGAAGGAGCATCCGTGAAGGTACCAACCATTTTGAGCGTCTTCGGAAGACCCAGGTGGAGGCCGAGCACAAACAGCGGAAGGAACGTACCAGAATTTGAACTTCCCACCCACCCTCCTCATCAAGCACTACCTGCCCCCTCCTGCGGCAGTGTGTGTGCACATCCAGCATTGAGCTTTTTAGTCACCGCAGGACCCACAGCCCCGGAGTGGGAGAAATTCATCCTCAGTCCCGAGACACTGCCTAAGAAGAAGAAGGAAGAGTCTCCCTTAAATAGGTGGCTTCTAGATTTAGTCTCCCCATATCAACCTACCCTATCAACACAGGGAGACAGTGGCATTGTGGTAATATTACTGGATTAGTAACACAGGCCCACGTTCAAATCCTACTATAGCAGCTGTAGGAGTTTAAATGCGTATTAATAAAAACCTGGCATTAAAAAGCTAGTCTTAATAATGGTGACCATGAAACTATCACTGATTGTTGTAACAACCCATCTGGTTCACTAGTGCCCTTTAGGAAAGGAAATCTGCATTGTCTGGCCACAGATCCACAGCAATGTGGTTGACTCTTAACTTCCTTCTGAAATGGTCTTGCAAGTCATTCAGTTCAAGGGCAATTAGGGATGAGCAAAAAATGCTGGCCGTGCCAGTGATGCCCACATCCCATTAAAGGATAATCTCAAAGACCCCTTTCAGACTTCAATGCCTCTTTTCTCAAGAAATGAGCCCCAGCCTTTGCAGTTTTTCCTGATGAATACAACCACTCAGTTCCTTAATATTGCTGTAGTGAGGATTTGTGAGTGAAACAATGATATCTTCTTGTGCTGTGAACCAGATCTCTTTTTCCCTCAAACATGTCTACTCTTTCAGTCTCTCCAAATTTGGATGGAGGCAGTGCTAAATGCAATCATCTTCAGTTCTAAATTACAAAACCTACACAGTGCTGAGGCACTTGATACAATCAATAGATTGTACATCGAATCATTGAATAATTAGATCACAGAAGGAGGCCATTCAGCCCATCAAGTCCATGCTGGTTCTCTGCTGCAGCAATTAAGTCCTACTCTCCCATTCTTTCCCTGTAACCCTGCTTATTTTCTATCTACGGGTGCTGATTCTTACTATTACAGAAGTAATGAACATGTATAGGTCAGTCTTTTTGGTGGGCCTGTTACCTCTTGTTAAAGCACAAACTCTCCTTGGCCATGTTCCCTTCACCTTCTGCTGACCTCACAGGTTACAAAATGATTTCCAACACTGTGATGTCAAGTGCCACACTCAATAATCCAGAAGATCACTACACTCTAAAAATTTATTTATGGGGTGTGGGTGTTGTTGGCTAAGGCAGCATTTATTGCCCATCCATAATTTCCCTTGAGGTGGTGGTGGTGAGCTGCCTTCTTGAACTGCTGCAGTCCATGTGGTGTAGGTACACCCACAGTGCTGTCGGAGAGCACTGAATTGTCCATAGTTTGAGGCTGAGAGTTTTCCCCATTTCACTTCATTGCCATCATCACTGCAGCTGCCATAGGAACGAATATAGGGACATGATAAGCCATTCAACCTCTCAAATCCACTCCACCATTCAACTAGATCATGGCTGATCATTTACCTCAATGCCATTTTTCCGTACTATCCCCATATCACTTGACGTCACTTGTATTTAGAAATTTATCGATCTCTTTCTTGAACATACTCAATGACTGAGCCCTCTGGGGAAGAGAATTCCAAAGACTCACTACCCTCTGAGTGAAGAAATTCCTCCTCGTCTCAGTCCTAAATGGTTTGCCCCTTTTTCTGAGACTGTGTCCTCTGGTTCTAGATCCCCCAGCCAGGGGAAATATCCTTCTTGCATCTACCCTGTCTAACCTCTTAAGAATTTTGTAAGTTTCAATGAGGTCATCTCTCTCACTCTTCCAAACTCTAGAGAATTTAGGCCCAGTCTCCTCAATCTCTCCTCACAGGACATTCCTGCCATCCCAGGGATTAGTCTGGTGAACTTTTGAACTATGGCAAGTATATCCTTCCTTAGGCAAGGTGATCAAAACTGTACACAATACTCCAGGTGCGGTCTCACCAAGGCTCTATACAATTGCAGCAAGACATCTTTACTGCTCTACTCAAATCCTCTTGCGATAAAAGCCAACATACCATTTGCCTTCCTAATTATTTGCTGCACCTGCATGTTAATTTTCAGTGACTCATGAACAAGGACACCCAGGTTCCTTTGGACATCAACACTTCCCAATCTCTCTCCATTAAATAAATATTCTATACTTCTGTTTCCCCACCAAAGTGGATAACCTCGCTTTTTCCACATTATATTCCATCTGCCATCTTCTTGCCCACTAGCCAAGCCTGTCCAAATCCCCTTGAAGGCTCTTTGCATCCTCCTCACAACTTGCATTCCCACCTAGTTTTGTGTCATCAGCAAACTTGGAAATATTACATTTGGTCCCCACATTCAAATCATTGATATAGATTGTGAACAGCTGGTACTGATTCCTGGGGTATTCCACTAATCACAGCCTGACTGCCTGAGAATTACTCATTTATTCCTACTGTCTGTTTTCTGTCCATTAACACAGTGAGATGAGGTTGAAGTGGTAATGTCAATGGACATTAGTAATCTAGAGGCTGAGGCTAATGCTCTGGGGGCTTGGGGTTGAATCCCACCATGGCAGCTGGTAGAATTTGAATTCTGTTAATAAATCTGGAATTATAAAGCTAGTCTCAGTGGTGGTGACCATGAAACTATTATCGATTGTTGTAAAAACCTACCTGGTTTACTAATGTCCTTTAGGGAAGGAAATCTTCCGTCCTTACCTGGGCTGGCCTACATGTGACTCCAGACCCCACAGCAATGAGGTTGACTCTTAACTGCCCTCTGAAATGGCCCAGCAAGCTGCTCAGTTGAAGGGCAATTAGGAATGGGTAACAAATGCTGGCCTTGCCAGTGAATCCCACATGAAAGCAAAAAAAATTCTCAATCCATGCCAGTATATTACATCCCAATCCCATGTGCTCTAATTTTGTTTACTGTGGGACAATATCGAAAGCCTTCTGAAAATATACCACAATACACCACATCCACGGATTCCCCCTTATCTATTCTGTTGCTAACATCCTCAAAAAACTTCAATAGGTTTGTCAAACATGATTTCTCTTCCATAATTTCAATCCTACCATTATTTTCTCAGTGTCCCATTATCATATCCTTTAGAATAGATTGGAATATTTTATTTACTGCCGACCTCAGGCTAGTTTGCATTAGTTTCTCCAGTATTACTATTTTATGAATACTAATTTCTTTTGGTTCCTTATTCTCTTGGTTCTCTAGTATTTCTGGGAGTTTTTTTTTATCTTCCTCTGTGAAGACAAAAGCATTTCTTTAGTTTCTGTATCACTTTCTTATTCCTCCTGTTCCTGTCTCTGCCTGTAATGGACCCACATTTTTCTTCGTTAATCTTTTCCTTTTTACATTGAAGATTTTAGAATCCATTGTTATGTTTCTTGTTTATTTACATTCATATTCCATTCTCCCTTTCTCAGCTTCTCAGTCCTCCTTTGCTGAATTCTAAAATGCTCCTAAGTCCTCAGGCCCACCACTTTTTTTTTGGCAACTTTATAAACCTGTTCCTTTGATCTATTACAATCTTTAACTTCCTTTTTAAGCCACAGTTGACTTACTTTTCCTGTTGAGCTTTCATGCCTAAAGGAATGTATATTTGTTGTGAACCATGTGTTAATTCTTTAAATACTAGCCATTAAAAGGTATGGCAGTAGACAGGTAATGTACCACAGTCAACTTGCCCCTTATACCTTCATAGTTTCCTTTGTTTAGGTTTAAGACCCTAGTTTAGGATTGGACTACATCTTTTTGAAATATAATGTAAAATTCTAACATATTATAGTCACTCTTCCCTAAAGGTTCTTTTACAACAAGATTATTAATTAGTCCTTCCTCATTGCACAATACTGGATCTAAAATAGCCTGTTCCCTAGTTAGTTTCTCAATTTGCTATTCAAGAAAACCATCTCGTGCACATTCCAGGAATTTGTCCACCACAGCATTAGTACTCGCTAGGTTCACCCAGTCAATATGGAGACTGAAGCCCCCCGATGATTACTATTACCCTTGTTGCATGCACCTCTCATTTCCTCATTTATACCGTGACCTACATCACCCCTATTGTTTGGTAGCCTATAAACAACTCATACCAATGTTTGCTGCTCCTTGGCATATCCCTTTCAGTTAAGCTTCTGGTAAAAAACACACACACACATCATAACAGAACTCAAATCCTTTGCTTGAGAAAATAACCGAGAAACTGTCACTTGTGGGTGAAGAAACACAGGCACCAGAAAAAACGATCTTTACTGGTTAGTACCCATTCCAAAGATGGAGGGTATAGAACTGCTGCGCTGCATTAATTAGACATCAATACCCATGCAGCGCTCATATAGGCTCATGTTTTACTGGTGTAGAAGAACAAGTTGTAGTTTGGTGCCTGAACAAAAACAGAATTACCTGGAAAAACTCAGCAGGTCTGGCAGCATCGGTGGAGAAGAAAACAGTTGACGTTTCGAGTCCTCATGACCCTTCGGCAGAATTTCCAGGTAATTCTGTTTTTGTTTTGGATTCCCAGCATCCGCAGTAGCTTTTAGCTTTTTGTTTTTATCTCTGTAGTTTGGTGCCTCCCTTGTTGCCTTAGTCACCTGTTGAAATATGGCTTGGTACCAACATTTTATTTAATAGCCGCTCCTGTGAAGCATCTTGTGATGTTTTACTGTGTTAAAAGGTACGACAGGAATTCATGTTAGACACGGGCCTGAGTTTCACACCCCCCCCTGCTGGTGAGTTTTTAGGCTGCAGGGGGAGTGAGAAATAGCACAAGTGGCCTTCCCACCGGGTTCCTGCTGCCTGACCGCTCAGCGATTTTACACTGGGCAGGCAAGGCCTCACACAGACCCCCACACTTGCCCCAATTGAGGCCTCTATGCAACCAATTATTGACCACTTAAGGGCCTTTTCCCACCTAGCCTCGATTTTTAGGCTGGCGGGAGGATTTCCTGGGCATGGGGGAAGACCGCAAATGATCGGGCAGGGATTTGGGGGGGGCACCTCCATCAGAAGCCCCCTTCTAACTTTGGACTTCCCCCCCTCCCACCTTTCCCACCCCTTTAAGGTCCGGTGGCCACTGGAACTCCTTCCCCCCCGCCGCTGGCCTCTCCTCTGACACCCTAAACCCCTCTATCCACCCCCCCAGGTCTCCCCTAACCCGCCCTGTCCTGAGATCCCACAAACTCACCTTTCCGTGCAATCCTGGGTCTTCAGCTCCCTGGACTTCATGAAGTTCCACTTCTGTCCACTGCAGCTCCTGTTGCTGCAGGGACTACAGAACTGGCGGCCAATCTGATTGGCCGGCAGCTCTCTAAGGCGGGACTTCCTCCTGAGTGAGGGGAGGATGTCCAGCCTGCGGCCAATAAATGCTCTTTCAGGCATGAAGTGGCTGTGAATGATGGAATTGGAAACCTCGCCATCAGACATATCCTGGCCATGACACCACTATTACTATTTGAACTTAGCAGAGCAAAACAATTCTACTTCAAATTATTTACTAAGACTTAAAGCCACATCTCGAGCCTTGAGAGATTTAAGGCTACAGCTGAGCGATCTGCTTGATTGACCTGTCTGGAGAAGTCAATGGGAAGTAAAACTGAGTTGGGTTTAGAAACAGACTGCTGATTACTGCCTCGCCAATGTTGAATCTCCCCCCTTCAATTCTCAATCCTAGATTAAGCTTTAAAAACAAAAGCACATGGAACAGCTAAAATAATTGATAACCTCGAACCCAAAGAATACATCTTTCACCCGACCCTCTATTTGAGTAGAATGAGACATCCACAGCTTTTAAACAGATTGAAACATCCGTGTACAGTAACAATCAATTTAACTTAATTGAATCTCAACATCACTGGTGGCTACAGAAGTAATTAATCATCAGAGCTCCTCTCTGGAAGGTGTATACATGTGATCCATCAATTGAGAATAAATTCAGGCACTTGGATTTCTCTTTTCACCAGCCTTTCAGGTACATCAAGGAGAGATTCTGAATGAAGGGTGAAATGTGTATATTTAGCGAAAGGGCTTGCAATTAAGAACTAAGAACTAGGAGCATGAGAAGGACATATAGCTCCTTAAACCTGCTCCTCCATTCAATAAGATCATGACTGACCTTCTACCTCACAGAATCGGGACAGCACAGAAGGAGGCCATTCAGCCCATCATGTCTGGCTCTCCAAATGAGCAGCTCACCCAGCGCCATTCTCCCACCTTCCCCCCCATAACCCTGCACATTCGTCCTTTTCAGATAACTGCTTGAATGCATCAACTCAGCCCACCTCCACCACACTTTCAGGCAGTGCATTCCAAATCCTAACCACTTGCTGCATGAAACAGGTTTTTCTCATGCTGCTTTTGCCTTTTTTTTTAAGCAGTTACTTTAAATCTGTGCCCTAGGGTTTTCGATCCTTTCACAAGTGGGAACAGTTTCTCCCCATCTACTCTGTCCAAACCCATCAATATTTTGAATACCTCTATCAAATCTCCTCTCTGCCTTCTTTTCTCAAAGGAAAACAGTCCTAACTTCTCCAATCTATCTTCATAACTGAAGTTCCTCATCCCTAGAAACATTTTTGTGAATCTTTTCTGCAGTCTGTCCAATGCCTTCACATCCTTCAGAAAGTGTCGTGTCCAGACTGGGTGCAATACTCCAGCTGAGGCTGAGCTAGTGTCTTATACAACTTCAATATAACCCCCTTGCTCTTGTATTCTCTGCCCCTATTAATAAAGCCCAGGATAGTGTATGTTTTATTAACTGCTCTCTCCACTTGTTCTACCACCTTCAATGCCTTATGCACATATACACCCAGGTCCATCTGCTCCTGCATCCCCTTTACAGTTGTAGCCCTATTTTATATTGTCTCTCCATGTTCTTCCTACCAAAATGAATCACTTCACACTTCTCTGCATTGAACTTCATCTGCCACCTATCTGCCCATTCCACCAGCTTGTCTATGTCCCTTTGAAGTTCTACACTATCCTCCTCACAGTTCACAATGCTTCCAAGTTTTGAATCATCTGCAAACTTTTAAATTGTGCTCTGTATACCAAAGTCTAGGTCATTAATATATATCAGGAAAAATACTGATCCCTGGGAAACTCCACTACAAACCCTTCCTCTAGCCCGAAAAATACCCATTAACCACTACTCTGTTTCCTATCACTCAGCCAAATTCATATCCATTTTGTTACTCTCCCTTTTATTCTATAAATTATAACTTTGCTGTACAGCACTGTACCAAACACCTTTTGGAAGTCCATGTACACCACATCAACAGCATTTCCTGCATCAACCCTCTCTGTTACCTCCTCAAAAAACTCCAGCTAGTTAGTTAAACATGATTTTCCTTCAAGAAATCCATGCTGGCTTTCTTTAGTCAACCTGCATTTGTCCATCTGACTATTAATTATGTCTGAATTATTATTCCTATTAATTTCCCAACAACCTGAATTTAAACTGACTGGCCTGTAGTTGCTGGGCTTGTCTTTACACCCTTCTTTGAACAAGGGTCTAGCGTTTGCAATTTTCCAGTCCTCTGGCACCACCCCTAAGTCTAAGGCAGACTGGGAAATTATGGTCAGTGCCTCCACAATTTTCGGTCTCAGTTCCTTCAGTATCCTTGGATGCACCTCTTCTGGTCTTGGTGCCTTATCAACTTGCAGTACAGTCAGCCTATCCATTATCCCCTCCTTATCAATTTTAAATCCTTCTAGTGTCTGAATTGCCTCCTCTTCCACCATGGCCCAGGCAGCATCTTCTTCCTTGGTAAAGACAGATGCAAAGTATTCATTTAACACCTCAGCCATGCCCCCTGCCTTCATGCTTAATTCCCCTCTTTGGCCCCTAATCGACCCTACACCTCCTTTTACCACCTTTTTACTATTTATATGTCTATAGAAGACTTTGGGATTCCCTGTTATGTTAGCTGCCAGTCCCTTTGCATACCCCCTCTTTGCTTCTCTGATTTGCTTTTTCATCTTCCCTCTGAACATTCTGTATTCCGGAAAGTTGTATTTTCAACCTGATATCTGTCATAAGCACGCTTTTTCTTCTTTATCTTAATTTCTCTCTCATTTGTCATCCAGAGAGCTCTAGGTTTGTCCTACCTTTCCCTTTGGTGGGAATATACCTTGACTGTGCCCCCAAATGCCTCTCCTTTGAAGGTAGCCCATTGTGCAGCTACTGTTTCTCCTGTCAGTCTTTGACTCTAATCTATTCGGCCCAGATCCGTTGTTACCCACATTGAAGTTGGCTTTCCCCCAGTCAATTATTCTTATTCTGGATTGTTCTTCACCCTTTGCCATAGTCAGTGTAGCTGTAATGGGTTAATAGTTATGGTAATGAGTTACTGATATGTATCATGATGTAACAATGAGATCGGCAGTCCTGTGGTAGAGACTCTATAGAGCAAATGGAACAGACGGTACCCAAGAGACATGTACAAACCCTTTAGCCTCTTGCATATAGAGGTACCGGATCCCTTATCCGGCCTCCCAAAACCCGGAAGGACCCGGAAACCGGCAATTTGAAATTGGCATGCAATCCCTTTTATTCATTTGTTTCTCCTCGTTCTATGATATTTTGTTATTTTGGTTTCAGGAAAGGTTCCTGTGGTATCTCTTCCTCCAGCCGTCCACCTCTTCATAAGAAGCAGGATTGACAGATGACCTTGTCAAGGGCCTCTGGGAGCGGTACTCCCATTCCAATCCTGGGGGGATGCCAGGAAAATATTGGGAGAATGTGCCTGGACGGCTCCCTGACTTCTTCCCATCGCTGGCCAAATTTCAGGGACATGGGGATCGGGAACAGGAGCCTGCAGGCCAGTGGCTGGGATCCAATTCAGCATCTTATGGGGACCATTCACTGTGATTTTGTGCAACAATTTGAGCGTTGTAGGAGACACGCGAGTCCCATAGAGCTTCAGCGACTCAATAACTGTAATGAGATTAGAACACAACAGGAGGAAGCTGTTGTTTATAATTTTATTTTTCATGCCTTATTTCCCTTTATTTTATGTATTCTGAGTATTTTATGTATTACAAGTACAAGACCCCAAAATCCATAAGTTCCCCAAATCCGGCACACGTCCGGTCCTGAGGTTCCCGGTTGCAGGGTCCAGTACATGTCATGTGAAATAAAATAGTTTGAAGTAACATACATAGTCAGAGCAGAGTTACTCATGTAAGGTGTGCCACACCACCAGCACACTAAACACTGAGCAGCAGTGGTGATAGTTTGCTGCCATCGACAGAACACCTACGGTGAGAAAGTGGAAGACCTGTCAGCAGGAAGAATGTAAAAACTTAACTATGGGGGAGGCACACGTAGAAATGGTAGCGATGTTAGCACCAGGCAAGGAGTCACTGCCCCCACTGTTCGAAAATCGCTAGGGCCCGCAGAGAGGTCAGAGAGAATTGTGGAAGAAACACTTCCTTAGCTATCGAGCAGCACCGCCGTTGTATGCCAAAGAACAGAAGCACCCAGGTTGGTTCATTCCTTTACACCGTAGGACCTGTCACCGATGATGTCCCCTTGAGACAGGGGAAGAGACCTCCACATACATCGATACTGTCCTAAAGGAAATTTTGACACATATTTTAGTCTGAAATGAAACCTCATGATTGAGCAAGCACGGTTTAATCGGTGATCGCAAAGGCTCAGGGGAATCTGTGGAATTATTTCTTACTGTCCCTATGTCACCTGGCCAGTTTTGCAGGTGTGGTGCATTGAAAGATGAACTTATTCGCAACCACATTGTCGTCAGTGTCCACAGTGAAAAGCCGTCAGATTTTTTACAAATCGAAGACAACCTCACTCTGGATCAAGTGGCTCAGTACACGAGGCAGGCCGAACTCAGAGAGCTAAATCGGGTCATGACACTAAGGTGCTAGACGGCTCTGTTAGCTGCGTAGGCCCAAGGGTGATAGTCCCACCTACTCAAAATCCCGCCAAAATGGGTAAAAGTGTGGAAAACCTTACAGCAGCCATTTTATACTGCGGCACAAAGAAGCAGCGCTGAAGACAGGATTGCCCAGCAAGGCCGCTGACCATTTCCAGTGCAGAAAAATAGGAAACTTCAAGCACTTCTGTAAGTCGAACAATTGCAATAGGGGAAGACGGCAGAAGAACATTAATGAAATCCAAACCATTCAAGGATTTGGAAACAATGACAGACACAAAAGTACAGAGTTCTGAGGAGAAGTAAATGTTCCTGATCAAGGCTATTGGTCAGTTACAGTGCAAGTTAAAGGCTTTAACCTGACTTTAAAATTGACAGTGCAGCTGGAGCTGCAACTCCAGCTGATAATCTGGATTGCCTCCCCCTGGAGATACCCCTCTATCCATCAGACATGAAACTGCAAGGTCCAGGTGGGACCAATCTTCCAGTGAAAGGTCAGTGCCCTTTGCTACAAGGGGAGACAGGTTGTTGAGACTGTCCATGTTGACTACAATCAAAGCATATCTTTAATGAATGGAGCTGTCTGTATACAACAGGGCATTCTGGAAAAAAAGCAGATAATGACCTACAACTGGATGCCTTTCACATAGGAATTTTCAAAAAGTCATGTGTAGAATGGGTGAATTTTCAGCCTTCACCAGCTGGGGATGTTTATTGATCGAGTGGTGATTCACTCTCCATCACAGAGACACCATCCACTAGACCCCGGGAGGAGATGGAGGTTGTGGATCTCTTGGGTCTGTTTGAAGGCGGAGGATGTGGATACAGGAGGCACTGCGGCGGACAGTGGTCATCCACAAGAGGACCTTTCGGATCAAGGTTAGCCCTTTCCTGAAGGAAGTTGAGAAAGAAACCATTGTAGAACTGAGTGGTCCATTGGAAGATGAGGTCCTTGAGTTTGGTACACTATTCAAATCTATTGCCAAAGCATATGAAGTCTCTGGGTTTTTTTTTCGAGGAGTCAGCTGTTTTTGCTGTGGAAGAGCTGAATTCACGAGCAGAATTTTTCGCTTGGCGTGCGGGTGCAAGCCCAACACACTCAAGCGTAAAGTGGCGCGTGATGATGTCGGGCGAGTGTCGCGACATCATCGTGCGCTCAGCGATATTTTAGTGTACGCCCGCCGACAATGAAGAGGGCCATTAAACCCATTAACTGGGAATCTTCACTGCCTGTCCAACCATACAATTGGCGGGTGGCAAATTGGCCAAGGATGGATGAGGTTTCCGTCATTAAATAAAAAAATGTTTGGACATAATTTTCATGTTGTATATGTTCCAGTGACTGTTTCTGATGTGTGGGCATTTTCCCCGGTTTTAAACTCTTTGTTTTTTGTATTTAAATTCTTCAGCTCCCTGAGGCAGCTCTCAGGGTACACCAGTCACCGAAAGCAAACATGCAGGTGCAGCAAGCAGTTAAGAAGGCAAATGGTATATTGACCTTCAATGCGAAAGGACTTGAGTACAGGAGCAAGGATGTCTTACTGCAGCTATACTGGGCCTTGGTGTGACCACACCTGGAGTAGTGTGTTCAGTTTTGGTCTCCTTACCTCAGAAAGGATATACTTGCCATAGAGGGAGTGCAGTGAAGGTTCACCAGACTGATTCCTGGGATGGTAGGATTGTCGTATGAGGAGAGATTGGGCCGACTAGGCACTGTATTCACTGGAGTTTAGAAGAATGAGAGGAGATCTCATTGAACCGTATAAAATTCTGACAGGGATGGACAGACTGGATGAAGGGATGATGTTTCCTCTGGCTGGGGGGGTCTAGAACAAGGGGTCACAGTCTCAGGATATGGGGTAGGCCATTTAGGACTAAGATGAGGAGAAACTTCTTCACTCAGAGGATGGTGAACCTGTGGACTTCTCTACCACAGAGGCTGTGGAGGGCAAGTCACTGAATATATTTAAGAAGGAGATAGATAGATTTCTGGACTCTAAAGGTGTCAAGAGGTATGAGGAGAGAGCGGGAGTATGGCGTTGAGATAGAGGATCAGCCATGATCATATTGAATGGCGGAGCAGGCTCGAAGGGCTGAATGGCCTACTCCTGCTTCTAGTTTCTATGAAATGCAGCTGATAATTCATACACAACAAACTCCCAAAAACAGCAATGTGGTAATGACCAGATAATCTGTTTCTGCGATGTTGATTTAGGAATAAATATTGACCAGGACACCAGGGAGAACCCCCCACCACCCCCCCACCCCCCCCCGCCCCCACTGCCCCCACTCACCCCCTCCACCCCCGGTCTTCTTCGGCACGGTGCTATGGGATCTTTTACACCCACCCGAGCAGGCAGATGGGGCGGACCTCAGTTTAATGTCTCACCCAAAGGTTGGCACCTCTGACAATCCCACCTTCAGCTGCCTGGGCCTACAATCCCCTCCCTGAACCTCTCTGTCTCTCTCTACCTGTCTTTTGTCTTTTGTGATGCTCTTTAAAACCTACCTCTTTGGCCAATGCTTTGGACTGCTGTCCTAATATCTCCTAGTGTGGCTCAGAGTTAACTTTTCCTTGATAAGATTCTTGTAAAACTCCTTGAGATGTTTTACTGGGTTAAGAGTGCAATATAAATACAAGTTGCTATTGCCCTAAACCCAACTTCACCCTCCCTCTCCCATTGGTGGGAGAATCCACAAAGTCAGTCCAGGTTCAGTGGGAACTATTTTCTAACTTTTCTTTTATTCATGCATGGAGTAGGGGTGGTGCTGGCTGGGCCAGCATTTATTGCCATCCTTAATTGCCCTTGAGAACTGAGTGGCTTGCTAGACCATTTCAGAGGGCACTGAAGTGTCAACCACATTGCTGTGGGTTTGGAGTCACATGTAGGCCAGACCGGGTAAGGATGGCAGATTTCCTTCCCTAAAGAGCATTAGTGAACCAGATGGGTTTTTACAACATTCAACAATGGTTTCATGGCCATCATTAGACTTTTAATTCCACATTTTTATTTGATTCTAATTCTACAATCTGCCGTGGTGGGCTTCAAACCCGGGTCCCCAGAGCGTTACCCGGGGTCTCTGGATTACTAGTCCAGTGACAATGCCACTACGTCACCGCAGCACCATTCATGTAGAAATGAATACCGTGTTCATCAGAAATGATTAATTTGGTTATTTTAAAATGTTAATTGCCACAATAAAAATACAGAGAAGAATTTAGACCATGTGTTTGTCAGTCGGTGAACATATATCATAGGAAAAGTCAATAAAGTCAATAATAGATACCTAACATGGTCCAGATTTGATAAAAAAAAAGTCTAGCATCTCTATAACACCTTTACTCCAGGATGTTCAAAACTGCTTTACAGCCAAAGAAGTACCTTTGAAGATCAGTCACTTTTGTAATGTAGGAAAAATTACAGCCAATTTTCACATGGCTAGATCCCAGGTCAAAATCCTGAAACTCCCTCGCTAACAACACCACGGTAGCACCTTCACTACATGAACAGTTCAAGATGGTGGCTCAGAATCACCTTCCTGGGTCTACAAAGTGCCAACAAAGGACAGGCAGTAGGTCTTGCCAGTGAAGCCCACATCTGCAGAAACAATCTCAAGTTAAAATATACCCAAGGGAGAATTTTGCCCTCGTTGGGCGGGCTTGGCGAGGGCGGTCAGGAAGCTGACTGCCGCCCGCGATCGGGGCTGGACCGCGATTTCACATTGGCGGCCAATTAAGACCCGCCCAGTGTGAAAGGCGTGGGATCAGCGCAGCCTGTGTGGGTGGGGGGTGGGGGGAGGTCGATATGTGGGGCATTTCACACATGCCCGCAGGCGCATGCTGGAAAAGCTCCCTGAGGAATAGAGTTGCCTCAGGAAGATGAACAGTTTTGAAAATGAAAAATAAAGCATCGTAAGGTGTTAAAAAACACATCCCCTCACGTGACCCTGTCACATGGGCAGGGACATGTTTGAAACTAGTATGAAAATTAAAAAATTTTTTTTAATGACGGATTGAAACCTCATTCCGCCCGTGGATGAGGTTTCGTAAAAAATGCAAAGGCCACTTGGCCTTTGCGCCCGTCCGCTAACCGTAAGGTTGGACGGGTAGTGAAAAATTTTAATCAATTGGATTGTTAATGGCCTCAATCGACCTTTTAATTGTTGGCGGGCATGCTGCAAACTCCTGTGCGTGCCCGCCGACTTAAATATCGCGTGAGTGTGCGATGATGTCAGGACGCTCGCCCGATGTCATCGTGTGTCATTTTACACTCATTTGGGTCAGGCGCACGCCCACCTGACAAGCGAAAAATTCTGCCCTCCCGAGTGCGGGCTGGCAGGTAGTAAAATCTGTGCCATGGTGGCAGTGTTGTGCCTGCCGTCTACCCGCTCCTGCTGGTATTTTACCAGTGGTGGGGGAAGGCGTCAGGTGACCCACCCACACTTGGACCAATTGAGGCCCTTTTGCTTTGTGGGCTCAGGGGATGGCCCTTCCTGCTCGGGCACCGTGTGTCCAACTGAGGCCCTGCCCGTGGTAATCCTCTGCCTGGGAATTCCTGCCTCCCTCCCACCACCCTGCCAAACACAGCCCCCCACTGCCGCTCCCTCATCGGGGCATGCCAGCCTGGCCCTGGTAAAGCCCTGGACTTACTTGCAGGTCAAGCAACATAGTTCCTCTTTGGTGGTGACTGCCTGTAGTCCCAGCAGTGACCAGTGCTCCCAGTGACGCTACTGGAACAAGAGAGCCGCTGGAATGAGAGAGTGACTGGAACGAGAGAGCCGCTGGAACGAGAGAGCCGCTGGAACGAGAGTGTGACTGGAACGAGAGAGCCGCTGGAACGAGAGAGTGACTGGAACGAGAGAGCCGCTGGAACGAGAGAGCCGCTAGCTGTCGAATGGGTAGAAGTCTCACACTGAGTCAATTAATGGCCTAACAGCTGTTAAATTGCTGCGGGATGGACTGGTCCAAGTGGACGTGCAATGTTTATCCTTCCGTCAACAATATTGTCACAGATTATCTGGTCATTTATAGCATGACTGTTTGTGGGAGTTTGCTGTGTGCAAATTGTGTTTCCTACATTATACCAGTGACTATACTTTAAAGTATGTCTTTGGCTAGAAAGCGCTTTAGGATCTCCTAAACTTGTGAATGGCGCTTCATTCATTAAAATTAGGTAGTCTGGCCCATCAAGCTTGTGTCAGCTCTTTGAAACCCAGAAGAAAAGAAACAGTTCGGACCAGTACTCTTATTTTCCAGTTTTTACTGGTGTTCCATGTTAAGGTATACAAGACCAGTTTGGACCAGTGTTCTTATTTCCCAGTTTTTACTGTCCATAGCCCTGTAAACATTCCTACTTCAAGAATTTATCCAATTCCCATTTTGAAAGTTACTATTGAAAGTGCTTCCGACGCCCTTTCTAACAGCATCTTCCAGGTCATAACTCACCATGTTCAAATGTTCCCATTTGCCCCTGGGTCTTTTGTCAATTATCTTCAATCTGTGCCCTCTGGTTATCAGCTCACTCAACAGGAGGAACAATTTCTCTCTATCCAGTCCATCAAAACTCCTCATAATTTTGACCCCCTCTATTTAATTATCCTCAACATCATCTCTCATCTGCGCTGATCTGAAAATATGAATAAAAGGAATTAATTGATTGATGAAGGCATCAAGAATATGGATATAAGTATTCATTGTTTGAACTTACATTAATTCTTTAATTTCTAAAGATCCAACCAACTAATTAGGCACATCTGTCTCTCCTCACAGGCCAATTTTGCTTCTCAGTATTCATTCTGTCACGCTGGTTTCAAGGATTAGCAGATGTGACAGAGTTGATCAAATTTCTGTTCAAAAATCTGGTGTCCGTGTTTCAGGAATATTTCATAAATTGTAATATTGCAGTGATCCTTCAACATTCAGGATTGGTCCATTTGTCATGTGGTTAGCAAGGGCCAATCAGATCCATCTCGGCCTCCTCCAGAGGTCCCCAGCCTCACAGATGCCAGTCTTCAGCCAAGTCAATTCACTACACGTGGTCTGGAAGATTGGCATGTGAAGCATGGTTAAAAATGACCAACCTCAGGAATAGGAGGCCAAAATAGCTAAAAAAAATCTTCAAATTCATTTTCCCCATGGTAGGCGAGTCCACTCAGACATCCTGATCTCCTAGTCTCTCTTCAAAGCCCAATCCTGCCACATCCAGTTGTGAATGGTGGTGGACAATTAAACAACTCGCTGGAGGAGGAGGCTCCACAAATATCCCCATCCTCAATGACGGGGGAGCCCAGCACATCAGTGCAAACATAAGGCTGAAGCATTTGCTACAACCTTCAGCCAGAAGTGCCGAGTGGATGATCCATCTCGGCCTCCTCCAGAGGTCCCCAGCATCACAGATGCCAGTCTTCAGCCAATTCGATTCACTCCATGTGGTAACAAGAAACGGCTGAAGGGACCGGATACTGCAAAGACAATATTCCGGCAATAGCACTGAAGATTTGTGCTCCAGAACTTGCTGTGCCCCTAGCCAAGCTGTTCCAGTATAGCTACAACTGGCACCTACCAGGCTATGTGGAATATTGCTCAGGTATGTCCTGTACACAAAAGCAGGACAAATCCAACCTGACCAATTACCACCCCATCAGTCTACTCACAATCATCAGTAAAGTAATGGAAGGGTTCATCAACAGTGCTATCAAGCGGCACTTGCTTAGCAATAACCTGCTCACTGATGCCCAGTTTGGGTTCCGCCAGGGCCACTCAGCTCCTGACCTCATTACAGCCTTGGTTCAAAAATGGACAAAAGAGCTGAACTCCCGAGGTGAGGTGAGAGTGACTGCCCTTGACATCAAGGTGTTAGTCAAAATAAGAGGTTGTGGTGGAAGAATTAATCCAGGCTGGTCTTTTGGTTCAAGCTGGTTTATTTCCAAGACAACTCCTCAGTACTACTGACTCCCAAGTACCTTCCACACAAAGTGTTCCAGCTGTATCTTTTTGTTCTGTTGAGATGGGCTAATCAATGCCCAACACATTTTTAACTAGCAATTGTCTTTAACAAGGTGATTGCCGGGCAGTGTGATTATTTATACATTGACAGATTCCCCTCTTTTCCTTTTAAATTAAAACTTTGAAGAAAACTTAAAGAACCTTTTTTTTTTAAACAAACAGAAGAAGGAGATAATGCCATGTATTTCCACTTCTATAGTTCCTGTATTTCCTTTACCAAATATATATATGTAAACAATTATAAAACAAAAAAGTTTTTTTTCATTGCATCCTTATAACATAAGACACCCCTCTCCCAATACATTTAATAATTTCTTAGAGCAGGCACTTCTTTGTGTAAAACAGTCTGATAGTTGGTGACTTGTCAACCCATTGTATCTTAGAGATCTCTCTCCTCTCTAATGTTTCTTTTATGCCGGCTAGGTCTATTCTTAGCCTTTTATCAGTGACGCTTTGTGGAATGAAGGTTGTCCCAAAGAGGCCAGTTATCAACATAACTAAACTCCCATATCTAATGCTTCTACCAAGCTTTCACAACCCTTTTTATTTTCTTGGCCTCCCAAGCCAGCTGGCAACATTTATCATTCTTTCCCACCAAGAATATGATAAACCCGGCTGTGCTAGAGAATATGATAAACCCGGCTGTGCTAGAGAATATGATGAACCCGGCTGTGCTAGAGAATATGATGAACCCGGCTGTGCTAGAGAATATGATGAACCCGGCTGTGCTAGAGAATATGATGAACCCGGCTGTGCTAGAGAATATGATGAACCCGGCTGTGCTAGAGAATATGATGAACCTGGCTGTGCTAGAGAATATGATGAACCCGGCTGTGCTAGAGAATATGATGAACCCGGCTGTGCTAGAGAATATGATAAACCCGGCTGTGCTAGAGAATATGATGAACCCGGCTGTGCTAGAGAATATGATAAACCCGGCTGTGCTTGAGTACCCATCTGGAAGATTGGCATCGCTAAAAATGACCAACCTCAGGAATAAGATGCCAAAATAACTAAAAAAAAAATCTTCAAACTCACTTTCCCTGCAGTAGGCGAGTCCACTCTGACATCCTGATCTCCGAGTCTCTCTTCAAAGCCTCGGGCTACTAATCTTGCTTTGGCCTTATATATGTTGCCTTTTCTGTACAAATCCATCTGTGAGATAAAGCTGGCTGTCCTGTGTCAGGTATTTCAGAATATACCCCAAATTCCTTCCAACTTTCTAACTCTTTCCATTTGGCTCCCTTTATCAGCTTACTTTCCAATTTATTAGCAGCTACTAGAATCTCAGTCATAAGGACTTCTACTCCTATTGAGAATGCTAGCTTGCTCTCTAGTCCTCAGTCTTGTTAAGGTAGAGCCTCTACTCACATTCCTCTCCCTTTCTGGACAGTTACTATCTGATCTTTCTCCTGTGTGGGCAGAACCCTGTTCGTAAGTCCCTGATTTTTTTCTAGGGCCACGACCACTTTCTGGTCCACGGCCAGAACTCAGACTGCACTTTCAGGGTTTCCACACCTTTACCTCGGTTTGCCAATCGATAGGCCTTGTCTTCTGTCCTTCATCCTGCACATTTAGCCAATGTTTGTATTTACCAGTGGTTTTTCCTGCTCTCCCTATGATAGTGACATCCCTCCACACACTGGTGCCTTCTGGCATGTACGTTACCTTTGTTCCTATTTTGGGTAGTTGCCCTTTTGGAAGAATAGTGTTGTCCTGTTCCTCAGTGTCAGTCAACCCTCTATCTGCCATCGTCTGCTCCTCATAACTACCCAGTGTATGTGTATGTGAAGCGCATGGTGCCTCCACATGTTCTATGTCCTGTTCAGAACCTGTAAAGGTATAGTCAGCACCAATTAACCGTGAAGAATGTACCCCAACAGTTTGATTACCGTGTTGCACAATTACTACTTTCCCATCACTCCCTATAACCTTGCCAGGTCCTTTCCACTCTTTCTGGCCTTCCCTTTTATAATATACCACGTCTCCTTGTCTGAACTGTATTCCCAATGGTCTTCTACCGTGCTGTAGGGCTGGCCCAATTTTCTCCAAAACCTCAGCTTTAATGAAAGCTTTTCTGTCCGCATGCAAAGTGTTCAGATGAGCAGAAAAGATGGAGCTAATGTTAGTCCCATCTAGAGCAGGGGGGCATCTGACAACACTGAAGGTAACTTCGGATTTCTTCCGTACACCAACTGATACGGACTGTATCCCCCAACCATTTGCACAGAGTTCTTTGTGTGCGCCACCCATGCTAGTGCCGTTTGCAATTTACAATCTGGTTGATCAGCTAATATTTAATGTAACATGTCATGTATTACTGCATGGTTTCTTTCACAAAGACCATTACTAAACGGACTCTCAGTTGCAGTGCTCATAACTATGATGTTTAAATTTTCGCACACAGCTCGAACTTCCTCATTGGCGAATTCCCCACCATTATCTGTGAGGAACTTCATTGGTGTTCCCAAACCTGCTCCTACCCATTACTCCATGACTTTATCGACAATGGTCCTTTTGTCTTTACTATGTATCACGGTGGATAGACTAAATCTGGTTGCCATATCTATGAAGTGTAGTAAAAAAAGTACCCCTATCCTTGTCCCAAACTTTCAAGTCCATTGCCACTGCATCGTTAAACTCCCTGGCTAGTGGCAGCTCACCACAGGACGCGGTGGTATCTTGCGATATTTTAGGCAAGTTTCACACTGAGCAGTGATTTGTTCAATATCATCATATCCTTTATCGGCCACTCCTGCATCTCGAAGCAGAGTCTTCAGTTTCTGTGGCGCCGGATGTAAAAACTGTCTATGTCATTTCCAAATGATCTTCTTTTTGTCCACCAAATTCTCGTTCTCAGCAGTTAACAAAACTTCATGAACTTTTTGATGAGAAATCTCTGGTTTCCTTAGTGGCAAGCAGTAATGGCCTGACTGAGTAAAATGTAGATCCACATTTTTCCCAAACACGACTGCTCTATCATTCTTCATATCTGGCGTCATCTGAGCCTTCTTCATCGCAGATCGACTCAACAATAGCGGTATCTCACTAGAAACCACATCAGTACTGATAAACAGATTGATCCCTGTTATCTTACAAGGGAGGACCACCCGTTTGGAGGATGTCAATGTATTGTTGTCTCCGAACCCGAAGCAGGTAGAGCTTTCGTACTCCTTGACCTTCCACTGGTCTGCCTCATCGAGAGACTCCAGATAGCAGTCAAGCCAGTCCATGCCTCACACCGTTGAAGTGCAACCACTGTCCAGAACTGCACAGTTGAAGGAATCTAACATCAAGACACTCATCACCGGATTCAAACTCTCAGTGATCAATACAATTCCATCACGCCAGTCACCATCACAGTTTCAGTTTCAGATGAATCCGTCTCGTGGGTCACTTCAAAAACACGATTCCTTCGCTGTGGCCAGTTCATCGCGTAACGATACTGGGAATCACACTGAAAGCACCGATTAGCCATTCCCCGTGCATTTTTTGGGTTCAAACATCTACGGTCACCGTCCCAGACAAGCTTTTTGTCCCGACTCTCAAATTGGCTAGGGTTTTTCAGACCTCTTGTCATTAACCCCATCTTTGTATTGGAATCTTCCTCGAATATTTCGCTGACCTTGAAATTCGGTCACCATTGAATCCTCGATCCTTTGTTTTACAGCAGAGTTGTTCACATTTGCTAAGAAGGTGGCAGGGAATGACTGTTTCCCCAGAAATATTTTCAGAGCAGCAGCCATTTGATCCAAGAGAGATTCTCTCCCCCAGACCTGAACCCCTGTTAGTACTAAAAGATTTTAACATGGGAAATGCAAGCAAAGTCCAGTAATTTAAATACCAATGCCGATTTCAGAATTTCAAGTTCAAATCTCTGTAGTCTCCTGTACCACTTATCAAAATCCATGATATATTCTTCCATGGGCTGATCATCTGATTTCCTAAACCCATCAAAGATCGTCCAAACTTCATCCGCTTCCAATAACTCATCCCTTTTGTAAAACTTATCCAAAAATTGTAACAGACGGTTTAATCCCTCTTCATGATCCAAATCATCCACTTTCTACTCTGAAAATACTTTACTCCTTATCTTACTTTTGGCTGGTAATGATAACACCAAAGCCATACCTTGCTTCTTCCAGGCTATAGCAGTAACCCAGGTCCACATTTCAATTTCAGCTTCCCATTGCTGATAAGGTTCAGAGTCAGAAAGAATTGCTGGATAGTCAAAGCCTGTGATTTTACACTGTCCTTCCACCATTCCGTAACTTAAATTGTTAGCAACAGTACACCTCTTTCCCTCAGAGGACTGAGACAGAAATCTTCATATACAGCAATCAATCAGCAAAGCTTAAAGTTCATCCTCTACCATGTTACTCACAATAAGAGGCTGTGGCGGAAGAATGAATCTAGGCTGGTTCAAGCTGGTTTATTTTCAAGACAACTCCTTAGTGCTACTGACTTCCAAATAGCTTCCACACAAAGTGTTCCAGCTGTAACTTTTTAATCTATTTAGATGGAATAATCAATTCCCAACACCTGTTTAGCTAGCAATTGTCTTTAGCAAGTTGATTGCCATGTAGCGTGACTATTTATACATTGACACAAGGCAGCAATTGACCGAGTGTGGCATCAAGGAGCCCTAGAAAAACTGAAGTCAATGGGAATCGGGGGAAAACTCTCCGCGGGTTGGAGTCATACCTAGCACAAAGGAAGATAGTTGTGGTTGTTGGAAGTCAGTCATCTCAGTTCCAGGACATCACTGCAGGAGTTCCTCAGGGTAGTGTCCTCGGCCCAACCATCTTCAGCTGCTTCATCAATGACCTTCCTTCCATCATAAGGTCAGAAGTGGGGATGTTCGCTGATGATTGCACAATGTTCAGCACCATTCGCGACTCCTTGGATGCTGAAGCAGTCCATGTCCAAATGCAGTGAGACCTGGACAATATCCAGGCTTGGGCTGACAGTGGCAGGTAATGTTCGCTTGTAAGATGCTGCACCAAGGTTCCTTCAACAGCACCTTCCAAACCCACGACCACTACCATCTAGAAGGACAAGGGCGGCAGACACATGGGAACACCACCAACTGGAAGTCCCCCAAGTCACTCACCATCCTGATTTGGAAATATATCGCCATTCCTTCACTGTCGCTGGGTCAAAATCCTGGAACTCCCTCCCTAGCAGCACTGTGGGTGTACCTACAACACATGGACTGCAGCGGTTCAAGAAGGCAGCTCATCACCACTTTCTCAAGGGCAACTAGGAGTTGGCAATAAATGCTGGCCCAGCCAGTGATGTCCACATCCAATAAATTAATAAACAAAACATGTGAAGCAATTTTCAGGCATCATGCTGGTTCCTTATTCCGCCTGATTAATCCTCTACACGGGACATTTTATTCACTGTGCCTTACCCCTAACCCCTCTCGTGCTGTGTCAGCTGCAGTACTCTCTGGTGTCAGATGGTCATGGATTCAAGCCCCGATTCAGAGGCAGCACCACAAAATCCAGGCTGATATTGCCAGTGCCAGTACTGAGGGGGTACAGCACTGTCGGAGGTGACATTAAACTGAAACCCTCTCTGCTCTCTTAGGTAGGGGTAAAGGCTTCCACTCTTCAAAGAAGAGCAGGGGAGTTCTCCCTGTAGTTCTGGTCAATATTTATCCCAGCTATCAGCAATGATTGTTAAAACAGGTTATCTGGCCACTATCACATTGCTGTTTGTGGGATTTTGATGTGTACAAAATGGTTGCCACAGTTTCTACATTACAACAGTGACTAGACTTTTAAAAAGTGCTTCATTGGCTGTAAAGTGCTTTGGAATGTCCTGAGATTATGAAAAGTGCTATATAAATTCAAATCTTCTTTCTTTTGTTCCAAAGCCCAGATTGATCACCACTCTGCTCCATCCTCCCAAACTTTGGCGCCATCTCAAGTGCTCAGCTCCCTATCTCTCTACTATTTAAAATGCTTTGGGCATTAGATAAAAGGACATATCTTTTTTGCAGTAATCCAATATGGCAGATGGTGCATTTGGGTCTTCAGTAGCCTGCAAGTGACCAACAAGCAGGCACTGGGTGAACTAGTTTCTAGTCCATTGCCTCACTGCACGCTCAGTTTGCTGAAACATTTAAGCAATAGAGCACAGTTGCTGTTGTGTAGGGAAAGGCTGTGGCAAACTTTCCCAAGGCTAGGTCTCTCAAACAGCCAACAAGGTAATTGGTCAGTTCATCAGTTTTCGGTAGTGATCGATGGAAGAGGAATGTTGTCTTGAACAAGCGGAGAATATTCCCCCAACCCCTCCCCATCACCCATTTCACAGCCATGGTCTTCTTCAGATGGTGCCACAGGAGTGTTAATATCCAGCTGATTACAGAGATCTCAAGTTAACGTCTCACCTGAAAGATGGCATCTCTGCCTCTGGAGAGTCACTCTAGGTTATGTATTGAACCAAACTTCTATGACTCCAAGTCAAGAATTTTTCCAAGCTAACATGATCAACATTTCAAATGAAGCCTTGCTTCTGAACTTTGTTCTGTTAAAGGGTCAGGCACAAAAGCATTGCTCATTCTCTCTCCCAGATATCGATTGTTTTGTAGGACTGTATTTCTAATTCAGGTTCTGGTGCTAAAGGCATACAGAGTAAGTGTTATCTATGCTAGCTCCAGGAACATTTTTTATTTATTCACGGATGTGAGTGTTGCTGGCAAGGCCAGCATTTATAATCCATCCCGAGTTGCCCTAACTGAGTAGTTTGTTAGGCAGATAAGAGACAGTTAAGAAATGTTAAGAGACATTTCAGAGTGCAGTTATGAGACAATCACATTGCTGTGGGTCTGGAGTCACATGTAGGCTAGACCGGGTAATGGTGGTAGATTTCTTTCCCTGAAGGACATCGGTGAACTGGATGTTTTTTTTAAATTACAATCCGATAGTCCCACAGTCACTATAACTGAGACTAGCTTTTTATTCCTGGTTTATTTAATTAACTGAATTTAAGTTCCCTCAGCTGCTGTAATGGGATTTAAATTCATGTCCCTGGATCATTATATTCCAGGCCTCTGGATTACTAGTCCAGTAATGTAACCATTATACTACCATACCCATGATTTCACTCTGCATTACTTTCTGAAATGAGCTCTCAGTGGGTGAAGCATAGAGATGAGAGCTCAGATCAGTTACATTATTCCTTGTACATCTTAAACAGGCGAGTAGCAGTTCATTTCTGATTTGTTCCCTAAATGACTTGGACGAATTGGGAACATTTTCTCGAGCTGATTTCTCCTTTAATGCCAGTTAGTCCTTTCCAGGTTTTGATGTTGTTTGTTAAATGAAGCAACTGGTTGCTCATTAGAAAGTAGCAGTTCAGTGTGTTGTACAGAGTGTAAGAACCAGATTATTATCTATTTGTCGACATTAGATATAGATCCCTAAGGAGTTTAGACAAATGGCACACATTTTCCTGTGCTAAATGATTTGCTGTTGAACAGAACATCATAATGAAAACTGTACCACCACCTACATTACACCGTGATGTCACTACATTGGCTGTAAAGCACATTGGGACATCCTGAGTTATGAAAGAAAGATGTTATATTAATGCGAGTTCATAGAACAGAAAGGCCCATTCAGCCGAGTGTGCCTATTTTAGCTCCTTGAGAGAGCCATTCAATTACTGTGCCCTCCAGAACCCTGCTCCTTCCCCATGGTCCTTCAAATGGTTCCTTTTCAAATACTTATTCAATTTCCTTTTGCAAGTTACTATTGAAACTGCTTCCTCCACCTTTTCAGGCATGACTTACCATTTTTTAAAACATGCCATACATGCTGGATGGTGGGAAAACCTACAACTGACAATCAAACCAGCACACTTAATCCCCATATCAGTTTCAGGAGAAACACTTAGTAGGGTGTTAGTAGACAATGTGGGACTGTTACCAAAAATGAAAGTGGGACAGCAGTATATCCGTACTATTATGGAGTTAACAACCTTTGACAGTAAAGTCATCAACAGTGCTATCAAGCTGCACTTGCTTAGCAATAACCTGCTCACTGATGTCCAGTTTGGGTTCCACCAGGGCCACTCAGCTCCTGACCTCATTACAGCCTTGGTTCAAACATGGACAAAAGAGCTGAACTCCAGAGACGAGGTGGGAGTGACTGCCCTTGACATCAAGGCAGCATTTGACTGAGTGTGGCATCAAGGAGCCCTAGCAAAACTGGAGTCAATGGGAATCAGGGGGAAAATTCTCCACTGGTTGGAGTCATACCTAGCACAAAGGAAGATGGTTGAGGTTGTTGGAGATCAGTCATCTCAGCTCCAGGGCATCACTGCAGGAGTTCCTCAGGGTAGTGTCCTCAGCCCAACCATCTTCAGCTTCATCAATGACCTTCCTTCCATCATAAAGTCAGAAGTGGGGATGTTCACTGATGATTGCACAATGTTCAGCACCATTCGCGACTCCTCAGATACTGAAGCTGTCTATGTCCAAATGCAGCAAGACCTGGACAATATCCAGGCTTGGGCTGACCAGTGGTAAGTAATGTTCACGCCACACAAGTGCCAGGCAATAACCATCTTCAACAAGAGAGAATCCATCCATCACCCCTTGATGTTCAATGGCATTACCATCACTGAATCCCCACTATGAACATCCTGGGGGTCACCATTGACCAGAAACTGAACTGGACTGGCCATATAAATACTGTGGCTACAACAGTAAGTCAGAGGCTAGGAATTGTGTGACGAGTAACTCACCCCCTGACTCCCCAAAGCCTGTCCACCATCTACAAGGCACAAGTCAGGAGTGTGATGAAATACTCCCCACTTGCCTGGATGAATGCAACTCCAACAACACTCAAGAAGCTTGGCACCATCCAAGACAAAGCAGCCTGCTTGATTGGCACCACATCCACAAACATTCACTCTCTCTACCACTGACGCACAGTAGCAGCAGTGTGTACCATCTGTAAGATGCACTGCAGCAACTCACCAAGGCTCCTTAGACAGCACCTTCCAAACCCATGACCACTACCATCTAGAAGGATAAGGGCAGCAGATAGATGGGAACACCATCACCATCCTGACTTGGAAATATATTGCCGTTCCTTCATTGTCACTGGGTCAAAATCCTGGAATTCCCTCCCTAACAGCACTGTGGGTGTACCTACACCACATGGACTGCAGCTGTTCAAGAAGGCAACTCACCACCACCTTCTCAAGGGCAACTAGCGATGGGCAATATATGCTGGCCCAGCCAGCGATGCCCCACATTCCATGAATGAATAAGAAAAAAACAATTACAGCTAAGGTCGTGGTAGAGAAGTTAACACTATTTCCTACTTGATATGCTTTACTAATAGAGACCCAGTCAGATTAGGGTTCAAATTTTATGTCTAAAATCTTTCAAAACATAATGAGTAGCTTGGGTATAAAACAGTTAAAGTCCACAGCACACCATCCATAGACACAGGGAGCTTCAGAGAGGTACCATCAATCTCTGAAAACAACGATTAAAGCAGCAAGTCATGGATATCCCCATGGTTGGGACAAAGGACTGGGCTTTATTTGCTACCTAAGATTCACCAAATGAATCTACTGCTTTTAGTCATTTTGAATTAATTTATGGATATGAGATAAGAGGTCCTCTAAAATGAATCAAAGAAAAGTTTTTAGGAAAGAGGGATGAATCCTCTATGTTAGATTATGTGTTTGTGTTTCAGGGATGGCTCACGGGAGCCTTCAAAGTGGCTCAAGAACATCTCAAAGTTTCTCAAACAAAGATGAAGGAGTGTGCAGATAGGCAAACTGTGACCTGAGTATCACAGTCAGGGGGTGACGTGCTAGCACTATTCCCTTCTAGGGGGAACCTTTGAAAGCACAGTTCAGTGGTCCGTACAAGGTAATTAAGAGGGTTGGTAAAGTAAATTATTTGATAGACACCCCAGATCATAGGAAAAAGAATTGGCCCTGTCATATCAATCTGTTAAAGGAGGAGGGTTAGAAGGAGCAGGATTATCAGGTAGTAAGGACGGTGGAGGACGAAAGAGACAGTGAGAAGGAGGCAGAAAGAGACTTAGACAGTTCACAAATTGAACCTCCTGCTATCCGGTTAGCTAACACTGAAATACTGGGACAGGTTAGATACCATTTTTTCATACTTAGAGGCAGGACAACGAGAAGATACAGTGAGGTTACTTAGAGAATTCAAAGGAATGTGTAGGGATAAACCAGGATGTACAACTTTAGCCACGCATGATGTGAATGTAGGGGGATCTTTTCTTATGAAACAACATCCTTATCGTTTAAGCCCAGAGAAACAAGCTCAGTGAAAACAGAAATTCAACATATGAAGGAAAATCACCTAATTGAATCTAGTCAAAGCAGTTGGAGTTCTCCCGTAGTTAGTGTTTAAACCTGATGGGTCAACCAGATTCTGCACAGGCTACAGACAGGCTAATGTGGTAACAAAAACAGACTCCTACCCAATCCCTCATTTAGAAGATTGTATTGACAGGGTTGGCAGTGCCACATTCCTTACTAAGATAGATTTATTGAAAGGATACTGGCAAGTACCTTTAACACCGCGAGCTAAGGAGATATTGGCTTTTGTCACACCAAATGGGCTATACCAACACCGAGTAATGCCATTGGGACTAAAAAATGCTCCAGCCACTTTCCAGGGACTAATGAATCAAATTGTAACCAGTATTCCAAACGGTGTGGTTTACTTGGATGATGTATGGATTACAGAAACACTTGGAAAGATCATTTAAAACAATTGAAAGTCCCACTAATAAACAGTTATGGTCAGCAGGTCTCATAACAAACCTTGCCAAGAGTGAGTTTACGAAGGCGCGAGTATCTTACCTAGGGCATATCGTAGGGCAAGGAGAAATGTTGCCAAGAACAGCAAAAGAACAGGCTTTGGTGGAATTCCCTGCCCATAAAACTAAAGGAGAAATCATGAGATTTTTGAGGATGTGCGGTTTCTATCGTAAATTTGTGCCAAACGTCAGCGCAATAGCTGCTCTACTAACGGGTTTATTGCAAAATAAAGCAAAGGTGGTATGGTCAAGAGTGTGCCAGACAGCTTTGAGAAGCTTAAGGCAATCCTAATGACTGAACCAGTGTTGGCCAGCCCGAACTAAACTAAACCCTTCAAGGTGGCAATCGGTACGAGTGACTTAGGGGTGGGTGCTTTCTAGTTGCGAGAAGATGAAACGGGCATAGAGAAGCCAGTGGGGTACTTTTCAAAAAAAAAAATTATATTGGCGTCAAAAGAGATACTCCATGGTAGCAAAAAAACGCTGGGATTGTTACTGGCTCTTAAACATTTTGAGGTATATATCTGTCACGGGTGTAACGAAACACTAATATATACTGACCATAATCCCTTGGCCTTTGTAGAAAAATTTAAGGCTCAGAATGTCAGACTGTTCTAATGAAGCTTGTTAATACAGCCTTGCAACTTAAAGGTTGTTCATATTGCTGGGAAGGATAATATTATTGCTGATGCATTATCAAGAATGTCATTTTGTTGAAGTTATCTGGAAATCAAGAAGGTCAGAGAAAACTGTACAGCTTCTATTTATTGTCTTTGTTTTCCTGCGCATTTTGTAATGAAACGCATTTGGAAATCGTGGTCGTAAGGTCATCTTCACAGGAAGTGATGCAACATCACATGATTTGCTCTCGTGCAAGCTCATGGAAAATGCAGTTACAACAATAAGATGTGCATAAAGCTTGTGTTTTATATATCTCTGCAGATTCGTTATATATTCTGTATTGATTGAATAATACCAAGAATCTTACATTTTGCACCAATTTCCACTCACCCAATACCCTGCGCTCAATGGTGTACATTCGCTCCCACTCCATAAATGCCTGAAATTTAAAATTCTCATTCTTGTTGTCAAATCCCTCCATGCTCTCACCCCTCCTCATCTTTTTAACCTCCTCCAGCCGTAAAACTCTCAGAAATCTCTGTGCTCCTCCAATTCTGGACTCGTGTGCATCCTTCCCATTTTCTCCCACTATTGGCAGCTGTGCCTCAACCATCTAAGACCTACACATTCCATAGCTAAATCTCTCCACCTCTAACTTTCTCTTCTCCTTGAAGATGTTCCTTAAAATCTACCTTTTTGATGAAGCTTTTGGTCATTCGTCCCAATATCTCCCTAAGTGGCTCGATGTCACATTTTGTTTGATGATCGCTCCTCTTGAAGTGTTTTGGGACATTTTATGTTAAAGTTGCTATATAAATTCAGGTTGTTGTTGTGTAGCTGATGTTCACTCACTGTTTAATACAGGGAGTGTTTTTTTATTCTTTGATAGGATGCAGGCATCACTGACAAGGCCAGCATTTGTTGCCCATCCCTATTTGTCCTTGAAGTGAGTAGCTTGCTAGTGCAGTTAATCATAGAATATTTACAGTGCAGACAGAGGCCATTCAGCCGATTAAGTCTGTACTGGCTCTCTGAAAGAGCACTCTGCTTAGTCTCACTCCCTTGCCTTATCCCCGTAACCTTGCACATTCTCTCTTTACAGTTAGCGATCCAATTCCCTTTTGAATACCCCAATCGAATGCGCCTCTACCACCCTTTCAGGAGGCTTGTTCCAGACTCCAACCAGCCTCTGGGTGAAAACATTTTTCCTCACCACATTTACTCATTTTGCCAATTATTTTGAATCTATGCCTCAATGCTCCCTTGAGTGGGAACAATTTCTCACTATTTATCCTGTCTATGCCTCTCAGGATCGTGCATATCTCTAGCAAGCCTCCTCTCAGCCTTCTTTTCTCCAAGGAAAAGAGTCCCAACCTCTCCAGTCTATCCTCATAGCTACAGTTCTTTATCCCTGGAATCATTCTTGTGAATCTCCTCTGTACTCTCTCCAATGCCTTCACATCCTTCCTCAATTTTAGGAACACAGGAAAATAGGAACAGGAGAAGGCCATTCAGCCTGTCGAGCCTGCTCCACCATTCAATACGATCATGGCTGATCGAACACTTCAATGCCTTTTACCCACACTATCCCCATAACCCTTTACGTTATTGTTAATCAGAAATCTATCAATCTCTACCTTAAACATACTCAATGGCACCCAGGACTGGATGCAGTACTCCAAATGATGCCTGGCCTAAGATAATATATGCTTTATTAACTGCTCTCTCAACATGCCCTGCCATCTTCAATGACCTATGTACATATACACCAAGGTCCCTCTGTTCCTGTACCTCCTTTAGAGTTTCTCCCTTTATTTTATACTGTCTCTCCATATTCTTCCTGCTAAAATGAATCACCTCACACTTCTCTGCGTTGAACTTTACCTGCCACTTGTCTGCCCAATCCACCAACATGTCTATGCCCTTTTGAAGTTCAAGGCTATTCTCATCATAGTTGACAATGTTTCTAATCTTCGTATCTTCGTATCATCTGCAAATTGTGAAATCATGCCCTGCACACCACAGTCTAGGTCATTAATATACATCAGGAAGAGCAAGGATCCCAATACTGACCCCTGGGGAACTCCACTACAAACATTCCTTCAATCTGAAAAACAACCATTTATTACTATTCTGTTTCCTGTCACTCAGCCAGTTTCTTATCCAAGGGCCTACTTTCCCTTTTATTCCTTGACCTAGAATTTTGCTCACAAGTCTGTTGTGTGGCACTGGATCAAATGCCTTTTGAAAATCCATATACACCTCATCAACAGCATTTCCTTTATCAGCCTTAGAACCACAGAACCATAGAAAAGTTACAGCGCAGAAAGAGGCCATTCAGCCCATCGTGTCTGCGCAGCCAAAAAAGAGAAATAAGAAACTAGCCGCTCATTTTAATCCCACTTTCCAGCACCTGGTCCATAGCCTTGCAGGTTCCAGCACTTCAGGTGCAGATCCAGGCACCTTTTAAATGAGTTGAGCATTTCAGCCTCAACCACCAACTTAGGCAGTGAATTCCAGACACCCACCACCCTCTGGGTGAAAAAGCTTTTCCTCATGTCCCCTCCAAACCTCACCTTAAATCTATGCCCCCTGGTAATTGACCCCTCAGCTAGGAGAAACAAGTCTTTCTTGTCCACACTATCCAGGCCCCTCATAATTTTGTACACTTCAATTAGGTCATCCCTTAGTCTTCTCTGTTCTAAGGAAAACAACCCCAGCCTATCCAATCTCTCCTCATTGCTGCAATTTTCAAGCCCTGGCAACATTCTTGTAAATCTCCTCTGCACCCTTTCCAGAGCAATTTTGTCCTTCCTGTAATGTGGTGACCAGAACTGTACACAACATTTCAGCTGTGGCAAAGCCAGCATTTTATACAGTTCCATCATTACATCCCTGCTTTTGTATTCAATGCCTAGCCCAAGAAAGGAAAGCATTCCATATGCTTTCTTGACCACTTTGTCCATCTGTCCTACCACCTTCACAGACCTGTGGATGTGCACTCCAAGGTCTCTCACTTCCTCAGCCCCTCTCAATAACTTCCCGTTTATCGAGTATTCCCTCGCTTTGTTTGCCTTCCCCAAATGCATTACCTCACACTTTTCCAGATTGAATTCCATTTGCCACTTCTCAGCCCACTCAACCAAACCATCGACATCATTCTGGAGTCGACAGCTATCCTCTTCACTATCTTCTTCATTATCAATTACATGGCCAATTTTTGTGTCATCTGCAATTTTCCCAATCATGCCTCCCACATTTATGTCCAAATCATTAAAATACATAACAATCAGCAAATGGCCCCAACACTGAGCCCTGTGGAACACCACTGGAAACCATTGTTACCTCCTCAAAAACCCTAGCAAGTTAGTTAAACATGATTTTCTCTTAATGAATCCATGCTGGCTTTCCTTAATTGTTCTGCACTTGTCTAAGTGACTATTGATTTGTCCCAAATATAGTTTCCAGAAGTTTACCTACCACTGAAGTCAGACTGACTGGTCTGTAGTTGCCAGATTTATCCTTGCATCCCTTTTTGAACAGGGGTGTAACATTCGCAATTCTCCAGTCCTCTTGCACCTCCCATGTCTAAGGAAGACTGGAAGATTATCACCAGTGCCTCTGGAATTTCCACTCTCACTTCCCTCGGTAACCATGGATGCATCTCATCTGGTCCTGGTACCTTATCTATCTTAAATAAAGATAGTCTTTCTAACACCTTCGAGTGTAAAGCATCTTCTTCCTTTGTAAAGACAGATGCAAAGTACTCATTTAATACCTCCGCTGTTTCTCCTACCTCTATGCGTAAGTCCCCTTTTTTTGTCCCTAATCGGCCCTACTCTTTCTTTTACCATCCTGTTATTATTTATATATTTATTGAAGACCTTGAATTCCGTTTTTTATTAGCTGCCAGTCTCTTTTCATGTCTCTCTTTGCTTTTCCTATTAGTTATTTTCACTCCCCCTCTGTTAAGAGTGGGTCTGATGTCACATATAGGCCAGGCCAGGCCAGGTAAGGACAGCAGATTTCCTTACCGAAAGGACTAGTGAACCAGGTGGGTTTTTACAACAATTGATGATAGTTTCATGATCACCTTAACTGAGGCTAGCTTTATATTCCAGATTTATTAAGTGAATTTAAATTCCACAAGCTGCCCATGGTGGGATTAGAACCCATCCCCCAGAGCCTGGGTTTATGGATTACTAGTCCAGTGACATTACCGCTCCACCAGCATCTCAATAATGCCCATTCAATAAGACATGGAATTCATCCTCTCTAGTTTCCCTCATGGAGACTGCATTGATCTGTTGGGAGCAGTGTTAATGCTGCATGAAGCAGGCGGGGAGAGTTTGCCCAGCTAGTGCTTGCATTGATTGTCCATTGTTAATGCTGTAAGCACACTGCACTGCACAGCTGGTGAACACTGGAACAGTTTCTACCTTTTATTCATTGACTGGAATCAATATCACATATATTCAAAATAGTATTGAATTGACATGGGTGGTTACTGTGAAAGCCAAGCGAGACTGAAGCTGTGCATGTTTACTCCACTGGGGATGACAGTTTGTATTTGAATCAATCTCGGGAAAATAGCAGATGAAGAGGGATGAGAGAAACCTCACCAAGCAGACTAACCAACCCTTCCCTATCTCTGTAACCTCCGCTGGTTCTACAGTTTCTCTGAAATCTCTGCACTCTTCCAATTCTGACTTGTTGAGCATTCCTACATTTTCATCCTCCCGCCATTGGCAGCTTTGCCAACTGAAGTTGTTGTTGTTGTGGAGAGTCCATTATACAAAGGAAATTGACCTTCATGGTATGAAACATTAATGTGTATATTATTGTAAACATCGTCTCATAGTCATTCCAGAATATAGTAATCACCTCCTATAGGAAGTAACAATTCAGAAAGAAATGCAGACTCAGAGTAATTGAACATTTTCATTCGATGATAATGAAGAGACAAATAAAGACAGGTAGGAAGGATGGAAGAAAGGAAAACAAGAGAGAGATATAGTTCAGTCAATAAATAGATATAGTTACCAAAGAGTAAGAAAGAGATAATGATAGAGTGAAAAACTGAGGGAAAGGGAGAGAGAGAGAGAGGTGGTGAAAAAGAGTGAAAAGGGAAAGAGGAAAAGGGTGAGAAAGAGAGAGAGGGAGCAAGGGAGAGAGAGAAAGAGAGAAAATAAAAGAGAAAGAGAAAAAAGAGAACTTGAATACTGCTGAGAAGACATGGGTCGGAATCGGCCCAGACTTGCACTAAGTGCGGTAGCGGGCAGGAAAAAGAACGTTTTACCCGCCAGTTGCAATGGTGGCTTTTCACATCGTATTATCCCACTCCCACCTCATTAATCATGCATTCCTGGGAAACATGTTGTTTCAATGGTGGGTGGGCTCTCATTCACCCACCCTGGCATCACCTCGCCGCTTCCTCACGCTGGGCGCCATGTTTAAAGTACAGTGGCACGCGCAACTCTCAGTGCTTCCAGCCCAGGAGTGCTGCACAGAAGACATGGCCCCGAAAGGCAGGAAGACTGCAGCCCCCGGATTCAGGGACATGTCCCTGGTATGTCTTTTGGATGCTGTGGAGGCCCACTGTGAAGTCTTCTACACCCGCTCTGGCTGCAGGGGGGGCAGCAATCTCACCACTCCTGCTAGGTAGGCGATGGCAGTGATGATCAGGGGGTGGCTTTTCAATGGCTGCAGGGCTAGGGCTGTACTGGAGAAGAGGTTGGCCATCCAGTGCTGAAAGCGGATGAATGATCTCATCCGTGCTGCCAGGGTAAGGCAACCATCCCATCACTCTAAACTCACACATTCACAAGCCCATCACACACTCACTGGCAGCTCACTCACTGGCAGCTCAAGGGACATCACCACTCACTCTCTCACACACCCTCACATCTCCATCTGGCCTCATCTCCTCTGGAGACTGCCTCCTCAGCCCTCACCATCTTGAGGCCACTTGCACAGATCAACATGTGCCCCACACACACCCTGGGATACTCCCCTTCCCCAGTACAGCCCTCACCCTGCAGCCTCTTCCCTTGCCCGAGGCCATTTCTCTCCCTTCTCCAGTTCAGCCCTAGCCTTGCAGCTAGTGAAAAGCCACCCCCGCCTTACGGCTGGTCTGGTAGGTAGAGACCTGCCCGTGAGCCCCCCTAACAGTGATGTGGTGCTGCCTGTGAAGCCTGGCGCTGAGACTGCGAGTGTTGCCCGAAGCAAGGTAGGCAAACAAACCTCAAAGTCCCGAGCGAAATGCAGCTCACCAGGTGCACGATGCTCATGTACAGTTTGCCTGTCAACCTACTTGGATGATCCAGCGTGGGGGGGGATGATTCCAGTGAGCTGGGCTTATAATGATATGCAGATGTATTACAATGAAGTTCCCAATGGCAGGAAACGTGGGTCCCGCCATTGATGAGCAGAGCAGATGATCACAAACTGGTTTCACAACATTGTGAAACCGATATTTGGCCTTCTCGCTATATTGTCTGCTCACACCGCCAAGTATGCCCGACCCCAACGGGCACGGAAAATTCCGCCCATGTTGCTAAAACATTTGGTCTTGCACTCATCAGGACAAATGCAAGAAAGCCAAATTTCAGATGATCACAACAATTTATGCTAAAGGACAAAAGGATGCTGATTGGTTGGAAAGTCTCCTTGTATAACTTACAGCACAGAAACAGGCCATTTGGCCCAACTGCTCCGTGCCAGTGTTTATACTCCACACGAGCCTCCTCCCACTCCCTCTTCATCTCAACTTATCAGCATATCCTTCTACTCCTTTCTCCCTCGTGTTTATCTAGCTACCTCTTCAATGTATCTACAAAACTCACCTCAACTACTCTCTGTAGTAGCAAGTTTCACATTCGCACCACTCTTTGGATAAAGAAGTTTCTTCTGGATTGGATTTCTTGATGGCCTGTTTTTGCTCTTCCCCTCAAGTGTAAATATTTTCCTTGTGTCTAATCTATCAGAACTTTTCATCATTTTAAAGGCCTCTATTAGGTCACCCCGCAGCCTTTATTTTCAAGAGAGAAAAGGGAAGGCTGCAGGGTGACTAGGTCTGTTCATCATCTCCTCATAAGTATAACATTGCATTTCTGTTACCATCCCAGTAAATCTTGCCAGTGATGTTCACATCCCATGAAAGAATATAACAAAACCTTTTTTGCACCCTCTCCTCTGTCCCTATATCCTTTGTAGCATATGGCGCCCAGAGCTGTTACAGAGAATTCCAAAAGGGATATAACTGACTCGAAACGTTTCTCTCTCCACAGATGCTGCCAGACCTGCTGAGCTTTTCCAGCATTTTCTGTTTTTATTTCAGATTTCCAGCATCCGAGGTATTTTGCTTTTACCTCAGGGATATAACCGAGGTTTCATATGAGCATAACTTCTCTACTTTTCAATTCTATTCCTCTAGAAATCAAACTTAGTGCATAATTGGTTTGCTTTTTATGTAAGACGGCCCTTCCTTAAGTGTGACCTAACTTTCAGTGATTTGTTTATTTCTACTTCCTCATCCCTTTGCTCCTCTACCCAATTAGATTCTTATTTTCCAAGTGATATGTGACTTCCGTATTTTTTGTCATTAAAATGTAATAGCTCACAAAGTGTGAAATTCACCAGCCAGTTATAGCCCTATTTGGCAAGGCTATTAATGTTGTCTTTTAATTTGTTATAGCCTTTCACAATATTGACTACCCCCCCCGCTGTCACCCCACCACTCTCCCACCCAACCCTCCCCACAATTTGGTGTTGTTTAATTTAGAAATGGTGTTTTTAATTCCAAAGTCCAAATCATGTATTTTAGGGCCTGAATTTTACCTTTGGCGGGCGAGCCCAATCAACAGGTCCAGGAGCACTCGAGAAACAGGCCCATTATTGCGATTGGCAGCCGCTTGGGATTTCACGCTGCTGGCCAACTAACGGCGAAATGCGTGCTGAGAAGCTGAGCGCTGCCGGGGTGGGGGTGGGGGTGCGGGTGATGATGTTTCCACGGGCGTGGGTGAGCTCTGCAAGAAAGCTCCCTGAAGGCAGGCCGCTGCCTAAGGGAGCTGGAGACCTGAAAATGCCCGAATATAGGCTTAAAAAGCAGAAAACAAAAGGTCCCATGCACCACAATCAATCATCTGAAAATATAGCTCATAAAAATGTTGCCCACAGATATTTATTTTTATTTTATTTCATAAAGGAAATCTCATCCTGCCCTTGAATGAGGTTTGATGCAGAGTCTGCCTGGCCGATTTACCCATCTGCCAGCTGTAAGGTTGGACGGACCTCGACAAATTGGAGACATTTGCACTGTTAATAGACTTAATTGCCCTCTTAATTGTCGGCGGGCAGGCGCAAAGGTTGGAGATGCGCCTGAGTGAAATATCGCCCGAGTGCACAATGACGTTGGGATTCCCGCCCGACATCTTCTCGCCTGATTTAATGCCCAATTGGGTCGCCCATGGGATGTAAAATTCTGCCCGAGAAAAGATGTGAAGACGTTGGAGAGTGTGCAGTAAGATTGACGGGAATGGTTCCAGGGAGGAGGAACTCCAGTTCTGAAGGCAGATTGGGGGCAGTTAGCCTTCTTTTCTCTTAGGAAAACATTCCTGGGAGGAGATTTGATAGACGTCTTCAAAATCATGAGGGGGTCTGGTCAGAGCAGATTGGGAGAAACTGTTCCCACTCGTGAAAGGATCGAGAATGAGAGGGCACAGATTTAACGTAATTAGCAAAAGAAGCAAAAGCGACACGGGAAAAAACTTTTTCAGGCTGTGAGTGGTTAACGTTTGGAATGTACTGCCTCAGTGTGATGGAGGCTGGTTCAATTGAGGCATTCAAAGGGGAATTAGACGGTTATCTGAAAAGGAAGAATGTGCAGGGTTATGGGAAGAAGGCAGGAGAATGGCAGTAAGTAAATTGCTCATTCAGAGAGCCAGTACAGACAGAACAGGCTGAATGGCCTCCTCCTGTGTTGTTAGAATTCTGTGATCATTATATCATTACATTTTAGGAAGGATGTGAAGACATGTGAGAGCAGTGGGCTTTGCTGGCTGGGCCAGCATTTATTGCCCATCCCTAGTTGCCCTTGAGAAGGCAGTGTTGAGCTGCCTTCTTGAACCGCTGCTGTCCATGTGGTGTAGGTACACCCACAGTGCTGTTAGGGAGGGAGTTCCAGGATTTTGATCCAGCGACAGTGAAGGAACGACAACATATTTCCAAGTCAGGATGGTGAGTGGCTTGGAGGGGAACTTCCAGGTGGTGGTTTCCCATCTATCTTCTGCCCGTGTCTTTCTAGATGGTAGTGGTCATGAGTTTGGAAGGTGCTGTCTAAGGAGCCTTCGTGAATTCCTGCAGTGGATCTTGTAGATGGTACACACTGCTGCTACTATGCATCAGTGGTGGAGGGAGTGAATGTTTGTGGATGTGATGCCAATCAAGTGGGCTGCTTTGTCTTGGATGGTATCAAGCTCCTTGAGTATTGTTGGTGCTGCACTCATCCAGGCAAGTGGGGAGTATTCCATCACACTCCTGACTTGTGCCCACTGAGCGTGTTTTGGGGAGTGAGGAGGTGAGTTACTCATCGCACAATTCCTAGCTTCTGACCCGCTCTTGTAGCCACAGTATTTATATGGCTAGTCCAGTTCAGTTTCTGGGCAATGGTAACGCCCAGGATGTTGATAGTGGGGATTCAGCAATGGTAATGCCATTGAACATCAAGGGGTGATGGTTAGATTCTCTCTTGTTGGAGATGGTCATTGCCTGGCACTTGTGTGGCATGAATGTTACTGCCACTTGTCAGCCCAAGCCTGGACATTGCCCAGGTCTTGCTGCATTTGGACATGGACTGCCTCAGTATCTGAGGAGTCGCAAATGGTGCTGAACATCATGCAATCATCAGCAATCATCCCCATGCCTGGCCTTATGATGGAAGGAAGGTCATTGATGAAGTAGCTGAAGATGGTTGGGTCCTGGACACTTCCCTGAGGAACTCCTGTAGTGATGTCCTGGAGCTGAGATGACTGACCTCCAACAACCACAACCATCTTCCTATGTGCTAGGTATGACTCCAACCAGTGGAAAGTTTTCCTCCTGATTTCCATTGAATCCAGTTTTGCTAGGGCTCCTTGATGTTACACATGGTCAAATGTTGTCTTGTCAAGGGCAGTCACTCTCACCTCACCTTTGGAGTTCAGCTGTTTTGTCCATGTTTGAACCAAGGCTGTAATGAGGTCAGGAGCCGAATAGCCCTGGCGGAACCCAAACTGGGCATCAGTGAGCAGGTTATTGCTAAGCAAGTGCCGCTTGAAAGCACTGTTGGTGACTTGTTCCATTACTTTACTGATGATCAAGAGTAGACTGTTGGAGCGGTAATTGGCCAGGTTGGATTTGTCCTGCCTTTTGCGTGCAGGACATATCCGGGCAATTTTCCACATAGTCGGGTAGATGTCAGTGTTGTAGCTGTACTGGAACAGCTTGGCTAGGGGCGCAGCAAGTTCTGGAGCACAAGTACTGTTGCCAGAATACTGTCAGGCCTTTGCAGTATCAAGTGCTATCAGCCATTTCTTGATATCACGTGGAGTGAATTGAATTGGCTGAAGACTGGCATCTGTGATGCTGGGGACCTCTGGAGGAGGCTGAGATGGATCATCCACTCAACAATTCTGGCTGAAGATTGTTGCGAATGCTTCAACCTTATCTTTTGCACTGATGTGCTGGGCTCCTCCATCATTGAGGATGGGGATATTTGTGGACCCTCTTCCTCCAGTGAGTTGTTTAATTGTCCACCACCATTCACAACTGGATGTGGCAGGATTGCAGAGCTTAGATCTGATCCGTTGGTTGTGAAATCGCTTAGCTCTGTCTATCACTTGCTGCTTATGCTGTTTTGTATACAAGTCGTCCTGTGTTATAGCTTTGAAGGCGGGACTTCACCTGCACAATGACTGTGCGGTGGTCACTTACCGATACAGTTATGGGCAGGTGTATCTGTGGCAGGCAGGTTAAGTATGTTATACCCTCTTGTTGGTTCCCTCACCACCTGCCGCAGACCCAGTCTAGCAGCTATGTCCTTTAGGTCTCAGCCAGCTCGGTCAGTAGTGGTGCTACCGAGCCACTCTTGGTGATGGACATTGAAGTCCCCCACCCAGAGTACATTCTGTGCCCTTGCAACCCTCAGTGCTTCCTCCAAGTGGTGCTCAACATGGAGGAGCACTGATTCATCAGCTGAAGGAGGGCAGTACGTGGTAATCAGCAGGAGGTTTCCTTACCCATGTTTGACCTGATGCCATGAGACTTGATGGGATCCAGAATCCCAGGGCATCTCCCTCCCGACTGTATAGCACTGTGCCGCCACCTCTGCTGGGTCTGTGCTGCAGGTGGGACAGGACATACCCAGGGATGGTGATGGTGGTGTCTGGGACATTATCTGTAAGATATGATTCCGTGAGGATGACTATGTCAGGTTTGATTAGTCTGCGAGACAACTCTCCTAATTTTGGAATTAGCTGCTAGATGTTAGTAAGGAGGACTTTGCAGGGTTGACAGGGCTGAGTTTACCATTGTCTTTTCCGGTGCCTAGGTCGATGCCGGGTGGTCCGTCCAGTTTCATTCTTTTTTTTTGAGATTTGTAGCTGTTTGATATAGCTGAGTAGCCTGCTAGACATTTCCATATTGCTGTGGGTCTGGAGTCGTAGGTCAGACCAGGTAAGCACGGCAGATTTCCTTCCCTAAAGGACATTAGTGAATCAGGTGGGTTTTTACGACAATGGTTTCATGGTCATTTTTATTCCAGACTTTTATTAAATTCAAATTCCACTAGGATTCGAACCCGGGTCCATTACCCTGGATCTCTGGTCCAATGACAATACCGCTACGCCATATATCAATATAAGTTGTTGTTGTTATTATGTCGTACATTATCAAAAGTCTTTTGACAATCTAGACAAATTGTATTTACTGAATTACCTTTGCCCATCTCTCAGTTATCTTATCAAGTAAAATCAATAATGTTGGTTAATCAAATCATTTTCTTTTGAAATCCATGCTGACTGTTCATTGTTTTTTTTATTCATCTTGCTCGAGAGCATTTATTGCCCATCCCTAATTGCCCTTGAGAAGGTCGTGGTGAGCTGCCGCCTTGAACTGCTGCAGTCCATGTGGTGTAGGTACACCCACAGTGCTGTTAGGGAGAGAGTTCCAGGATTTTGACCCAGTGACAGTGAAGGAACGGCGATATATTTCCAAGTCAGGATGGTGAGTGGAACTTCCAGGTGGTATTTTTTTTTGTTCTTTCACAGGATTTGGGCATCAATGCCAAGGCCAGCATTTGTTGCCCATCCCTATTTGCCCTTCAACTGAGTGGCTTGCCACAGCATTGCAGAAGGCAGTTAAAAGTCAACCACATTGCTATGGGTCTGGAGTCACATGTAGGCCAGACCAGGTAAGAATGGCAGGTTTCCTTCCCTAAAGGGCATTAGTGAAGCAGATGGGTTTTCATAACAACTGGTGATAGGTGTCATGGTCACCATTACTGAGACGAGCTTTATAATTCCAGATTTATTAATTGAATTTGAATTCCAGCAGCTTCCAATGGTGGGATTTGAACTCATGCACCTCGAGCATTAGACTGGGCCTCTAGGTTACTAGTCTAGTGACATCACCATTATCTCACCATCCCTCCTGCATTGTGGTCTCATGTATCTACAGCCTTTGTCCTTCCAGGTGGTAGAGGTCGTGGGTTTGGAAGGCATTGTTGAAGGGTCCTTGGTGAATTGCTGCTGCGCATCTTGTAGATGGTACATACTGATGCCACTGTGTACTAGTAGTGGATGAAGTAAATTGTGAAGGTGGTGGATGGGGTGCCAAGGAAGTGAACTGTTTTGTACTGGATAGTGTCAAGCTTCTTGAGTGTTGTGGGAGCTGCACTCATCCAGGCAAATGGGGAGTATTCCATCACACTCCTGACTTGTGTCTTGTAGATGGTGGACAGGCTTTGGGGAGTCAGGAGGTGGGTTACTCACCACAAGATTCCTAGCCTCTGACCTGCTCTTGTAGCCACAGTGTTTATATGGCTAGTCCAGACCAGTTTCCAGTCAATGGTAACCCCCAGGATGTTGATAGTGGGGGATTCAATGATGGTAATGCCATTGAATGTCAAGGGGAGATGGTTAGATTCTTTCTTGATGGAGATGGTCATTGCCTGACACTTGTGTAGCACAAATGTTACTTGGTAATGATGTACAATATGACTTATTATGTTCTATTTGGTTTCTAGCTGTTTTTCTGTTTTCTCTTTTCATAGTAATTCCATTATTTTTCCAACCACCGATGTCATGCTGGCTCATCCATTGTACCCCGGGACATGTTCTGTCCCCTTCCTTCAAACATAGGCTCAACATTAACTATCTGCCAGTCCTCTGGCACTAAACCCTGTTTTCACAAATTATTGTTTGACAGATGGACGGGCAGAGAGAGAAAGAGAGGAAGCGAAAAGAAGAAAGAGAAGGACAGTGAGAGAAGCAGATGCACAGACAGATTGTTCTAAAGCTAAATCTCCCTTGCGGCCGAGATAAGAAAAATGACTAACACTAGAAATTTGAAATAAAAATCTAAAATTCCGAGTCAGTCTGTCTCTGAAAAAGAGATTGACAAAAGAAAAGGATCTGAAATATTAACCAGTCTTTTCTTTTCAAATACTCACTGACCTGCTGTGCTTTCTGGCATTTTCCAGTTTCTTTTTCAAAGTTTCTTTGTACCATTTCTGAATAGAGCAATTGCTCTGAAGTTGAAGTAATGAGACAATCTCATTCTGTAGTGTGTGATTAGTACCATTTTTAAAAAAAAAAGATGCAGAGAGAGTCAGAGAGACTATTCATAGCTCCCTGATTACTCTATAATTGTAGCAGCTAATCAGGCTGATACACAATTAAAGTCCAGGGTATCCACTTGAAATGGAAATGATAAAGTAGGAGAAAGATGTCTACATTATCCAGCAATAAAGAAGATTTGCATAAAGTATATTTAAAGAGAGCCTCTGCTTTTAAAGGTGCTTAACAGCTGCCAGCCCATGAATATTGAGTGGAGTGGATACATCAATAGTTTGAAGTATAACCATTTTTATGCATCAATATGACAGGCTTCCAATTAGCTGCTCTTTGTGCTTTCACTCAGGTTATTAATCCTTGTTATGAGCCACATTATATTGGAGTAATTAAAGTCAGGAGCAGGGAGGACCAAATTGTATTGATCTTTGAAAGAACGGGAATGGGAGCTATCAATACCGTCCCCACCCTGACACCTCAATACCCTCCCCGCCCTGACACCTCAATACCCTCCACTCCCTAACACCTCTCAATACCCTCCCCACCCTGACACCTCAATACCCTCCCTGCCCTGACACCTCAATACCCTCCCCACCCTGACACCTCAATACCCTCCCCACCCTGACACCTCAATACCCTCCCCGCCCTTACACCTCTCAATACCCTCCCCGCCCTGACCCCTCTCAATACCCTCCCCACCCTGACACCTCTCAATACCCTCCCCACCCTGACACCTCAATACCCTCCCCGCCTTACACCTCAATACCCTCCCCGCCCTGACACCTCAATACCCTCCCCACCCTGACACCTCAATACCCTCCCCGCCCTTACACCTCTCAATACCCTCCCCACCCTGACACCTCAATACCCTCCCCGCCCTAACACCTCTCAATACCCTCCCCGCCCTAACACCTCTCAATACCCTCCCCGCCCTGACACCTCAATACCCTCCCCACCCTAACCCTCTCAATACCCTCCCCGCCCTGACACCTCAATACCCTCCCCGCCCTGACCCCTCTCAATACCCTCCCCGCCCTGACCCCTCTCAATACCCTCCCCACCATGACACCTCAATACCCTCCCCGCCCTGACACCTCAATACCCTCCCCACCCTAACCCTCTCAATACCCTCCCCACCCTAACCCTCTCAATACCCTCCCCACCCTGACACCTCAATACCCTCCCCGCCCTGACCCCTCTCCACTAATGAACCACCAACCCTCCCCTCCAAATACCAGGAGGAGGAGAGACAGAGAGGAACGAAGAAAGAGAGAGTGAGAAAGCAAGAGATACAGAAAGAAATGAAAAAGAGAGAGAGAGACAGAGCCAGACAGACAAAGAGAAAGGGAGAGTTAGAGTGTAGGCTAGATAGAGAGATAGTCATAAGACCATAAGACGATGGATGTGAGAGGGAGGAGGAGGAGATGGAGAAGGAGGAGGAGATGGAAGTGGGAGAAGCTGAGGGAGTGAGCGAGAGAGAGAAAGAAAAACAGAGAGTCAAAGAATGAGCATGGAAAAGAAAACTATTAAAGTATTGGGGGAGGTGGGGTAGGGGGTAAAAGAGAAATGAAGTTACCCGGGGAGGGAGGAAAGCATTCAGAACATAAAATCAATCCAGGAGTACAGGGGAGTAAGGAGCAGGGGCCAGGAGATAGAGCATGGTGCAGAGGTTGGAATAATTACGAAGGATTGAAGAATGGGCCAAATGCTGCTGGAAAAAGCTGAAGACATTTGCTGTTATTAATGTGCAAATGAGCCAGTGAGGTCAGGGGACAAAGAGAAAAAGACATGAGATGTCCCAGAAATTGCTGCTCAATATTTGTCACTTTCACATTTGCTTTGTAAACACAGCTTCTCTCCCTCAACATCAAGAAATTATTGGATTTGCACATTAATTGCCCAATACAGTTAGCGCTGGAACATAATAGCCTAAGTAATTTTTTAGTAATGTGATAATTGTTAATGCAATGCAAATCAATCTCTTGGACCCAGAAGAAAACAGTTTAATCTCATTATTACAGACAATAAATGGTTGTTCAATTGTAATTTTTTCTTACTTTTTCTTCCTGTCCCTTTTTCTATCTTTCCTAATCCAATCTTTCTTTCTCTCTCTTTATTTTTCTTTCTGTTTTTGATGGTCTTTAATTCACCCGATTTCTTTTTCTTTTTTTCCTCTGGGTCTTTCTCAATCCTTGAATCTCACTGGTTAAGGAGTTAGACTTGTGGTCAGTCCCAACTGCCCTATTGCTCTCACTGTGTTGTTACCAGCTCACATTCCCAGCACATTACAGCCTGAGATGTACATGGAGAACAAGCTACAGAGGACTCTGCTGCCACAGGTTGCATTGTCCTACCTTGCGATCAAATGTTCAGCACCATTCACGACTCCTCAGATACTGAAGCAGTCCATGTCCAAATGCAGCAAGACCTGGAAAATATCCAGGTTTGGGCTGACAAGTGGCAAGTAACATTCATGCCACACAAGTGCCAGACAATGACCATCTCCAACAAGAGAGAATCTAACCATCGTCCCTTCAGGTTCAATAGCATCACCATCACTGAATCCCCACTATCAACATCCTGGGGGTTATCATTGATCAGAAACTGAACTGGACTAGTCATATAAATACTGTGGCTACAAGAGCAGGTCAGAGGCTAGGAATTCTGTGGTGGGTAACTTACCTCCTGACTCCCCAAAGCCTGTCCACCATCTACAAGGCACGAGATTGGCTGAGTAGTGGATAGTGTAGAGGATAGTCATAACCTCCAAATCTATATAGATGGGTTGGTGGAGTGGGCGGTAAAGTGGCAGATGGATTTTAACATAAAGAAGTGTGAAGTCATACATTTAGGGAGGTCAAACAGTTACAGGGGTTACAAAATAAATGGGAATATACTAAGAGGGGTAGATGAAGTGAGAGATCTTGGCGTACAAGTACACAGGTCCCTGAAGGCAGCAGTTCAAGTAGACGAGGTTGTAAAGAAGGCATATGGAATGCTCTCCTTCATTGGCAGAGGTATAGAACATAAAAGTAAGGATATAATGTTGGAATTGTATAAAACACTGGTGAGGCCACAAATGAAGTATTGTGTGCAGTTCTGGTCACCACATTACAGGAAGGACGTAATAGCTCTGGAGAGAGTGCAGAGGAGGTTTATAAGAATGTTGCCAGGGTTAGAAAAGTATAGCTATGAGGAGAGGTTGGATAGGTTTGGGGTTATTTTCCTTAGAACAAAGAAGGCTGAGAGGTGACTTGATTGAGGTGTACAAAATTATGAGGGGAATAGATAGAGTGGACAGGATAAAATTGTTTCCCTTGGAGGAGAATTCTAGAACCAGGGGACATAGATTCAAGATAAGTGGCAGAAGGTGTAGGGGGGACATGAGGAAGAACTTTTTTACACAGAGGGTAGTGGGTGTCTGGAATTCGCTGCCCAAGTTGGTGGTAGAGGCAGAAATTTTAAACTCTTTTAAAAAGTACCTGGATCTGCACCTAAAGTCCTGTAAGCTGCAGGGCTATGGGCCGGGTGCAGGAAGGTGGGATTAGAAAGGGCACCTGGGTGTCTTCGGGCTGGCATGGACAAGGTGGGCTGAATGGCCTCCATCTGTGCTGTAACTTTTCTATGGTTCTATGGTTCTAAATCAGGAGTGTGGTGGAATACTCCCCACTTGCCTGGATGAGTGCAGCTCCCAAAACACTCAAGAAGCTTGACACCATCCAGGACAAAGCAGCCTGCTTGATTGGCACCCCATCCACAAACATTCACTCCCCCCACCACTGACTCACAGTAGCAGCAGTGTGTACCATCTACAACATGCACTGCAGGAATTCACCAAGGCTCCTTTGACAGCACCTTCCAAACCCACGACCTCTACCATCTAGAAGGACAAGGGCAGCAGATAGATGGGAACACCAACACCTGGAAGTTCCCCTCCAAGTTACTCACCATCCTGACTTGAAAATATATCGGCCGTTCCTTCACTGTCACTGGGTCAAAATCCTGGAACTCCCTTCCTAACAGCACTGTGGATGTACCTACACCACAGGGACTGCAGCGGTTAAAGAAGGCAGCTCACCACCACCTTCTCATGGGCAACTAGGGATAGGTAATAAATACTGGCCCAGCTGGTGAAGCCCACACCCTCTTAATGAATAATAAAAAAAGTTATGGAAGGGTTTCATTCTTTAAATCTGAAGAAGCCATCTTAAGGATGGTATTGGATGATTACCTAGCAGGCAGCTCACAGTTGAGTTGGAGCCATAGGATCAGAAACCTTTTCCTGGGGTTCAGCGTTGCTCTCCATCAAAGCTGACAGCTAGGCTCCAATATAATAGACAAAGATTAAATATATTTTTGAAGTTATTTGGTGCAATTTTACATGGAGGCCAAATGGCCACGCCATTTCCTTTTCTCATAGAATGTTACATTACCATAACATGCATAAAATGGCATTCAATTTGCATGAGGATACAGCTTTGAGTGTCAACATCCAGAATCGATTGAGTTGAGTACTCGCAGTTACATTTGTCAACTCAGATAGGACATATTCCTGGAGGTATCACAGGTCTCTCCCCCTCCCACCACCCTGCCCACACTTCGTGGCCTTACACATCCATCGTCATAGTGCTCCATCTTCTCACAGCCAATTGGAAAGTGAGCAGATCCTTCATTGCCCAATTTGATGATTCTTGACCACCAGTCAAACAGTTTTTATTCCGACCACCCCTATTTCCAATGTGCCTGTGTGTAACTGAGAAACCAAAAGCGTTCAAGGTAAACGGAACATTTTGCTTGAACCAACCCCCTATGATTTTACACCAGAGTTGCCCAGGACAGCAGTTATTAATCCCTGGAGAGTGCAGGACAATCCTGGAGGGGATAACAAACCTCTGTCCAGCACAGACCTTTGAGACACATTTGGAGACCTGGGAAAGGAAGGCCGCTGACACCCCCAGCCCAATTCTAAAGGAGGTGCAGGAGCAGAGGGACCTGTGCATGTGAGCACAAATCATTGAGTGTGGCAGGGCAGGTTGAGAGAGCAGGTAATAAACACATGCGGAGTACTGGACTTTTTAAAAAGAGGCAGAGAGTACAATTCAAGAAATTTATCATGAACCTTAAACGCTGGTTCAGCCTCAACTGGAGTTCATCCAGTTCTGAACACCACACTTGAGGGAGGATGTGAAGGCGTTAGCGAGAGTGCAGAAGAAATTCACAAGAATGGTTCCAGGGGTGAAGAACTTCAGTTACGTGAGTAGATTGGAGAAGTTGGGTCTGTTTTCCTTGGAGAAGAGAAGGTTGAGAGGAGATTTGATGGAGGTATTCAAAATCATGAGGGGTCTGGACAGAGTAAATAGGGAGAAATTGTTCCCATTGGTGGAAAGATCAAGAACCAGAGGCCACAGATTTAAAGTAATTGACAAAAGAAGCAAAGGAGACATGAGGAAAAACCTTTATAGGCACTGCCCGAGAGTGTGGTGGAGGCAGATTTAATCATGGCTTTCAACAGGGTATTGGATAATAATCTGAAGAGAAAAAAATTGCAGGGCTACAGGTAAAGGGGAGTGGGATTAATTGAGTTGCTTTTGCAGAGAACTTGCACGGACACAATAGGCCGAATGGCCTCCTGTGCTCTGACCATTCTATAATTCTATGATGCCATCCCATCTCCTGCTTCTTTCCTCTCTCAGGACCCTTGATGGAAAATCCTGGACCTGTCTCACCAGGAACACCAAATTACAGGACTATTCTCATCAAATTACCAACAATGACGCACTTATATTGTGGCTTTAACATAGCAAAACATCCCAAGGCACTTCACAGGAGCATTATCAAACAAAATTTGACATTGAACCAAACAAGGAGTTGTTAGCTTGGGTGACTAAAAATTTGGTAAAAGAGGCACATTTAACGAGCATCTGAAAGAAGGAGAAAGAGTTGGAGAGGTTGAGGGAGGGTATTCTAGAGCTTAAGACCCAGGCAGCAGAAGGCAGGACTGCCAGCGGTGCAGAGATGAAAATCAGGATGCTCAAGATGCCAGAATTGGGAGTAATGCACAGAGTCCCAGGGTCAACTCTGCACTGAAATCCCCAAAGTGGCTCCGCACTGAGACCCCAGGAGCAGCTCCGCACTGAGACCCCAGGAGCAGCTCCGCACTGAGACCCCGCCCAGAGCATCTCCGCACTGAGACCCCGCCCGGAGCATCTCCGCACTGAGACCCCGCTCGGAGCAGCTCCGCACTGAGACCCCGCCCAGAGCAGCTCCGCACTGAGACCCCAGGAGCAGCTCCGCACTGAGACACTGCCCAGGGGCAGCTCCGCACTGAGACCCCAGGAGCCCCTCCGCACTGAGACACCGCCCAGGGGCAGCTCCGCACTGAGACCCCAGGAGCAGCTCCGCACTGAGACCCCACCCAGGGGCAGCTCCGCACTGAGACCCCAGGAGCAGCTCCGCACTGAGACCCCGCCCAGAGCATCTCCGCACTGAGACCCCGCCCGGAGCATCTCCGCACTGAGACCCCGCTCGGAGCAGCTCCGCACTGAGACCCCGCCCAGAGCAGCTCCGCACTGAGACCCCAGGAGCAGCTCCGCACTGAGACACTGCCCAGGGGCAGCTCCGCACTGAGACCCCAGGAGCCCCTCCGCACTGAGACACCGCCCAGGGGCAGCTCCGCACTGAGACCCCAGGAGCAGCTCCGCACTGAGACCCCACCCAGGGGCAGCTCCGCACTGAGACCCCAGGAGCAGCTCCGCACTGAGACCCCGCCCAGGGGCAGCTCCGCACTGAGACCCCAGGAGCAGCTCCGCACTGAGACCCCGCCCAGGGGCAGCTCCGCACTGAGACCCCAGGGGCAGCTCCGCACTGAGACCCCAGGAGCAGCTCCGCACTGAGACCCCAGGAGCAGCTCCGCACTGAGACACCGCCCAGGGGCAGCTCCGCACTGAGACCCCAGGAGCAGCTCCGCACTGAGACCCCAGGAGCAGCTCCGCACTGAGACCCCACCCAGGGGCAGCTCCGCACTGAGACCCCACCCAGGGGCAGCTCCGCACTGAGACCCCAGGAGCAGCTCCGCACTGAGACCCCGCCCAGGGGCAGCTCCGCACTGAGACCCCAGGAGCAGCTCCGCACTGAGACCCCGCCCAGGGGCAGCTCCGCACTGAGACCCCAGGGGCAGCTCCGCACTGAGACCCCAGGAGCAGCTCCGCACTGAGACCCCAGGAGCAGCTCCGCACTGAGACCCCGCTCGGAGAATCTCCGCACTGAGACCCCAGGAGCAGCTCCACACTGAGACCCCGCCCAGAGCAGCTCCGCACTGAGACCCCGCCCAGAGCAGCTCCGCACTGAGACCCCAGGAGCAGCTCCGCACTGAGACCCCAGGAGCAGCTCCGCACTGAGACCCCACCCGGAGAATCTCCGCACTGAGACGCCGCCCGGAGAATCTCCGCATTGAGACCCCAGGAGCAGCTCCGCACTGAGACCCCAGGGTCAGCTCCGCACTGAGACCCCAGGAGCAGTGTTTTGTTTTCTGTTTGGGATCCACATGGGGTTTCTTTCGGGTTTTCCTATTCCCCTCAGCATGCCACCATAAACTGTCATTTGTAAAAACCATTCTTTGGTAGTACAGGACCTGAGTATTGTTGAAAAAAAGACACATGTGGAAGCTTTTTGTCTTGCACTCTTCAGAACACTTCACAAGAATACCAATAAAAGGGGAAAACAACAATTTATACTGTATGTGAAGAGAGTGCTGATTGGTTGACAAGTGATCTCTGATTGGTAGAGGTGTTGTCATGGAAAATGCACCAATTGATGGTGACTGAGAGTTAACTGCCAAGTATTATTTGAAATTTAAACCAGGCAGCTTGACCCTGACTGGTCAAGGCATTGCCCTGAGGAATGAGTCAGCAAATGGCTGTCACTTATTTTGTTTAGCCAAAATAGACACATCGTGTGTACATGTTCTTTCTGTCTGCAAAGACAAAATGCTTCAACAGGTCTCTTTTTTCAGCAAAGTCATTCTTGTTTATTTACGGATCTATATAAATCTCAGTACTCTACATGATGTACTTTTGGTTCCCACTAGATCTCAGTCTCTTAGTCATGTGACATTTCACCATAGCTACATCAGTATCAGGTGCACCCGGTGTTAATCCTTAACTCTACATCTCTCCCCACCCCCCTCCCCAAAGTCTTTATCCCGGCTGCATTCATCCTCCTACATCTCCCGCCAAAGTCTCGGACTTCACAGGGTTAGTCTCTGTGATGTCTTGACTAATCTCCCTGATCTGGTCCTGATTTCATTTCGAGGTTGAGGATGAACTGCACTGTCTCATCGTTCGATAGGAGGGTCTCCCACCTGGGCGGTTGTAGAGTTTCTACTTGTTTCTGGCTCCTTGTCTCCATCTAGATCTAAATAGCATGTCCTCGGTTCCATTGGTTTCCTTCCCAGTGATATCAAGCCACTTGGGTCCCTCCTGATATTTCCCTGCTCCATCTCAATTCTATATGATCTCGGCTGTGGAGTTCTTTCTGGTACAATGGCTTCTGTCTGTTGATCTCATATCCACTGGGCTGTAACACTTTCCGGCCTCGTGCTCTGTGCCTGAAGTTGAAATTACGAGCTTGACTGTCTCTTTGTTGTTCCTCACACATCCTAACTCTCTCACGATCATCTGAGGTAACGTTAGGTTGGAGTGCTTGGTGTAGAGCTGGGAGTTGTGTTCGTAGCTGTCTTCCCATCAATAGCTCTGATGGCAAGAACCCGCTTTATAGTGGTGAGGTTCTGTAGTTGAGAAGGGCTAAGTTAATACCTTCACTCTTTTTCATCAATTCCTTGATTGTTTGAACTCCTTTCTCTGCTTCTCCGAGGATATTGAGGTGAGCTAGTCACATGTGTGAAATCATATTCCTACGCAATTGTAGAACAGCTTGTTCACAAACTGAGGACCATTGTTTGACACCACAGCATCCAGGATGCACTGTGTGGTGAAGATTCTTCTTAGTGATGTAATGACTGCCTCCACCATGATGCTGCACAGTCTACTCACGTCAAACCATCTGGAGCAGTGATCAATGGTGATGATGAAAAATTAGCCTTTAAACTTGAATAAATCCATTCCCAGGTGTTGCCATGGTCTCGAAGGACAAGTGGAGGGTGCCCGTGGTTGGCTCTGCTGTGGGTTATTCACGGCACAAGTAAGACAATTCGTAATTAACTCTTCAATGGAGTGACAGGTGCCTGGCCATGAGACTGACTGTTAGGTTCTTGCCCTGCGTTTCACTATTCCCAAGTGACCTTGGTGAATTTTCTGGAGAATGTCCGAGTCAAAGTGATTTTGGGATAACTAGTCTGTTGTTGAAAAATAAGAACTCATCGATGATGGTGAGATGTCTCCTTTGCTCAAAATATTGACAAAGTACAGGATTATTTGGGGTGTACTCTGGCCATCCATTCTGGCAATGCTCTTTTATTTTGATGCACTAATCATCCTGCTGTTTTGCTTGCTTAATCTTTTGTAGTCTTTTCGCAGTGGCTGGTAAATGTTTGGTAATGAACGGAGTATATGTTTCCACTTCCTCAATAAAATTTAAATCTTCTAACTTGACTCCTTCTACCGTTATTCTTGACAATGTAACTGCTGTTGTCTGGTACTCTCCCCGGATCAACGAGTCTCAGTTGAAAATGTTGAATTCTCGGTGGCTTTTTTGCAATTTCCTATTGGTTGAGGAGAGGAAGCAAAGGATTGTGATCAGTTTCAATTTTCAATCTTAAGCCCGAGAATGTCTCGCGGTTCCATGTGGCTGCTAATGCTTCTTTCTCAATGGTAGCATACCTCATCTCTGTGTCCGTAAGAGATCTTGGGGCATACTAAACTGGTCTTTGTCATAAAGACAGAAAATGATGGAAAAACTCAGTAGGTCTGGTAGTATCTGTGGAGAGAGAAACTGAGTTAACATTTTGAGTCCATATGACTCTTCTTCAGTGCCACAGGGACTTGAAACGTTAACTCTCTTTCTCTCTCCACAGATACTGCCAGACCTGCTGAGCTTTTCCAACATTTTCTGCTTTTATTTCAGATTTCCAGTGTCTGCAGTATTTTGCTTTTATTTTGGTCTTCTTTGTCTATTTTTAAAAATTTAAAACAGCACCTTGCCCAAGCCTGTAGATGATGTGACCTCCGCTGCTACAATTGTTGGAAACTCTGGATCATAGTGCGCCAGTATCTCTGCTGATATTAAGAGATTTTTGACCTTGACAAAAACATTTTGCTGGACCACATTCCAGCATCACTGTTGACCTTGTCTCAGCAGCTGTTGTAATGGCTCATTGATCTCCGCCAGGTTTGGTAGGAACTTGCCTCCTTGGTTGACCATCCCAAGGAATCTTTATAATTCTGTAATGTTTTTAGGCTGTGGGAACCCTCCAATGACCTTGGTTTTTTGTGGGTCGGCTGTAATTCCTGAAGCTTGCACAAGGTGAGCTGAGAATTTTATCATAGGCTTTGCAAATTCACATTTGCTGTTTAATGTTAAACCTGCTTCTTGTAAAGGACTTTGATGACTGTTCTTCTCTCGATGAACCGTGTACGAGAATGTCATCCACATGGAATGTTACTCCTTCCATACCTACCAGGGTCTGAGACATTGTTCTTTGGAATATTTCAGGTACAGAAGCAATTCTGACTGGTAACCTGTTAAAATAATAATAACCAAATGGGCCGATAAAAGTTGTTAACGATCTGGATTCTTTGTCCAGAGGCAACTGCCAAAAGCTGCTGTTAGCATCTAATTTTGTGAAGAGCTTTTTGTTGATTTGACGACACTTTCATCCACTGCTGCCATTGGATGGATCTCGTGCTCTACTGATTGGTTAATTGAGTCAAGTTCATACAGATTCTGATTGAACCATTAGGCTTTGGTACTGTGACCATTCCGGAACACCACTCTGTCGGTATGGTAACTGGAGAGAGGGTCCCTTGTTGTAACATGTGTTCAATCTCACTCTTGACTTTGTCTAAGTGTGGGCGAGGGACCTTCCTCACTGTGAAGAGACATATAGGCTTAGAATCTGCCCTCAGGGCCATGTGATAATCTGTTTTCAGCTTTTCTAAGCTTGAAAATAGGGATGGAAATTCAATCCTGAATATCTTAGTAGACCTCTCATCAGCAATTTCATCGACCCTGTAAATGAGCCTCAGCTGCAAACATGCTTTTCTGCTCAATAATGATGATGCCTGGTTCTGTATACGTACAGAGATTCCTCAATTTCTTTATCCTTGTATCTTAATCATGGGAAGTGTTGGCCTATTACTTTCAGTGTTGTCCCTCCTGGGCTTTGCAACTGGATGGAGGATGGCGGTAACGTGATATTTTTAGGCTATTTCACTTCATCAGGCAATACTGAAACACCTGCGCCAGTGTCTAGCTTGAATGGGGTGACTGTCAACTTCTAATTTAAAGCTCCAATAATTATTTTCTGTTTTCTTAACTTCTCTTAAGAAAGTTATTTGTTTTTCCTGTGGCTCTTCCACTTCTTGGATTTTATTTGGTTTTGTTGTTTTCTCTTTCTTCCGAGGAGCTAGAGGAACTTTGGATCTGCAGACTATTTTAAAATGTCACAACTTCCCACAGTTGTGGCACTCAGCTGCCCCTGCTGGGCATTCTTCCCACTTGTTGCAGAGTTTTCTCGCCACACCGAGAGTATCTCAAGATGGCGCTTGGCGTGCTTTTACCTGAATTCGCGGGCTTCTGTTTCTCTGCGCTTTCCCTTTTTTGTCCGGCATATTGGATGGCTTCACTCATTTTTTTTCCAAGGGACACTTTCCCCATGAGCAACTGTTCTCTTTAGAAACATAGAAATATAGAAACTAGAAGCAGGAATAGGCCCTTCGGCCCTTTGAGCCTGCTCCACCATTCAATATGACCATGGCTGATCCTCTATCTCAAGGCCATATTCCCGCTTTCTCTCCATACCCCTCCATGCTCCTAATATCCAAAAATTATCAATTTCTTTCTTGAATATACTCAGTGACCCAGCCTCCACTACCTTCTGTGGTAGAGAATTCCACAGGTTGACCACCCTGAGTGAAGAAATGTTTCCTCATCTCAGTCCTAAATGGCCTGCCCCATATCCTGAGACTGTGGCCCCTGGTTCTAGACTCCCCAACCAGGGGAAACATCCTCCCTGCATCCAGTCTGTCTAGCCCTGTTAGAACTTTATATATTTCAATCAGATCCCCTCTTATTCTTCTAAACTCTAGTGAATACAGGCCCAGTCAAACCAATCTCTCCTCATATGACTGTCCTGCCATCCCCCGTATCAGCCCAGTGAACCTTTGCTGCATTCCCTAAATGGCAAGTAAATCCTTTCTTAGATAGTGAGACTAAAACTGCACACAATACTCCAGGTGTGGTCTCACCAAGGCCCTGTATAACTGCAGTAAGACATCCCTACTTCTGAACTCAAATCCTCTTGCAATGAAGGCCAACATACCATTTGCCTTCCTAATTGCTTGCTGCATCTGCCTGTTTACTTTCATTGACTGGTGTACAAGGACACCCAGATCCCTTTGTACATCCACATTTCCCAATTTATCACCATTTAAATAATATCTGCCTTTCTGTTTTTCACACCGAAGCATATAACTTCACATTTATCCACATTATATTGCATCTGCATCCGCATTGCCCACACACACACAACTTGTCTAAATCGCCCTGAAACCTCCTTGCATCCTCCTCACAACTTACAACCCCGCCCAGTTTTGTCTCATCAGCAAACTTGGAAATATTGCATTTGGTTTCCACATCCAAGTCATTTATATATATATATATCATGAATAGCTGGGGCCCAAGCACTGATTCCTGTAATACACCACTAGTCACCGCCTGCCACCCGGAAAAAGGACCCATTTATTCCCACTCTCTTCCCACCCTCTGTTTTTGGTCTATCAACCAATTCTCAATCCGTGCCAATATATCACCCCCATCCCATGTGCTTTAATTTTACACACTAACCTCGGATACGGGACTTTATCAAAAGCCTTCTTGAAATCCAAACACACCACATGCACTGGTTCTCCCTTATCTATTCTACTAGTTACATCCTCAAAAAACTCCAGTAGATTAGTTAAGCATGATTTCCCTTTCATAAACCCATGCTGACTCTGTCTAATCCCGTTAATGCTTTCCAAGTGTTCTGTTACCACGTCTTTTATAATAGACTCTAGCATTTTCCCCACTACTGATGTTAGACTAACTGGTCTGTAATTCGCTGTGTTTTCTCTCCCTCCTTTTTTAAATAGTGGGGTTACATTTGCCACCCTCCAATCTGTAGGAACTGCTCCAGAGTCTATAGAATTTTGGAAGATGACCAATGTATCCAATATTTCCAGGGTCACTTCCTTTGTACTCGGGGTATAGATTATCAGGCCCTGGGGATTTTTCAGCTTTTAACCCCATTAATTTCTCCACCACCATTTTCTTTTACTAATACTGATTTTCTTCAATTCCTCCCTCTCACTAGACTCTTGGTTCCCTAACATTTCTGGGAAATTATTTGTGTCCTGTTTTTGTGAAGACAGAACCAAAATGTGTGTTCAATTCTTCTGCCATTTCTTTACTCCCCATTATAATTTCCCCCGTTTCTGACTGTAAGGGACCTATGTTTGCCTTCACTAATCTTTTTCTCTTCACATATTTATAGAAGCTTTTACATTGGGTTTTTATTTCCCTTGCAGGTTTACTCTCATTCTCCATTTTCCCCTTCTTGGTCCATCTTTTTGTCCACTTTTGCTGAATTTTAAACTGTTCCCAATCCTCAGGCTTACTGCTTTTCCTGGCAATTTTATGTCTCCTCTTTGGATGTAATACTATCCCTAATTTCTTTTGTAAGTCATGGTCGAATCACCTTTTCTGTTTTACTTTTGCACCAGACAGGAATGAATAATTGTTGTAATTGATGCATACATTCCTAAATATTAGCCATCGCCTATCCACCATCAACCCTTTTAGTAAGGTTCCCCAATCCATCGTTGTCAACTCACACCTCATGCCCTTGCAGTTCCCTTTATTTAACTTCAGGACCCTAATTTCAGATTCAACTTCTTCACTCTCCATCCTAATGAACAATTCTGTCATTTTATGGTCGCTCTTCCCCAAGGGACTCCGCACAACAAGATTGTTAATTAATCCTTTCTCATTGCACAATACCCAGTCTAGGATAGCCTGCTCTCTAGTTGGTCCCTCACTCTCACACTCCAGGAAATCCTCCTCCACAGTATTATTTGGTTTGTCCAATCTATAATTAGATTAAAGTCATCCATGATTACAGTTGTACCCTTAATGCATGCGTCTCTAATTTCCTGCTTAATACCTTCCCTTACATCTCCATTACTGTTTAGGGGCCTATAGACAACTCCCACCAATGTTTTCTGCCCCATTGATGTTTCTTATCTCCACCCAAACAGATTCTACATCATGATTTTCTGAGCCAATATCCTCCCTCACTGTTGCATTGATTTCCTCCTTTACTAACAATGCTACTCCATCTCCTTTCCCTATTTGTCTGTCCTTCCTAAATATTGAATACCCCTGGATGTTCAGTTCCCATCCTTGGTCACCCTGCAGCCAAATCTCCATAATTGCAATTATATCATAACTGTTTATATCTATTTGCGCTGTTAATTCATCTACCTTATTATGAATGCTCCACGCATTAAGCTACAATACCTTTAGACTTGTCTTTATAACCTTGTTAGTCATTTTAGCTTTATTTTGCACTATGACCCCATTTGTTATTCACCCTTGTTTTTCTGCCTTCCACTTTTGCTTCTTACTTTTCTGTCTTTTGTTTCTATCCTTGTTTCCCCCTCCTCTGTCTCCCTGCTCAGCTTCCCAGCCCCCTGCTATTCTAGTTTAAACCCTCCCCGACCACATTAGCAAACAACCCCCCCCAACCCCACAAGGATATTGGTCCTGGTCCTGCCCAGATGCAACCTGTCCGGTTTGCACTGGTCTCACTTTCCCCAGAACCGGTCCCAATGTCCCAGGAATCTCTCCTCCTCCCTACACCATTTCTTCAGCCACGTATTCATCTGATATATCCTGTTATTTCTACTCTCGCTGGCACGTGGCACTGATAGTAATCCTGAGATTATTACCTTTGAGGTTCTGCTTTTTAATTTATGTCCTAACTCCCTATATTCAGTTGTAGGACCACATCTCTTTTTTTACGTATGTTGTTGATACCAATATGTACCACGACCACTGGCTGTTTACCCTCCCCCTTCAGAATGCCCTGCAGCCTCTCTGAGACATCCTTGACCCTGGCATCAGGGAGGCAACACACCATCCTAGAGTCTCTTTTGAGGCTGTAGAAATGTCTGTTCCCCTTACTATTGAATCCCCTATCACTATATCCCTGCCACTCTTCTTCCTCCCCTCTTGTACAGCAGAGCCACCCATGGTGCCATGGACTTGGCTCCAGCTGCTTTCCCCCAAGAGGCTGTCTCCCCCAGCAGTATATCTGTTAGAGTTAGGGGCAGCCACAGGGGATTCCTGTAATACCTGCCTCCCTCTACTCTGCCAATCCCATTTCTGCCTGTTCAGTCTTTACCTGTGGTGTGACCACCTCATTGAATGTGCTGTCTGTGATAATCTCAGCATCGCGGATGCTCCACAGCGAATCCAGTTCCGAAATGCAGTTAGCCAGTAGCTGTAGCTGGACACACTTCCGGCACACACGGTCGCCAGGGACACTGGAAGTGACCATGACTTCCCACATAGCGCAGGAGGAGCATATCACAGGTGCAAGCTCTGCTGACATGACTTCCCTTTAGATTAAGCTCGTTAGTTACTCCCTTTAAAGAATACTAATTATGCTAGGGGCCTTATTTCACTCCAAATACTCGCACTACAGTCCAAAGTTCTCACCTTATTTCGTTTAAACTAATGGACTACAGCAGTTTAATTAATAGAAAAAGTAAAAGTAGAAGTACTCGCTTGACACTACTTACCAATCAGCCGCCTCCCCTGCATCGCGTCACTTTTGGATCATGACATCCTCGTGCCGCTTTTAGCCCCGAGTCCAGCTCCTGCTCTTTTTATATCTCCGCTCTGACTCTCAGCTCCCGCTCCTTTTAAACGTTACCAAGGCCGCCGCACCTCTCGCACTGCCTCCCAGTCCTGCTCTGGGGGACCACCAGCTGTTTTATCCACCACTCTCGCTCCTCAGCTCGCTCTGTCACGCTATTTATACTGCTTCTGTGAGAGTTAAACCTCCCCTCATTTGCAAAAGAACTGATAGGGTTTCATCCAAGAGCCCAATACACTGTACGATTGTGTATTAATCCATATCTGAGGATCCCATAGTCACAGTTCTCCATGAGTCTGTACAGGTCACTTACAAATGAGTCCATGGATGCACCCGATTTTTGCCTCTTATATAATTTCACCCGCTCAATGGTCAAAATTTTTGGAACACTGAAGTGTGAATCGAATTCCTGGAGCACTTCCTCACATGAGATTGATGTCTCGACGCTGTCTTTGCAATAGCATTGTCTGCACACACATTGCTCCGTTCTCAGGTGAGTCTTCAATCTTTTTTCTTCTTAGTATAGCTTTAAGTTTATGTTATTCATTCATGGGATGTGGGTGTCGCTGCCTAGGCCAGCATTTATTGCCCATCCCTAATTAAGAGTCAACCACATTGCTGTGGCTCTGGAGTCACATGTAGGCCAGACCAGGTAAGGACAGCAGATTTCCTTCCCTAAAGGACATTAGTGAACCAGAAAGGTTTTTGCGATAATCGGCAATGGTTTTAGGGTCGACATCAGACTTTTATTTCCAGGTTTTTATTGAATTCAAATTTCACCACCTGCTGTAGTGGGATTCGAACCCAGGTCCCCAGAGCATTACCCTAGCTCTCTGGAATACTAGTGACTTCAGTGACAATACCACAATGCCACCGCTTCCCCTATTTGGGTGTTAAGAAAGATGAAACCTGGTTTTAGTTTGATTTTGAGGTTTTTGTGAGCTGGGTGCTGGGAAGTCTGGGGCTCTGTTTGCATACATGCATTTTTAATGAGGCTTTACAACTCTCCAAGTGAAGAGATGGGTTGCCAAGGGGTTAGTAGCTTAGTGAAGTTAAAAAAGTACATAAAGTAGTAGGGGTCCAGACACTCAGAGGCAGGGAAACACAAGAGGGTGGTCAGTTAGTATGTGTAGATCAGAGGGTGCAGGCAGAAGGTCTAATCTCTCTAATAAGAAATCCTGCAAACCTGCTGGGGAACTGAATTTAGGGGAATAATCAACCCAGATGTGCACTAAGTACGGTAGCGGGTGGGAAAAATGATGTTTTACCCGCCTGCCATAATGGCAGCTTCTCACACCGAATCATCCCAAACCCACTGCATAATTTATGCATTCCCGGGAAACACGCCATTTCCATGGCGGGCGGGCTCTGATTCGCTCGCCACACCATCACCTCGCTGCTTCATCACACCTGGCACCACATTTAAAGTACAGCCGGGCTCAGTGCTTCCAGCCCAGGGCCGCAGCAATGAAGACACGGCCCCGAAAGGCAAGAAGACTGCAGTCCTCGAGCACCCTTTGGACACCGTGGAGGCCCCGTTGTGATGTCCTCTACCCCTGCTCTGGCCACAGGAGAGGCAGCTACATTACCACCAGCTTGGTCAGCGGTGGCAGTGGGGATCAGTGCCAATGTTGCACAGAACAGGTCGGCCATCCAGTGCAGAAAGAGGATAATGATTTCATCCATGCAGCCAGGGTAAGGCAACCATCTCATCGCTCTAAACTCACACACTCACAAACCCATCACACATTCACTGGCATCTCACTCACTGCCAGCTCAAGGGACATCACCACTCACTCTCTCACACACACCCTCACATCTCCATCTGGCCTCACCCTCTCTGGAGATGCCTCCTCAGCCCTCACCATCTTGAGGCCACTTGCACAGATCAACATGTGACCCTCACACACACCCTGGGATACCCCCCTTCCCCAGTACAGCCCTGGCCCTGCAGCCTCTTCCCTTGCCTGAGGCCACTTCTCCCCCTTCCCCAAGCAAACCCTAGCCCTGCAGCCATTGAAAAGCCACCCCCGCTTTGCGGCTGGTCTGGTAGGTAGAGACCTGCCCGTGAGCCCCCCTAACAGTGATGTGATGCTGTCTGTGAATCCTGGCGCTGATGCCCATGAGTGCTGCCTGAAGCCAGGTAGGCAAACAAACCTCAAAGTCCCGAGCTAGGTGCAGCTCACCAGGTACACGCCTTTTATATGCTGTTGTGAAACACGTCGGCGTGTTCCTACTGATGTGGGCGGATGATCCAGTGGGGGGATGGATGAGTCTGGTGGGCTGGCCTTATATTGATATGCAGGTGTATTACAATAAGGTTCCCAACGTTCGATGGCAGGAAACATTCTCCGCCTTGGTGGAGGGTGCGACGGGCGGAGCGGACGATCGCAAACTGGTTTCATGACCTCGTGAAACTGATTTTTGGCCTTCTCGCCATATTGTCCGCTCACGCCACCAAACACGCCCGATGCCAGCGGGCACGGACAATTCCACCCTAGTGAATTCCTGTGTTTGCTCTGAAGTTGAAGGAATAGTGAGTTTAGGCTGCAGTTTATGGGTGTCTCAGGGGGAGATAACAGCTGAAGAAATGTATCTAGAAGAAAACTGTTTGAAACTGAGCTTATCTAAGCAAGGAGCCTTGATGTTGAGACAGTGGTAAATCCTCACTGGGGCTTTGTGTTTGTAAGGGTTGTTGGGATAAAAGGAATAGTGCGAGTTTGAATCATTTTCTGAAAGCTATAATAAAATCTTTCCAATCTTTTCGTCTTGTGTAATATAGTTATTTTTCTCTCCTTTAATAAATATTTTATTCTTTGTGTTAACAGTACACTGGCAGACTCTTGTGAACCTGTTAAGTAGCTGACCACCAGAAGTCTAGAACCAGTGGACACAATTTCAAAACAGGGGGGAAGCCACTTAGGGCCGAGATGAGGAGAAATCTTTTTACTTATAGGGTTGTGAATCTTTGGAATTCTCTACCCCAGAGGGCTGGGGAAGCTCAATCATTGAGTATGTTTAAAGCAGAGATTGACAGATTTCTAAATGCCAACGACATAAAGAGATATAGGGATACAATGGGGAAAGAGACATTGAAGTGGATGATCAGCCATGGAGGAGAAGGGGAGACGTGGTCCTTTCTACTTCACTCGAAATGAATAGATTCTGTAATGTTGACTGTTCTCAGAGTTACAACTCCCTTGTAAAATCTGTGCAGAGTTCATTTTCCACGGTCTACTGGTTAACCAGAAGTAATGTGGGTCAAATTTTTACTGACACCAGCTCCTTCCCTTGTGTAATTCAGTTGACGTGTAGACTAGGAATCACAATATGCTGAATAAATTACTCTATTACCCGGGAGAACATTGGTGTAATATACCGTATCCTACAATCCAGCATAAAGCAAGCCAATGGACATCCATTAAATACAAGAAAACTAAAAATGCTGCAGTTGTGAAATAGAGACAAAAAAAATACAGGGATATGTACAACAGGTGAGTCTGCACCTGCAAGGAGACAGAAACAGATTGCGGACACTTCTATTGGAGTGCCAGATTATGGCATTATGAGTTCTAAAACCCTCCATGAATTCTGCATTCCCCCACTTGCCAAATCTGGCTGGACATATCCTGGGAGACGTGGTGGAAGTCACGATAATCTGGCTGCGTAGCATGAGCGGGTGAATTTCTCATCCAGGCTGCCATCTCAGCCCCACTTCCCTCAGCTGCTCTCCCAGATCCAGTTTTTTTGACATTTATTTTTCTCTTGGGTTTCTCCTTCCTCTTCCCCGCAACAACCACCTCGGGGTCTTTTACATTCTGGTTTCCAACACGAGCTGTGTTCAATGTCCCAAGATTAGAAGAAAACGAATAAAACAACACTTACACTGCGCTGACTGAGTTAATCGTGAATCAATCGGACTAAAAATTGACAGCAATAACTCACAGGGAAGACCACTGGAGTCTGTGGTTGTCAACCCTCCAGGATGATCCTGGAATCTCCAGGAATCAAAGAATAATCTCCATAAAAGGACATAAGATATAGGAACAGGATGTACAGTCCTTCAAATCATTCAATAAGATCACAGCTGATCTACCTCAACTCTATGTTCCCACCTCCCCCAATCCCCATATCCCTCGATTCTCCTCCTCTTCTTTCAACTTCTCTCATTTTATTTGGAGTCGCCATGATGCTGGTTGATCACTCTTCTACCCTTCTCCAGCTCTTCCTGTCAGTCACGCATTCCTCTCTCTATCCTGCTGTGTTTAAGTCTCTCACCACTGCATCCTTCCATCTGGTCTTAGCCCTTCCTCTTCTCCTTCTTTCCGGAAGTCCTATCTCCATCACATACCTCACCACTTGTCCTCTCTCTCTCTCTGCAACAGGTGACCGCATCATTTCAATCTATTCTCAGCTACTTTCTTCGATGTTCCCACAATCTTCACTGACGCCCCCCCCCACCGGTTGTGCTGGTTCCTGATTTTGTCCTTTCTCATTACTCCACACATCCATCTCAGCATCCGCATCTCATTAATCTCCAGCCCTTGTTCCTCTTTTCTTGACGTGCCCAAGTTTCAGTGCTATGTACCATGGCTACTCTCACAACTGTCTTCCAGGTTCTTCCTTTCAGTTTCAGTGATTCCCCACGACACCCTTAGTGTCCAAAAATCAATGAATCAATCTGAATCTTTATATTTTCAACACCTGAGCAGCCACAGCTCTCTGGGGTAGAGAATTCCAAAGATTCACAATGCCCGGAGTGAAGAGATTTCTCAGAAATGGCTGAACCCCCCTTATCACAAGATTGTCCAGCAACTTTGGGAGAAAAACACACGTACCAAATTTTCCTCGTTATCTTCAAACACTTTGGTTAATATTGGAGATATAAAAAAAAACGGGTGTTTGACATGGAGGGAGAGAGAGTGGAGTTAGAGGTGGGAAGACAAATGATGAAACCTCCAGGAATATGACCCAGCAGAGTTGGCAACTGTAATTCAGACACATTGGATGTTCTTCAACAACCAGGTTCTTTAGAATCGGTAGCAATCCCCATGTTTCCATTAAACCCATTAGCAAAGAGCTCATTAAAAAATTTTACTGCGAAATACTACCCTGAGTTCCCCTCTAAATTGTGCAATTCTATTTTACTTCAAATGCTATAAATTGACCGCAGAAACCATAAAAAGGGTGAGTTGAATAGAAGCAAAAGCATTGTGGTCTGGGAAATGTGGATATGATAGTCCAGTGGTTATGTTACTACACTAATAACAGAAACATACATACATATAAATTAGGAGCAGGAGTAGACCATTCAGCCCCTCGGGTCTGCTCCACCATTTGATAAGATCATGGCTGATCTGATTGTAACCTCAAATCCACATTCCTGTCTACCCCTGATAACCTTTCACCCCCTTGTTAATCAAGAATCTATCTAACTCAGCCTCAAAAATATTCAATGACCTTGCCTCCACTGCTCTCTAGGGTAGGAAATTCGATGGAATAACAGCCCTCAGAGGAAATGCTTCTCCCCATCTTAAATGGGAGACCTCTTATTTTTAAACTGTGTCCTCTAGTTCTAGTCTCTACCGTAAGGAGGAGCATCCTCTCAGCATCCACCCTGTCAAGTCCCCTCAAGATCTTAGATGTTTCAATAAGATCACCTCTCATTCTTCTATCTTCGGCTCAGCGAGCGGGAGCGGGACCCGGTGACATCAGGCGTGCGTCCCGACGTCACCGCGCATCATTTCGATTTTCAGTTCAGCGGGTGCGCAGCTGACTCAGCAGCACGCCCGCCGAACTGTCAAAGGCCTATTAAAGCCATTTAAAAAGCCAATAAAGCAATTAGCTGAGCTGCCCGTCCAACCTGAAGGTTGTTGGGCAGGCGAAGAGCCCAGGCGGCCTTCGCATTTTTCATGGAACCTCATCCACGGGCGGGATGAGATTTCATGAATGTTTTTAAAGCGTTTGAAAATTTTAAAATAAAATTAATGGACATGTCCCAGCTCATGTGACAATTTCACATGAAGGGACAAGTCCTTAAAAAAATTTTTTTAACCTTTATTCGATGTTTCATAAGTGAAAGTAATCTCCCTGAGGCACCCTGTGTGCATGCGTGAAAGACCACGCTCCCCGACTCAGGCAACCACCCCCCCGCCCGCACAGAGAGGGCTCAGCACTTCTGGGTGCACGTCACGCTGGGCAGGCCTTAATTGGCCCATCCACTTAAAATGGTGGCGCCCAGCCGATCGGGGGCAGTGATCAGCTGCGTGCCCGCCCCCGCACAACCCCCCCGATGGGGAGAAAATTCTCCCCCTAAACTCCAATGGGTACAGGCCCAGCCTGTCTAACTTTCCTCATAAGATAACATCTTCATCCTAGGAATCAGTTGGGTGAACATTCTCTGAACTACTTCTAATTCATCTATATCCTTTCTTAAGTAAGGAGACCAAAACTGTAGACGGTGCTCCAGATGTGGCCTCACCAACACCCTAGGCAATTGTAGCAAAATATCCCTACTTTGATACTCCTTTCCCTTTGCAATAAGTGACAACATTCCATTTTCCTTCCTAATCATCTGCTGTACCTGGATACTAGCTTTTTGTGATTCATGTACCAGGACACCCAATCCCTCTGAGCCACAGAGTTCTGCAATCTCTCTCCATTTAAACATTGCTTTTCTATTCTTCCTGCTAAAGTGCACATCTTCATATTTTCCCACATTATACTCCATTTGCCAAATTTTCACCCACTCACTTAACTTGTCTCTGTCCCTTTGCAGATTCCTTATGTCCCCTTCACGTTTTACTTTTCTACCTTTGTCATCAGGAAATTTAGCAATCATTCATTCAGTCCCTTCATCCAATTCACTGATATAAATTGTAAATAGTTGAGGCCCCTGCACTGATCCCTGTGGCTCTCCACATCTTGCCCACCTGAAAATGACCCATTTATCCCTATTCTCTGCTTCCTGTTAGCTAACCAATCCTCTATCCATGCTAATGTGTTACTGCCTACTCCATGAGCTCTTATTTTCTGTGGTAATGTTTGATGTGACATCTTATCAAATGCCTTTTGGAAATCCAAGTACCTATCATCCACAGGTTCCCCTTTATCCACGTTGCTTGTTACATCCTCAAAAAACTCTAATAGAATAGTCAAACATTATTTCCTTGTCACAAGACCATGTTGACTCTGCCTGATTGCATTGAGATTTCCTAAGTGCCCCACTATAACCTCCTTAATAATAGATTCCAGCATTTTCCCTATGACAGATGTTAGACTAACTGGCCTGCAGTGTCCTAATTTATGTCTCTCTCCTTTCCTGCATAGAGGAATTATATTCATTATTTTCCAATCTGAATTTCTAGAATCTAGGGAATTTTGGAAAATTAAAACCAATACATCTACTATTTCATCAACCACTTCTTATAAGGCCCTGGGCTGCAGACCATCAAGTCTTGGGGACTTGTCAGCTTTTAGTTTGAATAATTTTCTCAGTATCCTTTCCCTGGTGATTGTAATCATTTTATGTTCCTTCTTCTCTTTCACCCCCTGATTCACAACTATTTCTGGGATGTTATTTGTATCCTCTACAGTGAAGACAGACACACACATCTGTTCACTGCTTCCACCATTACCAATATTTTCCATTATTAATTCCCCATTCTCACACTCTAGAGGACCAATGGTCACTTTAATTACTCTTTTCCTTTTTAAATACTTGTAGGAATTCTTACTATGGGGAGAATTCTCCCCCCCCCGCCCCCACCACCCCCCGCCCCCATCTGAGGGGTTGGGCGGGGCTGGCCCTGATTGGGTGCGCGCCGTCATTTTACGTGGGCCAATTAAGGCCCGCCCAGCTTGACGTGCGCCCGGAAGCGCCGAGTGCTCCCTGTGCGGGTGGGGAGGTGCCTCAGGGAGAAAAAGAAAAAATTTAAAGACATGTCCCCTCATGTGGCAGTGTCACATGAGCTGGGACATGTCAATGAATTCTTTAAAAAAATTTTATTCCATTTTTAAACACTTCCTGAAACCTCATCCTGCCCGTTGATGAGGTTCCATGAAAAATGCAAAGGCTGCCTGGGCTCTTCGCCTGCCCAACAACCTTAAGGTTGAACGGGCAGCTCAGTTTATTACTTTAATTAGTTTTTAAATGACCTTAATAGGCCTTTGACAGTTCGGCGGGCACACAGCTCGAACTGAAAATCTAAATGACATGCAGTGATGTCGGGACGCATGCCCGATGTCACCCTGCTTCATTTAACGCCTCGGCGAGCAGGCCCCACCCCCTGCACACAGAGCTGAAAATTCTGACCTGTGTTTTTATATTTCTAGCTAGCTTCCTCTCACACTCGAACATACAAACACATGAATTAGCAGCAGGAGCAGGACACTTGAGCCTGCTCTAATTTCTCCCTCCTTTTTTTTCAAAGTTATCATTCTGCACTAGTTTTTAAATTCTGTCCAATCTTCTGCCCTGCCACAAATTTCACAGAATTGCACACTTTTTCTCTCAATTTGTTCCTGTCCTTAGTTAGCCATGAATGGTGCATCTTTCTCCTCACTTTCTTTCTCACTGGAATGGATCTTTGATTAGTGTTATGAACGGTCTCCTTAAATGTCTGCCACTGCATCTCTACTGACTTATTCCTTAGCCCAATTTCCCAGTTCACTTTAGCCAGCTCTGGTTTCATACCCTTTTCATTGTCCTTAATTAAGTTTAAAACACTAGTCTTAGATCCACTCTTCCTCAAACTGAATGCAAATTTCAATCACGGTCTGGTCACTGCTACCTAGAGGCTCCTTTACTATAAGGTCATTAATTAATCTTGACTCATTGTACGTTACCAGGTCTAGAATAGCCTGCTTTCTGATTGGCTCTAAAACATGCTGCTCTAAGAAATTGTCCCTTAAACACTCTACAAACTCATCTTCCAGGCTAGCCTTGCCAATCTGATTCAGAGGGTAGTTGGCCCATCAGATCTGCGCCAGACAAAAACAAGCCGCCCAGCTTAATCCCACTTTCTAGCATTTGGTCCTTGGTTCTGCAGGTTACAGCACTCGAGGTGCATATCCAGACACCTTTTAAATGAGTTGAGGGTTTCTGCCTCCACTGACCTTTCAGATAGTGAGTTCCAGACTCACACAGCCCTCTGGGTGAAAGTAATCTTTCCTCACCCCCTCCTCTAATCTTTCTTCCAATCACTTTAAATTTACGCCCACCAGTCACTGACCTCTCTGCTAGGGTAAATAGGCCCTTCCCATCCACTCTATCCAGGCCCCTCATAATTTTGTACATCTCAATCAAATTTCCCCTCAGCCTCCTCTGTTCCAAGGAGAACAACCCCAGCCTCTCCAATCTTTCCTCATAGCTGCCATTTTCCAGTCCTGAGAACAGCCTCATAAATCTCCTCTGTCCCCGCTCTAGTGCAATAACAGCCTCTCTGTAATGAGGTGACCAGAACTGCACGCAGTACTCAATTTGCGGCCTAACTAATGTTTTATGTAGTTCCCGCACAACGTCCCTGCTCTTACATTTTATATCTTGGATAATAAAGGAAAAGATTCCTTATGCCTTCATAACCACCTTCTCGACCTGTCCTGCTAGTAATATACATTAATAAATCAAATTTATAATGAACTTTGGAGTTTCTCTGTGGCTCGTCCACATTGTCATAAAATAGTAATTAGGCCAAATTCACGATAGCAAAACTGAGGGGACAGGTGGATGTAAAACAAACAAACATTGTTATCACCGAATTCACCAGTGTGGAGGACTCAACCAATGAGCTGAATGTTTAGTTGTTCGAGTAAGCAATTCGGCAAATCCCTTCACATGATTTGAGAGTTTTGTAACAAGATAAAAAAAACTTTAATAATTAAAATAGAAAAAAGACCATCAAAATAAAGGAGGGACGAAAAAGAAAAAAATGAATTAAAATGTGTAAAAAGGAATAAGCATGCAAACTTAATTGTCCATAAAAATTTGTAAAACCTCTGATGTTAGAAACATCGACAATCTAATGGCTTGAGTGGAGAACCTTTTATCATGCTCGATTTGTAAAAATCTCAATAAAGAGTTGCTGTGTCTGAACCATTTACCACAAGCAACCTACTACAAAGCTGAAGAGTTTAACATTTTGGCTACCGGTCATGATTTTGATCTGATCTGCACGATGTTTATGTTTGGAGCCTTTTTCATCTGGTGCATTTTCCAATGTGATATTATTGTCTTTGTGTCTGACCCTAACATAAACTATAGCAACAGTATCACCTATTCAAAAAATTATATCTGGTTTCATAATACTCCATTGGATGTTCGAATATATGGTTCCATGTACCGCACTCAGTATATCTACATTTCACGACCTTATCTTTGAGAGAAGATTCAGCATTTTGTTGTGTCCGTGTATTCTGTGTCAGTGTATTCTGTTGGACTATCTGGTGTATTCTGGCATTCTTCACACATAGGCAACTGCCAGAAATGTATGCAACAGTTTCATTCAGGGCACTGCATCTTCTACAATTAGTAATATATCCATCCCTACTGAGTGGTAAGGATCTGTGGACATTCATTCCAAAGTTCCTCACTTCCTCTATACCTTTCAGTATCCTCCCGTTTATTGTGTAATCCTTTGCCTTGTTTGACCTCCCCAAATGGATCACCTCACACTTCTCTGGGTTGAATTCCATTTGCCACTTTTCTTGCCCAGCTGCCCAGTCCATTGATACCTTCCTGCAGCCCTACAGCTACTCTCCTCATTATCAACTACACGGCCAACTTTTGTGTCGTCTGCAAACTTCTTGATCATACCTCCTACATTTACATCCAAATCATTAACATATACCATAAAAAAGCAGGGGACCGAGTACTGAGGCCTGCAGAACCCCACTGAAAACAGCCTTCCAGTCACAAAAACACCCGTCAACAATTACCCTTTGTTTCCTGCCACTGAGTCAATTTTGTATGTTGAAGAAGAGTCGTGTAATTCTCTCTGGCCATTACTTATCCTTCAATTAACTGCTAAAGAACAGATCATCTGGTCATTATCGCAGTGCAATTTGTGGGAAGTTGCTTTCTGCAAATTGCTTCTTTTTGCTGCTTTCCCCTAGATTATCAGCGTGATTACACGGAAAAAAAATCACAGTGCTTCATTGGCTGTAAAGAGTCACAAGGTGATGAAACTCCTCACCATTTATTGTCCTTAGTTTCGATTTGAAAATGCTTGCACCGACTCGGTTAGTCGTCGAGAATGGCCATGAGCTTGAGTTCGAGTCAGACACCGTGCTCTGGGATAGCATTTCCACTTCATTGTGCTCATCACAGCAGAATTCCCTAATCAGAAAGGAGCCTGTCGTGACTCAATCTCAGCACCATTCATTTTTGGAAGAAAATTGCTGTTCACACATAAGCTTTGATCTTCTACCACTCTGTGCAATTTTCATCCACATGGAATAGCTCATTTTGCAGACTTGCAGCATTGGTGATTTTTTAAAAAATTGCCAGGGATATCTAAAATATAATAACTTCAGAGATCAAAGAGAAGGCAATCTGATTTCTTCCCCACCTCCCATCACCGTACAGGTTCTTTCGTTGATTTATAGAAGTTGTTTTTCCTCTCGAGCCTGGGCACCATTCAGATGTGGGGCCAAAAAAAATTCAATTCTTGTACAATTTCCATTTTAACAGAAAATGCAGACAAAGAGAGAACTTGTATTTCAGGTTGTTAGGGATGCCCCAAAACGCTTCACTGCCAATGGAGTACTTTTGAAGTGTAGTCACTGCTGGAATGCAGGAAAGGCAGCAGTGAATTTGCGCACAGCAAGCTCCCACAAACAGCAATATGACAATGACCAAATAGTCTGTTTTTGTGATGCTCATTGAGGAATACAGATTGGTCAGGGCACCGGGAATAGCTCTCCTGCTCAATAGTGTCATGGGATCTTTAACATCTACCTGAGAGGGCACACAGGGCCTCAGTTTAACATTTTTATCCAAAAGTTGGCATCTCCAGCAGTGCAGCATTCCCTCAGTTCTGCACCAGGAGCTCTAGCCCAGACCTTCACGTTCAAGTCCTGGATTGGGACTTGACTCAGAAGTGAGAATGCCCACTGAGCCACAGCTGAGTCTAGTGACTGTTGTTTCCTATAGTCAGCACAGCTTCAAGAGAACTTACTCTCACCTCAACATTTGAAGTTTACGGGTTCAAGTCACACCCTAGAGATTTGAGCACATAATCCACCCTGAGCTTCCAGTGCATTCTTGAGGGAATACTACACTGTTGGAGGGGCCATATTTCAGGTGAGACTTTAAATTGAGACCTCGTCTGCCCTTTCGGGTGGACGTAAAAGATCCCACAGTACTATTTGAAGAAGAGCAGCGGAATTGAGATGAAGGTGGCTTGATTGAAGATTCCAAAGGGGCTTGACATTGTAGACATTAAGGAAAGATGTAAAGGTCTTTGAAATGGTGCAGAGGAGATTTACCAGAATGCTTCTAGGGATGAAAGAATTTAGTTACAAGGTTTGGTTAGAGAAGCGGAGTTTGTTCTCCTTAGAGCAAAGGAGATTGAAAAGAGATTTGACAGAGGTGTAGAAGATTTTGACAGGTTTAGATAAGGTGGACAAAGAAAAGCTGATCCCATTAGCTGATGGGACAAGGAGACATGATGTAAATGTTTTAGAAGAGAGATGCAGGGGGATGTGAGGAAGAATTTTTTTTACACAGCGAATGGTAATGACCTGGAACTCTCTGCCCATGATGGGGGGTGGAATTGTAGACAATGATTTCAAAAGGAATTAGGTGGGTGCTCGAGGGAAATAAACCTGCATGGATAGGGTTGGGGAGTGGGACTGACTGGATTATTCTACACAGAGCTGGCATAGACTTGATGGACTGAATGGATTCCTTCTGTGCCAGATAGAGTCTTTATTGTTTCCCCTGGCTGGGGAATCTAGAATACGGGGGCAGAGTCTCAGGATAAGGGGATTTAATAGTTATGAGGTCAGGAGAAATTGCTTCACTCAAAGGGTTGTGAATCTTTGGAATTCTCTAACCCAGAGAGTTGTGGATGCTCCATCATTTGAGCATATTCAAGGTTGGATTAGACAGATTGTTGAACTCTCATCTAATAAAAAAATATGGGGAAGTTCTGATGAAAGGGCACAACCTGAAACGTTGGGCTGGAATTTAGAGAGTTGGGAAGACTCTGCAGACCTTTAAAATTGGTGAGCAGGATACACATGCCCCACCCTAATTTCCAATAGATACAAGTTTGGCAACAGGGTGAAGGGGAAGGGTGTGATTCCCACAGGCAGAAACCACAACTCAGCAGGGCCAGTTGAAACAGCGCTGAGTTCAAACAGACCCATTTTGGTTATTCCAAGGACCTTAGCCTGCGGTGTGGGAGTCATAAATTGATGGAGTAGACATGAATAATTTTGAAGGGTGGATGAATACTATTTAGGTGTCATGATCTAAAGCAGTTTAAAAATCCCTTGTTATTTAAACTTGTAAAAAAAAAGAGGTCTAAAAAATAAGGTGTTAGCGAGAGTTTGTACAGTCTGCTGCATTGCTTTGGTTGACAGGTCATCTAGTGTAGGTTAGAAAAAAATGTGATCACCTATTCCACAGTTTCAATAGGTTACCTTGTTGACATTTCCCAAGGCCTATTATTATTTCACAATGAATGCCTGGCTGAGTTTCAAAAGCTTTAAAACACTTTCTCAGCAAGGGGTTCCGAGTTCACAGTTTGATTGACAGTTTAAAGGGACTATTTAAGGATCAGCTGTCTCTGATGTGTCTGGAGTGTGTTTGTCTTTATAATAGGTTAACTACTTTAGGAGATTTAAATGTCTTGAATGTGTTTCATAAATGAGATTTTTTCCACTATCTAGTGTGTATGAGTGAGAACTGTATTAGATATTAGAAGTTTATTTTTTCATCTCCAGTTGGCTTCTGAGATCTCCCCATGATGGGTACTAGGAGAGTGGCTATAGGGGCACATGGGAAGCAGGTGGGGGTGGGGGTGGGGGGGTGGTGGGGGGTGGTAAGAGATTAAGGTTTTAGAGTAAGACAGCATCTAAAACAGGGACAAAGTGTCAGAGAATAGAGGCGGGCCTTCTAAGCAACCCAGTGCAACACTCGCCCAAACCCAGGGCCACTTACAATCTGCTTCTGGGGTTAACAGGTCCAAATTCATCCTGCCCCTACCTCCCTGGAGCAAAAATTGGTTTAAAAGGGCCTCGTTAGACCCAAGGCAGGTCTGACTCAAGCTACCTGCTTTAGTTGTGAAAATCCAGCCCATTAAATCTGTTTCTCTCTCCACAGGGGCTACCTGACCAACCGAGTATTTCCAGCATTTTCTGTTTTTATTTACAGTATCCACAGGACTTTGCTTTAGGAGCATGGAGCATGGGTGGGAAAGTGGTGATGAAACAGATGATTGGCCATGATCATGTTGAACAGTGGAGCAGACTTGAGGGGTCATCTGATCCTGCTCCTATGTAAGTTTTAATATCCTTTTGAGTTCTCTCTGGTGTCCTGGTCAATATTTAATCCTCAATAACACATATTATCTGATCATTTATTTCATTGCTGCTTTGGGAGTTTGCTGTGTGCAATTTGGCTGCTGTTTTTCACAGAATCACAGTGCAGAAGAGGCCCTTCGGCCCATCGAGTCTGCACTGACACGTGAGAAACACCTGACCTACCTACCTAATCCTATTTACCAGCACTTAGCTCATAGCCTTGAATGTTATGACGTGCCAAGTGCTCATCCAGGTACTTTTTAAAGGATGTGAGGCAACCCGCCTCCACCTCCCTCCCAGGCAGCACATTCTAGACCATCACCACCCTCTGGGTAAAAAAGTTTTTCCTCACATCCCCCCTAAACCTCCTGCCCCTTACCTTGAACTTGTGTCCCCTTGTGACTGACCCTTCAACTAAGGGGAACAGCTGCTCCCTATCCACCCTGTCCATGCCCCTCATAATCTTGTACACCTCGATCAGGTCGCCCCTCAGTCTTCTCTGCTCCAACAAAAACAACCCAAGTCTATCCAACCTCTCTTCATAACTTAAATGTTTCATCCCAGGCAACATCCTAGTGAATCTCCTCTGCACCCCCTCCAGTGCAATCACATCCTTCCTATAATGTGGCGACCAGAACTGCACACAGTACTCCAGCTGTGGCCTCACCAAGGTTCTATACAACTCTAACATGACCTCCCTACTTTTGTAATCTATGCCTCGATTGATAAAGGCAAGTGTCCCATATGCCTTTTTCACCACCCCACTAACATGCCCCTCTGCCTTCAGAGATCTACGGACACACACGCCAAGGTCCCTTTGTTCCTCAGAACTTCCTAGTGTCATGCCGTTCATTGAATACTTCCTTGTCAAATTGCTCCTTCCAAAGTGTATCACCTCACACTTTTCAGGGTTAAATTCCATCTGCCACTTATCTGCCCATTTGACCATCCCGTCTATATCTTCCTGGAGCCCAAGACACTCAGCCTCACTGTTAACCACCCGGCCAATCTTTGTGTCATCCACAAACTTACAAATCCTACCCCCCACATAGTCATCTATGTCATTTATGTAAATGACAAATAATAGGGGACAGAGCACAGATCCCTGTGGTACACCACTGGACACTGGCTTCCAGTCACTAAAGCATCCTTCTGTCATCACCCTCTGTCTCCTACAACTAAAACAATTTTGAATCCACCTTATCAAATTACCCTGTATCCCATGTGCATTTGCCTTCTTTATAAGTCTCCCATGTGGGACCTTGTCAAAGGCTTTGCTGAAATCCATATAAACTACATCAACTGCACTACCCTCATCTACACACCTGGTCACCTCCTCAAAAAATTCAATCAAATTTGTTAGGCATGACCTCCCTCTGACAAAACCATGCTGACTATTCCTGATCAAACCTTGCCTCTCCAAGTGGAGATAGATACTCTCCTTCAGAATTTTCTCCAATAGTTTCCCTACCACTGACGTGAGACTCACTGGCCTGTAGTTCCCTGGCTTATCTCTACAACCTTTCTTAAATAGCGGAACCACATTAGCTGTTCTCCAGTCCTCTGGCACCTCCCCCGTGGCCAGAGAGGAATTAAAAATTTGGGTCAGAGCCCCTGCAATCTCCTCCCTTGCCTCCCTCAGCAGCCTGGGACACAAAGCATCCAGACCTGGAGATTTTTTCACTTTTAAGCCTGCCAATACCTTGTCACTCCCTATATCAATTTGCTCAAGAACCTCGCAGTCTCTCTCCCAGAGTTCCACACCTTCATCTTCATTCTCTTGGGTGAAGATGGATGTGAAGTATTAATTCAACACTCCAACGATATCCTCTGGCTCCACCCAAAGCTTGCCCCCTTGGTCCCTAATGGGCCCTACTCTTTCCCTGGTCATCCTCTTCCCATTGATATATTTAGAATATCTTGGGATTTTCCCTACTTTTACCAGCCAGAGCTTTCTCATATTTTTTCTACATTATAACAGTGACTACACTTTACAAGTACATTATTTATTGAAGGATATCCTGTGCTGTAGGAATGCAAGTTTTTTCTCTGTAACTAACAGCAATGGGATAAAAGACCAGGTAATCTCTTGTAGTGGTGTTAGTTGAATGATAAACGTTGGTCAGAACACTGGAGAGAATTTCCCTTCTCTTCTCCATAACAATGACAGGGACCCTTCACATCCACCTGAGCATGAAGACGGGGCCTAAGTTTAACATCTCATCCGAAAGATGGCAGGCGTGACAGTGCAGCACTCCCTCAGTACTGCACTGGGAGTGTCAGCTGAGGCGGGACTTGAGCTCACAATCCAGTGACCCCCCAAGGTGATAGAGCTACCAACTGGGCTGGAGCTGACAATTAAAAGCAGCTTCCAATATTAAACATACAAGCCCTTTTCAAGCAACATTATCCAAAAGATCGGTGAGGAAATGACTTCCAAAATTTTCCTCAGTTCCCATTTGTAGCTCATCCAGGTTTAGAAGGACCTTTGCCAACATTTGGAATGACTCCAGACACACGATGAATGATCTCAGTTATCAGCCAATCCTCCACTGGGACAGCGAGCTTCACATTTCAACAGAAATGGAAATGAACTTCATAGCGATGGTAATTACTGTTCAACCAAAATATACCAGTGATGATGGTGCACACAGGCAGGGAGCTACCCTCTCACTCTGCCTTCCTGTAACAGTCCCCCCAAAAAACCGGAGCGAGTATTGATAACACCATGTCAGCCAATGATTGAAGGTGGGACAAAAAGCTTCTATTTAAACAGAGGCAGAATCGTCCATGCCCGAGAGAAGGCCAACAGTTGGCTTCACAAACGCCGTGAAACCGGTTTACGATCATTCACTCAGCCTGTCGATGGTGGGCCGCGTTTCCCGCCATCGGACATCGGGAACCTCATCGTAATACATCTGTACAGCTTTATAGGGCCAGCCCGCCGGAATCATCCTCCCTCCCCGCCGGAATCATCCACCCGACCCGCCGGAATCATCCTCCCTCCCCGCCGGAATCATCCTCCCGCCCCGCCGGAATCATCCTCCCTCCCCGCTGGATCGTCCACCCATGGTCAGCGTGTTGGCATGTGTTTCACAACAGCATATATAAGGTGTGCAATTGGCGGGCTGCACGTTGAGGGGAACTGGGAGGTGAGTGCACAGTAACGATGCACAGTGCTCACCCAGATCGCCTGTTGGGCTTCAAGGTTGAGGTGTGTTGGAGGTGGGGGCAAGGGCAGCTCTGAGCTTGAGGCGATTTGGCAGTGGGGGGGGAGAAAGGGCTGCCCTGCGGTTGATGGTGCACAAGCGGGGTGGGGCTGGGGGAGGGAAGCAGCCATGCATTAGGGACACCTTGTATAAAGTGACCATTCCCCTGCAGCTGAGTTCAGGCGCAGCCACATTGACATGCGTGGAGTCGGGCCTCTAGCTTATCTGCCCACTCAAGCAGCGCAGAGACATCAAATTGCCACCAAGTGCTCCAGAGCTTTTCAACCCTCAGGCACAGACTGGAAACTAATGAGCATTTCAATGAACTGCAGAATAGTTGGACGACTGCATAAGTTGTACAATCTCCTTGCTAAACCTGGTCATAGAGCAGTCACTGGTGGAGGTGCTCACTGTCCCATTGCAATGTCATCATCCCGGTTTGGACCAGTCTCCCCCATGGCCCAAGCTAACAGTGCAGCCTTGCAGTGTGGGTTAGGAGAATGCCTGTGCCTGAGCTGAGAGCACAGCCTGCAGTCCAATGGGCAAAGCTGCTGCCAATCGGTCAGGTGGAGTGGGGCGGAGGTGGTTGGGGTTTTGGGCAGCCATGCAGCGCGCTAAACTCTGCCAGCACTCTCCGGGATGTGTTAAGGGGCCTTCAGTCTTAACCAAGAGAGGTCCTTAGCACACCCACACTAACCCGCACGTCTCTCTCTTTCATCCTGCAGGAGGAGTACATCAGGAGAATGGAGCCTGCTGACCTAGCTGTATGCCTCACGGCGTACAGAGAGCGGGGAGGACAGAGAAGAGAACGATGGAGGCACAGAGGGAGAAACAGCACCATTAGGAAGAAGGGGCAGCTGGGGCTCCCGCACACAACGCTGAACAGCCACAGCGAACCATCATCATCAGTGTCGAGCTAGACCCAGGGTCTATGGGCTCCTCCTTTCATTCCTGCAGATGACTGATAACCAGTGTCGCCGAAGACTGCGCCTGTCTATGGAACTGGGTCAGTCACACCTGCCGGCTACTGCAGGATTTGGCACCAAAGGGACATGGAGGGCATCCACTGCCATTGGCCCTGAAAAGTGACCACAGCACTCAATTTCTACGCCAGTGACTCCTGTCAGGGCTCCACAGGCGACCTCTGTGGGATTTCACAATCCGCCACCCACAAATGTATCTATGAGGTCACAGATGCATCTTCTCCATGGCAACAACTTTGTGAATTTCGCCCGGACCGGGACAACCAGGATACAAGAGCGACTTGATTTGCCCAGGTCTCAGGTTTTCCATAGGTGCAGGGTGCAATCGACTTCACTTATGTGGCATCAGTTCTACGTCACAACAAGGGGTCAACCATGTCAACCGCAAAAGCCTCCACTCACTGAATCTGCAGCTGGTGTGCGACCACCACAAGTGCATCCAGCAGGTCTGCGCACGGTTTCCAGGAGTGTCCACGGTTCCTACATTCTCAGTTAGTGAAAAACCTCTGTAGTCTTACAGAGTCCACAGAGGCTGCAGGGGACAAGGGCTACCCACAGAGGCCGTGGCTGATGACACCCGTGTAGCGGCCTCAGACTGCAGCAGAGCGACGCTATAATGAGGCTCATGCTGCAGCTCACAACTTGGTGGAGCAGACCATCGGGATGCTGAAGATGCGGGTCCAGTGCCTGGACCGGTCTGGTGGAGCCCTGCAATACAGTCCACAGAGGGTGTCACCCATCGTCATCGTCTGCTGCACCCTTTACAAACTGGCGCTGGAACGGGGAGAGGAGCTGGTCAAGGAGGAGATGGAGGAACTGGGGGGTATCCTCTGATGAAGATATCAACAGGGATGAGGGTGAGGAGTTCCTCGAAGGCGATGATGACAGCGATGAGGCCGTTGCACTGACCAGACGAGGCAGGCACGCTCGGGAGGTCCTCATAGCTGCCAGATTTGTGGAGGATGATGACGTCATGCAGTGAGGAGACACCATTGATCCTCACATTGCATCAATGAATGTTTGACTCCAGTCTGGCTTATGGCAGCGTGAATACCCTCTGTGAGAATGCTCCTGTCATGGAGACGCAGTGGAGGCCCTAATAGTCGCTCGATTGCAGGAGGATGATGAGAACATGCAGTGAGGACACTCCATAGCTCTTCACATATCCTCTGAGAATGTCTGACTCCTGTCTGGCTGAGGGCAGCTTGCTTGCTCCATGATCAGGGTCAAATCATAGAGACACAGCCATGAAACTTTAGACGCATCTGATCCTTTGTCCGCCTTCAGCACCTCAGCCCTTCAGGAGCTGGTGCACAGCATCACTGGTCACAGATGCTGGTGTGATGGGGGCCAGGCCCACCTTAAAGGTGCTGAGAGCACACAGAGAGAATGATGGAACTCTGTGGCACCTGCCCACTACATTCTGGCAGCAATGACCAGCACCGCCGAGGTGCAGGCATCAGTAATGTGTCCAGGGAATGTGAGTCTGTGGTCTGAAGGCTGCACAGACACAGGGAAGAGGCCCTGGACTGAGACACCTGCCTTTATCTCGTGCAGAAAGGTTTCACATCTGAGTGACAGGAACACTGCTCATCAGAACAAGGAGCCATAGGCAGGGAGACATTCTCGGGAGTTTATTGACAATAGTGAACATTATGTACAAGTGATTAACACCCGTATCCAGGCTGTGCAATTACATCTTCTTAACTTTCCTAACCCTGCCGCTACGTCTTGGTGCTCCCCGGACATCCACAGTGGAGTTGGGGACAGCCTGCTGACTGTGACGCCCTGTCTGTGATGACTTTGGCGGGCGTCCTCTGGAGGGCTGAGACCTGGAGGGCCCAGGCCTGCTGTCGGGGTCCTGCTGTGTGGCAGTGCCACCCTCCTCGGCCTGTGGAGCTGGGTCTACAGAGGTCACAGGAAGAGGGGATTCGGATAGGCTGGACACTCCCGGAGTCACCTGGATGGATGGCCCTGGGGGGTGGGGGTGGGGGTGTGCACCTGCTGATCCTCCTCCCTATGGCTACCTGAGGGCCCCTGGCTGACTCCTTGAGGAGAGGGGGTAGCTGGAGTGAGATCGGGCTGCACCTCACCCCTCTCGCATACACACTGTTGGAGGCCAATTATGGTGTCAGCGATGGAGTTCAGCCTGTGCAGGAGCGACATCCTGGACCAAGATCTCCATGGCAGCCACCATCCTACCAGTGTTGACCCCAGTGCGTTGGCATGCCGGCGCTATCACGTTAGCCTGAAGGTGGATGGACTCCTCGATCGTGCCTTGCAATCTGAGGAGTGCAGTGGACATCCCTTCCTGGAGGGTGTGGGTGAGGCTGTGACAGGTCTTATGGAGGGTTTCAGCGGATTCCTCTTCTGACCTTCCCACGGGGCTTGATTGGAGATCCTGGGTTGTGGACTCTTGTCGGCTGTTCCCCAGATGTTCCTGTGAAAGCAAGGGGAGATAATCAGTGCCTGGCAGTGGCCTGTGAAGGAGGACACATCACTCACGACATGGTTATCTGATGGATGTTGCACTGCTGGATCCTCACTTGATAGAGAGTGTAAGCAGGATGTCTGCCGGGCCAGATGATAAGTATACCTGGCCTGTGTGGGTGGTGAGTGGTCCCATGGACGGGATAAGGAAAATGACGGTGTGTGTGAGAGAGTGAATGGTGATGACCCCTGAACTGGCAGTGAGTGAGGGCCCTGTGGATGGGTACATCATGAAATGAGAGTGAGAGTCGAGGGTGATGAGAAGCGTGACTTACCCGGGTGGAACAGAGGACATCATTCATCCTCTTGTGGCACTGGGTGACTGTCCTTTTTTGCAGGGCATTGGAGCTGACCACCGCTGACCACCACTTCCCAAGATGCATTGCTGATGTTGCTGCCCATCCTGCAGCCAGAGCGGGGGTAGAGGACATCATGGTGGGCATCCACTGTGTCCAAAAAGCGCTCCAGGGATGCATCATCGAATCGACTGGGGGCCGCAGTCACCTTGTCTTTCGGGGCCATGTCTCCTGTGCAGCAGCCGTGGGCTGGAAGCGCTGAGAGACGCGCACTTTAAACGTGGCGGCCGGCCTGAGGAAGCGGCGAGGCGATGGTGTGGTGGGAAAATGAAAGCCTGCCCACCATCGAAACGGCATGTTTCCTGGGAATGCATAATTAATATGGCGGGTTTGAGATGGTACGGTGTGAAAAGCCGCCATTGCGGCCGACGGGTAAAACGTCATTTTACTCACCCACTACCGCACTTAGTGCGAATCCGGGACGATTCTGCCCAGAGTCTCTACACATTATGGCAAACAGAACTCATGAACTTCTGAATAAAAACAGAGTGATTTCTCCATCAAAGTGCAGCAAGTGGAGTACAAAGTATAATTATATGCAATTATGTACAGTATGATTATATGCATTAAATCAATTCCTGTCACTTACAGCAGTGCCGTCTCCAGGTGAGATTGACCGGGGCGGGGACAGAAGGCAGAATTCGCTCATCTCTAATATGGCCGGGAATAATAATGTGTCACTGTTTCAAATAAAAACAGACAAAAATCCCCAGAACTTACTTCTTTTTGGGAGTTAGAAAAAGTCCGAGATTGATTAACACTGTTAGTTTGTGATATGGGCCAGGTCTACTTCTACCACTGAAGCAGTCTGTGCCCATATGCAGCAAGACCTGGACAACATCCAGGCTTGGGCAGATAAGTGGCAAGTAACAGGGGGTATGATCAAGAATTCACAGATGACACGAAAATTGGTAGGGTGGTAAATAGTGAGGAGGATAGCCGTAAACTGCAGGAGGATATCAATGGTGGGCAGAGCAGTTGCAAATGAATTCAACCCAGAAAAATGCACTTGGGGAAGCCTACAAGGCAAGAGATTAAACTATGAATGGTAGGACCTGGAAAGTACTGAAGATCAGAGGGACCTTTGTGTGCATATCCACAGATCTTTGAAGGTAACAAGGCAGGTAGATAAAGTGGTTAAGAAGGCATATGGGATACTTACCTTTATTAGCTGAGGCGTAGAATACAAGAGCAGGGAGGTTATGCTGGAACTGTATAAAACGCTGGTTAGGCCACAGCTGGAGTACTGTGTGCAGTTCTGGTCACCACATTATAGGAAGGATGTGATTGCACTGGAGAGGGTGCAGAGGAGATTCACCAGGATGTTGCCTGGACTGGAGGATCTGAGCTATGAGGAAAGATTGGATAGGCTGGGGTTGTTTTCCTTGGAGCAGCGAAGGTTGAGAGGGGACCTGATAGAGGTGTATAAGATTATGAGGGGCATAGATAGGGTGGATAGGAAAGCCCTTTTTCCATTAGTAGAGGGGTCAATATCCAGAGGGCATAGATTTAAGGAAGGGGGTAGAAGGTCAGGAGGGGAGTTTTTTTCACCCAGAGGATGCTAGGAATCTGGAACTCACTGTCTCAAAGGGTGTTTGAGTGAGAAACTCTCGTAACACTTTAGTATTTAGATATTCACTTGTGTTACCATTGCCTCCAGGGCTATGGGCCAAACGCTGGAAAATGGGATTAGTGTAGTCAGACCTTCATTGACCGGTGCAGACACGATGGGCCGAATGGCCTCGTATGCTGTAAATTTCTATGAGAATGAATGAGAGCATTCACACCATGCAAATACCAGGCAATAACCATCTCCAACTAGAGAGAATCTCCCCTTGATGTTCAACGGCATTACCATCACTGAATCCCCCACTATCAATATCCAGGGGTTACCATTGGCCAAAAACTGAACTGGACTAGCCATATAAATACTGTGGCTACAAGAGCAGGTCAGAGGCTGGTAATTCTGTGAAGAGTAACTCACTTCCTGACTCCCCAAAGCCTGTCCACCATCGACAAGGCACAAGTCAAGACTGTGATGCAATACTCTCCACTTGCCTGGATGAGTGCGGCTTCAACAACACAAGAAGCTTGACACCATCCAGGGCAAAGCAGCCTTCTTGTTTGGCACCCCATCCACAAATATTCACTCCCTCCACCAACAGCACACAGCAGCAGTGTGTACCATCTACAAGATGCACCACAGGAACTCAGCAAGGCTCCTTAGACAGCACCTTCCAAATCTGCGACCTCTACCACCTAGAACCTCTACCACCTAGAAGGACACGGGCAGCAAATACATGGGAACACCACCACCTGGAAGTTCCCCTCCAAGTCACTCACCATTCTGACTTGGGAATATATCGGCCGTTCCTTCACTGTCGCTGGGTCAAAATCATGGAACTCCCTCCCTAACAGCACTGTGGGTGTACCTACACCACAGGGACTGCAGCGGTTCAAGAAGGCAGCTCACCACCACCTTCTCAAGGGCAACTAGGGATGGGCAATAAATGCTGGCCCAACCAGCTACGCCCACATCCCATTCAAAAATTTTTAAAACTTCAATTTCCTGCCACTGCAGTTGGCCTTTTGTACAGTTATGTATGTAAACCGTGCAGAAACTGGGACATGCTAAAATGTACTTTACAGAGAGGCTAAAATATACTTTACAGAGAGGTTTTACTATGTGGCTTTTTTATTTAGAACCAGAAAAGGATATTACAAATTGCATAGGAACATTGGAACAGAAGAGGAAATGACCCCACAACCCATATGGCTCATCAGGCAAAAGCTCCTTAATTACCCGTCCACTTGAATTATTCTCTGAATTCTGTCACATTGTTTACATCCTTGGGCAGGTTTTGCAACACGTTCTCAGCCTCCAAGTGAAGTCGCTCAATCTAAGCTAATATGGATGCAAGGGAAATGGGCCACTCACTCAGCTGGTTCATGCTCGTGCGCATACCTCACACTAGGCTCCTCCCACTCAAACTATACTGCTCCATCCTGACCCCCATATCTCTCCATTCTTTTGTGTTTGTTCACATGTTCTCTTCAAAACTTCGAGTGTGCCCCAGTTCTAGAGTACGAAAACATGTTATTTGGACTCAATTTCTTGGTTTCCTTTAGGATCCTGAACATTTGGCTCGTATCTCTAAATTGTTCTCTCTTCAATGCTTATTTATTAAAACTGCAAGAAAGAAAGACTTCCATTTATATACTGTCTTTCACAATCTCAGAACATCCTAAAACGTTTTATAGCTAATGAAGTACTTCTAAAGCGGAGTCACAGTTTTAACTTGATACGAAACTTCGGAGAATTGTAAACTGTGAGGAGGACAGTGTAGAACTTCAAAAGGATATAGACAAGTCAGTGGAGTGGGCAGATAGGTGGCAGATGAAGTTCAGTGTGGAGAAGTGTGATGTGATGCATTTTGGTGGGAAGAATATGCAGAGACATAATATATAATAAGAGGTGCAAGAGGGTTCCAGCAGCAGAGGGACCTGGGTGTATATGTGCATAAATCATTGAAGATGGAGAGCAGTTAATAAAGCATATATAGTGTCCTGGGCTTTATTAATAGGGGCAGAGAGTACAAGAGCGAGGAGGTTATGCTGAACTTGTATAGGACACTAGTTAGACGCCAGTTAGCTGGAGTAGTGTGTACAGTCTGGGCGCCACACTATGAGAAGGATGTGAATGCATTGGAGATAGAGTGGAGAAGATGTTTACAAAAACGGTTCCAGGGATGAGAAACTTCAGCTATGTGGATAGACTGGAGAGGTTGGGACTGTTCTCCTTGGAGAGGGAAAGGCTAAGAGGAGATTTGATAGAGATGTTCAAAATCATGAGGGGGTGGATAGAGCAGATAGAGAGAAACTGTTCCTGCTCATAAAAGGATCGAGAATGAAAGGGCACAGATTAAAAATGATTTGCAAAGGAAGCAAATGTGACAAGAGAAACCTTTTTCACGGTTTGAGTCTGGAATGCACGGCCTGGAAGTGTGGTGGAGGCTGGTCCACTCGAGGCACTCAAGAGGGCATTAGATGGTTATTTGAATAGAAACAATGTGCAAGAGTACGCGGAAAAGGCAGGAGAATGGCACTGAGTCTTAATGCTCATTTGGAGAGCCAGTGCAGGCAGGATGGGTTGAATGGCCTCCTTCTGCGCCCTAACATTGAGATTCTGTGAAATGAGACAGCCAATTTGCACACAGCAAGCTCCCACAAAGAACAATGTGATAATGATCATCTGTTCTAGTGATATTGGTTGAGGAATAAATATCAGCCTGGACACTGAGGACAACTCCCCTGCTCTCCTTTGGAGAATGGCCGTGAGATCTTTTGCATCCATCTGAGAGGGTAGGTGGGTATTGGTTTAATGCCTCATCCCAAAAGATGGCACCTCTAACAGTGAAGCACTCCATAAGTACTATACTGGAATGGTCGCCCTAGATTGTGGGACAATGAAACTATATCCTTCTCACTTAAGAGGCGAGGTTGCTACACACTGAGCCACAGCTGACTCTCAGACAATATACTATCTTGATCTTCAGCATTTAGCAAATCAAATTGAAAATTCTATCTACAAACCACAGAATCAATTCAGAGAGCCACTGCCTTCAGTTCAAGCTCGTCAGGCATTCTTAATGGGATGCTACATAGGCTGTGCCATCTCCTATAAAATATTACACAAATCTAAATGTCCCTCATCAATTCTTGACAATAATTCATTCAAATGGCTGTCATTACTGAGAATGTGTCATTCCTCTGAATGTTCAAAACATTGACAACTTATTTTAAGACTGAAAAGAAAATGTCTTCAATTTACATTAAGTGCCTATTTAATTTGACAATTACTTTTTCACATAATAAAAAAGTACTAATAATCTTTCTGAAGTTCCGGTTCATTGCGTTTTCCACAAGAAATTTCCCTAGAATCAATGGAAATGGGCCTTGCTATCCCAGTTTCCCTTTTGTCACACAATCCCTCAAAAAACAAGGGTCATGGGGAATTCCACCAGACACAAGCCTATTCACCGATACACACACCATCACATTCCCACAAGCACACACCTACGCATACACCCAAACACTGGTAGACATATACACACACACACCCCACATATACTCACACATGTACCTATACACACTCCCACTCACCCACACACTTGCTGACTCTCACACATATGACCCAAAGTAATAACAGCTTTGAAAAGAAAATTCCCCCAAACTGAGCAGGACAGTGTTTTTTTGAGTGATTGTGGTGTTGGGCACAGCACTGAAATTTCAGTGTGTAATTTTAATAAATCGACAATTAGCACCCACTTCAAATTCTTCTCTCCACTATTTCAGTGGATGAGCCAAATCTGTTTACAATCACTGGGTTGAATCTCCCACTAAATACAGTATATGGTAGTCAATACCTTTCAAAAAGTATTCTGTTTTGTGCTTAACGTTTTATTTTACTCAATCTCAGGATGTAAACATCACTGGCTAGGCCAACATTTATTGCCCCATCCCGAATTGCCCTTGAGAAGGTGGGGGTGAGCTGCCTTCTTGAACCACTGCAGTCCATGTGGTGTAGATACACCCACAGTGCTGTTAGGGAGGGAGTTCCAGGATTTTGACCCAGCGACGGTGAAGGAACAGTGATATATTTCTAAGTCAGGATGGTGAGTGACTTGGAGGTGAGCTTGCAGGCAGTGATGTTTCCATGTGTCTGTAGCCCTTGTCCTTCGAGGTGGTAGAGGCCACAGTAAGATTGTTCATACTGAGAAATGGAACTCTTCCCATTTTCGGCATCCAGGGTCCCAACTTTGGTTGCCCTACAACCCCCCTTCCCAGCGGAATGGGATGGTAGGAACATGAACAACAGTGCCACTTTCTGACTAGGCACCAATATAATTGGCCAGTGTTCTCATTAGATACAAGCAGAGACCTTGGTGGGCCCCAGAAATCCATGTCTGAAAATGTTGACCATTGGAAGCTGCTTCGGAGACTAAGTAGGTCTGGTGAACATTACTTGGCGATGTGATAACTATTGATTGCGCATGAAGGAAATCCTCAAAGCAATGACTTTCATGTGTTTAAAATGATTAAAGGGATTTGACAGATAAATGTGGAGTCCAGAACAAGAGGGATAGTAGAGCTGAGTCATTCAGAAAGCATTCTTCATTCAAAGGAGAGTGGATTTCCGGAACTCACTTCCCAAAAGCTATGAACCAATTGGGTCAATTGAAATATTCAAGATCAAGGTTAATAGATTTTTTTTGTATTAAAAATAGTGGGATTATTAATGGTATAATTTGAAGATGAGTAAATGAAATTTAAGATACGGATCAACCATAATCTCACTGAATGGTGGAACTGGGCTGAGGGCTGAATGGCCTCCTCCTGTTCCTAATTTCTGACATCCTAAGACAACATTAAAAAAAAATTGAGCTCACCTAAAAAAAAAAAATTGCACCTTTATTTGATTTTTAAACACACTCCTGGCTGATCTTCCACGTGTTGCCCTCTATAAACCTGAGGTCATCCAAAACTCTGCTGGCCATTTATTCATTCACAGCAAGCTCCATTCCCCTTTCACCCCTGTACTCTGACCTACATTGGTTCCCAGTTAAGCAACGTCTTGATTTTGAAATTCCCATCCTTATTTTCAAATCCCTCTATGGCCTCGCCCTCTCCCTATCTCTGTAATCTCCTCCAGCCCCACAACCCTCTGCGATATTTGCACTCCTTTCATTCTGGCCTCTTGCGCATCTCCAATTTTAATTGCCCCACCATTAGTGGCTGTTCTTCCAGTTTTTGAGATCCTAAGCTCTCCAATTCCCTTCCTACACCTTTCTGCCTCTCTAACTTGCTTTCCTTCTTTTAAGACACTCCTTAAAACCTTCCTCTTTGACCAAGGTTTGGTCATCTGACCTCATATCGCCTTACATGGCTTGGTGATATACTTTGTTGTATAATGGTCCTATGAAACACCTTAGGAGGTTTTGTTACGTTAAATGTGCTATAGAAATACTTTTTCTTAAGTATTCTTTCATGGGATATGGGAGTCATTGGCTAGACCAGCATTTATTGCCCATCCCTAACTGCCCTTGAGAAAATAATTGTTGTTTTTGTTCTTGAAAGGAATGATATGCTTCCTATTGCTACATTACGGGTCAGGATATGAAATAATAATACTTAGTGATTCAGTTGGTGTCTTTGAGTTCCTTTTCATTAATGTCCTTGCTGATATCTTTAGTTAATCATAAATAACACCACTACGAGTCAAATGAATCAGGATTTTGAGAATTGATATACAATTTGGAAACAGTTTGGATAAATTCAGTGAACTCAGTAAGGTTTGTATTGAAAAGAAGTGCTCTCCAGCCCCGGAACCTTTGGGAATTGATTGCTCTTTGACATTTTCAACTTTAGGCCCATTTATATCTAAGGCACAGCCTGTGGCTTCTCCTAGTGGAGGTCACTCCTCCTGGGCCCATTGAGGGTGGGGGTTTCACTTAATGGACCTCCTGGGAAAACACAGGGTCATTGATAAAAACATCCCCAAAAAAGACTCCTCTTTCCATCCCCATTCTCCCCAAATTTAATTTGCTGGTAGCTTTAAAGCAATTAAGACCTGGAGCATCTGAATTCCTCCTTCAATTATGACCCACATTACTGGAATAACCAAGCAATTTCTGAGTTTATATGTGATCCCTCCTTATCCCACGAACTGACTGGTGATGACAGAAACTTAGATGCATAAGTTCATCTACTTGCCTGAGCAAGTGGCTCATGAGAGAAAAAAGATTTTCATTTATATAGTGCTTTTCCTATCGGACATCCTGAAGCTCTTTAAAGCCAATGATGTACTTTTGAAGTATAGTTACTGTTGTAATGCAGGAAGTGTGGCAGCTAATTTTCACACAGCAAGGTTCCAGAAGCAGCCATGTGATAATGATCAGATCAGTTGTTTTTTGCGATGTTGTTTGAAGGATAAATATCGATCAGGGCACTGGGTAGAACTCTTCTGCTCTTCTTCAAAATAGTGGCATGGGATCTTTTACACCCACCTCAGAGAGCAGATGGAGCCTCAGTTTAGCATCTCATCCAACAAATGGAACCAACGACAGCGACTCCCTTGGTACTGCACTGTCAACCTAGATTTATACGCTCGAGTTTCGGGCCTGGGGATTGAGCCCACAACCTTCTTCCTCAGAAGTGAGAATGTAACCCAGTGAGACAGAACTGGCACAGGCATGTACATCTAAGAGCACAAGCAGAAGGCCACAGAAACATCAATTGTTAATGGGCAGAAATAAGAACAAACAGGAATCTATTTAGAAAGGAAACAAGCATTTACATGAAACCAGAAGATCAAAACAAAAAATATCATTTCTTATTATTAATTCTTGAAATGTCAGAATCAATAAAAAAAGAGTTCCTCTATCCTTGTTGGGCTTTTTACTCATAAACCGTATGTCACGTTATACTGATAATCTCTTTTCTTTACAGCTTATTGATTCATATTTATCACATCTGGAGACTTCACTAATCCCCTGCTCTGTCCCACACAAGCTCCCAGATCAATTAAACCTAAGAAGTGAATTACATCTGCTACTATCATTCACTAAGTGCCCATCCAATTCTATGCACACAGTAGACTCTGACTACAAGGTTGTCTCTTCAAAAAAAAAAGCCAGTGTTATAAGGCAATGTTTATTATTTTGCCAGAAAAACTCAGAAGTCCTATCAGTAACAACCAAGCTATGCCTTTCTGAAGTCATGTCATATGAGACAGTACTACAGTGAAGGCAAAACTATATTACAATTGTGGTAATTATGGTTTAACTTATTGTGTAGTATGCCTTTAAGAAGGATGTTATAAAGGAAGATCACATGATCTTATTTAACCAATAGAGGAGTAGCGTGGGCTACCTCTGTCGTCAATAGTTTGAGTTAGTAACCAGGAGTATGGAGACAGGGTTCGAGTTAAAAGTGCACAGGTGTAGCTGCTGAGTACCTTTATAAATAAACAGAACGTGTTCCACCTAAGAACTGTCTGCTGATCAACTCTGTCTATTGTACCAACACAGCCATCTCAAAACAAGTGTGCAACCTGGATCCGTAAGTCCTAACTAACTGGTGACTAGGATCCAACTGACTGGCGACAAGGAAGCAGCAAGAAAATAAGTGAGGAAAAAGTGAAGATTTGAGAATAACACTGGCTTCAAGAATAAAACAAGTTAACAAAAGAAATTAAGAGAAATGAAATCGAGCCGGACCTCGCATGATAATTGTAAGTAGAATTTCCGTCTTAATCGTTGAAGCAATCCCCTCACAGAATGCTGCAATTCGGAAGAATTGATCCTTTTGATCCAGCTATGGATGATTGGTCTCATTATATTGAACTTTTTATATTTAGTAAATAATATAATTTATATTATATTGTTCTTTTTCCAAACGAAAAACATTGCAGGGGAAAAGAAGAGGCGAGCGATCCTCTTGTTCACGCGTGGGAGTAAAGCCCATGGCTTGACTCAAAAGTTTGATGGCAGTGCCCCAGATTTGAAAAGTTTTGATGAACTGGTGGACCTCGTAAAAGGTCATTACCAGCCAAAGCCCTCGGTAATGATGCAATGGCTCAAATTTAACTAAAAAAAAAATGAGCCCTGGGAGAGACAGTTGCTCATTATGTGGCAAATTTGAAACAGTTAACAGGACATTGAGAGTTCTGTACATCTTCAAATGATATGCTCAGAGATCATTTAGTGTGTGGTGTGAATGAGGACATGATTCAGAAGAGACTACTGTCGGAAACAAATTTGAATTTTAAGAAGGTGCTAGAGACAGCACTGGCCATGGAAAGCACAGTAAGGGATTCAAAAGCCATACAGGGAGTGCAAAGTGGCACCGTCCACCATATTGGGCAGGAAGCCCCAGCCAAAAAGCGTGCAAAAATGTAAGACTCTGCTGAGAAGCGGGAAACAGCTACCGGTAGCAGACAAACAAAAATAAATGACTTAGCAGCAAAAACAAGGAATAATTGCGAGAGGTGGAAACAGACAACCTTATAATGATTGTCAGTTTAAAAAAAATTGAATGTTTTTATTGTCATTAATATGGATACCTAATGAGACAGTGCAAGGAAAGAATCAGACAGACTTCAAATTACAAGAAAAAAAACGAATGAGATCTATAATGTAGAAGAGCCTGAAGCAGCAAATTCAGATATTTATTTGTTATTTAATTTGAAAGTTGGAAAAACAGAACCAATATATGTAACAGTGAAGGTAAATGATAAATCTATTAGAATGGAGATGGACACAGGTGCTTCCACTACTGTGATTGATGAACACACTTTCAAATATATGAATTATGGTGAACATAAATTAAATTTGGAAGAAACTGATGCCAGATTAAAAACTTACATGGGTGAAGACATCCAAGTCAAAGAAATAAGTACAGTAACTGTCCATTATAGAAGCCAATCGGTAAAAGTACCTTTGATGGTGGTAGCAGGCAGGGGGCCAAATCTCCTTGGATGAAATTGGCTAAAGGAGATTAAGTTAGAATGGGCTGAAATTTTCCAGCTGAGAGTAAATGGGTTATCAGAGCGACTACAAAAATACGCCTCAGTCTTCAACGACGAACTTGGGAAGATCCAGGGGCTGCAGGCAAAAATTCATGTGGATCCAGAGGCAACCCCCCCCCAAATCACGAAGGGAAGACCAGTATCTTATGCATTTCAGGAGAAGGTCAACACCGAACTGGACAGATTAGAGAAACAGGGCTTTATACAACCTGTGCAGTTCTCAGAATGGGCAGCACCCATAGTCCTTAAACCCAACCAAAGCATTCGAATTTGTGAAGACTACAAATTTGACAGTTAATAAAGTGGCCAAGCTGGACAGGCACCCCATACCAAAAATTGAAGACCTGTATGCTAAACTGGCAGGTGGAACTGCCTACACAAAGCTCGATATAAGCCATACTTATCAACAATTAGAGTTAGAGAAGGGAATTTGTCACAATTGATAAACACAAATGGTTGTATCAATAAACCTGTTTGACTTTTGGCGTCTCCTCAGCTTGTACCATATTCCAGAGAACAATGGAATGTTTACTGCAGGGACTGCTCCACATTGTAGTTTATTTAGATGTACTGGTGACAGGACTCACCTCAAAGAAGCATTTGGCAAACTTAAAAGAAGTCTTAAAACGTTTCTTGCAAGCTGGAGTGCATTAAAAAAAAAAGAAAAGCACACATTCCAAGCGAGGGAGGTAATCTATTTGGGTCACCGGGTAGATTCACAGGGCCTCCACCAAATTGAGGGGAAAGTGTGAGCCATAAGAGAGGCACCTGCACCAAAGCATTGCTCAGAGCTCCTAGGAATGATCAGTTATTATGGACAGCTCTTGCCCAGTTTGTCTACAGAGCTGGCACCCCTGTATTATCTACTGAAGAACCACCAACGATGGTCTTGAGAGACACCATAGAAAGAAGCTTTCATAAAAAGGTAAAAAATTGTTGCATTCCTCCTACCTAGTACATTATGACCAGAGGAAAGAATTGGTGTTGACGTGTGACACATCTCCCTATGGAGCGGAAACAGTGCTTTCCCATCGAATGGACGATGGCACAGAACAGCCTTTGGGTTTGTCTCAACAACACTCACCACAACAGAAAAGGGATACTCACAGATAGAAAAAAAAGGCCTGTCAATCATCTTTGGTGTCAAGAAATTTCACCAGTACGTACACGGCTGCCATTTTACTATCGTTTTGAGGCATGAGCCATTGCTAGGATTGTGCAGTGAGGATAAGGCTATACCACCCATAGCCTCGGCAAGAATATAACGATGGGTATTGATCCTGGCAGCATACGAGTACGCTTTCATTCATAGGCCTGGAAATCAAATTGCAAACGCTGATGCACTGAGTTGTTTGCTCTTACAAGAAAAAGATGAAGATGTCCGAGTTCCACAAGAACTAGTTTTGTTGTTGAATTTCTTAGATTCATCTCTGGTAGATGCTAGACAGATCAGAGACTGGACAAGTCGAGACCAGGTCTTATCCAAAGGACATGAACAAGTACTTCATGGTTGGTCACAAGAGCATGTGTCTGATGAAATGAAATTGTACTTTAACAGAAGATATGAAGTAACCAGCCAGGATGGTATCTTATTGTGAGGAGCACGAGTGATTGTTCCTCCAAAAGGAAGAAAGCCATTGCTGATTGAACTACACGGTGCACATCCGGGAATTCCCTGAATGAAGACCATAGCATGCAGATATCTATGGTGGCCTGGGATGGATGAAGAAATAGAGAGTTTAGTGAAGAATTGTGTGCAATGTCAGCAATTGCAAAAGTTACCTTCAACAGCTCTGTAACACCCTTGGGAGTGGCCGGGAAGGCCATTGGTATGATTGCACATTCTCCCCATGAAAAGGTCCCAAATAGTCAATGTTTCTGCTCATTGTGGATGCCCACTCAAAATGGATGGGCCTATATTAGGTGAAGCCACCATCGTCTCCTGCTACAATCGAGAAGTTATGTCAAAGCTTTGCCATTCACGGACTACCAGAAGTGGTTGTATCTGATAACTGCATGGCATTTACGAGTGCTGTGTTTCAGCCGTTTATCAGCCTCAAAGATATCACTCATAAAAACTTCACCGTGCCATCCTTCTTCAAATGGTCTGGCCGAAAGGGCAGTCCAAATGTTCAAGGCAGGCATGAAGAAATTAACTGGAGATTCCTTGGCAACCAAACCAGCACGCTTTCTTTTCCATTATAGGACCACCCCTCACACAACAACAGGTGTCACACCTGCGGAGTTATTGATGAAACACCACCTCAGGATGAGATTGAGCTTAATAATGCCAAATTTAGCGGGAAAGGCGGGAAGGAGTCAGGGAAGTCTGAAAACTAGACACGGCTGGCATAGCCGTGCCAGGAAGTTTACCGTAGGAAAGGTGGTACGTGAAGAACTTTGGAGAAGGACCAAAGTGGTTACTGGGTGAAATAAGTGCAGTGACTGGACCTCTACCTTACCATGTGAGGGTGGAAGGCGGAGTCAAATGGAGACATGTGGATCATCTAAGAAAGAATGGAACAAATCCTCAAGAAATGATTTCACCAGTGGTCACGATCGAGTCAATGAAAGGACTTAACCTAGAACAGATGCATCAGATGTGTCTGTTGCACGTGCAAGAGTTGAGGAAGCAGATTTGCAGGTGCCTGAAGAACCTTATGTTCAGAGAACAAAGGAGGTTCCTGACAAAGCATCTGAAGTTGTGGAACTGAGACGTTCTACATGCATAAGGAAACATCCAGAAAGACTGAATGTGCAAATTACTTATGTGTAAATAATTTTGCTATTTTGAGAAAATTGTACTTGTAAGTGGTATTTCTGAGTAAAGGAAGAGGGATGTGGTAATTATGGTTTTTTGTAATGTGTAGTACACCTTTAAGAAGGATGTTATAAAGGAAGGTCACATGATCTTATTTAACCAATAGAGGAGCAGAGTGGGCTAGCTCTGGAGTCAGTAGTCCGAGTTAGTAATCAGAAGTATGCAGACAGGGTTTGAGTTAAAAGCACACAGGTGTAGCTATGAGTACCTTTGTAAATAAATAGAATGTGTTCTACCTAAGAACTGTCTGCTGATTAACTCCGTCTATTTTACCAACACGGCCATCGCAAAACAAGCCTGCAACCCAGATCCAGAAGTCCCAACTAACTGGTGACCAGGATCCAACAACAATGTAGGTCAATCCTCAGTTAATCACTGGAACAATATTTCTTGAAAATAAAAATCTTAACAGTTCATGAAAACATAGTATTATCTCAGTAACAATCCCTCAATTCAATGAATGATGAGGAGCAGGATGTTTAATGCCATGTTGCAGTGCAGGAGACAGGGTTATATGATATTTCTATAGCATCCTGCACAGAGCATACATTTAGAATAGTGTTTGAACCTAAGATATACCAAAGTGACATTGATCGTATATTCATCCAGTGCTTGGGAGCAGCAACGCAAAATTCAACTTAGGCTCACCGTTCCCACGTCAAGCATTTTAAGATTTGAATTGGCTCCCAAAGGCATAATGAGATGCTGGTTACACTTTCAATTGTGTATGTACAAAATGTCACAGGCAACCTGCAGAGTTTCACTTGAATTTTAAGCAGCCCACAATTAGCCAGGCCCTAATGTATTTCATTGGCCTCATGCCTGTGGATTTTTATCATCCCAATTCTGAAGTCTTATTGACTTTAGAACAAAGGAAAAAACACAAAAAGGCTCAAGGCTTCTAGAAACCAACTGCGTTACTACAGAACATTCTTTACACATCATCGCAGCACTATCAAAGGTACCGACTTCCAATTGAGATGTTAAAATGTGGGTTTGTCTGCTCTCAGGTGGATGTCACTCTTTCAGAGAGAGAGAGCAGGAGAGCTTTCCCCAGTCCCCTGGCCAATATTTATTCCTCAATCAACATCATTAAAAACAGGTGATCTTCACATTGTTGCGTGTGGGAGCTTGCTGTGCACAAAATGTCTGCCACACTCCCTGCATTACAACAGTGGCTACACTTCTACCAGCAAATGACATTTATTCTCTCAATGGGTGAAGATTCCTCTTGTTAAACATGAAATTGTCAACTTCTTTAGAAGTGGGTTCTCAATTTCACTGCACCTCGACTATGGAAAGAATCTTCTAGATGTCGAATTCTGAAATTTGTCAATTAGACTGGGAATCGTGATTTCTTTGTTGTAGAATCATGCTTGCTTAGGGAATAAAGGAAGACAGCTCGACTCTCCATTGTTTAATTACCAGGAGCTATAAGTAATCCATATTGCAAAAGCTAGAGCTGATCCAAATGTTGGTCTCCATACATTATTCTCAAGAGACAAAAAGCCTGAAATTTGTCAAGGGTAAATTGAGATGCTGAAAGTGTCAATCTGTGGTAAGAGATTGGTGCCAGGAGACTAAATCTGAAGGGAATTTTTTCCCGGCTGCAAGTGGATGGAAAATTAGATGTATTAAAAATAAACAATTCAACACTCAATAGCTCAAACAGACAAGTGTAGATTTTCCAACTCCAATACCTTGTGAATTGCTGAATCAAGGGATGGTGTATCTCAGGCTACACATTCACTGTTTTCCTGACTCCCACACATTTATAGAAAGTTTTGAACCTACTAAAACATCTCAAAGCACTTTACAGGAGTGTTACCAGGCAGCAGTTGATACCATGCAAGCCCAAAAGAGGAGATGTTATGCCGGGGATCAAAAAGCTTGGTCGAAGAGGTGGATTTTAAGAAACATCTTAAAGGCAGCGAGGTGAGATTTGGGGAAGGCATTTCAGAGATTAAAACCCTGTCGTCTGGAGGCACAGCTGCCAATGGTGAAGCAAGAAATGTTCAAGAGGCCAGAATTGAAGAAATGCAGAGATGTTGGAAGGCTGCTGTGGGTAATAGAGATAAGGAGGTACCAGGCCATGAAGTGATTTAAATACAATGATAATAATTATAAATCAAGGCTACAGGTAATGTACTCAGTAAATTCACCCATAATTTCGATTGAAGGTACAAGTCACAGTAGGATGAATGCAGAGCGCCCAGCATAATGAGAATAATTATTTTCATTTGAGTAACCCAAATGACAGATTTATTTATGCTAATTTTCCCATTACTCAATGATGTCCTTTCAATCACTCACATCAAGGTGGTGCCCAGTTGGCTGGACAGTTAGTTTGTGATGCAGAGTGTCAACAGTGCGGGTTCAATTCCTGTGCCGGCTGAGGTCATCCATGAAGGGCCTGCCTTCTCAACCTCACCCCCTCGCCTGAGATCTGGTGACCCTGAGGTTAAACTCGCCACCAGTCATCTCTCTCTAATGAGGGAGCAGCCTATGGTCCTCTGGGACTAGGTGACTTGCACTTTACAGTTAGCTCTTTGAAAAAGCTATCCAATCAGTCCTTCTTTCCCCATTGCCACCTAATTTTCTTGCCTTCAAGTTGAATTTCCATTTATCCAATTCCCTTTGGAAAATTAATTCTATCCTCAGGTTACCAACTTTTTCATCAGTAAAATGTCTCTCTATCTATCCTATCAAAACCCTTTGTAATTTTAAACGCCTCTTAAACATTGGCTTAACCTACTTTGCCTTAAGGAGAATAATCCCAGCTTCTCTGGTCTTTCCACATAAACACATGTTGAGGTCTTTCTTTGGGTAGATAATCATCATTTTTCATTCATCCCAATCAATGAATTTGTCAAGATCAGAGAGCGGAGAAAATTGGAGAATTAGCAGCATCATTAGACTAAGACAAAGCAACAACACAAACAGATCAATAAAAGCAAAATACTGTGGACTTTGGAAATCCGAAATAAAAGCAGAAAATGCTGGAAAAGCTCAGCAGGTCTGTGTCTGTGGAAAGAGAAACAGAATTAACGTTTCGAGTCCATATGACTCTTCTTCAGCTCTGAAACACGAAACACTAACTCGGTTTCTCTCTCCGCAGATACTGTCAGACCTGCTGGGGTTTTCCAGCATTTTCTGTCTTTATTATAAACAGATCAATGCTACTTTTGTCAATATATATGGACTTTTCACAATGGTTATTTACACATTAAACAACATTAAGCTGGCATTTTAAAATCACTTTGGCTACAAAAATGGGTAGAAATGATAGGACAGATGCGAAGGACAGATGCAACCTTTCTGGTTTCCAAGAAAAAGTGTCCCCAGTTCCTTTGATTACAATCCCTGAAAGGATAAAATGTTCCTCCGGATTGCTCTGTTGATTATTTTGTAAGGGCATCGCTACACTAACTGGGGAATTCTAGGATTCAAAGAACCCAACTCCCTAATTGAAATTAGAGGTTACAAGTGACCCATTTGACTACGACACTAAACTGAGAAATTGCAATAGTTACAGTAGCAAAATAAACTAAACTTCAACGCAGATGATGACATTCGTGTTAACCAGGTAATGGATGTAGATTGGGCCAATCTATTCCCTCAGTCCCATGATCCCAAGCACCCCATCTCCATGATCCAATTCATATCCTGTCCAGGGTCCCATTCCCCCACACCGCCCCTACCCATGTGCTGTTTTAGTGACAGGGTAATGTGAGCTGTAAAGGATGCTAGGATTAAAAAAGGAAGCTTGTGTGCAACGATTCTCAGACGCTTGAAAAACCTGCTGAAAAAACCCAGAAAACCAGCTTTTTTTTTGTACTTTGTCTTTATTCCAGGATTTACCTGCTTCAAGTGTGTTCAAAATTTCAAAGGCAGGAGATGAAGAAGCAATGAACTCGAAACAAAATACAATCAGGAACTGAAACCCCTTTTCTTGAAATAGTCAACATGACAGTAATTGCCTGTTACAGTCGTATTCAAGTGGAAAGGAAGAAATTAATTTGTACCAACAATGACAAAAAAAGAAATGGAAAAGGACAAAGGAATAATAAAGCTGAGGGAGAAACCTAACTCCCGTTCCTCTTGCACATTTCTCTCTGCCAACCTCCGTTTGTGAAGGGGGAGAAAGGGCGACAGAATGGGAAGAGGAGGAGGGAAAGAGTGGACGAGAGAACTAGGGATGCATTTATATAGCGTTTTTCAGGACCTCACAATGTCCCAAAGCACTTTACAGCCAATGAAATACTTTATAATATTTGGTGGAGAACAGACCAACACTATGCAGATGAGGCACAGGAATCAAAATGACACTGCAAACATCAAAGCACACTTCACACGTGGTCCTGCCCGACTCCTGCACCAATTAAAATTGGTCATGACATTGGGGGAACTCCTCTACTCCGCTTTGAAATAGTGCCATGGAATCAGTCATATGCACCCAAGTCGGCAGGCAGGACCTCAGTTTACCTAAAAGATGTTATCTCTGACAGTGCAGCACTCCCTCAGTACTACACTGAAGTATGGGCCTAGATTTGCAGTGGGGGCTTATAGGGAAGATGGTGGCTTAGTGGTAAAGTCACTGGGCTAGTAATCCAGACGCCCAGACTAATGTTCTGGGGATATGGTTAATATTCAAGTCAGAGGTTTGAGGAATTGAGGAAAATGGGGGTAGTGCAAGAAGGAGTAGCTGATATGGAAGATTACCCATGATCTTCCCGAATGGTGGGTGAGGCTCAAGCTGCTAAATGTCCTCCTCCTGATCCTTTTTCTTCTGTTCCTGACTGCCCACAGAGATCAATATGAAAGATGATGAAATCACTCAAAGATCCCCGTTACTCTTAAATCTTTTATAATCAGGGTCTCACAAATGAGAATCCAAATCAGGCTGAAAATATTATCCTGCGAGTTAAGAAAGAACACTAAGGAAATCTTAGGTGTGATTTTATCCCCACCCAGTTTTAAATCAGGCAAGGAGGCAGTTAACACCAGTCAAAATCCCTCAATATTCTGCCTGGAATATATAGTCTTTCATTTTAACTTAGTTCTCTGCACAAGCAGACAAAGACACCCACTGGGACCAGTGGGGGTCCTTTGTTAGATATGCAGATCGGGGTACGATGACATTATCGAGCCTCGACTACTTAACTCTGGCAGAGCATGGGAACCACCAGATGAAGACAGCAAGAAGAATATTTGAGTCCAGAAGAGACCATTTCTACACAAGGGTTTTCTAACCACTTGTGCGACTAGGAGAAATGGAAATGTTCCTCTGGGCCCAACACTGAAAACATCCCTCCCATGGAACCCGCTTCCCATAACTCTCATTCTTACATACAAACAAGGAGGAGCCGCCCCTTGAACCTGCTCCATCATTTAATAAGATCATGGCTGATCTGTGGATAACCTCAAATCTGCATCCTGCCTGCCCCCGATAACCTATCACCCCCTAGCTTACCAAGAATCTATCCACCTTTGCCTTAAAAGTATTCAAAGACTCTGCTTCCGCTGCTTTTACAGGAAGAGAGTTCCAAAGACTCATGACCCTCAGTGAAAAAATTTCACCTCATCTCCATTTTAAATGGGCAACCCCTTATTTTTAAACAGTGACCCCCTAGTTCTAGATTCTCTCACAAGAGGAAACATCCTCTCCACATCCATCCTGTCAAGACCCCTCAGGATCATACAGGTTTCAATCGAGTCACCTCTTGCTCTAAGGAGAGATCATCTAATTGAGGTATATAAGATGCTAAAGGGAATAGACAAAGTAGACGTGGAGGGGATGTTTCCCCTTGTGGGGCATTCTAGAATGAGAGACCATAGTTTTAGTCATAGGGGTGGTAGATTTAAATCAGAGATGAGGGGGAATTACTTTTCTCAAAGGGTCATGAACCTGTGGAATTCACTACCTCAGAGTGCAATGGATGCTGGGACACTGAATAAATTTAAGGAGGAGATAGGCAGATTTTTAACTAGTAATGGGTTGAAAGGTTATGGGGAGAGGGCAGGAAATTGGAGTTGAGGCCAAAATGAGATCAGCCACGATCGTATTAAATGGCGGGGCAGACTCGAGGGGCTGAATTGCCTACTCCTGCTCCTAGTTCTTATGTTCTAAACTCCAGTGGATACAAACTTAGCCCAACCAACCTTCCATCATAAGACAATCCACCCATTCCAGGTATTAGTCTGGTAAACCTTCTCTGAACTGTTTCCAATGCATTTACATCATTCCTTAAATAAAGTGACCAATACTGTACACAGTACTCCAGATGTGGTCTCACCTGTGTCCTGTACAACTGAAGCATAACCTCCCTACTTTTGTGCTTGATTCCCCTCGCAATAAATGATAACATTCTATTAGCTTTCCTAATCACCTGCTCTACCTGCATACTAGCCTTTTGTGAGTCATGCACTTGGACACCCAGATCCCTCTGCACCCTAGAGCTCTGCAATCTCTCACCATTTAGATAATAAGATTCTCTTTTATTCTTCCTGCCAAAATGGACAATTTCCCATTTTCCCACACCGTACTCCATTTAATGGCCAGCCCCCCCTCTGGTGTCAGCTGGCAGTCTTCAGCCATCTAAACATCTGCCCAGTCCTCTTGGGCGCTCCTGCATCCAGCCGGCCCCATGCTTTGAGATTCCATCCCAAAACCACTCCCCCTCCCCTCTCCAAGGCCCCTCCTAAAAACCTACATCAAGCTTTTGGTCACTGGTTCCGACATCTGCTCCTTTGGTGTTGCAGCCAAAATTTTGTCTGGTTACATCTCTGTCAAGAGCTTTGGGATCATTCTCCACCCTGGCCTCCTAATTTGAATTGCTTCAAGGGTTCGGAGGGGAATTTCTCAGCCTTTATTCTCCCTAAATTGACCTTAGGCTTTTTAAAAATATGAATGTTTGTCTCTCCCAAGAAATATCATGGCAGTAATCATCATGCTGAATGTGTCATGACCACATGGGGCAGATGGGATGAGATAGCTGCTCTTTTCTTGCCTGTGCATCATTTTCAGGTATTTAAAGATAACAGCCCCTAACTTCCGCGGCGTGGTAACTAGAGTCGGATTGCCACTCCGCTCCTCCTTACTTACCTGGAAACAAAGCCGCTCCTTTCTCGCCCGACCTTCTGACTCAGGTCAGGTGTGGACAGTGTGAGGCAGCGGCTTCCTGAGGCTGTGTGTCCAGGGCAGGAGACTCAGAGGAGAGGCCACAGCCCTTTTATGACACTAGCTGCTGTAAAACAGGTAGGATTAATGGTCCGGCCACTTTCAGAAGCCAAGGAGAGGTTTGTAAGATAAGTGGATGGAATTGAGGGAGGGGGAAGATATCAGGCGGTCAGTGTTGAGGGGTGATCACTGGGGGTGTTGGGTGGGTCAGGCGGTCAGTGTGGGCATGGTCAGTGGTTCGGGTTGCGTGTGCTTAGGGGTCAGGGAATAGTCAGTGAGGGGGGGGTTCGAGTGGTCAGTGGGAATGGTCGGGGGGGGTATTGGGTGGTCAGTGGGGCAGGCTGTCAGTGGAGGTGTCGGGTGGTCATCTGGGGCTGGTCAATAAGGATTGGTTAGTGGGGGGTTGGACGGGCAGCCGGGGTGTCCTGCGGGGAACTGGGGGTGTGGGGATTCCCCAGCACATCTTTGGGGTGCCCCGCCCACCGGTTACGATGCCCTGGGGCCCTGATGTGACGGGCCGTTTGGTTGATTTGCTGTGGCGATGTCTGATGTACAGACGACTCCAGCATGCAGTAGTGCACCCTTCTCTGCATAGCTCCAGACTGAACTGGCTCTAAAAGGAAGGGAAGGGATGAGAGGCAGAATGCATCTCCTATCCCACTGTAACCTCAATCCATTTTCCTGGATCAGTGTCTCCCTGAGGGATTCCCATCAACGAGAGGGAGCTCACTGCTGCCACTACATTGGAAAAGCACAGGGACAGAGCTGTTGGCAGCAAGTGCTGGGGCTCATTTAGAGGATCCACTTAACCCAGTCCCTCATCTAGAGGCGTTGGACCTTTTACCTCTGCTGACTGGGGTCTATCATCAACTTCCACAGGGATCTCAGGAGGAACTAAGGTAAATATGAACACGAGCTCACCAGCAGTTACACATGTCAGGCAGGGAAGAGGCAGCCAATGACAGCCTGGGAGGAGGGGCAGGTGTTAGAAAACCCAAGTTGGACAGGAAATGATGATCAACCTCCTTGCTCCATTTTCCCACTATTTCCAAATCACTAGTCCTCTAGATTAGAGCTGGCATTACATACCACATTTTTGTAACATCCCAGTATCAGCGGGTTTTTTTATTCATTTATTGAATGTGGGTGTCACTGGCTGGGCCAGCATTTATTGCCCATCCCTAATTGCCCTTGAGAAGGTGGTGGTGAGCTGCCTTCTTGAGCCGCTGCAGTCCATGCGGTGTAGGTACACCCACAGTGCTGTTAGGGAGGGAATTCCAGGATTTTGACCCAGCGACAGTAAAGGAACGGCGATATATTTCCAAGTCAGGATGGTGAGTGATTTGTTCTTCTAGGTGGTAGAGGCCACGGGTTTGGAACGTGCTGTCAAAGGAGCCTTGGCTGCAGCTTGATGCCACTGTGCACAGCATGTGGCTTGGTTAGGAATTGCTGAATTGTGAAAGAATGATAATAGACTGAGGCAAAATCAAAAATATAGATTGAGCTTTCTGGAAAATTCACACCTTTCCTACCTACATTTCCAATATCACAGCGACCGTGAACTGGACTCAGATGTTTTATTACATTAAAAGGTGCTATATAAATATAAGTTGTTGTTGTTCGCCTAGAGCAGATGTGGTTACCAAGCCAAAGAATCATGTATTTAGTACTGAATAAAAGAGGTGGGTGGGTAACAGCACTGTCAATCTTCCCCAGCACACACACTCAGTCTTCTTGCTGCTGGTAATAACCTGCCAATTGCCCGCCTACTGCTCAATTCCTCTTTTCACTGTCTTCTGTGATTGAGTTGCTGCTTAATCTTCAGATACTGAATGAGGTAACGATTGCACAGAAAGCGTCTCAGAGAACATTGTCCCTTCCTACCCACACCCACATTGCTAATGATGAAGATGTGAAAATGGGTGAAGAATCTTTCTCTAAGGCAGTTCTGTGTAGGTGCTTAGGGATGTGTCACAACAGTAAATCAGAGTTGAATAATGCATTAATATGATTACCATTCCTCATCATAAATGAGACAAAGAAAGATGAACATTTGAAAATTGTATGTGCCATTGTATTTGTTTCGAAGGAGAACCACATTTTACATCGAAGATCTTAAAAGGAACAAACTCACATTTCTATACCACCTTTCAGAACTTCAGGACATTCAAAAGCATTTAGAGCCAATGAATTAGTTTTTGAAGTGTGCTCACACATGTAACGTAGGAAACAGCAGCCAATTTGCACAAATGGCAATATGATAATAACCAGGTCATCCTTTTTTTAAAAAAAAAGTGATGTTGATTGAGGGATAAATATTGGCCAGGACATTAGGCGGAACTCATCAGCTTTTCTTTGGAACAGTACCATGGGATTTCTTACACCCACCTAAGAGGGCAGATACTCAGTTGAACATTGGAGCACTCCATCAGTACTGCACTGGAGTGTCAGCCTGGGTTTTTGTGCTAAAGCCCCTGGAGCTGGAATCCACAACCTTCTGACTTAGAGGTGGCAGGCACTAAATAACCACAACATGAGGGAAATGTGAAAACAGAATAAAAGAGACATTTATTGGGTAAGGGTATCAAGGGATATAGATCAAAGGTGGGCAAATGGAATTGAGATACAGATCAGTCATGATCTAACCTAATGAAAAAGTTTAATGAGGTGAATGGCCTCCTCCTGTTTCTATGTAGCAGGCTCGAGGTACGAAATGGCCTTCTCCTGTTGTGTAAATACTTTCAGGCTATTCATTTTGAAAACTAGCTCCAAGTGGTTGCTCAATTTATTTATTTCAGGTAATGAAACATTTCCACCTTTTATGAATGGATGCTGAGTCAAATTCCCTGTGCTCTGCCCAACACCATCAGTCAGTCAGAAGGACCTCTCAAACTCTACAAATAGAACACTTCCATTTCCCATATCAACCTGTGACTCTGTTGAGAGAGATGACTAAATTAATGTAGAATTAAGAAAGGAAAGCAACATTGTAAATGTTCAAAATGTAAAACAAAAACAGAAAATTCTGGAATGGTCAGTGTGCCTATTTAAACTCACATGCATTCTACACGCAGTATGTGAACTGCCAACCTACCTTTTCAGATAATGATAAGGGTCTTGTTAGAAACACACATTTTCAGCACAAAGAGAGCAGCAGTGGGTTGAATTTAGTCCTGTTATGCAGTCTGATTTGCCTGAGCTCTTAGAGAATCAAATCATATTCCCCTGTTCTCTCCCCATGCGTTTCCAGAACATGTCACGGCTTTTGTTTAGTGCTCTTGACCCACTCTCAAGGGGAGCAGGGCTGACATTCACTTTGTCTTTCAGGATCTTGCTCTCATTTGTGGCGGGAGTGACGTGGTTGGGGAGGTGGAGATTTAACCCTTTGCATCTGGTTTACATCAAGGTAGCCTCTGAACCTGACAGCGCCATAACTGACCCTGTGTGTAAACGTGGCAGCAGCTTTTGCAAGTTCAATTTAAAATTCGCTGGGTTGGGCAGGACAGCTCTTCAAACCATGTTCACCCATCAGGCTAAAGGCTTTGTCAGCCGTGGTTCAGTTGGTAGCATTCTCATCTCCGGGTCAGCAAGATACAGCTCAAGACACACTTCAGAGAATTGAGAGGGGGGGTTGGTGGAAGGGGGGGGGATTTCTATCTTGGGGTGAGGCTGTGCCTCCCGATCAGCAAAGGCTGAAGATAGAACCCCCGCCCCCCACCCCTCGCCAATTCCTTCCCACCCTTTGAGGAATTTTTAGCAAACAAACAATAAGGCCGCCCACTCCCACACCATCCATTTTATGGCAAGGGCAGCATATTATCAGGGTCGATTTGCTTGTTATCAAGCCTAATTGACCCTTAATTGCTCATTTAAATATGACAGGCTGGCTGCCGATTTGGGCGACCACCCACCCTATTATGGGGGTGAGTTCGGGGGTAGGCGGGAAGGTGGTGGGGCAGGCACCAACCCTACTTTATGTGCCCCCCACCCCTGGCTGAAAACTCGCCACAGGGGGCCACATCAAACAGAGCCCAATGTAGTACTGAGGAAGTGCTGCACTGTTGGTGATGCTCTATAAATGCAAGTATTTCTTTCTGGGTGATACAAAAGAATATTTGCATTTATATAGTATCTTTCACAACCTCATGATGTCACAAATTGCTTTACAGCCAATGAAGTATATCTGAAGTAAAGTCACTGTTCTGATGTCGGAACTGCAGCAGCCAATTGGCACACAGCAAGTTCCCACAAACAGCAGTGAGATACTGACCAGATCATCTGTTTTTGTGATAAAAGCAAAAAACTGCGGATGCTGGAAATCCAAAACAAAAACAAAAATAAAAATACCTGGAAAAACTCAGCAGGTCTGACAGCATCTGCGGAGAGGAACACAGTTAACGTTTCGAGTCCGTATGACTCTTCAACGGAACTGAGGAAAAATGGAAGAGAGGTGAAATATAACCTGGTTTAAGGGGGGGTGGGACAGGTAGAGCTGGATAGAGGGCCAGTGATAGGTGGAGATAACCAAAAGATGTCATAGACAAAAGGTCAAAGAGGTGTTGAAGGTGGTGATATTATCTGAGGAATGTGCTAATTAAGGGTGGAAAGCAGGACGAGCAAGGTACAGATAGCCCTAGTGGGGGTGGGGTGGGGTGGGGGGAAGGGATCGAAAAAGGCTAAAAGGTAGAGGTAAAACAATGGATGGAAATACATTTAAAAATAATGGAAATAGGTGGGAAAAGAAAAATCTATATAAATTATTGGAAAAAAGGGGGATCAGAAAGGGGGTGGGGATGGAGGAGAGAGTTCATGATCTAAAATTGTTAAACTCAATATTCAGTCCGGAAGGCTGTAAAGTGCCTAGTCGGAAGATGAGGTGCTGTTCCTCCAGTTTGCGTTGAGCTTCACTGGAACATTGCAGCAAGCCAAGGACAGACACGTGGGCATGAGAGCAGGGTGGTGTGTTGAAATGGCAAGCGACAGGGAGGTTTGGGTCATGCTTGCGAACAGACCGAAGGTGTTCTGCAAAGCGGTCACCCAGTCTGCGTTTGGTCTCTCCAATGTAGAGGAGACCACATTGGGAGCAACGAATGCAGTAGACTAAATTGAGGGAAGTGCAAGTGAAATGCTGCTTCACTTGAAAGGAGTGTTTGGGCCCTTGGACGGTGAGGAGGGGGGAAGTAAAGGGGCAGGTGTTGCACCTTCTGCGGTTGCATGGGAAGGTACCGTGGGAGGGGGTTGAGGTGTAGGGGGTGATGGAGGAGTGGACCAGGGTGTCCCGGAGGGAACGATCCCTACGGAATGCCGCCGGGGGATGAAGGGAAGATGTGTTTGGTGGTGGCATCATGCTGGAGTTGGCGGAAATGGTGGAGGATGATCCTTTGAATGCGGAGGCTGGTGGGGTGATAACTGAGGACAAGGGGACCCTATCATGTTTCTGGGGGGGAAGAGGAAGGTGTGAGGGTGGATGCGCGGGAGATGGGCTGGACACGGTTGAGGGCCCTGTCAACCACCGTGGGTGGAAAACCTCGGTTAAGGAAGAAGGAGGACATGTCAGAGGAACTGTTTTTGAAAGTGGCATCACCAGAACAAATGCGATGGAGACGAAGGAACTGAGAGAATGGGATGGAGTCCTTACAGGAAGCGGGGTGTGAGGGGCTGTAGTCGAGGTAGCTGTGGGAGTCGGTAGGCTTGTAATGGATATTGGTGGACAGTCTATCACCAGAAATTGAGACAGAGAGATCAAGGAAGGGAAGGGAAGTGTCAGAGATGGACCATGTGAAAATGATGGAGCGGTGGGAATTGGAAGCAAAATTAATAAATTTTTCCAGGTCCAGACGAGAGCATGAAGCAGCACCGAAGCAATCATCGATGTACCGGAGAAAGAGTTGTGGGAGGGGGCCTGAGTAGGACTGGAACAAGGAATGTTCCACATACCCCATAAAGAGACAGACATAGCTGGGGCCCATGCGGGTACCCATAGCCACACTTTTTATAACTCATCGACACCAACGCCCATCCAGGACCTTCCACCCCTGCCCGTCCCTCTGTCCCCATCCCGTCTTCCAATCCCAGCCCCAGCCGCGTATTCACCATACCCCCTGACCTTACCCTCTCCGATGCTGAATGTTCAGTGCTCAGCAAAGGACTTAGTTTCATACCCTTACGCCCTCATCTCAATGAATTTCAGGCTCGGCACGATGCTGAACTCTTCTTCCGCCGCCTTCGTCTCCGTGCTCACTTTTTTGGGCAGGAGTCCTCTCCCCGTTCAACGGATCCTTTTACCCACCTCCAATATTCTCCCTCCACCTGGACCCTTCCCTCTGGATTCTTACCTTCTCTTGATCTTTTCATTGAGAACTGTCAGCGTGACATCAGTCATCTCAATTTCTCTGCTCCTCTCACCCACTCTAACCTGTCTCTCTCTGAACTTGCTGGACTCCGTTCTCTCAGGTCCAACCCTGACATTGTCATCTAACCTGCTGACAAGGGTGGCGCTGTTGATGTCTGGCGCACTGACCTCTACCTCGCAGAGGCTGAGCGTCACCTCGCAGACACTTCCTCCTACCTACCCCTGGACCATGACCCCACCACCGAACATCACGCCATTGTTTCCAGGACTGTTACTGACCTCACCTCCTCTGGAGATCTTCCTTCCACAGCTTCCATCCTGATAGTCTCCCAACCTCGGACGGCCCGCTTCTACCTCCTACCCAAAATCCACAAACAGGACTGTCCCGGCAGACCGATCGTGTCAGCCTGTTCCTGCCCCATGGAACTCATTTCTTGCTATCTTGACTCCATTCTCTCTCCCCTTTTCCAGTCCCTTCCCACCTACATCCGTGATTCATCTGACACCCTACATCATATCAACAATTTCCAGTTCCTTGGCCCCAACCGCCACCTCTTCACCATGGACGTCCAATCCCTCTACACCTCCATCCCCCACCAGGATGGTCTGAGGGCTCTCCGCTTCTTCCTCGAACAGAGGCTCGAACAATCCCCATCCACCACTACTCTCCTCCGTCTGGCTGAACTTGTTCTCACACTGAACAATTTCTCCTTAAACTCCTCTCACTTCCTCCAAATAAAAGGTGTGGCTATGGGTACCCGCATGGGCCCAGCTATGCCTGTCTCTTTATGGGGTATGTGGAACATTCCTTGTTCCAGTCCTACTCCGGCCCCCTCCCACAACTCTTTCTCCGGTACATCGATGATTGCTTCGGTGCTGCTTCATGCTCTCGTCTGGACCTGGAAAAATTTATTAATTTTGCTTCCAATTCCCACCGCTCCATCATTTTCACATGGCCCATCTCTGACACTTCCCTTCCCTTCCTTGACCTCTCAGTCTCAATTTCTGGTGATAGACTGTCCACCAATATTCATTACAAGCCTACCGACTCCCACAGCTACCTCGACTTCAGCTCCTCACACCCCGCTTCCTGTAAGGACTCCATCCCATTCTCTCAGTTCCTTCAACTTCGTCGCATCTTTTCTGATGATGCCACTTTCAAAAACAGTTCCTCTGACATGTCTTCCTTCTTCCTTAACTAAGGTTTTCCACCCACTGTGGTTGACAGGGCCCTAAACCTTGTCCGGCCCATCTCCCGCGCATCCGCCCTCACACCTTCTTCTCCCTCCCAGAAACATGATAGGGTCCCCCTTGTCCTCAGTTATCACCCCACCAGCCTCCGCATTCAAAGGATCATCCTCCGCCATTTCCGCCAACTCCAGCATGATGCCATCACCAAACACATCTTCCCTTCACCCCCCGGTGGCATTCCACAGGGATCGTTCACTCCGGGACACCCTGGTCCACTCCTCCATCACCCCCTACACCTCAACCCCCTCCCACGGCACCTTCCCATGCAACTGCAGAAGGTGCAACACCTGCCACTTTACTTCCCCTCTCCTCACCATCCAAGGGTCCAAACACTCCTTTCAAGTGAAGCAGCATTTCACTTGCACTTCCCTCAATTTAGATTACTGCATTCGTTGCTCCCAATGCAGTTTCCTTTACATTGGAGAGACCAAACGCAGACTGGGTGACCGCTTTGCGGAACACCTTCGGTCTGTCCGCAAGCATTACCCAGACCTCCCTGTCACTTGCCATTTCAACACTCCACCCTGCTCTCATGCCCACATGTCCGTCCTTGGCTTGCTGCATTGTTCCAGTGAAGCTCAACACAAACTGGAGGAACAGCACCTCATCTTCCAAATAGGCACTTTACAGCCTTCTGGACTGAATATTGAGTTTAACAATTTTAGATCATGAACTCTCTCCTCCATCCCCACCCCCTTTCCGATCTCCCTTTTTTCCAATAATTTATATAGATTTTTCTTTTCCCACCTATTTCCATTATTTTTAAATGTATTTCCATCCATTGTTTTATCTCTACCTTTTAGCCTATTTCGATCCCTTCTCCCCACCCCACCCCCACTAGGGCTATCTGTACCTTGCTCATCCTGCTTTCTACCCTAAATGTCACCTGTTAGCACATTCCTTAGATAATATCACCACCTTCAACACCTCTTTGTCCTTTTGTCTGTGACATCTTTTGGTTATCTCCACCTATCACTGGCCCTCTATCCAGCTCTACCTGTCCCACCCTCGCTTAAACCAGCTTATATTTCACCTCTCTTCTATTTTTCCTTAGTTCTGTTGAAGAGTCATACGGACTCGAAACGTTAACTGTGTTCCTCTCCGCAGATGCTGTCAGACCTGCTGAGTTTTTCCAGGTATTTTTATTTTTGTTTTTGATATGTTTTTGTGATGTTGGTTAAGGGATAAATATTGGTCCCAGGACACTGGGGTTAACTCCTCTGTTCTTCTTCAAATTACTGCCATAGGATTCCATATGCCCACCCAAGAGGGCATCCAAAATTTGGCACCCCTGACAGTGTAGTACGGCCACAGAAGTGTCAACCCAGGTTATATGCTTAAATATCTAGAGTGTGACTTGAACCTGCTACCTTGAAGTCGAGAGTGTGACCCACATGCCAAGATTGACACCACATTGAAGCAAGAGTAAGATATCAATTATTATTCAGCCTTGCCCCACTGGAATGCATAGTATTAATTTTACTGGAATAGTAATTGCCCTCTTAAATGGTCTAACATGCCACTAAGTTGTATCAAACCACTACAGAACAGGCAAATCAGAATAAAATCAGACAGGAAACCCAGTGTCAACCTTAGGATCAGATCTGCCATCACTGGGTCAAAATCCTGCAACTCCCTCCCTTACAGCACTTACACCACCTGGACTGCAGCGGTTCAGAAACATGGCTTACCATCACCTTGTCAGGTACAATCAGCGATGGGCAATAAACGCAGGCCTCATCAGTGACATTCACACCCAGAGAATGAATGAGAAAAACATCTAACCCTCGAGCAGCATTGATGTCTGAGCACCAGAGCACCCTGGGCACAACGGTGAGGGGCAAGTTGAGGGAACAGAAGTTGAAGCCAAAATGCTGCTCCTAGATAAAGTTCAGGGACTGACCTAGATTTCTGGTCTGTTTTCTTCAGATATCACAGCTTACAGTGCTTCAATCCTGCATCAATTTTGACTTTCTCGGCACAGATCACACCTCAGAATGGCTCTTAAGCACATCACTAATTAACCATCTCAAACAAAATCAAACAGCACGAATATCCAATTCAGTTGTTAATACCATTAGCTTTTTGTACACTTGACTTTGAAGTATTCTGTACATGGGGTTTGTAGACTCCAACTGCAATCTGACAGTGGCAGCCAACAGCCCAGACGGCTAAGCCAGGTCGTGATTGATATATTTAACAGAAAGGTGCCCAACATTCTACCCCACCAAGCACTGCTGTGAGATGTTGCATTAACCTTGTCAATTATAACTAGGAGTATTGATCAACAGTTACACTCACTGCCACAAACAAAGATGATCAGTCAGTGGTGGTGATGATGGCGGGGGTGGGGGAACCACTGTTAGAAGCATTCAACATCATAAAAAGCAACAAGCAAGCTCAAAAAAAGAGTCATTTCTATAGGTAGGAAAATGCAACAACCTGCAATTATATAACTCCTTTAATGTAGAAAAACACCACAAGAGCATTATCAGACAACAACCTTGACAATGAGTGAAAGGAAGAGACTTTAGTATGTCTGACACAAAGCTGAGTCAAAGAGGTGGACCATATGGAGGGGTAGAAAGGGGGAAGGGTTGAGGGAGGGTATTCCAGAGCTTAGGGCCTAGATGGTGGAAAGCATGTCCACCAGTTGGTAGCGTGACAGGAATGACTGATGAGGGTCCAGGATCTCAAGGTAAATACTGGATATGCAAAGGGGATTAGAAGAAATCTTCAACCATCCTCTTCATCCAGAGCCATCAGAATGAGGAATGTTTTTTTCCAGAAGGGATGATGGATGTTAAATCGAATACAGAATTGGAAAATAGTATTGACTCCGCTTTAAAAAGGATAGGGGGGAGCACAAGAAGAAAGCAGAATAATGGGCTTTGTATAACCAGCCCCTGGGAGAGACCAAAATTTAACAGAAGCAACAAGGGCTGAGTGGCTTCCATGTGCGAACATCTTAGGCTTCTCCTTCTTTTTCTAAATTCACTCTCAGGTTTTTCCTGTGTTTATTGTCCATCTGTACTTGCCCTGAGAAGGTGGCAGTGAGTCCTCCTCTTGAACCCCTGCAGTCCATGTGGTGAAGCTGCTCCCACAATGTTACCAGCACCAAATTAGGCAAAAGGTGAGATCAGTGAATGGGAAAATGAAAGAATAGCCTTCTAGTCATTTGGAGAAGACAGTAGGTTAAGTTATCCAAGTCACCCACTTTGCAAATTGTGCTTTGTGAATAAGCTGAAACCTTTGGTTTCATTTTGTCCCTCTCCTTCACTCAGTCAATAATGGTTGCAAGCTGATTAACAGGCAACAACAAGAATTCTCCATCCAGATCTTAACCCTCTTTATACCAGCCAATAGTGGTGGAAAGGGTTGGTTCTATGTGATGGGTAGGTTTTATGGGCTCCCACAACCCATACAATCTGGAGCACCCACCCACAGTCGCAAGTGTCCCACTGGGTGTCAACCCAGGGTTTTGACCTGTCCTTTGCTCACCTGAACTGACTGGAGTGGATTTCAAACCCTGTGCTTTCTAGTCTCAGAGGTGGGAATGTGACAACGAGGCTCACTCAAGAAATTGAAATAAAGGCTGGTAACTCAAGATTCAATAGTTCTAAAAAGGAAAAGAAAAAGAACCCAAAGAATAATAAAGAGAAATGTAAACAAGTAAAAAAAAATCCCAGCAGCAGAAACTTGATCCAGCTTTAATGGATTGTTTACCAAAGACATCAATGGGAATGAAAGTGTGGATATGGGAACTCAATTACCATGTGCTATACCTACAACCCTTAGGAGACAACCCATCAGTAGCATCATACAACTACATGCAGATATTACATTCTTGAAAACACAAAATAGATTTTTCTCTCTTGCACTAGACAGCTGTCAGCACACGCTTGATTTGATTGACCTAGTCACAGAGCTTTCAAAAGCCAGGGTTAAAGAAACTAAGAGAGCCTATGAAGAAGTGCCCTCGACTCCTGATCCTCATCTAAGGAGCTATTAATAACCCTGAGCATCTGTTAAACCTTTAGGAACTGACTTTTACATTTCACGTTCCACTTGTGTGATATAAACAAAGCTTCATCTCACAATAACTGCTTTTTGTGCTTCCGCAAATTTGTCTGCAAAATATTCCCCTTGACACTGACAGTGAAGTACATTGTGTGCATGCCTGCCTCATGATGGAACAACATTTGTAAACAAGCAAATCCAGGTTTCCAGTCCCAAATAATCAGACTTCCTTCTGAATTATATAGAGTTTCACACTAGAATTGTTTATAGTGGAAATGATTGTTTTAAAGTGGCAAGTTTGAGTTTTGAACATTGTATCACATGGTCTCACTTGTATAATATTTACAGCATTTAAACAGGTCATTTGGCCAACTGCACCATGAAGTATTTATTCTAGACACAAAACTTCTCCCACCCTATCAACATCTCCTTCTATTCCTCATATTTTAATCTAGCATCCTCTTAAATGCATCTATGCAATCCACCTCAACTACTCTCTGTGGCAGCAAGTTCAACATTCTAACCACTGTCTGGTAAAGAAGTTTCTCCTGAATTCCCCACTGGATTTATTACTTACTAACCTTATGTTTCTGATACCACCCGCATCTCCCAGCCTCCCAAAAGTGGAAGCATCTTCTCTACATCTACCCTATTAAATCCTTTCATAATTGCCAAGACCCGATCATACCTCTAGCAGAAAGAACACTGGCTGTTCAGTCATTCCTGATATGTAAAGCCCCTCAGCTATGCTATCATCCCAGTAAATCTCTTTTTGCACCTTTTCTGCTGCTTCTCTCTATTTTTTTTAATACTTCGGATTTAATGCACCTACATGGTAACTCCAGACAATCAATGTCTGCTTTTTCATGAATTCAATGGTGACACTCATTTCTGTTCTAATTTGGTTTGAATATTTTTTTTATTTCTATTTAGTTTTTTTTGATGTTCTTAATGTACAGTAGAACATAAGAAATAGAAGCAGGGGTAATTGGAGCAATTTGGGATGAAAGGAGCAAAGAACAAACTAAACACTAGTAAGACTGCATGATGAATAGAAACATGAGGGAACAATTGAGGATTAGCAAAGAGGCAAACATAAAGCACGTGGACAGCAGGGGAGTGCAGGACTGGAGAGAATCCAAAGAGATAAGAAGAGAAATGAAACAATTAGAAAAGCAAAGAAATTAAATTATCAAGGAACATAAAGCAAAATAATAAAATATTTTACAGACACTTCAATAAAAAAAGGCTCTGATGGGAGTCGGGCCATTAAGGGATGGACAGGATAATACCAGAGGTAATGATAGAGAGATGGCAGAAATATTAAATAATTATTTTGTTTCAGTATTCACCAGGGAGATAGAATAGATAGACATGACATTGAATGTGAGGTGAATGATGAGATAAGTGTACTTAAAATTAAAAAATAGGATATATTCAATAAACTAAACAAACTCAAAGAGGATAAAATCCCTGGTCTGGATGGATTGCATCCAGATACTTTAAAAGAGTCTAGGGAAGAGACAGCAGAGGCGCAACTGACTCATATTTAATCATTTGTTAGAAAAAGAGGACTGATGGATAGCTAATATAATTCCTATTTTTAAGAAATGTCTGGGGTGGGGGGAGGTGGCAGCAGAACATGCCCAGGGAATTATAGACTGGTCGACTTAACATGAGTGGTAGGAAAAGCAAAGGAATTCCTTACTAAAGGATAGAATAGAAAAATCTAGAAACAAATAACATGACAATAAATAGTCAGCATGGATCTCAAAATGGAAAGTCTTGCTTGACTGACCTTATTGAGTTTTTTTGAGGAGGTTAACAGAGACAGTAGACAATGGTAATGTAGTAGATGTAGTTTATCTGGATTTTCAAAGGCCTTTGAGAGCCTAATGAATAAGGTGAGAGAATGTGGAGTCAGGGGACAAGTGACAGAATGGATTGCCAGCTGGCTTCAAGACAGAACGCAGAGTGTGGAAGTAAAGGGTAGTTATTCAGAGTGGCAGAAGGTGGAAAGTGGCTTTCCACAAGGATCAGTGCTGGAAATCGCCGCTATTTACAATTTACATCAACAATTTGGAATAAAAAACAAAAATATAGTTTCTAAATTTGTGGACAACACCAGATAGGCGGGGGTCAGGAGGGAGAAAGGGGGGCGGTGGGAGGGGGATGATCAATATTGTGGAGGACTGTTACAGATCACAGGAGGACATTAATAAATTTGCAGAATGGGCAAACAATTAGCAAACATACTTTAACACAGATAACTGTGAGGTAGGAAGAATAGGGAGGTCTCTTATTACTTTGGACATGCAAGTGTAGGTGGGGGTAGCGGAATAAAGGGATCTTGGGATTAACGATACAACAATCGCTAAATGTTTCACCACAGGTTAACAAGGCTATAAACAAACAAACCAAGCACTGGGTTTTATTTCTAGAGGGATGGAATTCAAAAGTAGGGAAGTGATGCCAAACCTGTATTGATCCACGCTTAGAGAGTACTGTGTGCAGCTCTGGTCACCACATTATAACAATGATATAGAGGCACTGGAGAGGGTGCAGAGAAGATTAACAAGGATGAGACCAGTAATGTGTGGGTTGACATCTCAGGAAAGGGTTGACAGACTGGGTCTCTTTTCCCATGGAAAAAGAAGGCTGAGGGGTGACCTAATTGAGGTCTTTAAAATGATGAAAGGTTTTGATCGAGTGAATACAGAGAGGATGTCTCCTCTTGTGGGAAAGAGCAGAACTAGAGGCCATCAATATAAGATTATCACCAAGAAATCCAAACGGGAATTCAGGAGAAACTTCTTTACCCAGAGAGTGGTGAGAATGTGGAACTCACGATCAGAGGAGTGGTTGAAATGAATAGTATCGATACATTTAAGTGGAAGTTAGACAAGCATGTGAGGGAGAAAGAAATAGAGGGAAACAATTTAGATGAGGAAAGATGGGAGGAGGCTTGACTGGAACATAAATGCTTGCATGGATTGGATGGGCCAAAAGGCCCGTTTCCACATTGGATGTAAAAGAACAGATTCTCTGACACCTTTCATCCTCCTATCCTATACAAATAGAGAAATACATCACCAGCACATCTATCTGCACATTCACTGGCCAATCCATTCACCCACCCAATGACTCAGCTAACCACCTGTCAACCCAAACACCCTTGACCCCCTTCACCCACCCACTCTTCTATCTACCCAGTCAGCCATTCACCCAACCCGCATTCATCCTCCCATCCACTCTTACATGTTAAAACAATCAAGGCGGAATTAATCAGGGATTGAGCACCTGGATATTCACCAAATCTTCTGTATGAATTCCATGCACAACATCATTTCACAGCTTAAAATTGATGGTTACCAAAAATATTACAAGATGCGCCAACATTTTGTGTCAAGGTGGGCATACCTCAGAAGGTTGGTGCCCTGCTGCTACCCTAGGGAGAGTTAATTGGTGGAAGGTGGAGTGAGTGAGATGAGGAAGCATTCAGATCTGACAGGTACTTTATCAACATTATTCTGAATGAGTAAATGCTGCATAAATCAAAAGAAAATCATTGGATATCTTGGGTGCATTTTAAAGAGAGAAGATCGAATTCAAGTTTTAATCACTTCGCTTGATGGTTAATTTCTGTGTGAGTTTCAGATGTAGAAATGCATTTTCCATGAGCCTCCCACCCAATGATGTTGCCCTCACACTGTTTAACCACTAGAATGCTTCAAGATAAAGACCATTCCATTTGGACAAGGTTCCTATTAAAACTCAACAAAAAATGAAGTGATTTTTAATATGTGCCTATTACAATAAAATATTACAGTGTTAGCCAAATATTATGGATTTCTCAAGGAGTAACCCCAGCCAAAACAAGTTTTGAGTCAGACTCTGATTTACACCAGTCTGATTTGAAGTTCCAATTAAGTCAATAGAGTCTAAAGTTGAACAGGGTCTATCCTGTATTGAGCCTTCAGTCCAAAGGCTCCAACTATTGCCTCCAGGCATTGAAATCAGGGCTGGAATATCGAATTGTGAAAAATTCTATTTTCTCACAATCTTACACTTCCAGCTGAAATACATCCACTATCCACAGCCACTTGGGGAGTGAGTTCCAGATTTTTGTGTAGAAGAGTGCTTCCTGATTTCATTCCGAACAGGCAGGGGTCGATTTTTCAGATTGTAGCCCTTTTGCTCCTGATCCATCACCAGATGAAATCCTTTCTCCCCATTTAGCCACTGAACTCCGTTTAACATGTTAAACACCTCAACAGGAAAGGTTTATGCAACCGGTTCCTTCAAATGTCAGTCCTCTAAATCCTAGAATTATCCTCCATCCCTCCATAATCCATTTCATACATCCCCCCCACTTCCAATATGAAGTTTAGTTTCAGCTCTTGGTCCACTTTTTCACAGTCTCTTTAGAAATTCCAAACAAATCATCCAGGGTTGAATTCATCTCATCAGTCAAGAGTCTGAAACCCCCTTTCGACTGAATAAATGGGGGGGTTCAGCCCCTCTCCCTAGCGCCTGTGCCAGGTCTGGGTGGGGCTGCCCATCCCAGCTTTGCCTCCAATGACGCCCAGGAACCCAGCTCAGGGTTTTTTTAAATGGTTGAGGTGAGGGACTAGTGTGTGCAATAATGGGAATGAGTCGGCAGCCCTGAGATTTACATCTCCTCCCAAGGCTTCAAACTGTCAAAAATCACCTCGTTCCCCACTGCTCAATGGAGGAAATGTTTGTAAAAATGATTTTTAAGTTGTTATTTGAAAGCCGAGGTTTATTTTTTTGAAAACTCCTCAAATGTTTGATACTGAGGACTGACTTATTGCAGATTTTTACGAAGTTACACTTTCGGAATAAAACGCGTTGGTAAAACTGCTGACATTCTGCTCGAGTCTGGTCCCACATCTCCAACTTTATATAGAGTGTTGAAGGTGCTTTTACATTTACTACATCAAATAGCGCCACAAGTTCCAGTTTAAGACAGGAGGAAAATGAAACCTGTTGACGGTTGATAAAATTGCCGAGCCCAATATTATAAACTGTTGCAGTGCGGAGATTTGCTCCTGTTTGGGTTTTTCTCTCTCTCTCTGTTTCTAATCTCCAGGATTTTCCTGTCACTCCGCTTCCCTTTCACTGGACTCTTCCCGGAGCTGCTTGTTAAGTGACATTCCTGCTGCGGGTGACATTTGCTTTGTAATGTGGCTGTTTCCCAGGTTGAGAAGCCCATGTCTGTCAGGTGCTTAACACAATCTGAACCAGGGCAATAAATCCGTGTATAAATGTGTATGTGTCAGAGAAATTACAATCGTGTCAACACAAACACATCCTTGACCTTCACAACCTGCATTCAGAATTCGCCCCCACTATTTTTAAACCCTGTCTCCTTAAAAAAAAACCACCCAGAAATGCAAAGCTTCCGAATTGAAAGCAGTTTGATAATTTCCCCCCCTGTCAGCGATGGATATTAACTAAAGGATGTGGTAACTAAACATGTCCCTTGGTGACTGAGCAAACGGGTTTGTTCCGGGAGGCGACATCTGTTTGCAGTTTCGGGCCAAATGCTTTCCGCTCATTTCGGGAAGTCTTTCTTATCCTTTCCCAATTCCCTTCGGTCCAAGAGATTTCATTTTGTTTCCTCAACCGAGATTCATCTGGGACTGCCGGCTGATAGTGGAAGGCTGTCTCTCTGTGTCTCTCTCTGTCTCTCTCTCTCTCTGTGTCTCTCTCTCTGTGTCTCTCTCTCTCTGTGTCTCTCTCTGTGTCTCTCTGTCTCTCTCTCTCTCTGTGTCTCTCTCTCTGTGTCTCTCTCTCTCTGTGTCTCTCTGTGTGTCTCTCTGTCTCTCTCTCTCTCTGTGTCTCTCTCTGTGTCTCTCTCTCTCTGTGTCTCTCTCGGTGTCTCTCTGTGTCTCTCTCTCTCTGTGTCTCTCTCTCTCTGTCTCTCTCTCTCTGTCTCTCTCTCTCTGTGTCTCTCTCTCTCTGTGTCTCTCTCTGTGTCTCTCTGTGTCTCTCTCTCTCTGTGTCTCTCTCTCTCTGTGTCTCTCTCTGTGTCTCTCTCTGTGTCTCTCTCTCTGTGTCTCTCTCTGTGTCTCTCTGTCTCTCTCTGTGTCTCTCTGTGTCTCTCTCTGTGTCTCTCTGTGTCTCTCTCTCTGTGTCTCTCTCTCTCTGTGTCTCTCTCTGTGTCTCTCTGTGTGTCTCTCTCTCTGTGTCTCTCTCTCTCTGTGTCTCTCTGTCTCTCTCTGTGTCTCTCTGTGTGTCTCTGTGTCTCTCTGTGTGTCTCTGTGTCTCTCTCTCTGTGTCTCTCTGTCTCTGTGTAAGTGTGTGTGTGTCGCTGATTGAATCGCTGGTTGTCGGAAACCACTATTAATGGCTCTTTTTTCCTGATAAGCACATTTTAATTTAATCTAATACACCGCCTGTCTGGAATTTAACAAATAAAAAAGAAAACGCAGACTTATTGAACCCAGAGAATATTTGTTGCACCTACAGAACTGACTCTTAAATGAACCTGGCTAAACACTCACTAAGTGTTGGATGGGAGCGTTGCACAGGGGGATGCCATTGCTAACCGTTTCCTTTAAACCGATACACAGCAGAAAACACATTCCAGCTGGGAGACCGGGAACAAAACAAGTGAAATGTTTCCTTCCCCCCCGCCCCGCTTTATCCCTGATGGAGAGAGTGGCGATGCCGGACAAACAGCGGCTATCCGGCTTCACAATCAGCGTTCAGCCCTTTCATTACAGTTTCCTACACTCGTGTTGTTACATCCACCTCAACTTTCTGGACACATTTTTCTGGCTTCAGCGAGTAGCCTCCCCCCGCCACGAGTGGATCTCAATGATCCTGGGTGAAGACTCCTGGAGATATCTGTCCTCCTCGGAACCGCTTCCTAACAGAATCCAGCCAGTTCAATTCGCAAGCTCACATTTCCACCCCCACCTCCCCACCACCCAAACACTATCCAGAAAGAGGAACATTAATTAAACCCACACACACACACACACACACAATAGGCTTCCTATTAGCTGCACTTGCAGCTTTCACAACCCACATAACATTGCGGAACAACAGCACAACATCGCCTTACCTGAAACGATGTCCTCTTATTTTGTTTTTTTTTAAAAATTAAAAAAAAACCGAAAATCTATTCAGCTGGAGGTGTCTGGAAAATAGAGGGACACCCACACACACACACAAAATAAAAGGAAGATTCGTTTCTCTTTTCTGCTTCTCCTGGTCAGGGGCTTTTCAGAGATTTGGCTACAACTGAGTTAGCCTCTTCCTGTTGAGAGCAAGTGGCTTTATAGATGAGGAGAGAGGAGCATAGCCTCTTTAACACAGGAGCGACATACAGCAGCTCCTCAGGAATTCCTCCATTGAGAACCCACTGCATCACCGAGTCCTTGTGTCTGATTGGACACACAGAAGACGCTGCCTCGCATATATAATTTAGCAGCAATAAACAGGGAGCACTTTTTTATTTCATCTCCCCAGCTCCACATTTGAGAGAGTTCCTGCAAGAGGCAATCGGGAACGTACATCATGTAGGAAAAAATATACCCGGTTCTGTGGCCAGCAGATAGCTGGGCTCCACTTTGCATTGTAAGGATGGGGAATTCTGTGATATGACAACCCCCCTGCCCAGAGGGTCTCAGCACCACCAACAATGTAGCTGAGAAATGATCTCATAAAGACCCACACCATTCTGAGAGAGGAAATATTTCCAATCAGTGATTTTGTTGGTGGGGGGTGGGGTGGTGGAATGGGTGCAGGTGGGGGTGCACAGTCCATGAGACATTAAAAGCTGCATCTTTATATCCTGGGTTTTAGGTTCTTCAGTTATCAGTCAATTCTGACATAGTCATGCTTCAGTAAATAGAAGTTCATGAGTTTGGATAACTACCTGGAGTGCACAGGTCGATGGTGGATTTTGAGGTTTTATAATTTGCACATGGGATGGGTGTGTCATTGGCATTCATTGCCCATCCATAATTGCCCTTGAGAATTGAATAGGCCATTTCAGTGTCAACCAAATGGCTGTGGGTCTGGAGTAGGCCAGATGACAGCAGATTTCCTTCCCTAAAGGGCATTAGTGAAACAGATGGGTTTTAAACGACAATCTTTTCATGGTCATCATTAGACTTTTAATTCCAGATTTTTACTGAATTCAAATTCCACCATCTGCTGTGGCAGGATTCGAACCTGGGTCCACAGAGCATTACCCTGGGTCTCTGGTCAGGTGACAATACAACCAGGCCACCACCTCCCCTTTACATCCACACAGGTCAGTGTTCCTGGCCTGGACAAGCCACCTTGCTTGGCCATAAATGTGATTATCATTTACATCAGTCGGAAGGTTTTTTCTGAGGCTCAGCAGCCTGTCTAATAGGAGGTTGTGGGTTTGAATCTTGCTCCAGAGGCATGCGCACAGAATCTAGACTGGCACGTCAGTACTGAGGGATTGCTATGTCAGAGGTGCCATTTTTCAGTTGGGGGGTTAAAGCAAAGCCCTGTCTATCCTGTCAGGTGGGTGCTAAATGTCCCATAATGCTATTCAAGGAAAGGTTGGGGAGATCTCCCAGTATCCTAGTCAATGTTTATCCATCACCTAAAACTTTAAATAGAGAATCTGGTCATCACCACAATACTGCTAGTGGGATCTTGCTATGCACATATTAGCTGCTGTGTTTCCTACATTACAACACTGACTAAACTTCAAAAAGCACTTCATTAGTTGTAATGCCTTTTGGGACATCCAGAGGACATGAAAGGGGTTACGGAAAAGCAAGTAATATTAGACAGAAAATGCTGGAAATGCTCAGCAGGTCTGGTAGCATCTGCAGAGAGAGAAAATCAGTGTTAACATTTCAGCTCAATGACCTTTCATCAGGCGATGAGAAACTTTAACAACTGTTTCACTCCACGGTTGCTGACTGACATTTGGAGTATTTCCAGCATTTTGTCTTCTCATTTCAGTATTTGGTTTCTGTATTGAAGTGCAAAATGTTCTTTTATTTCTTTCTCCATAAGCCAGTACTCCAATCATAGACCCAATGTACAAGCTTTCTTGGTTGGTCAGGGAAATGATAGTGGGAAAGGAAAGCCCTGTATATATGTATGTTCGTATAAGAGGCAAGCCCCAAATGACCCTGTGGTCATAGGGCCATTTATTGACTGTCCGTAATCAACACTTGGGAAGGTGGTGGTGAGGCGTCATCTTGAGCCCTTGCAATCCATCACTGTGAATTGATGCAACTGAGTGGCTTCCTCGGCCATTTCAGAGAGCAGTACAGAGAGAAACCACATTGCTGTGGGACTGGGGTCAGATGTAGGACCGACCAGTTGGGAGGGAAGACTTCCTTCCCTAAAGGGTATTAGTGAACCAGATGGGTTTTTACAACAATCCATGGTCACCATTACTGAGAGTAGCTTTTAATTCCAGATTTATTGAATTAGTTGGATTTAAATTCCCCGGTTGCTGCATTTGAACTTGTGTCTCCAGATAACTCGTCCAGTAACATAACCGCTGTGCTACTGGACAATGACCTCTGACTGTTGTTTTGGGACATGAGTGGGAGGATCGTGCAAGTTCCACCCAGATTTCACCAGCAATAAAGCCAAACAGGAGCAGGAACAATATTTTTTTTTCTAAGGCCTGAAGGATCGGCAATGTCTCCTCCAGGTCCCCATGTGTAATAGGCTTTCATTTATATAGCACCTTTCATGACCACTAGATATCCCTAAGAGCTTTACAGCCAATTTTTGAAGTGTAGTCACTGTTGTAATGTATGAAAGGCAGTAGCCAATTTGCACACAGCAAGCTCCCACAAATAGCAATGTGATAATGGCCAGTAATCTGTTTTTGGTGATTTTGATTGAGGGATAAATATTGGCCAGAAGACCGGGGAAAACTCCCCTGCTCTTCTTCAAAGTACGTCATAGGGTATTTTACATTCACTTGAAAGGGCAGCTAGGGACCCTTGGTTTACTTTCTCATTGACAAGTTAGCACCTCCAACAGTGTAGCATTCCCTCAGCAACGCACTAGAGTGTCAGCCTAGAGCTTTGTGCTCAAGTCTGTGGACCCACATTGAACTCAGAAGTTCCAGACTCAGAAGTGAGACTGCTACCTAATGAGCATGGCTTCACAGGATGCTGGTGCTTAACCCTCAACCAGACCCCCACCACTGCACACTCCCATGTTCCCTCCCACCATGGACCCAATGACCTTGGAGCTGCCCTATATTATGCCTGCCTGGTGATATGGTGTGAGATGCCTGTTTGCTATTGCAGTCGGTTTGTGCCATGCTAACGTGGCCTGAAACTTCCAATTCTTACTACAATTAGAAAGGGCCTTGTGAGGCTACAGTTTTGATCTCCGTATCTAGGGAAGGGCATACTAACCTCGGAGGGAGAACATCGAAGCTTCACTAGTCTTGATCTTGGGCTGAAGGGATTGTCCTTTGAGGAGAGGTTTTGAGTAGACTACGCCTATATTTCCTGGAATTTAGAAGAATGAGAGGTGATCTAATTGAATTCAGAGAGGGTTTAACAGGGTAGATGCTGCGAGGTTGTTTCCTGGCCTGGCGAATCTAGAACACGGGGGCACGGCCTCAGGACAAGGAGCCAATCATTTGGGACTGAGATGAGGAAAAAATACTTCACTCAGAGGGTTGTGAATCTTTGGAATTCTCTACCCCGGAGGTTGTGGAGGCTCCATCGTTGAATATGTTCAAGATTGAGGCCGGTGGAATTTTGATCACTGTTTGATATGGGATAGGGCAGGAAGGCAGAGTTGAGGTACAAGATCACCCATGATCATGATGGAGTAGGTTTAAAGGCCAAATGACCTAGTCCTAACTCCTATCTTCTTATACACTGAAGCGAATCTCCCACTGACATTATGGGATGATGGATGGCTGTTCAGTGACTAAAATCTATCCCAACAATCTTTGGAAAACTAAAATTGTGTTAAAATATGATTTTTTTTTTTGTTCAGCTGTCTGTCTCTTGCTCTCTCTTTCTCTCTTTCACCTCATAATACATATGCTGTGTTGACTTCAGCCAAATATTCCTCCTGGGCACAGGAATGTTGCCAGTTTTCGAACTCAGTTTTTGGAACAAAATGGATCAAAGAAAAGACAGTTAGTCTATAAATAGTACATTAGCTTATATTATAAATGGGGGCTCGTGTGGGTTGGGGGCTGTTCAGTGTTTGTATATTTACTAGTAATGAAATATAAATGAAAACTGGCTCCCTCGAGAACAGGAAGCACTGCTGTGAATTCCATCTGGGAAGGATGCACGCAGAGAATTCATTGGAGTGATTACATAAGAATGTTAAAACACACACAGACACACACACATACACACACACACATAAGACACATACACACACACACACAGATACAGTCACACACAAGACATATACACACACACAGACACACACACGCACACAGACACACACTGACACAGACACACACACAGGCACACACAGACACACACACACACACATACACACACAGGCACACACACACATACACAGACACACATACGCACAAGACACATACACACACAGGCACACACACATACACGCACACACAGACACAAGACACATACACACACAGACACACTTACATATACACACAGACACACACACACGGACACACTCACACAAAAATACACACACACAGACACACATATATACACACACAGACACATATATACACACATACACACACACATACATACACATATACACACACAGACACATACACATACACAGACACAGACACACACACAGTCACACACGCACACAGTGCACATGTACATACCGACACAGACATGCACAACACTGATACACAAACACACACACATTCACATACACTCTGACACTCGCAGAGTGCACACATACATACACACATCGACATGTATACAAAAATAACCATCTTGCACACAATATAAAAACACATATGCACACACTCATACCAACACATTCGCCACACTGCACACATCTACACACATGTACACATGCCAACACATGCAGGTATGCAAACACAGGGACACAAACATGTATGTCAGCTTGCACCACACATACACCGACTCTGACATACACATGCATCATACATTGTCGCACACACACATACACACACACAGACACACACACACAGATGCACACATAAACACACACACACAGACCCATGCATACACAGGCACACCCACACACAGGCATGTCCACACCACAGGCGCACACACACACAGGCACACACATACACAGGCAGACACACACAACGAGCAGGACTTGGTGCTGGGGCCCTTGCTGTCTGTGGTCTACAGAAATGATTTGGACTTAAATGTAGGGGGTATGATCAAGAAGTTCGTGGATAACACAAAAATTGGTAGGGTGGTAAATATTGAGGAGGATAGCCGTAAACTGCAGGAGGATATCAATGGACTGGTCAGGTGGGCAAAGCAGTGGCAAATAGAATTCAACCCGGGAAATAGTGAGGTAATGCACTTGGGGAGGGCTAACAAGGCAAGGGATTACACTATGAATGGTAGGACCTGGAAAGCACTGAAGATCAGAGGGACCTTGGTGTGAATATCCACAGATCCCTGAAGGTAGCAGGGCAGGTAGATAAGGTGGTTAAGAAGGCATATGGGAAACTTGACTTTATTAGCCAAGGCATAAAATACAAGAGCAGGGAGGTTATACTGGAACCGTATAAAACACTGGTTAGGCCACAACTGGAGTACTGTGTGCAGTTCTGGTCACCACATTATAGGAAGGATGTGATTGCACTGGAGAGGGTGCAGAGGAGATTTACCAGGATGCTGCCTGGGCTGGAGGGCCTGAGCTATGAGGAAAGATTGGACAGGCTGGGGTTGTTTTCCTTGGAGCAGCAAAAGGTGAGAGGAGACCTGATAGAGGTGTACAAGATTATGAGGAACATAGATAGGGTGGATAGGAAGGCATGTTTTCCATTCATTGAGGGGTCAATATCCAGGGGACGTAGATTTAAGTAAGAGGTTAAAGGGTATGAGGGGAGTTGAGGAGAAATTTTTTCACCCAGAGGGTGGTGGGAGTCTGGAACTCACTGTCTGAAAGGGTGATTGAGTCAGAAACTCTCGTAACACTTAAGAAGTATTTAGATATTCACTTGCATTGCCATAGCCTCCAGGGCCAAGCGCTGGAAAATGGGATTAGTGTAGTTAGATTTTTGTTGAACAGCATGGACACAATGGGCCAAATGGCCTCCTTCAGTGCTGTTAATGTCTATGAGTCACATACATGCAACCACATACACAGGCACACACAAACACACCCAGACACACACGCACACCCGCCACACAGACACACACATACACACACACAGAGACACCCACCCAGACACAAACACCCAGACACATGCACACATACACACACAGACACATACACAGACACACAAATACACACAGACACAGACACCCACACATGCACACGCAGACACAGACACACGCACACACACACACAGACACACACTCAGACACACACAGACATGGTTTAATACTCCTCCTGATGTGGCAACTTTCTGTGGTCTCTGCTTATATCAGAATTCTCATTTTGAGAGGCGGAGAATTATCCAAGAAATTCCACTCAGAAAGTTAACTATTGAGCGTCAGGGTTTGTGCTGTTTTGGCCACAACTTTCTATCAATACAGGATGTCAGTTTAATTATATTTGGTTGGTGTTGCCTAGCAACATCAAGGTTACATATTTTTGAAAATGTATTAGTCCAGTGTACAATATGACAGTGATAAATAAAACACATGAACTACAAGATATTCCACATTTTAATTTGATGTTAAGTGTTGAGTGAGATTCCAAATGCAGCCCTTCACTTGTCCAATCAAGGTTTACTTAGTTATATTGTAGAAAATTATTGTTGACAGCAATTGAGTGTGGAATATCAGATCTGTGTGTACATGTGATGGTCACAACTACATGTCCTTAATGCTGCAGTGTGAGTATAGCAGCTTTAATTAAACACCCCAGGAGTCATTTTCTTCATTCTCTCTAAACTTTATATTTCCAGATAAGTTTAAAACCATCAATGCTTGATTGGCCCATTGCATTATCATATTGTCGATTCGCTAAAATTAATATTGATGTTGATTTATTCTGATCCCTCCAGCTTTCAAATGCTTTCAAGATTATGGGCAGAATTTTCCCACTGTCGGGGGATAAGTTGATGGGCAGGCGCGTGCGTGCGGGCTTCCGATCAGTGTCCCCCATCGGAGGCGCAGCGCCATTTTACGTGGGCGGGCCAATTAAAGCCCGCCCAGCATGACATCTGTAGGGAAGCGCAATGTGCTCCCTGTGCGGATGGAGGAGGGTGAGGAATCCCAAAATCGAGAGTGAGCTCTTTCACGCATGCGCACAACAGAGCGCACTCAACCCCATGAGGCTAAGTGCAGCCTCAGGGAGATTGCCTCTACTTTCAAAAATATTAAAAATAGAAAAAAAAAATTCCCTTACATGTCCCCTCATGTGACAATGTCACATGCGTTGGGACATGTTCATAATTTCCAGAAAAACTTTATTACAATTTTTAAAACCCTCATGAAACCTCATCCCGCCGGTGGATGAGGTTTTATGTTTTTTCTATTCCCCGCTGGGGCTCCTGGCCGACCCGCCAACCTTAAGGTCGGATGACAGGTCCACTAATTACCTTAATTGATCCTGTCAATGGCCTCAATTGGCCAATGAGAGGTCAGCGGACCTGCAGCTGATTTTGCTAAGCCCCCGCCTTCCTGAAAATCTAAATGGGTGGTCACCGCGCGTCACTTTATGCGTCAGCGAGCGGGCCAGGATGGAGAGGAGATTTCCGAGAATGGTACCAGGGATGAGGGACTTCAGTTAACTGGAGAATCTAGGATTGTTCTGTTTAGAGCAGAGAATGTTTGGGAAGATTTAATAGGGTTGTCCAAAATTCTGAGGGGTGTTTCTAGAGTAAATAAGAGAAACTGTTTCCACTGGAAGGAGGTCAGTAACCAAAGGACACAGATTGAAGATAATTGGCAAAAGGACCAGAGAGGGAGATGAGGAGAACTATTTTTTAACAGTTTGCTCAAACAAATTATAGAAACGTAGTCATGCAGGAGGGGGTCATTCAGCCCATCATGTCTGTTCCAGCTGCAGAAAGGCTACCCAGTCTAATCCCATCTTCCTGCACGAGATCTCTTGTCCGGTTGTGATCTGGAAGGCGCTGCCCGAAAGGGCGGTGGAAGCAGATTCAGTCAGAAATTGGATAAATCTTTCAAAGGGCCGGGAGAGGGACCAAACCAATGGTTAGTGAACAAGGTAATTTGCGTCTTAAATTTTTCCAAGGGATCCGGAGAATCTCGCTGCATTTATAATTTGGAAATGCTTCAAGGATTAAATTATTGGAAGAGGTCACACAAATTAGCAATGTTTTCCCTGGGATTCAGAAGGTTATGGGGTGATTTGATTGAAGTCTTCAAGATATTAAGGGGAATTGATAGGGTTGACAGGGTGAAACTAATTCCTCTGATTGAGGCGTCCAGGACAAGGGGACGCGGCTCAGGATTTTCCAGCGCTGCCAGTGGCAGGTGGGGGTGGACAATACGTCAGGAGTTGAAAAATTGGTTTTCCAACAGTCTGAAACGATGTTGGGAACTTGGCCCCGACCGTGGTGACAGTATATTGGCAGGGCGCCATTACTGGCAGAGGCTGTGGGGAAGCCGTTTTGCATCTCATGGTCAGGATTCAAGTGAACACCTGACCGGAATTTTCACCCCCTCCCCTCCCATTCCAATCGACCATCCCGCCAGCAGGATTTCATGCCAGTCTTGAATAGGTGCAGTGGGGAAATGGAGCAGAGTGAAGGGAGGGCAGTGGGGGAAGAATGGAATGAGTGGGGCGGTGGTCGGGGTTTGGGGTTACAGGGGGAAGAATGGGACTGTGAATGGGGGGGGATAGGGGCAGGGGGAAGAATGGGACTGTGAATGGGGGGGGATAGGGGCAGGGGGAAGAATGGGACTGTGAATGGTGGGGGGAAGGGGCCGGGGGAAGAAGGGACCGTGAGTGGGCTGAGGGTTCAGAGGGAGGAGTCTGTGGTATCAATTGAAGAATCCTGGGGGGCAAAGTGAGGGAATTGTTGGTAAGATGGAATAGCTGCAGTTAAAGGAGGCAATGGTATGCAGTAGTTTGGGAGGGCGAGGGTCTTGTGATGATGGGCGAAGGGGCGGTTAGGGTTGTTGAAGGGAAGACAAAATGAAACATGGGGAAGAACTTTCCCCCCGTTGGGGGTTAATGCAGGAGCAGGCAGGTGTGCCTCCGATTGGCGCCCCCGATTGGGGGTATGCCGCCATTTTAGGTGGGCGGGCCAATGAAGGCTCGCCCAGAGTGACGTCTGCCAGGAAGCGCCGTGCACTCCCTGTGCGGCCAGGGGGGTGGATTCCCTCAGCCGGTACTGCACTCTCTCACACATGCGCACGAAAGAGCAACTCATCTCCCTGAGGCTAAGTGCTGCCTCAGGGAGATCGGCACCAAATTCAAAAATGGTCAATGTACAAAAATAAAATTTCCCTGACATTTCCCCTCATGTGACACTGTCACTTGAGTTGGGACATGTCCATCACTTTTAGTCAAACTTTTATTACATTTTTAAAAACCCTCATGAAACCTCATCCGGCCAATGGATGAGGTTTGATGTTTTTACTGAAGCCCACCAGGGCTCCTGGCCTGCCCGCCAACCTTAAGGTTGGACGGGACGGCCCATTAATCACTTCAATTAGTTTTTAAATGGCCTCAATTGGCCATTGACAGATTGGCGTGTACACAGCTGCTTGGGCTGTGCCCCTGCCGACCTGAAAAATGAAATGACGTGGGGTGATGTTGGGAGTTCCGCCCAACGTCACAGAATCACGGTGCAGAAGAGGCTCTTCAGCCCATCGAGTCTGCACCGACACGTGAGAAACACCTGACCTACCTACCTAATCCCATTTACCAGCACTTGGCCCATAGCCTTGAATGTTATGACGTGTCAAGTGCTCATCGAGGTACTTTTTAAAGGATGTGAGGCAACCCGCCTCCACCACCCTCCCAGGCAGCGCATTCCAGACCGTCACCACCCTCTGGGTAAAAATGTTTTTCCTCACATCCCTCCTAAACCTCCTGCCCCTCACCTTGAACTTGCCCCCTTGTGACTGACCCTTCAACTAAGGGGAACAGCTGCTCCCTATCCACCCTGTCCATGCCCCTCATAATCTTGTACACCTCGATCAGGTCGCCCCTCAGTCTTCTCTGCTCCAACAAAAACAACCCAAGTCTATCCAACCTCTCTTCATAACTTAAATGTTTCACCCCAGTCAACAACCTAGTGCAAAAAAAAAAATACCTGGAAAAACTCAGCAGGTCTGGCAGCATCTGCGGAGAGGAACACAGTTAACGTTTCGAGTCCGTATGACTCTTCAACAGAACTAAGTAAAAATAGAAGGGAGGTTAAATATAAGCTGGTTTAAGGGGGGGGTGGGACAAGTAGAGCTGGATAGAGGGCCAGTGATAGGTGGAGATAACCAAAAGATGTCACAGACAAAAGGTCAAAGAGGTGTTGAAGGTGGTGATATTATCTAAGGAATGTGCTAATTAAGGGTCGAAAGCAGGACGAGCAAGGTACAGATAGCCCTAGTGGGGGTGGGGGTGGGGTGAAGGGATCCAAAAAGGCTAAAAGGTAGAGATAAAACAATGGATGGAAATACATTTAAAAATAATGGAAATAGGTGGGAAAAGAAAAATCTATGTAAATTATTGGGGAAAAAAAAGGGGGGTATCAGAAAGGCGATGGGGATGGAGGAGAGAGTTCATGATCTAAAATTGTTGAACTCAATATTCAGTCCGGAAGGCTGTAAAGTGCCTAGTCGGAAGACGAGGTGCTGTTCCTCCAGTTTGCGTTGAGCTTCACTGGAACAATGCAGCAAGCCAAGGACGGACATGTGGGCATGAGAGCAGGGTGGAGTGTTGAAATGGCAAGTGACAGGGAGGTCTCGGTCATGCTTGCGGACAGACCGAAGGTGTTCCGCAAAGCGGTCACCCAGCCTGCATTTGGTCTCTCCAATGTAGAGGAAACCGCATTGAGAGCAACGAATGCAGTGGACTAAATTGAGGGAAGTGCAAGTGAAATGCTGCTCCACTTGAAAAGAATGTTTGGGCCCTTGGACAGTGAGAAGAGGGGAAGTAAAGGGGCAGATTGCATGGGAAGGTGCCATGGGAGGGGGTTGAGATGTAGGGGGTGATGGAGGAGTGGACCAGGATGTCCTGGAGGGAACGATCCCTGCGGAATGCCACCAGGGGGGATGAAGGGAAGATGTGTTTGGTGGTGGCATCATGCTGGAGTTGGCGGAAATGGCGGAGGATGATCCTTTGAATGCAGAGGCTGGTGGGATGATAAGTGAGGACAAGGGGGACCTTATCATGGTTCTGGGAGGGAGAGGAAGGTGTGAGGGCGGATGCGCGGGAGATGGGCCGGACACGGTTGAGGGCCCTGTCAACCACCGTGGGTGGAAAACCTTAGTTAAGGAAGAAGGAAGACATGTGAGAGGAACTGTGTTTGAAAGTGGCATCATCAGAACAGATGTGACGGAGGTGAAGGAACTGAGAGAATGGGATGGAGTCCTTACAGGAAGCGGGGTGTGAGGAGCTGTAGTCGAGGTAGCTGTGGGAGTCGGTAGGCTTGTAATGGATATTGGTGGACAGTCTATCACCAGAAATTGAGACTGAGAGGTCAAGGAAGGGAAGGGAAGTGTCAGAGATGAACCATATATATGTCCCTATATCAATTTGCTTAAGAACCCCGCAGTCTCTCTCCCCGAGTTCGATACCTTCATCCTCATTCTCTTGGGTGAAGACGGATGTGAAGTATTCATTCAACACTCTACTGATGTCCTCTGGCTCCACCCATAGATTGCCCCCTTGGTCCCTTATGGGCCCTACTCTTTCCCTGGTTATCCTCTTCCCATTGATATACTTAGAGAATATCTTGGAATTTTCCCTACTTTTACCAGCCAGAGCTTTCTCATATCCCCTCTTTGCTCTCCTAATTGCTTTTTTAAACTCCACCCTGCACTTTCTGTACTCCACTAATGCCTCTGCTGATTTGCCTCCCTTGTACCTGCTAAAAGCTTCTCTTTTCCTTCTCATCGTAACCTGAATATCTCTGGTCATCCATGGTTCTCTGGGCTTGTTACTCCTTCCTATCACCCTAGAGGGAACATGTTGAACCTGTACCCTCCCCATTTCCTTTTTGAACACCCCCGACTGTTCCTCTGTGGATTTCCCCACAAGTAACTGTTCCCAGTCTACCTTGGCCAGATCCTGCCTTATTTTACTAAAATCCACTCTCCCCCAATCCAAAACATTTTTTGCAGCTTGTCGATTTCTTTGTCCATAACAAACTTAAACTGTACCATGTTGTGGTCGCTATCACTAAAATGCTCCCCCACCACCACCTCAGCCACTTGTCCGGCTTCATTCCCCAGAATTAGGTCCAGCACTGCGCCGTCCCTTGTTGGACCCTCTACATATTGACCTAAAAAGTTCTCCAGTACATATTTTAAGAAATCCACTCCATCCAAGCCCTTAACACTATGTCTATCCCAATTAATGTTGGGAAAGTTGAAATCACCTAATATAATTACCCTATTGTTATTGTTTTTACACACCTCCACAAATTGTGCACATATTTGCTCCTCAATTTCCCGCTGACTATCCGGGGGTCTATAATAAACACCTAACAATGTGGTTGCTCCTTTTTTATTCCTAAGCTCTACCCACAAAGCTTCATTCGATACCCCCTCCAAAATATCATCTCTCCTTACTGCAGTAACTGACTCCTTAACTAATAATGCAACACCGCCTCCTCTTTTACCCCCTCCCCTGTCTCGCCTGTAGATTCTATATCCCAGAATGTTGAGCTGCAAATCCTGCCCCTCCCTCAACCATGTCTCAGTGATGGCTACTATATCACAATTCCACATGTCAATCCTCACCCTTAACTCATCTGTTTTACCTGTAATACTCCTGGCATTAATGTAGAGGCCATCCAGCCTTGCCTTACTCACTTGAAGCTTAATGCAGCTGTACTCCCTCTGACCTGATTGTTTTACTGTATTATGCTGTGTCCCTATTCTGCTAACATTCTGTGTCCCCTCCCCCTGCCGAATTAGTTTAAACTCCTCCCAACAGCACTAGCAAACCCGCCCGCAAGGATGTTAGTCCCGCTTTGGTTCAGATGTAGCTTGTACAGGTCCCATCTTCACCAGAAACGGTCCCAGTGATCCAGGAATCTAAAACCCTCCCTCCTGCACCGACTCTTAAGCCACATATTCATCTGTGCTATTCCCGCCTTCCGGAGCTGCCAGTCAATCGGATTGGCTGGCAGCTCCACCAGTCCCAGCAGTACCCGGGGCACATCAACGGCAGCTGGTCAGGCCTGCAGGGGAAGAAGGAAGGAGGCCCATGGAAAGCCCAAGAAAGGTCGGGGGGTGGTGGTGTTGGGAGTTCAATCTTAGTGGGGTGGGGTGTCCCCTCTATTAGCATAATGCAGCCCCTCAAGGGTGAAAAGATTTCACTGATTTTGGCGCCTGCCCAGCCCCCTTATTATGGGGGTGAGCTCAGAGGTGGCAGGAGAAGTGGGCATCCCCCTCGCCCCCCACTCCAATTTTACATTCCTCCCACCCGAGTCTGGCACAGAATGTAAAACACAGCCCGTGGAATAGTACAGCACAGAAGAAGGCCATTTGGCCCATTGAGTCTGCACTGTCCATATTACTAAAGGATGTACAGGTAATGAAGAAGGTGCAAAAAAAATATTCCCATGAATAATACTAGGATTAGAGGGATATACTGAACAAGCTGGGGCTCTTTCTACACTCTAATCATGACCGAGGGTGCTCTTATAGAAGCTTTTGAGATTATAAAAGAGTTTCGAAAAGGGAGAAGTAGAGAAGATGATTTCACTTGTGAGAAAGACCAGAACTAGGGGCCACAAATATAAATTATTCACTAATAAACCCAATCAGGAATTCAGAGAGTGGTGGGAATGTAGAACTCGCTACCACAGAGAGTGTTTGAGGTGTAAAGTATGAGGAGATGAGGAGGGATTTTTTTCTCTCAGAGGGTTGAGAGTCTTTGGAACTCTCTTCCTCAAACGGCGGTGGGAGCAGAGTCTTTGAATATTTTTAAGGCAGAGCTAGATAGGTTCTTGATTAACAAGGGGGTGAAAGGTTATTGGGGGTAGGCGGGAATGTGGGGTTGGGATTAAAATCTGATCAGCCATGATCTTATTGAATGGTGGAGCAGGCTCGAGGAGCTGAGTGGCCTACTCCTGCTCCTAATTCATATGTCGTGTACATATGTATATCTAGGTACATTTAGGGGGCAGCTAGAAAAGTACATGACGGAGAAAGGAATTGAGGGGTATGTGGATAAAGGGGAGATGAAGAGGGTGAAGGGAGGTTCGTGTGGAGCAGAAACACAGGCCAATTGGACCCGAGCGGCCTCTTCCTGTGCTGTAGGCTCAGTATAAATAAAATCCGAAATGGTTTGATGAAGGTGACCCATCACAGCCATTTCTGGGCACCTAGGGATGGGCAATAAATCCTGGCCGTGCAGGCAACATCCACATCCCAAGAATGAATTTTTAAAAATATTTTCTGAATGCAATTTTACCAACTGTGGTTTAAATGTATTTGATGTATGCAGAGTAACTGATAGATCGGCAGAATAAATCCCCCACTTGCAGTTACTGCTTAGTTATTCATGTTATTTAGTGAGTCTTATCATCACTCAGTGCAGACCATAACATAACCTCGATAAATCTCATTCTTACCATTACATATGAATTGACTAAACAATCATGTAGCACATTAAAGTAACAACAATTCCCAAAGGTCTAGAAGTAAATGCGCAGCTGACATTTTGTTTGTAAGTTTGTTTTATTTGTCCTCTGCAGACCCTGTTTTCTTTTCCATTTTCCAAATTTCGTTCATTTTTTTAAAATCAATTTTTGACTTCTCCAAAGAGGAATCGACAACAGAATTCATTGGAGAATGAAATTTAAAAAAAATATTGTGATGACTCCTTGGTGACGAGCTATTTTATTCATAAATTGATTGAAAGATTCGGTGGATATGTGAAACTATTTTTTTTGGTGGGGAAGTCCAGAGCAATGAGATAACATCAATGTGAGCCAGCCCGTTCAGGACTCACAAAGTACACTTTCATCCAAAGAGAAGTGGAAATCCAGAACTCTCTCCCCCAAAAAGCCGCTGGGGCAGGGAGAAGGAGTGGTGGGGTGGTGGAGGTTGGGGGGCTGTCAATTGAGAATTAAACCTGAGATTCATAGGGTGAAAAATTCAGATTCGTAGCACTTCTGGAGACAGCACTTCAGAAGCTTGAGGCCTTTGAGGCGGGCCACACCAGTCCTTCAATGACTCCTGGCGTGGCCTGTATCATAGCCCAAGCTGGGAAGGGTGCCTGCACAGGGGTCCCCTCTGTACGCCAGAGGCATCTGAGCTGGTGTTGCCATGACATCACTCAGCCCTACCAGCTGATTTCACTTTTTGTTTGAGAACTTGGGCCACGCAGGTTCATTCAATGTATTCACTTGTTACGCACCACAGACCACGTGTTCAGCTGCAAGGGGAGCTCAGCACTCATGTTACTAAAAGGACCAGAAACCGAAAAGGCAGGTAAGGTAATTAGGATAAGTCTTACTATTGCCTGAATATTGTACAGTGTTTTTGGAGGTGTTGTGGGGAGTCCCTGGGTTTGGCAGGGAGTGTTGCTGCATTCTCATAGGGAGGGCAGATGATTTGGTCTCCTGCCCACACAAAGAATACAACAGATATGGAACAGCAGTGGAAGTGTTTCTGGGACAACAGCACATCAGCGAAATGTGAGCCCGTGCCAAAAAAGTGATGCAGAGCTGTTTCCAGATCATGGATTTTTGTTAGGTAAGAGAATTATGGAACCAAGGTGGGTAAACATGGAGTTAAGATGCAGAGCAGCCAAGGCCTAATTTAATGATGGAACAAACTCAAGGGGCTGAATGGCCTCCTCCTGTTCCCATGCTCTAGTGCACCTCGCAAGGCAATTTAACACATTGCCTTGGGAAAACAGCTGTGATGATTTCCCACTGAGCTTGACTCCCCGTTTCAAGGACCTGAGATGTTGAACCATCAGAGCTACTCGCTGTTGCGCAGAAACCTAAAAAGCAAGTTCTTGCATTTTTGATGCCTCTTTCACAACCTCTTGATGCCCCAAAAATACTGTGCAGCCAATTAAAAGACTTTCTGAAGTGTAGTCGCTGTTTAATGTTGGAAACACAGCAGCCAATTTTCACACAGCAAGATCCCACAAAGAACAACGAGATAATGACCCAATAAACTATGTTTTTTTTGGCGATGTTGGCTGAGTGATAAATATTGATCAAGACACTAAGACAACTTCCCGAGGATAAGCTTCTTGAGGATAAACTTCCTGCTTTTCTTCAAGATAATGGCTATTGGACATTTTACATTCATTCAAGAGTGCAGAGAAGGTCATCTCATCCCTCAAGGCAACAGCTCCCAGCCGTGCGTTACTCCCTCTGAGAGTGTCAGTCTGGATTATGTGCTCAAGTATCGAATGAGATTCGAACCCATGACATTCCGAATCACTCTGAGATAATTGCTCCAGCTCCTTATTGTGATGGGACAGCAGAACAGACCTTGGTTCCCCACAGCCGCATGGTGGGAAATGAAGGTCAATGCAAGGATCAGTCAATTAGATCTTTAATTCAAGGAAGGCAGTGTGATTTAAACCCAAGCTCAATGTGATTCTCAGTATAAATATTACATGACTGTAATATTGATAAAGTAAGAAATTAATTGACCACAAGTCTGAAGCAACTAATAGTATAAAGAGCGCTCAAACTCAGAAGGATCAAAGGATTTTGGCTTGACGACAGTAATATAGAAGTTGTCATTTTATTTTAATGTTCTCCAGAGTATCTGCATTGACATTCAGGAAGACCCTGTGCTAAATACTCAAGGAATTTACAAGCCTGTGAAATCTGTCAGTGGAATTATATGTTCACTTGTGGAGATCACAACACAATCTCAGTAATAGGATTATTCTTATTTATGATATGCAGTATACGACTAGCATAAAAACGTTTTAAAATGTATTACTTATTAAAATTCAAACATGCACAACTTCAGCCTATGGTGGTTTAGAAATATTTTAAGTGTACTCAGAAAGCAATTGGAAATTGCGTTGCATAGAAACACCTCATGATATCCATCTTAGGGTTTGTGTAAGTGAACAGACGTGATGCGTGAAGATCACTTTATCATCCATCAGTCACTACTCTGCACATCTGACTGGAATAATGTGATTGCAATTATAACGTTGCAATAACACCTTGCATTTACATGGCACCTTTAACATAGTGAAGAACCCAGGGCAATTCACAGGCGTGTTTGTCAGACATAATTTAGAGATATTAGGATAGACCTGAGAGAGCTTGGCCAATAAGGTAGGTTTTAAGGAAAGTTAATGACGAGAGAGGGGGAGAGGTTTAGGGAGGGAATTCCAGAGCTAAGGGCTGAGGTAGCTGAAGACAGGGCCGCCAATGGTGAAGTGAAGGAAACATAGAAAGAGTTACAGCCCATCATATCCATTCCAGCCAGGAAGAAGTTATCCAGAATAATCCCACAGCCTTGTCAGTTATGAAACCTCAAATACAGATGCAAGCGTTTTTTCATATGTGAATAAAAGGAAGTGGGAGGTGCAGAAGAGGCCAGAGTGGGAGCAGCACAGATTTCTGCGGGGGGGTTCTCGGGCTAAAGAAGATTACAAAGCTAGGGTGGGTGAGGTCAAAAAGGGACTTGAATAGGGGGGTGAGAATTTTTAAATTGAAGACTGCGAGCCAATGAGTGAACCTAGAGGAGGTGGGCGAATGGGGCTTGGTGTGAGCTGGGATCCACTGTTAGTTGTCAAAAGTTTGATCAGTACATCAGGACAATACTTCGCTCTGCTTTAATTTAGCACCAGAGTTACTCAAATGTAGAGAAGGGTATTGAAGCAGATAGGCTACAATTTCACCCAGGATGCGCATGATGTTGGGTCCCAGTTTTCAGCTTTGTACAGGTAGGACTTCAGCACAGCTCAAACATGACCAGTCAAGTGAAATAGGGTGAAGTGAGGAGAAACAGGGCAGGCGATTCCCATGTCCTTGGGCTCACGCTGATCACTCACGGTCAGCATCGCTATACAGTTCCTTTCAGTAATGGAAGTGGGCACTTCTGCAGGGTCCAGGCCTGGATTGAGGCCTACAGCCCTGAAAAACAGACACATTTTCTGCATGTTTTTAGGCTTCCTTATGTCTATACCGACATTGAACAATCCACCCTGCCTTACAGCCACTTCAGAATTATCATCATTGTTTGAATGTTGGGAAACATGGCAGCCAATTTCCACTTTGCAGGATCCCACAAACAAACAACAATGAAATGCACACCCAGATCATTGGTTTTTAGGTGTTGGTTGAGGGGTAAATATTGGCCAGAATAGCAGGACAAACTGCACCACGCTTCTTGGAAATAGTGCCACAGGATCTTTTAATCTTTTAATGAGGCAGCCCCTCAGTAGTGCCCCTCTGAAATGTAACATCCCACCAGTACTGCTCCCCTGATAGAACAGCACTCCCTCAATACTGACCCTTTGACAGTACAGCACTCCCTCAATACTGACCCTTTGACAATGCAGTGCTCCCTCAATACTGACCCTCCGACAGTACAGCACTCCCTCAATACTGACCCTTTGACAATGCAGCACTCCCTCAATACTGACCCTTTGACAATGCAGCACTCCCTCAATACTGACCCTTTGACAATGCAGCACTCCCTCAATACTGACCCTTTGACAATGCAGCACTCCCTCAATACTGATCCTCTGACAGTACAGCACTCCCTCAATACTGACCCTTTGACAATGCAGCACTCCCTCAATACTGACCCTCTGACAGTACAGCACTCCCTCAATACTGACCCTCTGACAATGCAGCACTCCCTCAATACTGACCCTCTGACAATGCGGCACTCCCTCAGTACTGACCCTCTGACAATGTAGCTCTCCCTCAGTACTAACCCTCTGACAGTACAGCACTCCCTCAGTACTGAATCCCTGACAGTGCAGCACTCCCTCAGTATTGACCCTCCAACAATGCAAACACTTGCAGTACTGACCCTCCGACAGTGCAGCGCTCCCTCAGTACTGACCCTCTGGCATTGCAGTGCTCCCTCAGTGCTGGTCCTCCGACAGTGCAAAATTTCTTCAATCCTGCCGTTGCGATAGTGCAGCATCCCATTAGCACTGTCCCTCCAACAGTGCAGCACTCCCTTAGCGCCCACTCTGCGAGTGTTCACCTGGATATGTGCTGAAGTCTCTAAAGCATTGCCTGAACCCACAGCCACATGGATCAGCAGCAAGGGTGCTACAACTGTGCTACAGTTTGTGTTTGATAGTATTACACTTACAAGATGTTATGTAAATAAGTTGTGTATCCTACTCTGTATTTTCACAGTAAATTGACATGTTACACAGACCGCTTTTTGCTTATTGGTTCAGAAACAGTGCAACTCCCTGGCAATCATCCATCCCTCCCCTGACCCTCAAAGCGGGAGAAATACAACTTCACGTGGGGTGTGAGAATTATTGTGTTGAGTGAGGGCTTCGAGAAAGCTCAGATCCCCTGAAGACAAGAGGAAATGCCGATTGAACCTTTAAATCAAAAATTCAAATCTTGCATCAAGTTGTCCTGCTTTGGCTGTGCTGTGTGGTAAGAGAGTGCTGCTTCTTCCATCATCTTTAATTAGGATGTTGTAGCGATTAATTGGTGGTTGTAGCGATGAGACAAAGGACGACTAAGATGTACATTGCAGGGTTGAGGCCTTAAGGAACCTTGGCAAGCCAACACTTTGAATTAGACAGCCATCTCCCTGCCAAAAGACTAGCAATATCTACAAGTTTGCTGGAAGCTGATGTAAATTATACATCTGTATTGCAATATTATGTCAGGAGTCAGCTGCCATGAGGTTTTATATTACAGGCTTCTTGAAATGTAGGCACATTCTTTATTCCATCAGCCTTCAGTCACGGTGAAGTGATTAAGGAAGTCCAGACTGTTTTACAATTGTGCTAAATTGAGGATTTTCAACTATCCTTCACATTAATCCCCACAGTTCAGTGATGGTCTTCCCTCTATCGTTGGATCAGAGGTTTGGTGGGGATGCGGGGGTGCAGGGGGGTGGCGGGGTGGGGGGTGACCACCAATCACCCTAGAAACCCATCCCCCCCATGCTGCCTCCCAATCCCATTCTGATCCCACTTCAATCCCACTCCGATTCCACCCCAGTCCTATCCTAATTCTACCCAATCCCGCTACCTGATTACACCACTCTGTGTCACCCCCAATCCCATCCCGATTCCATCCCAGTTTCACTCTGATCCCACTCTGATTCCATTCCTATTCCACCCCAATCCCTCTGCTTTCCATTGACATCCGGGTAACCAGTCACAAGACCCTGGGTGAAGACTTCTGCTGTCAAATTCATATACGACATTACCCCATCCTGCACTCCATCCTGATAAGGCTCCATTTTGTGTTTAAATTTACGTTTGAGATGGGCTCCCCTCCCTTAATGTGCTAGTTGAGAAATCTGCCAGGGGGTTCTCTACCATGGTCTATCACAAGCCTACCTTCACTGGTCAATATACACGTTGTGATTCATACAATTCCATGAGCTATAAGATTGATTTTAATCAGCAACCTCGTAAATAGGGCCCAATCCATTTGTTCACCATGTAAGCTTGATGTTAAAATAGGGGCATTAAAGGCATCCTTCAGGATAATGGCCACCCTGATCAGATCATTTCATGCTGTACATCACACAAACTCATGAACAGGCCTAAAGCCATTATTTTCGGCCCTGAAAAGAGCCCAGTCTACCTCAAATTACCCTGGCAGGACAAGGGATCTCAAAAATTTGAGCAACAGGTGAAGCCAGCTGTTTCACGCTGCTACTTTGCAGTAGCAACATGAGTGATATTCGACCCTAACAGGATGCTGCCGTCAAGTCCAAAAGATATTCTGCCTATCACACAAATGAGTGATGTGGTATATGAATTTCAGTGTCAGTGTGATGCTGGGTTCATTGGCTGTACATCCCAAACACTGGCAGATCGTATCAAACAGCATGTCCCAGCCTTTGTTCGCAATGGGCAAGATACAGACTGTACCCAACCAGGCCGTGTTTGCAAAACTCAAAACAGTGTCCAACATTAGATGTAATTCTGTGATTGGGCAATATGTGCTAAATAATCCTCAGTGTGCTAAGAATTACACTGACAACCAATTTAAGACCATCAGTTGGGCTCACAGTGTGGCGCATTTCTGTGTACTGGAAGCTACATATATTAATACACGGGGCCCTGTTCTTTGCAGACAGAAAGAACAGGTACACACATTGCGCCTGTTTCAGCTAAACAAAATAAGTGACAGCCATTCGCTGACTCATTCCTCAGGACAATGCCTTGACCAATCAGAGTCAAGCTGCCTGGTTTAAATTTCAAACAATGCTTGACAGTTAACTGTCAGTCTTCATTAACTGATGCATCCTCCATGGCTTCACCTCTACCAATCAGAATCCACTTGCCAACCAGTCAGCACTCACTTCTCATACAGTATGAAGTTATTGTTTCCCCTGGCATTGGTATTCTTGCGATTGTCCTGATGGGTGCAAGATGAAGATCTTTGACAAAATGTCTTTTCTCAGCAATACTCAAGTTCTGTACTACCAAATGACTAAAAGAGAAAGGCGTTTTTGATTTTTTTGATTTTCCCCTTTGTGGTAATCTGAGGTGCAATACACCTTTAAGAGAATGTGAGCAGATTGACCACGTGACTGTAAGACCCAATAGCTGTGTAGTGCGGGCTACGATGTCAATCAGTAGTTTAGAATAGTGTCTGGTCTGAGAAGCACACATTGTGTTCGTGCACTGTTACTTGCGTTAATAAACAGCATGTGCTTCATCTTACATTGGTCTCTGCATCTGCAGTATATTGTTTACCAACTCACTCACCAGTAGATAGTGTGCAACCGTGTTTGAGAGCAAAGCGACCCAATAAAGGGAACATAACAACTGGCAACGAGGCAAAACATGACCAGTCGATGACACCAATCAAAGCCGCAGAAATTCAACAGAAGTAAATCAGCCGTACCTTGCAAGGCGATTATAACTACAGCCTTATCACCGAAGTTATCTCCCTCCAGTATGCCACAGTTTGGGCATATCGAACTGTTTGACCACCGATGACTGGTCACATTATATTTAACGTTGTTCTTTTTGGCCAACAACATATCGGGGGAGGAGAAGAGGCGAGCGATCCTCTTATCGGCGTGTGGCAGTAAAACATACGGCCTAATTCGTAGCCTAATGGCCACCCAACGTCCCAGATTCCAAGGGCTTTGATGAGTTGGTGAATTTTGTGAAAAGCCACTTTCAGTCGAAACCCTCGGTAACAACGCAGCGTTTTAAATTCAATTCGAGATGTTGTGTCCCTGGAGAGATAGTCGCTTGCTTTGTAGCAGCCTTAAAACAACTGACAGAGCACTGTGAGTTCAGGACGTCAATAAGTGACATGTTAAGAGACTGATTAGTGTGTGGGATTAATGAAGACGCCATTCAAAAAAGCTTGTTGTCAGAAGCGAGTTTAGACTTCAGCAAGGCGCTGGAGTTGGCGCTCGCAATGGAGACGCAGTCAGGGATTCAGAAGCAATCAAGGGAGCACAAAATGGTGCCGTCCTTCACGTCGGGAGGGAGGCACCGGTTAGAAATGGCGCGGAAGCGCTGGGCTCCACTGAAAGGCAGGAAACAACCACCATTAACAGACCAACAAAAAGCAATGGCTTAACGGAGAAAACCCACAATAATAACGACAGAAATTGAACCAGATAGCCTGCAAGCAAATGACAATTTAAAAGAATCGAGTGTTTCTACTGCTATCTTAATGGGCACATTATGCAATATTGTAAAGACAGATTAAGACAAAACTTTAAGCAGAAAGGTAGAAATCATGAAATCCACATAATAGAGGAACCAGAAGAAATACTACCAGATATTTACTCACTACACAACTTAAAAATGGGTAAAACAGAGCCAATCTACATGACAGTGGAAGTCAACAGGAAACCCATTCGAATGGAGGCGGATACAGGAGCATCCACAACAGTTATAGGGGAACATACGTTCAAATACCTGAATGGAGAAGACCATTCATTAAACCTGGAAAATTCAGATGCTAATTTAAAGACATATACTGGTGAAGATATACGAGTGAGAGGGATATACAAGGTTCCAGCAGAGTATGGAAACCAGTCTGTTAATTTACCCCTGATAGTGGGAGCAGGGGAAGGTCCAAGTCCACTTGGTCGGAGCTGGCTTAAGGAAATAAAGTTGGAGTGGACCGAGATTTTTCACCTCAGAATGAAAGACCTGCAAGAATTATTACAGAAATGTGCATCTGTTTTCAGGGAAGAGCTTGGGAAGGTTCAGGGGCTGCAAGTGAAAATCCACGTGGATCCTGGGGCAACACCCAGATTCTTGAAGGCGAGGCCAGTCCTCTATGCATTACGAGAAAAGGTCTAAATTGAATTGGACAGGCTGGAAAGGTTGGGAATCTTACAACCTGTACAATTTTCTGTATAGGCAGTATCCATAATTCCTGTACTAAAGCCAGACCAGAGTGTGCGAATATGCTACAAGTTGACTACAGGGGGACTACAAGTTGACCATTAACAAAGTGGCCAGACTGGACAGGCATCCTACACCGAAAATGGATGAATTGTACTCCAGGCTGGCAGGGGGGACAACATATACGAAACTCAACATGAGCCACACTTACCAGCAAGTCGAGCTAGAAAAGGCCTCTCGGGATTTTGTGACTATCAACACAGATAGGGGATTATACCAGTTTACCCGGTTACCCTTCAGAGTCTCATTGGCTTATGCCATTACTTCCAATGGACAATGGAAAATTTACTTCAAAGTTGGCCCCATGCGGTGGATTTATCTTGATGTTGTCCTGGTGACAGGACTAAGTGATGTAGAACACCTGGCTAATCTGGAAAAGATATTGAAGCATTTCTTACAAGCTGGAGTACATTTGGAAAGAGAAAAATGTATCTTCCAAGCAAAAGAAGAGGTTTTCCTGGGTCATAGGGTCAACTCACAGGGCCTTCACCCGGTAGAAGACCAGGTGAGAGCTATTTGTGAGGCACCAGCACCGAGAAACGCCACAGAACTCAAGTCCTTCTTGGGAATAATTAACTATTATGGCTTTTTCCTCCCAAACTTGTCAACAGTACTGGCTCCATTATACAGGTTACTCGAGAAAAACCACAGGTGGACTTGGCAAGCTCCACAACAACAGGCTTTTACAGCAGTAAAGTAGTTTCTCCATTCATCAGCCCTGTTGGTACATTTCCACCCAAAGAAAGAATTAATTTTGACCTGTGATGCATCCCCTTATGGAGTGCTTTCCCACCAGATGGTGGATGGCTCCGAATGGCCCATTGATTACGTCTCAAGAACGCTCAATGTTGCAGAATGAAGAAACTCACAAATAGAGAAAAAAGGCTTATCCATCGTATTTGGCGTTAAGAAGTTTCACCAATACATCCATGGTCGCCACTTCACCATTGTGCCTGACCACAAGCCACTACTAGGCTGGTTTGGTGAAGACAAGACAATACCCCTAATTGCCTCTGTGCGTATCCAAAGGCGGGCACTGATACTTTTATCCACCAGCCAGGAAGCCAGGTTGCAAATGCCGACTTACGGAGCCGATTACCTCTAAAAGACAATACTGTGAACGTCCCAATTCCCCAAGAACTTGTCTTATTATTAAACTTTCTGGATTCATCACCAGTACATGTCAAACAAATAAGGGAGTGGACAGACCGTGATCCGGTTTTGTCTCACGTCAGGAAACACGTCCTACAGGGATGGTCTAACGAGCCAAAGTTGGATGAAATGAAGCCCGATTTTAATAGGAGATACGAGCTCACCTGCCAGGATGGCATCTTGCTGTGGGCAGCGAGAGTCATTGTGCCTCCCAGAGGAAGGAAGCCATTATTGACCGAATTACATAATGCTCACTCCGGCATCTCTAGAATGAAAATGTTGGCGTGCTGCTACTTATGGTGGCCAAGGATGGATACAGAAATCGAAAACTTGGCCAAGAACTGCATGCAGTGCCAACAGGTACAGAAATTGCCCCCTTCGGCTCCACTGCATCCCTGGGAATGGCCCGGAAGGCAATGGGTCCACCTCCACGTTGACTACTTGGGGCCTTTCTTGGGCACAATGTTCCTCTTGATTATAGACGCTCACCCGAAGTGGATGGATGTATATGAGGTGAGATCACACATATCTGCCGTCACCATAGGCAGAGTGCATCAGGGTTTTGCGATACACAGGTTACCAGAGATAATAGTGTCTGATAATGGAATGACATTCACCAGTGGGGAATTCCAATGATTTATAAATCTCAATGGCAAACACATGTTAAGACCTCGCCATACCATCCTGCATCCAATGGTTTGGATTTCCAAAAGGTGTTTGATAAGGTACCACACATAAGGCTACTTAATAAGATAAGAGCCCATGTTGTTACAGTAAATGGCAGAACCCTTAAGTGCATTGACGGGCAGAGGGATCTGGGTGTACAGGTCCACAGGTCACCGAAAGTGGCGACGCAGGTGGATAAGGTAGTCAGGAAGGCATATGGCATGCTTGCCTTCATTGGCAGGGGTATTGAGTATAAAAGCTGGGAAGTCATGCTGCAGCTGTATAGAACCTTGGTTAGGCCACACTTGGAATATTGCGTGCAATTCTGGTCGCCACATTACCAGAAGGATATGGAGGCATTGGAGAGGGTGCAGAGGAGGTTTACCAGGATGCTGCCTGGTCTGGAGGTTATTAGCTGTGAGGAGATGTTGGAGAAACTTGGATTGTTCTCACTAGAGCGACGGAGATTGAGGGGCAACTTGATAGAAGTTTACAAAATTTTGAGTGGCATGGACAGAGTAGATAGTCAGAAGCTTTTTCCCAGGGTGGAAGAGTCAATTACTAAGGGACATAGATTTAAGGTGAGAGGAGAAAACTATAGAGGAGATGTGCGGGGCAAGTTTTTTACACAGAGGGTAGTGAGTGTCTGGGATTCGCTGCCAGAGGAGGTGGTGGAAGCAGGTATGATAGTGGTGTTTAAGAGGCAGCTTGACAAATATATGAATAGGATGGGAATAGAGGGATACGGACCCCGGAAATGCAAAATGTTTTAGTTGACGGGCAATATGATTGGTGCAGGCTTGGAGGGCCGAAGGGCCTGTTCCTGTGCTGTACTTTTCTTTGTTCTTTGTTCTTTGTTGGGGATAGTATATTAGCATGAATAGAGGTTTGGCTAACTAATGGAAGACAGAGAGTTAGGTTAAGGGGGCATTTTCAGGATGGTGACCTGTGTCTAGTGGAGTGCCACAGGGATCAGTGCTGAGGCCACAATTATTTACAATATATATTAGTGTCTTGGATGAGAGAAATGAACGTACTATAACCAAGTTTGCGGATCACACAAAAGTAGGCGGGAAGGCAAGTGATGAGGATGACACAAAGAGCCTACAGAGGGATATAGGCAGGTTAAGTGAGTGGGCAAAAATGCAGCAGATGGAATATAACATGGGAAAGTCTGAGGTCATGCATTTTAGCAAGAAGAATAGAGGAGCTGAATATTATTTAAATTGTGGCTACAAGAGCAGGTCAGGGACGAGGAATCGTGCGACGAGTAACTCACCTCCTGACTCCCCAAAGCCTGTCCACTATCTGCAAGGCACAAGTCAGGAGTGTGATGAAATACTCTCCACTTGCCTGGATGAGTGCAGCTCCCAGAACACTCAAGAAGCTCGACACCATCCAGGACAAACCAGCCCGCTCGATTGGCACCACATCCACAAACATTCACTCCCTCCACCACCGATGCACAGTAGCAGCAGTGTGTGTACCATCTACAAGATGCACTGTAGGAATTCACCAAGGCTCTTTCAACAGCACCTTCCAAACCCATGACCACCACCACCTAGAAGAACAAAGGCAGCAGATAGATGGGAACACCACCACCTGGAAGTTCTCCGTCCAAGTCACACACCATCTTGACTTGGAAATATATCAACGTTCCTTCACTGTCGCTGAGTCAAAATCCTGGAACTCCCTCCCTAACAGCACTGTGGGTGTACCTACACCACATGGACTGCAGTGGTTCAAGAAGGCAGCTCACCACCACCTTCTCAATGGCAACTAGGGATGGGCAACAAATGCTGGCCCAGCCAGTGAAACCCACATCCCGTGAATGAATAAAAAAAAAGGCACAGCAAGTAATTAGGAAGGCAAATAGCATATTGGCCTTTATTGCAAGGGGATTGAAGCATAGGAATAAAGACATCTTGCTGCAGTTGTACAGGGTTTTGATGAGACCACATCTGGAATACTGTACTGGAATGCCATTAACACTCCCTTTGTCTTGTGTCCATGACATCTTTGTCAATCCCTCCTTAGCCCCCACCTGTCCCTGACCTTCCATCATGTTCCACCTGTTCCACCCCCTTCTAAACAGTATAAAATCTATCATATTTTTACTTCTCTTTAACTCCGAAGAAGAGTCATACGGACTCAAAATGTTAGCTCTGTTCCTCTCTCCACAGATGCTGCCAGACCTGCTTTTATTTCAGATTTCCAGCATCCTGCAATGTTTTGCTTTTATCTGGAATACTGTGTGCAGTTTTGGTCTCCATATTTAAGGAAGGATTTAATTGCATTGGAGGCAGTACAGTGAAGCTTCACTAGGTTGGCCCCTGGGATGACAGGGTTGTCCTATGATGAGAGGCTGAGTAAATTGGGCTTATAGTCTCTGGAGTTTAGAATAATGAGATGTGATCTCATTGAAACATGCAGGATTCCGAAGGGGTTTGACAGGGTAGATACTGAGATGGTTTCCCCTGGCTGGGGAATCTAAAACATGGGGCATGGGATAAGGGGCCAATCATTTAGGCTGAGAGTAATCTCACTGTTTGACTTTTGTTGTGTACTGTGATTTTACATATACCCTTGACTTGTATGTTTTCTCCTATCAGCATCTATTACTTCAGGCTTTTCAGCACTGTTTATCTCACTGGGTTTTTTGCCCTTGTCTGACAGTCTGCCTGATTCAATCTTTACAATTTCTCATGAGGTGTCCCTATCGATGGCAGAAGAAACATTTGATCTTTTTGAATTATGTTTCATCACAGGGCTGTCCACTTCCATAAATATAAAAGCAAAATACTGCAGATGCTGGAAATCTGAAACAAAAACAGAAAATGCTGGAAAACCTCAGCAGGTCTGACAGCATCTGCGGAGAGAGAAACAGAGTTAACGTTTCGAGTCTGTATGATTCATCTCCTTCCATCTCTGTAACTATGATGCCATGCTTTTGCTGCTAAATTTTCCTTTTTAATTTGTCTGCTAACGGTGGCTGCTTCCCGCTTCGGAACAAAGCTCTGCACTTTCACGCTCTTTTTGGTTGAGGCTCCCCACCCAACATGGAGGACGGCGCCATTTTGCACCATTTTGCGCTCTTTGAATGGCTTCTGAGTCTCGCACTGCATTGCAAGAGCGATTTCCAATACCATTGGAAAATCTAGATTTGTTTCAGCCAACAATCTCCTCTGGATCACAATTTTGTTTATACTGCACGCCAACCAATCTCTAAGCATATCATTGATTGAAGTACCAAACTCACAGTATTCAGTTAATTGCTTCAGACTCGCTACATAAGAGGCCCCATAGCTCTGATGCTTGAGTTGAATTTAAACCTTTGTGTGGTCACCGATGGCTTGGGCTGGTAGTGATGTCTTACCAGGTTCACTAAATCATCAACACTTTTGGAGTCTGGGGCACTGGGTGCCAACAGATTTTGAATTAATCTGTATGTCTTACTCCCAAACGTGGACAGAAGGAACGCGTGCCTCTTCTCCTCCCCCTCAATGTCATTCGCCTGGAAGAAGAATGTGAGGTGTTCAATATAGTGAGACCAGTTGTCCGAGGTTGGATCGAATGGCTCCGCCCTTCCAAACTGCGGCATCTCTTAAGGAATTAATTCAACGCTCAGAAGGAAATTTGCTTTAACTTACAACAACCGTGCGAGGTACAGCCCGATTTCGGTTCTTCTGATTTCCTTTGTTTTTCCTCGCTTTTTACGTCTTTTTTTTTGTGATTTTTCATGGTTTTACTCTCATTGTAAGTTTGTTGGATCCACTGTCCTTGGTTTGTTGGGGCTAAAGAATCCAGGCTGCACGCTTTGTTCAGGGTGACTGAGTCGATACAGAGACAGAGGACATCAGGAGGTCGTTGTTAAAATAAACACATGCTGTTTATTTACAAACTAACTCTACAACTATACTTGTGCGCTCACAACATAAAACTCTGTCTTCACTCATCAGTAACTAACTCAAGACTCTCCCACAGAGAGGTAGCCCGCGCTACTCTGCTATTGGACAATAAGATCATGTGACCTTACATTACAATACTTGTCTGAAAGGAATATTACATCTCAGGTTACCACACTAGCCCAGGAGGGATCAAGCTACAGGCCAAAGGTACGTTGCAGGCAACGCTCCAATACAAGAACAAACACACACGGGAAACATTATATGTCCTTCCCAATCAGGAATTCTCTCTTCTATGTTGAAAAGCCTATGTTGACCTCAATCTCATCATAAAGGTTGAGGAAATCAATCAGAAGGAGGCTCAAGTGTGGTTTTGGGATGCACACCAAGGGCAGGCATTCCGCCAGATCAGAGACATGTTGCTGTCACCAGATATCCTGGCTCACTACGACCCATCCCTAAAGGCCACAATCGTAGCTGATACCTCATCTACAGGAGTAGGGGCCTGTACTGTTTCAAGAGCAACTGAATGGGTGCTGTCGACCAGTCTATTTTGCATCTCAGGTGCTATCTGACACAGAAATGAGGTATGTGGTTGTAAAGAGAGAGGCTGTCACAGTCACACGGGATAGTCTTGAACTTCAAAAAAACATAGGTATGTTAGTGGATTGAGCAGACAAGTGGCAGATGAAGTTCAATGCAGAGAAGTGTGAGGTGATTTGTTCTGGCAGGAAAGATATGGTGAGACCATATATAATAAAGGGAGAGCCTCTAAAGGAGGTGCAGGAACAGAGGGACATTGTTGTATATGTACATAGGTCATTGAAGATGGCAGGGCATGATGAGTTAATAAAGCATATAGTATCTTAGGCTTTATTAATAGGGGAATTGAGTACAAGACTAAGGAAGTCATGTTGAACTTGTATAAGACACTAGTTAGGCCTCATCTGGAATATTGCGTCCTGTTCTGGGTGCCATAGGCAGGATGTGAAGGCATTGGAGAGAGTACAGAGGAGATTCACAAGAATAGTTCCTGGGATGAAGAACTGTAGCTATGAGGATAGATTGGAGAGGTTGGGGCTGTTTTCCTTGGAGAAAAGAAGGCTGAGAGGAGACTTGATAGAGGTATTCAAGCTCCTGAGGGGTATGGACAGTGTAAATAGTGAGAAACTGTTCCCACTCAAGAGAACATCAAGAACTAGAGGGCACAGATTCAAAATAATTGGCAAAAGGAGTAAATGTGATGTAAATAATTTTTTTTTCACCCAGAGGGTGGTTGGATCTGCAACAAACTTCCTGAAAGGGTGGTGAAGGCAGGTTCAATCGAGGTATTCAAAGGAAAATTGGATTTCTACCTGAAAAGAGAGAATGTGCAAGGTTACGGGGCTAAGGCAGGGGAGTGAGACTATGTAGAATGCTCCTTCAGAGAGCCAGCACAGAATTAACAGGTTGAATGACTTCCTTCTGCCCTGTACAGATACTGTGATACCATGATAGGTTGAGAAATGAATATCCAAAGGTACTCGATATTTAGGAAGGACAGGCAAAAAGGAAAAGGAGGTGGTGTGGTGTTGTTAGTTAAGGATGAAATCAGTGCAATAGTGAGAGAGGATATTGGCTCAGAAAATCTAGATGTAGAACCAGTCTGGGTGGAGCTAAGAAGCAACAAGTGGTGGAAAACATTGGTGGGAGTTGTCTATAAGCCTCCAAACAGTAGTGATAAGGTAGGGGGGGCAGCATTAAACAGGAAACTAGAGATGCATGTAACAAGGGTGCTACGGTAATCATGGGTGACTTTAATCTACATATAGACTGGGCAAACCAAATTAGCAATAATTCTGTGGCAGATGAATTCCTGGAATGTGTATGTGATGGTTTTTTAGGCCAGTACATCGAGGAACCGACTAGGGAACAGGCTATCCTAGATTTGGTATTGTGCAATGAGAAGGGGTTAATTAATAATCTTGTTGTGCAGGGTCCTTTTGGGAACAGTGACCGTAACATGATAGAATTCCTCATGAGGATGGAAAGTGAAATAGTCCGATCTGAAACTAGGGTCCTAAATCTAAATAAAGGAAACTACGAAGGTACGAGGCCTGAGTTGGCTAAGATAGACTGGGGAACTTCATTAAAAGGCATGACGATGGATAGACAATGGCTAATATTTAAGGAATGAATGTATGGATTGCAACAGTTATACATTCCTTTCTGGCTCAAAAACACAACAGGAAAAGCAGCCCAACCACGGCTAACAAACGAAATTAAGGATAGTATTAGATCCAAAGAGGAGTTATATAAAGTTACTGGAAAAAGTAGCAAGCCTGAGGATTGGGAGCAGTTTAGGATTCAGCAAAGGAGGACCAAGAGATTGATTAAGAGGGGAAAATAGAATATGAAAGTAAACTTGCAAGGAACATAACAGCAGACTGTAAAAATTGTTATAAGTATGTAAAAAGAAAAAGATTAGGGAAGACAAATGTAGGTCCCTTACAGTCTGAAACAGGAGAATTTATAATAGAAAACAAGGAAATGGCAGAGCAATTAAACAATTACTTTAGTTCTGTCTTCACAGAGGAAGACACAAATAACTTCCCAGAAATGCTAGGGAACCAAGGATCTAGTGAGAAGGAGGAATTGAAGGAAATTAGTATTACTGAAACAATAGTACTGGAGAAATTAATGGGACTGAAATCTGATAAATCCCCAGGGCCTGATAATCTACATCCCAGGGCACTAAAGGGGGTGACCATGGAAATAGTGGATGCGTTGGATTTCATCTTCCAAAATTCTGTAGATTCTGGAGCAGTCCTGGCAGATTGGAGGGTGGCAAATGTAACCCCACTATTTAAAAAAAGGAGGGAGGGAGAAAACAGCGAATTACAGACCAGTTAGCCTAACATCAGTGGTAGGGAAAATGCTAGAGTTTATTATTAAAGATGTGATAACAGGGCACTTAGAAAATATCAATGGGATTAGACAAAGTCAACATGGATTTTATGAAAGGGAAATCATGTTTGACAAAGTTTTTTGAGGATGTAACTAGCAGAATAGATAAAGGAGAACCGGTGGATGTAGTGAATTTTGGTTTTTATAAAGCTTTTGATAAGGTCGTGTGTAAGAGATTAGTGTGTAAAATTAAAGCACATGGGATTGGGGGTAATATATTGGCATGGATTGAGAATTGGTTAGCAGACAGGAAACAGAGAGTAGGAATAAGTGGGTCTTTTTCAGAGTGGCAGGTGGTGACTAGTGGGGTACCACAGGGATCAGTGCTTGGGCCCCAGCTACTCACAATATATATCAATGATTTGGATGAGGGAGCCAAATGTAATATTTCCAAGTTTGCTGATGACACAAAGCTTGGTAGGAATGTGAGTGTTGAGGAGGGTGACAAGAGGCTTCAAGGTGATTTAGACAGTTTGAGTGAGTGGGCAAATATATGGCAGATGCAGTATAATGTGGATAAGTGTGGAGTTATCCACTTTGGTAGGAAAAACAGAATGGCAGAGTACTATTTAAATGGTGATAAATTGGGAAATGTTGATGTGCAAAGGGACCTGGATGTCCTTGTACACCAATCACTGAAAGCAAGCATGCAGGGGCAGCAAGCAGTTAAGAAGGCAAAAGGTACGTTGGCCTTTATTGTGAGAGGACTTGAGTACAGGAGCAAGGATGTCTTACTGCATCTGTACAGGGCCTTGGTGAGACCACACCTGGAGTATTGTGTGCAGTTTTAGTCTCCTTACTTAAGAAAGGATATACTTGCCATACAGGGAGTGCAGCGAAGGTTCACCAGACTGATTCCTGGGATGGCAGGATTGTCGTATGAGGAGAGATTGGGCCGACTAGGCCGGTATTCACTGGAGTTTAGAAGAATGAGAAGGGATCTCATTGAAACATATAAAATTCTGACAGGGCTGGACAGACTGGATGCAGGGCTGATGTTTCCTCTGGCTGGGGGGGTCTAGAATAAGGTCTAGATCCGTCTGAGGATACTGGGCAGACCATTTAGGACTGAGATGAGGAGAAATGTCTTCACTCAGAGGGTGGTGAACCTATGGAATTCTCTACCACAGAGGCTGTGGAGACTAAGTCACTGAATGTATTAAGAAGGAAATAGATTTCTAGACTCTAAAGGGGTCAAGGGATCTGGGGAGAGAGCGGGACTATGGCATTGAGATAGAGAATCTGCCATGATCATATTGAATGGTGGAGCAGGCTCGAAGAGCCAAATGACCTACTCCTGCTCCTATTTTCTATGTTTCTATGGCTTAGACCGAGTAACACCTAGTCTTGCACATCTGTATATAGTTATGTTCATCCACTAAACCAGATATAGTTCAGACTATCTCAGCAGTCATTCCTTAACCAGTCACAAGCAACATACAACACCAACAATCTTTCAACTTTCATGTAGGAATGCTACCCACGGAGCCATGCTCCATATACCACAGAGTTAACTGATAGGGTCAGAACTCACATCAAGGAAAATTCCCAGAAGCCGATTCTTTACCTCTTAGCCACCCATTCCTGTGGGGATTCAATGTCAGGTTGCTTTGAATAGTTTGATATTTAATGATGCAGAACTGCCTCACCTTCTGTTGGTTCCAATCCCTTGCTGGGTGGCTAGTGCCAGATCACCAGGCGCTTTATGTCCCCATGTAAGTTAAGTGGAACAGGCTGGAATTTGGGTGACACACTCGAGGAGAGCAGATTCAGTTACTTGTGTAGCAAACAAAACGATTTAAAAGGTTGTTTCAGTTCCTGGAATCAACATTATTCACTCCAGTGAGCAGATGGCCCATTACCTGCTGACAGGTGATTTTCTCCCCCCCTTTCAATTTAGTAAATTTAATTTCAGAAACAATGCAGATAGGTAAAATGGTGTCACCACACTCTCATCGTCCCATTCAAGGGTGGTTTCTCCGCTTTGTTTTGTGGGAGGAGAGAATTGCGCGGGGAGCCTGGTAGAAGATTCTCGGCCCAAAGCTCAAAGTTTTCCATGTCCTTTTTAAAATAATATTCATTCATGGGATGTGAGCGTCGCTGGCAAAGCTAGTGTTTATTTTCCATCCCCTAATTACCCTAGAGAAGGTAGTAGTGAGCCATTGAGAGGTTTGATACAGTCAAGGGTGTTGCTAGGTCACCTTGGAAAATAACCAAGAATCAACCAAGCTGGTGTGGAACTGGAATCACATACTTTACCAGACTGGGTAAGGACAGCACATAGGTAAACCAGTTGAGATTTTACGACAATCCGACAGCTTCATCTGCACTTTTAGCGAACCCAGTTTTTTTAATTTCCTGATTTAAAAAAAAACTGGATTCAAATTCCCAAATCGTAGGATTTAAACTTTTGTCCTCTGTGATTATTACCCCTGTAATACCCTGGGCTCAGCATGTGCATTTCTGTCTATCATTAATGTAATCAGATAGTATTTCAAGTGCTGTACACCCTCCTCTACCCCCGCAATGACTCCCACCATGGTCTCCCAGTGAGCTCGGAATACCAGACTGGCCCTACATTGTGCTTACAAATCGAGCAATTGGACACACAAGACGGCAAGGGGTTGGAATATGTCCTCATTGCATCTATCTCACTGATAGAAAATAGGATGAGGGGGAAATGATCAACTATCTAAGGCCATGGTAAGCTTGAAATTATCCCAATCCATATTGGACCTCAGACCATGTTACAATCTCTTACAGACAGATAACTTTTAAAAATTATATGAACTCTGTGATACTGTTAATTCCCTAGTGACAAAATTTCACGTTTTAATACTTTTACTACAACTAAGATATTTCTTACAACCGTTTTTGCTGGTCACCACACTTCTGGCAGGTGTGTCGGATTACAAGAAGAAGTGCTAAATTACTCCCAGCTCACCAGTAAGCTTATTTCTCCCTACCACATTAGGTTGAAACTTCTAGTGTCCCTCAAAAATCATTCCGCTCAGCCTAGGTCTTCAAGACCTGACTTTACAAAGCAATGCCCACATCGCCAAATCCTTGTTCTCTAAATCTCCAAAAGTCCCATCAGTTCTGTCCTTCCCTTTCCAACAGAGAACCCACTCACTAGGAAGTTCTGAGGAACAAAGGGACCTTGGCGTGTGTGTCCATCGATCTCTGAAGGCAGAGGGGCATGTTAGTGGGGTGGTGAAAAAGGCATATGGGACACTTGCCTTTATCAATCGAGGCATAGATTACAAAAGTAGGGAGGTGATGTTGGAGTTGAATAGAACCTTGGTGAGGCCACAGCTGGAGTACTGTGTGCAGTTCTGGTCACCACATTATAGGAAGGATATGATTGCACTGGAGGAGGTGCAGAGGAGATTCACCAGGATGTTGCCTGGGATGAAACATTTAAGTTATGAAGACAGGTTGGATAGACTTGGGTTGTTTTCGTTGGAGCAGAGAAGACTGAGAGGCGACCTGATCGAGGTGTACAAGATTATGAGGGGCATGGACAGGGTGGATAGGGAGCAGCTGTTCCCCTTAGTTGAAGGGTCAGTCACAAGGGGGCATAAGTTCAAGGTGAGGGGCAGGAGGTTTAGGGGGGATGTGAGGAAAAACTTCTTTACCCAGAGGGTGGTGATGGTCTGGAATGCACTGCCTGGGAGGGTGGTGGAGGCGGGTTGCCTCACATCCTTTAAAAAGTACCTGGATGAGCACTTGGTACATCATAACATTAAAGGCTATGGGCCAAGTGCTGGTCAATGGGATTAGGTAGGTAGGTCAGGTGTTTCTCACGTGTCGGTGCAGACTCAATGGGCCGAAGGGCCTCTTCTGCACTGTGTGATTCTGTGATTCACACAAGCATCCTGTTTGGTTGTTAACACAAAACATTCTGCTTCCCTATAGCAATAGCTGCTTTTATCTCTCTCTCTCTCACTGTCTCTCTTTCTCTTTGTGTCTCACAAAGCATCTGTCCCTTTACTGTGAATCACTGTACAAGGGTGTAAAAACTGTCACTTGATATTCCAGTCAGTTTCTGTTTGAGTTTTTCCCCCATGGTGAACGGATTACAAGGGCCTGTTTCCAAGGAGAAGTGTTTAGTATCACCTCCACATACCCCTTTCCAGAACGCTTTGATTCACAGGTTAAAGGAGACATTTTAAAACATAACCATCTTGTAAACTCCAGCATTTGTAACACCAGTTTCAGACATCCTTGCTCAGGTGTCTTAATCAAGCATTGGGTGACTTAAATATCCTAACGCAGAGCCCAAGCCTGTCTTAAGGACCCCTTGGCAACATTTGTCAGCATTGAGTAAAGCATGTGGGGAGTGATCCTCCTCACAGCCCTTGTGAGTGTTTCGATCACCCCCACCACTTCCAGGTTGTTCTCCCACTCTCCCTCTACACCCTGACAGGGCTTCCCTGGAGAAATTTGCTGGCAAAGTACTCAACCCAAATTGGAAACATGACGAATGGGAGAGATGCCTCAGGGAGAGCAGAGACCCAGCTGCTTGATCTGAAGCAAAGTGAATAATACTTATTTTTCTTAGTGTTCAGGCCAGGGCTCCATTAACTATAGTGTGGCTTCTGTTTTCTGATCTTTATAGCTCTCATCAGTTACTCTAATCACAATCTCAATGAATTTATGGCTGCCAACCGACTCAAGTCAAAATGATGAATTGACTTAGTACTGGTCATGAGATGAAGCTATTCTTACAATGAGACTTTGGCATGTGGCAGGAAGGCAATAATTTATTTCAGACATGGTAATAGATTAGAATCAATGATCAATGTCTGTAGCTCCAACTGTATACCTAATAAATCTTTGATTGCACCCAACTGAGCTGCAAAGGAGAATTGTTGACTGGACAAGATGTTTTTGAGATGCACTGTTTAACGTAGTCCCACCTTCAATTTATTGGAAATACAGTAAAAAATCTAGGTTGAACTGAGATTGGGGAGGTTTAAACAAAAAAACTTATGTTACTTACCAAAAGTGGCACGTGATACTGCAAAGGCTATGGGCCCTGACACTATTCCAGCAATAGTACTGAAGACTTGTGCTCCAGAATTTGCTGCACCCCTAGTCAAGCTGTTCCAGTACAGCTACAACACTGGCATCTACCCAGCTATGTGGAAAACTGCCCAGGTATGTCCTGTACACAAAAAGCAGGACAATTCCAACCCGGGCCAATTACCGTCCCATCAGTCTACTCTTGATCATCAGTAAAGTGATGGAAGGGGTCATCAACAGTGCTATCAAGCGGCACTTGCTTAGCAATAACCTGCTCACTGACACCCAGTTTGGGTTCCGCCAGGACCACTCAGCTCCTGACCTCATTACAGCCTTGGTTCAAACATGGATAAAAGAGCTGAACTCCCGAGGTAAGGTGAGAGTCACTGCCCTTGACATCAAGGCAGCATTTGACTGAGTGTGGCATCAAGAAGCCCTAGCAAAACTGGAGTCAATGGGAATCAAGGGGAAAACTCTGCACTGGTTGGAGTCATACCCGGCACAAAGGAAGATGGTTGTGGTTGTTGGGGGTCAGTCAGCTCAGCTCCAGGACATCACTACAGGAGTTCCTCAGGGTAGTGTCCTCGGCCCAACCATCTTCAGCTGCTTCATCAATAATCTTCCTTCCATCATAAGGTCAGAAGTGGGGATGTTCGCTGATGATTGCACAATGTTCAGCACCATTCGCAACTCCTCAGATACTGAAGCAGTCCATGTCCAAATGCAGCAAGACCTGGACAATATCCAGACTTGGGCTGACAAGTGGGAAATAACATTCGCGCCACACAAGTTTCAGGCAATGACCATCTCCCACAAGAGAAATCCAACCATCGGCCCTTGATGTTCAATGGCATTAACCATTGCTGAATCCTCCACTATCAACATCCTGAGGGTTACCATTGACCAGAAACTGAACTGGACTAGCCATATAAATACTGTGGCTACAAGAGCAGGTCAGAGGCTAGGAATCCTGTGACGAGTAACTCACCTCCTGACTCCCCAAAGCCTGTCTACCATCTACACAGCACAAGTCAGGAGTGTGATGGAATACTCCCCACTTGCCTGGATGAGTGCAGCTCCCACAACACTCAAGAAGCTTGACACCATCCAGGACAAAGCAGCCCACTTGATTGGCACCACATCCACAAACGTTTGCTCCCTCCACCATCGACTCACAATGGCAGCAGTGCGTACCATGTACAAGATGCGCAGCAGGAATTCAGCAAGGCTCCTTAGGCAGCACCTTCCAAACCCACGACCACTACCATCTAGAAAGACAAGGGCAGCAGATAGATGGGAACACCACTGCCTGGAAGTTCCCCTCCAGTCACTCACCATCCTGGCTTGGAAATATATCGTCGTTCCTTCAATGTTGCTGGATCAAAATCCTGAAACTCCCCTCCTAACAGCACTGTGGGTGTACCTACACCACATGGACTGCAGCGGTTCAAGAAGGCAGCTTACTATTGCCTTCTTAAGGGCAATTAGGGATGGGCAATAAATGCTGGCCCAGCCAGCGAAGCCCACATCGCATGAATGAATAAAAAAATCAAGAGCAGCAGCATAAGGAATACAGGGCAGAGAAAGATCTCATAAAAAGTAGTGGACAAAAAATAGGGAAAGATCAGTCTGTGCAGCATTCTGGTTGGAACTTGAGCTCTGTGTCCACTTCTGGTCACTATGGCATAAGCAAGACTTTCAAGGTAATGCAGTGTTGAGCTGTCAGTGGCAAAGGACTGAATTGTGAAGCATACAGTGCAAGCAAGGAGGTTAGGATAAGTCTTTATAAGCCACTGGTTCAGCCTCAGCCTGGAATATTGTGTCTAATTCTGAGCACCACACACAATAGGAAGGATGTGAAGGCTTTGAGACAGTGTGCAGAGAGGGTTTATTGGAATAATATCAAAATGAGAGACTTCAGTTAAGTGCCAATGCTAGAGAAACTCAGGTTATTCTCCTTAGAACATTGAAGGAAGATATAAACAAGATGTTTAACATTATGAAGTGTTTCAATGGAGAAGATCGGGAGAAATTGTTTCCACTAGCAAGAGGGCTGAAACCAGAGGGAGATGATGTTTTTACACAGCGAGTTGTTGTGATCTGGAAGGCGCTGCCTGAAAGGGAAGCAGAAGCAGATTCAATAATAACTTTCAAAAGGGGATTGGATAAATAGTTGAAAAGGAACATTTTGTAGAGCAGGGGGTATTGGGTGAATTGAAAAGCTCTGACAAAGAATTAGCGCATTCACGGTGGGCTGAATGGCTTCCTTCTGTGTGTATCAGCCTATGATCTATGTGAGAATGTTTGGAGATGCAGTTAGTTCATCTGAAATTATTTCAACAATTAATATCTATTTGCATATTTATCCATCCTATGGGCAGAATGGACTCCTCCTGTGCTGTAATGACTCTATAGATGTATTAAATGGAGGTGTCGGGGGTCTCGCCTGCCAGTTGGAGAGCTGGTGAGTGCTCCACATTGCCTCTTTATGGGAAGGCCTGACATATATGAACTGCCACTCAGGCATTTAACTGGCCAGCGGTGGGCCTTCCCATGGACCAAGGACCCTGGGGGTGGAAGTCCTGCCTGGCAAGAGCTGCCAGCCAGTCAGGGACCAGCAGCTCTATTGAATGGCAGTGCCGCTTGAGAGGCGTGGCTGCTGCTGGTACAATACCCAGCCAAAGCCCAGGATTGTCGGTGGAATTCAAGCCCCAGATGAGTGATGGTGAGTGCGGGGAAGGGTGGTGGTCACTGGGTTGGAGTGATGGGGGTGTTGGTGGCAAGGGCAGAGGATGACTCTTAGCGGACACTGCCCTTGAGAAGGTGGTGCTGAGCTGCCTTCTTGAGCCGCTGCAGTCCATGTGGTATAGGTACACCCACAGTGCTGTTAGGGAGGGAGTTCCAGGATTTTGTGACTCTCCTAATATCTCATTCTCTGAATTGAAGTCCATTATTTTCCTTCCAGCTCCACAACACCCCGCGATATAGGTGCTCCTCTAATTCTGGCCTCTTGAGCTAATTGTTAAAGATTTAATTCCAGTTTAGACATTAAACAAATGCAAAGCCAAAGACATTGAGCTGCCTATTTCACACTAACTTTCCTCATCCTCAATGTCATTGAAATCTTTCAGCCTCTAAAAATCAGGCTCAGACATATTTTGTAAGGACCAAAATAAGATCATAAGAATTAGGAGCAGGAGTTGGCTATTCGACCCCTCGAGCCTGCTCTGCCATTCAGTAAGATCATGGCTGACCTGATTGTGGCCTTAACTCCACTTTCCTGCCTGTCCCCCTTAAACCTATGTTCCTCTCAGTTCTGGTCATGTGAACAATTGTTTTGCAAAATCTCATACATGTTGTTTAATGCGAAATTAGGTGCAAAGGAGAAAGAAATGTTATTCAATGTTTTACAAGTGTTTGTGTCTCTTTAAACATGCTCACACGAGACAGCGAGATAGATCTTGCTGGAGCAAGGGCATCTCATAACCCGTTCTGTCGGTTAAAACCACATTCAGGTGTTACATGTTTCTCCCCCTGTACTTTGCTGGGAGTGTGAACTGATAACAATACGGTGAGGTCAATTTGTGCATTAGTGATGGCATGGGTCACCCAAAGTCTGGGCCAAAAAGAAGCTGTTAAATTGGCTTGAGTGTGTGGTGAATGGAGTGCAGTAGAAAAGGTGAGAGCTGTCCATTGCACACAGCCTACTGCGAGGGGTGAATGACACCAGTGCAGCACCTCTCTGAGATCCTTCTTTACCTATTGATTGTGTCAAACATTGTTCACAAATTGTAAAGACAAATCTGTGAACAGGTGCACTGATGCAAACATAGAAATTAATGGGTGCCTCAAAGACCTTCTCACATTTCAATGCTTTATTTGTCTTTATATATATTTGACATTGGGGAGGGGTGGGGGTGGTGCTGGTTAGCTCAATTGACTAGACAGATTGTGTATGAATCAGATTAACACCAACAGCACACGTTCAATTCCTGTCCTGCCTAAGGTAGGCTCCCGCTCTGTCTCCCAGAGTGGAAGGCAATGGTAAATCACCACCGATTTAAAAAACAGTTTAGGGTGAAGCATCAGTCTTTGGGCAGAGCACACACAAGTGAATAAGTAAATGAATATTTGATATAGCTAAGCTACGCAGCAGAATAAAAACAAAGAGCTTGTGTTTACATTATGTCCCACAGGTCTAAAATCCTTTCCTCGTAAAGAGCAAACATCATTGTTAGGATCAAGCCTGGCCCTACACTCAGCTTTACCTCAGTGGGTAGCACTCTCATCACTCAGTCAGAAGGTTACAAGTTCAAATCCTAAAACAGAAACTTCACCTCAAAATGTGGCTACTCTCAATTCATATTAAGGGAGTGCTGCGCTGTTGGAAGTTCTGTTCTTTGACTGTGTTGTAGGCCTAATCTGCCCTCTTGAGTGGTCGTAAAAGATCCTGTGACATTGTTGAAAGGAGAATTCTGACCAATCTTTATCCTTTAACTACCATTGTTAAAAAAAGCCAGATGATCTGTGTTCTGAGATGGGTCCTTCTACCTTGGACTCTAGGCATGGGACTTGGTTCTTAGACTGTAGACATACTCTGGTACCCGTATAACACTTCTCTATTAGTATTACATCTAAGCAGGTTCTTAGACATGATTCCAACCTCTCTCAAATGACTGATTGATGTCAGTGGTACATCATCATCTACATCATACATTAGCATATCCCATCTGTTAACCCTTTATACTACAATCTGGTCATTTCCTTATTGCTGTTGGTGGAATCTTGCTGTATGCAAATTGGCTACCATGTTTCCCTGAAACAGTTATTACACTTCAAACCTACTTCATTCGTGCAAAGAGCTTTAGGACATCCTGAGGCCATGAAAGGTGCTATAGAAATGAAATGAATAGAATAAGCAGTTAATGCATTGATGATTGCAGTGTTCAATTGGTCTGTGTTCGATTATGTGAGTCTGCTAACTGATCTAAGCTCACTGTGCTTGATTGGTTAAATCTGGGTATGAGCTCAGAGAAAAGTAAACAGACTGTCTAAAGAGCTGGAAGCCTTAGCTGAAGCATGGAACAGACATTCCAAAGCACTGCGAATAAAACCTATGACACACATAGAAACTTGTGTTATCTCTGCATGGGTCTGAGATATGAAATATACAACAGTGATGGAGTTGGTAAAGCTGGGCCTTGATTTTTATTCATTCATGGAATGTGGGCTTCACTGGCTGGGCCAGCATTTATTGCCCATCCCTAGTTGCCCTTGAGGAGGTGGTGGTGAGCTGCCTTCTTGAATCAATGCAGTCCCTCTTGAACCCTCAAGAAAGCTTCAGTTACCCTTAAGAGACATCGTGGGATCTTGTACCACTTGATGAGGCCTCGGTTTAATGTCACATCTGAGAGACGGCACCTCTGACATCATAGCACTCGCTCACTGGGAGTGTCAGCCTAGATCACATTCCCCAGTCATATTTGTAGACCTTGAACCCAGGACCTTCCAGAGGTCAGATGTGAGAATGATGTCTTGTGGCAAACAATCATTGGATAATGACATGCTCCACGAAGTGTTTCACCCTGATGAAACAGTTCTGGCTTTTTTTTGTTTGATACAACCTTACATATGCAATTTTAACATAGTGTTTTACATCAAGGAGATCTTATTAATTGTACAATATCCTGAATGATTTGACACTTGCTGATTTAACCAGTCTGTAAGCATGTTGACGAGAGATATTCTTCACCAAATTACACCAAACTAATCTGAACTTTGTAATAGGGCAAAACAAACTTATTTAATCGAGGTTCGGGTAGAAATTTAAATCTGTCACTTACTGTAATGATACAACTGCCAAAACAGGTTTGCCAAACAAACCTCTTGTAGCAGATAGCTCTGTTTGGAGTGAAGTAATCATCCGACAGGTGATCTCATTATAAAGAGGTCGCATTGTGTTATTTCAGTTTAATATTCCTTTTGCTTTCTATCATGAATATATTGTTTGAGAAGGAGGTCAAATTCCCCTCCCCCTCCCCCAACCCCAAACTCATTGGATGGATTTTGCTGTGTACTGACAATGGTGAGGTTCTCAGTGTTCACCCTTAGTGAGCTGGCAATCGGACAGCAAGTGCACGTTTGCAGTTAAACATAGAAATCAGGAAGCTGTTGACCAAGTTGCTCTGCTCCATCAGGAGATATATTTAACAGTGTCTTGCTCAGATACCCACCATTGAAAGATGCCTAACAGTCCCAAAGTTGCCATACATATGTGATATAAACCCATTAAGCTCACCAGTAAAAGTTAGGGTTTGTTTATTCCAGTGTAAATATTTTTGACAGCTTAACTATTGCCAAAAAAATTTCTGGCACTGAAAATTAACTTTTACAGTCATGAGTCTTACTGCTTCAGATTTTAATTATTGTTGGAGATCTAAATTTTTTAAAAAGCTTTTTCTTTCCTTCTCTATCTCTCTCCCTTAATCTGATCTTTACTTCCCTTTTTATTTCACTGGTTTGACATTGAATTCGCTAATCTAACTCAATACCTGGTTCAGGCTATGTACATTACAGTAACGATTCTTCAGTTTGATTGGGTAAGGAGATGTTACTTTGCCCTGTTCACGGTCCCAGGTATCATGTAGAGGCTGCTGTGCCAAAACAGCTCTCAAATCACTGGTAGTGCAATCACCAGTGCAAAGTGCTATAGAAAGTCTGTGGGCAAGTGTAAGTGGGATGAATGGCTGGCATTGTTCACTCTCTGCTGACCACCAAATCCAGATGAATTGAGATGATGAAACATGCACCTATCGGGAAAGGCCAAACTGGGGGGATCTCTTTTCTTTGGAAAAAGTGTCGACTGAGAGGTCTTGATAATCATGAAGGGTGGATTTTGTGGATTTGACCCCAGGACAAAGGGCCATAAGTACAGGTTAGCCATTAATAGATTTATTTTATTCACTCACAGGATGTGAGCATTCCCAGCAATGCCAGTATTTCTTACTCAGACCTGTACAACTGAGTGGCTTGCTAAACCATTGCAGAGGGCAGTTAAGAGTCAACCCCATTGCTGGGGGTTTGGAATCACATGTAGGACAGATCAGGTAAGGATGGAAGATTTCCTTCCTCATGGTCACCATTACTGAGGCTAGCTTTTCATTCCAGATTTATTTAATTAACTGAATTTAAATTCCCCAGCTGTTGTGGTGGGATTTGAACTCATATCATTTCAAAACCCATTCACTTACACAGTGTCGAAATCAGGCCCCATTAGTCCAAGCCTCTGGGTCTGCCATTAGCTTGTTTCCCTTAATGTCCCCATTAGCACATCCTTTAGTGAATATCACCACCGTCACACCCCTTTGTCCTTTTGTCTATGACATCTTTGGCATTCTCTTCTTGGCCTCCACCTATCACTGGCCCCCTATCGAGCTCTCCTGTCACACCCCCTTCTACCAGTTTATATTTCATCTCATTTCTATATGTCCTTAGTTCTGAAGAAGAGTCATACAGACTCGAAACGTCAACTGTATTCTTCTCCGCAGATGCTGTCAGACCTGCTGAGTTTTTCCAGGTATTTTTGTTTTTGTTCTAGATTTCCTGCATCCGCAGTTTTTTGCTTTTACCTCTGGATTACTAGTTCAGTAATTTCATCACAATACTACCATAGGCCTAATTTTTAAAAAATTCTTTCACAGGATGTGAGCATTGATCTCTAGTTGCCCCTTGAGAAGGTGGTGGTGAGCTGCCTTCTTGAACCGCTGCAGTCCATGTGATGTAAGTACACCCACAGTGTTGTTAGAGAGGGAGTTCCAGGATTTTGACCCAGTGACAGTGAAGGAACAGTGATATATTTCCAAGCCAGGATGGTGTGTGGCTTGGAGGGGAACTTCCAGGTGGTGGTGTTCCCATCTTGCTGCATTTGGACATGGACTGCTTTAGTATCTGAGGAGTCGCGAATGGTGCTGAACATTGTGCAATCATCAGCGAACATCCCCACTTCTGACCTAATGATGGAAGGTCATTGATGAAGCAGCTGAAGATAGTTGGACCTAGAACATTATCCTGAGTAACCATGTGTGCTAGGTATGACTCCAATTAACAGAGAATTTCCTCCCTGATTCCCATTGACTTCATTTTTGCCAGGGCAAAATAGGACATATGTGGCCTTGATGTCAAGGGCAGTCACTCTCACCTCACCTCTTGAGTTCAGCTCTTTTGTCCCATGTTTAGACCAAGGCTTTAATGAGGTTAGGAGCTGAGTGGCCCTGGCGGAAACCAAACTGGGCATCAGTGAGCAGGTAAATGCCGCTTGATAGCACTGTTGATGACCCCTTCCATTACTTTGCTGATGATCGGGAGTAGACTGACGAAGTGGTAATTGGCTGGATTTGATTTGTCCTGTTTTTTGTGCACAGGGCATACCTGGGCAATCTTCCATATTGCCGGGTAGATGCCAGTGTTGTAGTTGTTCTGGAACAGCTTGGCTAGGGGCACGGCAAGTTCTGTCATGCAAGTCTTCAGTACAATTGCTGGAATATTGTCAGGGTCCATAGCCTTTTCTGTATCCAGTTCAAAATAAAGAATTTCTTTTCACAGGAATTTTTGAGATGATTGAACTCATGGCTAATTGAAACAGATAGCATTGATATTTAAAGGGAGGAAAGGGGGACACTTAATACACACATGAGAGAGAGAGGGATAGAGTGGCAATCAGATCAGAAGGGATAACTCGAGTGGGAAGAGGCCCATGTGAAGCATAAACTCTGGCACAGCCCAGTAGAGCAGATTGGCCGGTTTCTATGCTGTTGTTTCTGTGTAATTCGATATCAGTCATTGGAGGGTTTCGTGTTCCAGCACCTTGGACCCATTGGACTCAGTGAAGAGGAAAATCAGTCAGAGATGTGAAAATTGGAGAGCATGTCCCATCTTCCATCTAAAACCATCAGGCAGGTGATGAGAGGAGCTTAGGATTCTCCCCTTGGGGCCTGTTTGTGTTTGTGAAATTGGCTGCTATTGACATTTTACTTCATATTTCTTTGACCTTTCTGAGATCTCTGTGCTCCTCCAACCCCATCCTTTTGGGCATTCCTGGTTTTTATCACTCCAAGTTGGCAGCTGTGTCTCCAGCTGCCTAGGATCTGAACTCTAGAATCCTCCCTAAATGTCTCCGCCTCTCTACCTCCCTCTCCTCCTTTAAGACACTCCCTAAAACCTATCTCTTTGACCAGGCTTTAGACCACTTGTCCTAGTATCTCCTTACGTGGCTCAATGTATCAAATTTTGTTTAATTACTGCTCCTGCAAAGCACCTTGGGACACTACTATGTTAAAGGTGCTATATAAATGTAAGCTGTTGAATGATGGGGAGGTTGAAGAAGAGATTGGGGTGCTGGGGCAGAAAGAAAGATAAAAGAGAAGCAGCTGGAAACGGCGGAAAGGGCTCGGAGCTGTTTATGCTTCATCAGTTCTCTCAACACTTGAACAGTGCAGGAACAGGACAATCACTGGTACTTTTCAAAATAATTAATTATATTTATAGCTGTTCCATTATGAGGTGATGTTGCCACAATCTGATTCACAATATTTTGAGTACACAGAGTTGTAGGGAAGGACTTTGCATGTAACAAAATTCTTCTGTGTGTTTTCTAGGATGACAATTTTCCAGGTCAGATTCCATTATTTCTGCTCAGAGCTAATATTCTCCACTTAGTTTACACTGTAAATCTGCCCACACCCAACCAGCTAATTTTTAAAAATTGATTTTATGGGATGTGGGCTTCACTGGCTGGGCCAGCATTTATTGCCCATCCCTAATTGCCCTAGAGAAGGTGGTGGTGAGCTGCCTTCTTGAACCACAGTCCCTGTGGTATGGGTACACCCACAGTGCTGTTAGGGAGGGAGTTCCAGGATTTCGACCCAGCGACAGTGAAGGAACGGTGATACATTTCCAACTCAGGATGGTGAGTGACTTGGAGGGGAAGTTCTAGGTGGCGGTGTTCCCATTTATCTGCTGCCCTTGTCCTTCTAGATGGTAGTGGTTGTGGATTTGGAAGGTGCTGCCTAAGGAGCCTTGGTGAATTCCTGCACTGCATCTTGTAGATGGTACACACTGCTGCTACTGTACGTCAGTGGTGGAGGGAGTGAATGTTTGTGCAAGGGGTGCCAATCAAGCGGACTGCTTTGTCCTGGGTAGTGTCAAGCTTCCTGAGTGTTGTTGGAGCTGCACTCATCCAGGCAAGTGGAGAGTATTCCATCACACTCCTGACCTGTGCCTTGTAGATGGAGGACAGGCTTTGGGGAGTCAGGAGGTGAGTTACTTATCGCACGATTCCTAGCCTCTGACCTGTTCTTGTAGCCACAATATTTATATGGCTAGTCCAGTTCAGTTTCTGGTCAATGGTAACCCCCAGGATGTTGATAGTGGGGGATTCAGTGATGGTAATGCCATTGAATGTCAAGGAGCGATGTTAGATTCTCTCTTGTTGGAGATGGCCATTGTCTGGCACTTGTGTAGCATGAATGTTACTTGCCACTTGTCAACCCAAGCCTGGATATTGCCCAGGTCTTGCTGCATTTGGACATGGGCTGCTTCAGTACCTGAGAAGTTGTGAATGGTGCTGAACATTGTGCAATCATCAGCGAACATCCCCACTTCTAACCTTATGAAGGAAGGAAGGTCATTGATGAAGCAGCTGAAGATGGTTGGGCCTAGGACACTACCCTGAGGAACTCCTGCAGTGATGTCCTGGAATTGAGATGATTGACCTCCAATAACCACAACCATCTTCCTTTGTGCTAGGTATGACTCCAACCAGTGCAGACTTTTCCCCCTGATTCCCATGGACTCCAGTTTTGCGTGGGCTCCTTGGTGTCAAGGGCAGTCACTCTCACTGCACCTCGGAAGTTCAGCTCTTTTTTCCATGTTTGAACCAAGGCTGTAACGAGGTCATGAGCTGAGTGTCCCTGGCGGAGCCCAAACTGAGCGTCAATGAGCAGGTTATTGCTAAGCGAGTGTCGCTTGATAGTACTGTTGATGACCCCTTCCATTACTTTACTGATAATCGAGAGTAGACTAATGGGGTGGTAATTGGCCGGGTTGGATTTATCCTGCTTTTTGTTTACAGGACATACCTGGGCAATGTTCCACATAGCCGGGTAGATGCCAGTGTTGTAGCTGTACTGGAACAGCTTGGCTAGGGGTGCAGCAAGTTCTGGAGCATAAGTCTTCTGTACTGTTGCCGGAATATTGTCAGAGCCCATAGCCTTTGCAGTACCCAGTGCCTTCAGCTGTTTCTTGATATCATGTGGAGTGAATCAAACTGGCAGAGGTTTGGCATCTGTGATGATCGGTCCACTGGAGGATGTAAATCTGCCCACACCCAACCAGCCACTGATAGTGCTGGTTTCACAGATCTGAAGTGTTTGGCAGTTAAGCGAAAAATGGAAGACTTTCATTTATAGAGCACTTTCAGAACCACAGCATGTCCCTAAACTTTTCACAGTTAACGAAATACAATTTAAATGTGGTCACTGTTGTAGTTCAGGGAAACATGGCAGCCAACGTGTTCCGAGCCAGATCTCACAACAACCATTATTTTTAATTCATTCCTGGGATGTGGGCATCGCTGGCTAGGGCAGCACTGATTTCCCATCAATAATTGTCCTTGAGATATGACTGGACTTTCCATTTTTTAGGGATGTTCGTTGAGGGAATAAATATTATCCAGGACGCTGAGGAGAAACCCCTTACTCTTCTTCCTATTCTATCCTGAGACCGTTTACATCAACCTGTAAGAGCAGACAAGGCCTCGATTTAATGCCCCTTTGAAAGACAGCGCCTCCAACAGTGCAGCATTCCCTCACTATTTCACTGGGAGACTCACCTAGATTTTGGGCTCAGGTCCCAAGAGTTGTCGTCCTTAATTTCTGGTTATACAACCCCATGTCCCCGCCCCCGACTCCACAAACCCCCTGTACCATGTGCTCCACACCCACTTCTTGATTCCTTTGCCAATTATCTTAAACCTGTGGGCTCTGGTTACTGACCTTCCAGCCTCCTGCCATCCCTCAGCACTTGGAACACTAGCCAGAGAGTGGCGAGAATGTCGAAATCATGACCATATGGAGTAGTTGAGACAAGTAACATAGATACATTTAAGGGAAAGCTAGATAAACACATGAGGGAGAAAGGAATAAAAGGATATGTTGATAGGATAAGATGAAGTCGAGGAGGCTCATGTGGAGCGTACGTACCAACATGGAACAGTTGGGTTGAATGGCCTGTTTCTGTCCTGGAAATTCAGTGTAATTCTATTGTTGTAAATAAACATGAGGGGGAGAATGAAAGTGTCTGATTAAACTGGTGTGTGATGTCTCTGTCCATGTTGAAGGAAGCCACAGGAATCCAACACAACATGATCAGTATATCTGACGAAAAGGCTGTAAGATTCAAATTGGTTCAGGCAAGCAGGTTTTGAGTTTTGTATCTACGTCAACAGCACAAGTGAATTCTAATCCATTCAAAAGCCAAAGGACAGATATGGATTGTGAGTAAGGCCATCCAGGAGAAACTGTTTGTAATATCTGTCCTGTTGTTACAACATGATGGAAATATAGTGTGACAGTTGAAATTGATGTACAAATGGGCTACAGATAGTACAGACCCCCACATATGGCAAAAACTCAACTTGTTATTACAAATTTGTATTTGCAAAGGCTGTTCAATAAAAGCAGATGGCTCCCTGGCAATGTGGAGCACAGCACTATGAGGAGGGAGTATGCAAGCATAACTAACAATGATGGACAGGATAAAAAGCCCTGGTTCACACAATTTGTGATACCTTGGGCATTGACACATATAGACACTCCCACCACTGCACCCCACCCCCTCTCCCAATGACCCCTGAAACCATGTGATCTCCTGGGAAGGAGTTTCCCAGGAAACTCAGGCCAAATTTGGAGGAAAAAAGCTCAGAGATTCCCCTCTGGTCTGCTTTGATGATCCAAACTAGCCCAGGAGATCAGTCTGACCATGATAATTCTACACTGTATCTAACTATACACCAAATGTCCGTATATGAATGGTGTGAAGGAAGTGCTATGTTCTTTTTGCATTCTGTATTTGCATTCTGATGAATGGTCATCAGCCGAAAATGTTAACTCCTGTTTCTCTCTCAACACTTATACCTTCCTCCCATCTGTAAAACTCTTCACCACTACTCTGTTTCTTGTCACTCAGTACTGCCATTATCCTTTTTATTCCAGGGGCTTCAACTTTGCTGACAAACCTGTAATGTTGCACTTTATCAAATTCCTTTTGAAAGTCCATGTACACATCAATCACATTAATTTCATCAACCCTCCCTGTTACCTCATCAAAAAACACAATCAAGTTAGTTAAACAAGATTCGTCTTTAACAAACCTGTGCTGGTTTTCCCAAATTAACCTACACGGTCTCTCTGATCCCAGCTAATAACTTTTTTTTATTCATTCACATTATGTGGGCTTCACTGGCAAGGCCAGTAATTATTGCCCATCCCTAGTTGCCCTTGAGAAGGTGGTGGTGAGCTGCCTTCTTGAACCGCTGCAGCCCATGTGGTGTAGGTACACCCACAGTGCTGTTAGGGAGGGAGTTCCAGGATTTTGACCCAGCGACAGTAAAGGAACGGTGATATATTTCCAAGTCAGGATGGTGAGTGACTTGGAGGGGAACTTCCAAGTGGTGGTGATCCCATCTATCTGCTGCCCTTGTCCTTCTAGGTGCGAGTGATCATGGGTTTGGAAGGTGCTGTCAAAGGAGCCTTGGTGAATTCCTGCAGTGCATCTTGTAGATGGTACACACTGCTGCTGCCGTGTGTCAGTGGTGGAGGGAGTGAATGTTTGTGGATGTGGTGCCAATCAAGTGGGCTGCTTTGTCCTGGATGGTGTCCAGCTTCTTGAGTGTTGTTGGAGCTGCACTCATCCAGACAAGTGGGGAATATTCCATCACACTCCTGACTTGTGTCTTGTAGATGGCAGACAGGCTTTGGGGAGTCAGGAGGTGAGTTACTTGTCGCAGGATTCCTAGCCTCTGATCTGCTCTTGTCGCTACAGTATTTATATGGCTATCCCAGTTCAGTTTCAATGGTAACCCCCAAGATGTTGATAGTGGGGAATTCAGTGATGGATAATGCCATTGAACATCAAGGGGTGATGGTTAGGTTCTCTCTTGTTGGAGATGGTCATTGCCTGACACTTGTGTGGTGTGAATGTTACTTGCAACTTGTCAGCCCAAGCCTGGATGTTGTCCAGGTCCTGCTGCATTTGGACATGGACTGCTTCAGTATCTGGGGAGTTGCGAATGGTGCTGAACATTGTGCAATCATCAGCGAACATCCCCACTTCTGACCTTATGCTGCATGGAGGTCACTGATGATCAGCTGAAGATGGTTGGGCCGAGGACACTACCCTGAGGAACTCCTGCAGTGATGTCCTGGAGCTGAGGTGACTGATCTCCAACAACCACAACCATCTTCCTTGGTGCTAGGTATGATTCCAATCAGTGGACAGTTTTCCCCCTGATTCCCATTGACTCCAGTTTTGCTAGGGCTCCTTGATGCCACACTTGGTCAAATACTAACTTGATGTCAAGGGCAGTCACTCTCTCCTCACCTCAAGATTTCAGCTCTTTTGTCCATGTTTGAACCAAGGCTGTAATGAGGTCAGGAGCTGAGTGGCCCTGGCGGAACCCAAACTGGGCATCAGTGAGCAGGTTATTGCTAAGCAAATGCCGCTTGATAGCACTGTTGATGACCACCACCCCCCCCCGCACAGGAAGTGCACAGCGCCATAGCACTTCCCATTGGTCAGGCCGCTGGGCAGGGCCTTAATTGTCCCGCCCACTCAAAATGGCAGCGGGCCCCGTTTCGGTGGCGGGAGTCGGCTGCCCGCTCACCGCCGAGCCGGTGGGGCCCGCCCGCCATCCGAGGGTAAAATTCTGCCATTTACGTTCCAGGGGATACCAGCCTGGCCTATGCAACCTCTCTTCAGAAGTTAACTCTTTCAGTCCTGGTATCATTCTGAGCTGCACCCCCTCCAAGGCCAATAAATCCTTCCTTGCAAACAGGCTAGATGTTGGAAGCTGAACAATGATGCCTCTCTAAACACTACAAAAAACAGTCCCTCTTCAATAATAGATTCTTTCACTCCTATCAACTTGACCACAAGGCTCATTTATCAATACTGATCTAACTGAGACAGCGGGACTGTTCTTCTGTGTTAGTCTCTGCATTTAACCCACATTTTAAAGTGGAGGAAACAGGAAATAAATCTCAGGAGAAGGTAAATACTCATGATGGAACAGCTGAAATGTTAAGAACGGAGGGGAAAATATCAACTGATCAGATGCGAAGGATCATGGCAGTGATATCGGAACACAAGAAATAAAACATTGGGGGCTGATGGTTTATGGATTATTTGTTGGTGAATAAAACTAGCTGAATGACCTGTGGAGAAGCCCTGTGTGAACTTACTGCGGGGGCTGTTGAGGGGGAGAGGGGGCTCCATTGATAAGGTGGAAAGTAATTGGAAGAGATTCAGCCGTGTATAATTTGGGAGCTGATGCAGGTTCAGTGAACATCTGGGAGAAGGGAAGGAAATAATAACTGGGATTTGGTATAAAGCAGCAGGACAGAAGAGAAAATTAAAGCAGATTGATTTCAGTAAGTACAGAACACATTGTCATTACCATAATTCAAACTGGATGCAGGGAGTGGGGGAGGAGCCTGTATGAAGTTGTGAAAGGCCAACACAACTGCAAGCAGGAAATAGGGCCAATACTGACCAGTGGGAAACATAGTGACCACGTGGCCTGGAATTTTCCTTGCAGCTAATCCCGCTTTGCCAGCGTAACTTGGTTGGAAGTGCAGTGGAACCAGCGTCTCCACTTGGAAACTGTGATTCTGTTGTGCTGCCAGTCAAGCTATGCCAGCCAGAGCTACCTCTGAGGGAACCACAGCCCATCAGTGGGAGTGGGACTCATTGGACAGCTCTTTCAAAGAGCTGTCACAGGCATGATGGGCCGAATGGTCTCCTTCTGTGCTGTTTAAGTGAGGTAATCCTTCACGTTCACAATCGGCAATCGGCAAACAGTTTAAAATGGGCAACCAATCAGCGAGCACCATTTTACACACCCCGGGATCAAGATGAGAAATTAAACCCTGTGTCACCAAACTTATCAAGGAAACAATCAGAGGATAACAATAGCAATAAAACCAGACTTCAGGAAATCTGTTACTATCTAATGGATGAAGATAAATCAGGGAAAATATTCCTGAATAGAGACATCAAAATCAAGAGTGAAGTGCTTCTGAGGATTATAGTCCGAAAGAGTGCAAATTTAATTTTAACACACAAAAACAGCAAGTTAATGTCATAAAATAGCTTTAAAGATAAAAACAAATCTGATATCTGTAAGGAAAGCCAAAAGATTGGCTCTGTTCCGTGCATCCTCCTCATCCAATTTCCCTCTCTATGTTTCACCCGGAAAATTCCTCATGCCAAGTTGGTTAAAAAAGATTAAAAGTCACTTTCTGAGTGCTGGGAGATTTTAACCTTCAGATGAAACTGTCCAGCACCTTATAATTGGTAAACTTCCATGACCCTTGAGTGACCTGAACCTCTGTTCAACAATCATGCCCCGTTCGCTCGGCTCACTGTGCTAACATTCTTGTTTTCAAATCCCTCCATGAGCTCACCCTCCTGTAACTTCCTCCAGACCTTACAACCCTCTGAAATGCCTCCAGAACTGCCTTTTGGCCATCCCCGGTTTTAATCGCTCCACTATTGGCGGCCATGCTTTCAGCTGCCTGGGCCCCAAGCTCTGGTCTCCCCTCCCTAAACCTCCCGTCTGTTGTGAGGTTGTATGTTGTCTTATGAAGAGCTCTAGATGCTTGTATGGTTGAACAATAACTGTTTATTAATAACACATAACTATATACATATATACAGGATACAGTCCTGACTAGGCGCTATTATCATGCTGACTTTTACCAGACTATCTCCTACACTCTACTACTCCCATGTGACTCTTTACATCATAATGTGGGCGGTACTGTTTCCTCAGTCCCACATTAACCCTTACAGCCCCAAACACCCTAATACTACACCATCCCCTTACCTCTCTCTCTCTCTCCTTTATCTCTTTGATCAAGCTTTTGGCCACCTCCCCCAATATTTCCTTGTGCGATAATGTCAACATTTATTTGATAACACTTTTGTGAAGCACCTGGTGATGTTTTGCTATGTTAAAGTTGCAGTATAAATGCAAATTGTTAATTAATTCACTAACAATTAGACTTTGTTGTCTTGGAGAGATAACTCTTTTAGCAGTATGATAATATTTTGTGCAGCGCAATGGTTTAATACTCGTCACCAAACAGGGACTCTCTGTGAGCTGGACAAGGGGAGATCTGCATAAACTTACAGAGGAGCAACAGTCTATAATGTATTAAAAATTATGTATACGCAAATAATTCCTTTTCTCCATTCTCAGTTTTGATATGGGTGTTTGTAATGGTAACTGCCTATGTAAAGTTTCCTAACTGTAGTTACTGCGTTACACGGTCCTTCAGCCGCTAATCACTATTCACCTGGACACTACTCTCTATCTTGATTCTCTGTGTGTGTTAACCTAGGAGACACACTAATTGCAACAAAAAGAGAGAAAGCCAGATATTGATCTCAAATTTGCAAACACCTTCCAATCTCCAATTCAGCTCAGATAAATCTCGTTCCTGTGCTTAATTAACAACAGTTACATAATGGCCCAGATCTACCGGTCAGCACGAAGGCCGAGACACATGCTACTGGCCTGTATAAAAATTCCTTCCTTATTTTTTGTGCTGGAGTTTTAGCGACTTCCCGTTCTATCTGAAGGATGCAGTGATCAGCGAAGCAGCTACAAGGGGGACAGGTGTCCTTAGCCCAGCTATCTTCAGCTGCTTCATCAGTGACCTTCCTTCCATCATAAGGTCAGAGGTGGGGATGTTCGCTGATGATTGCACAATGTTCAGCACCGTTCATGATTATTCAGATACTGAAGCAGTCCATGTCCAAATGCAGCAAGACCTGGACAATATTCAGACTTGGGCTGACAAGTCTGAGTAACATTCGCACCACACCAGTGTCAGGCAATGACCATCTCCAACATGAGAGAATCTAACCATCGCCCCTTGATATTCAATGGCATTACCATCACTGAATCCTCCACTATCAACATCCTGTGGGGTTACCATTGACCAGAAACTGAACTGGACTAGCCATATAAATACTGTGGCTACAAGAGCAAGTCAGAGGCTAGGAATCCTGTGACGAGTAACTCACCTCCTGACTCCCCAAATCCTGTCCACCATCTACAAGGCAGAAGTCAGGAGTGTGATGGAATACTCCCCACTTGCCTGGATGAGTGCAGCTCCCACAACACTCAAGAAGTTTAACACCATCCAGGACAAAGTAGCCCATTTGTTTGGCACCCTATCTACAAACATTCACTCCTTCCACCACTGACACACAGTAGCAGCAGTGTGTACCATCTACAAGACGCACTGCAGGAATTCACCAAGGCTCCCTTGACAGCACCTTCCAAACCCACGACAACTACCACCTAGAAGGACAAGGGCAGCAGATGGCTGGGAACACCACCACCTGGAAGTTCTCCAAGTCACTCACCATCCTTTCATTGGAGCAGAGAAGACTGAGGGGCGACCTGATCGATGTGTACAAGATTATGAGGGGCATGGACAGGGAGCAGCTGTTCCCCTTAGTTGAAGGGTCAGTCACAAAGGGGCATAAGTTCAAGGTGAGGGGCAGGAGGTTTAGGGGGGATGTGAGGAAAAACCTTTTTACCCAGAGGGTGGTGACAGTCTGGAATGCACTGCCTGGGAGGGTGGTGGAGGCGGGTTGCCTCACATCCTTTAATAAGTACCTGGATGGGCATTTGGCATGTCATAACATTCAAGGCTATGGGCCAAGTGCTGGTAAATGGGGTTAGGTAGGTAGGTCAGGTGTTTCTCGCGTGTCGGTGCAGACTCGATGGGCTGAAGGGCCTCTTCTGCACTGTGATTCTGTGATCCTGACTTGGAAATATATCACTGTTCCTTCACTGTCGCTGGGTCAAAATCCTGGAATTCCCTCCCTAACAGCACTTTGGGTGTACCTACACCCCATGGACTGCAGCGGTTCAAGAAGGCAGCTCACCACCACCTTCTCAAGGACAATTAGGGATGGGCAATAAACGCTGGCCTAGCCAGCGACCCTCATATCCCATGGAGGAACATAAAAAATATGGTGAGGTACAGAATTGCTGCAGCCACTTCACCTTTGATGTATGTAGTGGAAGGAACACCCGTGATGTCCAGCAGCCTTGCCTTATTGCAGTGAATGCATTTTTTTAAAGTTCTTAATAGCTTTTCAGCAATTTTCAATCTTTCAAAGACTTTCAGTTGCTTTTATAAGTTTGTATAAGCTTTAATTTAATATCAATAAATATGGAAAACTCTTGAAATGAATGTTTTAAATTATGTAAAATGAAATAAATGGTAAAGTAATTGATGCAGTATGGGTTGGGGGTTGGCCTTGGTTGGGGAGTGGGTTGGAGAGTGGTAGGAGATTGTGGGGGTGGGGTGCAAGGTGGAGTGGTGGAGGGTGGAGGCTGGGGTGGGGTGAGGGATGAGTAGTGTACTTTTAAATATATTTCAAGTTTTTAAATATATTTCCCAATAGAGGTGCTCCTGTTAATTGCATTGAAATTAGAAGTTTCCACACGTGTGAGCACATCAGGACTCCCTCTGGTCCCAACGGCAGCAGTGGTGAATGTCTCAAAGTTCACTGTTACTTCAATCAGGCCACTGTGTCTTAAAGAAATACAACTGCACAGAAGCCACAGAATACTGACCATCACAATGCTGCGGTCCTCCTAAGAGCATCAATCATCCCAGCCTACGGCAATAGAGGAATAAAAGGGCATTTAAATATTTTAAGGAAATGAGGAAGGATTGATTGAAATTACAAATAATATTTTTAATTGATCAAAAAGGATCAACAGGAAAATAATTCCAGCGGCGAGCGATTACTTTTGTGGCTGTTCATGCTAGACATATATTGAAGAACAAATGAAAAAAAATTAGAGAAAATAATGTTAAGGTAATGGCAGAGAAAAATACATTTTAAATTGTTTTGTACAATAAATTTCATTTTACGAATGGTGATATGCTAGTGAGGAGCATTTCAGGAACATTTGACCTCATTGGCAACAATTTAGAAAAGACATTGTCACTAACCAAAGCAATAGGGTTTGAATATTCATAAGGATGTATGACCAGATGGAATGCACCCATGCATACTTAAGGAAATGATAGTGTGGGGGGGTGGGGGAATGGGAGGGCTGAACTATCTCGTGGCTCATTACATATGGGAGTAGTACCGGAAGATCAGGAAATAGCTGCAGTTCCAATTGTGTTCAAAAAAAGGTCAATCCACAGGACCTAGGGAATTATAGACCCACTGTAAATAACTGGGAGGATAAAATATTTCCTTCATAGCCAGTTGCAATGCAAGTGTAAAGGTGGTGAGCAAAAGTGTAAATTAAACTTAGATTTATGAAGAATGCTTCACTGTCAGCCTTGGCCCAATGGCTTTTGTTTCTGAGTCAGAAGGTCATGGGTTCATAGGCCATTAATCCAGGCTGACACTCTTGTGCAGTGCCCAGAGGGTGCTGTCATATCAGGGGTGCTGTCTTTTGAATGAGAGGTTAAACCTAGACCCTGTTTGCCCTCTCAGGTGGATGTAAAGCGTCCCGTGGCACTAATTTGAAGAAGAGGTGGGGAGTTATCCCTGATGTCCTGGCCAATAATTAACCTCAAACAACGTCACAAAAACAGATTACGTGATCATTTCTATATTGTTGTTTGTGGGATCTTTCTGTGTGTAAATTGGTTGACACATTTCCTACATTACAGCAGCGACTACATTCCAAGAATGCTTCATTGGCTGTGGAGCACTTTGGCACATCCCATGAAAGGTAAATCAATCTTCCTTCCTTTCTCCCTCTCTTCCTTTCTCGGAGTGTTTTGAAGATGTAACAGTGGATTATGCCATTCAGCTCAGGCTGTGAGCATGACTGACAGGATTTGCATTTGCTGCCTACCCCCACTTGGCTCATTTTTCCCAACTCCCTGTTTTCTGATAGTTTGCTAATCCCTCTATCCAGGCTAAAAGAATATCCTCAGCACCATGAGCTCTTATATTCTGCAGTAAACTTTCATGTGGCACCTTATCAAACACCTTTTGGAAATCCAAAGACACTACATCTACTGATTCCCCTTTATCCATCCTGCTTGTTACATCCTCAAAGAACTCTAATAAATTTGTCAAGCATGATTTCCCTTTCACAACACCGTGTTGACTCTGTTTCAGTGCGTTATGAATGTGGGATGTGCTCCTCCTGCCCAAAGCCTGAACACATCGAAGTTCAATCTGTGAGACAGCAATCGAGACCGAGAGGCAACAGGGAGGCTGAGACCCGAGACTTGAACATGGAGGCACCTTTGAACCTGAGGTTTCTATGACATGCATGGATCCTTTACATGGAATGGATGCCGCAAGCCAATCTCACCATCTCCGATGGATCTGTCTTGCTCTACCCCAGCCAGTTGGGCTGTCCACTCCTCAAAGTCGGTCAGTTCTTTAAATTGTGGCTGGGCCTCCCCCTGTCTTCTCCCTTTCTTTTCTGTTATGGCTCAAATTCTCCTGCACTAAGAGAGAAGATGGGGTTCAGAGGAACTGGGTTTTGTGTATCTTTCTCATGCTTCCAGTCTTACAAATAACCCATGGGATTGTGTGCCATCTGATTGACGCACTGCAGGTTGTCCAGGGGGGTGCTAGGCCTGCATTCTCCAGTGCAGTGACCCCTGCAGGTATAAGGATAAGGCTCAGAGAGGCATGTCATTACTGGTGCTTGCTGGTGCCCTCAATGCCTGAGATCTCTATCCCCCCCCGTAGCCCCACCTCCCACCTCCCACCTCGCAGACAGCATGTGGAGCTCTCTGTGTGGAAGGGTGAAGGAGCCACTGTGGCCTCTCCACCTTCGGAGTGGATGGACTGCGGTAGGGCTATGAGGTGCCACCTTATCATGTTGCCACTCAGGGCCATGTCTCCGGTGCCATTCATTGAGGTGAGCGTGAGCAGGCGTGGGTTCACTTACCCTGGTCATTCATCCTTTATCAGCATTGCAGATCCGTCCTCTGCTAGAGGCCCTGGGCACTGAATGCCCTGGAGACTTGCTCCCATGCAGGGTTTGAGTCCCTGCTCAGCTTCCTCCTCCCCTCTGATGGATAGAGGACATCCCTCCTGGCCTCTACTTTTGGTCAAGCAGGACGCCAAGGGAGGCGGCACTGAATTCCGGCGCCAGAGCTCCCGGCCCCTCCTGGCCACCTCCTCAATCAGCGTGGTGGGCGCCTTTTAAATATGGCGCCCAGGTATGACAACGGGGCATGCGCCATCCAGCCTGCCTCACCGCAAAGCACATCAGGAAACCCTCGACTGCAAAGTGAATGAGGCTGGGATCACAAGATACAGTGTGAATTCCAAGCAGGCTCCAAAGCAGGAAACACTCCCCGTCCCCATCCCCGCCACAGGACTTAGCCCTGGAAAAGAAAATTCCACCCCAATTCTTGCATTTATGCCGTGCTTTTCATGACCTCATGACCCAAAATGATTGAGAACTCCCCTGCTCTTCTTTGAAAATAGTGCCGTTGGATCTTATACATACACCTTAGAACATAGATTTACCATCTCTTTTGAAAGATGTCATCTCTGACAGTGCGGCACTCCCTCAGTACTGCATTAGGAATGTCAGCCTAGATCTTGTGCTCATCTCTCTGGAGTGGAACCCAAACTCAGAATCATCTGTCTTCGAGGTGCAGGCGCTCCCCACCGAGCCATGTGTTTGAGTGGCTTGAATTTTGCGCTGATTAAGTAAATGATCACTTGTGTGGCGTATATACAATTAGCTTAGTGACATTGTGAACTTATTCTGGAACTAAGCAGAGAGAAGCCCCTTCCCATGGGGAACCTTGCTCTGTTCTGATATTCAGTCAGGCTTTGTATCCAGACTCAAACTGCACTGGTACTAGTCTATAGAGCAATAGTCCTGCTCACTCTGCCCTACAAAGGCGAGACTTGGGCTGTGTACCAACATCAAGCCAAGAAGCCAAGAAGCCAACCACTTTCACTTGAGCTGCCTTTAGAAGCTTCTGAAGATCAGATGACAGGAAATACCTTACACTGAAGGGTTCACCTGAGCTAGCATGCCAAGCATCCACACCATATTGAGACAGTCACAACCGAGTTGGTCTGGTCAGGTAGCCAGAATGCCTGACACTCGTTTACCAAAGTGAATCTTCTAAGGGCAGTTTAAGTGAGGGGTGTACTCTCATGGCAGTCAAAGGAAGTGCTATAAGGTCACTCTGAAAGCTTTGCTTAGGAGTTTTGATATCGACTCCAAGACCTGGAGGAAGGTCTCCCAGGATCGCTGTACCTGGCATAACCAAATAAAAAATGGTGCGGCCTCTTTCAAAAGCAAGCACGTACCAAAGACAGAGAGAAAACACCAAGAGAGGAAATCCCCAGCCAGCTACTCATCCAAAACTCAAGCATCAGTGGTATCCTATCCTATCCTATGCGCAGCAGAAGCTTCCAGGCTCCAAACAGCCTGAGCAGTCACCTTCGTACCCACCGGAACCCCACCAAACACCCCAGAGGATGAACATGGTCATCCTCACCTCGAAGGACAAACAAGATGCAGATACTAAGTGACCCTGTTAGATTGCATTGACTACACAACATGAATAGAAATACTTGTATGTCCTGACAACTAAGAGCAAGTATAATAAATATTGTCATTGGTGCTGATCTATAAGATAACACCCATCCCAGTATTGTCAATGAAGGTTTCCTTCAGGCGATTGTAAACAATTGCACTGAGACTGTCAGTTGCATATCTGAGACTAGTTCACCCCTGGCTATTATTTTCCTAATATTTGAAGGTTGTACTGACACATAATTGTGTTTTTGATGGATTGAGAAGATGCCCTGCAAAGTCATCACAATTGGCTTTGAAGATAATGACCCAGAAAGTCTGATTTTTATCTGTAAAATGGCTAGTTTGGGAGTCCAAAATGGTGCAATAGACACACACTGGAAAGCTATTGCATGCCATATACACCCATTCAGGGCACCCAGTGGAAATGTTCACAGGGCTCATTGTAATATGCAAATAAGGGCCCTATTTGGTTGCTGGAGCCTTTTGTTAAATTGATATTCCCTGATTCCCCATTTCCCAAATGCCTAGCAAATCATGGAGCGACCATTCAAAGCATTATTTAAGCATCTTTATTTGAAATCTCTCTGCTCCTCCAATTCTAGCCTCTTGCACATCCCCAATTTTAATCACTCCACCATTGGCAGTCACGGCTTCAGCTGCCTATGCCCCAAAGTTTGAAACTCTCTCCCTAAACGCTCCATCTCTTTACCTCTCTTCCTTTAAGATGTGTTTCGGAGCCTCAAGAATCCAGGGAAAATTGCCTTATGCAATTCTATGAATCTTCTTCCACTCTCCTTTCAGGCAGCGCATTCCAGGTCACAACAACTCGCTGCATAAAATCCAATTCTACATCCCCCACCTCACCACCCACCCACCCCCCATCCCCAACCCCAGGTTCGATTGTCTTAAATCTGTATCCACCCGATACCGACCCTCCTGCCACTCAAAACAGATTCTTCTCATTTTACCTTACGAAATCCCCTCACAGTCTTGGCCACTCCTATTAAATCACCTTCTTACCCGTTTGCTCTACTTTGTTACAACTCATTTCTAAACTCATAAACTCGTACAGCAGTGATAGAGGCCATTCGGCCCATTGGAGCTAATTGGAGAGGTTAGGATAATTCCTCAATCCAGTGAACCATGTTTTAATTTTAACAGAGGAATGATTCCAGGCTGCGTGCTTGGGATGCATTCCCATGATGACAGCTCCCTGCTGAAAACACCAGTGAGGAAATTAAACCTTCTCCCTTTACACCTGCTTGGTTGCATAATTACATGTTCAAATTTACTACTATAAATTGAAGCTGAGGTGAGAATATCACAGTATACTAAAACCTCTCTTATTTGAGGTGCACGCTTTGCATCATAATTAGTTTGGAAAAGGTAAATTTATGTTAATGAATTAGCAATCTTGGTACCTGGCCAAGTTGTGTGTTGATCTCCTCCAAAGCCCAAACTCTCTGCTGTTCGGCAATAGAGAATATTGGTCTTCCACCCGTCAGCCATGGCTCAGCGCGTCTGCCTCTGAGCCAGAAGGTTCAAGTTACACTCCAGCCAATTGAGCTCAACAATCAAGGCCGTCACTCCAGTGCTGTACTGAGGGAGTGCTGCACTGTCAAAGATGCCATCTTATGAGCAAGATATTAAAAGGGGGACCCGTCTGCTCCTTCAGTGGCCCTGGTCAATATTTATCCCTCAACCACCATCACTGAAAACAGATGATCTGAACATCATTACATTGTTGTTTGTGGGAGCTTGCTGTGCGCGAATTGACTGCTACATTTCCTATGTTACAACAGTGACCACGCTTCAAAAATACCTCACTGGCTTAAAGCGCTTTGGGACGTCCTGAAGTCATGGAGGATGCTGTGGAAATGAAATGTTTCCTTTCTATTTTCCAGTGTTCTCCCTGAGCCGTTAGCCGTTAAATTTTTTTCTCTCATCTGACTTTGTTGACTCTTACACAAGGTCGTATTTAATCATCCGGTACCTTCCTTCCAAGCTGCTCAACAGCCTCAAGCTGGTTTATTTTAGTCTCCAGAATCATTGCCCACACTCCTCGGCATCTCATCTGCTTTCAGCTGTACATCTGCCTCTGTGAAGTGAGACTTCCTGCTCCTTTTCAATTTTCACTCTATTTTGCACCAAATTGCACTGGCAACATTACCCGATCATTAATTTACTCAGAGGTCAAATGGCACATTTCTGCGTTGTTAAGCTGCTTAAAACAATTATTGGAAAAGCCACTTTACTGGGCTGCTTAACTTCACGCTCGTAGCTCAGAAACCCAGCAAATTGTATGTAAGAAACTAGATGTTAATACTCCCGTCTGCTATCTGAATAGCCTCATCAATTGCATGCAAGGTGACTCCACCCAGCCTTTATTTGAGATCAGATAAGGATGCAAAACTGTGGCTTGTGTGCACTAAGCATAAGGTTTTATCAATATCAACTCAAATGCATATAACTTCAGAATCAAAAGTTTGTGGGGTCAATTCCCACCAGACTGCTATAGAAAGAATTAGGCAGATTGAGATAGACAGACTGGGATAGACAGATTCAGATAGGCAGATTAAGATAGACCGGCTGGGATAGACAGACTGAGATAGATAGGTTGAGATAGAAGCAGCTGCAATAGATAGTGTCAGTTCAGTTTGTGCCTCTGGCTCAGGAGGTTGTGGGTTCAAGTCCCACTCCAGAGACTTGAGTACAAAATCTAGGCTGACACTCAGTGCACTTCTAGTGAGGTGCTGCACTGTCAGAGGTGTTGAATTTCAGATAAGATGTTAAGAAGAGCCTCTGTGTGACCTTCCAGATATATGTAAAAGATCAAATAGCATCATTTGCTGAGGAGCAGGGGTGTTCTTCCCAGTGTCCAGGCCAATACTTATCCCTCAGGCAACAACAGATTATCTAGTCTCTAACGTGTAGATGTTATTGGGAGCTTGCAGTGCAAAAATTGGCAGCCACATTTCCCAGATTATAACAACAATCATTTTTCAATAAAAGTACTTCATTGGCTGTAAAATTATTTGAGGCATCCCATGGTTGTGAAAGGTGCCATATAAGGAGGAAGTGTTGAATAGACTGTTGGTTTTTGAAGCTGACAAGACACCTGGACCGGGTGAGATGCATCCAAGGATATTGAAGGAAGTGAGAGTAGAAATTGCAGGGGCTCTGGCCATAATCTTTCAGTCTTCCCTAGACTCAGGGGTGGTGCCAGAGGACTGGAGAATTGCGAACATTACGCTCTTGTTCAAAAAAGGTTGTAAGCATAAGCCCAGCAATTACAAACCAGTCAGTTTAACTTCAGCAGTGGGCAAGATTCTAGGAACAATTATTAGAATTAGTAGTCACATGGAAAAATGTGGGTTGATAAAGAAGAGCCAGCATGGATTTCTATAGGGGAAATCGGGTTTAACTAACTCGCTGGAGTTTTTTGAAGTGGTAAGAGAAAAGGTCATGAGGGTAATGCTGTTGATGTGGTGTACATGGACTTTCAAAAGGCATTTGATACAGTGCCGCACAACAGAGTCGTGAGAAAAGTTATTGCTCATGGAATAAAAGGGACAGTAGCAACATGGATATAAAATTGGCTGAAAAATAGGAAGCAGAGGGTAATGGTCAATGGATGTTTTTCGGGCTGGAGGAAGGTTTGTTGTGGAATTCCCCAGGGGTCAGTATTGGGACCCTTGCTTTCCTGATATGTATTAATGATCTAAATCTTGGTGTGCAGGGGACAGTTTCAAAGTTGAGGATGATACGAAGCTTGCGAGTGTTGTGAACTGTGAGGTGGACAGTGAGGAACTTCAAAAGGACATAGACAAGTTGGTGGAGTGGGCAGATAGGTGGCAGATGAAGTTCAATGCGATGAAGTGTGAGGTGATGCATTTTGGTAGGAAGAACATGGACAGAAAATATAAAATAAGGGGTGAAATTTTGAAGGGGGTGCAGGAGCAGAAGGAACTGGGTGTATATGTGCACAGATCATTGAAGGTGGCAGGACAGGTGGAGAGAGCAGTTAATAAAGCAGATAGTATCCTGGGCTTTATTAATAGGGGCATAGAGTACAAGAGCAAGGAGGTTATGCTGCATTTATATGAGACATTTGTTAGACCTCAGCTGGAGTATTGTGTACAGTTCTGGGTGCCACATTATTGGAAGGATGTGAACACACTGGAGAGAGTGCAGAAGAGGTTTACAAGAAGGGTTCCAGGGATGAGAAACTTCAGCTATGAGGATAGATTGGAGAGGTTGGGACTGTTCTCCTTGGAGAGAAGAAGGCTGAGAGGAGATTTGATAGAGATGTTCAAAATCATGAGGGGGCTGGATAGAGCAGAGAGGGAGAAGCTGTTCCCGCTCGACGGGAGGTGATGACGTAATGGTATTGTCGCTGGACTAGTAATCAAGGGACCCAGGGTAAAGCTCTGGGGACCCGGGTTCGAATCTCACCACGGCAGATGGTGGAATTTGAATTCAATTAAAACATGGAATTAAAAGTCTGATGATGACCATGAAACCATTGTCGATTGTTGTAAAAACCCATCTGGTTCATTAATGCCCTTGAGGGAAGGAAATCTGCCGTCCTTACCTGGTCCGGCCTACACGTAACTCCAGACCCACAGCAATGTGATTGACTCTGAAATAGCCTAGCAAGACACTCAGTTGTAACAAACTGCCACCAAGTCACAATAAATGAATGAAACTGGACAGACCATCTGGCATCGACCAAGGCACCGGAAACGGCAACGGCAAACTCAGCCCTGTCGACCCTGCTAAGTCCTCCTTACTAACATCTGGGGGCTAGTGCCAAAAGTGGGAGAGCTGCCCCACACTCTAGTCAAACAACAGCCTGACATAGTCATCCTCAGATAAAGATAATACCTGAGGCGCCACCATCACCATCCCTGGGTATATCCTGTCCCACTGGCAGGACAGACCCAGCAGAGGTGGAGGCACAGTGCTATACAGTTGGGAGGGAGTTGCCCTGGGAGTCCTCAACATTGACTCTGGACTCTATGAAGTCTCATGGCATCAGGTCAAATGTGGGCAAAGAAACCTCCTGCTGATTACCACGTACCGCCCTCCCTCAGCTGATGAATCAGTGCTCCTCCATGTTGAACATCATTTGGAGGAAGCACTGAGGGTGGCAAAGGTACAGAATGTACTCTGGGTGGGGACTTCAACATCCTTCACCAAGAGTGGCTTGGTAGCACCACTACTGACCGAGCTGGCTGAGTCCTAAATGACATAGCTGCTAGACTGGGTCTGCGGCTGGTAGTGAGGGAACCAACAAGAGGGAAAAACATACTAGACCTCATTCTCACCAGCCTGCCTGCTGTAGATGCATCTGTCCATGACAGTATCAGTAGGAGTGACCACTGCACAGTCCTTGTGGAGATGAAGTCCCACCTTCACATTGAGAATACCCTCCATCGTATTGTGTGGCACTACCCCCTTGCTAAATGGGATAGATTTTGAACAGGTCTAGCAACTCAAGACTGGGCATTCATGAGGCGCTGTGGGCCCTCAGCAGCAGCAGAATTGTACTTGAACACAATCTGTAACCTCATGGCCTGGCATATCCCCCACTTTACCATTACCAACAAGCCAGGGGATCAATGCTAGTTCAATGAAGAGTGCAGGAGGGCATGCCAGGAGCAGCACCAGGCATACCTAAAAATGAAGCGTCTACCTGGTGAAGCTACAACACAGGACTACTTGCATGCCAAACAGCATAAGCAGCAAGTGATAGACAGAGCTAAGTGATCCCACACCAATGGACCAGATCTAAGCTCTACAGTCCTGCCACATCCAGTCGTGAATGGTGGTGGACAATTAAACAATTCACTGGAGGAGGAGGCTCCATGAATATTCCCATCCTCAATGATGGAGGAGCCCAGTACATCAGTGCAAAAGATAAGGCTGAAGCATTCACAACAATCTTCAGCCAGAATTGCCGAGTGGATGATCCATCTCGGCCTCCTCCGGAGGTCCCCAGCATCAAAGATGCCTGTAGATAAAAGCAAAAAACTGCGGATTCTGGAAATCCAAAACAAAAATAAAAATACCTAGAAAAACTTAGCAGGTCTGACAGGGCTATCTGTACCTTGCTCGTCCTGCTTTCTACCCTTAATGTCACCTATTAGCACATTCCTTAGATAATATCACCACCTTCAACACCTCTTTGTTCTTTTGTCTATGACACCTTTTGGCTATCTCCACCTATCACTGGCACTCTATCCAGCTCTACCTGTCCCACCACCCCCCACTTAAACCAGCTTATATTTCACCTCTTTTCTATTTTTCCTTAGTTCTGTTGAAGAGTCATATGGACTCGAAACGTTAACTGTGTTCCTCTCCGCAGATGCTGTCAGACCTGCTGAGTTTTTCCAGGTATTTTTATTTTTGTCACAGATGCCTGTCTTCAGCCAATTCTATTCACTCCACTTGATATCAAGAAACGGCTGAAGGCACTGGATACCGCAAAGGCTATGGTCCCTGGCAATATTCCAGCAATAGTATTGAAGACTTGTGCTCTAGAACTTGCTGCACCCCTAGCCAAGCTGTTGCAGTATAGCTTAATATTGGCATCTACCAGGCTATGTGGAAAATTGTCCAGGTATGTCCTGTACACAAAAAGCAGGACAAGTGCAACCTGGCCAATTACCGCCCCATCAGTCTACTCTCCCTCATCAAAGTAATGGAGGAGGTCATCAATAATGCTAACAAGCGGCACTTGCTTAGCAATAACCTGCTCACTGATGCCCAGTTTGGGATCCACCAGGGCCACTCAGCTCCTGACCTCATGACAGCCTTGGAGTCATACCTAACACAAAGGAAGATGGTTGTGGTTGTTGAAGATCAGTCTCAGCTCCAGGGCATCACTGCCGGAGTTCCTCAGGGTAGTGTCCTCGGCCCAACCAACTTCAGCTGCTTCATCAATGACCTTCCTTCCATCATGAGGTCAGAAGTGGGGATGTTCGCTGATGATTGCACAATGTTCAGCACCATTTGCGACTCCTCAGATCCTGAAGCAGTCCATGTCCAAATGCAGCAAGACCTGGACAATATCCAGGCTTAGGCTGACAAGTGGCAAGTAACATTTGCGCCACACAAGTGCCAGGCAATAACTATCCCCAACAAGAGAGAATCTAACTGTCGGCCTTTGATGTTCAATGGCATTACCATCACTGAATCCCCCACTATCAATATCCTGGGGATTATCATTGACCAGAAACTGAACTGGACTAGCCATATAAATATTGTAGCTACAAGAGCAGGTCAGAGGCTAGGAATTGTGCGATGAGTAACTCACCTCCTGACTCCCCAAAGCCTGTCCACCATCTACAAGACACAAGTCAGGAGTGTAATGGAATACTCCCCACTTGCCTGGGTGAGTGCAGCTCCAACAAGAAACTCAACGCCATCCAGGATAAAGCAGCCCCCTTGATTGACACCCCATCCACAAACATTCACTTCCTCCACCACTGACGCACAGTAGCAGCAGTGTGTACCATCTACAAGATGCACTGCAGGAGTTCACCAAGGCTCCTTCAACAGCACCTTCCAAACCCACCACCGCTACCATCTAGAAGGACAAGGGCAGCAGATAGATGGGAACACCACCACCTGGAAGTTACCCTCCAAGTCACTCACCATCCTGACTTGGAAATATATCGCCGTTTCTTCACTGTCACTGGGTCAAAATCCTGGAACTCCCTCCCTAACAGCACTGTGGGTGTACCTAAACCAAATGGACTGCAGCAGTTCAAGAAGGCAGTTCACCACCATCTTCTCAAGGGAAACTAGGGATGTGCAATAAATACTGGCCCAGCCAATGAAGCCCACATCCCATGAATAAATAAAAAAAGTTTCAAGAACGAGAGGGCATAGATTTAAAGTGATTTGTAAAAGAAGCAAGTGTGACGTGAGAAAAACCTTTCTCACACAACGAGCGGTTCGGGTCTGGAATGCGCTGCCTGGAAGTGTGGTGGAGGCAGGTTCGATTGAGCCATTTTGTTGTAGGGTGGCCAAGTTATTCTATTAATTATAGAGTTGATCTGCAGACACTTCTTGTGTGGAAACATTAAGTTTATTTACAATATACTGAGCAGGAACTACACGTGTGCTTTCAACTCTATCTCTACACTGACTGCTGAAATAGCCTACGCTACTCTCCTATTGGTTACTATAGATCATGTGATCTTCCTTAACAAGTATTATTCTTGTACACTATACTATTGTAGTATTGTACACTAAATAAAGCCATAATTATTATATTCCTCCCCCTTTAACTCAGATAAACATATATTTACAAGTACATATTTTTCAAGACAACATAATATTTACACTGGGTAAGGAATTTACAAGTTCAGTTTTTCAGGTAGTTTCCTGGTACATGTGGAATTTCGCGGCTCCACAACTTCAGGTTCTTTGTCAGGAACCTCCTTTTCCGGAGTTGCCTGGACATCAGGTGCTTCGATGGGCACTTGCAGTTTTCTGCATTCTCAACTCTTACAGGAACATCAGACATGTCTGTCCTGGGTTGAGTATCTTCAACAGGAAACACAGACCCAGTCATGGTCACTGTGGAACCAAACCTTGGTGACTTGTCTCTTTTCCTTAAATGGTCCACATGTTTATGGATGATCACCCACTTTGGCTCTTCCCCAAAATTTTTCACCTATACCGGTTCTCCCACGGTAAATTTCCTCTTACGAATATCCCAGTCATGTCTAGCTTCCTGACTTCCCTGACTCCTTTCCACCTTCCCCTCTAAATACAGCATTATTAAGCTCAATCTCGTCCTGAGATGGTGTTTCAACAATAACTCCGCAGGTGTGACACCTGTTGTTGTGTGCGGGGTGGTCCTGTAATGAAAAAGAAAGCGTGCTAGCTTGGTTGCTAAGGAATCGTCAGTTAGTTTTCTCATGCCTGCTTTGAATGTTTGAACCGTCCTTTCGGCCAGTCGGTTTGAGGAAGGGCAGTAAGGTGCAGTTTTCACATGAGTGATACTGTTGAGGCTGATAAACCGTTGAGATCCAGCGCTCGTAAATGTCGTGCCGTTATCAGAAACGACCACTTCTGGTAGTCCGTGAATGGTAAAGCTCTGACATAGTTTCTCAATTGTAGCGGCCGATGTTGGTGACTTCACCTCATATACATCCAACCATTTTGAATGGGCATCGAAAATGAGCAGAAGCATTGTTCCCGGTAAAGGTCCAACATAGTCAATGTGTAACCACACCCAGGATGTAATGGAGCTGACATTGGTAACTTTTGCAGTTGATGTCATTGCACACAGTGCTTTACTAAACTCTCTATTTCGCCAGGCCACCATAGATAGCTGCGTGCTATGGTCTTCATTTGGGATATTCCTAGATGGGCGCTGTGTAGTTCAATTAAAAGTGATTCCCTGCCCTTTGGAGGGATTTTCACTTGTGCTCCCCACAATATGATACCATCCTGGCTGGTTATTTCATGTCTTCTGTTGAAGTACGGTTTCATTTCATCAGGTACGGGCTCCCGTGACCAACCATGTGGCACTTGTTCTCGTACCTGAGATAGGACTGGGTCCGACTGGGCCAGTCCCTGATCTGTCGAGCACATACTGGCGAGGAATCTAAGGAATTTAACAATAAAACAAGTTCCTGTGGAACTGGGACGTGCTCATCATTTTCTTGTAAAGGCAACTGACTAAGGGCATCGGCATTTTCGATTTGATTGCCCGGCCTTTGTATGAAAGTGTATTTGTATGCTGCCAGAAATAAAGCCCATTGTCATATTCTTGCTGAGGCTATGGGTGGTGCAGCCTTGTCCTCACTAAACAATCCTAGCAATGGTTTGTGGTCTGAAATGATTTTGTAAAATGGCAGCTGTGTACGTACTGGTGAAATTTCTTGACACCAAAGATGATGGACAGGCCTTTTTTTTCAATGTGTGAGTATCCCTTTTCTGCTGTGGTCAGCGTTCTTGTAACCTATTGGACGTTCTGTGCCATTGTCCATCCGGTGAGAGAGCACTGCTCCCGCTCCGTAGGGAAATGCATCACATGTCAGCACCAATTTTTTCGTCTAGTCATAAAGCACTAATAGATTGGACGAGTGCAACAATTGTTTCATCTTTATGAAAGTTTAGACACCTCCCAAGACTAATGTTGGTTCTTTTTGAGTAGAGAATGCAGGGGGGCAGCACTGTAGACAAATTGGGTAAGAACCACCCATAATAGTTGATCATTCCCAGGAATGATTTGAGCTCTGAGGCGTTCTTTCTCTTATAACTCTCACTTTCCGCTCAACCGGGTGGAGGCCCTATTAGTATTTCCGTATCTTCTTTCTACATGCTTCTTCTTTCTAGCACAGGCTTTAATCTCGGCCTTTATTTCGACTTCACTATTGGCCAGATTTCTCTCTGAGGCAAGCTCAACTTGTCTGAGCTCAGTGACTGAGCCTCCCAAAATTTCATTATCTGTCTGCTTCTTGGGAAATTCTGTGACTTTTGCTTCCAAAGCCTCTTTGGATTCATTTAGCTGATTCTTCAGCTCTTTGCTAGACAGCTAGTTTCACTGAGCTGGCCCTGCCTTGGAGTTTATCCGAACTCCTGTCTGCCTGGCTGTATCCAGCTATACACGACTCCCAGGGCTTCTTATGAGCCTTCTCCGATTACCAGGGCTTCCCCTGAGCCCTCTCCGATTACCAGGGCTTCCCCTGAGCTCTCTCCGATTACCAGGGCTTCCCCTGAGCTCTCTCCGATCACCAGGACTTCCTTCTTTGCAGTTCTTCTGCTGTGCTTTTGTTCTACTGTTTAAGACTGTCTTCATTTCTTCATGTTGCTGAATGGTTACACATTCCTTTTTTATTTAATCTTGAAGGACAATCAAATGTTCTTTCGACTGTTTACTTTCTTGTTGCCCTCCCTCTGGCGTCTCCTGTTGCCCTTGGCCGAGTTGCCCTCTCTCTGGGGTCTCTTATTCCCTTCTGCAGAGTTGCTCTCTCTCTGGGGGTCTCTCCTAATTTTCTGTCCATAACCATTTTTCTTGCATTTACCACTTTAAATGTTTTGCTGCTTTAAGAGCAATCACTGTTTTTTTAATCTCGGGCTGTCTCTGCAGCCGTCAGCTTTTCCCTGCTGTGTTTCCCGTGCTTTCCCGTTGCCATAATCATGGGCCTTCTTCTCTTTTAACTTTGTGAAACTTTGTTCCTGTTTGGTAAAGAAGCACAGAGCAGTGATTTCTTCTGCCTTTTCTGGGCAATTCTGCAGGGTTTTTTCATTTTTTTAAATTTAAAACTTCAGCGCTGCTTTCTACTCTATTTGCTGCATTTTTTTTACCAGCTTCTCTAACCCGCTGAGCCTGCAGGGCTGCGGCCTATTTTATAGTTAAGTACAGATTCTCTTTTTTTAATGTTTTACTCACCCATCTTGTGGATTCTCACTCAGGGGTCTTGCAATTTTGGCATTTTTGACTTTTTAAAATGTCGGGAGTGCTCCAGGAGATTTCTCAGCCCTTTGGTTCGGGGGCCCGTTTCTTCTTTAACTTAAAACGACAGCAGACCTGGTGAGGATATCTTCCTTTCTTTTTAATGATCTTAAACACTCACAATCGCCGGGTGAGTGACAGTGCCAATTTCTTTCTAACTTGACTTCTTCTGTTCAATCTTATTTTATCCTCATCACCAGTTTGTTGTGGGGTGGCTGAGTTGTACTATTAATGATAGAGTTGATCCGCAGACACTCCTTGGGTGGAAACATTAAGCTTATTTACAATAGACTCAGCAGAAACTACACATGGGCTTTCAACTCCAACTCCATCTCTACACCGACTGCTGAGATAGCCCTTGATGCTCTCCTATTGAGATTAGGGTTAGGGGTAATGTTTTTGGGCACAAGGTTTAGGGTTAGAATTAGGGTTGGGGTTAGGGTTAGGGGTAGGGGTAGGGTTTATGGCCAGGAGGGTCATTAGGGTTAGGGCTAGAGATAAAGTTAAAGTTAGGGTTAGGGTTAGGGTTAACTTCAGGGTTAGTGTCAGGGTTAGGGTTGGAGCTCAGGTTGAAGTTAGGGTTAGGGTTAGGTTTAGAACTAAGGTCAAAGTTAAGGATCGGTTGGTTTCTCCAGAAAGTTATTCTAACACTTGGTTTCTGCTGACATTTTCTAAAGTTCGTTATCATCAGCAGCAGAACTCAACTCATCTGTAAAGGTCAAGTGATTTAATGTTCTTGAATGTTAACATCATTCATTTGCATGATTGCAACTTTGATTGGATCATGCAGTTAAATGCACCAATAGCAGATTTCCTCTTGTGAAAAATGTAAAAATGCAGAGTTACTGGTAGAATAATTATTTAACTGGGAGAATAAAAACTCCCTAACAGCTGTCAAGATGGAAATCAAAGCTACAGTTTTATAAGTATATTAGCAATATATGTGCATATATAAATGGGTTGTGAATATCAATCAGAAACATCAACAACTCTGTTCCATTGCACATAATGTGTGAGTTGAGTTAGTGAGATATTTGCAGTCAATGGCCCCTGCACCCAGTGTAATGAGATTTCCACAGGGCACAGTGTGTGTGGCAAATGACCCACTGAGGTTATATTAACATACATCATCTTAATAAAGGTAACTGTGTGAGGTTATAAGTGTTTGCTATAAATATCAGGCTAAGTGTGCAGAATAAAGCAATGGCCATATTTCAGTTGTTCAATTACTCGGGTAATTTTGTAATGGTTTTTTGCATTCACTGCCCAATGTTTGTGGAAACTGGAAAGATCTTTGTGAAGACGGGGGATGTGGGAGGAACATATTCAGTTGACTCTCCTTGCCATTGGGAGACATCAACAACAACAATAATTGGCATTTCAATAGCACCTTTAATATAGTTAACTATCTCAAGGCATTTCACAGGAGTGATTATCAAACCAAATTTGACACAGAGACGCATAGGGTGATAGTGTGCTAGAAGAGGTGATGAAAAATTTGGTCAAAGGGTTTAAAGTGCACCTTAGAGGAGGAGATAGGTAGAGAAGAGATCGAATTTAGGGTGGAAATTTCAGAGCTTAGGGCCTTAGCAGCTGAAGGGGCAGCTGCCAATGGAGGAGTAATTAAAAACAGGGATGCTCAAGAGGCCAGAATTGGAAAAGAGTAGATATCTCAGAGGCTTGTAGGGCTGGAGGCAATTACAGCAATAAGGAACGGATCCTTGGAAATCACAAGTAAGTGTTGGGGGACAGGCTGAATTGATGAATTGTATCTAAAATTGGGCCGCAATGTCCCTTCTAAGCAGCCCTTCACATTTTGGATGCAATACCCTGGTTGTTCATCTCCCATTTTCTCAAGAATGGAAACACCACCCCCAGCACCCACCCACCACTCGCCTAACAACCCCGCCCCCACCCCACTTCACACTGTCTAAAGGTAATAAAAATCTATCAGGTTCATCCATACAAGACTGCCATATAGGCCGCACCGTTTTTAAAATTCATTCCAAGGATGTGAGCGTCACTGTCGAGGCCAACATTTATTGCCCTTCTCTAATTGCCCTTGAGAAGGTGGTGGTGAGCTGCCTTCTTAAACCGCTGCAGTCCATGTGGTGTGAGTGCACCCACAGTGCAGATAGGGAGGGATGCTCAGTGTGAAGGTTCTGCTGAAGGGTCATGAGGACTCGAAACATCAACTCTTTTCTTCCCCGCCGATGCTGCCAGACCTGCTGAGTTTTTCCAGGTAATTCTGTTTTTGTTTTAGAAAAAGCAGTAAGCCTGAGGATTGGGAGCAGTTTAGAATTCAGCAAAAGTGGACAAAAAGATTGATCAATAAGGGGAAAATGGAGTATGAGAGTAAAGCAGGGAACATAAAAACTGACTGTAAAATTCTATAATTATATGAAAAGAAAATGATTAGCGAGGACAAATGTAGGCCCCTTATAGTCAGAAATGGGGGAAATTATAATGAGGAGCAAAGAAATAGCAGAAGAATTGAACACATATTTTGGTTCTGTCTTCATAAAACAGGACACAAATAATTTCCCAAAAATGTTAGGGAACCAAGGGTCTAGTCAGAGGGAGGAATTGAAGAAAATCAGTATTAGTAAAAAAATGGTGCGAGAGATATTAATGGGGTTAAAGGCTGAAAAATCCCCAGTGCCTGATAATCTACATCCTAGATTACTAAAGGAAGTGACCCTGGAAATATTGGATGCATTAGTGGTCATCTTCCAAAATTCTATAGACTCTGGAGCAGTTCCTACAGATTGGAGGGTGGCAAATGTAACCTCACTATTTAAAAAATGAGGGAGATAAAAAACAGAGAATTACAGACCAGTTAGTCTAACATCAGTAGTGGGGAAAATGCTAGAGTCTATTATAAAAGACGTGGTAACAGAACACTTGGAAAGCATTAACGGGATTAGACAGAGTCAGCATGGGTTTATGAAAGGGAAATCATGCTTAACTAATCTACTGGAGTTTTTTGAGGATGTAACTAGTAGAATAGATAAGGGAGAACCAGTGGATGTGGTGTATTTGGATTTCAAGAAGGCTTTTGATAAGGTTCCGCATCAGAGGCTAGTGGGCAAAATTAAAGCACATGGGATCAGTGCTTGGGCCCCAGCTATTCACAATATATATAAATGACTTGGATGAGGAAACCAAATACAATATTTCCAAGTTTGCTGACAACACAAAACTGGGTGGGGTTGTGAGTTGTAAAGAGGATACAAGGAGGCTTCAGGGCGATTTAGACAAGTTGTGTGTGAGGACAAACACATGGCAGATGCAGTATAACATGGATATATGTGAAGTTATATGCTTCGGTGTGAAAAACAGAATGGCAGAGTATTATTTAAATGGTGATATATTGGGAAATGTGGATGTACAAAGGGATCTGGGTGTCCTTGTACACCAGTCAATTAAAGTAAATAGGCAGGTGCAGCAAGCAATTAGGAAGGCAAATGGTATGTTTGCCTTCATTGCAAGAGGATTTGAGTTCAGAAGTAAAGATGTCTTACTGCAGTTATACAGGGCCTTGGTGAGACCACACCTGGAGTATTGTGTGCAGTTTTAGTCTCACTACCCAAGAAAGGATATACTTGCCATTGAGGGAGTGCAGCAAAGGTTCACTGGGCTGATACGGGGGATGGCAGGACTGTCGTATGAGGAGAGGTTGGTTTGACTGGGCCTGTATTCACTAGAGTTTAGAAGAATGAGAGGGGATCTGATTGAAACGTATAAAATTCTAACAGGGCTAGACAGACTGAATGCAGGGAGGATGTTTCCCCTGGTTGGGGAGTCTAGAACCAGGGGCCACAGTCTCAGGATATGGGCAGGCCATTCATGAATGAGATAAGGAAAAATTTCTTCACTCAGAGGGTGGGCAACCTTTGGAATTCTCTACCACAGGAGGTAGTGGAGGCTGGGTCACTGAGTATATACAAGAAAGAAATCGATAAATTTTTGGATATTAGGGGTATCAAGGGGTATGGGGAGAGAGCAGGAATATGGCCTTGAGATAGAGGATCAGCCATTATCATATTGAATAGTGGAGCAGGCTCGAAGGGCCGAATGGCCTACTCCTGCTCCTACTTTCTATGTTTCTGTATAGGAGTAGTTTATAGGTCCCTTAACAGTAGTTATACCGTTGGACAGATCTTTAAACAATACGTTATCAGAGCTTTTAACAAAAACAATGTAATAATTGAAGGGGCTTAAGTCTTTGAAATGACTGGACCAATCAAATTGACAAAGATGACTTGGAAGATGAGATGTAGAACACTTTTGTGACAGTTCCCTGGAACAACAAGTTGTGGAACCAATTAAGGATAAAGCTATTTTAGATCTAATATTGTGCATTGAAACAGGTCAATTAGTAATCTCACAATAAAAGATCCACTGGGAAATAGTGACCATAATACAATTGAATTTCATATTAAGTTTGAAAGCAATATACACCAATCACAAACCAGAATTTTAATCTTAAACAAAGCCAATTACACAGGTACGAGAGGAGAACTGGCTAAGGTTAAATGAGCAAATAGACTGTAAGGTATGGCGGTAAATAAACAGTGGGAAACATTTAAAGAAACAATTCAAAATGTTCAACAAAAATACATTCCATTAAAAAACAAAAACTCAGAAAGAAAGATACACATCCGTGGCTTACTAAGGAAGTTAAGGATAGTATTAGGTTAAATCAAGAGGCTAATAATGCAGTAAGAAGAAAATTAAAAAAGTAATAATTCTGAGGATTAGGAGCATTTTAGAAACCAGCAAAGAGTCAAAAAAAAGTTGATAAGAGGGGAAAATTGGAATATGAGAGTCAACTATTCAGGAATATAAAAACAGATTGTAAGAGGTTTTATTAGTATATAAAGAAGAAGAAAGTAGCTAAAGTAAACGTTGGTCTCTTAGAGGCAGGGACAGGATGACAGGAACATTGAACAAATATTTTGTTTCTGTCTTCACAGTAGAAGACATAAGTTACATACCAGAAATGGAGGATAACCTAGGGGCTAATAAAAGTGAAGAAATTAAGATAATTAATATCAGCAGAGAAAAAGTGCAGGAGAAACCTAATGGACTAAAATCTGACAAATCCCCAGGACCTGATGGTCTGTATCCTAGGGTTCTAAAGGAGAGGGCTGCAGAGATGGAGAGTGCTCTGGTTATCATTTTCCAAAATTTTCTAGATACTGGATCGACCCTAGAAGGTTGGAATATAGCAAATGTGACACTGCTTTTCAAGAAAGGAGGGACAGAGAAACACAGGGAACTAGAGGCCAGTTAGCCTGACATCAGTCATCGGGAAAGTGCTGGAATCTATTATTAAGGAAGTCTTAACAATGCACTTAGAAATCATGCTATGATCAGAGAAAGTCAACATGGTTTTATAAAATGGAAATCATGTTTGACAAATTTATTAGGGTTTTTTGACGATGTAACTAGTAGGGTAAATAAAGGGGAACCAGTAGATGTGGTGTACCTGGATTTCCAAAAGGCATTTGATAAGGTGCCACACAGGAGGTTAAATTGCAAGATAAGGGTTTATGGAATTGGGGTTAATATATTAGCATGGATAGAGGATTAACTGATGGACAGGAAGCAAAGAGTAAGGATAAATTGGGCATTTTCAAGTTGGCAAAGTGTAACTAGAGGAATGCTGCAATGATCAGTGCTGAGGCTTTATCTATTTACAATCTATATTAATGACTTAGATGAAGAGACAGAGAGTAACGTATCTAAGTTTTCTGAGAATACAGAGCTGGGTGGGAATGCAAGCTGTGTGAGAACACACAGAGGCTGCAAAGAGATGTAGACAGGTTACGTATGTGGGCAAGAAGGTAGCAGGTAGAGAATAATTTGGGAACATGTGATGTTATCCTTTAGTAGTTTAGCAGTAAGAATAGAAAAGCAGAATATTTTTGGTCTCCATATTTAAGGAAGGATAGTCTTCCATTGGAGGCAGTACAGCAGAGGTTCACTAGATTGATCCTGGGATGACAGGGTTGTCTTATGGTAAAAGGTTAAGTAAGTTGGGCCAATTCTTCCCAGAGTTTAGAAGAATGAGAGATGATTTCATTGAAACATACAAGGTTCTGAAGGGGCTTAACAGGGTAGACACTGAAAGTTGTTTCCCTTGGCTGGAGAGTCTAGAACACAGGGGCAAAGTCTCAGGTTAAGGGGTCAACAATTTCAGATATAACAGATTGAAATAATAAAACCCTGATGGAGCTTCTTTCAGTTTGACTTGACATTGGTTAGATTATTTTTAGTGGTGCTTTACTAAAAGGGGGATTTGTGGTACGGATTCCTATCTGGTGACAGTAGGGTTAGAAACATAGAAACTAGGAGCAGGAGTAGGCCATTCGGCCCTTCGAGCCTGCTCCGCCATTCATTATGATCATGGCTGATCATCCAACTCAATAGCCTGTTCCCGCTTTCTCCCTATATCCTCTGATCCCTTTCGCCCCAAGAGCTACATCTAACTCCTTCTTGAAAACATACAATGTTTTGGTCTGAACTACTTTCTGTGGTAGTGAATTCCACAGGGTCACCACTCTCTGGGTGAAGAAATTTCTCCTAATCTCAGTCCTAAATGGTCTACCCCGTATCCTCAGACTGTGACCCCTGGTTCTGGACTCCCCCACTATCGGGAACATCCTTCCTGAATCTACCCTGTCTAGTCCTGTTACAATTTTATAGGTTTCTATGAGATCCCCCCTCGTTCTTCTGATCTCCAGCGAATATGATCCTAATCGACTCAATCTCTCCTCATATGTCAGTCCCACCATCCCAGGAATCAGTTGGGTAAACCTTCGCTGCACTCCCTCTATAGAAAATACATCCTTCTTCAGATAAGGAGACCAAAACTGCACACAATATTCCAGGTGTGGTCTCACCAAGGCCCTGTATAATTGCAGCAAGACATCCCTGCTCCTGTACTCGAATCCTCTGGCTATGAAGGCCAACATACCATTTGCCTTCTTTACCGCCTGCTGCACCTGCATGCTTACCTTCAGCGACTGGTGTACAAGGACACTCAGGTCTCGTTGCGTATTCCCCTCTCTCAATTTATAGCCATTCAGATAATAATCTGTCTTTCTGCTTTTGCTACCAAAATAGATAACTTCACATTTATCCACATTATACTGCATCTGCCATGCATTTGCCCACTCACTCAGTTTGTCCAAATCACACTGAAGCATCTCTGCATCCTCCTCACAGCTCACCCTCCCACCCAGCTTTGTATCATCTGCAAATTTGGAGATATTACATTTAATTGCCTCATCTAAATTATTAATATATATTGTGAATAACTGGGGTTCCAGCACCGATCCCTGCGGTACCCCACTAGTCACTGCCTGCCATTCAGAAAAAGACCCGTTTATTCATATTCTTTGTTTCCTGTCTGCCAACCAGTTTTCTATCCATCTCAATACACTACCCCCAATCCCATGCGCTTTAATTTTACACACCAATTTCGCATGTGGGGCTTTGTCGAAAGCCTTTAGAAAGTCCAAATAAACCACATCCACTGGCTCCCCCTCATCAACTCTACTAGTTACATCCTTGAAAAACTCCAGTAGATTTGTCAAGCATGATTTCCCTTTTCATAAATCCATGCTGACTCTGTCCGATTCTGCCACTATTTTCCACGTTCTCAGCTACTAAATCTTTTATAATGGACTCTCGAATTTTCCCCACTACCGACGTCAGGCTGACTGGTCTATAATTCCCTGTTTTCTAACATAAGGAATTGGACCATGAGTTGACCATACTGCCCCTTGAGCCTGTTCAACCATTCAACAAGGTCATGGCCAATCTTTGACTTCAACTTCACTTTCTTGCCCTACCCCCATATCCCTCGTCCCTTAGTGTCTAAAATGCTATCAATCTCAAGTCCTCAATAAGGTTGTGCATTCAAGTTTTGCACTGTCGGAGACGCTGCCTTTTGGATAATACATTAAAACTGAAGCCATGTCTGTTCTCTCAGTTGGATGTAAAATATCCCACAACACTATTTCAAAGAAGAGCAGGGGAGTTTTCCCCTGTGTTATTTATCCCTCAAAAACATCACAAAAGAAACGGCCTGTGTCATGATCACATTGCTGTTTGTATGAGCTTGCTGTGTGCAAATCAGCTGTTTCCTACATTACAACAAGTGCAGTCACTACAAAAGTACCTTTTTTTTAACTCATTGATGGGACATAGGTATTGTTGACTAGGTCAACATTTATTGCCCTGTTCAGAGGGCATTTAAGAGACAACCCTGCAGTTACAGGTAGGCCAGAGCAGGTAAGGATGGCAGATTTCCTTCCCTAAAGGGCATTAGTGAACCAGATGGGTTTTTACAACAATCGGCAATGGTTTCATAGTCACCACCAGATTTATAATTCCAGATTTATTTTATTGAATTCAAATTCCACCAGCTGCCAGGGTGGGATTTGAACCCAGGTCCCCAGAGCATTATCCTAGGGCTCTAGATTACCAGTCCAGTGACAATACCAGTAGGCCACCACCTTAGTCAAAAGTGATTTGGGATGTCCTGAGGTTCTGAAAGATGCAACGGCAAGTTTTTATCTGGTGTGAAATGTAGCGTCAGAAGTAAATAACCAGACAATCAATGCAGTGCTGGGTCTAGCATTTGTTACATGTTAAAATGATGGAGACAGAGCTTCAAAATGTAAGCAAGTCACCCACAGTCACTCCGGTGAAGTCTAATTGTATTTACAGTTTATGCAAGGAGATGTCTCAAAATGTTCTCCCTGACTTTAAGGAAACCCACACCAATTTCACCTCAATGGGACTCTGGTATCTGACAACACAAGGCAATGAGATGCAGAGATAGTGAGGAAATAATAGTTAGTCCACAGCATCGATTCACTACTTCTGTGTTAAATTCTGTCTTAAAGGAGAGCACAGTATGGAGAGTTTTCAGCATTCAGCTTTCTTCCTTTACCTGCAGTCCCCACACCGCAACTTCAACCCTCCCCAACACCAACCACGAGGCACCAAATGCAAAGAATTCAGTGGCATTCTAGTCTTGCTTCTGTTACACGTTGAACAGTGAAAAAGTCAATTAAGATGAGGAAATAGTCCCAAGAGATTAGTACAGACAAGCATTCGACAGCCCTTAAATAAGCTGCCAGAAGTAGTTCTGGTGCTAAGGAATGCAATTAATCAGTAACGATGCATTTTGAAATAAATGATTAGTTAATTAATGAGCTGCAGAAAGACACAGGAGTTGAGGATGGAAGCTGTTCTCATTGGCAATTCAAATCAAAGAGCTGGGGCTTGATCAATGGAAATCACAGGAACAGCCCCAAAAGAAAGCATATGAAAGCTGCTACTAATCAGAAATTACAGAAACCAGACACATCCATAGGTTGGAAATTTCCTGGGCACTTTTCCTTCCCCAAAAGTTCAGTGAAAAGCATGCCTGCATAAACAAACATAATACATCATTCAAAATTTGATTTCTTTTTATTCATTCATGGGACCTGGACATCACTGGCTGGGCCAGCGTTTATTGCCCATCCCTAACTGCCTTTGAGAAGGTGGTGGTGAGCTGCCTTCTTGAACCGCTGCAGTCCATGTGGTGTAGGTACACTCACAGTGCTGTTAGGAAGGGAGTTCCAGGAATTTAACCCAACGACAGTGAAGGAACGGCGATATATTTCCAAGTCAGGATGGAGAGTGACTTGGAGAGGAACTTCCAGGTGGTGGTGTTCCCATCTATCTGCTACCCTTGTCCTTCTAGATGGTAGCAGTCGTAGGTTTGGAAGGTGTTGCCTGAAAAGATCAGTGATGTGTTAATTTTAAGTCAGCACCTGTAACATATCAATCAATCCAAAAGCTAGCTGATTTGAAAATCGTATTTAATGAGCTGTAAATCTATTCTCTTGCATTCTCTGCGGCACATTATGGGCAGATCCTGACAGGACAAAATCACAAAAATGGCAGTCCTCTCAAAAGCGGAGTTCCCAACTGTCACTGGTCAATTGGCGCTGATAAAACAGAGGCGGCTTCAGTGGATTGGGCACATTGGCAGGATGGAGGATGGTCGCATGCCCAAGGGCTTTCTGTGTGGTGAGGTAGCCGGAGCCAGGTGACCAGTGGGACATTCAAGGCTCTGCTTCAAGGATGCTTGTAGGTGTGACAGGAGGGCCCTAAACATCGGCTCTCGCACCTGGGAGTCACTAACTGTCGAAAGAGAGAAATGGCGACACCTCATGTGGACGGGTGCAAACTACCACGATGACCAGTGGCTGCAGTGGCTTGGCCACAGGCGCCAATGCTGAAAACAACTACCACAACGTCACTTGGTAACTTCATGTGTGGCACTTATGTCAGAACCTGCCTCTCAGGGATTGGCCTTCACAGCCGTCAGCAAAGGTTCACTGAGTGAAGACACCTCCTAAATGGATTGTTTGCTGTCTGCCCATCTCGTAGATGGAAAGATGCCAACCATCCTCTTGACTGGTTCTCTGGCTTTCAGTTCCACAGTGGCAGGAGGTAGAGAGGCATCTTTACTGTTGCTAGGTTTGGATTTTAAGGATTCTGTTCCATTTTAGCTGAGCAATCACAGACAACTTGCTGTCAATTCTTAACATCGCACTACATTAGAACATAGATAATTCTGAACATGAATAGCTGATGCCCTTCAGCATTTCTCAATTTGTGGACCGGGGTTTAAAGCTGTGATGTTTAGCCAGCAGGGTATTTCTAGCATGGTCCATCCCTTTAAAGCCATTGCTCAAGTTTTCTCTCTGGTGGGGGAGGATGTTCAAAATAGCCACATTAACATACCTTTGAGGTCAATTAAAGGCTTCTTGTTGAGATGGGTTTACATAGATTGTCAGTTGCTTGTAAAGTCACAGGAAAAAAAAGTAGGAAATGGTTGTCTTCCATTTTTTATACACTTTGACGGTTTGTTAAGCAGAGGACATGGGCTGCACCTGAAGGTGGGGGTGGGGAAATTCAAACCCAATCTCCAAATACTGAACAAGTGGTTAATCTATTGAACAGGCTCCCTAAGGAGATGATGGAAGCAGAATGCATTGATTAAATAACAAAGAATAACACTCTGGGATCCAGTATCTGAGTAATTAGAGACATGACGTGTGGTGAGTGAAGTGTGTTCAGGAGGAACGGGTGACTTTGGACCTATGGTTCCCAAATCTTCCCACCACAGGGGGTCCTCCTCACCTCATGCCTGGCTCAGACTCAGTGTAGACTCATTGATAGAATCACTGTGATTGGTCAATAACTCCGTCATTGTTGCACTGCGTGTCTAGCAGAATGGACCTTCCTAGATAGAACGATGCAGACATGCTGGGTAGATTATATAATGCTGTTATTATTGAGGGAGAGGGGAGATTAATAACTCCTCCACAGTATTTATAAATTATCACCTTTGTTTTCAAATCCATCCAAAGTTTCATCAGACCCTATTTCTATAACCTCCTCCAGTCCCACAACTCTCCAAGTGTCATAAGAGTGGCCTAGTTGCTACTATTAATGATAGAGTTGATCTGCAGACACTTCTTGGGAAAAACATTAAGTTTATTTACAACATGCTCAGCAGCAACTACACATGTGCTTTCAACTCCAAATATATCTCTTTGCTGACTGCTGAGGTAGCCTGTGCTACTCTCTTATTGGTTACTACAAATCATGTGATCTTCCTTAACAAGCATTATTCTTATAGAAACATTAGACACTAAACAAACCCATAATTACTACATTCCTCCCCATTTAACTTGGCTATACATGTTATATTTACAAGTACATATTTTTCAAGACAACATAATATTTACACTGGGTAAGGAATTTACAAGTTCAGTCTTTCAGGTGGTTTCCTGGTACACGTGGAACGTCTCAGCTCCACAACTTCAGATTCTTTGTCAGGAACCTGCTTCTCTGGAGTTGCCTGAATATCAGGTGCTTCGGTAGGCACTTGCAGTTCTGTATCCTCAACTCTTACAGGAACATCAGGCATATCAATCCTGGGTTAAGTATCTTCAACAGGAAACGCAGACCCGGGCATGGTCACTGGTGGAACCAAATCTTGGTGATTTGTCTCTCTCTCTTCCTTAAATGGTCCACATGTTTATAGATGATCTGGCCTTCTGCTTTCACATGGTGAGATAGAAGTCCAGTCACCGCACTTATTTCACCTGATAACCACTTTGGTCCTTCCCTGAAGTTCTTCATGTATACCGGCTCTCCCACGGTAAATTTCCTCTCGTGACTATGCCAGTCATGTCCAGTGTTCTGGTTTCCCTGACTCCTTTCCACCTTCCCCTCTAAATACAGCATTATTAAGCTCAATCTCATCCTGAGATGGCTTTTCAACAATAACTCCGCAGGTGTGACACCTGTTGTTGTGTGAGGGGTGGTCCTGTAATGAAAAAGAAAGTGTGCTAGCTTGGTTGCTAAGGAATCGCTTGTTAGCTTTCTCATGTCAGCCTTGAGCATTTGAACCACCCTTTCGGCCAGTCCATTTGAGGAAGGGCAGTAAGGTGCAGTTTTCACATGAGTGATACCATTGAGGCTGATAAACCGTTGAAACTCAGCACTCGTAAACGCCATCCCGTTATTGGAAGCAGCTACTTCTGGTAGTCCGTGAATGGCAAAACTCTGACGTAGTTTCTCAATTGATGTTGATGTTGGTGACTTCACCTCATATACATTCAAACATTTTGAATGTTTCTGCTCACTGTTGATGGCCATTGTTGCCAGGAAAGGTCCAACATGGTCAACGTGTAACCACACCCAGGGTCTACCTGGCCACTCCCATGTGTGTAATGGAGCTGTCACTGACAACTTTTGCAGTTGATGTCATTGCACTCTCTATTTCACCATCCATCCCAGGCCACCATAGATAGCTGCGTGTTTTGGTCTTCATTTGGGAAATTCCTGGATGGGCACTGTGTAGTTCAATTAAAAGTAGCTCCCTTCCCTTTGGAGGAACTATCACTTATGCTGCCCACAATAACATGCCATTATTTCATGTTATCTCATGTTTTCTGTTGAAGTACGATTTCATTCATCAGATACAGGCTCCTATGATCAACCCTGTAGCACTTGTTCTGATACGTGGGATAGGGCTGGGTCCGACTTGTCCAGTCTCTGATCTGTCAAGCACATCCTGGTGAGGAATCTAAGAAATTTAACAGTAAAACAAGTTCCTGTGGAGGTGATGGTGTAGTGGTATTGTCGCTGGACTAGTAATCCAGTAGACCCAGGGTAATGCTCTGGGGACCCAGGTTCGAATCCTGCCATGCCAGATGGTGGAATTTAAATTCAATAAAAACCTGGAATAAAAAGTCTAATGAGGACCATGGAGCCATTGTTCATTGTTGTGTAAACCCACCTGGTTCACTAATGCCCTTTAGGGAAGGAAATCTGACGTCCTTACCTGAACACCACTTGGAGGAAGCACTCGAGAGTGGTAAGGATGCAGAATGTAGTCTGAGTGGGACTTCAATGTCCATCACCAAGAGTGGCTTGGTAGCACCAGTACTGACTGAGCTGGCTGAGTCCTAAATGACATAGCTGCTAGACTGGGTCTGCAGCACATGGTGAGGGAAAAACATACTTGGCCTCATCCTCACCAACCTGCCTGTGTACAGTAGTGGTAGGAGTGACCACCACACAGTCCTTGTGGAGACCAAGTCCCACCTTCACATTGAGGATACCCTCCATTGTGGCACTACCATCGTGTTAAATGGGAAGGATTTCGAAAAGACCTAGCCTCTATGAGGCACTGTGGGCCATGAGCAGCAGCAGAATTGTACTCAACCACAATCTGTAACCTCGTGGCCTGGCATATCCCCCACTCTACCATTACCATTAAGTCAGGGGATCAACCTGCTTCAATGAAGAGTGCAGGAGGGCATACCAGGAACAGCACCAGGCATACCTAAAAATGATGTGTCAACTTGGTGAAGCTATAACACAGGACGACTTGCGTGCCAAGCAGCAAGTGATAGACAGGGCTAAGCGATCCCACAACCAACGGATCAAATCTAAGCTCTGCAGTGCTGCCACATCCAGTCATGAATGGTGATGGACAATTAAACAACTCACTGGGGGAGGAAGCTCCACAAATATTCACATCCTCAATGATGGATGAGCCCAGCACATCAGTGCAAAAGATAAGGTTGAAGCATTCGCAATAATCTTCAGCCAGAAGTGCCGAGTGGATGATCCATCTCAGCCTCCTCTGGAAGTCCCCAACATCACAGATGCCAGTTTTCAGCCAATTCGATTCACTCCACGTGATATCAAGAAATGGCTGAAGGCACTGGATACTGCAAAGCCCTTGGGGCCTGACAACTTAAATGTTTCATCCCAGGCAGCATCCTGGTGAATCTCCTCTGCACCCCCTCCAGTGCAATCACATCCTTCCTATAATGTGGTGACCAGAACTGCACACAGTACTCCAGCTGTGGCCTCACCAAGGTTCTATACAACTCCAACATGACCTCCCTACTTTTGTAATCTATGCCTTGATTGATAAAGGCAAGTGTTCCATATGCCTTTTTCACCACCCCACTAACATGCCCCTCTGCCTTCAGAGATCTATGGACACACATGCCAACGTCCCATTGTTCCTCAGAACTTCCTAGTGTGATGCCGTTCATTGAATACTTCCTTGTCAAATTACTCCTTCCAGAGTGTATCACCTCACACTTTTCAGGGTTAAATTCCATCTGCCACTTATCTGCCCATTTGACCATCCCGACTATATCTTCCTGTAGCCCAAGACACTCAGCCTCACTGTTAACCACCCTTTGTGTCAATCTTTGTGTCATCTGCAAACCTACTAATCCTAACCCCCACATAGTCATCTATGTCGTTTATATAAATGATGAATAATAGGGGACCCAGCACAGATCCCTGTGGTACGCCACTGGACACTGGCTTCCAGTCACTAAAGCAGGGGGGGTGTCTGGGGTGTCAGTTGTACTGTTACCTTGGAGTTAGACTAGGATTTCTCTGTCTAACATTTCCTGGGCAACTATCCAGGTAAGTAAACCAGCACTGTCCAAAGTTTCCGACTCTGGGAGTTGGAGGAATTTTTGGAGGGTCCCTGGGACTAGGGGAATCTGATGGGCAATTCCCATGGAGTCAGGGCATCAGGACTTCCATAAGGTCTCGACGCACATCTTGGGCACGTCTGGTCTCCGGCGATCTGTAGGGACTGGAAGATGTGGGCCAATGTCTCCTTATGTGAGTTGATGTCAAGTTTTGACTAATAACACTCCTGTTAAGCACCTGGGGAAGCGCCTTTACTACATAAAGGTGCTACATAAATGCAAGTTGCTGTTGATTGTTGTTAAACACCATTCTTTCAGACAGTTTGGAAATGAATGAGAAAGGAATACTCGTTGATGCACCTCATCATATTATTCACATCAAGCAGAATCAAATCAGACTGATAAATGTTAATTATATGCAAATTAGAGAGAGTAGGTATTTTGATGTGCACATTTAATGTAACAAAGGTGAAGAGAAGGATTTACAGTGTAACACTGGAACTGCTGATGACAGTGACAGAGAATGAACTGATGCATTATTCCTTACTGTACTAAATCCAAACTTCTTAGACCTAAAGGCTTTTATTACGTGGGGAGATGATGACAGTGCAAGTCAAAGGTTGTGCTACAGACAAATCTTGAACTATAAAGTCTTCACGCAAAGTCACAAGAGAAGGCAAAGGCACTCGAGGCTGACAGGAAGCTATCACTGAGCTCACTAGACAAAGCTTCAAGCAATACAAAGAAACAGTTAACAACAACTTGTATTTATATAGCATCTTTAATGTAGAACCTGCTGCAAGGAACTGTTATTAAACAAAGTTTGACACTGAGCCATGTAAAAATGTTGGTTGACCAAAAGATTTGTCACAGAGATATGTTTCAAGGACCACCTTAAAGGAGGCAAAATGAGGTAGGTCCAGAGGGTTAGCGAGCGAATTCCAGAGCTCAGGGCCTCAGCAGCTGAAGACACAGGGCAGAATCGTCCCGGATTTGCACTAAACGCGGGAGCGAGCGGGAAAAAGAATGTTTATCCCACCAGCTGCAATGACAGGCTTTCGCACCATATCATCCCAATCCGGCTTTATTAATCATACAGTCCAGGGAAACACACTGTTTCGATGGTGGGTGGGCTCTCATTCACCCGCCCACCGACACCTCGCCGCTTCCTCACGCCAGGCACCATATTTAAATTGCAGCTGTGCGCACACCTCAGCGTTTCCAGCCCAGGACTGCTGCATAGAAGACATGGCCCCGAAAGGCAAGAAGACTGCAGCACCCCCATTTTAATGACTCGTCCCTTGAGCGCCTTTTTGGATGCAGTGGAGGTCCGCCGTGATGTCTGCTACCCCGGCTTTCGCTGCAGGAGGTCCAGCAACATCACCGATCTGGCATGGGAGGCAGTGGCGGCAGCGTTGGTGGGCAATGCCAATGCCCTGCAGAGAAGGACAGCCACCCAGTGCTGCAAGAGGGTGAATAATCTCTTCTGTTCCACCAGGGTAAGTCACTCTTCTCATCACTCTCAACTCACACACTCACAAACCCATCACACATCCACAGGGCCCTCACACTGCCAGTGCAAGGGACATCACCATTCACTCTCACACACACACACTCATTGTCCTCATCCCATCCATGGGACCACTCACCACCCACACAGGCCGGGTATACTTATCATCTGGCCTGGCAGGCATCCTGCTTACACTCTCTCCATCTCTATCCATGCAGGACAAGCTGGCTCACAATAGGAGGGAGAGGACGCAGACTGGTGGAGGAATGCCTGAAATCAAGGTCCTCACCGACTTTGAAAACAGAGCCACCCAGCTGGCCGGCAATGACCGGGACCGGTCCTGTGCCGACGGTGAGGTCGGTGCTGTTCTACCAAGTGAGGATCCAGCAGTGCAACATCCATCAGATAACCATGCTGTGAGTGATGTGTCCTCTTTCACAGGCCACTGCCATGTACTATTTGTCTCTCCTTGCTTTCACAGACAAATTTGGTAAACAGCCAATGGAGTCCATGATCCAGGGCTTCAAGCCCTGAAGAAACTTCTCAAGAGGAACCTGAAGGCACCCTCCCTGAAGTCCTGTCACGGCACCCACTCACCCCCTCCACCAGCGCACAGACGCACAGCTCGGTGGGACCTGGCTTTAGAGTAGCCTCGGGATCACAGTATGGTGAACACATCGCACTGTCTGATCCACAGCAGGCGAAGGCAGGGACTTCCCAGGACCCCGGCACTCAGAGGGCTCTTAGAGGCCAGAACGTTGCTGAGCCCGAGTCAGATGAGGAGCCTCTGGACTCGGTCATGTCACAGTTGCTGGAGCGGCAAAGGCAAACTCGGGAACATCAGGAAGGGATGTCCACTGCACTCCTCAGATTGCAAGGCATGATGGAGGAGTCCGTCTGCCTTCAGACTGAGGTGATAGCGCCGGCATTGCAATGCACCGAGGTCAACACTGGCAGGATAGCAGATGTCATGGAGACCTTGGTCCAGGACATCGGTCCTGCACTGCTGCATGGGCTGAATTCACTCGCTGATGCCATAGTTGGCCTCCAACATTGTGTTCGCAAGAGGGGTGCGGGGCAGCTTGATCTCACTCCAGCTACCCCTTCTCCTCAAGGAGTTAGGCAGGGGTCATCGGGCAGCCATAAGGAGGAGTCACAGGTGATTCTGGGAGTGTCCGGCCCATCCGAATCTCCTCTTCCTGTGACCTCATCGGCTCCAGCTCCACAGGCCGAGGAGGGTGCCACTGCCACACAGCAGGACCCCGAAAGCAGGCCGGGGCCCCCCAAGTCTGAGCTCTAAAGAGGACACCCGCCAAAGTCATCACATCATCATCATCATCACATGACAGTCAGCAGGCAGCCTCCACCTCCGCTGTGGATGGTGGGGGAGCAACAAGACATAGCAGCAGCGTTAGGAATGTTAAGAAGATGTAACTCTTTTGGAGTCAAACAGTTAAACTAAATTAACAGAACGAGGGATAAAGTAAACACAGCCCCTAAATTAGGATAGCTGTAAAACCAAACACAAAGTATAAAGAAAACTTACAAACATCAAACCAAAATGTGATTAACAGGGTTGGTAAAGCACCCCAGTCCCCGCGGTGCCCACCGGGCATGAAGACCTCACCGGTGCCGGCAGACACCGCGTGCTCCCTCCCCAGGGACACCCGGCCGCGAACCTAGCCACAGGAGAGGGGCAAACAGTCGGGTGGGATGACCCCCTCGATCGTCCACTGCCTAGGCCTGTTAATGGCCGACTTGGCCAAACCCAGGAGCAGGTTCACGAGGAGGTCCTCCTCCTTCCCGGCCCCCCGTCCGCACCGGGTGTCCATAGATCAGGAGCGTGGGACTGAAATGTAAACAAAACAGTAATAAAAGGTTTTTTAAATAACTGAAAAGGGAGTGCAGTTGCACAGCCTGGGCACAGGTGTTAATAATGTTCACTATTGTAAAGAAACTTCCAAAAATGTCTCCCTGTCTGTGGCTCCTTGTTCTGATGAGCAGTGTTCGTGTCACTCAGATGTGAAACCTTTCTGCACAAGATAAAGGCAGGTGTCTCAGTCCAGGGCCTCTTCCCTGTGCTTTGTGCAGCCTTCAGACCACAGTGATGGTCCAGCCTCACACTCCCTGGACACATTACTGATACCTGCACCTCGATGGTGCTGGTCATTGCTGCCAGAATGTAGTGGGCAGGTGTCACAGAGTTCCCTCATTCTCTCTGTGTGCTCTCAGCACCTTTAAGGTGGGGCTGACCCCCATCACACCAGCATCTGTGACCAGTGATGCTGTGCACCAGCTCCTGAAGGGCTGAGATGCTGAAGGCGGACAAAGGATCAGATATTTTTAAAGTTTCATGGCAGTGTCTCTATGATTTGACCCTGATCACAGAGATCAAGCGAGCTGCCCTCAGCCAGACAGGAGTCAGACATTCTCAGAGGATATGTGGAGATCTATGGAGTATCCTCACTACATGTCATCATCATCCTCCTGCAACCGAGCGATTATCAGGGCCTCTGCTGCATCCCCATGACAGGAGCATTCTCACAGAGGATATGTGCGCTGCCATCAGCCAGACTGGAGTGAAATGTTCACAGGTGCAAAGTGAGGATCTATGGTGTCTCCTCACATGTGTCGTCATCATCCTCCACAAATCTAGCAGCTATGAGGACCTCCCAAGTGCGCCTGCCTCATCTGGTCAGTGCGACAGCCTTATCACCGTCATCCTCACCTTCGAGGACCTCCTCACCCTCATCCCTGTTGACATTCTCCTCATCAGAGGAGACACCCAGCTCTTCCAACTCCTCCTCAGCCAGCTCCTCTCCCTGTTGCAGCACCAGGTTGTAAGGGGTGCAGCAGACGATGTTGGTGTGTGACACCCTCTGTGGACTGTATTGCAGGGCTCCACCAGGCACCGGAACCTCATTTTCAGCATCCCGATGGTCTGCTCCACCAAGTTGCGAGTTGCAGCATGAGCCTCATTATAGCGTCGCTCTGCTGCAGTCTGAGGCCGCTGCACGGGTGTCGTCAGCCACGGCCTCTGTGGGTAGCCCTTGTCCCCAAGGAGCCAACCCTGCAGCCTCTGTGGACTCTGGAAGACATCAGGGATCTGAGACCTGCTAAGGATGTAGGAGTTGTGGACACTCCCTGGGAATTGTGCGCTGACCTGCAGGATGTGTTTGTGGTGGTCACACACCAGTTGCACATTCAGCGAGTGGAAGCCCTTGCGGTTGACATAGTTGATCACTTGTTGCCACGGAGATCTGAGCACCGTGTGAGTGCAGTCGATCACACCCTGCACCTGTGGGAAACCGAAATCTGGGCAAATCCCAGCGCTCCTAATCCTGGCTTTCCTGGTCCCGGGTGAAATGCACAAAGTTGTCTGTCTTCGCAAAGATGGCGTCTATGACCTCATGGATGTATTTGTGGGTGGAGGCTTGTGAAATCCCACAGAGGTCACCTGTGGAGCTCTGAAAGGTGCCACTGGCATAGAAATTGAACACTGTGGTCCCTTTCACGGCCACTGACAGTGGATGCCCTCCATGTCCCCTTGGCACCAAGTCCTCCAGCAGATGGCAGATGTGACTGAACAGTTCCCTAGACCTGCGCAGTCTTCAGCGACACTGGTTCTTGGTCACCTGCAGGAATGAAAGGCGGTGTCTATAGACCCTGGGACTAGCTCGGCGCTGACAAACAATGGCTCACTGTGGCTCTTCAGCATCATGTGCAGGAGCCCCAGTCGCCCCTTTGTCCTGAGGGTGCTGGTCCTCCATCTGCGCAGTCAGGAGCCTCCGTCACTGTGTTCTCCTTTGTCTCTGCTCTCTGTACGCCACGAGGCATACAGCCAGGTCACCAGGCTCTATGCTCTTGATGTACTCCTCCTGCAGGGTGAAGGAGAGAGACATGTGGGTTAGCTTGGGTGTACTAAGAACCTCTCTTAACTATGAAGGCCCCTTAATGCACCCCGGAGAGTGGTGGCCACCACTTGGATGGCCAGAGTTTAGTGCGCTGCCTGACTACCCAAAACCCCACCCACCTCCGCCCCACTCCACCTGACCGATTATCAGCAGCTTTGCCCATTGGACTGCAGGCTGTGCTCTCAGCTCAGGCACAGGCATTCTCCTAACCCGCACTGCAAGGCTGCACTGTTAGCTTGAACCATGGGGAAGACTGGTCCAAACCAGGATGGTGACTGGGAGGGGCTGTGAGCACCTCCACCAGTGACTGCTCTATGGCCCAGCTTTAGCAAGGAGATTATACAATTTGCGCAGTTGTCCATCTGTTCTGCAGTCCACCAAAACACTCATTAGTTTACAGTCCTGAGGGGTGAATAGTTCAGGAGCACTTGGTGACACTTTCAGGGCTCTGCGCTGCTAGAGTGGACAGATAAGCTAGTGTCCAGACTCCCAGCATGTCAATGTGGCTGCATCTGAACTGTCTCAGCTACAGAGGAATGGTCATTTTATACAAGGTGTCCCTAATGCATGGCCGCTTCCCTCCCCCACACCTCCGCATGTGCTTGTGCATTACCATCATCCACAGGGCAGCCCTTGACCACCCCCCCCAAGCCTCCTCAGCTGCAGTGCAGCCGTTGCCCCCATCCCTGATTCACTCTATCTGTTGCATCCATTTAACAGTGCTCATGTTGTCAGGAAGGTATAACAATATCTATAGTGTTATTGAAAATGATTGTAAACAGAGCTCTAGTGGTGTCTGTGTCTATGTGTGTGTATGTGTGTGTATCTTAATTGGATTAAAGCCAGCTGGTCTAGAGAATTTGATATATAGAAGAGAAGTAGGTCTGAAATGGTAATTAGGTGGTAATGAATACTTAGCATCAGTCTTCACAATGGAAAAGGATGACGCAGATATAGACATCAGGGTGGAGGACTGTGAAATATTAGAAGAAATTAACATAGAGAGAGAGGAGGTACTAGCGGGTTAAGCAGCCTTAAAAGTGGATAAATCCACAGGCCCGGATGAGATGTATCCCAGGCTGTTGAGGGGGGCAAGGGAAGAGATATCAGGGGCCCTGGCAGTAATTTTCCAATCCTCTCTGGCCACAGGTGAGGTGTCAGAGGATGGAGGACTGCTAACATTGTCCCATTATTAAAAAAGGGAGGGAAGGATAGACCAGGAAATTAAGGCTGGTCAGTCTAACCTCGGTGGTGGGGAAGTTACTAGAAAGAATTCTGAGGGGCAGAATATATCTGCATTTGTAGAGACACAGATTAATCAGGGATAGTCAGCATGGATTTGTTAAGGGAAGGTCGTGTTTGACAAATTTGATCCAATTTTTTGAAGAGGTAACAAGGAGTGTTGATGAGGATAATGTTTTTGATGTGGTCTACATAGACTTTAGCAAGGCTTTTGATAAGGTCTCTCATGGCAGACTGGTTAAGAAAGTAAGAGCCCATGGGATCCAAGGCAAAGTGGCATGTTAGATCCAAAATTGGCTGAGAGGCAGGAAGCAGAGGGGGATGGTAGAGGGATGTTTCTGTGACTGGAAGTCTGTTTCCAGTGGGGTTCCACAGGGCTCAGTGCTGGGGCCCTTGCTGTTTGTGGTCTACATAAATGATTTGGACTTAAATGTAGGGGGTATGAGCAAGAAGTTCGCGAATGACATGAAAATTGATAGGGTGGTAAATGGTGAGGAGGATAACCGTAAACTGCAGGAGGATATCAATGGACTGGTCAGGTGGGCAGAGCAGTGGCAAATGGAATTCAACCCGGAAAGGTGTGAGGTAATGCACTTGGGGAGGGCTAACAAGGCAAGGGATTAATCTATGAATGGTAGGGCCCTGGAAAGTACTGAAGATCAGAGGGACATTGGTGTGAATATCCACAGATCCCTGAAGGTAGCGGTTTAGGTAGATAAGGTGGTTAAGAAGGCATATGGGGTACTTGCCTTTATTAGCCGAGGCATAGAATACAAGAGCAGGGAGGTTATGCTGGAACTGTATAAAATGCTGGTTAGGCCACAGCTGGAGTACTGTGTGCAGTTCTGGTCACCACATTATAGGAAGGATGTGATTGCACTGGAGAGGGTGCAGAGGAGATTTACCAGGATGCTGCCTGGGCTGGACGGTCTGAGCTATGAGGAAAGGTTGGATAGGCTGGGGTAGTTTTCCTTGGAGCAGCAAAGGTTGAGAGGGGACCTGATAGAGGTGTACAAGATTATGAGGGGCATAAATAGGGTGGATAGGAAGGCACATTTTCCATTGGTAGAGGGGTCAATAACCAGGGGGCATAGATTTAAGGTAAGAGGTAGAAGGGTATGAGGGGAGTTGAGGAGAAAGTTTTTCACCTAGAGGGTGGTGGGAGTCTGGAACTCACTGCCTGAAAGGGTGGTTGAGTCAGAAGCTCTTGTAACATTTAAGAAGTATTTAGATATTCACTTGCGTCGCCATAGCCTCCAGGGCTATGGGCCAAGCACTGGAAAATGGGATTAGTGTAGTCAGATCTTTGTTGATTGGCATGAACACAATGGGCCAAATGGCCTCCTTCTGTACCATAAATGTCTATGAGTCTATGAGGCTATGAGTAAACAAAGGGAAGTAATAAGGTAAAGTGTAATGGGGACAATTTGCATTTTTAAATAGAGCATTCAAAAGAATGTGTGTAATATTACACCTAGCCAGAAGAAGTCAAACAATGTTTTTTCTTTTTCCAAAGCTTTCTAATAAAATCGATGCTATGAAAGGGTTTTATTTTTAGAAGAGGTAAAGTTCAACAAACCTAGTGATACAATAAGAATTTGTATTCAAAGAGGAAAATATGTATAAAGGGAGAGAAGGCTGTCGTTAAATGGGAGACGGATTCTAAGATCTAAAGCCTCCAGCCTGTAAGCCTCAAGCTGCTGCCTGTAAGGATCCAGAGCTGAAAGAAACTCATTTTGAATGCAACTGTCCAGGGTGTGCTTCGCCAGGGGCCTGTTTAAATCTATGTGTTTTATTGTTGTCTTAATGGAAGTGTGACGGAGAGTCAGATTAATATGGGGATTTTTTTCGAAATTAGTATCATAGTAACTTGTAGACATATGAATGTGCTTACAATCTTTTAATTATAAATGTTTAATTTAGTTTTATAAAAATCTCTTGAGACTTGGTGGTCTTATTATAACTAAATTCAAAGCCCTCATCTCGAAACATACAGGGCAACACCTTCCCCCCCATCGGAGGGGAAGTGCGGGAGCGGGCACGGGTGGCTGACCTTCTGATCGGCACCCCCGGTCGTTGGGGGGTGGGGGAACGCCGCCATTTTATGTGGGTGGGCCAATTAAGGCCCGCCCAGTGTGACGACCGCTAGGAGGCGCTGTGCACTCCCCGTACGCTCTCTGTGTGGGTGGGGGCGGGATTCCCTCAGCCGGGAGTGCGCTCTTTTGCACATGCATGCGAAAGGGCACATAGATCTCCTTGAGGCAAAGTGTTGCCTCAGAGAAATTGGCTCTGCTTGAAAACTTCAAATAAAAAAAATTCCCTGCCATGTCCCCTCATGTGACACTGTCCCATGGGTTGGGACATGTCCATAACTTTTATTGAAACAACTCATAAAAATTTAAATACCCTCATGAAACCTCATCCCGCCCATGGTCGGGCAGGTCCGTTAATCATCTTAATTAGTTTTTTAATGACCTTAATAGGCCGTTGATAGTTCGGCAGGCACACAACCGATTCGGCTGCGCACCTACTGAGCTGCAAATCTAAATGACGCGGGGTGATGTTGGGGCGCACACCTGACGTATCCCCGTGTCATTTTACGCGTCGGCGAGAGGGCCCCGCCCCTGCTCGCCAACCGGAAGGTGCTGCCCTAATTACGAAAATTAGTTATGACTATTGTTTTAAGTTTCCCTCTGGGGTTTGAACAACTCAGCCGTGTCGTTGGCTGTGTCATAATAATTGGAGGCTCTTTGGGATATATTTGAAATTCCTTGATTTTTTTTTGGAATTGGTGAATCTTAAGATTATGAGCACGAGAAGCGCTTTGAATTTAGGAGTTGGTGAGGTATTTTTGAAGTGGTGAGATTGCAAAAATGGCTGCATCCATGGTTAAATCTTTTTTGGAAGTAGAAGAGATAATTGTGATTGGGTGACAGAAAGTATCCAAGAGTAAGTTAACAGAGTTGGTGGTTAAATTACAATTGGGGTTACCTGAGGGGGCTAGGAAATCAGATATAATTGAGGGTATAGCACAGTATTTGAAGTCGGGAGTGATGCCTGACACTCGTGAGTCACAGCTGGAGGTAGTGAGACTTCAGTTAGAAATGAAAATGCTTGAATTTGAACAAGCAAAGGAACTGAGAAAACTGGAACTAGAGGCATCAGAAAAAGCAAGGGAAACAGAGAGATTATTTCAAAAAGAAATGGAAATATGAAAACTTGATCTCCAGGGGGAAAAGTTAGCAATGGAAGAGAGAATGAAGGAAAGAGACAGAGAATGTCGGCTTAAAAGGCTGGAAGTTAAAAAAGAGATCTCAGATTCTGAGGAAAGCTCTGATGAGGAAAATACTTTTAACTTAAAGCCCAATGTGTTTAAATTTGTACAAGCTCTTCCAAAATTTGAGGAAAAAGATGTTGCAGCATTCTTTATTTCATTTGAGAAGAAGGCTAAACAGATGAAATGGCCACAGGAAAACTGGACATTGTTGTTACAATCCAGATTGGTGGGCAGAGCACATGAGGTTTATGCTTTGCTGTCAGAAGAAATGTCGGTGAATTATGATGTGGTAAAAAAGGCTATTTTGAGTGCATATGAGTTGGTTCCTGAGGCACACAGGCAGAAATTTAGCAACATAAGAAAACGGCCTGGGCAAACTTATATTCAGTTTGAGAGAGTAAAACAAAGTAATTTTGACAAGTGGATAAAAATAGAGACAACATATGCAGCTCTTAGAGATGTAATTCTTTTGGAAGAATTTGAAGACTCAATTCCTTCAGTAGTGGGAACTCGTGGATGAACAGAGGGTTCAAGTAGTAAAACAAGCAGCAGAGATAGCAGATGATTATGAGTTAGTGCATAGAGCTAAACCTCTTTTTCATCAGTGTTTTAAATCGGAAAAGGATAGAAAGCGAGAAGGTGAAAGGAAGGTGGGTATTCAGGAAATAGAAGGAGCAGCTGGAAATTCCCAGCAAGTTTTTTCCTTAGAATAAAAAGGAAGGTGCTGAGGGTAGAAGTAACATTCAAAAATTGACGTGTTTCATTGTAATACAGTTGAACACATGAAGTCAGTGTGCCGGAAATTTCAAGGAAAATCTATTGGAATTATTGGGGTGCAGGAAAGTTCTGGAACTAAGAGTACTGTGGATTCTGAGGTTCAGCCACAGGAAAAACCAGTGGTTTGTGTACAGGCGAAACAGGGAGAATCAGTGATAGATAAAGATGTGGGAATGTGTTCACAATTCACCCAAGGGAGCTCTGAGGAGCAGGTTGCAGAAATGTTTAAAGGTTTTGTGTGTGAAAGGAAAGTCTTTCCAGGTATGCAGGGTGGAGTAGGTAAAGACATTAAAATTTTAAGAGACACAGGGGCTAGTCAATTCTTAATGTTGTGGGACAATGACATTTGTCATTTAGAGGGAGTATTGCAGGAATGGGTGATAATAAGTGAGGTTCATGGAGATGCTAAACCTATTCCGTTGTGGAAGGCAAATTTAAAGAGTAAGTGGAAAACTGGTGAAGTGACAATTGGAGTGGTAGAGAAATTGCTCATTGCAGGGGTTTAATTTATTTTGGATAATGATATAGCTGGGTCACAGGTTTGGGTGATGCCTATGGTAGTTGAGCAACCTGTAGAAGTGTTTTCAACAAAGGTGTTGCTAAAGGAGCATCCTGGATTGTTTCCATATTCTGTAATAACAAGATCACAGGCACAAAGGTTGAAACAATAAAAATAGGAAGGACAGGCATTTCAAAGGCAGGAAGAAGGTATTGAAATCCAATTAGCAGGTACTGTGTTTGATAAGATTGTTCAGAAAGATGCATCAGAGGAAAAGGCAATTGGGGTGCTTAGCTCAAGGCAGTTAATTGAGTTGCAGCAAAAGAATTTATAATTAAAACAGTTATATCAGAAAGCTTACTCAGAAACAGAAGCAAAATGTATACCAGAATGTTATTATCTTAAGGATGATATTTTAATGAGAAAGTGGAGGCCGGATCATGTCTCAGCAAATGAAAACTGGGGGGAGGTACATCAGAGTGTTATCCCAATTAGGTATAGGAATGAGATTCTGAGGATTGCTCATGAAATTCCAATGGGAGGACATTTAGCAATTGGAAAGACACAGGGAAAAGTATAAAGACATTTTTATTGGCCAGGATTGCATAGGGATGTAGCCAAATTCTGTAGAACATGTCAGACATGTCAGGTGATAGGGAAACCACAAGCAGTTATTAAGCCGGCACCTTTAATCCCAATTCCAGCACTTGAAGAATCTTTTACTAGGGTCATGATTGAGTGTGTAGGACCCCTCCCTAGGACTAAAAGTGGAAATCAGTACTAACTGACAATAATGGCTGTGTCTACCAGGTTTCCTGAAGCGATACCTTTAGGAAGCATTACAACAAAGAAGATTGTTGAAGAGTTAACTAAACTTTTTACAAGATATGGTTTACTTAAAGAAATACATTCAAATCAGAGGTCAAATTTCATGTCACAGCTATTCAAGGAAATAATGAACAGTTTGGGGATAAAACAGTTTAAGTCAACAGCTTATCATCTGAAGTCAGAAAGGACTTTGGAAAGATGGCATCAAACTTTAAAACTCAAAATATTTAGCTTGGCGGGCAGGCACGTGCCCAACCCGACTGAATGTAAAATGACACGCGATGAGATCGGGCAAGCGTCCGAGGCCATTAAAGGATCAATTGGATAGAATTTTTTGCAGCCCATCCAACCTTATGGTTGGCGGGCGGGCAGGTGAAAAGATCAAGTGGCTTTGCGCTTTTTAGGAAACCTCATCCACGGGCGGAATGAGGGTTTCCTGAAGCAAATAAAAGTAAAATTTAAAAATGTAAACTTAATTAATAACCTGTCCTTGTGTGACAGAGTCACACGAGGGTACATGTTTCATTACATTTTTAATTTTTTTTATATAAATAACTCTTCATCTCCCTGAGGCAAAGAGATTAAGAATTGTGCACTCGCATGCATTCGCAAAGCTCCCCGATCGCCCCACTCATCCTCCTCCCCCCGCCCGCACAGGCAGCACTGCAATTGCCTTCAGGCCCCAATTGCAGGCTGCATTTGGCTTCCCAATCGCCCATGCCCGCTCCCACCAAGCCCTCCTGGCTTGGGTGAAATTCTGCCCCATTAGAGCGTACTGTCAGGATTATCCACAGGATTGGGATAGGGGAATTCTAGTCTTATTATTTGCTATTAGGGACGCTCCTAATGCATCGATTGGATTTAGCCCTTTTTAACTAGTTTATGCTCGTGAGGTGAGGGTACCACTGAAATTGATTCATGAGAAATTCGTGGATCAAAATTCAGAAACTACTCTCCTGGATTACATATCAAACTTCAGAGAGAGATTAGGCAGAGCCTGTGGCTTGGCTAGAGAACATTTAAAGATATCACAGCAAATGATGAAAGTGAAAGCAGACAGGAAGGCTACAGCTTGGAATTTTGTTGTTGGAGAGAGAGTGCTAGTTCTGTTACCAGCACTGGGTGACTCATCAAAGGCACACTCTAGTGGACCTTACAGGATTGAAAAGAAATTGGATGAAGTAAATTATTTAATAAATACCCCAGATAGACGAAAGATGCCGAGGGTCATATAAATATGCTTAAAAAGTGCTTTGACAGGGAAGAGGAACAAAAAGAGATATTAGTGGTGGTAGATGATGAGAAAGAGGTAGAAGTGCAAGACTCTGAAATTGATTTTACTCTAATCAAATTGGATAATGAGGGGGTACTTGAAAATTTCAATGAAATATTGAGTTACCTTCCAAACATGTGTCAAAGCTATTGCAGTCACACAAACCTATTTGTGGGAATAAGCAAGGGAGGACAGATTTAGCTACACATTATGTGCCTGTGGAAGTTTCATCTTATAGATTAAATCCAGCAAAGTTATCACAAGTACAAAAATAAATTGAATTCATGCTTCAAAATGATAACATTGAGTCTAGTTGCAGTAACTGGAGTTTGCCTATTGTGCCGGTACCAAAGCCTAATGGAACACAAAGACTGTATGTGGCTTACTGAAAGGTGAATGCGGTGACGAAAGCAGATTCATATACTATACCATGGTTGGAGCATTGTATTAAGAAAGTAGGACAATCAAAATTTATTACAAAGATTGACTTGCTAAGAGGATATTGGCAGGTGCCGTTATCAGAGAGAAAAAAGGAGATTTGGTGATGGCTTTTTTGATGCCAAATGGACTATATCAGTTTAAAGTCATGCCATTTGGTATGAAGAATGTACCTGCGATATTTCAGACTGACAAACAAAGTAATCACAGATCTAAGCAATTGTGCTGTTTATATTGATGACTTAATAGTTTTCAGTCAGGCATGGGATAAGCATTTACAGCATCAGGAAGAATTATTTACTCAATTACTAGAGGCTAATTTGATTATGAACTTGGCTAAAAGGCAATTTGCAAAAGCACTAGTTATGTATCTAGGCCATACCATTGGACATGGTAAAGTGGCTCCGAGAGATGTGAAAGTCAAGGCAATTGTCAATTTCCCAGTGCCGACAACAAAATGAGAAGTTTTGTGATTTCTGGGCTTGAGAGGGTTTTACCAGAAATTTGTACCAAATTTTAGCCATGTGGTTGCTCCACTGACTGAACTATTAAAAAAGAACAATAAGTTTCAATGGGCACTGGAGTGTCAGAAGCTATTTGATAGTTTGAAAATTCTATTAACTATAACATCGGTTTTGGCAGTACCTAATTATGTCAAGCAATTTAAGTTGGCTATTGACACAAGTGATATAGGCATTGGGGCCTTACGGTTACAAGAAGATGACGCTGGAATTGAAAAACTGAAAGGGTATTTTTCACGGAAGCTGAATGTACAACGGAGAAGATATTCAATGATTGAAAAGGAGACATTGGGTTTGGTGTTAGCATTGCAGCATTTTGAAATCTATGTGGCAAACAATTTGTCAGAAACAATTGTTTATACAGACCACAATCCCTTAAAGTTTCTGGACAAAGCTTGATACAGAAGTGCAAGGCTATTCAGATGGAGTTTATTACTGCAACAACTTAATCTACAGGTTGTACACGTTGCTGGTAGAGAATATATGTTCGCAGATGTGTTATTAAGAGTTTGAGGCTTAAAGGGAAAATTGGACATTTAAACCTGAGCAGGAATGATTTCTGCTGATACCAAGGATTTGTAAATATATTGTTATGTTAATGCATGCATCTGGTAATGTAATAGTGTAATATATAGATAAGTATAGGAGATAATGTAAGATGGGTTAATAAAAATGAAGCCGTCTTTTAAAATTATGACTGTTTATATTTCGATATGGAGGGGGGTGTCAAGAAGATATACGTCTATAATATTGTTGGAAATTATTTTTAAATAGAGTTCTCGTGGTGTCTGTGTGTATGTGTGTGTGTGTTAATTGGGTTAAAGCCAACTGGTCTAGAGCCTTTGATGTATAGAAGAGAAGAGGGTTTGGAATGGTAATTAGGTAAACATAGGGAAGTTATAAGGTGAAGTGTAAAGGGGACAACTTGCATTTATAAATAAACCATTCAAAATAATGGGTGAAATATTACGCCTAGTCAGAAGCAGTGAAATAATCTGTTTGCTTTTTCCAAAGCTTACTAATAATATTGGTGTTATGAAAGGGTTTTATTGTTAGGAGAGGTAAAGTTCAAAAAACCAAGTGATATAATGAGAATTTGCATTCAAAGAGGAAAATATGTATAAAGGAAAAGAAAGCTGTTGGTAAAAGCGAAGAGATTCTAAGATCTAAAGCCTCCAGCCTGTAAGCCTCAAGCCACTGTCTGCAAGGACCCAGAGCTGAAATAAACTCATTCTGAATGTGACTGTCCAGAGTGTGCTTTGCCAGGGGTTGGTTTAAATCTGTGTTTTACTGTTGCCTTAACGGAGGTGTAATGGAGAGTCAGATTAATTAGGGGATTTTTTAGAAGTTATTATCATAGTAATTTGTAGACATATGCATGTGTGTACAATCTTTTAATTAAAAGAGAACCTCTTGAGACTCGGTGGTCTTATTATACCTGGGATTTGAAAAACTCAACCTTTACCATTGGCTGTGCCATAATAATGTTCATTTATAGTCCCTTCCAAAACTTTACCCCTCTCTATCCCTGCAGCCTGCAGACGGTCAGCTGTGGCTCAGTGGGTAGCACTAGCACTTTTCAATCAGAAGATCTTGGGTTTAAGTCCCCCTTTCAGGACTTGAGCACATTATCCAGGCTGGTGCCCCCTGGTACAATACTGAGAGAGATTCTTCCACTGTCCCAAGTGTTATCTTTCACAAGAAATATAAAACTGTGGGTCTCACAGAGTCACAGTATCTTTCCTGTGCAGAAGGAGGCCATTCAGCCCATCAAGTCTGCGCTGGCTCACTGAAAGAACATTCCACCTAGTCACACTTCCCTGCCTTATCCCCTTAACCTTGCACATTCTTTATTTTCAGGTAGCGACCCAATTCCCTTTTGAATACCTCGATTGAACCTGCCTTCACCACCCTTTCAGGAATTTTGTTCTAGACTCCATCTACCCTCTGTATGAAAATGTTTTTCTTCACGTCACATTTACTCCTTTTGCCAATTAGTTTGAATCTGTGCCCTCTAGTTCTTGATGTTCTCTTGAGTGGGAACAGTTTCTCACTATTTACCCTGTCCACGCTGTTATGACACAGCAGGTGATGTGTGCCAAGTGGATCAAACCCACGAGGGGAACTTGATCACATGGTCACAACGGTTTTGCAATTTGTATTTTATTTTGAGATCCTTGCCCTGAATTCAGAAGCAATAAGTCCACCAAAACTTCAGAGATTTTTTAGAAGACCAAATTAAACCTTTATTAACAAAAGAAAATATTTCAAGCACATACTAGGTCTACAAATTACTACTTTCATAACTCCTAATTAACCCTAATTAACCTGGCTTCCAGTTACACCCCAGTTAAGGCAATAGTAAAAACAAATAGATTTAAACAGATCCAGGCAAGTCAACACAATACCCTGGACAGTAGAATTCAAAGTGGCTTTTCGCAGCTTCAGTTTCTGTAGACAGCAGGTTTGATGCACAAATACTGGAGGTTTTTCACATTTCTCATAGATGTTACAATGCCTTCTCTGACACATAGCCTCTTCTCCTTTATACATGTTTCTCCCTTTTAATGTAAATCCATTGTTCCCATATGTCTTTGGAACTTTACCTTTCTCATAATATAAATCATTTCGTGATGCTAATATTATCGGTAACCTTTAGGAAAAATAAACACACTGCTTGGCCTAGCTTCTCTGACTAGGTGTTACACCCTACCATCTCTTTGAAATTCAAACTACCCTGAATTATCTAAAAATGCAAATTCTCCTCACCTCACATTCTAAGACTTCAGCCATGTTTACCTATTTAGCATTTCAAACCGAGCTTCTTTTAACAAGCCTCCAAACCAGCTGTCTCCAACTCAATTAAATCCCTCACATTCACAGAAACTATCCAAACCCCACTATTAACCCCTACTTTTACAATAAATCACAATAATATTATGACAATTATTATACTTTCATGACAATACCCCCTCAGAATCTTGAATGCCTCTATCAAGTCTACTCCTAGCCTTCTTTTCTCCAAGGAAAAGAGTCCCAACCTCTCCAGTCTATCCTCATAACTACAGTACTTTATCCCTGGAATCATTCTTGTGAATCTCCTCTGTACTCTCTCCAATGCCTTCACATCCTTCCTCAAGTATGGGGCCCAGAACTGGATGCAGTACTCCAGATGAGGCCTAACAAGTCTCTTATACAGTTCAGCATGACCTCCTTGCTCTTGTACTCAATGCCCCAATTAATGAAGCCTAATAAGCTTTATTAACTGCTCTCTCAACATGCCCTGCCATCTTCAATGACCTATGTACGTATATACTAAGGTCCCTCTGTTCCTGCACCTCCTTTAGAGTTTCTCCCTTTATCTTATACTGTCTCACCACGTTTCTCCTGCCAAAATGAATCACCTCACACTTCTCTGCATTGAACTTCATCTGCCACTTGCCTGCCCAATCCACCAACATGTCTATGTCCTTTTGAAGTTCAAGACTATCCCCATCACATTTCACAACATTTCCAATCTTTGTATCATCTGCAAATTTTGAAATCGTGCCCTGCACACCAGAGTTTAGGTCATTAATATATATCAGGAAGAGCAAGAATCCCTACACTGACCCCTGGGGAACTCCACTATAAACCTTCCTCCAATCTGAAAAAACTACTCTATCACCGCTCTGAAGAAGGGTCATTGCAGACTCGAAACGTTAACTCTGTTTCTCTCTCCACAGATGCTGTCAGACCTGCTGCATTTTTCCAGACTTTTCTGTTTTTGTTTTCAGTTACCACTACTTTCTGTTGCCTGTCACTCAGCCAATTTCTTATCCAAGTGCCTACTTTCCCTTTTATTTCATGACCTAGAATTTTGCTCACAAGTCTGTTGTGTGGCACTGGATCAAATGTCTTTTGAAAATCCATGTACACCACATCAACAGCGTTTCCCTTTTCAACCTTCTCTGTTACCTCCTCAAAAAACTCCAGCAAGTTAGTTAAACATGATTTTCTCTTAATGAATCCATGCTGGTTTCCCTTAATTATTCTGTACTTGTCTAAGTGACTGTTGATATTATCCTGTACTATAGTTTCTAGAAGTTTCCCTACCACTGAGGTCAAACTGACTGGTCTGTATTTGCCAGATTTATCCTTGCACCCCTTTTTGAACAAGGGTGTGACATTCACAATTCTTCAGACCTCTGGTACCTCCCCTGTGTCTAAGGGAGACTGGAAGATTATCACCAGTGCCTCTGAAATTTCCACTCTCACCTCCCTCAGTAACCTTGGATGCATCTCATCCGGTCCTGGTACCTTATCAATTTTAAGTAAAGATAACCTGTCCAACACCTGCTTCTCTCAGGTGATCGTACATTCTACCAGTGATTATACTTCAAAAAGGTGTTCAAATGGTTGTAAAGCACTGTGTGATGCCCTGAGGTCATGAAAGGTGCTACTAAAATGCAATTTCTTTCTTTCTTATAAAAAGCACATTGTCTATAATTTTGATTATGTACATGTGTAGTAATTTACAGAATCAAGGTTAGAAAATTACAATGGTAACATACCCAATTGATAAAATATCTTTGGTTTCAGCTCCGAGGAAAGTAATCTCAACCTCCGAAGCTAAATACATTTTTTTAATATTCGTTCATGGGATGTGAGTGTCACTGGCTAGGCCAGCATTTATTGCCCATCCCTAATTGCCCTTGTTCAGAGGGCATTTAAGAGTCAAACACGTTGCTGTGGGTCTGGAGTCACATGTAGGCCAGACCGGGTAAGGATGGCAGATTTCCTTCCCTAAAGGACATTAGTGAACCAGAAGTTTCCCTAGCACTGAGGTCAAACTGACTGGTCTGCAGTTGCCAGCTTTATCCTTGCACCCCTTTTGGGGCAAGGGTGTAACATTCACATCTCCCCTGTGTAAACCAGATGGGATTTTATGACAATCGACAATGGTTTCATGGTCGTCATCAGACTTTTAATTCCATATTTTTATTGAATTTGAATTTCATGGCAGGATTCAAACGCAGGGTCCCAGAGCATTACCCTGGGTCTCTGGAATACTAGTCAGTGACAATACCACTATGACATCACCTCCCCGTATGGATGAGAATAAAATTATGCAGGCAAATTGACCTTACCCAGGCAGACTGTGTCCCACATGGATTGTCTGAGCTGCTATGTTAGAATGCATTCCTCTTCACACGATCATTATATTAGGATCATGCCCAACATGCTGACCTCTGATCTTCATAAATTATTAGACTGCGCTAAAAAGAAGGTGCATTTAACAGGAAGCAAGATAGGTACATGAGGGACAAGGTACATGATGGGTGCATGAGGGAAAAGGCACATGATGGGTACATGAGGGACAGGGTACATGAGAGGTACATAAGGGAGAGGTACATGAAGGGTACATGAGGGACAAGGTACATGATGGGTTCATGAGGGAAAAGGCACATGATGGGTACATGAGGGACAGGGTACATGAGAGGTACATAAGGGACAGGGTACATGATGGGTACATCGGGGCAGGGTACATGAGAGGTACATAAGGGAGAGGTACATGAAGAGTACATGAGGGACAAGGTACATGATGGGTACATGAGGGACAGGGTACATGAGAGGTACATAAGGGAGAAGATACATGATGGGTACATGAGGGAGAAGGGAATTGAAGGATCTGCTAATACGGTTAGATGAAGAGGGGAAGGAGAAGGCTTGTATGGAGCATAAACACAGGCATGGACATTTGGGCCTATTGGCCTGTTTCCTTGCTGTAAAAGCTTGTATTTATATTACATAATTATATGTAAACATTTAGAGAAGTAAAAGATTGCTATTTCAGACCACACACATCCTTTCCAGATTTTTATGTATTCTTTCACGGGATGTGGGCTTCACTGGCTGGGCCAGCATTTATTGCCCAGCCCTAGTTGCCCTTGAGAAGGTGGTGATGAGCTGCTTTCTTGAACCGCTGTAGTCCATGTGGTGTAGGTACACCCACAGTGCTGTTAGGGAGGGAGTTCCAGGATTTTGACCCAGCGACAGTGAAGGAACGGCCGATATATTTCCAAATCAGGATGGTGAGTGGCTTGGGGGGGGGAACTTCCAGGTGGTGGTGTTCCCATGCGTCTGCTGCCCTTGTCCTTCTAGATGGCAGTGGTTGTGGGTTTGGAAGAAAATAGTTCCAGATATAATTGGCAGAATTTTTATTCCCAGGTCGTGATCCTGGCTCCAATGGTTACCTGGCCTGTTGTTGGCAGAGGCTGCCACCATTTCACAGATGCCTCCTGACTGGGCTGGTAACCCATCAGCCAGCTGGAGAATCCAGACAGCGCTGGGAGAGTGCCCTTCATTAAACCCTCAAGGAGCTTATTTGGGTACACACTGCGGCTGGTCAGGTAACCAGTCCCGCTGTCATCTCACCTTCTGCTGGACCCTGTGGAGGCCAGAATGTGTTGTGTCGCTGGTCTGACATGATTTCTCTCCTGTTTTCGGCCCATACTCCCTACCAGAAACTCTGCCCAGTAACCCGACCCAGATTGTTTTAAATGTGAATATTGAAGTAAACATGCAAAGACATCACGTTCATGGATTGAAACAGAATCATTTTGGTTTTGTTGTAATCCTGTTCGTGCAGCAACACAAAAGGTTAACAGCAGGACGGAGAGTGAGCCACATAAAAGGATCAATTTTGCTGATAAATTGTCAGCTTTTTTGGAATCTGTACCCAGGAACAAAATACGGTTCTTGATCATCCTGTCTCTCTGGTGTTCTTAAAATGTACGTTTTCATTTCAGGTCTCTGTTTGTTGGGCAGAAGTAGGATGAAAGGTTGATAAAAAGCATTATTAAGATGGATCTCAGCCAAATTGTTGTTGAAAGTGGGGGGAGAGAGAGCTTCCTTTGATGAAAACTACACAAACAGTATATAAGGTTGGCAGGTACATGTCAGCACCCAGCAGAATAATGAGGTTTAAATCTTGAACTCTATCCATTATTTGTGTGAAATAAAGGACCCTGGAGGGAGCTTTACAAGGAAGAAATTCAATTGAAGGTGTCCCGATGAGACAATGCAGTTACTTGGCTTGGCATCAATTATAAATGATAAAGATTGAAATGTGGTGCATTCCTCTTAAACAGCATCTTCTTTTATTTTGCATGCACCATCGAAGGAGTTTGAAGGGAGAAGTTGCACTGGGATGCACACTGTTTTCGAACACATTGCTGCAGAAGCTGAGGAGTGTGAGACGGTGGTAATGACATCCTGAGTCCACGCTCGAGGTTACAGCGGCTGATTATCATGTTCATGAAGCAGAACAACACTGAGTGGCTCAATAAAAAGGTTCTTAAAGCAAAGTACTGCAGGTGCTGGAAATCTGAATCAAAACCATAAAATGCTGGAAACACTCAGCAGGTCTGGCAGCATCTGCGGGGAGAGAAACAGAGTTAACTTTTCAGGGTCGATGACCTTTCATCAGAACTTAATAAGGCTGGTTCTTTGAGCATTGATTTCCCAAGTTTACAATTTGGAAATTGCACATTTGAAGTTTACTTGCTCTAAGTTGCCACAATTTCTTAAACGAAAATAATGTATATAATACATACACTCTTAGGTACACACAAATACACTTACGTACACACACATATAGGAGGAGTTGATGAGCTTGGACAACATGAAGCATTTCTCTGCAAAAGAGCAGGTGTTTTGCAGCATTTCCTGATCTTATTACAGATTTCCAGCATGTTAACTTCTGCTTTTCATTTAATGTGGTTGATATTTCATGTTAAAGGTGCCTTACAAGTGCAAATTGCTTTTCCTGTTTTATTATTAGGGTTAGATAAAGAACAGTGTGGGTCATTCAGACCTCGAATTCAAAAACAGTATCAAAATAAAGAGACAGATTACGTACCTGCATCCTCAAAACCATCACTGTTCAGAAGAAATTTGCTTATATTCATAATTTTACTGAAGGGCTTCCAGGCTCCATCTGTACACAGTTTCTTTGCCTTCCCTCCACAGAGATAGGTCTGTGATGTGGGCTTGGGTCCAGCAGGACTCTGTTGGAGCCGCTATTCATCTCCCTGTTGACCTTCAGCAGCAATTACTGCTTCCCCTACCACATACCGTCCTCCCCATCTCCCCACTGCAAACATACATAATACAGGTCTGCGGTTTTAGAGCAATTAATAATTTTAAACGAGCATCACTCAGATCCAGGAATCACCCATAGAACAACGACTAAAACTTGCAATAAATTTGTCTGTCAGTTGTGGCTCAGTAAGGGGCACTCTGGTCTCGGAGCCAGGAGGCCATGGGTTCCACCCCCAAACCAGAGACTTGCACATGATGTAGACTGACACTTCAGTGCAATGCTGAGGGAACACTGCACTGTCTGAGGGTCAGTATTGAGGGAGGGCAGCATTGCCAGAGAGTCAGTACTGAGGGAGCACGGCCCTGTCGGAGAGTTAGTACTGAGGGAGTGCTGCATCTTCAGAGGATCAGTGCTGAGTGGGTGCTGCACTGTCTGAGGGGCAGTACTGAGGGAGCACTGCATGGTCAGTACTGAGGGAGTGCTGCACTGTTGGAGGGTCAGTACTGAGGGAGTGCTGCACTGTCAGAGGGTCAGATTTGAGGGAGTGCTGCACTGTCGGAGAGTCAGTACTGAGGGGGTGCTACACTGTTGGAGAGTCAGTCCTGAGGGGGTGCTGCACTGTCTTCTAGATGAGACATTAGAATGAGGCCCCATCTCTCATCTCAGGTGACTGTAAAAGATTCCATAGCCACTCATTGACAAAGGGGAAGGTTCTCCCTGGTTTACTAACCAATGTGAGTACTAGCACATCTCACCTTTAATGCACTTGTTTCTGGATTGAGCAGTGTACAAATGGGTTACTGTGTTTCTTTACATAACAACAAATGCAATTGATAACGAAAACAGTACAGGCCACTCTGAAGCATTTCAATATTACATGAGAATGTGAAAGACACTATGATCTGAATATTTCAGATGGTGGAGTCTAGCTTCCCACCATCCGAAGTGTTGGCGGGGAACACATCCCCGATGTCTCCGAGTGTCCCAGAGCCATTTCATGCTTGAATGAGCATTAATTGGCTGTGGGCGGGACTTACGCCCCTCACTTATGGGGGGAGGCGATAGCAAAGCGGGATTGTCGCTGGGCTAATAATCTAAGGCCCCAGGGTAATGCTCTGGGGACCCGGGTTCGAATCCTGCCACAGCAGATGGTGGAATTTGAGTTCAGTAAAAATATGGAATTAAAAGTCTAATGGTGACTATGGAATGATTGTTGTAAAAACCCATCTGGTTCACTAATGCCCTTTATGGAAGGAAATCTGCCGTCCTTACCTGGTCTGGCCTACATGTGACTCCAGACCCACAGCAATGTGGTTGACTCTTAACTGCCACCTGAAATGGCTGAACAAGACACTCAGTTCAAGGGCAATTAGGGATGGGCAACAAATGCTGGCCTTGCCAGTGACACCCGCATCTCAGGAAAGAATAACACTGAGACCATGGTACACTGACCCTCAGGGATCTCTGCCAGATCTCCCTACGCATCCCACTGGACATCCAGCATCCACCACCTGAACAGCCCCAGGGTAATGGATAACTCCAGAGGCTCATCATCTGCCTCGGGCTCAGCTTCATCCTGGTCTCCAGCAATCGTCTGACTGCCAGGACCATGGGGACTCTCTGCCTCTGCCAGCTCCTCAGGCTAGTGTACTGTGTCTTCACCGCCGTGCAGTACCATCTGATCCAAAGCACAGATGCCCACCAATGTTCCTGTATCTGCGCTGGTGCATGGTGCAGAGGGAGGTCAAGTGAGGGTCCTCGGGGTCTTTCTGAGGGAGGAAGAAACAATGTCAATCTTGAAAAGCACTACGAAGCCAGAGTGCATGCAGTCTGGTTGCTCCTCAGAATGGACATCTTGCTAAGCAAAGAATTCTGAATGGACAGCCACTGCCCTACATCTCTCATACCCTCCCCCAATCTCTTCCCTGTCCACTGGACTCTTGCCTTCAACCGACACCCCTGCCTCCCCGTGACCAGTGGACCTGGCTCCACATTCGCAGACCATCTCTAGCGCTTGCTCCTCTGCCCGACTTAGGGGAAGAAGGTTTGGGCCCTGAACGTCCGTCCATCTTGGTTCCTGCACATTGTGACTCCTCTTCTCCTGTAAGGACAAAAGGGCTTTCATTAGTCCCCCTCTACATGCCGGAACATTCCAACCTCCTGCCAAAAGACGCAGGTTTAGGTATACTTCACATTGCCGCACCTCCCCCTGATATGGATGCCAGCCATGGTCTATCAAGGTATAGTATTATGTGCCACATAACATTCAGCATTTCATACCCGTGAGCATCAGCAAGTGCTGCCGCCCACAGAGACATGTATTCAGGGTTCCAGCTGGAATCAGTACTGATCCTGGCTGAGGGCAAAAGGCCATTGAAACTTTCCCTACGCTGGTTCCAGGTACTGAAAACAACATCATGGCCATTGACCAGGCCTGTCCCCTCCACCCAGGCCCTCTTTGCCATGTGAAGCGGCCTCCTTTTACCATCTCATGGCAGCAGGATGCCACATTGGGCACTCCGACAAAACCATAAGGCACTCATTGGAAAAACGGGGGAGCAGGCTGGCTCCGGGCATTTCCATCATGCCTGGCGTGGGCTCTGGGTACTGGTGACATTCTGGAGACAGCAACAGCACCATAACTGAAGTGATGTGCTGAAAAATTCCAATTTCAAAGCAGCTCCCTGAAGCTCCTGAGCGCAGAATTCCTGCTTTCAGGGAGTTCCATTTAAACCCCCTGCCCACACCCCTACTGGCCCTGGCGCTCCCCACTCCTGCCGGCAGTGCTAGGCCTGTTTCAGCACCTGTTTCACACTGACCGGCAGTTAATTAGGCAGCCAGCGTGAAATTGATGTCAAGAGCTGATCACGGATGGGAGAGGATTTCAAATCCCGCTCTGGTCCCGCTGATCACGCTCACCCAACAGGCTAAAAATTCAGGCCAGGGTTCCTGGGGGTGGTTCACAGTTCAAGCAGTTTAATTTGAGAGTCTTAGAGAAAGCTGGAGTGAAGGAAATGCAAACATATGAACATAAGAAATAGGAGCAGAAGTCGACCATTGAGCTCCTCGAGCCTGCTCCATCATTCAATAAGATCATGGCTGAACTGTTTGTGTTTCAAATTCCACATTCTTATCTACCCCCGATAACCTTTGATTCCCTTGCCTAACAAGAATCTATCTACCTCTGCCTTAATAATATCCAGTGACCCCGCCTCCACCACCTTCTGAGGCAGAGAGTTCCAAAGTCACACAACCCTCTGAGGGAAAAAAAGTTCTCCTCATCTCTGTCCTAAAAGGGTGATCCCCAAATTATAAATTAGTGCCCCCTAGTTCTGGACTCACCCACAAGAGGAAAAGCACTTTCCGTCCACCTTGACAAGACCACTCAGGACATTATATACTTCAGCCAAATCACCCTTCACTTTTCTAAACTCCAGTGGAAACAACCCACTGTATCAATCTAGTAAACCTCCTCTGAACCGCCTCCAATGCATTTACATCCTTCCTTAAATAAGGAGACCAAAACTGCACATAATATTTGAGGTGTGATCTCACCAATGCCCTGTATAACTGAAGCATAACATCCTTACTCTTATGTTCAATTCCTCTCATAATAAAGGATAACATTCCATTAGCCTTCTTAATTACTTACTGTACCTGCATACTAACTTTTTGTGACTCATGTACTAGAACACCTAGATCTCTCTGCACCTCAGGATTCTGCAGTTGTTCTCCGTTGAAGTAATACTCTGCTTTTTTATTCTTCCTGGCAAAGTGGATAACCTCACATTTTCTCATATTATACTCCATCTGCCAGATTTTTGCCCACTCGCTCAACCTATCTATATCTGTTTGCAACCTCCTTATACCCTCTTTACAAAATATTTTCCTACATATCTTTGTGCCATCTGCAAATTTAGCTACCATGCCTTCATTCCCCTCATCTAAGTCATCGCTATAAGTTGTTAAAATTTGAGGCCCCAGCACAGACCCCTGCAGGACCCCACTCATCACCTCTTCCCAATCAGAAAAAGACCTATTAATGCATGCTCTCTGTTTTCTGACAACCAGCCAATCTTCTATCCACATGTATTTCTTTAAGCAGAATTTTATTGAAATTCTAGGTGTTGGCTAAAGAAGTTAAAATTTGTGTTAACTGAAGGACTCTACTAACAGTGAGTTGAATTTCTGGTATAGCCAAGCTGAGGAGAGGGAGAGAGAGAGAGGGAGCAAGAAAGAGAGAAAGGGAGAGAGAGCATTTCAGATACAAAACTCCATAGTTAAAGAATATTAGAAGCAGGAGATTTCTGACCCAAGTTGGCCATGCTTAAGGTGCCAGAGACGCTTATGTTGAATGGGGAGTTTGCAACATTAGGACAGTTGGAGGAGATTTGAAGGCACAAGCTTGCTGCAAGTAAATGGAAGGCCCAAGAAATGTCAGCCCATATATGGATCGTTGAAACAGTAGTCAGAGCAAGCAGTTACTCTTTAAAATTCTGATAAGTATCAGACTTGAGGGTTTTGGGGTGTAAGTCTAATAGGTGTAGAAGGAACGTGGAGTTAAGACATTCAGTTTAGAGTATAGGTGATTGTTTTCATTGTATTTTTTAATTATCTTTAATGTAACTGATATGGGGAAATGGTGGTTTAGTGGACTGGTAATCCAGAGACCCAGGCTAATGCTCTGTGGACATGGGTTCAAATCCCACCATGGTGGCTGGTGGAATTTGAATTCAGTTAATAAACTTGGAATATAAAGCTTCCCTCAGTAATGGTGACCATGAAACTATCATCGATTGTCACAAAAACCCATCTGGTTCAATCATGTCCCTGAGGGAAGGAAATCTGCCGTCCTTACCTGATCTGACCTACATGTGACTCCAGACCCACAGCAACGTGGTTGACTCTTAACTGCCCTCTGAAATGGCCGAGCAAGTCACTCAGTTCAAGGGCAGTTAGGGACGGGCAACAAATGCTGGCCTTGGCAGCGACACCCACATCTCAGGAAAGAATATCGAAAAAGAAACCTGACTATTTGAGATACAGAGTAGTTATTAGAATTCACGATCTTTGATTCTTGTATTGTAAAATTATTTTGTTTTAAGCTGTGAACCTTATGGCTTTGTTCTTTCCGTAAAAGCTGGATTTCAGATTCTATGACAAAACTAAAAACGCCCTGCTCTCTACTGAGATCATAACAGGAGAAAGACAGAATAGAAGGCACAGACAGCAACAGCAATTGCCTGAAGGTGCAGGGACATGAAATTTACTGATGGCGTTGTGATTGTTGACAGTTTGCTGATTGTTTGTCTCCCAGTTAAGGAACCGGCTACTGGGGGTTGAGCAACGTTTGCCCTAAGGTCAATGTTCTTAATGCATAGGCAGAGCAGCACCGTGATAAAAGTGGACAGTGAAAATGAGACGATAGAATTGGTGAACGAGCTTAATTGGAGCTCATTTGTACAGCACCAGGGGGATTTGAGAAATGTGTTTGATGAACTCTGGGATGGGAACCAAGGTTGTAAACTATGAAAATAAGTGTTTATGCACTGAGTGTTCAGTCAATATTTGTACACTGTTCTTAGAGGTGAATGATGAATAAGGTACAGTACATGAAGTCTTATCCTTTGGATCACATATTAGGATTAATTTTGACCTTGGGTGATGGTGTGAAACTGGTGTAATTGGATAACCCGCCCATTCTGTACCTCCTCCACTTCACTTCAATGGGAATGAAAATCAGGAAAGACGTGTAATGGGGTTGATCCAAGTCACTCCCCTGCCCAAAATCAAACTCACCCTTATTATTGTACCCTGACAGGATGTTAGACTGCAGGTAGATGCAACATTCAGTGCTAACGTGGTCAGGAAGAGTGGCCCTGTACAGAGTAACAGAACGTGTTAGGTGAAGGTTATCAAGATAGTGCTGAAGGGATTCCTGTCATAAAGAAATAATCTCGGAGGAAGCAATTGCTAGCATTCTTAAACTGATGGGGTAACATTATCCAGGGTGAAAAACATTATCCAGGGAATTTTGAGTGCTCGTTGCGAAAATGTGTGTGGTATGGTTGAAGATCAGCACTTATAGAAAATATTGAAGTGGATTCCAACTGGAAAGTGTGGAGGGGAGATGAAAGGACTATGTCCATGTCTGATTGGTTTATAACAAGATTTCCTGGTGACCTGTTATGTTCTTCTCCCTCCTGTTCCCCTTTTTTTATGACGGTTCAGTCTGATTAAAGCTGGAATGGGGCAGAGGGGAGAGACCGACGTGTCAAAGCGCTCCTTAATGATCTAATTAAGCAACCCAGCATGCTGGACTCTATTCAGAGACAGTGGGTTTTGCTCAGTGATGGGATGCTGGCAGATGCTTAGACAAGTAGACAGTTCCATGGTCTACCTTTTGGTACCTGCACCACACAACTGTCTTTTAAATCTGCCCTCTGTTGACTTTTTAGCAGGATTCTATCATCACAAAATCCTCAGCATGCAATAAAGAGAAACAACAGCAAAAATAGCAATAATAATGTGTTTCAGCAGGACATATCCATTTGTATGTTAGTATATATTGAGTCTACAGATTATTATTTCAACAGTGTATAATCCAGGCTCTTGTTTAAAGTATGTTTCACTTTCTGGCATCAGAGGTTGATTAAGAGGAGAAAATAGAGTATGAGACTAAACTTGCAAGGAACATAAAAGCCGACTGTAAGAGCTTCTGTAAAAGAATAGTGAAGACAGATGTAGGTCCCTTACAGTCTGAAACAGGAGAATTTATAATAGGGAACAAGGAAATCACAGAGCAATTAAACAACTACTTTAACTCTGTCTTCATGGAGGAAGACATAAATAACTTCCCAGAAATACTAGGGAACCAAGTGTCTAATGAGAAGGAGGAATTGAAGGAAATTAGTATAACTAAAACAATAGTGCTGGAGAAATTAATGGGACTGAAAGTTGATAAATCCCCAGGGCCTGATAATCTACATCCCAGGGTACTAAAGGAGGCGGCCTTGGAAATAATGGATGTGTTGGTTGTCATCTTTCAAAATTAAGTAGATTCTGGAACAGTCCTGGCAGATTGGAGGGTGGTAAATATTACCCCACTGTTTAAATAAAGGAGGGAGAGAGAAAACCGTGAATTACAGACTGGTTAGCCTAACATCAGTAGTAGGGAAAATGCTAGAGTCACAAAAACAGCCTTCAACCATCGCCCTCTGCCTCCAGCCACTAAGCCAATTTTGGATCCAATTTGTGTCAATCATCCAGACCCTTTAACCTATTAATAACAAAACCGCGAACCCTTGAACCCACTTAACGTTGTGTAAACAAACATTGTGAAATTGACAACAGAGATCAGAGAACCTGAGCTGTCAATCAAACAATGTTTTCTGTGGAGGGGGGGCAGGCGTTTTAGTGCTCTAATTGTTGTCTGGGCTCCCGGCCAGGCATACATTATACAAATTGACACTTCTATTAGCTAGCAGGGAAATGACTTTCTTTCAACATAGGAGAAAGTTATGAGTGAATTACTTTCTTTAAGGTTTTTTTTGAAACATACCACTCTACACTGTCGGGTTCATTGGTTCTAGGCAACGTATAACGCACTGTATTTGGTCACCTCTGGTGAATTTACCTTATTATTCCCAGCACTGATTACCAGTGAATCGACCAATTCTGGTGTATTGAGCATCCCCAATTTTAATCACTCCATCATTGGTGACGTTGTCTTCTGTTGCCTGGCTCCTAATCTCTGGGCACCTCTCCAGCCTCTAACTCACTTTCCCCCTTTAAGGCACTCCTTAAAACCTACCTCTCTGACACAGTTTTAGATCATCTGGCCTAATGTTTCCTAATGTAGCTCAGCGTTAAATTTTGCTTGACAACACTTGTAAAGTACTTGGAACATTTTGTTACATTAAAGGTACTATATAAATGCAGGTTGCTGCTGTTGTTGAGATCTTGCTAGAAATACAAGAATAACACTCGCTTGATAATTATTAATGAATAATGACTTTGCAAACCACAAACAATTAAATAAATAAAAATTTATCACATTCCATAAAACCTTGAAGCACCAATTGAAAAGATCTAAATAAAGAATCAATTCACTGGCTGAATACAATGAATAATTAATGAGCAGTACTTAAATAAATAATTCATTGACTCCATTAAATAGATATATTCCATCACGCTGGGAATAAATTATTGTCCGACAGAGATAAATCAATTAATTCTTTGTTGTTTTAAATAAGTTACAAAGGGGAGGGAAAGCAATTAATAATAATTTTGAAACCAAAGTTCATGTTATTGAGAGGCACGTGGGTATAAAAATAAAAGGATCAGCTGGGTCCTTGACAGAAATCTTTGTATCCTCACTGGCTATGGGTGAGGTCCCAGAGGACTGGAGAATGGCCAATGTTGTTCCATTGTTTAAGAAGGGTAGCTGGGGTAATCCAGGAAATTACAGGCCGGTGTGCCTTACGTCAGTGGTAGGGAAATTATTGGAGAAGATTCTTCGTGACAGGATTTACTACCATTTGGAAGCAAATGGGCGTATTAGTGAGAGGCAGCATGGTTTTGTGAAGGGGAGGTCGTGTCTCACTAACTTGATCGAGTTTTTCGAGGAAGTGACAAAGATGATCGATGATGGAAGGGCAGTGGATGTTATATACATGGATTTCAGTAAGGCCTTTGGCAAGGTCCATCATGGCAGACTGGTACAGAAGGTAAAGTCGCACGGGATCAGAGGTGAGCTGGCAAGATGGATACAGAATTGGCTTGGTCACAGAAGACAGAAGGTAGCAGTGGAAGGGTGCTTTTCTGAATGGAGAGCTGTGACTAGTGGAGTTCCGCAGGGATCAGTGCTGGGACCTTTGCTGTTTGTAGTATACATAAATGATTTGGAGGAAAATGTAACTGGGCTAATTAGTAAGTTTACAGACGACACTAAAGTTGGAGGAGTTATAGATAGTGAAGAGGATTGTCAAAGGATATAATGGGATATAGATCGGTTGGAGACTTGGGCGGAGAAATGGCAGATGGGGTTTAATCCGGACAAATGCGAGGTAATGCATTTTGGAAGGTCTAATACAGGCAGGAATTATACATTAAATGGCAGAACCCTTAAGTGCATCGACGGGCAGAGGGATCTGGGTGTACAGGTCCACAGGTCACTGAAAGTGGCAACGCAGGTGGATAAGGTAGTCAGGAAGGCATATGGCATGCTTGCCTTCATTGGCAGGGGTATTGAGTATAAAAGCTGGGAAGTCATGCTGCAGCTGTATAGAACCTTGGTTAGGCCACACTTGGAATATTGCGTGCAATTTTGGTCGCCACATTACCAGAAGGATATGGAGGCATTGGAGAGGGTGCAGAGGAGGTTTACCAGGATGCTGCCTGGTCTGGAGATTATTAGCTATGAGGAGAGGTTGGAGAAACTCGGATTGTTCTCATTAGAGTGACGGAGATTGAGGGGCGACTTGATAGAAGTTTACAAAATTATGAGTGGCCATGAGCTGGTGCTGACAGTTCACTGTCAAATATCCAGGCCATCAATTAGAACCATTAAATTGTGAAGCACAGGAGGATTTGGCTCAATTTTTTGACTCATTGGTAGGATGTGAGCTTCGCTGGCTGGGCCAGCATTTGTTGCCCATTCCTAATTGTCCTTGAGAAGGTGGTGGTGAGCTGCCCTCTTGAATCGCTGCAGTCCATGTGGTGTAGGTGCACCCACAGTGCTGTTAGGGAGGGAGCGGCAGGATTTTGACCCAGTTACAGTGAAGGAACGGTGATATATTTCCAAGTCAGGATGGTGAGTGACTTGGACGGGGAACTTCCAGTTGGTGGTGTTCCCATCTATCTGCTGCCCTTGTCCTTCTAGATGGTAGTGGTCATGGGTTTGGAAGGTGCTGTCTAAGGAGCCTTGGTGAATTCCTGCAGTGCTTCTTGTAGATGGTACACACTGCTGCTACTGTGCGTTGGTGGTGGAGGGAGTGAATGTTTGTGGATGTGGTGACAATCAAGTGGGCTGCTTTGTCCTGGATGATGTCAAACTTTTTTTTAAATATTCATTCATGGAATGTGGGTGTCACTGGCTAGGCCAGCATTTATTGTCCATCCCTAATTCCCTTGTTCAGGGGGCATTTAAGAGTCAACCACATTGCTGTGGGTCTGGACTCACATGTGGGCCAGAAAGGACAACAGATTTCCTTCCCTAAAGGGTATTAGTGAATCAGGTTCACTCATTTTTACAACAATCGACAATGGTTTTATGGTCATCATTAGATTTTCAATTCCAGGTTTTATTGAATTCAATTTTCAAACATCTGCTGTGACAGGATTCAAATCCGGGTTCCCAGAGCATTACCCTGGATCTCTGGATTACTAGTCCAGTGAAAATACCACTACGTCATCGCCTTCCCCAACCGTCTTCTTCAGTGTTGTGGGAGTTGCACTCATCCAGGCAAGTGGAGAGTATTCCATCACACTCCTGACTTGTACCTTGTAGATAGTGGACAGGCTTTGGGGAGTCAGGAGGTGAGTTACTTGTCGCAGGTTTCCCAGCCTCTGACCTGTTCTTGTAGCCACAGTATTTATATGGCTGGTCCAGTTCTGTTTCTGGTCAATGGTAACCCCCAGGATGTTGATAGTGGGGGATCCAGTGATAGTAATGCCATTGGACGTCAGGGGGCGATGGTTGGATTCTCTCTTGTTGGAGATGGTCATTGCCTGACACTTGTGTGGTACGAATGTTACTTGCCACTTGTCAGCCCAAGCCTGGATATTGTCCAGGTCTTGCTGCATTTGGACATGGACTGCTTCAGTATCTGAGGAGTCGCGAATGGTGCTGAACATTGTGCAATCATCAGCGAACATCCCCACTTCTGACCTTATGACAGAAGGAAGGTCATTGATGAAGCAGCTGAAGATGGTTGGGCCAAGGACACTGCCCTGAGGAACTCCTGCAGTGATGTCCTGGAGCTGAGAAGATTGACCTCTAACAACCACAACCATCTTCCTTTGTGCTAGGCATGACTCCAACCAGCAGAGAGTTTTCCCCCTGATTCCTATTGAATCCAGTTTTGCTAGGGCTCCTTGATGCCACACTCGGTCAAATGCTGCCTTGATGTCAAGGGCAGTCACTCTCGCCTCACCTCGGGAGTTCAGCTCTTTTGTCCATGTTTGAACCAAGGCTGTAATGAGGTCAGGAGCTGAGTGGCCCTGGCAGTACCCAAACTGGGCATGAGTGAGCAGGTTATTGCTAAGCAAGTGCCACTTGATAGCACTGTTGATGATCCCTTCCATTACTTTACTGATTATCGAGAGTAGACTGATGAGGTGGTAATTGACTGGGTTGGATTTGTCCTGCTTTTTGTGTTCAGGACATACCTGGGCAATTTTCCACATAGCCGGGTAGATGCCAGTGTTGTAGCTGTACTGGAACAGCTTGGCTAGGGGTGCGGCAAATTCTGGAGTCGGCAGTGCTATTGGCAGAATATTGTCAGGGCCCATAGCCTTTGCAGTATCCAGTGCCTTCAGCCATTTCTTGATATCATGTGGGGTGAATTGAATTGGCTGAAGACTGGCATCTGTGATGCTGGGGACCTCTGGAGAAGGCTGAGATGGATCATCCACTTGGCACCTTTGGCTGAAGATTATTGCAAATGCTTCAACCTTATCTTTTCACTAATGTGCTGGGCTCCCCCATCATTGAGGATGGGCTATTTGTGGAGCCTCCTCCTCCAGTGAGTTATTTAATTGTTCACCACCATTCACGACTGATGTGGCAGGACTGCAGAGCTTAGATCCGATCTGTTGATTGTGAAATCGCTTAACTCTGCCTATCACTTGCTGCTTATGCTGTTTGACATGCAAGTAGTCCTGTTTTATAGCTCCACCAGGTGGACACCTCATTTTTAGGTATGCCTGGTGCTGCTCCTGGCATGCCCTCCTGCACTCTCCATTGAACCAGGGTTGATCCCCTGGCTTGATGGTAATGGTAGAGTGGGGGATGTGCTGGGCCATGAGGTTACAGTTGGTGTTCAAGTACAATTCTGCTTCTGCAGATGGCCCACAGCGCCTCATGGATGCTCAGTCTTGAGTTGCTAGGTTTGTTCAAAATCTATCCCATTTAGCACAGTGGTAGTGCCACACCCAGTGAGGACCTTGTCTGGCAGCTATGTCCTTTAGGACTCGGTCAGCTTGGTCAGTAGTGGTGCTACCAAGCCCCTCTTGGTGATGAACATTGAAGTCCCCCACCCAGAGTACATTCTGCGCCCTTGCCACCCCCAGTGCTTCCTCCAAGTGCTGTTCAACATGGAGGGGCACTGACTCATCAGCTGAGGGAGGGGGGTACGTGGTAATCAGCAGGAGGTTTCCTTGCCCATGTTTGACCTGATGCCATGAGACTCCATGGGGTCCGGAGTTGATGTTGAGGACTCCCAGGGAAACTCCCTCCCGACTGTATACCACTGTGCCGCCACCTCTGCTGGAACTGTCCTGTTGGTTGGACAGGATATACCCAGGGATGGTGATGGTGGTATCTGGGACATTATGTATAAAGTACGATTCTGTGAGGATGACTGTGTCCGGCCGTCGCTTGTCTAGTCTGTGAGACAGCTCTCCCAATTTTGGCACTAGCCCCCAGATGTTAGTAAGGAGGACTTTGCAGGGTCAACAGGGCTGAGTTTGCCTTTGTTGTTTCTGGTGCCCAGGTCGGTGCCGGGTGGTCTGTCTGGTTTCAATCCTTATTGACTTTGTAGTGGTTCGATGCACCTGAGCGGTTTGCTTGGCCATTTCAGAGCTCATGTTGCTGTGCTGGAGTCACATGTAGGCCAGACCAGGTGAGGACGACAGGGCATTAGTGAACCAGATGGGTTTTTACAACAATCGACAATGGTTTCATGCTCATTGTTAGGCTTTTAATCCCAGATTTTTATTGAATTCGAATTCCACCATCTACTGTGATGGGAACCCGGTATTACCCTGGGTCTTTGGATTACTAGTCCAGTGACAATACGCCCCCGCCTCCCCTCTATCCTCCTCTGTGTCGGCTCTTTTCAAGAGCAAACCAGTCAGTCCCGCCTCCTCCGTCCATAACTCCCTGAAATTGTTCCCTCGTCAACTGCCTATTCTCCCTTTTTCCAGAGAATGTTGCTACCACCTGCAGGGTAAGACCTGGTATTGCAAACTGATTTCAGTAAACCGGGAGGGCAGGTTCTCAATGATGAACTGAGAGGAAGGTATCGCCGAGCGCAATGCCAAGCTGCGAATTGAGTAGGGAGCGTCTCACACTCGTGGCAAAGCTCAGACAATCGTCTGTCAATAAATGTAAAGGATATCAAATTGGGTCGGGCACCTGCAAATCTCCCCATCTCTGATTCCCATCTCTACGCTGCAGCAAAGCCGTGTTTACACACACAGGGCAAAAAGTCATTCCAAAAACAAATCACAGGAATTCCAGCACAAAAGACGCCCAGTTTTTCCCATCATGCCACTGCTTGTACCAGGTGCCACCTTTTGGATGAGACGTTAAATAAAGTTTAACCTCTGCCCTCTCAGGTGGACGTTACAGATCCCATGGTCACTACTTTAACGAACAGCAGGGGAGTTCTCCTCCCTGGCATGGCCAATATTTATCTCTCAGCCAATTGGTGGGATCTTCCTGGGCATTTACTGACATTACAACAGTAACTCCATTTCAGGAAAAATACTCATTGGCTATGAAGTACTTTGAGATCTCCTGAGGTTATAAAAGGTGCTTTAGAAATGTAAGTTCTTCCTATTTTAGATCATCAAATTGTTTGTTTGTTCTGTGGATTCACACGCACTTTGTCCCTTTTGGGGAGTAGTGAGGAAGTGTTGGAAGGATTGACGGGCTGGTTATCAACATGTTAAACCGTGTCATGAATGCTCCTTCTGTGATCAGTTCATCAAAATGAATTGTCAACCCTAATTCCAGTTCTCTACCATTCCCCCTTATCCCCATACCCCTAATTATCCCTTATCCCTATAACCTTATGAAAGATTTGACATTTTGCGTATAATTTGTTGCTAGAAGCAATTCAAACGTTATTCTGAGCGACTGAGTGTGACGTTACATTCTTGAAACTTTGTTGTTATAAGTTAAGATTGCAACACAAAGGTGCATGAGTAGGCCATTCAGCCCCTTGGTCCTGTTCTGTCATCCTGATAGATGATGGTTGACCTGTACTCTGACAACAGAGAGAATGTTTCCTCTCGTGGGGAAGAGCAGAACTAAGGGCCATCAATATAAGACAGTCACCAAGAAATCCAATCGGGAATTCAAGAGAAACTTCTTTACCCGGAGAGTGGTGAGTACCTGGAAGTCCCTAACTCAGGGAGTGGTTGAGATGAATAGTATAGAGACATTTAAGGGGGAAGATGGATAAACAGATAGGATAGGGTTTCAGATCCCGCGGGCGGGCGCGTACCCGACTTGATCGGGCGTAAACTAGCGCATGATGACGTCGGGCCATTAAACAATTGATTAAAAGCTCCTTTTCCGCTGCTCGTCTAACCTCACGGTTGGCGGGCAGGCAAATTGGCCAGGCGGCCTTTGGATTTTTTAGCAAAGCTAATCGGGCGGGATGAGGTTTCTAACATTAATTTTTTAAAAATAAAAATGATTTGACAGTATTTATACGATGCCCCTGTTTGTGTGAGCGAGTCCGATGTGGGGACACATTTTTCCCATTCTCAACATCTTTATTCTTGATTTTACAATTCTCCAGCTCCCTGGGAGTTTCCAGTATGTGCTCCCCCCACGCACACGCAGACTTTAACTCTCGCACTCCCTCCCTCCCGTCCCCCCCACCCCGACAGCACTGAGCTGCTTAGTGCACCTTTCACTCTGGCTGCCTGGCTGTTAATTGGCCAGTCAGCATGAAATCACAGTGAGGGGTGGCCAATCACGGGCGATGGGCCATTTCCCGGCCGCTCCAGGGCCCACCCACCCGGTGAGGGTGGCAGGAATAGATAGTTCTAATGGTGGAGACAGGGGAGGGAAGATGGGAGGAAGCTGGGGCAGAGCATAAATGTTGGCGGGGACCAGTTTCTGCACTGTATAGCCTCTGTATCCCTTTGAATAACTGGATAACCCTACAATAGACAGGGGAGAGAAAAAAGATTAGGAGAAAGGAGCGTAAGGAGAGAGACTCCCCATTCCCTATTGTCAGGATAGTTTCATTTGTTGCCTTTGCCCCAAGTAAGTTAGCCGGAGATTTGCTGATCTTAGCAAAGTAAACCTTGGTGTTTATGGTGCAGCTGATTCACACGGTTTGGTACCTTTATCCTGCTTCTCTCGAGAAAACACGCAATTGAAAATTCTTTCCAACCGTGTCTAAAGGCATGGAGCAGGTGTGGACAAAACGTGTCTAAAGCTGCAGGTTTCTGGGAAAGATTCCCTGGGGAAATGTTTCAGAACAGGTTGAAAAATGTCACCACCATTTGGATCTCAACGCAGTTTGGGTCCATTAACACCAATATTTTGTGACAACGTTTGACCTGGAAGTGGTAACAGGAAGGAAAATGTTTTAATTTGTTAAAGAATCTGTAGTTGTTTTTAAAAACGTTTGGAAATGATTTTGAAGAGTTTGTAAAGGGATCAATTGTAATTATTTGGGTAATAAAAAATACTGATCCATGTGACCTGGCAGCTCTTGACCTGGAAGCTGTGCTAACAGGCAAGAAGTTGAAATAACCGAAGCCAGTTGTGTTCAGTTCTGTAGAGGGGAGAGAATAGACAAGGCCAATTTACAGGGAGCTGTGTATGTGTAATACAGTTAAAAAGGACAGGAAACTGAAAGCAGGGTTAGAGCGGAGATTGTGAAATGGACAATTCTACTGCTACCGCTTCAGTTCTGCCAGAGCTGACCAGACTGTTTAATAAGTTTTATTAAAGGGTTCAGATAAAGGAGTCTCAGGGAATCGGTACTGGACTTTTGTGAAGCTAACTATGGCGGATCTGCAGGAGTGCACCCTGTTGGTGATGACTGTCTCTGGGGAACTCCAGTGGACTGGAGCTACTGTTCTAGGTGACTCGAGGATCAAATCCATTGAGTGGGAAAAGTGAGAGATCCCACATACTGGTGGCCAAGTTGGAAAGACTATGAGAGGAATTGTTCGTGCCCATTGGCACTGGGCATCATGGTGGGCGTGAATGGACAATGTGGTGGGAAAGCCAAAAATCGATTTCACAATGATTCAGTTTGGAATTGTCTGCTGCACCCATCAATGGCAGGTCATCTTTCCCACCACCACCACCACACACCAGGAACTTCATTTTAATATAGCTGCATATTATTATAAACGCTGCTCGCTGGAATCATCCACCTGCACTAGGTCATCTGGGCACATTGGCGTGATTGCACGCCAGCCAACGTGTTTCATAACTGAATATAAGTGACGTGCACCTGACAAGCTGCACTTCACTTGGGATTTCGAGGTTTGTTTGTCTACCTTGCTTCGGGCAGCACTCGCAGTCTCAGCGCCAGGATTCACAGGCAGCACCATGTCACTGTTAGGGAGGCTCAGAGGCAGGTCTCTACCTACTAGACCAGCTGTAAGGCGGGGATGGCTTTTTAACAGCTGCAGGGCTAGGGTTTGCTTGGGGAAGGGGGAGAAGTGGCCTCAGGCAAGGGAAGACGCTGCAGGGTGAGGGCTGTACTGGGGAAGGGGGTATCCCAGGGTGTGTGTGGGGGCACATGTTGATCTGTACAAGTGGCCTCAAGATGGTGAGGGCTGAGGAGGCAGTCTCCAGAGGAGATGAGGCCAGACGGAGATGTGACGGTGTGTGTGAGAGAGTGAGTGGTGATGTCCCTTGAGCTGGCAGTGAGTGAGCTGCCAGTGAATGTGTGATGGGTTTGTGAGTGGGTGAGTTTAGAGCGATGAGATGGTTGCCTTACCCTGGCTGCACGGATGAGATCATTCATCCTCTTTCTGCACTGGATGGTGAACCTTTTCTGTGCAGCATTGGCACTGATCCCCACTGTCTTCGCTGACCAAGCCGGGGTGGTGACACTGATGGGCCTCCTGAGGCCAGAGCAGGGGTAGAGGACACTGCGGCAGGTTCTAACTGTGTCCAGAAGGCGTCCCAGGATGTGTCATTGAATCAGGGGGCTGCAGTTGTCTTGCCTTTCAGGGCCACGTCTTCTGTGCAGCCACCCTGGGCTGGAAGCGCTGAGAGGTGTGCGCGAGGCAGCACTCCAAATACAGTGCCCGGCACAGCGGGCGAGTCCGAGACCACCTGCCAACGGAAAGGCGTTTTGGGACAATTCGGTGCGAAAAGCCACCATTGCAGCCGGCAGGTAAAACATTCTCTTTCCCGCCTGCTACTGCACTTAGTGCAAACCTGGGATGATTCTGCCCGATGAGATTACATTGATACCATGTTTGTGTGGGGAATGATGTGAGTGCTTGTAATTCTGTGCGATGTATCTTTGCTGCATTGACTGTGTTATGACCCCGGCCGGTGTTTACAAACCAAATCCCAGAGGGAAACTTGGCTTACGGGTCACACCCTTTTTTTTGTGTATTGTGAAAACGAGAGAAAGTCGTACTGATCTCAGCAGCAAGAAATCCACTAACAATTTTAGGATTTAAAAAATTAAAAGTAAAAGTTTCATTAACAAGAATAAAATAAATCTTAAGCACACAAGATTACAGGTACACAGTTAAACTTGGGGTGGAACTTTCTGTCCCCACTGGCGTCGGAGGGTGTTTGGTGACGTGAACGGACAATTTGGTGAGAAGACCAAATATCGGTTTCACAACATCGTGAAACCAGTTTCCAATCGTGCGATTAGCCCGTCGATGGTGGGTCCCGTCTCCCGCCATTGGATGTCGGGAACCTCATTGTAAACATCACGATGTCAGTATCAGGCCAGCCCACCGGACTCATCCCCCCCACCCCCACCGCTGTACTCATCTGACCCCCACCCCCGCATGATTGGAGGCTGGTGTGTTTCACAAGAGCCTATCAAAGGCGTGCACTTGGTAGGCTGCACGTTGAGGGGAGCTCGGAGGTAAGTGCACAGTAACATCGCAGAACACTCACGTGGGTCGCCTGCTGGACTGCAAAGTTGAGGTGTATTGGTGGGGCAAGGGCTGCCCTGCAGTTGAGGCGACTTGAGGAGGGGTGGGGTGCAAAGGCAGCCCTGTGGTTGAGGTGACTTTGGTGGGGAGGCAAAGGATGCCCTGCGGTTGAGGTGGATTTGCAGGGGGGGTGGTGGGAAGGCCGCCCTATGGTTGAAGGTAGCACACAGACACGTGCGGGGTTGGGTGGGGGACAAGGGAGGCCACGAGGGACAGTTGTAGAAAGTGACCATTCCCCTGCAGCTGAGACAGTTCAGACGCAGTCACATTGACATGTGTGGAGTCGGGACACTAGCTTATCTGCCCACTCAAGCAGCACAGAGACATGCAAATGCCACCAAGTGCTCCAGGGATTTTCACCCCTTGGGCACAGGCTACAAACTAATAAGTGTTTTAGTGAACTGCAGAACAGTTGGATGACTGGGCAAGTTGTACAACCTCCTTGCAAAAGCTGATGGCAGAGCAGTCACTGGTGGAGGTGCTCACAGCCTCTTGCAATGTCACCATCCCGGTCTGGACCAGTCTCCCCCATGGTTCAAGCTAACAGTGCAGCCTTGCAGTGTGGGTTAGGAGAATGCCTGTGCCTGAGCTGAGAGCACAGCCTGCAGTCCAATGGGCAAAGCTGCTGCCAATCGGTCCGGTGGAGTGGGAAGGAGGTGGGTGGGGTTTCAGGCAGCCATGCAGCGCTCTAAACTCTGGCCATCCAAGTGGTGGCCACCACTCTCCGGGGTGCATTAAGGGGCCTTCATACTTAACCAAGAGAGGTTCTTAGTACACCCAAGCAAACCCACGCATCTCTCTCTTTCATCCTGCAGGAGGAGTACATCAGGATCGTGGAGACTGGTGAACTAGCTGTGTGCCTTGTGATATACAGAGAGTGAAGACGAAGGCCAAGAGAGTGACGGAGGTGCCTGGCTGCACAGACAGAGGAGCAGCACCCTCAGGAAGAAGGGACGGCTGAGGCTTCCACTCACACTGCCCAAGAGTCACAGTGAGCCATTGCTGGTCAGTGCCTAGCTAGGCCCAGGGTCTATAGGCACCACCTTTCATTCCTACAGATGACCGAGAACCAGTGTCACTGAAGACTGCGCATGTCTAGGGAACTGTTCAGTCACATCTGCCACCTGCTGCAGGATTTGGCGCTACGGGGACCTGGAAAACATCCACTGCCAGTGGCCATGAAAGTGACCGCAGTGTTCAATCTCTATGCCAGTGGCTCCATTCAGGGCTTCACAGGAGACCTCTGTGGGATATCACAAGCCTCCAACCATAAATGCATCCATGAGGTCTTTGCGAAGACAGACAACACTGTGCATTTTACTCGGGACCAAGAAAGCCAGGAATCGAGTGATTGGATTTGCCCAGATCTCGGGTTTCCCACAGGTGCAGGGCGCCATCAGCTGCACTCACACGGCGCTCAGATCTCCATCGCAACACGTGGTGAACTATATCAACCGCAAGGGCTTCCGCGCACTCAATGTTCAGCTGGTGTGCGACCACCACAAACACATCCTGCAGGTCAGGACACAATTCCCAGGGAGCGTCCACGACTCCCACATTCTCATTCGGTCTCAGATCCCTGACATCTTCCAGGATCCACAGAGGCTGCAGGGTTGGCTCCTCGGGGACAATGGCTACCCACAGAGGCCGTGGCTGATGACGCCCATGCAGCGGCCTCAGACTGCAGCAGAGCGACGCTATACTGAGGCTCATGCAGCAACTCGTAACTTGGTGGAGCAGATCATCGGGATGCTGAAGATGAGGTTCCGGTGCCTCCTCATTCTTCGCCCCCCATCCCACCCCCTCCACCTGTGGCACTTGCCAACCTTGTCCCTCCCTCCTGCACTTCACTGTGTGAGTGTGTCGCTCCCCTGGGTGGGCAGCAGCAAGCGACACTCTTTGAGGAAGTGTCCACTCATCTTGGCTCCATCGACACGGGCGAGTGCATCACCCTCGGGGAGGGGATTTCAACTGTACCCTCGGGGCCAGGGACCGTCTCAGTGCCCAGCACCGCACGCTCGGTGTGAGTAAGTTACGGGACCTGGTCGGGTCCTTTGACTTGGTGAACGTCTGGCAAAACCTCCATCCCGACTCCAGCGGTTTTACTTTCATGTCACCTGGAGTTGGAGCGTCCAGACTCGAGCGCCTTTACGTTTCCAAGGCACTCGTGTCCTGCGTTTCTTTGGCTTCTGTGCGGCAGGTGCTGTGCATGAACCACCGTCTGGTGTGGGCGGAGCTCACTCTGTTCTGCGCTCGGACGGGGTCCGTGTACTAGCCCTTTAACAACCTGTTGCTGGAGGACGAGCGGTTCCTGGACTCGTTTCGTCGTTTCTGGGCCGGCTGGAGAAGGAAGCCGGGAGGCTTCCCCTCCTTGAGGCTCTGGTGGGACGTGGGCAAGACTCACGTCCGAGTTTTCTGTCAGGAGTACGCGAGGGGGTCGGCAAAGAGGCGGAAATCCAGAGTCGAGGAGTTGGAGAAGGAGGTGCTCGACCTGGAGACACGTCTCCGTCAGCCCAGCATGGAACCGGCCCTGCGGCCGGTGTGCGACGCGGACCCGGCCCTGCGGCCGGTGTGCGACGCGGACCCGGCCCTGCGGCCGGTGTGCGACGCGGACCCGGCCCTGCGGCCGGTGTGCGACGCGGACCCGGGCCTGCGGCCGGTGTGCGACGCGGACCCGGCCCTGCGGCCGGTGTGCGACGCGGACCCGGCCCTGCGGCCGGTGTGCGACGCGGACCCGGCCCTGCGGCCGGTGTGCGACGCGGACCCGGCCCTGCGGCCGGTGTACGACGCGGACCCGGCCCTGCGGTCAGTGTACGATGTGAGGAAGGGCGCGCTGCGGGACCTGCAACTCGTCGGGTCTCGGGGTGAGTTCGTGAGGTCAGGGATCCGGTTCCTCAAGGACCTGGACCGTGGCTCCCCCTCCTTCTACTCGCTGGAAAAAAGGCACGGCGTCCGTCAGCAGCTCCTTACGCTGCTGGGCCAACAACGGATCCCTCGTCTCGGATCTGGAGGGCATCAGGGCCATCGCCCGAGACTATTACACTGCCCTGTTCTCTCCGGACCCGTCCAGCGAGGAATCTCCCAGAGTTTTGTGGGAGGACCTGCCGCAGGTCGGCCGGGAAGGTGCCAGAAAGCTTGACTCCCCTATAAGTCTGGGGGAGCTGACCGGCACCCTCGACAGCCTCTCCAGGGGCAAATCCCCGGGGCTGGAGGGGCTGACTGTGGAGTTCTTCAGGGCGTTCTGGGATATCCTCAGGATCCACTACGCGGGGGTCCTTGGGGAGAGTATCGCTCCTGGGGAGATGCCCCTCTCGTGGCGCAGGGCCGTGATTGCCCTGCTGCCTAAGACGGGGGATCTCCATCAACATAGAAACTGGCGCCCGGTCTCCCTCCTCAGCACGGATTACAAGATCTTTGGCAGGGCCATGTCTTCTCGCCTTGGCACCGCGCTGGACCACATGGTCCACCCTGACCAGTCCTACAGGGTCCCGGGCTGGACCAGCTTCAATAATATTCATCTGGTCCAGGACATTGTCCACTTTTCCCAGAGGACTGGTCTGTCGATCACCTTCCTGTCTCTTGACCAGGAGAAGGCGTTCGACAATGTGTTACAGCCCGATTGAACCCGAATTCCTCACATCAACATCATATACAGCTATATCTGTTTTCCCCAGTTTATTTCCACAAATTGCTTTGTGTGATTGCAATAACTCTTTTAAATCACTCCAACACTTTTCTAGAAGGTAACCCAACATCAGAATTAGATTTTAAGGAGTTCCTCATTGTCCAATTTAATCAGAGGAAGGTCAATTCCAGAACCCTCAATTTCTTACTTACAACTATCAATACCTCCTCCTGTTTATTCTCTCTGTCAAAGTATTTTTTGAACATATTTACATGGCACATTCACTGACTCATCTTCCAATCTGGAATATTTACTATGTAGTTTGCTTCCCTCTGTCTCTTTTCAATCTGGTAAAATCCACTAAACCTTGCGTTCAACAGGGTTCACCTGACACTGGCAACAACATTAACACTTTCTTCCCAGTCACAAAACTGCAAGCCTTGTCCCTCTTTGCCTTCATCACTCATTGAGATACCTTTAAATGTTTGCTAGCTAGTTCACATTCCTGACTTAGTCTCTCTCTGAATTTTGTCACATAATCCAGGCAAATCGTTTCAGAGCTTTGACTCACTAATTTCTCCTGAGTCAGCTTGAGTGGTCCCCTTAGTTCATGACCTTGAATTAACTCGAAAGGATTGAACCCTGTTGGCTCACTAGGGATGTCCCTAATAGCAAACAACAAGGATGGAATCCCTTGATCCCTATTATGTGGATAATCTTGACTAAATGCTCTAATCATAGTCCTTAAAGTCTGATGTCACCTTTCCAAAGCACCTGGCGATTCAGGATGATAGGCTGACTACCTAAAGTCCTGGGCTGTTTATTTACTTCATTAAACAGCTGTGACATGAAATTAGAACCCTGATCGGACTGTATTTCCTTTGGTCATCCAGCCCTTGTAAAGAATTTGGTTAACTCCTCTACAAAAACCTCTGCTGATTTCAAATCACTTTTTAAAATTTACCTTACACAAGGAAATAGGTTTGATGTCGCTAAGGGGATTCCCTTAATTAAAATTTTATCCTGCAATAAACCTTCTGGACAACAGATGGCAATATCCCATAACTAGCTCCCAGTTCCCTTAACACTTTGACATCCTTTCCTGCTATTCCCTGTAAACATGGACACACTCAACAGTATATATTTTATATTTGCATATAAAATCTTTAAACATCTGTGCAACTTGCCCTTTGGAACACCCTTGGGAAGTTATCAACACATTCCCACTTCTCTAGCATTAAAGCAAAATACTGCGGATGCTGGGAATCTGAAACAAAAACAAAAATACCTGGAAAAACTCAGCAGGTCTGGCAGCATCGGCGGAGAGGAATAAAGTTAACGTTTCGAGTCCGAATGACCCTTGAACAGAACTAAGGGAATAGAGAAATGGGGTGAAATGTAAGCTGGTAGAGGGGGGTGGGACAGTTAGAGCTGGATAGAGGGCCAGTGATAGGTGGAGACAAAGAAGAGATTGCCAAAGATGTCATAGACAAAAGGACAAAGGGGTGTTGATGGTGGTGATATTATCTAAGGAATGTGCTAATAGGAACATTAAGGACAAGCAAGTGGCAGATAGCCCTAGTGGGGATGGGGTGGGGGGAAGGGATCGAAATGGGCTAAAAGGTGGAGATAAAACAATAGATTGAAATAAATTTAAAAATATGTGGGAAAAGAAAAATATATATTTTTTAAATTATAAATTATTGGAAAAAGGGGGATCGGAAAGGGGGTGGAGATGGGGGAGAGAGTTCATGATCTAAAATTGTTGAACTCAATATTCAGTCCGGAAGGCTGTAAAGTGCCTAGTTGGAAGATGAGGTGCTGTTCCTCCACTTTGCGTTGAGCTTCACTGGAACAATGCAGCAAGCCAAGGAGTGACATGTGGGCATGAGAGCAGGGTGGTGTGTGAAATGGCCAGCGACAGGGAGGTCTGTGTCATGCTTTTCCCAGCTATTTTTAAATTTATTTCGATCTATTGTTTTATCTCCACCTTTTAGCCCATTTCGATCCCTTCCCCCCAACCCACCCCCACTAGGGCCATAGGGCCATCTGCCACTTGCTTGTCCTGCTTGCTACCCTTAATGTCCCCATTAGCACATTCCTTAGATAATATCACCACCGTCAACACCCCTTTGTCCTTTTCTCTATGCAATCTCTTCTTTGCCTCCACCTATCACTGGCCCCATATCCAGCTCTACCTGTCCCACCCCCCTCTACCAGCTTATATTTCACCTCATTTCTTCATTTCCTTAGTTCTGATGAAGAGTCATTCAGACTCGAAACGTTAACTGTGTTCCTCTCCGCAGATGCTGTCAGACCTGCTGAGTTTTTCCAGCTATTTTTGTTTTTGTCACACTTCTCTAGCTACCATTGTACAAAACCCACTGCTTTTTCTTGTCTCTGGACCTCTGAGCCCACAGCACTCTTACTTTCAGAACTTTTCTGAGTTCCTATCACCGCAATTGGTTTCCTGTTTAAACTCCAACAACTTGACCTCGTATGTCCAGCCTTATTACAATGCTAATACATCAGTTTCATTCCTTCAACTTTACTTTCCACCTTGCCACCTTTAAGAGACTGGCGTCCTTCCGCTTGATCCTCAATATTAAACTTTTTACCAGCACTAGATCCTTTTATTTAATTCATTTACGGGATGTGGGCTTCACTGGCATTTATTGCCCATCCCTAATTGCCCTTGAGAAGGTGCTGATGAGCTGCCTTCTTGAACCGCTGCAGTCCATGTGGTGTAGGTACACCCACAGTGCTGTTAGTGAGGGAGTTCCAGGATTTTGACCCAGCGACAGTGAAGGAACAGTGATATCTTTCCAAGTCAGGATGGTGTGTGGCTTGGAGGGGAACTTCCAGGTGGTGGTGTTCCCATGTGTCTACTGCCCTTCTCCTTCTAGATGGTAGTGGTCGTGGTTTTGGAAGGTGCTGTCTAAGGAGCCTTGGTGAATTACTGCAGTGCATCTTGTAGATGGTACACACTGCTGCTACTGCGCGTCGGTGGGGGAGGGAATGAATGTTTGTGGATGGGGTGCCAATCAAGCAGGCTGCTTTGTCCTGGACAGTGTCAAGCTTCTTGAGTGTTGTGGGAGCTGCACTCATCCAGGCAAGTGAAGTGTGTTCCATCACACTCCTGACTTGTGCCTTGTCGATGGTGGACAGGCTTTGGGGAGTCAGGAGGTGAGTTACTCGTCGCAGGATTCCTAGCCTCTGACCTGCTCTTGTAGCCACAGTATTTATATGGCTAGCCCAATTCAGTTTCTGGTCAATACTAACACCCAGGATGTTGATAGTGGGGGATTCAGTGATGGTAATGCCATTGAACATCAAGGGGCGATGGTTAGATATTCTCTTGTTGGAGATGGCCATTGCCTGACACTTGTGTGGTGTGAATGTTACTTGCCACTTGTCAGCCCAAGCCTGGATATTGTCCAGGTCTTGCTGCATTTGGGCATGGACTGCTTCAGTATCTGAGGAGTCGCGAATGGTGCTGAACATTATGCAATCATCAGCAAATATCTCCACTTCTGACCTTATGATGGAAGGAAGGTCATTGATGAAGCAGCTGAAGATGGTTGGGCTGAGGACACTACCCTGAGGAACTCCTGCAGTGATGTCCTGGAGCTGAGATGACTGACCCCCAGCAACCACAACCATTTTCCTTTGTGCTAGGTATGACTAGGAGAGTTTTCCCCCTGATTCCCATTGACTCCAGTTTTGTTCGGGCTCCTTGATCCCACACTCAGTCAAATGCTGCCTTGATGTCAAAGGCAGTCAGTCTCACCTCACCTCGGGAGTTCAGCTCTTTTATCCATGTTTGAACCAAGGCTCTAATGAGGTCAGGAGCTGAGTGGCCCTGGCGGAACCCAAACTGGGCGTCAGTGAGCAGGTTATTGCCAAGCAAGTGCTGCTTGATAGCACTGTTAACGACCACTTCCATTACATTAATGATGATGGAGAGTAGACAGATGGGGCGGTAATTTGCCGGGTTGGATTTGTGCTGCTTTTTGTGTACAGGGCATAGCTGGGTGATGTTCCACATAGCTGGGTAGATGCCAGTGTTGTAGCTGTACTGGAACAGCTTGGCTAGGGGTGTGGCAAGTACTGGAGCACAAGTCTTCAGTGCTATTGCTGGAATATTTCAGGGCCCATAACCTTCGCATTATCCAGTGCCTTCAGCCATTTCTTGATATCACATGGAGTGAATCGAGTTGACTAAAAACTGGCATCTGTGATACTGGGGACCTCCAGATGAGGCTGAGATGGATCATCCACTCGGCACTTGTGGCTCAAGATTGTAGCAAATGCTACAGCCTTATCTTTTGCACTGATGTGCTGGGCTCCCCTATCATTGAGGATGGGGATATTTGTGGAGCCTCCTCCTCCAGTGAGTTGTTTAATTGTCCAGCACCATTCACGACTGGATATGGCAGGACTGCAGAGCTTAGATCCGATTTGTTGATTGTGGGATCGCTTATCTCTGTCTATCACTTGCTGCTTATGTTGTTTGGAATGCAAGTAGTCCTGTGTTATAGCTTCACCGGGTTGACACATCATTTTTAAGTATAAAAGCAAAAAACTACTGCGGATGCTGGAAATCCAAAACAAAAACAGAATTACCTGGAAAAACTCAGCAGGTCTGGCAGCATCGGCGGAGAAGAAAAGAGTTGACGTTTCGAGTCCTCACGACCCTTCAGCAGAATTGAGTATAGTTAGGAGAGGGGTGAAATATAAGCTGGTTTAAGGTGGGGGGGGGGGAGAGAAGTTGAGGGGGGAGGGGTGGGGGGGAGAGAAGTTGGGGGGGTGGGGTGGTTGTAGGGACAAGCAAGCAGTGATAGGAGCAGATAATCAAAAGATGTCACAGACAAAAGGATCAAAGAGGTGTTGAAGGTGGTGATATTATCTAAGAAAAGTGCTAATTAAGAATGGATGGCAGGACACACAAGGTACAGCTCTAGTGGGGGTGGGGTGGAAAGACTGACAAGGTATTAGTTTAGATTTAAAAATAATGGAAATAGGTGGGAAAAGAAAAATCTATATAAATAATTGAAAAAAACAAAAGGAAGGGGGAAGAAACGGGGTGGGGATGGGGGGAGGGAGTTTAAGATCTAAAGTTGTTGAATTCAATATTCAGCCCGGAGGGCTGTAAAGTGCCTAGTCGGAAGATGAGGTGCTGTTCCTCCAGTTTGCATTGGGCTTCACTGGAACAATGCAGCAAGCCAAGGACAGACATGTGGGCAAGAGAACAGGGTGGAGTGTTAAAATGGCAAGCGACAGGGAGGTTTGGGTCTTTCTTGCGGACAGACCGCAGGTGTTCTGCAAAGCAGTCGCCCAGTTTGCATTTGGTCTCTCCAATGTAGAGGAGACCGCATTGGGAGCAACGAATGCAGTAGACTAAGTTAGGAGAAACGCAAGTGAAATGCTGCTTCACTTGAAAGGAGTGTTTGGGCCCTTGGATGGTGAGGAGAGAGGAAGTGAAGGGGCAGTTGTTGCATCTTCTGTGTGGGCATGGGGAGGTGCCATAGGGGGTTGAGGAGTAGGGGGTGATGGAGGAGTGGACCAGGGTGTCCCGGAGGGAACGATCCCTGCGGAATGCCGCCGGGGGGGTGAAGGGAAGATGTGTTTGGTAGTGGCATCATGCTGGAGTTGGCGGAAATGGTGGAGGATGATCCTTTGAATGCGGAGGCTGGTGGGGTGATAAGTGAGGACAAGAATTAATTAGCACATTTTCTTAGATGATATCACCACCTTCAACACCTCTTTGATCCTTTTGTCTGTGACATCTTTTGATTATCTGCTCCTATCACTGCTTGCTTGTCCCTACAACCATGCCCCCCCCCAAACTTCTCTCTCCCCCCCCCACCGCCCCCCACCTTAAACCAGCTTATATTTCACCCTCTCCTAACTATACTCAGTTCTGCTGAAGGGTCATGAGGACTCGAAACGTCAACTCTTTTCTTCTCCGCCGATGCTGCCAGACCTGCTGAGTTTTTACAGGTAATTCTGTTTTCATTTTTAGGTATGCCTGGTGCTGCTCCTGGCATGTCCTCCTGCACTCTTCATTGAACCAGGGTTGATCCCCTGGCTTGATGGTAATGGTAGAGTGGGGGATATGCTGGGTCATGAGGTTACAGATTGTGTTCGAGTACAATTCTGCTGCTGCTGATGGCCCACAGCGCCTCATGGATGCCCAGTCTCAAGGTGCTAGATCTGTTTGAAATCTATCCCATTTAGCACAGTGGTAATGCCACACAACATGATGGAGGACATCCTCAATGTGAAGGTGGGACTTCATCTCCACAATGACTGTGCGGTGGTCACTCCTACCGATACTGTCATGGACAGATGCATCTGCGGCAGGCAGGCTGGTGAGGATGAGGTTAAGTCTGTTTTTCCCTCTTGTTGGTTCCCTCACCACCCGCAGACCCAGTCTAGTAGCTCTGTCATTTAGGACTCGGCCAGCTCAGTCAGTAGTGGTGCTACCGAGCCACCCTTGGTGATGGGCATTGAGGTCCCCCACCCAGAATACATTCTGTGCCCTTGCCACCCTCAGTGCTTCCTCCAAGTGATGTTCAACATGGAGGAGCACTAATTCATCAGCTGAGGAAGGGCGCACTGCGGGACCTGGAGACACGTCTCTGTCAGCCCGACGCGGACCCGGCCCTGTGGTCGGTGTACGATGCGGACCCGGCCCTTCGGTCGGTGTACGATGTGGACCCGGCCCTGCGGTCAGCGTGCGGTGCGGACCCGGCCCTGCGGTCGGTGTGCGATGCGGACCCGGCCCTGTGGTCGGTGTGCGATGCGGACCCGGCCCTGCGGTCGGTGTACGATGCGGACCCGGCCCTGCGGTAAGTGTGCGATGCGGACCCGGCCCTGCGGTCAGTGTACGACGCGGACCTGGCCCTGCGGTCAGTGTACGATGTGAGGAAGGGTGCGCTATGGGACCTGCTGCTCATCGGGTCCCGGGGTGAGTTTGTGAGGTCAGGGATCCGGTTCCTCCAGGACCTGGACCATGGCTCCCCCTCCTTCTACTCACTGGAAAAAAGGCACGGGGTCCGTCAGCAGCTCCTTACGCTGCTGGCCGACAACGGATCCCTCGTCTCGGATCTGGAGGGCATCAGGGCCATCGCCCGAAACTATTACACTGCCCTGTTCTCTCCGGACCCGTCCAGCGAGGATGCTCCCAGAGTTTTGTGGGAGGACCTGCTGCAGGTCGGCCCGGAAGGTGCCGGAAAGCTTGACTCCCCGATAGGTCTGGGGGAGCTGACCGGCGCCCTCGACAGCCTCTCCAGGGACAAATCCCCGGGACTGGACGGGCTGACCGGGGAGCTCTTCAGGACGTTCTGGGATATCCTCAGGATCCACTACGCGGGGGTCCTTGGGGAGAGTATCGCTCCTGGGGAGATGCCCCTCTCGTGGCGCAGGGCCATGATTGCCCTGCTGCCTAAGACGGGGGATCTCCACCAACTTAGAAACTGGTGCCCGGTCTCCCTCCTCAGCACGGATTACAAGATCTTTGGCAGGGCCATGTCTTCTCGCCTTGGCACCGCGCTGGACCACATGGTCCACCCTGACCAGTCCTACAGGGTCCCGGGCTGGACCAGCTTCAATAATATTCATCTGGTCCAGGACATTGTCCACTTTTCCCAGAGGACTGGTCTGTCGATCACCTTCCTGTCTCTTGACCAGGAGAAGGTGTTCGACAATGTGTTACAGCCCGATTGAACCCGAATTCCTCACATCAACATCATATACAGCTATATCTGTTTTCCCCAGTTTATTTCCACAAATTGCTTTGTGTGATTGCAATAACTCTTTTAAATCACTCCAACACTTTTCTAGAAGGTAACCCAACATCACAATTAGATTTTAAGGAGTTCCTCATTGTCTAATTTAATCAGAGGAAGGTCAATTCCAGAACCCTCAATTTCTTACGTACAACTATCAATACCTCCTCCTGTTTATTCTCTCTGTCAAAGTATTTTTTGAACATATTTACATGGCACATTCACTGACTCATCTTCCAATCTGGAATATTTACTATGTAGTTTGCTTCCCTCAGTCTCTTTTCAATCTGGTAAGATCCACTAAACCTTGCGTTCAACAGGGTTCACCTGACACTGGCAACATTAACACTTTCTTCCCAGTCACAAAACTGCAAGCCTTTTCCCTCTTTGCCTTCATCACTCATTGAGATACATTTAAATGTTTGCTAGCTAGCTCACATTGGTGTCACCTGTGGCTCAGTTCATAGCGCCCTTGCCTTTGAATCAGAGGGTTGTGGGTTCATGTCCCACTCCTGGAAAAACCAAGAACTGTGATTGTACTCAAAAGAAGTTGCAATCTGTGACTGTTGGCAACTTGAAAGAGTTTCCTTACTTAGTCTCTCTCTGAATTTTGTCACATAATCCAGGCAAATCATTTCAGAGCTTTGACTCACTAATTTCTCCTGAATCAGCTTGAGTGGTTCCCTTAGTTCATGACCTTGAATTAACTCGAACCCTGTTGGCTCACTAGGGATGTCCCTAATAGCAAACAACAAGGATGGAATCCCTTGATCCCTATTAGGTGGATAATCTTGACTAAATGCTCTAATCATAGTCCTTAAAGTCTGATGTCACCTTTCCAAAGCACCTGGCGATTCAGGATGATAGGCTGACTACCTAAAGTCCTAGGCTGTTTATTTACTTCATTAAACAGCTGTGACATGAAATTAGAACCCTGATCGGACTGTATTTCCTTTGGTATTCCAGCCCTTGTAAAGAATTTGGTTAACTCCTCTGCAAAAACCTCTACTGATTTCAAATCACTTTTTAAATTTACCTTATACAAGGAAATAGGTTTGATGTCGCTAAGGGGATTCCCTTAATTAAAATTTTATCCTGCAATAAACCTTCTGGACAACAGATGGCAATATCCCATAACTAGCTCCCAGTTCCCTTAACATTTTGACATCCTTTCCTGCTATTCCCTGTAAACATTGACACACTCAACAGTATATATTTTATATTTGCATATAAAATCTTTAAACATCTGTGCAACTTGCCCTTTGGAACACCCTTGGGAAGTTATCAACACATTCCCACTTCTCTAGCATTAAAGCAAAATACTGCGGGTGCTGGGAATCTGAAACAAAAACAAAAATAGCTGGAAAAACTCAGCAGGTCTGGCAGCATCGGCGGAGACGAACACAGTTAACGTTTCGAGTCCGTATGACCCTTCAACAGAACTAGGGAAATAGAGAAATGGGGTGAAATATAAGCTGGTAGAAGGGGGTGGGACAGGTAGAGCTCGATAGAGGGCCAGTGATAGGTGGAGGCAAAGAAGAGATTGCCAAAGATGTCATGGACAAAAGGACAAAGGGGTGTTGACGGTGGTGATATTATCTAAGGAATGTGCTCATGGGGACATTAAGGGGAGCAAACAAGGCAAGCTAGTGGCAGATGGCCCTAGTGGGGGTGGGGTGGGGGGAAGGGATTGAAATGGGCTAAAAGGTGGAGATAAACAATAGATCGAAATAAATTTAAAAATAGGTGGGAAAAGAAAAATATATATTTTTTAAATGATAAATTATTGGAAAAAGGGGGATCGGAAAGGGGTTGGGGATGGAGGAGAGAGTTCATGGTCTGAAGTTGTTGAACTCAATATTCAGTCCGGAAGGCTGTAAAGTGCCCAGTTGGAAGATGAGGTGCTGTTCCTCCAGTTTGCGTTGAGCTTCACTGGAACAATGCAGCAGGCCAAGGACAGACATGTGGGCATGAGAGCAGGGTGGGGTGTTGAAATGGCCAGCGACAGGGAGGTCTGTGTCATGCTTTTCCCAGCTATTTTTAAATTTATTTCGATCTATTGTTTATCTCCACCTTACAGCCCATTTCGATCCCTTCCCCCCACCCCACCCCCACTAGGACCATCTGCCACTTGCTTGTCCTGCTTTCTACCCTTAATGTCCCCATTAGCACATTCCTTAGATAATATCACCACCTTCAACACCCCTTTGTCCTTTTGTCTGTGGCATCTTTGGCAATCTCTTCTTTGCCTCCACCTATCACTGGCCCCCTACCCAGCTCTACCTGCCCCACCCCCCTCTACCAGCTTATATTTCACCTCATTTCTTCATTTCCTTAGTTCTGTTGAACGGTCATTCAGACTCGAAACGTTAACTGTGTTCCTCTCCGCAGACGCTGTCAGACCTGCTGAGTTTTTCCAGCTATTTTTGTTTTTGTCACACTTCTCTAGCTACCATTGTACAAAACCCACTGCTTTTTCTTGACTCTGGACCTCTGAGCCCACAGCACTCTTACTTTCAGAACTTTTCTGAGTTCCTATCACCGCAATTGGTTTCCTGTTTAAACTCCAACAACTTGACCTCGTATGTCCAGCCTTATTACAATGCTGACACGTCAGTTTCATTCCTTTAACTCTACTTTCCACCTTGCCACCTTTAAGAGACTGGCGTCCTTCCGCTTGATCCTCAATATTAAACTTTTTACCAGCACTAGGTCCTTTCATTTAATTCATTTACGGGATATGGGCTTCACTGTCTGAGCCAGCATTTATTGCCCATCCCTAATTGCCCTTGAGAAGGTGCTGATGAGCTGCCTTCTTGAACCGCTGCAGTCCATGTGGTGTAGGTACACCCACAGTGCTGTTAGGGAGGGAGTTCTAGGATTTTGACCCAGCGACAGTGAAGGACCGGCGATATATTTCCAAGTCAGGATGGTGTGTGGCTTGGAGGGGAACTTCCAGGCGGTGGTGTTCCCATCTACCTGCTGCCCTTGTCCTTCCAGATGGTAGTGGTCGTGGGTTTGGAAGATGCTGTCTAAGGAGCCTTGGTGAATTCCTGCAGTGCATTTTGTAGATGATACACACTGCTGCCACTATGTATCGGTGGGGGAGGGAATGAATGTTTGTAGATGTGGTGCCAATCAAGTGGGCTGCTTTGTCCTGGACAGTGTCAAGCTTCTTGAGTGTTGTGGGAGCTGCACTCATCCAGGCAAGTGGGGAATATTCCATCACACTCCTGACTTGTGCCTTGCAGATGGTGGACAGGCTTTGGGGAGTCAGGAGGTGAGTTACGCGTCACAGGATTCCTAGCCTCTGACCTGCTCTTGTAGCCACAGTATTTATATGGCTAGTCCAGTTCAGTTTCTGGTCAATACTAACACCCAGGATGTTGATAGTGGGGATTCAGTGATGGTAATGCCATTGAACATCAAGGGGCGATGGTTAGATTCTCTCTTGTTGGAGATGGTCATTGCCTGACACTTGTGTGGCACGAATGTTACTTGCCACTTGTCAGCCCAAGCCTGGATATTGTCCAGGTCTTGCTGCATTTAGACATGGACTGCTTCAGTATCTGAGGAGTCGTGAATGGTGCTGAACATTGTGCAATCATCAGCGAATATCTCCACTTCTGACCTTATGATGGAAGGAAGGTCATTGATGAAGGAGCTGAAGATGGTTGGGCCGAGGACACTACCCTGAGGAGCTCCTGCAGTGATGTCCTGGAGCTGAGATGACTGACCTCCAACAACCACAACCAGCTTCCTTTGTGCTAGGTATGACTAGGAGAGTTTTCCCCCTGATTCCCATTGACTCCAGTTTTTCTAGGGCTCCTTGATGCCACACTCGGTCAAATGCTGCCTTGATGTCAAGGGCAGTCAGTCTCACCTCACCTCGGGAGTTCAGCTCTTTTATCCATGTTTGAACCAAGTCTGTAATGAGGTCAGGAGCTGAGCGGCCCTGGCAGAATCCAAACTGGGCATCAGTGAGCAGGTTATTGCTAAGCATGTGCCACTTGACAGCACTGTTAATGACTCCTTCCATTACATTAATGATGATGAAGAGTAGACAGATGGGGCGGTATTTTGCCAGGTTGGATTTGTCCTGCTTTTTGTGTACAGGGCATAGCTGGGTGATGTTCCACATAACTGGGTAGATGCCAGTGTTGTAGCTGTACTGGAACAGCTTGGCTAGGGGTGTGGCAAGTACTGGAGCACAAGTCTTCAGTACTATTGCCGGAATATTGTCAGGGCCCATAGCCTTCACATTACCCAGTGCCTTCAGCCATTTCTTGATATCACATGGAGTGAATCGAGTTGGCTGATGACTGGCATCTGTGATGCTGGGGACCTCCGGAGGAGGCCGAGATGGATCATCCACTCGGCACTTGTGGCTGAAGATTGTAGCAAATGCTTTAGCCTTATCTTTTGCACTGATGTGCTGGGCTCCCCCATCATTGAGGATGGGGATATTTGTGGAGCCTCCTCCTCCAGTGAGTTGTTTAATTGTCCACCACCATTCACAACTCGATGTGGCAGGACTGCAGAGCTTAGATCCGATCTGTTGATTGTGGGATCGCTTAGCCCTGTCTATCACTTGCTGCTTATGTTGTTTGGAATGCAAGTAGTCCTGTATTATAGCTTCACCAGGTTGACACCTCATTTTTAGGTATGCCTGGTGCTGCTCCTGGCATTCCCTCCTGCACTCTTCATTGAACCAGGGTTGATCCCCTGCCTTGATGGTAATGGTAGAGTGGGGGATATGCCGGGCCATGAGGTTACAGATTGTCTTCGAGTACAATTCTGCTACTGCTGATGGCCCACAGCGCCTCATGGATGCCCAGTCTCAAGGTGCTAGATCTGTTTGAAATCTATCTATTTAGCAAGGGGGTAGTGCCACACAACACGATGCAGGGTATCCTCAATGTGAAGGTGGGACTTCATCTCCACAATGACTGTGCGGTGGTCACTCCTACTGATACTGTCATGGACAGATGCATCTGCGGCAGGCAGGCTGGTGAGGATGAGGTCAAGTATGTTTTTCCCTCTTGTTGGTTCCCTCGCCATCTGCCACAGACCTAGTCTAGCAGTTATGTCCTTTAGGACTCAGCCAGCTCGGTCAGTAGTGGTGCTACCGAGCCACTCTTGTGATGGACATTGAAGTCCCTGCCAGAGTACATTCTGCGCCCTTGCTACCCCTTAGTACTTTCTCCAAGTGATGTTCAACATGAAGGAGCACTGATTCATCAGCTGAGGGAGGGCGGTATGTGGTAACCAGCCCCGGGACATCACTGCAGGAGTTCCTCGGGGTAGTGTCCTCAGTGCAACCATCTTCAGCTGCTTCATCAATGAACTTCCTTCCATCATAAGGTCAGAAGTGGGGATATTCGCTGATGATTGCACAATGTTCAGCACCATTCGTGACTCCTCAGATACTGAAGCAGTCCATGTCCGTATGCAGCAAGACCTGGACAATATCCAGGCTTGGACTGACAAGCCTGAATTACTATCTCTCCTTTCTTCCTTTATTCTAAGTTTCACTTCAGATAATTCATACTATCTGGCTTCTTTCTCTCTCTTGAAACTTTCTATCTCTTTCTCTCCCTCTCTGCCCTCACTTGCTAACTTTTCTCTCTGAAGTTCAAGTTCAAGCTTTCACATTTGTATCTCTTGTAATCTTTTATTTTCCCTTTCCTGCTCCTCTCTTTCCCATTGAAGTTTTTTATTTCTATTTCTTTTTCCTTCTTTTTTCTTTCTGAGTTATTTTCATTTCTCTTTCTTTCTCCTTTTCTTCCAAATAAATTCTTTTGAGTTCCATTTCTTGTTCGAGTTCCAGCTGTTTCATTTGCAACTGAAGTCTTCCCAACTCCAGCCGTGACACACGAGTTTCAGGAATCCCTTCCTCCAACTTTAAATGCCGGGTAAGCACTTTGACCATATCAACCTTATGAAATTCCACTTTTATATCCACCTGCACTTCATCTGCTAATTCTTTCAACTGAGTTTTAGTCAGAGATTTCAAATACTCCACAGTTATATTTTCCACTCCAGAAAAGTCATAGCAATTGCCAAAGTCATTTTGCAGATCACGACTTTAAAACCCCAACACAAAACTCCCGAGTCCAGTACATTCTTCTCATACTCATATCCCTTGGATTCACGAACTCCAACCCAATCAAGGAATTTTAATAATCCCACAAAGAGCCCCCAGATTTGTTATGACCACAGCGAATGATAATTGCTGTGCGAACCAAACTCCGAGGGAAACTGGACTAATCGGCCAAAGCCTTTTTATCGTATTCTGAAAATGAGAGAAAGTCGTACTGATCTCAGCAGCAAGAAATTCAGTAGCCATTTTGGGATTTTAAATATTAAAAGTAAAGTTTTATTAACAAGAATAAAAGAAAACTTAAGCACACAAGATTACAGTTACACAATTAAGGTTAGCCTTACAAAACATTCCCCAAAAAAGTCTCTCTACTTTGTCAGATCCACAGATAAACACTTTCCAGGCAACATTTCCTTATAGATGTTTAACTATAATGTGCAGTAATATTACCCAAGGCAAACTGCTGAAGCTTCAATAAAGGCAAACCACATGACCAGTAACTCTCTTCCACCCTGCTGTGAAAATCCAAACTTCAGGATAAAACCGCTTTTTCAGCCCAAGACTTATTTGGCTTGACTGGATGGTTGATTCAAACTGCATCCTTCTCCCAGCCCACAACTCCAGCTATATCTCAGCTCCAACGCAACAGCCCAACACTAAAATACCATTTTCCCTTTTCATCTCAGGTTCCATTGTTCTCACATTGTTCCATTGTTTTCTTTGAAACTCAAATCATTCCAAATATAAGATCTTTAATGTTTCCATCTTGTTTTTGCATTTGGGTCAATAAAATATAATATCCCCACTTCTATTTACCTATGGAACTCCTGCAAGATGCAAACATGTTTCTTGGAGCCTCTGACTACCCTTTGATATTCACATGAACCCTCAACTTATCTAAAAATGCAAATGTTAGATCCAACCTGTTTACTTGTACCTCAAACTCCTCAAAATATCCTATTACAAATGCACAAACCGAATGCCTCTATCCTTTCCCCAGCTTAATGAAACCAGTTACACACACACAGACAGACACACAGCCTTCTTTACAGAATAGCACAATATTCCCCAAAAATATTTTTAAAAATAACATCCATTCTTACACTGGTAAGTAGAGATCTGCCTGTGAGTCCCCCCAAATGTGGTGTCACCTGCAAATCCTGGCGCTGATGACTATGAGTGCTACCCAAAGCAAGGTGGGCAAATAAGCCTCAAGTTCCTGAGTGAAGAGGAGCTCACCAGGTGCACGTCGCTTATGTTCAGTTGTGAAATATTTGCATGCCGATGTGCCTGGTGATCCAGCATGGGTGGGATGATTTTGGCAGGCAGGCAAGATGAGGAGATGCAAATGCATTGAAATTAGGCTCCCGACATTGGACTGTGGGAAAGGTGGCCCAGCATTGGAGGGCAGAGTGGACGATTGAAAACTGCTTTCACAACAGCGTAAAACCAATTTTTGGCCTTCTCGCCACATTGTCTGTTGATACCCACCATGACCCCCAAAGCCAATGGAGGTGGAAAATTCATTCCAAAGGGTTTTCTCACGCCTCCAGTTTTAGCGGGTTCCTGCTGCACTGGCGCTCGCACTTAGACTTGAAGAAATAGAGACAACGGCTACAGGGATGGATTAGCTGCAGACTTCTCAATTTTGGCTTTATGCTTTAGGGTCATGAAAGCATCAAATCCTGGCCTTAGCTGGTCTTCAAAGCTGATTCTAGAGTCGCGATTCTTCCAAATCAATTAATGAATCTTTTTCTCATTCTCGGAGGAAGCTCGGGCAGTGTATGTTCCAGTGATAACTCGGGAATCTGGTTTCTCCAACAGAATTGTTAAATGGCAATTTCTGACCACTGAACTATTTAAAAGTTTCTCAGGACTTGCTGTACCCTAGAATTTAAACGTTTTAGCCCACCCCTGCCAAGCCTGCTGACTCTGTGCTCTGGGAATTGAAGCTGGACCTCCAGAAGATCCCACAGAGTCTTCTGCTGCAGTGAGGAACCTCAAACCTCTGCCTTCAGCTTCCCAGCCTTTTCTTGGAGCTTTTCCCTGGCGATTTTCCTCAGCGTGTCTGCTCCTCGAGCTTTTCTTCAGATCAGGATGTTGCTTCGAATTTTTCTTTAGTCTTGTAGGATTTTAATTTCTCTCTGCATTTTTTGTGAGGTTTTGCTTTTCCCATTTGCTGCCTTGGTGTTGTAGGGTGTTGGATACCATTCGGTAGGTCTTAATGAAATCTTTGTACTCTTACATAGGTTAACTGTGTGTTCTTATTAACCACAAGAACGATGTACATATATACAGCAAAGGGTTCAAGCTCAGAGCTGTCTCCATGCTCGCTTGTGACAGGTCTCTGTGCAACACTAGACTGACCCCTAGGTGCGGGTCATGTGTTCTCTTACATCACTGTGGATGGCACTGTACTCCGTCTCACATTAACCCTACACAAATATGACACCAACATTGTAAACTGTCTGATTCAGCCTCACATAGTTGCCAGGAATAAGGATGAAATTGTTGGTTGGGGAGCAGGGTTTAGCTGGGGTTGAAGAAAATGTCTTCAGTCTTCCCAATATTTAATTAGAGAAAATTCTTGCTCATCTGGTACGAGGGCTTCTTGACTCAGTCAAATGCTGCCTTGACGTTAAGGACAATCTCTTTCTCTCTCTCTCTCCTCACATATTGAGTTCAGCTCAAACCTTTTATTGTAAGAGAATACAAAACTCTGGACCCTAAATAAAAGGCAGTCGCTATGGAGAATTCAGGAGAAACTTCTTTACCCAGAGAGTGGTGAGAATGTGGAACTTGCTGCCGCAGGGAGTGGTTGAGGTGAATAATATGGACACATTTAAGGGGAGGCTCGATACAAACAAGGGGGAAAAAGGAATGGAGGGATATGTTTACACAGCGAGATGAAAAGGAGTTACAGGAGGTTCGTGTGCAGCATAAACACTGACCTGGAGCTGTTGGGGCTAATGGTCCTTTTCTGCACTGTGCTTTCTATTTTTTGTGGAACCAGGGCCTTCTGGATGTTGGCAGAATACTGATATTAGCCTGTGGTGCTGATACAACTAAACTAGCAGCAGACACAGAGGCAAAAGGGCCACCCACTGAACCATGTCCCACAGCTACTTACAGATATTGCACATCTAATGCATTTCAACGTTAAAGTAATCCATAACTTGGATCATGTTTGTATGTAGATTTGACAAAATGCCTACAAGCAAAGTTTTAATATTCAGCACTAGGTGGCAGCAAAGGATTATCGAAATGCTTTGTGGATTAACAGACACGGCAAACAAACTGTGAAACAAACATTCACCTTTCTGGTTTGAGATGTACACAGCAGATTAATGCTTCAACTGAATCATATAATTTAGGAAAAAATACTCTACTGATTCACTTGGTAGTGCTGGAGGACCAATTTTCACAAGTTTTCCTTCAAGGGAGAGCCACGGAGATTGCTCCTTCCCTTTTTGAGATAATACTGTGGGATTGTTTCCATCCACCCGAGAGGGTAGACGGTGACTTCATCCTCTGACAGTGCAGCACTTCCTCAGTACTGCACTGGGAGTGTTCATTATTCCCTGGTGTGGGACTTGAACCTGCAATCTCCAGGGTGTCTCCCCTTGTTCTGGGCTCCTGCATTTGGAGGAAATAGTTTCTCTATCTGCGTTATGAAATCCTTACTCATCTTAAAGACTGCGATCAGATCACCCCTTCTATACTCAAGGGAATCCTAATGCTAGCCCTTTTGACCCAGGTATCATTTCAGTGCATCTGAGCTGTGCCCCCTCCAAGGCCAATATGTCCTTCTGAAGTGTGGTGCTCGGGACTGAACCCAGGACTGCAATGGGTCTGACAACAGCTATCTTCAAGACCAGCATAACCTCCACCCTCCACCCCTCTCCAGCCCCCTTGAAATAATGGCCAGCATTCCTCTAAGCTTTTAAATTATCTTTTGTACCTGCTCTGTCCTCCTCCACAATTCCTAGCTTTTCGTCACCTTACATTCCTTCTTATTGAATTCCAGACAGGTTTTCCCACTCCCTTAGTCTATTGAAATCGCTTTGCAACAATCACTTCCTGTCTACATTACTTACTGTGTCAGCTAAATTACTGTCATCAGCAACTTGAATATATGGCTCCCTATTTCTGCAATTAAATCATTAGATAAATGTTATGATTAACTGAGGCTCCAGTACAAATTACTGGGTGCATCACATTCTGCCAGTGGGATTAGAAAGCCATTCCTCAAAGGGGGCTTCTTTTGAGAATCTAAACTCACAACCATCGGGGAGGCCACGTTATATACATTCCCTAATCACTTCAGTTTTCAAATTTAAGTTCTGTAAAGCAAATTAAAACCAACAACATATTAAAGGACGTTGTTGTGAAAGTATAATAATTTTCATGATATTATTGTGATTTATTGTAAAAGTAAGTTAATAGTGGAGTTTGGATAGTTTCTGTGTGTGTGAATGTGTGGGATTTAATTGAATTGAAGACAGCTGGTCTGGAGGCTTTGACTCATTAAAAGAAGCTCGGTTTGAAATGCTAAACACATAAACACGGCTGAAGTCTTAGAATGTGAGGTGAGGAGAATTTGCGTTTTTAGATAAATCAGGGCAGTTTGAATTTTAAAGAGATGGTAGGATGTTTACACCTAGTCAGAGAAGCTAGGCCAAGCAGTGTGTTTATTTTTCCCAAAGGTTACTGACAATGTTAGCCCCATGAAAAGATTTATATTATGAGAAAGGTAAAGTTCCAAAAACATTTGGGAACAATGGAATGTGCATTAAAAGCGAGAAACATGTATAAAGGTTTGAGGTTATTTGTTAGGGAAGGCATTGTAAGATCTACCAGAAGTGTGAAAAACCTCCAGTATTTGTGCATTAAGCTGCTTTCTACAGAAACCAAAGCTGCAAAAAGCCACTTTGAATTCTACTGTCCAGGGTATTGTGCTGATTTTCCTGGATCTGTTTAAATCTATTTGTTTTTACTGTTGCCTTAACAGGGGTGTAATTGGAAGCCAGATTAATTAGGGGTTTTAGGAGTCATTATAGTATTAATTTGTAGACCTATGTCTGTGATTAAAATCTTTTCCTTTGTTAATAAATGTTTAATCTAGTTTTATAAAAAATCTCTAGAGTCTTGGTGGACTTATTACTTCTGAATTCAGGGCACGCATCTTAAATAAATACAAATTGCAAAACAGCTGTGACCACGTGATCAAGTTTCCCTTGTGGATTTGATCTGCCTGGTACACATTATCTGCTGCCTCATAACCAGATATCCATCACAGGGAACTTAATACAGATCGAACTCTCTGAATGTTTGAAATTGAATCAATCTAGGATGAGAGCTGACTTAATAGGTGAAAGGCGTGAAACATAAGAACACAAGAACAGAAGCAGGAGTAGGCCATTCGGCCCCTCATGTCTGCTCCACCATTCAGTAAAATCATGGCTGTACTTGGGCCTCAACTCCATTTTCCCACCTACTCCCCATACCCTGTGACTCCCTGAGAGACCAAAAATCTGTCTATTTGAAATATATACAGTGATTCCTCTATCCCAGCTACAACACTATGGGCAGAGTTTTTAGCTTGGCGGGCGGGTGCACACCCGACCCGAGCGAGTGTGAAATGACGAGCGTTGATGGTGGCCATTAAGTTATCAATTGTCCTTAATTTTTCACTGCCCATTCAAACCAGCGGTTGATGGGCAGGCGAAAAGGCCAAGCAGCCTTTGCATTTTTTTGGAAACCTCATCCACAGGCAGGATGCGGTTTCCAAAAGCAAATAAAAATAAAATAAAAATTTTAATTTTTAATTAAAAAACATGTTCCCTGCTCATGTGACAGAGTCATATGAGGGGACATGTTTTACTAAATTATCCTGTTGTTTAATAATTTTTTCAATATGTTCTTCATCTCCTAGAGGCAGCTCCGTGCCTCAGGGAGATTATTCTCTTGCGCATGTGCATGAAGTTCTCGCTAGGCCTGCTTGCCCTCCTCCCCCCCGCCCGCACAGGCAGCGCTCAGCGCTAACACTTGCGTCCAACGCTGGGTGGGCCTTAATTGGCCGGCCTGCAGGAAATTGCAGTGCGCTGTCGATCATGGTTAGGGGTCAGCTTCCCAACCCTCCCTGCCGATCCCGCACGCCAAGGGCAAAATTCTACCCTATACATCCAGTTCTCCAATTCACATTCCTGATATGTATTAGCTACTCGCTGGGAGATGGGAATAATAGAATTAACCAGTCAGTGGATTTTATTTGAGGCAGTTGGGTTTGGTGATAAGATTCCCCTCTCTGGGATTTATCATTATGGATTCAAGCTGCACTCCAGGACTTGAGTAACTTGATCTAACTTGTGCCTTCCATTAGCCTCGTCACGTCCCACAGCACATTGTTTACGCCAAGTGATCTTAGTTTATGCTCTGCAAGAAATTAAAGCAGTTACCATTGACATACCATACATATGGACACTTCAGTGCAGTACTGTGGGAGTGCAGCATTGTCTGTGGTGATGTGCCTTACAGGAGACAGTAAATCCAAGTTCTGGCTCCCTCTTTCAGTTCTTCAAGTGGTTTTGAAGATCTTGTGGAACTAGAGGAGGGGAGTTCTCTCACTGTCCTGGCCAACATTCCTTCCTCATGCAACAGTCTAAAAGGTTGTAGGACTGCAGGAGGTTACAGAGGTTGGTTAGCTCAGTTGGCTGGTTTGTGATGCAGAGTGACTCCAACAGCATGGGCTCAATTCCTGTACTAGTTAAGGTCATCCATGAAGGCCCCACCTTCTCAACCATGCCCCTTTGCCTGAGGTGTGGTGACCCCTCAGGCTAAACTCACCACCTGTCGTCTCTCTCTAATGAGAGCAGCCTATGGTCCTCTAGCACTACAGTGACTTTCACTTTCACAGTGATGGAGAGGGGCGAGGTCACAGAAAGATTCGAAAACAAGAATGAGAGCTTTAATATGGAGGCGTTACCAGACCAACTCACTGTGCAAAAGTTCCCTTAAATCTTTGTTCTCTGATTACGTCCTCCATCTCCATCACATGCTTGGTCATTCTGAACACCTGTATTAAATCTCCCGGTAATCTTCGACAACACTGAAAAAGTATTTTGGGACACCCTGAGGTTGTAAAAGGTGTGATGAAAATGTGGTGCTTTCTTTCAGGAATAACAAAGTAAAATAACAAGGAGAGAGACACCAAGGGCCAATTTTCTTCTGATTAATTTTGCTGAAGGGTTTATTGAGAAGCAGCTTTAAAACAAACAGGTTTATGCAGAAATGTAAACGAAGCTTGTTATGATCTTGCACATGATCTTTGTTATTGAGATGTTCTGTTCCATTACCTCATATCCCAGGGTAAGCACCAGCTTGTTTGAGAAAGAATCTATAGTTTTGTAATTTGAAGATCAAATGTGACCTTGCAAGGAAAAGATTTTAAAAACGCCTGGAAAATTAAGAAGCAAAAGAGACGTTTGTGATGATGAGAAAAAGGATAGCAAATATAAATAGAAGCAAAATGAAGAACCTTTAATCAGTGACTTCTGATTGAGACATCATCCATCTAGAATTAGATTGCTTCCTAATTAGCTGTTAGCCGAAAAACAAAAACTGATTATTGCACAAGAAACGATGCCAATGAAGACAATAAGAGAAAGGGTTTCTCTCCAAGTCAATCACTCGTTTGCTTTTAATAAAGTTTTACAATGTGACTGAAGCAGCTTTGAGATAAGAAATCTTTTCTATTCAAGAAAATGTTTCTAAACTTGGCAGAGGCCTGGATGCAGTCTCAAAGGAGGTGATAGCTATTCAGTTTCTGAAGAAAGATTGGGTTTATAAATGTCCCTGATAACAGGCAAAGGGATCAAACTGATTCCTGGGATGGCAGGATTGTTGTATGAGGAGAGATTGGGCTGAGCTGGTCTGTATTCACTGGAATTTAGAAGAATGAGGGGATCTCATTGAAACGTAGAGGGCAGGATTTTACCCTCGGACGGTGGGTGGGACAGGCAGCCGAACTCCGCCGCTGAAACGGGGCCCGCCGCCATTTTGAGTGGGCGGGCCAATTAAGGCCTGTCCAGCGACATTCCCGATGGGAAGCGCTATGGCGCTGTGGTGCTTCCTGTGCGGGGGGGGAGGGATTCCCCATCTGTCAGAGTGCGCACTGCTCCCTGAGGCAAAGTCCTGTCTCAGGGAGATTACTGACAGTCTAAAAAACTTTAAAAATAGAAAAATTAAAAAATTATTAACATGTCCCCCTCATGTGACAATATCACACGAAATGGGACATGTTAATAAATACCACATAAAATTTATTAAAGTTTTTAAAAACGGACATGAAACCTCATCCCACCGGTGGATGAGGTTTCCTGTATTATCAGAAGCCCGCTGGGGCTCCTGGCCTGCCCGCCAGCCTTAAGGTTGGACGGGCAGGTCTTTAATTATTTTAATGAGTCTGTCAATGGCCTCAATTGGCCATTAACAGGTTGGCGGGTGAACAGCTGATTTCGCTGTCCCCCCGCCTTTCTAAAACTTTAAAGGGACCGGGATGATGTCGGGGGTTCTTCCCCACGTCATCCTGTGTCATTTTCCCATCGGCGAGCGGGCCCCGCCCCCAAATCACCGATGAGAAAATTCTGGTCATAAAACTCTGACAGGGATGGGCAGACTGGATGCAGGGATGATGTTTCCTCTGGCTGGGGGGGTCTAGAACAAGTGGTCACAGTCTCAGGATACGGGGCAGGCCATTTAGGACTGAGGTGAGGAGAAACTTTTTCACTAAGAGGGTGGTGAACCTATGGAATTCTCTACCACAGAGGCTGTGGAGGCCAAATCACTGAATATATTTAAGAAGGAAATAGATGGATTTCTGGACTCTAAAGGTGTCAAGGGGTAAGGGGAGAGAGCGGGAGTATGGCATTGAGATAGAGGATCAGCCATGATCATATTGAATGGCAGAGCAGGCTCGAAGGGCCGAATGGCCTACTCCTGCTCCTAGTCTCTATGTTTCTATGTTTCTAACCCAATCTTGTTCTCTCTGCGTATACCGACTAACCCGCTGAACACTTCCAGAATTTTTGCCTTTGGTCCCAGGATTTATAGAGAGCCACAGATCTTTTATTTAATATATACATTACACTGGGGCAGCCTTGTACTTATTCTTTCTAAGCACTTTGTACTGTCCTGGTGGCTAAACCTGAGAGTATATTATGGCCTTGGAAGAAGTGGATTCACCAAGCGCTAGATTATGAAGAGTGATTATATTCCCTCGATACAGAGGGTTAAGGGCTGATTTGAATGAGTTTTTAGCGCTTTGGAAGGAATTGAAGATGGAAAAAACATCTTCCACCGGTGGGCGGATTTAGGATCAGAATCTTAAAACCAGAGCCTGGCCGTTCAGGAAAGAAGTTTAGGAAACACTTGGTCACACAAAGGGTGGTAGAGCTGTGGAACTCTCTAACACAAAAAGCCGTGGATCCTAAACTCAATTAATCATGTCACATCTGAGACCAATAGATTTTCACTAGACAAGGGTATGAGAGGACATGGAGACAAGGCAGGTAAATGAAGTTCAGATGCACACAGCAGTTTCTCCAGTCTCACCACATAACTGAAACCCCTCATCCCAGGCACCATTGTATTGTTTTTATTCTTTCATGGGATGTGGGTGTCGCTGGCAAGGCCAGCATTTGTTGCCCATCCCTAATTGCCCTTGAACTGAGTGACTTGTTTGGCCATTTCAGAGGAGCAGTTAAGAGTTAACCACATTGCTGTGGGTCTGGAGTCATGTGTAGGCCAGACCAGGTAAGGTCAGCAGATTTCCTTCCCTAAAGGATATTAGTGAATCAGATGGGCTTTCATAACAATCCAGTAGTTGTCATGGTCACTGTTACTGAGACTAGCCTCCAATTCCAGAGTTATTCATTTGAATTAATTTGAACCAGCTGCCATAGTGGGATCTGAACAAATGGTCCCAGGGCATTATCCTGGGCCTCTGGATCACTGGTCCAGTGACACGACCACCATGTCACTGTCTTCCCCCGTCTGGATCACTGGTCCAGTGACATGACCACTGTGTCACTGTCTCCCCCCACCCCCATTCCAGTAAACATTCTCTACCGGTTCTGACAATGATCATTGATCTGCAATGTTGAGCAGAGTTTTACACTGCCCCGCCATTGGGTTTCCAGACAGGAGGCTGGGAAATTCCTTCCTGCTGCCTACTCACTGACCCCTGACCTAGCAGTGAATTTATGGGAGGGGGGGGCAGGTCTAGAGTGGCCTGCCGGCCCTCAAGTCAATTCAGGCCCTTAAGTGACCAATTAATGACCACTATGTACTGCTTCCCACCCAGCTTCAGTTGTTAGGCCAGCAGGATGCGTTCAGAGAGGAGGTGGGAGAGGCCCAGCAGGTTAGCCAGCTCAGTCCCTGTCATGGGCCCCCTTTCCCCATCAGGGACACCACCCCTGCCCCGCCTTCAGATATCCCGTCCTCCCCTGGCCCTGGTCCCCACACCCCACCCCCTCCCTGGGGGCCTCCTCTCCTGGCCTTGTTAATGTACCCCCCGGACTTACCTGCATTCTGGGTTCCTGGCCATTTGTTCTGTGGTACTCGGTGTAGTCCCAGCCATGACCACTGCTGCCCAGACAGGAACAGGAGACCCCCCCCACTCCAGTCAATTAGCAACAGACCGAGCTTTAAATGGCTGTGGGGCAGCTGTTAGGGTCAGGCTCGGGGGGTTCTCCCCATCGATTGTTTTAGTGACAGGGTGGGAAACTCAGCTTCTGCAAATTTCTGCCCAGTCACTCAGTTTCTCTCTCCACAGAGGGACCTGCAGAGCAGTTCTTGTGATTATCTTTTGAGGTCACTCGAAAGGAAAGTTAAATGTCAACCATGATGATAGAACAGGGATGGCAGGTTGCTGTCCCTGGAGGAGAATGGTGAATCCCTGGCTCCCCCAGTCCCATCGTCACTTTTACTGATACCAGCTATTTATTTCCAAATTTATTACAAAACAAAATTCAAAATCTCAAACTGCCATGGAGAGGTTTGAACATATGTTCTCTGAATTAGTAAATATAAAAAAGAAATTCATTTATATAGCACCTGTGAATATTTGAGGACACTCAAAGTGCTTGACAGCCAATGAAGTAATTTTGACGTCCAGTCACTATCGTAGGAAATGCAGCAGTTAATTTGCACACAGCAAGTTCCCACAAACAGCAATGTGATAATGACCAGGACATTTATTTCACTGATGTTGGTTGCAAGATAAATATTCACCAGGACATCAGGAAGAAACCCTTTCTTTTCTTTGAACCATTGCCATGAGATCTTTTAAATACATTTGTGATGGATGAGTGATGCCTGGATGAGTGCAGCTCGAACACTCAAGAAGCTTGACACCATCCAGGACAAAGCAGCCCCGCTTGATTGGCACCCCATCCACAAATATTCACTCCCTCCACCAGCGACGCACAGTAGCAGCAGCAGTGTGTGTACCATCTACAAGATGCACTGCAGGAATTCACCAAGGCTCCTTCGACAGCACCTTCCAAACCTACGACCACTACCATCTAGAAGGACAAGGGCACAGATAGATGGGAACACCACCACCTGGAAGTTCCCCTCCATGTCACTCACCATCCTGACTTGGAAATATATCGGCCGTTCCTTCACTGTCGCTGGGTCAAGATCCTGGAACTCCCTCCCTAACAGCACTGTGGGTGTACCTACACCACATGGACTCCAGCGGTTCAAGAAGGCAGCTCATCATCACCTTGTCAAGGGCAGCTAGGGATGGGCAATAAATGCTGGCCTAGCCAGTGAAGCCCACATCCATGAATGAATTAAAGAAAATCCACCCAAGAGGGCAGACAGGGCCTCTGTTTAACACCTTGTTTGACAGCATAGCACTCCCACAATACTGCACTGACTGGGAGCCACAGCCTAGATTTTGTGATTAAGCTTCTAGGATAGGGCTTGAACAGACTCAGAGAGGAGAGCGCTACATACTGAGCCATGGCTGACAATCGGATGAGTAACTTAAGAATTGCACTAGCATAGTCAATACGTTTTTTAAAGAATTGTGTGTTTTAGTGTATTTGACAAAATAGAAAACCAACTTTTGCCTCCCAATCACTGAGGCATCAACTTCATGATATCTCGTTCAGTACAATCTAAAACATCAAAATGTGGTTCCACATCAATGGTCTTTGAAAATGTCGCCAGAGTGAAAGGGTCAGCACACAATGGCTTAAAATTTACACTATCCTTCAATGAAGTTATAGCAGGGTAAATGTCAGGCAGTTGTCATGAAACTGTAGCTCCAGCCCTACTGCACATCCTTCCAGTCATCTGCAAGAGCTCTAAGGGTACATACCTTAAAGATCAGAATTCTAATGGAAGCCATAAAAGTCACAATTAACAGGGCAGTCTGGACATTAGTTCACTGTAAATCACTAGGTGCTTTTCAAAGTCAGCACAGCGCACTTCCAATTTGACACCTTTGTTCACCAACTCTGCACTTCTGTTATGTGTGGAATGAATATTGATTTGGGATACAATGAAGTGGAGTGGTGTATGGAAAGAACATGCTGTAAGGTGATGGAAAAGTAACAGAATGACTTGTTAATAAAAGTGGTTCAGGTTGTGTTTAGTCAGATAAAACTGGCTTCAGGGTGGGGATGAGGGGTTGGGTATGATGGGGTGGGTTAGCATTGGATCCTTGGTCACTAGTTTAGTTGACCAATGGATCCGGGTAGCACACTTGTTTCAGGATGACTGAGTTGGTACCATAGACAGAGCAGATCGACAAGTTCTTGACGGTTCTTATATAGAACACATTCTATTTCTTTACAAAGGAACTCAGCAGCTACACTTGTTTGCTTACAACTCAAACCCTGTCTCTACATTACAAACTCTTACTGTAGACAACTCATTACAGACTACAGACTACTAAGGGAGCCCGCAATACTCTGTCATTGGATAATAAGATCATGTGATCTTCTATTATAACATTCTTCTTAAAGGTATATTACACATCAGATTACCACATTCCACCCCCTTTACTCAGAAATATATTTTACAGTTACAATTACAATTTTTCTCAAGATATCAAGTTATCTACACAGATAAGTAATTTACAAATTTAGTCTTTCTGGGGGTTTCCTTATGCGTATAGAACGTCTCAGCTCAACAGCTTCAGGTGTTTTGTGAGCTTTTCTGGTGTTGTCTGAACATCAGGTTCTTCGGTGGGTACCTGCAAATCTGTTTCCTCAAATCCTGCAGGGACGGCCGATCCTTCAGACACACCTGTACCTCTGTTGAGTTCTTTCAACAGGAGATGTTGACACAGTCATGAACACTGGAGGAATCATTTCCTGATATCTTTGTTTCTCTCCTCCTTATATGATCTATATGTCTCCGTATGACTCGATCTTCTACTTTCACATGGTAAGAAAGAGATCCAGTGACTGCACTTATTTCACCTGATAACCACTTAGGTCCTTCACCAAAATTTTTCACATATACCGTCTCTCCTATGGTAAACTTTCTGTCATGACTATGCCAGTCATATACAATTTTCTGACTTCCTTGACTCTTTTCCACCTTCCTCCCTAAATTTGACGTTACTAAACTCAATCTCGGTCTGAGACCGCGATTCATCAACAATTCCGCAGGTGTGACACCTGTTATCGTGTGAGGGGTGGTTCTATAAAGGAAAAGAAACCATGCTAATTTGGTCTCTATGGAGTCTCCAGTAAATGTCTTCATACCATTTTGGAACATTTGAACTGCTCGCTTAGCCAGTCCATTCGAAGAAGGGTGGCATGGTGAAGTTTTCACATGAATAATACTGTTGAGGCTGATAAACTGTTGAAACTCAACACTCATAAATACCATGCAATTGTCTGATACGATCACTTCTGACTGTCCGCTGATGGCGAAACTTTGTCGTAGCGTGTCAATTGTAGCGGAAGATGTTGGTGACTTTACTTCATATATGTCCATCCACTTTGATTGAGCATCAACAATAATGAGAAACATTGCTCCCATAAAAGGTCCCACATAGTCAATATGCAATCGCACCCATGGCCTTCCTGCCCACTCCCAAGGGTGTTGGAGATAATTTTTGCACTTGCTGACAGTGCATACAACTTCTCACTAAGCTCTCTATTTCTCCATCCATTCCAGGCCACCATACGTAGATGCAGACTATGGTCTTCATTCAGGAAATACCTGGATGAGCACTATGTAATTCAGTTAGCAAAGGCTTTCGTCCTTTTGGAGGAACAATCACTCTAGCTCTCCACAATAAGACACGATCCTAGCTGGTTATCTCATATCTTCTGCGAAAATACAGGCCAGAATCTTCAGGTTGGCGTGTGGGGGCAGGGCCCCGCTCACCGAAGTGTAAAATGACGCCCGTTGATGTTGGCCGTACATCCCGATGTCACCGTGCGTCATTCTGATCCTCAGTTCGATGGGTGCACAGCGGAGTTGGTTGCGCGCCCGCTGAACTGTCAAAGGCCTATTAAGGCCGTTAATAAACTAATTAAAGTGATTAACTGGGCTGCCCGTCCAACCTTAAGGTTGTTGGGCAGGTGAAGAGCCCAGGCGGCCTTCGCATTTTTCATGAAACCCCATCCACGGGCGGGACGAGGTTTCATGAAGTGTTTATAAATTGAATGAAAGTTTTTTATTAAAGTCCATTGACATTTCCCAGCTCGAGTGACACTGACACATGAGGGGACATGTCTTAAAAAATTTTTTCCTTATTAAAATTTTAAAAAATCAAACTAATCTCCCTGAGGCATCTCTGTGCCTCAGGGAGATTTCTGCGCTCTTTTGCGCGATAGAGCGCAGGCCCAGACTCTCCCTACTCCCTGCACCCGCACAGGGAGCGCTCAGCACTTCCGGGTGCGCATCACGCTGGGTGGGCCTTAATTGGCCAGCCCAGGTAAAATGGCGACGCACAACCGATCGCGGGCAGCAATCGGCTGTGTGCCCGCCTGTGCCCGCTCCCGTCCAACACCCCCCCTCAACGGGGAGAAAATTCTCCCCACAGTTTCATTTCGTCAGATTCCTGTTCTTGTGACCAACCATGAAGAACTTGTTCACGTACATTGGATAAGACTGGGTCTCGACCTGTCCAGCCTCTGATCTGTCTGGCACATACCGACGATGAATCTAAGAAGTGCAATAATAAAACGAGCTCTTGAGGAACTGGAACATCCTCATCGTTTTCTTTCAAAGGCAAACAGCTCAGTGCATCAGCGTTTGCGATCTGATTTCCAGTCCTGTGGGTGAAAGTATACTCATATGCTGCCAGGATCAATACCCATCTCTGTGTTCTTGCTGAGGCTATGGGTGGTATAGCCTTGTCCTCGCTGAACAAACCTAGCAATGGCTTGTGTTCCAAAACGATTGTAAAATGATGACTGTGTACGTACTGGTGAAATTTCTCGACACCAAAGATGATTGACAAGCCCTGTTTTTCTAGCTGTGAGTATCCCTTTTCTGCTGTGTTGAGCATTCTTGATACACATCCAATAGGTCACTCTGAGCCATTGTCCATTCAATGGGAAAGCACTGCTCCCACTCCATGAGGAGATGCGTCACATGTCAGAACTAACTCTTTACTTTGGTCAAAATGTACTAATAGGGTAGATAAGTGCAACAACTGTTTCACCTTTGTAAAAGCTTTTTTTTGTGGTGTTTTCCAAAAGCAACATTGGTTTCTCTTGAGTAGGTAATACAGGGGGTGTCAGTTCTGTCAACAGATTAAGCAAAAAGCATCCAGAGTGATTGATCATCCCCAGGCATGATTTGAGCTCGGAGGTGTTCCTTGGTGCTGGTGCCTCTCTAATGGCTCTCACTTTTTCTTCAACTAGGTGGAGGCCCTGTGAATCTATCCTGTGACCTAAATAAATTACCTCTCTCACTGGGAACGTGTACTTTTCTTTTTTTAACCTCACTCTCACCTGTGAAAAAGACTTCAAAACTTCTTCCAAGTGTGCCAAATGCTCCTTTTCAGTGAGTCCTGTCACCAGAATGTCATCTAAATAAACTACAACGTGAGGCAGTCCCTACAGTAAACTTTCTATTGTTCTCTGGACTATGGCACATGCAGAGGAGACACCGAAAGGCAAGTGGATATATTGATACAACCTTCTGTGTGTATTAGCTGTGACAAACTTCTTGGGAGACCTTCTCTAACTCTAATTATTGATAGGCATGACTCATATCAATCTTCGTGTAGGCAGTTCCACCTACCAGCTTAGCATTCAAGTCTTCAGTTTTTGGTATAGGGTGTCTGTCCAATTCAGCCACTTTATTGACAGTCAGTTTGTAGTCTCCACAAGTTCGAACATTTTGGTCAGGATTAAGTACGGAGACTATTGGTGCTGCCCATTCCGAGAACTGCACAGGTTGTATCACTCTCTGTTTCTCTAATCTGTCCAATTCAGCGTCTACTTTTTCCCACATTGCATAATGTACTGGTCTTGCCTTCATAAACTGGGGGGGTTGACTCTGGATCAACATGAATTTTTGCTTGTAACCCTTGGATCTTCCTGAGTTCATCTTGGAAAACCAAGGCGTATTTTTGTAGTAGCTCAGGTCGCCCACTGGCTCTCAGGTGGAAGATCTCAGTCCAATCCAATTTAATTTCTTTCAACCAGTTTCATCTGAGGAGACTTGGCCTCTCATCTGCTACCACCATCAAGGGTAATTTCACTGATTGGCTTCCATACTGTACAGTAACCCTGCTTATGCCTTTGATTTTGATGTCTTCTCCCATGTAAGTTTTCAATTTGGCATCCGTTTCTTTGACATATAACTTACATTCCCCATGATTCAGGTACTTAAAAGTATGCTCACCTGTCAGCGTAGTGGAAGCTCCTGTATCCACCAACATTCTGATAGGCCTGTTATTCACACTCACTGTTACATAGATTGGTCTGTTCTTCCTACTTTAAATTATACGATGAATAAATATCTGAATCTGTTACTTCAGGCTCTTCTACTTTATGGATCTCAGAGTTTTACCTTTTGATTGAAAGTCTGCCTGATTCTATCCTTACGATATCTCATGAGGTGTCCATTTTGTTGACAATAAAAACATTCGATTTTTAAAAGTTTCCATTCATTACCAGGTTGTCTGCTTCCACCTCTGTTCCCATTAATTCCATGTTCCCGCTGCCACGTCATTTCTTTTTATTTGTCTGAAAGCTGTGGCTGCTTCCCGCTTCTCATCAGAGCTGTGCATTCTCACGCCCTTTTTGGCTGGGTCTCCCCGGGCAATGTGGAGTGACTTTTGCACTCCCTGTATGGCTTTTGAGTCCCTCTCTGCGCCTTCCATAGCCAGTGCAATTTCCTTCCGAAAATCCAAATTTGTTTCAGGCAGTAATCTCTTCTGAATCATATCTTCATTTATACCATTCATTTATAAATGATCTCTAAGCATATCATCTACAGGTGTACCAAACTTGTAATATTCTGTTCACTGTTTCAGACTTGCCACATAACAAGCGAGTGTCTCCCCTGGGGCTCTATTTCTTGAGTTAAATTTGAACCGTTGCAGAGTTACCGAGGGCTTGGGCTGAAAATGATTCTTCACAAGGTTCACTAAATCATCAAAACTTTTCGAATCCGGGGCACTGGGTGCGATTAAACTTCGGATCAATCTGTAAGTCTTACTCCCACATGTGAATAAGAGGATCTCACTTCTCTTCTCCTCCCCCGAAATGTCATTAGTTTGGAAAAAGAATGTGAGGCGTTTAACAAATCAGCTTTGATAAATATCATCCAGGTTACTTTGGAAAAGTTGGCATGAGACATTACCAAAGAAGAATCTGTCCGACCATAAATCTGGATAAGCTGTGGACGCTGGTCAGTGAACAGACCAAATTAAACTACACCAAAAAACCTGAAGGACCAGCAGCTGTTATTGATGTTGTGCAAGCTGGATATGATAAAGTCCTGGGCTTTAAAGACTGCCAAAACAGCCAGTCATTGTCAAGGCAAAGCTCTTCAGCAGGAAGGCTGAAGAGACGATCAGGGAAGTTGATGGAGCCTGTATATTGATGGCATAAATTTTATAATCGGGTGTAAAATAAAATACTGTCACTTTAAAAAAAATAATGAGACCAATCATCCACCATTAGGTTGAAAGGATCAACTCTTCTGATCTGCGGCAGGCTTCAAGGGGACTGCTTTGACATTTAGGACAGAAATTCGATTTACAATTACTGTGCGAGGTACAGTTTCAGTTCACTTCATTTCCTTCCTTGATTTTTTTTTTTGCTTTTTTTCACCTCGTCGCCAGTTTGTTGGATCTTTGGGCGCTAGTTTAGTTGGACTAACAGATCTGGGATGCACACTTGTTTCAGGATGACAAAGTTGGTACCATAGACAGAGCAGATCAGCAGACGGTTCTTATATAGAACACATTCTATTTATTCACAAAGGAACTCAGAAGCTACACTTGTGTACTTACAACTCAAACTCTGTCTCTACATTACAGACTCTTACTCTAGACTACTCAATACTCACTACTGACTACTAAGGTAGCCTGCGCTACTCTGTCATTGGATAATAAGACCATGTAATCTTCTTTTATAACATTCTTCTTAAAGGTATATTACACATCAGATTATCACAGTTGGACAGGTGGATTGGGCAGAGTGGGGATAAGAAGGTGGGGATGCTGGAGTGGGGTTGAGGTGGGGGATGAGACGGTGGGGATGAAGGGGTGGGAATGAGAGGGCAGGGATGATGGGGTGGGGGTGACAGGCTGGTGGTGAGGGGGCAGCAAGGCCGATGACCAAATACCTGTCCCTTAAACCACCTCCAGTGGGGATCTCTTCCTTTGCCCATTCCACTGCCTTGAAAAGACAAGGGATAGGATTTGGAGATGGGCTGATTTGTCTGGCTTCAATAAAATGGGGCCATGATCATTGTCATGAAAACTCAGCTGGTTCACTACAGAGAAGTAAACCCAGTCTGGTCCTGTATGTGACTCCAGGCCCAGAACTTCCTTCTGAAGCAGTCTAACAAGACACACCATTGGATCAACCTCAGGGCAACCAAGGCTGGACAATAACTGGCAGCCTTGCCATAATGCAAGGAAGAAGTTTTAAAAATCATCCAAATCTCAATCCATCATCTTTACCATCTCAATCTCAGAGGACCATCTTTCTGTTCAAGGTGTTTTAAAAACTTCTGCCGATTACCTCGAGAACAATAATCTAATGGGTTCTGACTCTTCCATCGCAGCCACCCTGTAAAATGGCCATTAGATTAAGAGAATGTTAAAGCAGTCAGACTATATTCAATAAAAACATTCGGACCGCACCAAATCCATGTTGATAACAGATTGAGGAACTGGAGCCTCAGACGAGCGCAATGCAATACCGGAAATTTCACAAATGACAAAGAACACTAATTATTTGATAACTAATATAGTCAGAGCCAGAACGATATCTGAAATCCTTTGGGAATCAGAGAAACCATTCTCACTTCCCAGCCACATGTGTAAGGAAATAATCCTACTCTTCATGGATTAGGATAGCCTGCTCACTATGCTTGACCAAGAAGGAGAGTAAGGGGATTAAACTAGTCTGCAGTTAAAATGGGCTGCGGACCAGGAGAGAGAGAGAGAGAGAGAGAGGCCTGAGCTCAATGAATTAAAGTTAGCAAACTATGGGCACCATTTGTGAAGGTAGACGGGTGGGTTGAAATCCACGGTATTAATGTGCTCCTCATTAAGACTAGGAACATAGAAACAAAGGTAAGCCTTTCAGCCCCCTCCATAGTTGCAGCCTGTCTACCAGTCAGTCAATCTGATTACTTTAACACAACCTTTTTTTTAATTCTTTCATAGAATGTGGCCATCAATGGCAAGGCCAGCATTTGATGCCCGTCCCTAATTAACTTTGATCTGAATGACTCCCTAGGCCATTTCAAACATTGCTGTGGGACTGGAGTCACATGTAGGCCAGACCAGATAAGGACAGCAGATTTCCCTTTTCCACAGGACATTAGTGAAGCAGATGGTTGTCGTTACTGAGATAAGATTTCAATTCCAGATGTCCCCAGAGCATTAGCCTGGGCCTCTGGGTTACTAGTCCAGTGGCATTACTGCTACATCCATCAATCACTATGGTGCCACAGCCCTTAATACTCTTGCCTAACAAAAACCCTCTCAATCTTGAAATTTTAAAAGCCTCAACAGCTTTTTGGGAGACAGTTCCAGATTTCCACTCCTCTTTGTGAGGGGAAGTGTGTCCTGAAATCACTCCCGAACAGCCTGGCTTGAAGTTTAAGAATCCGCCCCCTTGTCCTGGACTCCCCCCCGACTAGAGGAAATAATTTGTCTCTTTCTATCCTATTGAATCCTTTAATCATCTTAAACGCCTCAATTAGATCATCCCTCTAGGCCAGAAGCTTCGGGTCCCCGCTCGCCGATGTGTAAAATGGCGCGGGGTGATGTCGGGTGGGCGTCCTGGTGTCACCGCGCGTCATTCCGATTTCCAGTTCGGCGGGCGCGCACCAGAGTTGACTGATCGCCCGCCGAACTTTCAAAGGCCTGTTAAGGCCATTTAAAAACTAATTAAGAGACTTAACGGAGCTACCCATCCAACCTTAATGTTGTTGCTACACTGACTCCTTCATCGCTGGACCCTTTTTACACCCAAGAAACAATCACAACAATATCAAACTTTGCCTGATGAGAAAGAAAGACTTGCATTTATATAGTGCCTTACACGACCTCAGGTTTTCCAAAAATACTTTACAGACAGTTAAATACTTTCTGGAAGTGATGTAATGTTACTGTTCTTATAGTGTTCAATCATTCTATGTTCCTTCACTGTCGTTGGGTCAAAATCCTTTCTGGAAGTGATGTAATGTTACTGTTCTTATAGTGTTCAATCATTCTATGTTCCTTCACTGTCGTTGGGTCAAAATCCTGGAACTCCCTCCCTAACAGCACTGTGGGTGTACCTACACCACATGGACTGCAGTGGTTCAAGAAGGCAGCTCACCACCACCTTCTCAAGGGCAATTAGGGATGGGCAATAAATGCTGGTCTAGCCTGTGATGCCCACATCACATGAATGAGTAAAAAAAAATGCAGAAGTTGATGTGTCACCTTTGCAAAGATCTGCAATATTATATAAATACAACAGCTGTAATGTAGGAAACACAGCATCCAAATTACGCACAGTGCGATTCCACAAAGAACAATGCGATGATGACCAGATAACCTGCTCTTAGCGATGTTGGTTGAGGGATAAACTTTGACCAGGACATCCCTGCTCTTCTTTGAATAGTGCCATAGGGTCTGTTTTGTCCACAGGTGAGGGCCTTGGTTTAATAACACCCGAAAGGATGATTATGACACTCTTGGGTGCGCAGGAGTAAGGCCAACTACTGGAAATCAAAGTGTTTCAAAGGGTGGACTCAACACAAGTCCAACTGACATCAGTGATCTATGGCTACCTCCATTTCACTTAGATAAAATATGGATCTACTGGGATCAATCGAGAGAACCCACAGCTACAGATTACTTTGTAATGGCAGGAGTCTGTCAAACTGAGAGTTATAAAATACATGAAGGCATTAGACCCTGATATTGGCGTTCATTCATTCTTTCATTCACCTCCCTGAAATACATAGAGTTTTTTCAGAGCTTCAAACTGTAATTCCAAACAAAGTTTCTCAGAGACAATGTACAAAAAATAAAAATACAAACTCAGGATGTAACTAGACAGTTTAAAGCTGACATTCAGATCTCAGTAGAGCGGGTGTAGCTGATTGTGACTGGACAGGTAAAATGAAATTCATTTTGAAGAATATCTGTTACAAGAGCGTGTGTATTTTACAGCTTCTAGTCTGAAGTTGCTCTTGTTTTGCAAAATGTGGTTTTATAAGAAGATTCTAAGGTAGGCGTGAAAAAAGATTTTTCCCCCACTAGTCACAAGGATGAGTTTTTGTGTCATGTCGTCCGCTTCTCGCCTTATTAATTATACAGCCACGGGAAACTCGCCGTCTCGCTGGCGGGCAGCCTCTGAATCGCCCGCCACACCGTTACCTCACCGCTTCCTCACTCCGGGTATCATATCTAAACTGCAGCCACCCACACAGTTCTCAATGCCGGCAGCCCAGGACTGCTCCAGTGAAGACATGGCCCTGAAAGCCAAGAGGAGTTCAGTGACCCGTCACTGGAATGTCTTTCAGAGGCCTCACTGTGATGTCCTCTACCCTCATTCTGGCTGCAGGAGGCCCATCAGTGTCACCACTCCGGCTTGGGAGGCGGTGGCAGTGGTGGTCAGTGCCAATGCTGCACAGAAGAGGTCGGCCATTCAGTGCAGAAAGAGGATGAATGATCTCATCTGTGCCACCAGGGTAAGGCAACCATCTCATCACTCTAAACTCACACATTCAAACCCATCACACATTCACTGGTGTTAGGGGGAAGGAAGTAAGTAAGAATTTATGGTAAAGGAGAATTTATTGAAAAGGAATGAATTACTAAAAATCTCCAGGCGACCAGGGCTACCAAGCACATTAACAGTTAAAGGTTACCAGATGAACCTTGCACAGCCTTAGGGCCTGCAAACAACAGAAAGGCCTTGGAGCCGGACTGCAGTCAGAGCATTGACAGTAACAACTAAGATTAAATGTGCTCTTCAACAGATAGGGGAAGAACAGATGGCCCCAGCTTAGATAGGAGAGAAGGTCTCTGCCTGGGTGAAAAATAGGGACATATGATGCGTGTACCTGTTATGAGATGTCTGTTTAATGTAAACCTATATGTTGACTAGATCGGAATCTGGAAACTGTTCTTGTACATGACCAATAATGTATAAATATGTTGAACACTTGTAGTTTAGCAGAGTGCTATCTCAAGCTGCATTGAGATGGTTCTCCCCTTGCAATTGCTCGAATAAACGATCGTGACCTGTACCTGAGACTCCTGTGGTCCGTTTGTCAAAGTGACCACAACAGCTGGCATCTCACTCACTGCCTCAAGGGACATCACCACCCACTCTCTCACACACACCCTCACATCTCCATCTGGCCTCATCTCCTCTGGAGACTGCCTCCTCAGCCCTCACCATCTTGAGGCCACTTGAACAGATCAACATGTGCCCCACACACACCCTGGGATACCCCCCTTCCCCAGTACAGCCCTCGCCCTGCAGCCTCTTCCCTTGCCTGAGGCCACTTCTCCCCCTTCCCCAAGCAAACCCTAACCCTGCAGCCAGTGAAAAGCCACCCCCGCCTTGCGGCTGGTCTGATAGGTAGAGACCTGCCCGTGAGCCCCCCTAACAGTGATGTGGTGCTGCCTGTGAATCCTGACACTGAGACTGCGAGTGCTCCCGAAGCAAGGTAGGCAAACAAACCTCGAAATCCCGAGTGAAGTGCAGCTCACCAGGTGCACGTCGCTTATGTACAGTTGTGAAACATGTCGGCGTGATTAGCTCATGACCCAGTGAGGGGTATGACTCTGGCGAGCGGGGCTTCTAATGACATTCTAATGTATTGAAACTTGTTCCTGATGTGCACCAGTGGGAATCGCGGCCCACCATTGACAGGTGGAGCGGACAATCACAAACTGGTTTTACAATGACATGAAACCGATTTTTGCGATCTCCCGATATTTCCCGCTCCAGCCCATTATGACGCCAGCCGCAAATGTGAGCGGAAAATCCCAGCTTAAGATAAAAATATATATATTTTACTTCTGGGCCTGACGGCAGCGAACCTCAATTATAAGTAACAAAGAACTTGCATTTATATAGCAACTTGCATGAACTCAGATCTTCACAAAGTGTTTTACAGCCAATGAGGTGCTTTTTCGAAGTGTACTCACTGTTGCAACGTAGGAAATGCGGCAGCCAATTTGTGCACAGGAAGATCCCACAAACAATAATGTGACAATGACCGGGTATTGGGTAGAGTTTCCACCATCAGGAAATTGCACCCAAAACACGTCTGAAACTGCGATGCCTGTGGGTATCCGGCCCTTGCTGAATTTGTCGGGTCTTATATGTTCCTTAGGCGGCTGTGGCTCTCACTAGTATGTTACACTTTAACCAGCAGTCAGAGCTTATCCTGCACAAAATCCCACTGGTTTTTCAGCTTCTGCAGCTGCCGCACTCAGAGTTTCTTAAAGAGGCCACTGAACAAACTTGCAGGTTGTGCAATAAAAATAAAAGTTTTTATTTTCATCATAGAATCTTCTTAAAAACTACATTACATAAAACAAAACCAATTTAGAACTAGAAATTGTAACTTACAGATGCTTTTGTAACAGGTATTCTTCGAAATGAACTTCACTTTATTAGTTTGCTCCTTATGCGGTGGAGATATTGGAGGTTCTGTTGTGCACATTGGTCTGTCCATCTAGCCTGTGATTTAAGATGCAATCAAAGTCATTGTCATAATGCCACGGAGTGATGAGAATGTGGATCTCGCCACCACATAGAGGGATTGAGACGAATTGGATAGACGCACTTAAATGGAAGATAAAGAACTGCACATGGGACAAAGGATTAGCAGGTTCTGCTGACAGGGTGAGGTGATGTAGGAAGAGGCTCTCATGAAGCATAAACATCAGCATAGACCATTTAGGCCAAATGGCCTGTTTCAGGACTGTAAATTGGATGTATAATTCTACTTAATACTAGAAAGCATCACTGAGAAGGACAAGGGTAGCAGATAGATGGGAACACCACCACCTGCAAGTTCCCCTCCAGGTCACTTGCCATCCTGACTTGGAAATATATCACCGTTCCTTCACTATCTTGTGGCCAGGACATTGTTAGATAGGGTCAAGGGGTACTTGAACTGGGGTGATACAGGGGGTGTAGTTAAGTGGGGGGCAGCCGGGTGGTCAGGAGGGTGGTTGGGTTGGCAGGATAGTCGGGTGGTCGGGGGGTGTGATTGGGTGATTGGGGGTGGGCTATTCATGTCAGAGGTTGTCGAGTTGGGTTTTGGGGGGTAGTCGGGTCAGGTCTGGTCGGAGGTAGTTGGGTTAGTAGGGGTATTGGGGTCAAGTTGGAGGGTAGTCTGGGGGCTAGGGAGCAGCCAGAGGGTCAGGAAGGGTGGTCAGGGAGGGGGGGGATCAGTGGATGGTAGTCTGGGGGATCAGTTGTGTAGTTACCCATAAGTTAGACTAGGTTTCTCTGTCTAACATTTTCTGGGCAACTGCCTCTAACTCAGAGTCGGAGACAGTCATGGAGGGTCTTGGGGAGCAGGGGAATTGCTGATCAGATGTTTAATCTTCCCAGGCAATTTCCACATAGGTCCACACAACAGGAGATCCACAGGGCCCTGACGCATATCTCCAGTCATACATTCAGTCTCCAATAATCCGAAGGCCGGAAGATTTGACCCTGTCAATCACCATCTCATTTCTCTGTTACTCTATCTGTTGTTTTCTTGCATTATGCCAGACATAAGCTTTCGATGAATTTTAAACAGGTGATTTTAACTCTATCCCCTGGCTGAAACCAGCAGGAAAAACATTCACTCTGGGATTTACTGATTGGCCTCCCGCTGTCTTCCCACCAGCTGCATTTTAACCCACCCCTCCCAGCAGGTGGGAAGGACATCAAAACCAGGGGAGCCTTTCTTTAAATATATACATCAGGCTCCAGTGACATTATCTAGGCCTAGCTGCTATTTTAGCCAACAGCCAGAATGGGGAACATAAGAACATAAGAAATAGGAGCAGGAGGAGGCCATTTGGCCCCTCGAGCCTACTCACCATTCAATAAGATCATGGCTGATCCACCCCAGGCCTCAACTCCTCTTTCGTGCCAGCTCCTCATAGCCCTCAACTCCCCAAAATTTTAAAAATCTATCTACCTCCCCTTTAAATAGTTTCAGTGATCTAGTGTCCACAACTCTCTAGGGTAGAGAATTCCAGGCAATCACTATCCTCTGAGAGAAGAAATCCCTTCACAGTTTTAAATGGATGTTCCCTTATTCTGTAGCTATGTCCCCTAGTTTGAGATTCCTCCACTAATGGAAACATCTCCTCAACATCTACCCTGTCAAGCCCCCTCAGAATCTTGTATGTTTCAATAAGATCACCCCTCATTCTTCTAAACTCTAATGAATAAAGGCCTAACCTGTTTAGCCGTTCTTGATAAGTCAACTCCTTCATTCCAGGAATCAGCCTCGTGAATCTCTTTTGAACTGCCTCCAATGCCAGTATATCCTTTCTTAAATACAGGGACCAAAACTGTACACAGTACTCCAGGTGTAGCCTCACCAACACCCTGTACGATTGTAACAAGACTTCTCTATTTTTAAACTCTAACCCCCTAGCAATACAGGACAAAATTCCATTTGCCCTCTTAACTACTTGCTGCACCTGCGTGCTAACATTTTGTGTTTCATGCACAAGAACACCTAGATCCCTCTGTGCTGCACTTTTTTGGAGTCTCTCTCCATTTTAATAATAGACTGCCTTTTGATTTTTCCTACCAAAGTGCATGACCTCACACTTTCCTACATTAAACTCCATCTGCCAAGTTTTTGCCCACTCACTCATCCTACCTATATCCCCTTGCAGATTCCTTATGTCCTCATCACACCATCCTCTCCCACCTATTTTTGTATTGTCAGCAAATTTGGATACATTACACTCTGCCCCCTCCTCCAAGTCATTAATATAGATAGCAAATAATTGAGGCCCTAGGGCTGATCCTTGTGGCACTCCACTAGTTACGTCTTTCCAACCTGAAAAAAACCCACTAATCCCAACTCTCTGTCTTCTGTGTGTTAACCAACCCTCAATCCATGCTAACACATTACCCCTAATACCATGAGCTCCTATCTTGTGCAATAACCTTTTATGTGGCATCTTATCGAATGTCTTCTGGAAATCCAAATACGCTACACCTACCTGTTCCCCTTTATCAACTCTGCTTGCTATATCCCCAAAGAACTCTAGCAAATTTGTCAAACATGATTTCCCTTTCACAAAACCATGTTGACTCTGTTTGATTGCTTTAAACTTTTCTAAATGTCCTGCTATGTCTTCCTTAATAATGGACTCTAGCATTCTCCAACGACAGATGTTAGTCTTACAGGCCTATAGTTTCCTGTTTTTTGTCTCCCTCCCTTCTTGAACAGGAGCATCACATTAGTGGTTTTCCAATCCACTGGGACCCTCCCAGAACCCAGTGAGTTCTGGAATATTTCGACCAATACCTCCACCATCTCTGCAGCTATTACCCAGTCAAAGGGAAGAACAACTGGGAACAGAAGAGGCCCCAACAGATTACATTTTGTTGCATTTGTTGTGTGTGAGGAGGAGCAGGATACCTCCAGCCAGTCCCACAAAGACTGCTTATACCTCCAGTTTTCTGAGTTTCCCCTTCAACTCTCCCAATTACAAACCCTTCCTAGAAACTACCCTACTGCCGTGACCCATTGCATTGGCCCAACGATGGCTGCTTACCACCCAACATTAAGCCCCAGTCTCTTGCTGGAAAGCAAAGGTGTGCAGGTCAGACATGGAAGTTAAAATCTCCTGGTACCAATCTCCCAGCACATCTCCAGTATCCACTGACTTCCCCATAATGATTACCAACTCCCCACCAATCTCCTCCCTAGTCTCTCTCAGCATGCTGGGATAAATGCCACCCATGCTATCATAGAATCATAGAATCGATACAGCACAGAAGGGGGCCATTCAACCCATCGAGTCAATGTCAGCTCTCAGCCAGGACAACTCACCTGGCCCCACTTACCTGCATTCCCCACTTACACCTGCAATCCTTTTCTCTTCAGATAAATATCCAATTTCCTTTTGAAAGCTGTTTGAATTTGCCTCCTCCACACACTCAGCCAGTGCATTCCAGATCCTAAAAACTCGCTGCATAAAAGAAATTTTCCTCATGCCGCCTTTGGTACTTTTGACATTCACCTTAAATCAGTGTCCCCTGGTCGCCCACCCGTCCACCAATGGGAACAGCTTCTCCCTATCTACTCTGCCTCGACCCTGCACCTGGGCAGGACCGGGACTGATGTCCTCGGGGGAAAATTTGCTAGAGTGGTTGGGGAGAGTTTAAACTAAAATGGCAGGGGCATGGGAACCTATACAAGGAGTCAGAGGAAGGGGAATCAAAGACAAGAACAAAAGACAGAAAGCAGAATAAGAAAAGTGACAGGCAGAGAAATCAAGGGCAAGAATCAAACGGGGCCTCAATGAAAAATAGTGGGAACGGTGCAAGCAATGTTAAAAAGACAAGCCTTAAGGCTTTGTACCTTAACGCGAGGAGCATTCACAATAAAATGGATGAAATAACCGCGCAAATAGATGTAAACCGGTATGATATAGTCGGGATTACGGAGACATGGCTGCAGGGTGGCCAGGGATGGGAACTGAACATCCAGGGGTATTTAGTATTTAGGAAGGACAGATAAAAAGGAAAAGGCGGTGGAGTTGCATTGCTGGTTAAAGAGGAAATTAACACAATAGTGAGGAAAGATATTAGCTCCGACGATGTAGAATCTGTATGGGTAGAGCTGAGAAACACTAAGGGACAAAAAACGTTAGTAGGGGTTGTATATAGACCCCCAAACTGTAGTGATGATGTTGGGAATGGCATGAGACAGGAAATTAGAGACGCATGCAATAAAAGAACATCTGTAATTATGGGTGACTTTAATATGCATATAGATTGGGCAAATCAAATTAGTAACAATACTGTAGAGGAGGAATTCCTGGAGTGTATACGGGATGTTTTTCTGAACCAATACATAGAGGAACCAACGAGAGAACAGGCCATCCTCGACTGGTTATTGTGTAAGGAGAAAGGAATAATTGGCAATCTAGTTCTGTGAGGCCCCTTTGGGATGAGCGACCATAATATGATAGAATTCTTCATCAAGTTGGAGAGTGATGTAGTTGATTTTGAGACTAGGGTCCTGAATCTTAATAAAGGAAACTACGATGGTATGAGGCGCAAGTTGGCTATGATGGATTGGGAAACGTTACTTAAAGGGATGACGGTGGATAAGCAATGGCAAACATTCAAAGAGCGCATGGGTGAACTGCAACAATTGTTTATTCCTGCCTGGCGCGAAAGTAAAACAGGAAAGGTGGCCAAACCATGGCTTACAAGAGAAATTAGAGATAGTATTAGATCCAAGGAAGAGGCATACAAATTTGTCAGAAAAAAAACAGACCTGAGGATTGGGCGCAGTTTAGAATTCAGCGAAGGAGAACCAAGGGATTGATTAAGAAGGGGAAAATAGAGTACGAGAGTAAGCTTGCAGGGAACATAAAAACTGACTGTATAAGTTTCCATCGGTATGTGAAGAGAAAAAGATTGGTGAAGACAAATGTAGGTCCCTTACAGTCAAAAACAGTGGAATTTATAATGGGGAACAAAGAAATGGCTGACCAACTAAATACATACTTTGGTTCTATCTTCACAAAGGAGGACACTAATAACATACCAGAAATGTTGGGGAACACAGGGCTTAGTGAGAGGGAGGAACTGAAAGAAATCAGTATTAGTAGGGAAATAATGGAGAAATTGATGGGATTGAAGGCCGATAAATCCCCAGGGCCTGATAATCTACATCCCAGAGTACTTAAGGAAGTGGCCCGAGAAATAGTGGATGCATTGGTGGTCATCTTCCGAGATTCTATAGACTCTGGAACAGTTCCTACAGATTGGAGGGTAGCTAATGTAGCCCCACTAGTTAAAAAGGGAGGCCGAGATAAAACAGGGAATTATAGACCAGTCAGCCTGACGTCGGTAGTGGGGAAAATTCTAGAGTCCATTATAAAAGATTTAATAGCTGAGCACTTGGAAAATAGTGGCAGAATCGGACAGAGTCAGAATGGATTTATGAAAGGGAAATCATGCTTGACAAATTTACTGGAACTTTTCGAGGATGTAACTAGTAGAGTTGATGAGGGGGAGCCAGTGGATATGGTTTGTTTGGACTTTCAGAAGGCTTTCGACAAAGTCCCACATAAGAGATTGGTGTGTAAAATTAAAACGCATGGGATTGGGGGTAGTGTATTGAGATGGATAGAAAACTGATTGGCAGACAGGAAACAAAGAGTAGGAATAAACGAACAAAAACAAAAATACCTGGAAAAACTCAGCAGGTCTGACAGCATCTGTGGAGAGGAACACAGTTGACATTTCGAGTCCGTATGACCCTTCATCAGAACTAAGGAAATAGAGAAATGGGGTGAAATATAAGCTGGTAGAGGGAGTGGGACAGGTAGAGCTGGGTAGGAAGCCAGTGATAGGTGGAGGCAAAGAAGAGATTGCCAAAGATGTCATAGACAAAAGGACAAAGGGGATTTGACGGTGGTGATATTATCTAAGGAATGTGCTAATGGGGACATTAAGGGTAGCAAGCAAGACAAGCTAGTGGCAGATGGCCCTAGTGGGGGTGGGGTGGGGGGAAGGGGGGAAGGGATCGAAATGGGCTAAAAGGTGGAAAGAAGACAACAGATCGAAATAAATTTAAGAAGAGGTGGAAAAAGAAAAATATATTTTTAGAAAAATGATAAATTATTGGAAAAGGGGGGATCGGAAAGGGGTTGGGGACGGAGGAGAGAGTTCATGATCTGAAAATGTTGAACTCAATATTAAGTCCGGAAGGCTAATGGGTCTTTTTCCGAATGGCAGGCAGTGACTAGTGGGGTACCGCAGGGATAGGTGTTGGGACCCCAGTTATTCACAATATATATTAATGATTTAGATGAAGGAATTAAATGTAATATCTCCAAATTTGCAGATGACACAAAGCTGGGTGGGAAGGTGAGCTGTGAGGAGGATCCAGAGATGCTTCAGTGTTATTTGGACAAACTGAGTGAGTGGGCAAATGCCTGGCAGATGCAGTATAATGTGGATAAATGTGAGGTTATCCATTTTGGTAGCAAAAACAGGAAGGCAAATTATTATCTGAGTGGCTATAAATTGAGAGGGGGGGAATGTGCAACGAGACCTGGGTGTCCTTGTACACCAGTCACTGAAGGTAAGCATGCAGGTGCAGCAGGTGGTAAAGAAGGCAAATGGTATGTTGGCCTTCATAGCGAGAGGATTCGAGTACAGGAACTGGGATGTCTTGCTGCAATTGTACAGGGTCTTGGTGAGACCACACCTGGAATATTGTGTGCAGTTTTGGTCTCCTTATCTGAGGAAGGATGTACTTGCTACAGAGGGAGTGCAGCGAAGGTTTACCCAACTGATTCCTGGGATGGCGGGACTGACATATGAGGGGAGTTTAAGTCGATTAGAATTATATTCGCTGGAGTTCAGAAGAATGACAGCAGATCTCATAGAAACCTATAAAATTCTAACAGGACTAGACAGGGTAGATGCAGGAAGGATGTTCCCGATGGTGGGGGAATCCAGAACCAGGGGTCACAGTCTGAGGTTATGGGGTAGACCATTTAGGACTGAGATGAGGAGAAATTTCTTCACCCAGAGAGTGGTGAGCCTGTGGAATTCGTTACCACAGAAAGTAGTTGAGACCCAAACATTGTATGTTTTCAAGAAGGAGTTAGATATAGCTCTTGGGGCAAAAGGGATAGAAGGATATGGGGAGAAAGCGGGAGCAGGCAATTGAGTTGGATGATCAGTCATGATCATAATGAATGGTGGAGCAGGCTTGAAGGGCCGAATGGTTTACTCCTGCTCCTAGTTTCTATGTTTCTATGTTTCATGATTTTGAGCACCTCTATCAAATCTCCTCTCTGTTACTTGTATAAAGTCAGGTTAAGTGTCTACAGGTGGAGCTACTCATTGGACTTATGCACATATGAAGAGACACTTTTGCCCCTTTAAGGGCTTTCAATGAGTTAATTTGTTTATTTGGTTTTACTTTACTCCAAACACTATAAAGAGACACTCATTGAGACTGGTGGTGGGTTCTTGTCGGTTTAGGAACTATACATTTGTAATGTCTCACTTGGTGAATAAATCTAAAACTGCATAAAGATTGACTTCTGGGGCAGAATTTTCTGCCTGTCGGGCGGGCAGGCCCAACCCAATCTCCGGCGGACGGGGAGCCAATCGCCGCCAGCGAAGTGGGCCACACCGCCATTTTACGTGGACAGGCTAATTAGGACCCGCCCAGCGTGACGACCGGCGGGAAGCGCTATGCTCTCCCTGTGCGGGGGTGGGGGGAATCCCTAAAATCGAGAGTGTGCTCTTTCACGCATGCGCACTGAGGCTAAGTGCAGCCTCAGGGAGGTCACCTGGACTTTAAAAAATGTTAAAAATAGAAAAAAAAATTTCCTTACATGTCCCCACATGTGACAATGTCACATGAGTTGGGACATGTTCATAATTTACAGAATAACTTTATTACAATTTTTAAAACCCTACATGAAACCTCATCCCACCGCTGGATCAGGTTTCATGTTTTATTTACTTCCCACCAGGGCTCCTGGCCGACCCACCAACCTTAAGGATGGACGGGCAGGTCCTTTAATTGGTTAATTGATCCTGTCAATGGCCCAAGTGGCCATTGACAGGTCGGTGGGCCCACAGCTGATTTTGCTGCGCTCCCACCTTCCTGAAAATTTCAATGGGGTGGGGTGACGTTGGGGGTTCCACCTGACATCATCCTGCGTCATTTTACGCACTGGTGAGCGGCCCTGCCCCCAGCTCACCGACTGGAAAATTCTGCTCCTGGTCTCCTCCTTTACTAACCAGCTGTCAGAAGTGTAACACTCTCAACATTCTCTGAGAAGAACGGTCCCAGTTTCTCCAATCTACCCACCTAACTGAAGTCCATCATCCTTGGAACTACTTCCAGAATTTTTTTCTGCACCCTCTCTAAAGCCTTCGCATCCTTCCTAATGTCCCTGGTAGTTATTTATTTCTGATCCTTTCAGCTTATCCTAGGACTTGAACATCAAAAGGTTTTCGTATTGTTGGGATATTGAGCTTTTCTTTAAGTGTGTCTGCCTTGAAAAATGAAATATTTACTGCTTTATGTTTGTCCATTGATTTGAGATTAGTTGCATTTTTTTTCCTAGTTTTCAACCCTGTACTGGCAACAACTTGTATTTATATAGCACCTTTACCACAGTGAAGACATCCCAAGGCTCTTCACAGGAACACTATCAAAAAAGAAGCTCACGCTGAAGCACATGGGGAAATTAGGACAGGTGACAAAAAGTGAGTGGGAGAGAAAGAGAGAGAGGGGGAGGGGGAGAGGGAGAGGGAGAGGTGGGGGGGTCTGGGGGGTGGGTGGGGGGGGGGGGGGGGGGTGGGGTTGTCAGCGATAGTGGGCGGGCATTCCAGAGCTTAGAGCCCAGGCAGCTGAAGGCATGGCTGCTTGTAGTGATGAATTCATTTTATACTTCAGTGTTTAAGCCCTGATATCAGCTTCTTCTCATGCAGTTTACAATATGGTTCACTAACATTATTATCTGTTATGTATGATATACCATTAGCTCAAGGGCTTTAAACATGTTGTTTATTACACCCAATTATTATGATTCCAGTTGATGTTACAACTGGACAAGTCAAATCCCAGGTTGGAACCCGGCTTGATAGACCCTAACTTTTATATTTCGTTTAGATACGTGGGGAGTGGCTACTGAACAGAGGCACCAGAGTCAGCTGATGAATTTTTAACAAAAGAATAAAACATTTATTTAACAAGAAAAGATGAATTATATTACAATACTCCTTCACCCATAACTATGCCTTTACAGGTGTATACAGATTTGGAAGGATAACACAAGTTACAAAAGCTATCTTATACTCTCATGTTCACAATAAGTATACAGTCCGTGTAAACCACTAAGGGACCTTTGGTTAGGCACACCACACTCTGAAACCAAGTGACAGATGCCGCTGGAACCAGATGCTATGGATCTCTCTTCAACTCCCCCAAGACACTTGTCACACTGTGAACCAACTGGTTTCACTGAATTCCATCCTTCACATGAGGGTTTCCAGTCTCCACTCTCGAAGAACCCGCTTTGGAATCTTCTCAGAATCACAGAATCACAGAATCACAGTGCAGAAGAGGCCCTTCGGCCCATCGAGTCTGCACCGATGGGATCTACCCCAGAGTACTGAGGGAGGCAAGGGAGGAGATTGCTGGGGCCTTGACAGAAATATTTGCATCCTCACTGGCAACGGGTGAGGTCCCAGAGGACTGGAGAATGGCCAATGTTGTTCCATTGTTTAAGAAGAGTAGCAGGGATAATCCAGGGAATTACAGGCCGGTGAGCCTTACATCAGCGGTAGGGAAATTATTGGAGAAGATTCTTCGTGACAGGATTTACTACCATTTGGAAGCAAATGGGCATATTAGTGAGAGGCAGCATGGTTTTGTGAAGGGGAGGTCATGTCTCACTAACTTGATCGAGTTTGTCGAGGAAGTGACAAAGATGATCGACGATGGAAGGGCAGTGGATGTTATATACATGGATTTCAGTAAGGCCTTTGGCAAGGTCCATCATGGCAGACTGGTACAAAAGGTAAAGTCGCACGGGATCAGAGGTGAGCTGGCAAGATGGATACAGAATTGGCTTGGTCATAGAAGACAGAGGGTAGCAGTGGAAGGGTGCTTTTCTGAATGGAGAGCTGTGACTAGTGGAGTTCCGCAGGGATCAGTGCTGGGACCTTTGCTGTTTGCAGTATACATAAATGATTTGGAGGAAAATGTAACTGGGCTAATTAGTAAGTTTGCAGACGACACTAAGGTTGGAGGAGTTGCAGATAGTGAAGAGGATTGTCAAAGGATACAACGGGATATAGATCGGTTGGAGACTTGGGCGGAGAAATGGCAGATGAAGTTTAATCCGGACAAATGCGAGGTAATGCATTTTGGAAGGTCTAATACAGGCAGGAATTATACAGTAAATGGCAGAACCCTTAAGTGCATTGACGGGCAGAGGGATCTGGGTGTACAGTCGGGAAGACATATGGCATGCTTGCTTTCATTGGCAGGAGTATTGAGTATAAAAGCTGGGAAGTCATGCTGCAGCTGTATAGAACCTTGGTTAGGCCACACATATTGCGTGTAATTCTGGTCGCCACATTACCAGAAGGATATGGAGGCGTTGGAGAAGGTGCAGAGGAGGTTTACCAGGATGCTGCCTGGACTGGAGGTTATTAGATGGAATTTAATCCTGAAAAGCGTGAGATGATACACTTTGGAAGGAGTAATTTGACAAGGAAGTATTCAATGAATGGCATGGCACTAGGAAGTTCTGAGGAACAAAGGGACCTTGGCGTGTGTGTCCATAGATCTCTGAAGGCAGAGGGGCATGTTAGTGGGGTGGTGAAAAAGGCATATGGGACACTTGCCTTTATCAATCGAGGCATAGATTACAAAAGTAGGGAGGTCATGTTGGAGTTGTATAGAACCTTGGTGAGGCCACAGCTGGAGTACTGTGTGCAGGTCTGGTCGCCACATTATAGGAAGGATGTGATTGCACTGGAGAGGGTGCAGAGGAGATTCACCAGGATGTTGCCTGGGATGAAACATTTAAGTTATGAAGAGAGGTTGGATAGATTTGGGTTGTTTTTGTTGGAGCAGAGAAGACTGAGGGGCGACCTGATCGAGGTGTACAAGATTATGAGGGGCATGGACAGGGTGGATAGGGAGCAGCTGTTCCCCTTGGTTGAAGGGTCAGTCACAAGGGGGCATAAGTTCAAGGTGAGGGGCAGGAGGTTTAGGGGGGATGTGAGGAAAAACCTTTTTACTCAGAGGGTGGTGATGGTCTGGAATGCACTGCCTGGAAGGGTGGTGGAGGTGGGTTGCCTCACATCCTTTAAAAAGTACCTGGATGAGCACTTGGCACATCATAACGTTCAAGGCTATGGGCCAAGTGCTGGTAAATGGGATTAGGTAGGTAGGTCAGGTGTTTCTCACGTGTCGGTGCAGACTCGATGGGCCGAAGGGCCTCTTCTGCACTGTGATTCTGTGATTCTGTGTGACACCTGTTGTCGAATCAGGGCTGGTTCGATAATGGAATAGAAATCGTGCTAATTTAGTCACTAACGAATCTCGGGACAATTTCTTTATACCAGATTTGAACATCTGAACTGTTCTCTCGGTGAGTCCGTTTGATGAAGGGTGGCATGGAGATGTTTTCACATGAACAATACCATTGAGGCTTGTAAATCGGTTAAATTCAGCACTTGTGAATTATGTTCCAATAACTGATATTAGCACCTCAGGTAATCCATTTATTGCGAAGCTTTGTCGTAGCTTATCTATTGTCACTGAAGATGTGGGTGGCCTTACTTCATATATATCCATCCATTTTGAATGAGCGTCTATAATCAGGAGAAACATTGTTCCCGTAAAAGGTCCCACATAAACGCATTCCCATGGTCTTTCCGGCCATTCCCAGGGGTGTAGCGGAGCTGCTGGAGGTAATTTTTGCATTTGCTGACACTGTGTACAACTTTTCACTAGGTTTTCTATTTCTCCATCCACTCCCGGCCACCACATGTGCTGGAATTCTATAATTCTGGAAATTCCTGGATGTGCACTGTGAAGTTCCGATAACAATGGTTTTCGCCCTCTCGGAGGAACAATTACACGAGTTCCCGACAATAAAATACCTTCTTGGCTGGTTATCTTGTATCCTCGCTGGAAATACGGTTTCAATTCATCGGATTCTTGTGTTTGTGACCAACCAGAAAGAATTTGATTTCTCACTTTGGATAAGACTGGGTCTCCATTTGTCCAATCTTTAATTTGTTTGGCACATATTGGTGATGAGTGCAGGAAGTTCAATAACAAGACGTATTCCCGAGGAATTGGAACATCCTCATCTTTTACCTGCAAGGGTGAATGGTAAACCACTGAGTGCATCTGGGTTTGCAATTTGAATTCCAGGCCTGTGAATAGAAGTATATTCACTGCCAAGATCAATGACCATCTTTGCATTCTTGCTGAGGCTATAGGGAATATAGCCTTGTCTTCACTGAATGGTCCTAATAATGACTTGTGGTCCATTATGATAGTAAAATGGCGACCCTGCATATATTGATGAAACTTTTTAACACTGAAAATGATCGCCAGGCCTTGTTTTTCAATTTGAGAGAACTTTTTCTCTGCAGTACTAAGCGTTCTCGACATATAACCTATAAATCATTCTGATCCATCATCCATTCAATGGGAAAGCACTGCTCCCACCTCATAAGGTGATGCGTCGCATGTTAATAGCACGTCTATTTTTGGGTCAAAATGTACTAGCAGTGTAGATGACTGTAATAACCATTTCACTTTTGTGAAAGCTTCTTCTTGTGGTGTTTGCCATGATCATTTCTGGTTTTTCTTGAGGAAGTAATACAGGTGGTACCAGTTCTGTTGATAAATTAGGTAAGAAGCATCCATAGTAACTGAACGTCCCCAAGAATGATTTTAGTTCAGATGTATTCTTTGGTTCTGAGCTTCTTTCAAGGCTTTCACTTTTTCTTCAATCGGATGAAGTTCTTGTGAATCGACCTTGTGACTTGGATAAGTTACCTCCTTTGCCTGGAATATGCACTTTTCCTTTCTCAACCTCACCCCAACCTGTGAAAAATGTTTCAGAACTTCTTCCAAGTTCATCAAATGTTCCTTTCCAGTGAGTCCAGTCACAAGAACGTCATCCAAATAAACTACAACATGGAGCAGTCCCTGTAGTAAACTTTCCATGGTTCTTTGGAATATGGCGCAAGCAGAAGATGAGCCAAATGGTAAATGGGTGTATTGATATAATCCCTAATGTGTATTTATGGTGATAAACTTCCAGGATGCCTTCCCTAATTCCAATTGCTGGTAGGTGTGACTCAAATCTAACTTTGTGTAAGCTGTTCCACCTGCCAATTTAGTGTATAAATCTTCAATTTTAGGTATGGGGTGTCTACCCAATTTTGCCACTTTGTTAACTGTTAATTTATAGCCCCACATATTCGAATGCTTCGGTCAGGTTTGAGAACAGGTACAATTGGAGCTGCCCACTCTGAAAACTGTACTGGTTGTATCACTCCCAGCTTTTCTAATCTGTCCAGTTCTGCATCTACCTTATCCCGCATTGCATAAGGTACTGGTCTTGCCTTCAGGAATCTTGGTGTTGCCTCTGGATCTACATGAATTTTTACTTGTAGCCCTTCAATTTTTCCAAGACCTTCCTTGAAAACTGAGGCATATTTCTGTAGTAGCTGTGAAAGTCCATTAGTTCTTAGTTGGAAGGTTCCATTCCATCCCAATTTAATTTCTTTCAGCCAGTTTTGTCCGAGGAGACTAGGTCTCTCACCTGCTACTTTTAAAAAAATCATTCAAAGGGTGTGGGCTTCGCTGGCTGGGCCAGCATTTATTGCCCATCCCTAGTTGCCCTTGAGAAGGTGGTGGTGAGCTGCCTTCTTGAACCCCTGCAGTGCAGGTGGTGTAGGTACACCCACTGTGCTGTTACTACCATCAAGGGTAATCTCACTGTTTGACCTTCATAGTTTACTGTGACTTTACATACGCCCTTGTCTTGTATGTGTAAGTCTTCAATTTTTTAATAGTTTCTTCTAATTTCAGTTTACGTTCTCCATGCTTCAGCTATTGAAGAGTATGCTCTCTGATCACCGTAGTGGCTGTACCAGTATCCACCTCCTTCTGATTGGCTTCTCATTCACTCTCATGGTTACATTGATAAGCTTTATTCTTCTTATCTTTAAATTATAGTGAACAGACATCAGCATCTATTACTTCAGGCTTTTCAGCACTGTTTATCTCACTGGGTTTTTGCCCTTGTCTGACAGTCTGCCTGATTCAATCTTTACAATTTCTCATGAGGTGTCCATATCGATGGCAGAAGAAACATTCGATCTTTTTGAATTGTGTTTCATCACAGGGCTGTCCACTTCCATAAATATAAAAGCAAAATACTGCAGAAGCTGGAAATCTGAAACAAAAACAGAAAATGCTGGAAAAACTCAGCAAGTCTGGCAGCATCTGTGGAGAGAGAAACAGAGTTAACGTTTCGAGTCTGTATGATTCATCTCCTTCCATCTCTGTAACTATGGTGCCATGCTTTTGCTGCTAAGTTAACTCTTTTAATTTGTCTGCTAATAGTGGCTGCTTCCTGCTTTAGAACAAAGCTCTGCGCTTTTGCGCTCTTTTTGGTTGAGGTTCCCCACCCAACATGGAGGACGGTGCCATTTTGCGCTCTTTGAATGGCTTCTGAATCTTGAACTGCACCTTCGATTGCAAGAGCGATTTCCAACGCCATTGAAAAATCTAGGTTTGATTCAGCCAACAATCTCCTCCGAATGGCATTTTTGTTTATACCACGCACCAACCAATCTCTAAGCATATCACTGATAGAAGTACTGAACTCGTAATACTCAGTTAATTGTTTTAGACTCACTACATTACAAGCAACTGTCTCCCCAGCAGCTCTCATTCTTGAGTTGAATTTAAACCTTTGTGTGGTCACCGACGGCTTGGGCTGGTAATGATGTCTTACAAGGTTCACTAAATCATCAACACTTTTGGAGTCTGGGGCACTGGGCACCAATAGATTTTGAATTAGTCCGTATGTCTGTCTCCCACACATGGACAGAAGGATCGCTCGCCTCCTCCTCGTTCGCCTGGAAGAAGAACGTGAGGCGTTCAACATAGTGAGACCAGTCGTCTGAGGTTGGATCGAATGGCTCCACTCTTCCAAACTGCAGCGTGATCTGAGGGAAATACTTCAACACTCAGAAGGAAATTTGCTTTAACTTACAACTACCGTGCGAGGTACAGCCCGATTTCGGTTCTTCTGATTTCCTTTGTTCTTCCTCACTTTTTACCTTGTTTTTATGTGATTTTTCATGTTTTTACTCTCATTGTCAGTTTGTTGGATCCAGTGTTCTTAGTTTGTTGGGGCTAAAGGATCCAGGCTGCACGCTTTGTTACCAAGTCGTACAGAGACAGAGAGCATCAAGAGGTCATTGTTAAAATAAACACATGCTGTTTATTTACAAACTAACTCTACAACTACACTTGTGTGCTCACAACATAAAACTCTGTCTTCACTCATCAGTGACTAACTCAAGACTCTCTCACGTAGAGGTAGTCCACACTACTCTGCTATTGGATATTAAGATCTTGTGACCTTACATTTTAATACTTGTCTTAAAGGTATCTTACATCTCAAATTAGTACAGGGACTTTCTTCTTTAGCTTGGGACTTGCTATTTATCCCTTTGCTCCAGTCTCCCTCTGGCAGCTACTTTCAACTGAACTCAAACTGCTTTCAACTGCTCTGCCTGTGTGTGTGAGTGGGTCTCCCTCTCTGGACCCCTATTGATAGGCAACAGCATAGTTTCCTCTCCTCTTGTGTTTGCTTTAACTTCTCTTCAGGTGTTGTAAAACTCAGTAGAAATGCAGGTATACAAACAGCTTTAGACCTGCTGTCTCCCTCAAAAATGAAACTAGATCCCGAGTTTCACCTTTTAAAGTGAAACTTAAACTCAACTTGACCTTTTCTTAACACACAAATACAGAAATACTAATCAAACCTAAACTTTAAAGCTAAAACTCATTCCTAACGCCCACAAATACAAATAAAACTTACTTAAACTATCTCTATTTCCTAACACAACAAATATTTTTTAACTTTTGTAAACAGTTCTACTATTTATTTATCCTCCAGTTCGTTAGTTTGCTTTTGATGTTGCATCAGTTGTTGTCTAGTGCTCATTAGCCACAGTTTTAGCATCATAAAACACCACTTAGAGTTAGGTTTACAATAAAGGAGCCCTGTTTATGGATTGATAGATGTTGTCTTACCACAGTTCGAATGCTACATTAAAGCAACAGGTGCCTTCAGTAACACGAGAATTGTGGTCCAGAGTCAGGAACTAGTCTGATACTTAGGTGACTAAGACTCACTAGAGAAAGAGGGTCCAACTTTGCTTGGAAAATAACTATTGGTGTCAAACCAGTGTAAGTTTTTGGGGCGTTTAAACTCAAATTCTGAGCATTCACTCACTTAATATTAACTTGTCCTTTTGAGGCTTTAACTATTCAGGCAACAAGAGACAGTCTGGTGACGTAATGTCACAAAATGTTTATTAAGTAACGAAAGGTAATACTTAACAAAGTTACGCAGTAACTTTACTCAATGCAGTTCTTGCCTCCCAGTTTGGCCTTGGACGCAGTCGACATGTTGGTTGGTTCCTCTCTGTCTTTGTTCTTCTGTTCACAGCAAGTGTGCAGTCTCTCTTTTCTGAAACCTCTTCATTTCTTCATCTTCCCACTCTGCATGCCTTGCTACTGGAAACTGGTGCTTATTGAATCTTTCTGAGATTTAGTCCATCCTCATGATCAGTGGTGTTCCTGAACTCTGATTGGTTTGGGCAGTGCATTTTCAGACCCTGATCAGTTTAGGTGGTGCATGATCAGCCTCTGACTGGTTTCTTAAGGGTGATAGTCACCTATAGATGTTATTTCCAGTTATCTCCTGACTGGGCCTCTAATATGTCAATTACCTATGGAACAGGTCCTGACATTACTGTGTTTCACTGTTATTTCAATAAATTTTATGACTTTCTACCAAGATAATGGGGCACCTTCAATTGTACCTGTGTCCACTTATTTGAGATAAGAGAGCGTGCGTTGACAAAGTACTAGTGATTAACTATTGGGCTCAATGTCCCCAGTGCCTAATTGACGTATAAGTATTAATATTGCATGTTGTGTATAATTCTCATTAAGAAATGGGCCGGAATTTTACAGCCCTGTCTCCACGGTTACGGGCCCATAAAATGCGATGAGCTGTTCAAACCCCATTGACTTCGGCAGGAACATAAAATCCCATTGGTGTAAAATTCCACCCATGGTGCTTATCAGTGTTTTTGACTGGTGTGGAGTTCCACAGTGACGATTGGTATTTGACAAAAGTTAAAAATAACACATGACTAATACAGAAATTACTAAGTCACTTCATACATACAATTTATACACAGTATGTATAAAATCAGTGTATAATAGGTAATAATTATGTAAAGATGAGGTAGCAAGATACATTTACAAAATAGTAAAGTAATGGAAGGGGTCATCAACAGTGCTATCAATCGGCATTTGCTTAGCAATAACCTGTTCACTGACGCCCAGTTTGGGTTCCGCCAGGGCCACTCAGCTCCTGACCTCATTACAGCCTTGGTTCAAACATGGACAAAAAAGCTGAACTCCCGGGGTGAGGTGAGGGTGACTGCCCTTGACACTAAGGTCACATTTGACCGAGTGTGGCATCAAGGAGCCCTAGCAAAACTGGAGTCAATGGGAATCAAGGGGAAAACTCTCCGCTGGTTGGGGTCATATTTAGCACAAAGGAAGATGGTTGTGGTTGTTGGAGGTCAGTCATCTCAGCTCCAGGACATCACTGCAGGAGTTCCTCAGGGTAGTGTCCTCGGCCCAACCATGTTCAGCTGCTTCATCAATGACCTTCCATCCATCATAAGGTCAGAAGTGGGGATGTTCGCTGATGATTGCACAATGTTCAATACCATTTGCGACTCCTCGGATACTGAAGTAGTCCATGTCCAAATGCAGCAAGACCTGGACAATATCCAGGCTTGGGCTGAAAAGTGGCAAGTAACATTCGTGCCACACAAGTGTCAGGCAATGGCCATCTGCAACAAGAGAGAGTCTAACCATTGCTTCTTGATGTTCAATGGTATTACCATCACTGAATCCCCCATTATCAACTACCCATTGACCAGAAACTGTATTTGACTAGCTATATAAATACTGTGGCTACACAGGCAGGTCAGAGGCTAGGAATCATGGGACATATAACTCACCTCCTGACTCCCCAAAGCCTGTCCATCATCTACAAGTCACAAGTCAGGAGTGTGATGGAATACTCCCCACTTGCCTGGATGAGTACAGCTCCCACAATATTCAAGAAGCTCGACACCATCCAGGACAAAGCAGCCCACTTGATTGGCACCACATCCACAAACATTCATTCCTTCCACCACCGATGCACAGTAGCAGCAGTGTGTACCATCTACAAGATGCGCTGCAGGAATTCACCAAGGCTCCTTAGGCAGCACCTTCCAAACATATGACCACTAACATCTAGAAGGACAAGGGCAGCAGATAGATGGGAACACCACCATCTGGAAGTTCCCCTCCAAGTCACTCACCATCCTGACTTGCAAATATATAGCCGTTCCTTCACTGTCGCTGGGTCAAAATTCTGGAACTCCCTCCCTAACAGCACTGTGAGTGTACCTACACCACATGGACTGCAGCGGCTCAAGAAGGCCGCTCACTACCACCTTCTCAAGGGCAACTAGGAATGGGCAATAAATGGTGCTGAACATTGTGCAATCATCAGCGAATACACCCACTTCTGACCTTATGATGGAAGGAAGGTCATTGATGAAGCAGCTGAAGATGGTTGGCCCGAGGACAATACCTGAGGAACTCCTGCAGTGATGTCCTGGAGCTGAGATGACTGACTTCGCCCAGCCAGTGAAGCCCACATCCCGTGAATAAAAAAAAAAATTTGACACATATTCCTAGGTAATAAGAGCAAAAGAACATATAGGTACTAAACTAATTACATAACTTAATTCTTAAGCTTACAAAACCGAAACAATAAATAGACCTATTATATAACTGGAAAGAAAAGTCATTGCTTCTTTTTAAGGCACTGAAAATTAAAAGCCAAAACTAACTTCAAGCATAGGGCTGATGGCTTTAAACGTCACAGCTTTTCTCCTCACACAACAGATCTTTGAGTCTTTGGTAACAATTACAAAACTGGTAAGTGTCAACTGCTAGGGGATTTACTGTTCCAGACCAAAACTGACCTCACAGCAACAGTTTGTAATTAAACTATACATGTGCAGCTTTGCATAGGCCGAGGTCCATGTGATCTGCCTCACTCGCCAAGTAAGAATACAACTACAGGCAAAGAGGCAATTTAGTGGTGATAGTATCCTACATTGATTACAATTAAAGCAGAATATAATGCTGTATTAGGTTAACTGATTAATGTACTGAAGTTGCTTGAACATTGCACATAAGTAAACTAAAAACTAATTTTTAAACATTAACTTCCCTATACCAGGCGCCTGATTGTGATCAGGAATGCACTGCCTGAAAGGGCGGTGGAAGCAGATTCGATAGTCACTTTCAAAAGGGAATTTCAATAAAAAAGAATATAGAAAGCAGAATATTATTTAAACGGAGAGAGACTGCAGAATGCTGCAGTATGAAGGGATCTAGGTGTCCTTGTACATGAATTACAAAAATCAGCAAACAGATACAGCAAGTAATTAGGATGGAAAATGCAATGTTGGTTTTCGTTACGGTGGGGGGGGATTAGAGTATAATAGTCTGTAAGTCTTGCTATAACTGTCCAGGGTATTACTGGGGCTGCACCTGGAGTACTGTGTAGTACAGTTCTGGGCAGAGAGGGTTCACTCAGCTGATTCCTAGAATGAAGGGTTTGTCTAATGAGGAAAGGTTGAGCAGGTTGGGCCTCTACCTATTGGAGTTAGGAAGAATGAGAGGTGAGCTTATTGAAACATATAAAATTCTGAGGGCGATTGACAGGGAAGATGCTAGGAGGATGTTCCCACGCGTGGGGGAATCTAGAACTAGGAGGTACCGTTTCAGAATAAGGTGGTCTCCTATTTAAGACGAAGATGAGGAGGAATACCTTGGGTAGAGTTTTCCCCCGTTGGGGGCGTTGTGCGGGGGCACAAGTCCGATTGGTGCCCCCAACCAGGTCCGCGCCGCCATTTAACGTGGGCGTGGGGAGGGGGTTCCCTGAGTCGGGGCCTGCGCGAAAGAGCACAGAAATCTCCGAGGCACAGAGCTGCCTCGGGGAGATTAGTTTAAGTTCCAAAAATTTTAATAAAGAAAAAAAATTTAAGGCATGTCCCCTCACATGACAGTGTCACATGGAGCTGGGACATATTTAAGAACTATAATGAAAAAATGTATTTAATTTATAAATCTTGGGCTCTTCGCCTGCCCACCAATCTTTCTCAATAGGCTTAATTAGCTCATTAACAGGTCTTAACAGGCCTTTGACAGCTCGCCCACCGAACTGAAACCTAAACGGCACACGGTGACATTGAAGGAAATCTGCTGTCCTTACCTGGTCTGGCCTATATGTGACTCCAAACCCACAGCAATGTGGTTGACTCTTAAATGCCCTCAGAGCAAGGGCAATTAGGGATGGGCAATAAATGCTGGCCCAGCCAACAGTGCCCACATCCAATGAATTAAAAAAGGAGGACCCCCAGCTTGGAAGAAGTAACAGGTCAGGTAAAAGTTTTAAATTAAAATATGGCCTCTATTATGGGTGGGGGAGGTAACTTCACACTCAGCCTGCGGCTGCAGTTGTGGCCAGGTAGGTGGGGAGGACCTCAATGCCCATCTCAAGTGTTGACTCCCTGATTTGCCACCGGGAGGCCGCCTCCAGGCAGCTGGCCGGCTTCCTGATGCCTCTGGGAAAAATACCAATCGGCCTCAGGCACTAGGCCTTGAACCAGCTCCATTGGCTGCCCACTGCTTGTCGGTGGGCAGACCTTCTAACCCCAATTCTGCCTCTAGGAAAATGTTCTGTGCAAATCAGCGGGACAAATTTTCACCTCTACCCGCCTTCCGTAACTCAGTCCCAGGTCAAAGCTAAAGAATAAGCTTGAGAAGTCGTTCAAGAAAAGAGCGAAAAAGAGGCAGAGGAAGAGATCAGGCACACAGGACAGGCCTAGTATTCAAATGGAGGATTACATGACATGAACCTTTTGGGCCTAATGGGCTGAATCTTTGTAGTAATTTTAAAGGTTTTAAACAAATTTTGGAATTCTCTTCACAGTTCAAATTTTCAAAATATATTGGAAAAATATATTGTTTTTTCCTGATTGAGGGTTAGAAATTTAACTTTAGGCTTTAATGGGTTCAGTCAGTTTAAAAGCAGCTCCACCTTCAACAGTAGAATAACACCTTGTGAGTTCAGCTTAATCTTTTACTCTGTCTTTATATAGCAACTCATCAAGGCTCCTTCGACAGCACTTTTCAAACCAACAGTCTCTACCATCTAGAAGGACAAGGGCAGCAGACACATGGGAACACCACCACCTGGAAGTTCCCCTCCAAGTCACTCTCCATCCTGACTTGGGAATATATCGCCGTTCCTTCACTGTCGCTGGGTCAAAATCCTGGAACTCCCTTCCTAACAGTGGGTTAGGTGGGTGTATCTACACCACATGGACTGCAGCGGTTGAAGAAGGCAGCTCACCACCACCTTCTCAAGGGCAATTAGGGATGGGCAATAAATGCTGGCCCAGCCAGTGACACCCACATCTTGTGAATGAATTTTTAAAAAGCACAATATCCAGCTGATCAATCAGTGAAAATGATAGGTTCAGGTTGGTTGGAGTATTCTGATTGGACAACGTTTGCACATTAGATCAGGTGCTGTAAAGATCTATAAAGATGGCACATGGACAGTGTCTTGTGGTAACTCACGGGGCTGGTTTTTGTCTCCTAATGAAGGTGAGAATCAGATAATGAAATGCTGGAAAAACAATTTTGTCTGCCCCCCCCTAGCCCTGCACCATTTTTGTCTGGTGTTTTGGCAGCAGCTGGGAGACCTGGGGTGGACAATGCACACACACACCTCCCTCTGATCCCCCTTGTCAGGAGCACAGGAAACTCGCATTTTCCTCCACACAGTCATTTCTTTTGGTGGTGCTGGGTTTTGGAAATCACACCTCGTGGCAGAGTTCATAACCACTGGGTGAAGCCTGCTGGGCAATCCGGAACATTCTGAAATACGTATAAAATGTTCCTCCACCTTCAGCTGTCACAATTCGATGCTGTATTGTAATGTAGATGTGTTTTAATGCAGTGATTTATCACAAGGCTCCGACCTGCCAAGTTAAGTTGAACCTTATATTGACCAGCATTGTTGTCATGCATTGCAGTACTTTTACAATTGTCAAAAGGGCCGTGATGCATTAAAAAACATTTAAGGAATTTAGCCTTTGCTGTTAGCCTTTGCTGACATGTTTTGTGCTGTAAATTGAATGGCAGCTCTGGCTGTGAATAAAAATCCTGCTTTTGAAATAAACCCCAGCACTTGCTCCGTCTATTGATTTACATGGGCCAGAATTTTTCCCTTGTCGGGCGGGCTCAGCGGGGGTGGGTGGGGGCAGGCGGGAAGCTGACTGTTGCCCACAATCGGCACCTCACCACGAATTAAGGCTCGCCCTGTGTGGATCGCAAGTGGCAACACTGAGTGCTGCCTGTGCCAGTGTTGGGAAGAGGGCGAATGGGCCGAGCGCGTAGTCCGCACATGCGCGGGAAAGAGCGCTTCATCTCCCTGAGGCACGGCGCTGTCTCAGGGGGTTTGAAGCATTGTTTAAAAAAATTATTAAAGACAGTAAAAAATTGATAAAACATGTCCCCTCATGTGACTCTGTCACAAGAGCTGGGACATGTTCCTAATTCCAAAATAAAGTTTTTATTTAATGTGTATTAGCTTTAGGAAACCTCATTCCGCTCGTGGATGAGGTTTCCTAAAAAAAGTAAAGGCCGCTTGGCCTTTTTGCCTGCCACCAACCGTTAGGTTGAACGGGCAGCTTAAATTTTAAGTTAATGAGGTTGTTAATGGCCTTAACAGGCCTTTTAATTATTGGCAGGCATGTAGCCGACTCCAGCATGTGCCCTCTGAATGAAACATCGTGAGGCTGCACGATGACGTCGGGATGCATGCCCCTACCATCACTGTGTGTCATTTCACACTCAGGCATGTGCCTACATGCCAAGCACAATATTCTGGCCTTGCACTCTGCTTTGAAATGGAAATGGGACCCATTCTGTTCTGTCATTTTCAGGCAATGTAGCTTGGCTTTTGTTATGCCAGCTGTGGCCATTATAAATGCTTGGCTGGGTTTCAAAATATGTAAAAGAAAAATACTGTAGATGATGGAAATCTGAAATAAAAAAAGAAAATTCTGAAAAAATCTCAGCAGGTCTGACAGCATCTGTTGAGAGAGAAACAGAGTTAATGTTTCGAGTCTGTATGACCCTTCTTTAGGGCCATAGGGATGCAAAACGTTAACTCTGTTTCTCTCTCCACAGATGCTGTCAGACCTGCTGAGTTTTTTTCCAGAATTTTCTTTTTTTATTTCCAAATATAATGGCTTCAGCTGAACAGGTGGCCTATTGGTCCAAGAACAATTAGAACTATTAAGAGGCTATAATAACAGAATACGTTTTTGGCGTTTTTTTTGTTTGCTTATGAACCTAATAGGCACTTAAAGGATTGCTATTTTGGCATTGGAGTAGTTTTTATCTTTTCATTATTAATGATGGTGTGTTTGAATTCAGCATTTTGTTAAATTGTTAGAGCTTTAATTTTTTTTCCCAATGATTTTAAAATAATTCCCATTCCTAATCCATGACTCCGGAGGACTGTACATAGAGCATATTGGGTGAGTGGCTATGGAAGATACACAGGGACATGGAGGTAGCATGGGAGATCTGAGGGGACATGGGGTGGAAGGGGGGTGGGTGGGGAGTGAGGGGGCAATAGGTAAAGTTTAGGGGGCTTTTGAATAATGTTGGGGGCTTGGCTACTGTATTGGAGAACCAAAGCAGGCCTTCTAACTGAGCCTGCCTCCGCACCCACATTCTTCATACACTCCATCATGGGTTGCAAAATGCATATTGACCCTAACCCTTGTGTGAAAAGACATAAGTCCCAGGCAAAGTCACACATGGGTCAGGCCTGCATTTCAGGATGCACAAACATGCGCAGGTTGGGCTTTCCCGAGCCCTCACAAAAACCCAGGCACAGGAGGTGGCCCGTCCGACCCATCGAGTCCATGTGGTTCTCTGTAGAACAATCCAATCGGCCTTATTCCCGGTAGCCCTTTAGATGTCTGAGTTGTGGGTGGAAAGCTTGAAGGTTCCTTACCCACACTCCAAGACACATTTAACATGCTGCTGAATGGTGCTGAGGTGAGAACAGAAATGTTGTACAATTAGTCGCTAAGAAATTCAACTAATCCAAGTGGATATTGGTCACACTGGAAGAATTCTTTAACGTTCATAGCATCTCACAGCACATGAGGCCACTTGGCCCATCATGATTCTGCCGGTTTTTGAAAGTGCAATCCCATTTATCCCACTGCCCTACTCTTTTTCCCCATAGCCCTGCAAATATTTCCTCTTCAATTATTTATTCACTTTCCTTTTGAAAGTTCCTATTGAATCTGTTTCCACCACATGTCCAGCAAATTCCAGATCACAACAACTCGCTTTGTAAAATAGATTCTCCTGACGTTGCCTTTTGTCTTATAACAATGACCTTAAATCTATTTCCGCTGGTAACCAACTCTCCTGCTAAAGGGAATCGCCACTCCCTATCTGCCCGAGCGAAACCCCTCGGCGTTTTGAACACTTCTACTAAATCCCCCTTAACCTCACTGTTCTAAAGAGAACAATCCCAGCCTCTCCAGTCTTTCCGAATAACTGAATCGATTCCCGTGGAAATCGAGACGGGGAGAGATATAAAACGGGCTGTTGACTCGCTCTGCACAAAGTCACGATCTACCCCAATGACTCCCAATCACTGCAGTGCAGGATGTACAAGACATGCGATCACTCACATCGAGTCACAGGGTCCCTCGTTTAAAGACTTTCACGTCAGTTTGACAGATGATACAGCTCCGTCTGTAGACATTATGAAATGGCTCCTGTTGCTAAACCTGAGGCGATTATAGACATGAAAGGAAATCTAAAATAAGCTGCCAAAAAGAACAGCCAGCACCAACAGCTGCTGTTAAGGCAGGAGTTTGCTTCATCTCTGTTAGATACCCAGTTTAATGTTTGTGGAAAGACACAAGGGAGTGAGTGCTCTATAATGGCAGGACAATCATCAGCCAGTGAGCAAAAACTCTTTCAACCGTTATTTCCAGCAGCACAACTGCAATTTTGCACAAATTGAACAGCCTCACTGTACGTTAAAAATCCATGTGACATTCAGGGTACTCTGGAGAATTAAAAACCATCATTTTGTGTTCAAGAAAATTAACTATTCAATCATTTAGGCTAAGGAAATAATGCAGACGTGCGTAAATTTAAAACATTGAACTCAGATCATTTGAATTATGCAACTTTGAATTAAGAGGTACAAACTGGAACTAAATACAAAGCAGCATATGGTGTGATATTCCCTGTTTACCAGAGAATGGGATAAGATAATTAATGAGTCTCTGCATCAAATGCATTCCTTAAATAAATCATAAGCGTGGAGGGCAGCAGCCAACTTCCCCTTCCAACCTCAGCATGTAGAATTCTAATCTTGTTCTCAAAACCCTCCATGGCCTTTGCCCCTCCCTATCTCTGTGACCTCCTCCAGCGCCGCAATCTCTGAGGTCTCTGCACTGCTTTAATGTCGGCCTCCTGTACAACCCCAATTATCATCGTTCCATCGTTAATGGCTGTGCCTTCAGCTCCCGGCCCGAAGCTCTAGAATTCCCTCCCTAACCCTCTCCTCCTCTCTCCCCTCCTGAAAACCTAACTCTTTGACTAATTTTCTGGTCACCTGTCTCCTTATATTGCTCAGTGTCAAATTGTTTATTTGATAGTGTTCTGTAAAGCGCTTTGGGGTGTTTTTACTCTGTTAAAGGTTAATAAACAAATGCAATTTGTTATGATTGTACTCAGATGAGAATTGAACGAGATTGAGTGAAGGAGCATTGTTATCAGGCGATGGGATGGTGTTATAACTGTCTTGTGTCTGACACTCTGAAACCCAGTAACGTATCTTTTCTGTTCGGGGTTCCCATGGCAGCGACTGGGGACCTAATTTCAAAGGCCCAACCCTTTAAGATCATTTATTCCCAACAATCATTGGGTGAGATCTAGGGGTGGCCAATTTCCAGGGTTACCCTGACAACCTCAGGAATTAAAGATTAGCCCCCCCAGACACTGTTGTAAGAAACCCAGAGGGAAAATTCTAGGGGCATTAAATAAAATTAGGCGCTTTAGCTCAGACCAGTGGTTGTTTGAGTAGGTGGGAGCAGCAGGAGACCACGTAATGCAATCTCCTGAAATTTGTTCATCCAGAGTTGGCAAACCGAGGCAGGAGCCATGAGACTGAGTTTGATGGGCCCCTGTGGGTGGGGTTTGCAAGTGCCGGCCCCATAAAATTCTATGGGTGTCTTTCCCGCCCCAGACCTGGCCACGATTTAACGGGAGGGCAGGGGAGGCACCAGACGGCCCTGCCACCCACACACCGATCGAGACCCTGAAGTGGTCACTTAAAGGCCACATCCCGCCCGGTCGCAATTTTTCAGGTGGGAGGGGAGTCAGTGAAATGTGGGGAGTCTGGTAAGTAAGCCTGCTTGGGTCTCATCCCAGGAAGAGGGGAGGTTACCTCCTTCACAGTCCCCCTCTCAGGGTCTGCTACACCCCCGCACCCCCCCACCTCCCAGCGACCCCACACCCCTCCCCCAACCAGGACTCTGCACCCTACCCCCACCCCCCCCCTCACCCTCCACCAAGTGACCTCCTATCCTGTCCCCGCTGAGAAACCCGCCCTCCCAACTTACCTGGCATCTTGCCCCATGGCTTGTCTTTGGGGACTGGATGCAGTCCCAGCAGAAGCCACCACTCCTGGTGGCGCTGCTGGGGGCCATAGTGCTGCCAGCCAGAGCGGGGGCGAGTTTTAGGGCAACATTTTCAGCAGCGGGTTGAGAAACCCTTCAGCTGTAAACTCTGGCCCATTGTGTCTTATTCAGCAGCTTCCGTTTCTGACCTTTTTATTGTCAAATTTATGAATATCACCAGAAATCCTGAAGCAGATTTCACCATCTCTGCCGGGTTTTTCAACTCCTGCTCTGGTGCGGAGGGTGGGGGTGTAGGGGTTGGTGGATGGGCTGGGCCGGGGGCAGGGTTTGGTGAGGGGGGGGCTGGGTAAATGTAAAGAAAGATGGATTCCAATGGAGCGAAATTGCTGTGAATGTTGTGCTGTCCAATTGTGAAATCACATCTAATATTACACATTATGGGCAGAATATTGCGGTCGGCGTCCGAGGTTGTGCCCCCTGAACTGTCAACGGCCTATTAAGGCCAATGCTGCCCGTCCAACCTTAAGGTTGGCGGAAGGCAAAGAGCCCAAGCGGCCTTCACGTTTTTCAGGAAACATCACCCACGGGCAGGCTGAGGTTCCCTGAAGCTTGTATAAAATAAATAAATAAATTTTCATGACTTCACAAACATGTCCCAGCTCATGTGACACTGTCAGGTGAGGGGACGTGTTTAAATAATTTTTTACTTCATTATTTGAAAACTTTTATTATCTACTGAATCTCCCTGAGGCAGCTCCGTGCCTGAGGGAGACTGAAGCGCTCTTTCGCGTGTGAAGGAGCGCAGACCCTGACTCTCCCTCCTCCCCCTACCCACACAGGTAAGCGCTGAGCGGCACTGAACATGTATTACACTGGGTGGGCCTTAATTGGCCCCCCCTCCAGTGTAAAATGGTGGCCCGCAGCCGATTGCGGGCGGCGATCAGCTTTGCGCCCACCCCCGCTCGCTCCTGACCAGCCTGCCTGAAATATGTAAGAGTCAGCCCGATGTTCTGAGTTTTGTAAGCACAGCTTGGTCCACTAACAGGATGCTGCTGTCGATCCAAAAAGATGCTCTGCCTAACACACCAGTGGCTAATGCGGCATATGGGTGTCAGTGTCAGCACAGTGCCAGGTATGTAGGCTATACTTCCCAATCACTGGTGGACTGTATCAAACAGTACATCACTTCAGCACTCTGCCGATTGCGGACAGCTGACTGTACTCAAGCAGTCGGTGTTTGCAAAATTCCACCCAGAATGTCTAACGTTAGATGTGATTCAACGATTGGACAGCACTTGCTGAATAATCCGGAGTGCGCTACGAATGAAACCAACAACCAATTTAAGATTATCAGTTGAGCTCACAATGTAGCTCACTTACACTTGCTAAAAGCTACATATATTCATATGAACATACAAACTAGGAGCAAGAGTAGGCCACTCGGCCCCTCGAGCCTGGTCCACCATTCAATAAGATCATAGCTGATCTGAATGTAACCTCAGCCCCACATTCCTGCCTACCCCCGATAACCTTTCACCCCTTGCTAATCAAGAATCTATCTGGCTCTGTCTTAAAAATATTCAAAGACTCTGCTCCCACCGTCTTTTGAGGAAGAGAGTTCCAAAGAGTCACAACCCTCAGAGAGAAACAGTCTCTCCTTATCTCTGTTCTAAATGGGTGACCCCTTATTTTTAAACAGTGGCTCCTAGTTCTAGATTCTCCCGCAAGAGAAAACATCCTCTCCACATCCACCCTGTCAAGGCCCTTCAGGATCTTAAAGGTTTCAATCAAGTCGCCTCTTACTCTTCTAAACTCCAGTGGATACAAGCCTAACCTGTCCAACCTTTCCTCATAAGACAACCTCCCCATTCCTGGTATTATTCTAATAAACCTTCTCTGAACTGCATCTAACACATTTACACCTTTCTTTAAATAAGGAGATCAGTACTGTACACAATACTCCAGATCTGTGGTCTCACCAGTGCCCTGTACAACTGAAGCATAACCTCCCTAACTTTGTATTCAATTCCCCTCATAATAAATGACAACATTCTACTAGCCTTCCTAATTACTAGCTGTACCTGCATACTAACCTTTTATGATTCATGCACTAGGACACCCAGATCCCTCTGCACCTCAGAGCTCTGCAACCTCTCACCATTTAGGTAATATGCTTCTTTTTTATTCTTCCTGCGAAAATGAACTATTTCACATTTTCCCACATGATACTCCATTTGCCAGATCTTTTCCCACTCACTTAACCTGTCATTATCCCTTTATAGCTTCCTTATGCCCTTTTCACAATTTACTTTCCTATCTTTGTGTCGTCAGCAAATTTAGCCAAATTTAGCTTCATCCAAGTCATTTATATAAATTGTAAAAAGCTGAGGCCCCAGCACTGATTCTTACAGGACCCCACTGGTCACATCCTGTCAACCAGAAAAAGACCCATTTATGCCTACTCTCTGTTCCCTGTTAGCCAGCCAATCTTCTACCCATGTCAGTATGTTACCCCTAAAGTGCCTGTGGCACTTTGTCATACACAGGGATCAGTCCTCTGCAGGCAAAGGGAACATGGTGCCTTTTTTGAATTAACAAAAGTTCGGGGGACAATAGTTCCCTGGTGCTTTCTCCATGACAGCGCCTCGATCAATCAGAGTCAAATTTCCAACCAATCAGCACCCTTTCCTCATGCAGCATAAATTGTTATTCCACTTGAAATTTGGCATTATTGTGTCTGTCCTGATGAGTGCAAGGCAAAAAGATTCAACAGCATGTCTCTTTTTTCAGCAATACTCAAGTTCTTATGTTCTTAGAATGTCTGTGCAATTCTGTATATATGCATGTCAATCAATGCACTGTGACTAAGTAGGCAGCACTCTGTCTTCGAGTCAGAAGGTTCTGGGTTCAAGTTTCACTCCAAGATGTTTTGCACAAAAACCTAGGACAATACTTGCAGTGCAGCACTGAGGGATTGTCAAAGGTCTTTCAGATTAGATGTTAAACTGATTCTGGTTTTCCGCCAATTCCAGCATGATGTCACTACCAAACACATCTTCCCTTCACCCCCCCCTGGCGGCATTCCGCAGGGCTCGTTCCCTCCGGGACACCCTGGTCCACTCCTCCATCACCCCCTACTCCTCAACCCCCTATGGCACCTCCCCATGCATACGCAAAAGATGCAACACCTGCCCCTTTACTTCCTCTCTGCTCACCGTCCAAGGGCCCAAACACTCCTTTCAAGTGAAGCAGCATTTCACTTGCATTTCCTCCAACTTAGTCTACTGCATTCGTTGCTCCCAATGCGGTCTCCTCTACATTGGAGAGACCAAACGCAAACTGGGCGACCGCTTTGCAAAACACCTGCGGTCTGTCCACAAGAATGACCCAAACCTCCCTGTCGCTTGCCATTTTAACACTCCACCCTGCTCTCTTGCCCACATGTCTGTCCTTGGCTTGCTGCATTGTTCCAGTGAAGCCCAACGCAAACTGGAGGAACAGCACCTCATCTTCTGACTAGGCACTTTACAGCCTTCCTTCCGGACTGAATATTGAGTTCAACAACTTTAGATCGTGAATTCTCTCCTCCATCCCCACCCCCTTTCAGTTTCCTCCCCCTTCCTTTTGTTTTTTCCAATAATTTATATAGATTTTTCTTTTCCCACCTATTTCCATTATTTTTAAATTTATACCTTTTATGCCCTGTTAGTCTTATTTCACCCCACCCCCACTAGAGCTGTACCTTGTGTGTCCTGCCATCCATTCTTAATTAGCACATTCTCTTAGATAATATCACCACCTTCAACACCTCTTCGTTCTTTTGTCTGTGACATCTTTTGATTATCTGCTCCTATCTGCTTGCTTGTCCCTACAACCACCACCCCCCACCCACCACATCTCTCCCCCCAACCCCCACCCCCACCTTAAACCAGCTTATATTTCACCCCTCTCCTAATTTTACTCAGTTCTGTTGAAGGGTCATGAGGACTCGAAGCGTCAACTTTATTCTTCTCTGCCGATGCTGCCAGACCTGCTGAGTTTTTCCAGGTAATTCTGTTTTTGTTCTGGGTTTGGCCTCTCAGTTCGATATAAATAGAAACATAGAAACTAGGAGCAGGAGTAGACCATTCGGCCCTTCGAGCCTGCTCCGCCATTCATTATGATCATGGCTGATCATCCAACTCAATAGCCTGCTTCCGCTTTCTCTCCATATCCTTTGACCCCTTTCACCCCAAGAGCTATATCTAACTCCTTCTTGAAAACATACAATGTTTTGGTCTCAACTACTTTCTGTGATAATGAATTCCACAGGCTCACCACTCTCTGGGTGAAGAAATTTCTCCTCACCTCAGTCCTAAATGGTCTACCCTGTATCCTCAGACTGTGACCCCTGGTTCTGGACTCCCCCACCATCGGGAACATCCTTCCTGCATCTACCCTGTCTAGTCCTGTTAGAATTTTATAGGTTTCTATGAGATCCCCCCTCATTCTTCTGAACTCCAGCGAATATAATCCTAACCGACTCAATCTCTCCTCATATGTCAGTCCCGCCATCCCAGGAATCAGTCGGGTAAACCTTCACTGCACTCCCTCTATAGCAAGTACATCCTTCCTCAGATAAGGAGACCAAAACTGCACACAATATTCCAGGTGTGGTCTCACCAAGACCCTGTACAATTGCAGCAAGACATCCCTGCTCCTGTACTCGAATCCTCTGGCTATGAAGGTCAACATACCATTTGCCTTCTTTACTGCCTGCTGCACCTGCCTGCTTCCCTTCAGCAACTGGTGTACAAGGGCACCCAGGTCTCGTCGCACATTCCCCTCTCTCAATTTATAGCCATTCAGATAATAATGCCTTCCTGTTTTTGCTACCAAAGTGGATAACCTCACATTTATCCACATTATTCTGCATCTGCCATGCATTTGCCCATCACTCAGCTTGTCCAAATCACACTGAAGCATCTCTGCATCCTCCTCACAGCTCACCCTCCCACCCAGCTTTGTGTCATCTGCAAATTTGGAGGTATTACATTTAATTCCCTCATCTAAATCATTAATATATATTGTGAATAGCTGGGGTCCCAGCACCGATCCCTGTGGTACCCCACTAGTCACTGCCTGCCATTCGGAAAAAAACCCGTTTATTCCTACTCTTTGTTTCCTGTCTGCCAAACAGTTTTCTATCCATCTCAATACACTACCCCCAATCCCACGCACTTTAATTTTACACACTAATCTCTTATGTGGGACTTTGTCGAAAGACTTCTGAAAGTCCAAATAAACCACATCCACCTGCTCCCCCTCATCAACTCTACTAGTTACATCCTCGAAAAATTCCAGTAGATTTGTCAAGCATGATTTCCCTTTCATAAATCCATGCTGACTCTGTCCGATTCTGCCACTGTTTTCCATGTGCTCAGCTATTAAATCTTTTACAATGGACTCTAGAATTTTCCCCACTACTGACGTCAGGCTGACTGGTCTATAATTCCCTGTTTTCTCTCTGCCTCCCTTTTTAAATAGTGGGGTTACATTAGCTACCCTCCAGTCTGTAGGAACTGTTCCAGTCTATAGAATCTCGGAAGATGACCACCAATGCATCCACTCTTTCTAGGGCCACTTCCTTAAATATTCTGGGATGTAGATTATCAGGCCCCGGGGATTTATCGGCCTTCAATCCCATCAATTTCCCCAACACCATTTCCCTACTAATACTGATTTCTTTCAGTTCCTCCCTCTCACTAAACCCTGTGTTCCCCAACATTTCTGGTATGTTATTAGTGTCCTCCTTTGTGAAGACAGAACCAAAGTATGTATTTAGTTGGTCAGCCATTTCTCTGTTCCCCATTATAAATTCCCCTGTTTCTGACTGTAAGGGACCCACATTTGTCTTCACCAATCTTTTTCCCTTCACATACCTATAGAAACTTTTAAGTCAGTTTTTAAGTTCCCCGCAAGCTTACCCTCGGGCTCTATTTCCCCTTCTTAATCAATCCCTTGGTCCTCCTTTGCTGAATTCCAAACTGCTCCCAATCCTCAGGCCTGTTGTTTTTTCTAGCCAATTTGTATGCCTCTTCCTTGCATCTAATGCTATCTCTAATTTCTCTTGTAAGCTGTGGTTTGGCCACCTTTCCTGTTTTACTTTTGCGCCAGACAGGAATAAACAATTGTTGCAGTTCACCCATGTGCTCTTTGAATGTTTGCCATTGCCTATCCACCGTCATCCCTTTAAGTAACGTTTCCCAATCCATCATAGCCAACTCGCGCCTCATACCATCGTAGTTTCCTTTATTAAGACTCAGGACCCAAGTCTTAGAATCAACTACGTCACTCTCCATCTTGATGAAGAATTCTATCATATTATGGTCACTCATCCCCAAGGGGCCTTGCACAACCAGATTGCCAATTATTTCTTTCTCATAATAAATAATCCAATGAGATTATTCGACGAGGAGTGGGAGGATTCTCCCTGGTGTACTGGGCAATATTTATCACTCTTCCAAGATCATTAAATCAAATTATCTGGTCATTATCCCATTATTATTTGTGGGAACTTGCTGTGTCTACATTAGCTGCACCTTTCCTACATTGCAACAGTGGCTTACACTTCATTTCATTGGTTGTAAAGCACTTTGTGAAATCCCGAGGTTGTGAAAAGCACTATGTGAATCCTGGCGGGGGTGGGGAAAGGATTCAAACCTTTAAAATCAGAGCCATCTCATTCAGAAGTTGGGAAACACTTCTTCACATGAAAGTTAGCAGAAATGTGGAATACTTTTCCACCAAGAGCAGCAGATTCTAGCTTGCTTGGATTCTGCAATCAACAGATTTTGCCTAGATAAGATTTTAAAGGGATATAGAGCCAAGGCAGGTGGATGGAGCTAAGATGCAGATCAGGTATGATCTAATTGAATGATGGAACAGGCCCAAGAGGCTGAATGGCCTCCCCTCTCCCTGCGTCCTTATGTTTATCCTCCTTTATTTAGTTCTCGGTCTGTCACGCCTGGAGATCAATGGGGACTTTCCAACTCACCTCATCTGCCTCATTCTTGTACCTCTGAGAATGAGATGATGAAAGGGTGTTAAGTAGTCTAACATGTCAAAGAGAACCTTAACTCAATAAATAGTGTCACTTTAATGGTAAAGTCATAATTTAGACAGATACAATGTGCATAATTTGGGGGAAAAAGAACATGTACAAACTGGTTTACAAGATGGAGGGACAGATTAAAAACCGAGATTAATGACAACAGCCCATTAATCTGGTTACATTCAAATACTCAAACTCAAAGGTTAACACCTGAAAAAGACTACAAAAAACTCTCCCGATGATTGTTTTCATCATTTCTTTTTTTTGTTGTTGTCATCGCTGATTATTTACATTGTATGTTACATCAAAATGTACAGAATACAAAATATGTTTACAGAAAACTGGTTCACAAAAAAAAGGTTGCTGAAGTCTCACTGAGATGTATCACAGATGGGCATGTGGGTTAACGGCAGAGTTGTGCTATATAGGCTAAAACAAACCGGACACTCAATTAAGACGTCCCAGTTACACAGATGATTAAAAATTGGCAGTGGTCCACCTGTGGCTCATTTAAAGCTCCGATGGAGAGCAGCTCCGGCTAATGGTCATCACACAAAATAAAACACATCCCGTCTAGACAGAGAATTCTCAACAGTGTTTACAAAAATCCCAGCATATTCAAGTGAAATAAATGTTTACACCAAGTAGTACGCATATCAGAAATTTTCAACTCTTTACTGTGCAAGGCAAAAAAAACACATTTTCTCTCTTTGTCCTTTTGTTTATCTATTTACAACTTCTCAACTTGTGCAAAAACCCTTTCTAACGCAAAGAAATCAGAAAAACAAATCTCTTCCTAGAGAGCGAGAGTGAAACCCAGCGAAATGCACTATGCACCCCCGCCCCACAACAACCATCCTGCCAACCACACCCCACCCCCCATCCCATCCTCACCAACCCCGCCCCCTCCCCGTCCCCAAACAAAGTGAGTTGTCCCTTTGCTCATTAGTACAGGAAAGACAAGGGGCCAATTTTAACCTAAACCAGCCTGGTAGAGGGAACTGGTGGAATCAGGTCCAACTGATGTGAGAGCCCATTTGAATTCTCCATTGACCCTTCAGCACAGGGTTAATGGGGACGGGGAGGAGGAGGGAATATTAGGAAGGGTGCCAGGCAGGTTGACATTAAAACTGCCTCTCCTTCCCTATGAAAGAGTTTCAGTTTTGCATATAGGCAGTAAAAACATGCTGAAAGTTTGTACAAGAAAACATTTTGTGCTCATGCCGTTTTGTCAAGTGCTCCCAGCTCTGCTGGGTTAAGTTCAGTGGAGAGCCATTTGTATACACCCATCCATTATTGTCTTTAGCCACTTCACTGAATCATCATTTGTAAATTCTAAAAAAAAAACATAAAGAAGGTGGGGGGAGAGGGGAAAAAGACACACACGGTGAACAGGGGTGGGTTTTATGTAAAGTCTTTGCTTGTTAAAGTATTTCAAGCTGCCCTTTTACTCATGAAATAAAACCCAACCCCTACTGTGCCTATGGTAGCTCCTCCTCATTCTCCCAAAGCCCTGGGTCTACTGAGTGTGCAATTATTAAACCTGTTCCCTTTCGGTCTTGCAAACTCCATAAATCAAGAGTTGCAAGGTACAAATATTTATGGGTAAAATTAAGTGGCTTCATTTTAGTCCTGTAACCTGTTGAGAATAAGGCAAGTGATTCAGCACCGTATTGAATGTTATTCCCCCTGGACACTGAAAGACTTTCCACAACCTCGACTGATGTAGCCCTTCACAAGCCAAGATTATCACTTGTACCAGTGGTGGAGGTTTAAGTAAGTCTGGTGACTGAGAGACCTTTTCGTCAAGTTAAAAGACCTGCAATTTAAAAAAAAAAGACACTGTACATACAGCAGTAAGAATCCATAAAATGAAGCCTGTTAGAAAGGAAAATTGCTTCAGACCAGCAGCACCGGGAAAGCTGACATGTGTCCAGCATGTTTTTGAAAGTTGACCCCACTGTGCTAGCACACTGCCCCCCGCTTTGTGCTTATTGTGTGCAAGCAGTCGGGATCATGGGCAGGAGTGTAAACCAAAGACTGTTTCTGGCCGTTTCAACCAGCACCAATATAATAGAGAGAGCCGAGGTTAGGACAGAGATGGAACATTGGCTGTCTGATCCACTCCTTACAGCACCTCAATTAAAATAAAAATCAGGTTTACACATGTAAATATTTTGCAAAATTCCAGTTTGGCTTGATTCATGTGCAATATACTTTGTGTGTGTGTAGGTACGTTTGTGTGTATTTTATTATTTATGTACACGTCAACAAACTTGTTCTATCGATTAATCAAACTCGATTGGTGCCCATTAGCGTGTCCTTCAACATGGCTGACATAAGCTAGCTGTCCTCTCATTGAGAAATTTCTGCCTACATGCAGTCAGTAGATCACCACCAGAGCTCGGAGGGTGTTCATCCCTCAATGTGCTGTTTCACACCATCGGTGGATGGGGTGAGGTGGGGTGGGATTTCAACCAGGTGTCTGTAAATCGCTCACCACCCCGCCCCAGCCCCAGCTTCAAGTTTACTTTAAAGAGTCGACTCCAAGGATGAATCTAAAATGTCGTCATGGTGACCGGTGCTGTCGCTGTCGCAGCTCTGGGCACTGGAATAATTGGCTGCCTCTTGTAGTCTCATCAACATGTTCATCTAGGAAAAGATTACACATTGAAGCATGGTCAACGCTGAACTAATATTACATTCAGTTCATAATCAAAGGCAGTCAATGTGACAGCAAGTCAATATGGTCAACACCTGTACATTTAGAAGCATATAGTGCCTGTGTTTCTATAAAGACAGGTTACACTCGAGGAGAATATCCATTAAAATGCAAATGGGTGTATGGTTGTCGCTATGTGTAACGTTCTGCAGATTCCTTTAGCCTAATTTAAATATTCTGCCCATTGTTTGACGGAACAACATCTATAAAGGTTCTTTTTCCATCTTGATGGAAGCACTGCACCCCGTGACAATTTAACTTCACGTCAAACAATCTGTAACCAGGCAACCTGATATTAACTAAAATAGAAAAACAGAAAACGTAGAAGAACATTCAGTAGGTCAACAACTGCAACAACTATTTATTTATACAGCATCTTTAATGTAGTAAAATGTCCCAAGCTGCTTCACAGCAGCATTACCAAACAAAATTTGACCCCGAGCAAAAAAGGGGATATTAGGTCAGGTGGCCAAAAGCTTGGTCCCAGAGGTAGGTTTTAAGGAGCGAGAGAGGTAGAGAGGTGAAGAGGTTTAGGGGATCCCAGAGGTCAGGGCCCAGGCTGTCAAAGGCACTGCCGCCAATGGTGGAACAATTACAATCAGAGATCTCAAGAGGACAGAATGGAAGAAGCCACAGAGATCTTGGGGGATTCTGAGACTGGAGCAAGTTTCAGAGGTTAAGAGGAGTGGGGTTATGGAGGAATTTGAAAACACAGATGAGGGTTTTAAATTGTGGCGTTGTTTAACTAGCATCCAGGTAAGCCAGTGAGCACAGGGCTGATGAGTGGATGGGACATGATGTGGGTTATGGGGGCGGTCAACATGTGAGGCCAACCTGGAATGCTTTAGAATAGTCAAGTCTCAAGGGAACAAAGGCACCGATGAGGGTTTCAGCAGCTGACAAGCTGCGGAAGCATTTTGTCTCAGGCAGTTACCAGGGAGAGGAGTGGAGTTGGTCATTGTAGGGAACTGAGATTGTGATGGGGACAGGAGCTTCAGTCTTCCCTATATTTAAATGGAGGCAATTTTTGCTCATTCTGTACTGGATATGGGGTAAGCAAAATGTTAATGTGTAGACAGGAGGAGTATAGGGAGGTGGTGCTGGGGTAGAGCTGGGTGTCGAGGGGGGTGGTGCTGGGGTAGAGTTGGGTGTCGAGGGAGGTGGTGCTGGGGTAGAGTTGGGTATCTAGGGAGGTGGTGCTGGGTGTGGAGGGAGGTGGTGCTGGGGTAGAGTTGGGTGTTGAGGGGGGTGGTGCTGGGGTAGGGCCGGGTGGCGAGGGAGGTGGTGCTGGGGTAGAGCCGGGTGTCGAGGGAGCTGGTGCTGGGGTAGAGCCGGGTGTCGAGGGAGGTGGTGCTGGGATAGAGTTGGGTGTCGAGGGAGGGGGTGCCGGGTATCGAGGGAGGTGGTGCTGGGGTAGAGCCGGGTGTCGAAGGGGGTGGTGCTGGGGTAGAGTTGGGTGTTGAGGGGGGTGGTGCTGGGGTAGAGCCGGGTGTCGAGGGAGGTGGTGCTGGGGTAGAGCTGGGTGTGGAGGGAGGTGGTGCTGGGGTAGAGTTGGCTGTGGAGGGAGGTGGTGTTGGGGTAGAGTTGGGTGTGGAGGGAGGTGGTGCTGGGGTAGAGCTGGGTGTGGAGGGAGGTGGTGCTGGGGTAGAGCTGGGTGTCGAGGGAGGGGGTGCTGGGGTAGAGTTGGGTGTGGAGGGAGGTGGTGCTGGGGTAGAGTTGGGTGTTGAGGGAGGTGGTGCTGGGGTAGAGTTGGGTGTTGAGGGAGGTGGTACTGGGTGTTGAGGGGGATGGTGCTGGGTGTTGAGGGGGGTGGTGCTGGGTGTTGAGGGGGGTGGTGCTGGGGTAGAGCTGGGTGTGGAGGGAGGTGGTGCTGGGGAAGAGTTGGGTGTTGAGGGAGGTGGTGCTGGGGTAGAGTTGGGTGTTGAGGGAGGTGGTGCTGGGGTAGAGCCGGGTGTTGAGGAAGGTGGTGCTGGGGTAGAGTTGGGTGTTGAGGGAGGTGGTGCTGGGGTAGAGTTGGGTGTTGAGGGAGGGGATGCTGGGTGTTGAGGGGGGTGGTGCTGGGGTAGAGCTGGGTGTGGAGGGAGGTGGTGCTGGGGAAGAGTTGGGTGTTGAGGGAGGTGGTGCTGGGGTAGAGCTGGGTGTTGAGGGAGGGGATGCTGGGTGTTGAGGGGGGTGGTGCTGGGGTAGAGCTGGGTGTGCAGGGAGGTGGTGCTGGGGTAGGAGCTGGGTGTGGAGAGAGGGGGTGCTGGGGTAGGGCTGGGTGTGGAGGGAGGTGGTGCTGGGGTACAGCTGGGTGTGGAGGGAGGTGGTGCTGGGGTAGAGTTGGGTGTTGAGGGAGGTGGTGCTGGGTATGGAGGGAGGTGGTGCTGGGGTAGGGCTGGGTGTCGAGGGGGGTGGTGCTGGGGTAGAGTTGGGTGTTGAGGGAGGTGGTGCCGGGTGTTGAGGGAGGGGGTGCTGGGGTAGAGCTGGGTGTTGAGGGAGGTGGTGCTGGGGTAGAGCTGGGTGTTGAGGGAGGTGGTGCTGGGGTAGAGTTGGGTGTGGAGGGAGGTGGTGCTGGGGTAGAGCTGGGTGTTGAGGGAGGTGGTGCTGGGGTAGAGTTGGGTGTGGAGGGAGGTGGTGCTGGGGTAGAGTTGGGTGTTGAGGGAGATGGTGCTGGGGTAGAGTTGGGTGTGGAGGGGGGTGGTGCTGGGTGTTGAGGGAGGGGGTGCTGGGGTAGAGTTGGGTGTGGAGGGGGGTGGTGCTGGGGTAGAGCTGGGTGTTAAGGGAGGTGGTGCTGGGGTAGAGCCGGGTGTTGAGGGGGGTGGTGCTGGGGTAGAGTTGGGTGTTGAGGGAGATGGTGCTGGGGTAGAGTTGGGTGTGGAGGGGGGTGGTGCTGGGTGTGGAGGGAGGTGGTGCTGGGGTAGAGCCGGGTGTTGAGGGGGGTGGTGCTGGGGTAGAGTTGGGTGTGGAGGGGGGTGGTGCTGGGTGTTGAGGGAGGGGGTGCTGGGGTAGAGTTGGGTGTGGAGGGGGGTGGTGCTGGGGTAGAGCTGGGTGTTAAGGGAGGTGGTGCTGGGGTAGAGCCGGGTGTTGAGGGGGGTGGTGCTGGGGTAGAGTTGGGTGTGGAGGGGGGTGGTGCTGGGTGTTGAGGGAGGGGGTGCTGGGGTAGAGCTGGGTGTTAAGGGAGGTGGTGCTGGGGTAGAGCCGGGTGTTGAGGGAGGTGGTGCTGGGGTAGAGCCGGGTGTTGAGGGGGGTGGTGCTGGGGTAGAGTTGGGTATGGAGGGGGGTGGTGCTGGGTGTTGAGGGAGGGGGTGCTGGAGTAGAGTTGGGTGTTGAGGGAGGGGGTGCTGGGGTAGAGCTGGGTGTTAAGGGAGGTGGTGCTGGGGTAGAGCCGGGTGTTGAGGGGGGTGGTGCTGGGGTAGAGTTGGGTGTGGAGGGGGGTGGTGCTGGGTGTTGAGGGAGGGGGTGCTGGGGTAGAGTTGGGTGTTGAGGGGGGTGGTGCTGGGGTAGAGCTGGGTGTTAAGGGAGGTGGTGCTGGGGTAGAGCCGGGTGTTGAGGGGGGTGGTGCTGGGGTAGAGTTGGGTGTGGAGGGGGGTGGTGCTGGGTGTTGAGGGAGGGGGTGCTGGGGTAGAGCTGGGTGTTGAGGGAGGTGGTGCTGGGGTAGAGCTGGGTGTTGAGGGAGGTGGTGCTGGGGTAGAGTTGGGTGTGGAGGGAGGTGGTGCTGGGGTAGAGCTGGGTGTTGAGGGAGATGGTGCTGGGGTAGAGTTGGGTGTGGAGGGAGGTGGTGCTGGGGTAGAGTTGGGTGTGGAGGGAGGTGGTGCTGGGGTAGAGCCGGGTGTTGAGGGGGGTGGTGCTGGGGTAGAGTTGGGTGTGGAGGGGGGTGGTGCTGGGTGTTGAGGGAGGGGGTGCTGGGGTAGAGCCGGGTGTTGAGGGGGGTGGTGCTGGGGTAGAGCCGGGTGTTGAGGGGGGTGGTGCTGGGGTAGAGCCGGGTGTTGAGGGGGGTGGTGCTGGGGTAGAGTTGGGTGTTGAGGGGGGTGGTGCTGGGGTAGAGCCGGGTGTTGAGGGGGGTGGTGCTGGGGTAGGGCTGGGGGAAAAGTAACGCTGTGATGTCACTGAGGGGCAACGTTAAAATGGGAAATCAGAGGGGGCCAAGGAGAGATCCTTGGGGAGCCCCAGAGGTAACAATGCAGAAGCAGGAAGAGAAAACATTACAAATGCTGTCAGGCAGCAGCTCTGGAACGTGAAACATGGGCCTGAATCTTTCGCTGGTGGTGGGGGCACAATCGGCGGGCACGGGGGTGGATGGAAAACGGGCCCCCGACTGTGATCGGCCCCCGATGGTGATTTCACACTGGCCGGTCAATAAACGGGCAGCCAGAATGTAACGCGCCCGGAGAAAGGCTCAGCGCTGGCGGGGTGGGGGTGGGGGCGGGAAGAGGGAGGGTGCTGATGTCACTGCGAATGCTGGGGAGCGTTTCCACTGAGCTGCAGACCTCCGAATAATGAAAAGAACAGCAAAAATGCTGCAAACTATGTCCAGGCAGCACAACCAAGCACCTGAAAGCAAACCTCATAAAACAACAGTCCCCAGGTATCTCTTTTTATTTTATTTTCCCCACGGAGATTTCCTCCGGCCTGGGATCGAGGTTTGAGCAAATATGTAAAGGCCGATTGGCCGATTGGCCCGTCCGCCAATTGTAAACGTGGACGGGCCACGGAAAACTGCTTTTAATTACCTCCTTAATGGGCTTAATTTTTGGCGGGCGCATGCTTCCAACTGGCACGCACGCCCACCGACCTGAAGATCACTCGTGCGCAGGATAACGACAGGATGCTCGCCTGACATCATCTCGCACTATCTCACGTCCGTTAGGCTCGGGCACACGCTCGCCCGCAAGGTGTAAAATTCTGCCCTTTGGGTTAATATTTCAGAGTAAGGATCTTTCATTCAGAATACTGGGGAAGATGGTAAGAGGAGATGGAGCAGAGTGGATGTATTAAACGCTCATTTAAACTCCAGCTACCTTATCAGGTGATATCCATTTTGCAAATTTTATCTCAAAACCTGTTGCATGTTGAAGGGTATTAAACATTCACTTTGTAATGTTGTTTATAATGTTGTAACATCTCCATTCTTACACGGCAGTCCGTTCCTATTGACCTTCTCTCTGAATAGTGTTGCATATTCTCATGTGCATTTTATTTTTATATTCAGGGTAAAAATGCTAAGTCTGAATCAAATGTCAAGATCCACCACTTGCCCATTTTGAGGATGTCATTGTGAATTTGGAGATTGTAGCGTGACCAATATCAAGCTTGTACTTCAAGTCATTTAAATGCAAAAAATATGCACCGGTAGAGAAAACAAATGCCGTCACTGGGGAGAGCAGTGACAAGCAACGCAGTTCAATGAGTCATGTCTGCACAGCATCACTTACCAATGGGTCACCTTCACTATCGCTTTGGGGGACATGCTTGGAGGAAGCTCCTTCCTTGGCAGACGTGTACCCGTCATAGCCCACGTCCTCAGGGCGCAGCTGCAGCAGGGATGGCCACTCATGCTGTAATGAGCCAGCGCTCCAAGGGTACGTGTCCACAACCCACCTAGCGGGATCCTCCCACTGCGCTCTCTTGCCGTACAGCTGCAAGGTGGGAAAATATCATTCTGAGCAGCTTGCACAGTAATTCAGTTTTAGAAAGATAGAAACAGGAAGAGGTTATTCAGTCCTTTAGTGATTAGATTGTAGCTGATCGGTACCTGAACTCTATTTACCCATCTGGTTCTCTAACCCTCGGTACACTTACCTAGCAAAAATCGATCATCTCAACTTTAATGTTTTCCAATGACTTCCAACCACGACAGTTTTTTTCTGGGGGGAGAGATTCCAGATTTCCACTACCACCTTGTGTAAAGGAGCACTTCCTGACATCACCCCTGAACAGCCACTCTCTAATTTTAAGGTTACGTCCACTGGTTTTGGACTGTTGGAGGTGCCAACTCTCAGATAAGACATTAAACCAAGTCCCTGTCTGTCATCTCAGGTGAGTGTAAAAGATTTCTGAGCACTATTTTGAAGAAATGCATGGAAGCCCTCCTCGGTCTCCTTACCTATATTTAACGCTCAACCCAATATCACTAGAAACAGGTTATCTGATCAGGTTATTGCTATTATAGGAGTTTGCTGTTTGCAAGTTAGTTGCAATGTTTACCTGCATTACAACTGCACTTCCCAGGTGCCACTTAGCCTATAAATTGCTTTGGGAGGGTCTGGGGTCATGAACCGTGCTATACAAAGCAAGTTATTTCTTTCATATCCTAAAGTCTCTATCTACCTGCCTCAACAGGGGAAAGCAATAGAGGGTGAGGTATTCCATAATTTGTGAGTTCCTTAACCCTGTCCTCTTAGAGTCCTGGTCTAGCATCTGTGGTTGATACCCATTGATGAAGCCAGGTGTGCCAGCCTGCTGAGTGGTGGCTATAGGGTCCACCTTAGGTGGACATGGCCCGGACCATCCACTCAACCATGCCCCCGATCCCTCTCCTCATTGCCCCAGAAAAGGAGAGACTATCTTCTCAACAGCAAATTATTAACATGGCCCCGCCTGACAAAAGGTATCAAAGAAGCATTTGCTATCTTTCAGGGAGAGGGAAATCTAACCATCATCCTCCAGCAAATCCTACCTATAGCCTGCCAGTCTTTGCCTGAATCTCTTCAACATGTAAAGTGCCCTGAATGGACCTACCATTCAAACACCAATGGGAGAACATCCCCTCCAACCACGGCCGGAGAGAAAAAGGGAAAGGGTTTGCGCTTTTACAGCACATTTCACCACTGCAGGACATCCCAAAGCGTTTCACAGCCAATTCAGAAGCTCTCTGAAGTGTTAAATTATGGTAAAGTGAAAAACACAACAGCCAATTTGCACACAGCAAGGTCCCAAAAACAGTAATGAGATAAATGACCAGGTAATCAGTTTCTAGTCCAGTTTAGCGTCAATGACAGTAACAGAAAAATCCTGAGTGCAAGTGAAGGGATGACTGCACTGTGGATTTACATATAGAGGCAAGCAGAAATATACACTGGGCAGAATTTGTCGGTGAGCAGGGGGTGGGGCCCACTCGCCCACGTGTAAAATGACGTGGGAATCCCTGACGTCACTGCGCCCCATTTAAATTGCCAGGAAGGCGGGGGCGCAGCAAAATCAGCTGCAGGCCCACCGACCTGTCAATGGCCAATTGATTTTAAAAGTTTAATAAAGTTTTAGTGTAATTTATGATCATGTCCCACCTCATGTGACATTGTCACATGAGGGGGACATGTTCAGGATTTTTATTTTCTATATTTAACGTTTTTAAAACTGTCAGCGATCTCCCTGAGGCTGCACTTAGCCGCAGGGAGATGTGCGCTCTGTCGTGCGCATGCGTGAAAGAGCACGCTCTCGCTTTTGGGGAATCCCATCCCCGCCCACATAGGGAGCGCATAGCGCTTCCCGCCGGACGTCACACTGGGCGGGCCTTAATTGGCCCACCCACGTAAAATGGCGGTGGATTTGATCTGGAACGCGTTGCCTGAAAGGAGACTGGAAGCAGATTCAATTGCAACTTTCAAAAAGGAATTGGATGAATATATGAAAAGGAAAAATTGACAGGGCTTCAGGGAAAGAGTGGGGTCAGGGCCGGGACTAATGTGTGAGTCTGACTAATTGGATCGTTCTTTTAAAAAGCTGGTATTAACACGAACGGTCTCCTTTGTCGCTGGACAACTCTATGGATGGAATTTTATGCTGGTGGGATTTTACCGCCCCACCCCCACCGCGATGGGCTCTAAAACTCCACCCTATGATTGTGTGAAGTGAGAAATTAAGCGCTTGCAATGTATTCATGTCTCACTGATGAATGAAATTACCATGACGCATTCATTGATACGCAGTTTATTTGAATGCATCTCGACTCTGGCGTACTTGTCTACAATGGAGATTTCAGAAAGTAACATGATATGAATGTGGATTCAATATCCGAATGCACAAAGCTTTAGAAAAATTTATGAAGGACTTTACCTGAAGGCCTTCTCGAACTGCTTCCAGAAGGTAAGGTATAAGAGAATAGTTCCAAAGATCTGTGAACCAAACCCTGGAGCCATCTACATCCAAAGGGCATGAGAGGAATAGACGAGGGCCTGAAGCATAGAAAATGAATAAATCAATTAATGTGCAAACTAAGGCTTTCTTTACAGACGTCTACCTCCTATTGGAGGGTGGTAGAATTGGGCAACTGTTTGTGAATTTCAACTCACCAATAGTTACATCAGACGAACTGTGCGTTTCTAAAAAACCATTTAAATGCTGCCACACTTTGGGAATCCAGTCGATGATTCTCAGGAGGTCACTGTTGCGCATGTTTCTGTCGATTTCAGTCTCAATTAGTTTACGGCGTAGATATCGACCCAGAAATCCCTTCACAGGTTCAGTATGATTGGCACAGAGTACCCACCTACACAGCAAGAACAAGAGGTAAAGTAGGAGAGATTTTGGAACTGAGCCTCTCATGTGCATTGCCTCCACTTGCATTCACTTCAGTCTCTGACGATGGTGGCTCATAGCATTAAATGAAATGACCAGGCCATTCAGCACAACAGGTCTGTACCAGTGTTTCTGCTCCACACAAACCTCTTCCCAATCCTTGTCATCTCACCCTATCAGCATAATCTTCTATTCCTTTCTCCCTCATGTGTTTATCCAGCTTCCCCTTAAATGTATCTAAACTATTCCCCTCAACCACTCCCTGTGGTAGTGAGTCCCACATTCTCATCACTCTCTGAGTAAAGAAGTTTCTCCTGAATTCCCGATTGGATTTGTTCGTGGCTATCTTATAATGAAGGCCCTTAGTGCTGGCCTCCTCCACAAGTGGAAACATCTTCCTTACATCTACCCTTTCAAACCCTTTCATAAACACCTATCAGGTCACCTTCTCTTTTCTAGACATTGAAACTCCAGCCTTATCAGCCTCTATAATCTCTAAATTCTGATATCATCGTTATAAATCATTTTTGCATTTCTCCAGTGTAGCTATATCCTCGTTCTTCAGCCTGGGGGACAGGCGTAAGAGAGTTTTCTGTGTCCTCCAGTGGGACTCTGGATAGAGACAGCCTGACCTTACCAGATCCTATCATGCACTGAAGCCCACACCTCTAATTAGATCATTCTATTCCATTAGGTGTGAACTCATTTATAAGACAAAGATGCTTGCTGTGATCAAGAGACAATGGCCTCAAGATTGATTTTGATTGGGAGCACACAGAGATGCCAAAGGCCCAATAAACTCCACTGAAATTGCACCTTGGGTCCAATTTCCACATTTGCAGTGCTGCAGACTGTACACAGGTACACTGGACATGGCTGAACAGACTCTGGAGCACCAACATGGACCCACTGCTGAGCTGCTAGTGAGATCAGCAGCGTAAGAACGGAAGGCCATTCAGCCCTTGGATTTGTCAGTCAGATCTGTATCTGCACGTCATCTCCTTTTACACCTTTGTCTTGATCACAAATCCTGATTGGATGGGTGTCCTGCAGACGGGGTAGGGGAGAATGGAATGGGGGTTAGTGTTGCGGGTCATAGTGCTCTTCATCTGCAAGGAACACTCTTGTTCCTCCTGGCTCTACGTGAAGGGGAGTATGTGAAAAGCACTGACCTTTTGGCTGCAGCCTCCAGTGGCCTTTTTAGAAACAGAATCACAGAATCTTTACAGTGTAGTAGGAGGCCATTTATCCATCAACTCTGTACTGGCTCTCTGAAAGAGCATTCTGCCTAGTCCCACTCCCCTGCCTTATCCCCATAACCCTGCACATTCTCTCTTTTCAGATAGCAATCCAATTCCTTTTTGAATATCTCGATCAAACCTGCCTCCACCACCCTTTCGGGAAGTTCGTTCCAGAATCTAACCACCCTCTGAGTGAAACTGTTTTTCCTCACATCACATTTACTCCTTTTGTCCATTATTTTGAACCTGTGCCCTCTAGTTCTTGATGTTCTCTTGAGTGGGAACAGTTTCTCACTATTTACCTTGTCCATACCCCTCAGGATCTGAATACCTTTATCAAGTCTCCTCTCAGCCTTCTTTTCCCCAAGGAAAACAGACTCAACCTCTCCAATCTCATAGCTACAGTTCTTTATCCCTGGAATCTCCTCTGTACTCTCTCCAATGCCTTCACATCCTTCCTCAAGTATGGCGCCCAGAACTGGACACAGTACTCCAGATGAGGCCTAACTAGTGTCTTATACAAGTTCAACATGACCTCCTTACTCTTGTACTCAATTCCCCTATTAATAAAACCTAGCATACCATATGCTTTATTAACTGATCTCTCAACATGCCCTGCCATCTTCAATAACTTATGTATGTATACACTGAGGTCTCTCTGTTCCTGTACCTCCTTTAGAGGCTCTCCTGTTATTTTATGCTGTCTCTCCACATTCTTCCTGCCAAAACGAATCACCTCACACTTCTCTGCGTTGAACTTAATCTGCCACTTGTCTTCCCAATCCACCAATATGTATATGTCCTTTTAAAGCTCAAGACTATCCTCATCACAGTTGACAATGCTTCCAATCTTCATATCATCCGCAAATTTTGAAAACATGCCCTGCACAGTACAGTTTCCTGTCACTCATCCAATTTCTTATCCAAGTGCCTACTTTCCCTTTTATTCTATGAGCTAGAATTTTGCTCACAAGTCTGTTGTGTGGCACTGGATCAAATACCTCTTGAAAACCCATATACATCAACAGCATTTCCTTTATCAATCTTCTCTGTTACCTCCTCAAAAAACTCCGGCAAGTTAGTTAAACATGATTTTCCCTTAATGAATCCATGCTGGCTTTCCTTAATTATCCCACACCTATTTAAGTGGCTATTGAATTTGTCCCAACTATAGTTTCCAGAAGTTTCCCTGTTACTGAATCCAAACGGACTGGTCTGTAGTTGCCAGATTTATCCTTGCACCCCTTTTTGAACAAGGGTATAATATTCACAATTCTCCAGTCCTATGGCACCTCCCCTGTGTCTAAGGAAGACTGGAAGATTATCACCAGTGCCTCTGAAATTTCCACTCTCACCTCTCCTCCTCAGATGCATCGCATCCGGTCCTGGTACCTTATCAGTTTTAAGTAAAGATAGCCTTTCTAACACCTCCTCCTTCTCAATTGTAAACTCCTCGAGTGTACCAGCTACCTCTGCTCTCACCTTGGCCTGGGTACATCTTCTTCCTTTGTAAAGACAGTAGCAAAGTACTTGTTTAATACCTCCGCTACTTCTACTGTCTCCACATGTAAGTCTCCTTCTTTATCCCTAATCAACCCTACACTTTCTTTCACCACCCTTTTATTATTTACATGTTTATAAAAGACCTTGGGATTCCCTTTCATGTTAGCTGCTAATCTCTTTTCATTCTCCCTCCTTGTTTTTCTGATTAGTTTCTTCACTTCCCCTCTGGTCCTTCTATATTCAGCCTGATTCTCCATTGTATTTTCTACCTGACGTCTATCATACGTGCACTTCTTCCTTTTCATCTTTACCTCTACCCCTCTTGTCATCCAGGGTGTTCTAGATTTATTTGTCCTACCTTTCCCCTTTAAGGGAATATAGCTTGATATTGCCTGCAGTACTGTCTCTTTGAAGGTAGCCCATTATTCAGCCACCATCTTTTCCACCAACATTTGGCTGCAACTCACTTGACTCAGATGTATTCTCATCCCATTGAAGTTGGCTTTCTCCCAATTAATTATCACTGCTCTGGATTGTTCCCTGTCCTTTTCTATGACAAACCTAAACTTTATGATACAATGGTCACTGTCCCCTAGAGGCTCTCCCACTGATATTTGATCCACTTGGGCCAACTCATTCCCCAGGACCAGGTCCAATGGTGCCTGCCCTCCTGTTGGACCAGAAGCATACAGCTGCAGAAAATTATCTTGAACACATTCCAGGAACTCTCGCCCCTCTTGTCCCTTTGTACTATTCCTATCCCAGTCTATATTTGAATAATTGAAATCCCACATTATAATTACCCTATAATTCTTGAATGTCTCTGTAACTTCTTTGCAAATTTGTTTCTCCACATCCCTTCCACTAGTTGGTGGTCTATATACTACATCAATCAATGTTATTGCACCTTTTTCATTCTTTACCTCTAGCCAGAGAGATTCTGTCTTTGACCCCTCTGGAACATTCTCTCTCTCCAGTACTGTAATGTCATCTTTAATCAATATTGCCACTCCCCCCACCCCTTTTGCTTCCTTTCCTGTCTCTCCTAAATACCTTGTACCCAGGAATATTTAATGCCCAGTCCTGCCCTTCTTTGAGCCAGATCTCTGTTATAACAATAATATCACAATTCCATTTGTCAACCTGCACCAATCTTATTAACCACACTCCGTGCATTTACATCCATGCCCATTAATCCTGATTCAGGTTTTTAAACTACCCCCCACCCCCTTCACCATTGTTCTGACCCCATCTAATGTCTGACGATAGCCTACTCTAGTTCCAATACTCTCCAAGTGTTCTATTTACTCTCTGATATAGCCTCCTTATCAGTTAATACTTCTCTACTCCCCACTGCCAGGTTTTCTCCTCTTCACTCTGAATTTCCCCTCAGGTTCCCATCCCCCTGACAATCTGTTTAAACCCTCCCCAACAGCATTAACAAACCTCCCCGCGAGGACATCAGTCCCAGCCCTGTTATGGTGAAACCCGTTCTTCTTGTACAGGTCCCACCCACCCCAGAACCGGTCCCAATGCCTCAGAAATCTAAAGCCCTCCCTCCTACTCCATTTCTCCAGCCATATGTTGAACTGTTCAATCTTCCTATTCTCATGTTCACTAGCACATGGCACTGGGTGTAATCCTGAGGTTACTGCTCTTGAGGTCCTGCTTTTTAATTCCCTTCCTAACTCCCTAAAATCTGCTTTCAGGACCTCGTCCCTTTTCCTGCCCATGTCACTGGTCCCAATTTGGGCCATGACCTCCGGCTGTTCACCCTCACCCCCTCACTCACCCCCACTCAAAAGAATGTCCTGCAGCTGCCCTGAGACATCCTTGGCCTTGGCACCAGGGAGGCAACATACCACCCTGGAGTCATGTCTACAGCCACAGAAACGTCTGTCTGCTCCTCTAACCATGGAACCCCCAGCTCCTATAGCACTTTCACTCTTCCTCCTCCCCTCCTGTGTAGCTGAGCCACCTGTGGTTCCACGAACTTGGCTCTTGCTACAGTCCCCTGAGGGACCATCTCACTCACCAGTATCCAAAATGGAAAAGCAGTTAGAGAGTGAGCTAGCCTCGGGGGGGTTCCTGCACTACCTGCCTATTTCTTTTAGATGTTCTGGAAGTCACCCATTCCCTCTCTGCCTGTGTATGGCTTAGCTGTGCTGCCGCCACCTCTCTGACCATGCTATCCACATAATCCTCAGGCTTGTGGATGTGCCACAGTGACTCCAGCCGCCGCTCAAGTTCTACAACCCGGAGCTCAGGTTTTTGAGCTGGCGACACTTCCTGCAGATGTGATCATCGAGGCCACTTTGTGCCTGCACCAAATTCCCACATCCCACAGGATGCACATTCTGCGTGGCTGAGCGGCACCGTTGGCAAAATCACTGGGGGAGCCAAAAAAACTGAGCTGAGAAGATCCATCATTCGGCCCCTAATTAATATTCAAGAGGCCGAATGGATTTTCTTGGGAACAACCAGTGTTTGCCTGAAGATTTCCTGACTCAATGTGATGTCAGGTAAATTTCACGGGCTCTTGGGTCACAGGAAGTGGTTTCCAATAAATTGAACCTTTCTGTCCCTGTTTTGCACCTATAAAATGGGCGCAATTGGGTCTAATTTTTAACCTAATGAGTTTAATTTGCTCTGAGTATTGGAGTTTGCTGAGGTGACTGTGAAAGTACTCTTACATAGGCAGTATCTACAGTTTGCTGAGGTTACTGTGAAAGTACTCTTACATAGGCAGTATCTACAGTTTGCTGAGGTTACTGTGAAAGTACTCTTACATAGGCAAGATCTACAGTTTGCTGAGGTTACTGTGAAAGTACTCTTACATAGGCAAGATCTACAGTTCCCTGGGGCCAAAATGAGAATGTTGCAATAATTGTAACACAAGGAAGAAATTGTAATGGTTACTAGGCTGAATTATTAAAGTGTTTAGATGGTTCTACCAGACCAAGTTAAAAATTTACTGAACAGTCAATTAACTTGCAACTTTAAAAATGATGCTGCTACTTGGGGGTCACTTGTCAGAGCTCCACACAGGTTATATATACAAAGATAATTTGCCTATTGAACAGCAGTGCACATTTACAATATACTACCGCCTTACATTTGCTTTTCCTTCATAGGGTGTGGGCTTCGCTGGCTAGGCCGACATTTATTGCCCATCCCTAATTGCCCTTGAGAAGGTGGTGGTGAGCTGCCTTCTCAAACTGCTGCTGTCCCTGTGATGTAGGTACACCCACAGTGCTGTTAGGGAGGGAGTTCCAGGATTTTGACCCAGTGACAGTGAAGCAACGGTGATATATTTCCAAGTCAGGATGGCGTGTGGCTTGGAGGGGAACTTCCAAGTGGTGGTGTTCCCATGCATCTGCTGCCCTTGCCTTTCTAGGTTGTAGAGGTCATGGGTTTGGAAGGTGCTGCCAAAGGAGCCTTGGTGAATTCCTGCAGTGCATTTTGTAGATGGTACACACTGCTGCCACTGTGCGTCAGTGGTGGAGGGAGTCAATGCTTAAGGTGGTGGATAGCATGCCAGTCAAATGGGCTGCTTTGTCCTGAGTGGTGTCGAGCTTCTTGAGTGTTGTTGGAACCATACTCATCCAGGCAAGTGGAGAGTATTGTACATTGTAAGTAGTTGCAAACTCTCTCTCTCCCAGTCTCTAATTTAAGGTAACAATCATGAGGCCAATTGGTACAAAATTTTCCCTTTGATTTTTCAAACCCATTCTGCCTCTAGTGGGCTGTCTGCTCTTTGAGTCTTTGGTCTAGATTTCTTTCACTCATTGTCATTACTGTGCCTGTCAATAACGGTACTGTAACTCCTGTCAGCGTGTTTGGTGATCGATGTATCCACGGTGCAGCAATTGTCTACAAGTTAGAGCTCCCCAAACCGTCACTGTGAGATCATGAATTCTCCACGTTTTGTAGGAACATAGGAACAGGAGGAGGCCATTCAGTCCCTCGAGCCTGTTCCATTATTGAATGAGATGATTGGCCTAAATCTTAACCCCATCCGCCTGCCTTGACTCCATTTCCATTATCTCTTGTCCGACAAAAAATTCTATCCGTCTCAGATTTAAAATTATCACGGTAAAAGTTGCATTGCTGCGGCCAGAGCAGGTTTGGGTTTGATTGGATCTTTTTCTGAAAGGCCAATGGGAGAGTCCAAAATTGTTGCTAAAGTTTGATGGGGCCCTGCACACAATTGCTGCAGCTGCCCTGTAGATAGATGGACACCAGCTGCACTAGAAAAGGATCCAGCCGTCTAGGCAAATCGTTGGACACCTATGTTCCCTTTTTCAAAAGACTTTTCCATAATTTATCCTATTAGAATATTCAAAAAAAAATATTTCAATAGCTTCTTGGCATATTGTCTGCTTGTGAAAAGAACCAAACTGAGTGGAGCTGGCTCTAATGGTTAAAAAGATTCTGGCTTATATTTTCAAAACATTTGCCAACTACTCTGATTCACATTCAATTAATGTAACAGGATCAAATCCTCATGTGCCTTCCAGAAACCCGTAAACACTTGGATTAGAACAGTTCCCACATATAGGGGGGGAATTTTCCTCCCTTTGCGGGGTGGGGTGTGCGGGAGCGGGCGTGAACTCGATCAGGTCCGCGCCGCCATTTTATGTGGGCAGGCCAGTTAAGGCCCACCCAGCATGACGCGCGCCCAGAAGGGCTGAGCGCTCCCTGTGCGGCGGGGGGGTTTATTCCTTGAGTCGGGGTCTGCGCTCTATCGTGCACATGCGCGTGAAAGAGCGCAGAAATCTCCCTGAGGCACAGAGCTACCCCAGGGAGATTAGCTTAACTTATAAACATCTGAATAAAGTAATTGACAACTTTTAAAACACGTCCCCTCGCGTGACAGTGTCACATGAGCTGGGACATGTCAATTAATTTTTAAAATAATTTTTATTGAAATTTTAAACCCTTCATGAAACTTCGTCCCGCCCGTGGATGGGGTTTCATGAGAAATGCGAAGGCCGCCTGGGCTCTTCACCTGCCCAACTACCTTAAGGTTGGACGGGCAGCTCATTTAACTATTTTAATTAGTTTTTAACAGGCCTTAATAGGCTGTTGACAGTTCGGCAGGTGCGCAACCGATTCGGCTGCACGCCCACCGAACTGAAAATCTAAATAACACGCAGTGACGCCGGGACACCCGCCCGACATTATCGCGCGGCATTTTATACTTCGGCGAGCGGGCCCCACCCCCACTCGCTGACGGGAAAATTCTTTCCATAGAATAAATAGGATATAAAAGTAATGGAGAAAGTGTAAAACCTGATTGACCGGAACTGAGTGAAGATAACTATCAGGGAGGGAAAAGGTTCTTTTCTCTAGTAAACAGGAGGCTTTTCAAATTCTTGAAGACAAGGAAGGGATTTGAGAGGGTAGACAATAGAGAAAATGATTCTATTTTTTTATCCAAAGCTAGGAGCCATAAATATAAGATATCCATGAATAAACCCGTAAGAAATTCAGAAAGAACTTCTGTACCCAGAGAGAGGCGACAGTGTGGAACTCGCTACCACAGGGAGCAGTTTCAATCAATAGCACAGATACATTTAAAGGGTAGATGGATAAACACATAAGGAAGAAAGGAATAGAAAGTGATTGTGGAGCAGGACTGGAGCAGGTTCATGTTGAGCCAGCATGGAACAGTTGGGCTGAATGGCCTGTTTCTGTGCTGTTTATTCCATGGAATTCTACGTTGAGAGTCTTTCCACAAAGGTTGCAATGATCCATTATTCAGGAGATCCCACTGCAATTTCTGTTGGACTGACTGAGGCATTTCTTTCATGCACATAATCATGGGTTTGCGACCTAATGCTTCATTGCCAGGATTGTAATTTGAGAATTTGGGCAAGTATTCTGTCCACAATGAGGAAGTTGGGACACCATGTTCCCAAAGGGACTGTTGTTGTCTGCCTATCTTTGCATTGTTTCTTTGGAGGGTAAAGTAGTGAGAGCATTCATGACAGATTTCCAATCTAACAGGCTGTGATGTGAACACACTCACTGTATGGCTGTAACGATCTCGGTAACAGCTGATAAAGGGGGTTAGTCCTATATAGGCTGTTTCCCCTGCTCCCAAGACCCAGCGAGCAGGGATGGGGGAGAGTGTCAACTACATCCAGTGCATACATCCCTCTGGAATTCAACACAGAATTCTGAGCCAGAGGCCCCACTGGAGGTTGTGTGGAGAAGGGTTTGTACTCTGCATTTCCCCTTCCCAGGGTGAGAATAGCTAGAACTGAGCTAACGCCATCGACGACACTAAGGTTGGAGGAGTTGCAGATAGTGAAGAGGATTGTCAAAGGATACAATGGGATATAGATCGGTTGGAGACTTGGGCGGAGAAATGACAGATGGAGTTTAATCTGGACAAATGCAAGGTAATACATTTTGGAAGGTCTAATACAGGTAGGAATTATACAGTAAATGGCAGAACCCTTAAGTGCATCGACAGGCAGAGGGATCTGGGTGTACAGGTCCACAGGTCACTGAAAGTAGCAACGCAGGTGGATAAGGTAGTCAGGAAGACATATGGCATGCTTGCCTTCATCGGCAGGGTATTGAGTATAAAAGCTGGGAAGTCATGCTGCAGCTGTATAGAACCTTGATTGGGCCACACTTGGAATATTGCGTGCAATTCTGGTCACCACATTACCAGAAAGATATGGAGGCTTTGGAGAGGGTGCAGAGGAGCTTTACCAGGATGCTGCCTGGTCTGGGGGTTATTATATGAGGAGAGGTTGGAGAAACTCGGATTGTTCTCACTAGAGCAACGGAGATTGAGGGGCGACTTGATAGAAGTTTACAAAATTATGAGTGGCATGGACAGAGTAGATAGTCAGAAGCTTTTTCCCAGGGCGGAAGACATAGATTTAAGGTGAGAGGAGAAAACTTTAGAGATGTGCGGGACAAGTTTTTTACTCAGAGGGTAGTGAGTGTCTGGAATTTGCTGCCAGAGGAGGTGGTGGAAGCAGGTACGATAGTGGTGTTTAAGAGGCAGCTTGAAAAATATATGAATAGGATAGGAATAGAGGGATACGGACCCCGGAAGTGCAAAATGTTTTAGTTTGACAGGCAATATGATCGGCACAGGCTCGGAGGGCCGAAGGGCCTGTTCCTGTGCTGTACTTTTCTTTGTTCTTTGTTCTTTCCTGATGGTTGTTGCTCAATGGGTTAATACAATGACACCTCCTGACCATTTTAAAGGAGGGAAATTTGGAGGGGGAAGGGACAGGAAACCGAGGGATAAGATGATGACTGTGAAAGAGAAATGATCAGAAGGAGTGTTTGACGTTAGTTGTTGCAGGTACCTGAAGTTGTGGTGAAGCTCCAAGTTTGCCGATGAAGAGACAGCTTGGTTCATTGTTCCAATAACATATGGGCTGCAGAAATAAAAAAAGAATACAGATCATACCTGCTGCAGAAGAACTACACTGTTTCAGATCAATGGGGTAGATTTTTTGGAACAGAACTTCCCCGCCCCCTACAACTTTGGCACAAGAGAGGGAAAATGGTATAAAGTAGTCTTTTAGATGAGGTGTTAAACCAAACCCCTTACTGCTCTCTCAGGTACTATTTCAGAAAAGAACAGGGGGGTTCTCTCTCATGTCATGGCCAATATTTATCCTCTAATCAACATCATTAAAAAAATCAGATGATCTGCTCACGATCACATTACTGTTTGTAGGATCTCACTGTGCACAAATTGGCTACCCAACCGTTCAACAGTGACTACATTTCAAAAGTACTTCATTGGCTGTAAAGCGGTTTTGAGATATCCTGAGGTTGTGACAGGCATGATATGTACATGAAAGACTATCTTAAATAACTAGAACTTACCATTTATGGTATCTACAATTGAGGAATCCATTGAAGATGTCACTCAATGAAGCAACATGATGGAGGTTATCCAGGATTATCACTAAAGGAAGATCAGATCGATTATCTGCAGTAGTGCACTGATCGGCCAGATTTGATAGGTATTGGCGCAATTCCTTCCAAATGTTAAAAAAAGGACACATTTATTACAGACATCGTACCACATTTTCTGAGTTTATTTAGTCTTGCCAATATATCTCTGTTGATTCTCCTCCTTTCCAAAGAGTTGAGTCCCCTTACTGGGGGTAACATTCCACATGGGACAGTCGCCAAGTGCTCATTATGATATGTGAACCTTGACAAGGGTCATTACTTTCCTTATCCAAAATCTACACACACGCAGCAGGGGGTCACTCACAAGTGATCAGTTACAGCATGCTGGTGAAAAAACAATCTTTAAAACAAACAATCTTTTCTCAGGATGCAGGGAACATTGGCAAGGCCAAATGTCCTGCTCATTGCAGCAGCATCTCAAATGCACTAATTCCCATCATGATGTTCAAACCCCTCCACGGCATCATTCCTCCCTATCTCTGTGACCTCCTCCAGCCCCACAAGCCTCTGCGATCTCTGCACTCCTCTAATTTTGGCCCCCTGAGCATCCCCAGTTTTAATCATCCCACTATTGATAACTGTGGCTTCAGCTACCAGGACCCTTAGCTCTGGAATTCAGTCCTTAAATCTCACTCTGTCTCAATCCCGCTTTCCTCCTATAAGATGCTCGTTAAATCCTCTCTCTTTGACCAGGTTTGTGGTCGCCTGTCTGAATAACACCTTATATGGTTTGGTCTGATCCTGTGAAGTGCTTTGGAGTATTTTACTACTGCACAAGTGGCAAGGATATAAAGACTGGAGTCACATTTAGGCCAGGTAGGAGAGGACAGTCTGAGCTGGGGTTTAATGAGAATCCAACAGCCTTCATCACCATTTCTTCCTACCAGATTAATTGAATTCAATTTCATAACCTGCACTGGTGGGATTTGAACTCATGAACTCTGGAATACAAGCCTCACGGTATAACCACTACATTACCAAACACAACTAACCTGCAGCTACATATCGAAAAGGTGCTGAGGCCAATTGTGGCACCTATACCAGCAGCCCTGCAGCGTTCAGCACAGACTGGCACTCAATCCCAGGGATCATCCTGAACAACATAGTTGAGATGGATAAACTCGCTGAGCTATTGGAGAGCAGGAGCTGAAGCTGTAGAAATGTTACTTTGCTGCCAGGATTTCTCCTTACCTTGCTCGACTTGTGGTCCACATTAAATGTGGCTATTAGTCCGTCAGTGACTTCACGTCCAGATCTGTTTACCAGGAATTCAGCAAGTCTATTGGCCAAGTAGGTTTTTCCAGTACCGCTGGGCCCAGACAGTATGATCCGGCGGTGCTCGAGCAGAATGTTGAGGTAACGGTGCGTTAAGGGTTTTGGAATCAGTGTCTCAAACACCAAGCTGTCCACGCTATTCTCTGCCACACCTGAAAATGGGACAACGACTCTTGGACTGAGAGCAAACTGACAAGGCAAGGCTCATGTTTAGTTACTTTGCAACTTGACTATTCCAACACACTCCCCAGTCCTGTTTGTTCTACCATCTGTAAACGTGAAGTCATTCAAAACTCTGCTGCCCATGTTCTAACGCACACCAAATCCTCTTCACCCATCACCCATGTGTTCACTGAGCTACACTGACTCCTACTCAAACTCCTCATTTTTAAAATTCTCACCCTTGCTTTCAAATCCCTCCATTTCCTCACCCCTCCCTATCTCTGTAATCTTCTTCAAGCCTACAACCCTCTGAGATCTCTAGGCTCCTCTAATTCTGGCATCTTGAGCGTCCTTGATTTTAATCAGTCCACCATTGGCGGCCGTGCCTTCAGCTGCCTGGGTCCTAAGCTCTGGAATTCCCATCCCTAAACCTCCCCACCTCTCCTCCTCTCTCTTCTTCTTTAAGATGCTCCGTGAGAACTACCTCTTTGACCAAGTTTTTGGTCACCTGTCCTAATATCTTGTTATGTGGCTCAGTGTCTTATTTTGCTTTAGAAACACCCCTGTGAAGTGCCTTGGGATGTTATATTGTGTTAAAGCTGCTATATTAATGCAAGCTGTTGTTGCTGATTGGGTAATGTGAGATGGGCCGTGGGGAATCGGTGATTTGTTTTAACTCTGTTGCCCAATTTTCCATTCAAAATGAACTGCTGATTTGTTACCATTCGCTGAATGGTGAATGAATTTGAGTGGATTTGGAATGAGCTGCTGATTTGCTACTGTCTGTTTGTTTCACAAACAAGACCAACATCTACCCCCATCGCCTGTAAACTGATGGCACAGGATTAACAGCACAGAAAAAGACCATTTACTCATCGAGTAGTAGCCGCCTTTCAAATGAGATGTTAACCAGAGGCCCAGTCTGCCCTCTCAGGTGAACGTAAAAGACCCCACAGCAGTCTTCTGAAGAAGAGCAGAAGAGTTCTCACTGACATCCTGACCACTGTTTATCCCTCAGCCATCTTCACTTAAAAAGACTATCCAGTCTTTACCCCATTGCTGTTTGCAGGAGCTTGCTGTGTGCAAATTGGCTGCTACATTTCCTACATTACAACAGTGGCTTCAAAAGTGTACACCACACTACAACCGATGGGCCTGAATCTCCTGAGGAGCGACAATCATCATTGGATTGCAGCTCTGCTCCTGCCTTTCTTCACCACGCCAGATCTTTGCATTTCTGGCCGGGACTTCCCATCCCAGCTTCTTCAGAAACGCAGAGTGTATCTTCAATCCAACTGCTTCCTCGTGGCCCTGGGTCATTGGGGGAAGACAAGCCACACCCTATTTTTATGGCATTAGCTGCCGTATTCTGGTAAGTGTTCACGAACACACTGAAAAGCTTTGAGCGATTTAAACAGTTTTTCGGTGTGTTAGTGTATGAGTGCTTGAGGGAATGGGCGAGTGAACGGGTGAGTGGTGTAGGTGGGTAAGAAGATAGGGTGGGTGAGGCAAGTAGATCAGGGGGTAGGGTGGCATGCGGGTGAGGTGGTAGGTGGGTAAGGTGGCAGGTGGATAGGGTGGTTAGGTCAGGTCGGGTGGTGAGAACGAGGTCAGGGGAAAGGGAGTTGGAGGGTCAGGGGGGATGTCGCTGAGGGGTGGGGTTTGGGGTGTGAGGTTGAGTTGGGTTGGGTTGAGTCGAGGGGGGTCAGGTGGTTAGTGGGGGTCAGGGGGCCTTGGGGGAAGTCGGATTGTGAATGATTGCGGGGGTCAGTTGCATAGTTACCTAAAAGTTGGTGAGAATTTTCCATCTAACGTTTTCTGGGTAACTATCCAGGTCAGTAAACTGGAACTGTCCAAAGTCTCCAATTCTAACTCCGAGTTGGAGACTTTTTCAAAGTGTCTGGGCAGCAGGGATTTTGCCCATCGGATGTTCAAACTTCCTGGGCAATTCCCGTGGAGTCAGTGGGTCAGGACGTCTGAGTAGTTCCAATGAGTATCTTAGGGCACGCGTCTGGTCTCCGACAATCGAGACCAGGAGATCTGAGCCTTACTGTGCTTGATTGGTTTACAGTATTTTGGGACTTCCGGAGATTGTGAAAGTTACTATAGAAATGCAAGTTTTTTGTTCCTGAACAAGCTCTCTTCCAATCCATTATCATCCATGCCCCAAAAAAGTAACATACCTTTAAGATTCACAGTAATGATGTTGCTTTCACCAACTAGATATCCACAGGGCAGCAGTTCAGGCAGGTCCAGGCTGCTGGATCTTACAACGTCTCCTATATTGTAGCTGAGAATGCTGTCGGAGGACAGCCCAAGACTTGTGGTTGGGTCCAAACGGAAAATATACTCCTACATTGCGAAATAGAAAGATAAAGTTTATGAATTTGATTGAACATTTAGCTTACTTGCTCTTTGGGTGTGAGGATTGCTGGCAAGGTCAGCATTAACAGCCCATCCGTGACTTGAGAAGGTGGTGATGAGCCTTCTCCTCAGACAGAGCTTGTCCAATAATAGAGTGCCTTGTTAGGTCCCTCAAGAGTTAACCACGCACTGTGGACTATGGGGCTACGCAGAGGGAAAGCAGGTAAGGTTAGCTGGTTTCCTTTGCTGCAGGGTCGTTAGTGAACCAGTTGGGTTTCCCCACAATCTGGCAGATTTCATTGTCATTTCCAGGTGTTGGTCATGTATTACCAGGTGAATGGATATTTAGAAAATGAAGCTAGCTTCAGAAATGCTCCTGGTCACACAGGAATTTTCATACAGCACACATCACTGCAAAGTTTTCCATCTGTTGATTTTAATGGGCAGAGAAACATGTGAGATGTGCCCCTGAATTCCTAGTACTCACTCCTTAACCCTTCATTGCAACAAGGTATGAGTCTTCATTATTGAGTTAACTCTGTGAGGGAGCTGTGTTTGAAGGGGAGCTCTGAGTAGGAGAGTCTTGTAGCTCCTGATTCCCTGATTGGCATTCCCAATGCCTTTGGCTCCGTTCTGGGACTGTGGCATTGGGGCACTTGGTTTTGCAAAGTTTGCATCAGAGAAATGAAAGAACTCCGAGCAGACAGACTCTTACCCGGATGTACAAGCTGCCTACCTTAAACAATCGACGGATAACACCATCAAGAACATCCCACTTTGTCTTCCCGCTGACTCCTAATGAACCTATCAGATACTGAGGAGGCTTCTCATCCTGAAAGAGAATTATTGCAGACTATAATTAAAAGCTGTTTTACCAGAACAAATAAATACAGTAACCTTCACAGTAGCTCTCCAGCCTCCCTCCTTCATCAACTTTTTAGCCACTAAGATCGTCTTATATGACTCGGTGTCAAATTTTGTTTGATAACGTTCCCATGCTGCGTCTGAGGCACTATATAAATGTAAGTTGTTGTTGCACTCTTTATGCTAATGCCACGTCTCGGGGACAAGGTTTAAACCAAACATCTCCCATCTCCCATCTCCCAGTCCTGGTTGATGGTCCTGTGGCTCTGTTTGAGAAGGAGTGGAGAGCGGGGGACATTCCCCTGGTCTGCTGGCCAACACTCCACCTGAACTGAGTGATCAGATCCCTTATTCCTTGTCAGTTGGTGGGACTGGCGTGCTGCTTCAGATCGTCTGCTCTGAATATCTCCTTAACAGCTATGGTTGCACTTCAGCAAGAAAAAGCAACATGAAATGCTTATGGGTGCTCTGAGATGAGAGTCAGCACTAACACAAAAGCCTGTTCTTTCCTCCTGTAATACATCATCCTTTTGCCCCGTTAGCCAGTGTATGAAAAACATTTTTATAATCTTTGTGAGCGTTCATAAGTGATCATCCCTTGAAATTTTAAAAATATGTATCAAAGTAGGATCAAAGCATCGTGGAGTGCTGAAGGAGGCCATTCGCTGCATCATGTCTGTACTAGCTCTTTGAAATCTGTCCAATTAGTTCCACTCCCAGTGAAGAGAACTCAGACAAGTAGAACTGGGACTGGGCAGAAAACAGAGGCCAACGTACTCACAGTTTCCCAGCTCCTGAATGAAGTCCAGTCAAGAAATTTGTTCCACATATCCATTCGAGCAGAAAAGAAATTAAATTTGAGAGATTTATGCTGGGCGGGGAATTATTAAGAGTTCCAGACTCAGGGCTGATAGATGGATTTAAGACACAGATCAGCTGTGATATTACTGAATGGTTGAACAGGCTCAAGGGATTGAATGGCCTTCTCCAGTTCCTATGTTCCGAAAATATTTTGCTTCGATTATCTTTGGAGATCCACCCACTCCCCCCACCCCCACCACCGCGAGTCCCCACCCGTCCACCTCCTCTGGGACTCGCACCCCCCAAAATCCAGCACCTGTCCCTGTACCTTTGTTCGTTTGAGTTGTTTGTTCAGGCAAATCATAATTCTCACGCTACAGCTCTCTTTACGAAATGAACCATCAGACCCATCATCAGGCAAGATATCTGGAAAGGGGGAAATAATTACACTTATTTCTGGTTAAGATGTATTGTTCCTTACTCAGATCTTTATAAATAGAGGCGTAGAGTAGATAAGCTTGACCGGGAGTAGGTCAGCGGGCACATGGGTGATAAGGGAATGGGACGTGGTATGAGTTAATGCACCAGCCCAGATGTTTAGATAACTTTAGGGTGGATTTTAAGGGGGAAACAGGTCACCTGCCCTCCACCCCCAACCGAAAAGTCGCTGAATTGATCAGAAACCCGGCTGCCTCACAGCGATATTCCACTGGGGCAGCCTTCACTGGATCAGAGTGGGACTTCCACACCCATCTGGGAGGGAGTCCCGCCCTCGGGAGCTGACAGTCAATTTGATTGGCCAGCAACTCTGTAGTCCCAGCAGCGCCAGGCGTGAGTAGTGGCCACCGCTGGGACTACAGGCAGTCCACAAAGATGCAGCAGCGATGGATGCGGGACTTCAGCTAAATCAGGGATTATTGGTCGGGCCTGTCTGGCAAACTCCTGCAGGGGCCGGCGGGGGGGGGGGCGGGGATCAAGGAGGGGATACCATCTCGGGAAGGGAAGCTTCCCCCATTGAGCATAGAACACCCCCCAAAGGAATGACTTAAAGGACAAGAGTTTGGTAAAGAGCCAGAGAGGTTTAGGGAGGGAATTCCAGAGCTTAGGGCCCAGGCAGCTGAAGGCATGGCCACCGATGGTGAAGCGATTAAAAATGGGGATGCCCCAGAGGCCAGAATTAGATGAGCATAGACACCCCAGATGATTGTGAGGAGATCACAGAGATAGAGATGATGCGAGGCCATGGAGAGATCTGAAAACAAGGAGAATTTTAAAATCAAGTCATTGCTTGACTGGGAGCCAATGTAGATCAACAAGCACAGAGGTGAAAGGTGAATGGGACTTGGAGCGAGTTAAGGCACGGTCAGCAGAGTTGTAGATGGCCTCACATCATCAGCCCTCTCCTCAAAACACCAAACCTTGACCCCCAACATCCTTGTAAACTACTGCCCATTTTCAAACTCACCCCTTTCCTCTCCAAAATCCTTCACTGTGTTGTTGCCTCCCGAGTTCGTGCTCATCTTTCCCAGTACTCCATGTTTGAATCCCTCTAACCAGGTACCCCCACCTCCCACCCCATCCCCTCACAGTAACAAAATGGCTCTTAGCTCCAATGATATCCTGTGTGACTGTGACAAAGGTAAACTTTCCCTCCTCATCCTTCTCAATCTGTCTGCAGCCTTTAACACAGTTGACCACACCATCCTCCTCCAACACCTCTCTGTCATCCAGCTGGGTGGGACTGCTGTCAATCGGTTTCATTCTCATCCATCTAATTGTAGCCAGAGAATCACCTGCAATGGCTTCTCTTCCTGTTCCTGTAAAGTTACCTCTGATGTCTCCAAAGATCTACCCTTGGCCCCGTCCTCTTTCTCACCTACATGCCGCACCTCAGTGACACCATCTGAAGGCAGAGCGTTAGTTTTCACGTATGCTAATGACATCCAGCTCGACCTCACCACTGCCTCTCTCGATTCCTCCATGTTGCTACATTGTCAGATTGTTTATCCGACATCCACTTCTGAATGAGCAAAAATTTCCTCCAGTTAAATATTGGGAAGACTGAAGCCATTGTTTTTCATCCATAGTCCAGACTCCATTCTCTAGATACCAACTCCATCCCTCTCCCTGGCAACAGTCTGAGATTAAACCTGACTGTTCGCAATCTTGATGTCATATCTGACCCTGAGATGACCTTCCAACTGCGTATTTGCTCCACCACTAAGACCACTTATTTCCACATCCATAAAGTAGACCGATTTTGTCCCTGTCTCAGCTCATCTACTGCTGAAACCCTCATTCTTACCTTCGTTAAGACTAGACTTGACTATTCCAATTCATTCCTGGCTGGTCTCCTGCATTCTGCCCTCCATAAGCCTGAGCGGGTGAATTTTATGGTACTCCACTGGCACGTTTTAAGATGAGGGGCTTGTAAAATAAAATGGGTGACCTTCCGACTGCCTTCCTGCCCGTGCCTGACCTGTCTCTCATATTCCGGTGACTGGGTAAGGTGTCTGCCAGTCCTCCTGCCCTTGGGCCTACTGAGGCCTTTAAGTAGCCAATTAATGACCCCTTAAGAGCCTCGTTCCACACCCGCTGCAGTTTTGCAGGCGGCTGGAGAAGAAGCAAGATGGGCAGCCCAGCAGCTTTCACTCTGTGCCAGCTGCTGTCAGGCAGAAATGGTGGGGGGTGGGGCACTGGTGGGTGGGGGCGGTGAGGGGAGAAGGAAAGGGGGAAAGCACAGAACATCCCCCAAAGCAGACCCATTTGACCAAGCTTTTGGTCATCTGACCTAATATCTCCTTCTGTGGCCCAGGGTCATACTTTGTTTTAAAATGCTCCAGAGAAGTGCCTCGGTGTGTTTTATTATGTTAAAAGTGCTATACTAATATAAGTCATTGTTGTTGTTTTATGAGTGGAGATTTGAAAGAGGGAGGGATAGCACCTGAAGAGAAAGAACCATTAACAACAGCAGCTAACCTGGGAGCGGGTAATGGGAGTTGGATGGTCAGAGCTTGGTGGGAATAGCCTTGAGAGGGCAGAAGGTGGGGGTGTCACATGGACAAGCTGAGTTTGGAAAGGGCATGAGGGGAGATAGAAGAGCAAATAGAGAATGCTGAAAGTTCAGGGCTAGGGTAGGGAGAAACTTTGGAGGAAGTTTGACCTGGTGGGCTGGCGAAAGGGGGAGAAATGGCAGAGTCAGCTGATCGGATTGTCTCCATGTTACTGACAAAGACGTCAGTGAGGTTCCTGCACATGTTGTTGGAGGTGAGGGTGAAGGAGACAGGCAGGAGTGATTTAAATGGGTGGTTTGCAGTTGAGAAGAGAAGCTGGGGGGGTTACCCTCCTCTTAGCAGATGATAGCACATGGTTTTTGCGATCCAGCCCGATCTGACAATGGATAGCCAAACCAGCTGTCTGCCATATCCTTTCAAGTCTGCGCCTCTAACAAACCAATTACATATTTCACCAATTTAAACCCTGGCTCCTTTCCCACCTACAGACATCAGGTCTACCGAAGACATACATTCATGTGAATAGTCACACAGTTTTAGTTAAATCACCAGTTCTCTTGCAAACATGTGCTTTACATCCTGGTAATTAAATGTCTTTCAGTTACCACTTTACCTGTTGTTGTAGCGCCTGCTATGTTGAGATTGTGCAAGGAAAGTCCCAAAGACTGGCGGGATGAGGAAGAGGAAGATGAGGTTGAAGACTGGGATTGAGTGCATGCTGCTCCACTGCTACTTCCAGTCTCCGATTTCAAACGGTCATTTTCGGCTTTAAGAAGTTCAATCTCATTCTGTAATTGAGCAGAAGTAAGTCTGGAATAATTACTGGCTAGTAAAGTATCTGGGTCACGCACCAGGTTAAATTGTCAGAGTGCCGGCTGGATTTCTCTTTGGTTTAGTCACCCAGACACACAACCAGTTTTAAAATCCACGTTACTATGGAAATGACATGCAACCCCAAAACTGGCCTTCAGATAAACTTCATTACTTTTGCTCCAAATGTTGAAATAATGTTTATCATTTGACTGAATACTGTACTAGTCAAGGGACATGGGCATGTTTGGATACTGTGTGCTGTGTCACATACACCGGGTAGATGGTGAGAACATTAGAGGGACCTTAGTCAGTCCTGATGCAGTGGGTACCACTCGTCTGAGTTCAAGTGCCACTCCAGAGACTTCAGCACAAAATCCAGGCTAAAACTCCAGTGCAGTGCTGAGGGAGTGCTGCGCTGTCTGAGGTGCTGCTTTTTGGATAAGACGTTAAAGCAAGGCTCTTGTCTGCCCTCTTGGGTGAATGTAAAAGATCCCATGACCACCATTGGAGGAAGAGCAGAGGTGCTCACCCTGGAGCACTGGCCAATGCTGATCTTTCTCTTAACCAACATGACAAAAAAACATCTGATCATGCTCAAATCAAATTGTGGGATCTTACTGTGCACAGGCTGGCTCCGATGTTTTCAATATTACAATGGTGACTACACTTCCAGAACGATTTCATTGGCTATGAAGCACTTTATGAGGGCCCTGAAAGATGCCAAAATGCCACCTTTCTTTTCAGTATTACCTGCATCCTGTTCATTGCTTCCCGAATCTGATCCAGGTGATGTGCAGAGCTGAGCGCTTCCAGACGGATATCAGTGAGCTTCAGCTCCTTTTCCCGCAGCTCACTCTTAAGGTGCACGATGGCCTCAGCTTCACTTTCTGTGCACTCGCAGATGCTAAAGTGTTGAAGCAAAGATATTTATCAGCCGAACAGCTTAAATGTTGCAAGTTGGAAGGGTTAAGTATAAGACAGCACCTTGCAAACCACCAGTGAGTCACATTCACTGAAAGATTTTAAATTGCCACAAGTGGAGCAGCAAAGGTGAAGGTTTTCAGCGAAACAGAACTTCTCAAGTGATCAGATGTGGACATTGTTACATCACCCGGGAACAGGAATGCATGAAGATTTCCAATTTGAAGCATGTAGACAAGGTTAATGCCGGTGCAAAATGGTTTCTACTTTCTCACTGATAAGTTTAAGGAGTAGCTTTTTCCCTGCACTGTCTATGTGGTAATGTCAGGGAGTGGGTCTCCCACCCTATATAGAAGCAACCTGCATTCCGCACCACTGAATCCAGCCCATAGGGTGTAAACCAGGGGCAAAGATTTACACCCCATGGGCAGGCGCATGCCCGATCTGAACGGGGGTAAGATTGCGCGAGAGGACATCGGGCGAGCGACCTGATGACATCGTGCACTCAGGCGATATGTCACTCGGCGGGTGCGCATAAAAGTCAGAAACGCTCCCCCGATAATTAAGCGGGAAATTAAGCCCATTAAGGGCGTAATTGTCTGCGATTTTTCGTGGCCTGTCCAACCTTACGGTTGGCAGACGGGCTAATTGGTCATCAAACCTCATCCAAGGGTGGGATGAAATCTCCGCTAGGAAATAAAATAAATATAAATATCTAGGGGTCAGCATTTTTATGATGAATGCTTTCAGGATTATGATGCATGGACATTTTTTTGCAGCTATTTACACCTTTATGTCATCATTTCCAGGTCTGCAGCTCCCTGAGGCAGCTGTCTGTCTTCAGGGAGCTCTCTCGCAGTGCTCACCCACGCCCGCGGTGACATCATCGCCACCCTCTTCCTGCCCCCGCCCCCCAGGCAGCGCTGAGCTTTTCAGCGCGCGTTTCACTCTGGCTGGCCGATTAACGGCCAGCGTGAAATCGCAGTGGGGGGGCCGATCGCGGTCGGGGGTCTGTTCCCCAGTCGCTCCTAGGCCCACTGATCACACGCGCCCAACGGCCTAAAAATCCAGGCCCAGGAGTGAAGGCCTGACTCTGAAGGGAATTGGAGGTGAGGCTTCATCCTCCTGAGAGTCTCGCTCATCCTCATCTAGCATCAGATGAGACCTTGAGCTAGATTTACCAGTCCCAAATCTGGACAAAACAGAGGGATAGCCAAAAACATGGCACCAGTGCCCTGAGTGCCAGTCAAAGGCCTGCGTTCCCAACCCTGATGGTTTTCCTGAGGACAGGGGGAAGAGTGGGGAGGCTGGCGGGCACGGGGCGGTGGGGGGTTGGGGAGTGGGGAAATGAAGCCACCCACCTTATTAATTGGGTGGATCAAGGTCACTCGGGAGTTTGTTAAGAGTTTGCATTCTGACCTCCTGTGAGTTTTGTGGGGGCTGGAGCTCTCTGAAGCTGACCAGCTCTAGCCTGCTGGGAACGGGGGCAGCTGCGCTAAAACAGTTTTATTTAACACAAAAAAGTGAATGTTTGGACAAAAAGTAGGGAACGGTGGTAACATTTTAGCAACCAACCGTCCCCTGCCCCACCCTGCATCCCAGCTCTCTATTCACACAGGTTTGAAGATGAAGACCCTCTTATCTTCTTGAGGCCACGGGCTGGCTCACAACCCAGAATCAAACCCGCCTCCCGATTCCCAGCTCCAACTGGAAAATCGGGCCCCTCGATTCGGGATTGCCGCTAAACTGGTGTTGCTAATTTTCCGGTAATGTCCTGGAGTCTCTGGATTATTTGCCGGGCTTGTGCCGCAGGCAACGTTAATGAGAAAGTTCATAGGGTGTTTATCAAAAATCAAAATTTTATTCATCAGCTACACAAAAAGTGACAAAAAAAGTTTTTTTGACTGACGGTCAAAATCAGCCAATTTTTCCTCCGATTCTGGCCTCTTTGTGTGTTCCCTGTCCCCTTCGTGCTGCCATTGGCAGCCCTGCCTTCAGCTGCCTGGGCCCCAGATTGTGTAACTCCCTCTCCGACACCCCTCTGCCCCTCTGCCTCTCTGCTCCTCTGCCCCTCTGCCCCTCTGCCTCCCTCTGCCTCCCTCTGCCCCTCTGCCTCCCTCTCCTCATTTAGAGTCCTCTTTAAAGTCCACATTTTTGACCAAGCATTCTGGTCACTCCTCCTAGCATCTCCTTATTCGGTTAAACGTTTGTTGTTACCTGATGATGCTTTGGCAGCTTTTTTTTTTACACAATAAAGGCGATGGGCAGAGTTTTACGGTCCGGCCGAAGTCAATGGACTTCTGAACGGCTCTCTGCATTTTACAGCCCAACGCCCACCATGGCAGAACTGTAACATTCCACTCGCTCTATCGATACAAATTGCTATTGTTTTAAGATTTTGCAGGCACATTAATGGATGTTCACAAATGATTGTTTAATCCGTGACAGATAGGCTGCCGCTTTTCAGATGTTTACACAGAAACACGGATGTAAATGCACTCTAACAAACGCAGGTGTCCGGATCGAAATGAGAAACAGAGGGCGGAATTTTACAGCCCATTGTGTCCAGGGCAGGGCCAGGAAATGCGGCGAGTTGTTCAAAACTCTGTGAGCTCCAGCAGTAAAATTCTGCCCAATATGTGGAAGATCAGAGAAAGCATTTGTTGAAAACACACACACATACACACAAACAGACACACACACAAAAACAGACACACACACATACACACAAACAGACACACACCCACACAAACAGACACACACACACAAAAAAACAGACACACACACACATATACATACACACAGACACACACACATACACACACACGCACACAAACAGACACACACACATACACACAAACATACACACACAAAAACAGACACACAAACAGACACACACAAAAACAGACACACACACAAACAGACACATACAGACACACACAGGCACAGCACACACAAAGTATTAATAACATGAGTGACTGACATATGAGTGTTGTTAGAAATGACTGGCATAGATGGATGTTTTAGCAAAGGTATCAGCTGGTGGATTAACATGTCAGTTTAGTATGAAAAGCAGGGTTCTGCAAAGCTCCAGGTAACCAAAATAACTTGTGACAAATATATTTTTTCCAGTAAGCTCAAATAGCAAAAGCACAGCAACTTTTCAAATCGTTAATATTGTGATTCTACCACGCACAAACAATTGTTTTAAAAAGCCTTTCTAGATAAAGAAAGATTGTTAAATTACTGGTGCTTTTGCCTGGATCAACTTGTCCTGTCATCTGGAAACTGAGGTGATGGAAACTGCTCAGTCCCATCCAGATCTCCCACCCCCATCCCATCCAACACCCAACCTTTCCCCTGTCTCTCAGGGAACTGCTGGTGCGATAGAAGGTTCCAATCACTATACCCTGAGATGATGGGTATATTCCCTCTTGGGAAAAGGATGTACAGATGTGATTTATTCTATTCAAAACCTTTAAAATGTATTGTTCTCAGTCCCAGCCTAGCCAAGTGGTCATACTCTTGATTTTGAGTCAGGAGGTTGTGGATTGTAGGTCAACTCCGGAACTTGAGCCCATCATCTAGGACCATCCTGTGGCAGTCCTACACTGTCAGAGGTGCTGTTTGTCGAATGAGGTTTTAATTGGATGGGATCTCGAATGTCCGCGCCCTTAGGCGAATGTAAAAGATTGAAGAGGAGCAGGGGAGGTCAACATGGTGTGGTGACCAATATTTATCCCTCAGCCAACATCACTAAAAATCAGATTAACTGCTCATGACTGCACTGCTGATTGTGGGATCTTGCTGTGTGCAGGTTGGCTGCTGCTTTTCCTACATTACATCAGTGATTATACTTCCAAAACGGACATGAAAGGCACAATATAAATACAGAAAATGCAGGAAAAACTCAGCAGATCTGACAACACCTGTGGAGAGAGAAACAGAGTTAACGTTTTGAGTCCGTATGATTCTTCTTCAGCTCTGAAGAAGGGTCCTACAGACTCCAAACGTTAACTCTGTTTCTCTCTCCACAGATGCTGTCAGACCTGCTGAACTTTTCCAGCATTTTCTGTTTCTATTTCAGATTTCCAGCATCCGTGGCATTTTATTTTTATATTACAATATAAATACATGTCTTTTCTTTCACTTTAAATCAAAGCCTCGTTTCCCAGTTTATGTAAAGACTGCCACAGCGCTATCTCAAGGCTGTTCCTACAATGTCAAGCCCAGCATTGAACCCTCAACCAAGACTAAAAATACAGTAAAAACTCAGGTCTGGCAGCATCGGCGGAGAAGAGTACAGTTGACGTTTCGAGTCCTCAGGACTCGAAACGTCAACTGTACTCTTCTCCGCCGATGCTGCCAGACCCGCTGAGTTTTTCCAGGTATTTCTGTTTCTGTTTTTGTTTTGGATTTCCAGCATCCGCAGTTTTTTGTTTTTATCTAAAAATACAGTATCTGGTCCTTTGCTGCTTTGTGTGATTTTGCCGTGTCTGCCTAGCTATTGAGTCTATCTCAAAATCACTATACCGACAAAAGCTCATACGTCAACATTGAAAGGTTAACCAATGATAACTCCCTAACTGGTAGACTGAACAGGCAGTCAGCCAATGCATCCATTCACAACATCTACCACATGCAGCACACAGCAGTTTACCGGGACCTGTGCTGATAGATCACAAGGCCACTTAGCTGTTTCCTTGTCACCCAGAGAGAGACGGGCTTGCTGCTATTGGGAATCGACTGAAGCCTACTGCACAGACAGACAGGGAAATGAACACAGACAATGGCTTGATTACACTAAGAAAACAGATAAAAGTTGGCAGATAATGAAATGGAGCGAATGTTTACAGAAACATACAAATAGGTTTATCCCTGAGCAAATTTTAAACTGGGTGATCCAATTACTTTTGGTGTGTGTGTGTGTGTGTGTGTGTGTGTGGTAACTTTGTAACTGGAAACCTGCCATTAATATTCTAACTTAATTTGGAATTCCATTTTTCATCTGTGTTTTGTGATAAGGAGGGATTAGGTATCCGCGTTTTAGCATTTGGAGGGATTAATTATCTGTGCGTTTCCTGTCAATAAGTTTGGGACATCCCAAACTCGTTAAAGGTGCTACAGAAATGCAAGATCGTTCTTGGTGCTTTTGTTTTGTTGGGAAAAATGGTTAGAAAGTTTACACCCAGCGAGGTCACACAAACAGCAAAGAGGTAAATGACCAGTTAATCTGGTTGGGTCATGTTGGCTGAGAGGTGGATGTTGACCAGGGCATCAGGGGGAACTAACCCCCACCCAGCCTGGCTCTTCCTGAAAAAAAACTCACTGGCCTGTTGGATGTTAGCTGAGAGAGCAGACAGAGCCTTAGTTTAATGTCTCACCCCAAAGAGGGCCCCTCCACTAACACGGCACTCCATCATTACTGCACCGGTGTGTCAGTCTAGATTGTGTGCCCAAGTCTCGGGAGTGGAGAATGTGTTACTGAACAGGTAGCTGTGCGGAATTTAGTGCATTTCATTAGAAAGGCAAAACCCTGACCAGTTTTTCACCCCAGTTTCCAATCAATAGCTTTTATCCATCTTTCATGTGGGATTTGAGGGGTACACCCACCTCCATCCCAAAACCAATTTTGACCTTAAGATGCTGTCAGACCTGCTGAGTTTTTCCAAGTATTTTTGCTTTTGTTCTAGATTTCCAGTATCTGCAGTATTTTGTTTTTATCTATGTGTTTTGAGCTATTTACTCCAGTCTCACAGCGACGACTGGCCGTTTCTTCCTGATTAACATCTCCATCTCCACACGGTGCAGGGGTCAGATTGGGTCTACACTGAGGTGTGACTCAGTTGCGGAACTCTCTTTATTTTTATTCATTCAAGGGATGTGGGGTTCGCTGGCTGGGCCAGCATTTATTGCCCATTCCTAAATGCATATGAGAAGGTGGTGGTGAGCTGCCTTCTTGAACCGCTGCAGTCCATGTGGTGTAGGTACACCCACAGTGCTGTTAGGGAGGGAGTTCCAGGATTTTGACCCAGCGACAGTGAAGGAACGGCGTTATATTTCCAAGGCAGGATGGTGAGTGGCTTGAAGGGGAACTTCCAGGTGGTGATGTTCCCATGTGTCTGCAGCCATGAATCCAAAGTCCCGATCCAGTCACTCGAGCAAATAATCTAAGCTGACACTGCCAGTGCAACACTACTGGGGTGCTGCACAATAGCTGAAACATTAAACCTGCCCTCTCAGATGGATGCAAAAGATTTCACGGCCACTATATGAAGAAAAGCAAAGAGTCCTCCTAACATCTTGTCAATCAACCACTGCCAACAGAAATAGAATAACTGGCTGTTAATCTCACTGTTGTTTCTGGGAGCTTGCTGTGCATTAGTTGGCTGCTCAATACAAGTGCAGGACAACAGAGACTATACCTCAGAGTAAGATGGGGTGGGAAGAAGTTTGTTTGAAGCACGAACACTGTTGTTGACCTGTTGGGCAGAGTGGCCTTTTCCTGCTGTAAATACAGTGGAACGATGTGATACTTCACTGCATGTGGGAATACCATGTGATGTTCTGAAGAGATGGGATAGGTTACTGTCTCTTTACCTTTAGGGTTGCCATCTCTGTTGGAATTTTATTTTTATTCATTGACGGGACATGGGCTTCGCTGGCTGGGCCAGCATTTATTGCGCATCCCTAGTTGCCCTTGAGAAGGTGGTGGTGAGCTGCCTTCTTGAACCGCTGCAGTCCATGTGGTGTAGGTACACCCACAGTGCTGTTAGGGAGGGAGTTCAAGGAGTTTTACCCGGCGACAGTGAAGGAACGGCGATATATTTCCAAGTCAGGATGCAGAGTGACTTGGAGGGGAACTTCCAGGTGGTGGTGTTCCCATCTATCTGCTGCCCTCGTCCTTCTAGATGGTAGTGGTCATGGGTTTGGAAGGTGTTGTCTAAGGAGCCTCGGTGAATTTCTACAGTGCGTCTTGTAGATGGTGCACACTGCTGCTACTGTGTGTCAGTGGTGGAGGGAGTGAATGTTTGTGGATGGGGTGCCAATCAAACGGCTGCTTTGTCCTGGATGGTATTGAGCTTCTTGAGTGTTGTAGAAGCTGCACTCATCCAGGCAAGTGGGGAGTATTCCATCACACTCCTGACTTGTGCCTTGTAGATGGTGGACAGGCTTTGGGGAGTAAGGAGGTAAGTTACTTGCCACAGAATTCCTACCCTCTGACCTGCTCTTGTAGCCACAGTATTTATATGGCTAGTCCAGTTCAGTTTCAGGTCAATGGTAACCCCCAGGATGTTGATAGTGGGGGATTCAGTGATGGTAATGCCATTGAATGTCAAAGGGCGATGGTTCGATTCTCTCTTGTTGGGGATGGTCATTGCCTGGCACTTGTGTGGCATGAATGTTACTTGCCACTTGTCAGCCCAAGCCTGGGTATTGTCCAGGGCCAGAATTTCACATTCCACTGGTAGGTGCGTGCCCGCCCGACCCGAACGGGTGTGAAATTGCGCAAGATGACGTTGGGTGAGTGCCCCGACATCATTGCACACTCACATGATATTTCGCTCAGCGGACACGCAAAAATCAGAAGAGCACCTGCTGACAATTAAATGGGCAATTAAACCATTAACGGCCCAATTGTCAGCGGCTTTTCATGGCCCGTCTAACCTTACAGTTGGCGGACAGGCCAGTCGGCCAGGCGGGCTTTACATCTTTGATGAAACCTAATCTCAGGCTAGGATGATGTCTCTGGTGGGACTTAAAATGTAAAGAAATATCCGGGGACAGTGTTTTTATGAGATCTGCTTTCAGGTGCTTGATTGGGCTGCATGGACACTTTTTGCAGCATTTTTGTGCTTTATTTTATTCTGTGGAGGTCTGCGGCTCCCTGAGGCATCTGTCTGCCTTCAGGGAGCTCAGTGGAAACGCTCACCAGCACCCACAGTGACATCAGCACCCACCCTCTCCCCACCCCCACCAGCAGCGCTGAGCCTTTCTCTGGGTGTGTTTCACACTGGCTGCCCGTTAATTGGCCCGGCCAGTGTAAGGTCACGGTTAGGGGGCCGACCGCAGGCAGAAGTGCATCTTGTGTCCACTTGTGAGTCCACCAATCGCGCGCGCCTGATGAGAGCAAAATTTAGGCCCAGGTCTTGCTGCATTTGGACATGGACTGCTTCAGTATCTGAGGAGTCGTGAATGGTGCTGAACATTGTGCAATCATCAGCGAACATCCCCACTTCTGACCTTACGATGAAAGGAATTATTGATGAAACAGCTGAAGATGGTTGGGCCGAGGACACTACCCTGAGGAACTCCTGCAGTGATGTCCTGGGGCTGAGACTGATCTCCAACAACCACAGACATCTCCTTTTGTGCTGTTATTTCAGGAGGTTTTGTCACATGACCTCCCACTCTAGTCCCTGAACACATTGCATTGATTTCCCATCCCAACTGGAAAGCAAACAGAGCCCTCACTGGTTGGATAATTCTTGATTTTGTCAAAAGGCCATGCCCCATGTCCCCCCGCTCCACCCACATCTCCAATATGTTTTATACCTAATAAACTAAAGTGTTCCAAAAGTGATAATTTAACAATTATTTTTTAACACCCTGATGAGTTTTCTCCTCCTGGGTAGGGGTTGCACACAGTGGCCGTTATTTAATGCAAGCGAAGGGTGTCTTGCCCACTGGTTGGTGAGCAGGTGGGAGACCTTCATCACTTCCTTTGGTGATGTCCTGCTGAGTTGAGTGTCGAACAGGCACATAGGTGGTCATTGATGGGCCTTCCCCAGGATCCCGTCATCTCCCCCTCCCCCCAACACACCCACCCCTCCACCAAGAGTTGCTGCCCAATCAGAACCTGACAGCTGTGCATTGCTTGGCAGTGCCAGTGGCAGCAGTGGCTGTTGGCAGTAACACACCCAGGGACAGGCCTAGGATCGCTGTGGGACCAGGGCCACAGGTGAGTGAGGGCGGGAGCAGGGGGTCATGGTGGGGCTATAGGGGGTCAGCAGCAATGCCTGGAAGGTGGCTCTCAAAGGCCCCCACCCCCCCCCTCACTTCCCCATGTTGATCAGGCACTGAGTGCCTTTGAATAAGGGACATCCCCACCCCAGCCCACCCCATCCCGCTACCCCTGGGAGACTGAAAGGGTTTGCTTCCCAATGGCGTGTGCCCCACCTGCCACTGGGTGAATACTACTAGTCACCCACTTAAGGGCCTCAACTGGTGGCTGGGCGGGAAGGCCATCCATAAGCCTTCCCACCCCTGACTGAATCGGGATGGAGGTGGGAAGGCAGCAGCAACCCCACCCAGCACCTTTCCACTCGATGGAGTGGCCCCCCACCCCACCTCCAGACTCACCCCCTGGGATGGGGGTGAGGGGAGGGCATTAAATTCCACCCAGTGTCCTGGAGATTCATCTTTCATTGCTGGAGACTCCGAGTAATCCTGAAGAGTTGGCGACCCTATTTAAGAACCGTCCCGCACCCCCCACCACCCCCCCCACCCCCTCCCTCCCCCCATATCTCAATTACAGCAGAGAGTCACGTATGAGGAAAATGTTTGCTAGGATGCGTAGGGTAGAGTTTACACATTTCTAAACCTTGTTCAGGATATTTGAATCACACATTTATCTCACACTCACGATCTTTCTAAACACTTACGCAGATGCTGACTGTGATGGTTTCAGGGATCCGGGGTCTGTTGAATCTTGAAGTGATTTGGGTGATGATGGAAGTGAGGAATCAGTGATTTCTTCAATGTCCGAGTGTGAGAGATTAGGTTTTGATGACTTCTTTTTACCAAAAGCTTGCTTGAATGAGCTTCGCAACTGGAAAGGAAAATGTCAAAAGCTGAAGGACTTCCTTCATTAACGTGGACGAAGACATTCCTTCCTGACACTTAAACAATAAATCTGTGTAACTTATTTAACACTACAGTGCCTCAGAGTGAGATGTGACTGATCACAAGTCCTACACAGAGGCAACACTACCTTAAAAATGCAACAGTCCAAAATTTTAGAATGTATTCATTTTTTTCAAAAGCATCATTTTGTAGCTTGTAATATGTAAAAAGACAAAACAGATAATTACATGGGGTGACCAACACGATTTAAGACACAGGGTTATTCTCAAGCACTGTAGTTTTAAAGGAATAGCCGTAATATTAAATGCAATATTGCATTAGTGGCGCTGATAAAGTCGCTCCCTCCAGCAGCAGGCACACATTGGGTAAGGGTGTAGCTGATTGTCCCTCAGCGCACAGTCCATTCCGAGTTAGAGGCTGAGGGAAAGGTAGCCCCAATTGCAAACAGGAGAACGTGACCTCATTCGAAGCATTTAACGTTTCAACCGCATAATGTCATCTTATGTTAGTGCATTAGACAGAGCAGAGTTTATTCTTAAATATGAAAATAGTTTTAGGGTTTCGGCAAGAGATGTGGGGGTGGGGGAGCGATGTGAGGAAGAACTTTTTTCATAGCGAGCGTAACTCACTGCCCTCGAGGGTAGTGGAAGCGGGAATGACTAATGATTTCAAAAAGAAGTTGGATGGTCACTCGTAGGGGTGGTGAAGTTATTTAAACCTCCAGCCTTTTAAACTTTGAAAAAACAGCTGCCAGTGTCAGTGACAGGGGAAAAAAACTCTCTATTTTTGCAGTTACAATAGTTGTTTGCTTACATTTCCCTAAGGGCTCTTTATGGCTGTTTTCTGTAAACGATAGTTATCTCAGCAGATTGGGAATTTGAAATTGCCCCAGCGATTCGTGACTGGCAGCTGAATTTCTAACGCTCAGTCCCAGCTCCAGAGACTGGGCAATGAGAGTATAAAGTCAAAAATCACCCCAGAGAGGTCAACCCCTGTCTGCCACCTTGTATGAATGCAGCATCCTTCACAGGAATGGCTGAATATGTTACCATTTATAACAGTTAATTGGGAAGCAATAAAGGATGGTTATTACAGATTCTTCATTACTGACCAAACTCCTTCTGCTTTTTACAACTGAATTTAATGAGACAGCACTTTTCAAAAAAAAATACACACAACCCAGCTATTTTATTTGAACACATCCTAATGAACTCAGGTTTACTCCCAAAGGGTTTAACATTTGTATACTCCTGTTAAGGAGCAGTTCGCACAGGGAGCGATAGTCAGGGCATCATTAGCTCACACACCCTCATTTTAAATAAAATGGATCCCTTTGAAAAAACAGTAATATTTCACGGAAAGCACATCAAGGAAGCAGCATCAGTTTACAATCTGTTTCACAATGTCACAGCTAAAGATTCAAGTGCTAACTTACTGTAAATTTACCGCACGTTATGTGCAAGAACAGCTAGGAAATGGTCTTAGTGATAGAAGGCTATGTCTCCTCATTCTTGATTTCCCACCAGCACTAATAGTTTGTCTGCACCTGGCCTATCTTATTCAAGGTTCATCAGAATGATACAGGACTTCAAGGGTTAAATTATAAGGGCATTTTGTAAGCATGGTTTGTATTTCCTTGAGTTTAGAAGACTGAGGAATGTTTAAAGTGATTTGAAAGGGTCGATGTGGAGAAACTACTTCCTCGTGGAGGAATCAAGAACAAGGGAGCATAACGTTAGTATCAGAGCAAGACCATTCAGGAGTGATGTGAAGGGAGACTTCTTCACACTATATTTGACACAGGCAGGAACTATCAGCTTACATCTATGAAGTGCATGCTGGGACTCAGTAACAATTTACTTGTATCAAAATACAATTGTACTTTGCTTGTTCCTGAGTTGGATGGTGTCTATAGGTTATCCATCTGAAATGTTGGGCTGGATTTTTGGGATAACTCTGGTGGGCAGGTCCCAATTCTGTGGTTCCCAACCCCATTCCCAGGCTGTGCAATTTTTGGGAATGCCTTTAAAGGATACGGGCTGCTTCCTGCATCCAGTACTCCCAGCCTGGCTAGCTCCATCAGGGATTTAGGTATCTCCTACTCCTCTGCAATTTTCATGGAGTCGGGCCAGCTTTTTGAAGAGTCGTGGTTCATGGCCCCTCAGAGGAGCTGTGAACCCCAGTCTGCCTGAGGGACCTTTTAAAAGGTAAGTTGAAAAGGTCCTCTCATGCCCCTATGCCAAACTCTGCCCTTATACCCACCTCTATGTCACCTCATGCCCCCATGCCAACCTCTGGCACTTCCATACTGATTGGCCAAGATAGACAGGTTCTTGATTGGTAAGGGGATCAAAGGTTACGGTGGGAAGGCGGGAGAATGGGGTTGAGAAACTTATCAGCCATGATTGAATGGCAGAGCAGGCTCGATGGGCCGAATAGCCTAATTTCTGCTCCTATGTCTTATGGTCTTATGGCCCACTGTACACTTGATAGAACCAATGAACACCACAGTGTAAAGTGGGATGTGTAAAAAAAATAAGCTTTGAAAAAAATGTGATCCTTTGCTCAGTTACCCTTATACATGAAAAAAGGTCCTGACAAGCCAATAAAAGTGTTAATCATCCAGGTCCTCTAATGTTTCAAAAACTACAAACCATAAATACCTGAAACCACTTACTTATGTCAACAAACAAACACTGAGAAATTGACTGCAGCGATCAGACAGCCTGAGCTGTCAATCAAACAATGTTTCCTTTGGGAAGCAGGTGTTCTGTTATTTTAATAGATGTCTGGGCTTTCAGACTAGGGAACATAATGTGGCTTGGCTGAAAACCAGACATCTATTAGAATAAAAGAGCGCCTGCTCCTCAGAGGAAATATTGTTTGATTGACAGCTCAGGCTATCTGATCTCTGCAGCCCATTTGTTGACAAAAGTAAGTGGTTTCAAGTGTTTACAGCTTTTGAAATTTCAAAGGGCCCGAATGATTGACATTTTTATTAGCTTGTCCAGACTTTATTTCTGAGTCAGGGGAAAGTGACCAAAGGATCACATTGTTTTCATACATTCCACTTTACACTGTGGTGTTCACTGGTTATAAAAAGTGTAGAGTGGGCCAATGGGCATAGGAGAGCCAGAGCTTGAGATAGGGGGCATGAGGGGGACATAGGGGGTGGGTGGAAGGGCAGAGTGTGGCATAGGGATCATGAGGTGGCATGGATGGAGCTATGGGGCTTGACGAGTGTTTGGAAGGTGAAGGGGGTGTGAGGGGTGAGAGCTGGTTGGCCTTTGTGTTGTTTTTTTACACTGGACAAAGTCCCACCGCGTCCAAGTGCCGCCTTGGCACCCAGCAGCCCCTGTGGCTGCCTCCGCACTTCTTCCCGGGTCGGTTGACCTGCCTCCAGCTCACACCCGTCCCCACCCCAGCAATGAAGGTCCTGCCTCGGCCGGCACTTCCTCCCGAGGTGGGTGAGCCATGCTGGGAACGTTCCTGACTACTGCCACCCCCCTCGAGGATGAAACTCCAGGCCATTGACCCTGTTACTCTCTCCACACACATTGCTAAACCCTGTTGAATATTTCCGGCATTTTCTGTTTTTCCTCGTGATTTTTGTTTCCAGTGCATTTTAATAGGAGGCAAAATATTGAGGCAGCGTGAGGTTTTTTGCTCAAATTAAACTTGACATGTTCTCTTCAGATGCAATTTTGAATCTGCTGTTACTGAAATGGTGATTGGTTGTTGTTTTCTGGCTGGTGGACGTTATAATTGGTGGAAATGTAGTGGGGAAGCAAACGTGGCAAAAGGAACACAGCTGGACTTGTGTTGAAACCCGTCAACCAAGCCCTTCAGCTCGATGCAGCCAGCGGGAGCAGGCTAAGAGATAAAGGAGGGGTCAATGGAGGAGACATCACAAAGCAAGAAAAGCCATTCTTCCAGTCACTTAAGCGTCATTACTGTTGGAATGTGGGCAACCCATGCTGTTGTATAACGTCGCTTAACCATTACATGCTCAGTCAAAGGACACTGCATATTCACCTTGCTTCCTTTACTGTTCACCTTATAGTTGTAATGGAAAAAGGAGGAATTAAAAGTCAGAAGATACAAAAAAAAACCTTAAAACTTAAAAAAAGGAAAAAACGCTGACCACTGTATCAGGTGTATAGAATTTCTAGGATTTAACATCTAAGAATTTTCACGGAGTGAGAATTACTGCACAGTTTTAACAGCAAAGAGAAAGGTTACATGTGCATCTTTCTACCTTAGAGAAATGGTTCTTTGCACAATTTCTCTAAGAACTTACCTGCAAAGCAAATATCCTATAGAAGCAGCTGGGATTTTCCAGTACAGAGGGAGGCCATTCAGCCCACTGTGCTTGTTTCAGTTCTAGCCCTTCAAATGGAGCTATCTATTCCGACCTCCTCACCAATTCCTTTATCTATATTTCTATGGCTTTCCTTGGTCTTGCAGCCTCCTCTCCCTCAACTCTACTGCCTCCTGCAGCCCAACAGCCAAGTCTGGACCTACAAGGACTAAGTTTCAGGGTTAAGGAGAAATCGCAGAGGATGTGGGATGAGAGAATGGAGAAAAAGGGACAGTAAGTCTCAAGCTAAAGAAGAAAGTCCCCAAGTCCAGGGGAGTGGAACAGAAGAAAGTCCCAAGCAGACGTTCTAGTCAAAGGACGGACAGGAGCCTGTAAAATGTCCTGCTAAAGTGCAGAAAAAGGGGCAACTTAATAGAAATGTTCAAAATCACAAAGTGTCTAGATTGAATAAATAAGAAGAAACTGTTTTACTGGAAGGGGGTTTGGTAACCACAGGTTTAAAATAAATAGCAGAAGAAGCAGAGGGGGAGTAACGATGATGTAGAATGCACTGCCTGAAAGGGCAGTGGAAATACCCCAACTGGGCGTTTCGTTAGGCTGCTTCAGAGGGCATTGAGAATCAACTAGATAACGTGTGAGACCTCAGGCACCTGTACATCAGACTAGGATAGGATGGGATTTCCTCTTTGCTGAAGGGCATTTGTGAATTAGTCAATGATCAGGCAACTTTCCTAATCACCTTTTCTGATGCCAAGGTCAACAATTACCAAATTTATTGAATTCAACCTGACAACTTTCCACATTTGAATTTAAAGCTGGATTTTCCGGGTCCTGCTCTCCTGCCTAAAATGTCGTTCCAGGAGAGGAACAGCTGCTTTGCAACCGTTTTTTAAAATTCATTCATGGGATGTGAGCGTCGCTGGCTAAACCAGCATTTATTGCCCATCCCTAATTGCCCTTGTTCAGAGGGCATTTAAGAGTCAACCACATTGCTGTGGATCTGGAGTCACATGTAGGCCGGACCAAGTAAGGGCGGCAGATTTCCTTCCCTAAAGGACATTGGTGAACCAGATGGGTTTTTATGGCAATCGGCAATGGTTTCATGGTCATCATGAGACTTATAATTCCAAATTTTTATTGAATTCAAATCCCACCATCTGCCATGGTGGGATTTGAACCTGGGTCCCCAGAACAGTTACCCTGGGTCTCTGGGCTACTAGTCCAGCAATGATATCACAATGGCAATGGCCATTAATAGACTGGAGACAGGACTTCTGCCCCTCAGGAACAAGACGGGAGGGGGGGGGCAGGGTGCGGGTGGGGGGAGGGTAGGTGGCGGGCAGACTGCCTGCTGGATTTAATGTGTCCTGCTGCCGGCCAGGGGAGTATTAAACTCAGTCCATGTAATCTTTAGGGTTAGTAATCCATTGGTGGACCAGCCTGCTCCCTATATTATAATAGTGATCGCACATCAAAAGATACTTTATTGGCAGTGAAGCACTTTGGGACATTCTGAAGTCATGACAGGTGCTAGGGATTCTTTTACAATAACCACTAGGCTATTGTCACTTACCCTTCGATCAAAGTTACACTTATTGATAATAAATATGGTTGGAAGGCGGGTCTATAGGAATGAACAATTCCTTTCCTGGCATCTTAAAATTAAACGATGATTGTCAACAACAAAGGCAGCTGACTATGACCAACCTTGGTTTATTTTTGCTGCAGTGTTGAAAGTGTTAATGAACTCCTATCTAAAGAGAAATGGACAAAAACCACTCAAAGCAAATAAGTTTCGCTTGTTCTTCTACAATCTAATAACCGTTTGTCTTTTTGAACAAATTGATATGTTGCTATTTTAGTTTGTCAAATTTTGAGCACATATGAAGTTTGGAAAACTCTTCAAACAGATGTGCACCCAAACCATTCATTACAAATTTATACCATAAATAATCAAACCTACCCAACTCTGTTTCTTCTTCTTTTTCTTTGAATCGATGTCATTTGCGCTCCCGATACTCGAATGGCTGGTCGCACTGTTGATACTTGAAACACTGTCTGATGAATGTTGCCTTTTAATCCGCATATCTAGTAAGATAAAAGATTGACATTCTGAGCGCTGAGGGAGTTTCTATTATTGATAAACTGAGGGTAGGGGAGGAGGAGGGCATCGGCAAAGTTTGAAAGGATAAAGTCAGGAAGTCAAGGAAGGGTTTTTGGTGTGTGGAATTCTCTTCCCCACAAAGTAGTGGAGGCCGGGGGCAGGATTTTCTCATTCCGCCTGCTGCAGGACTGGAAATTCCCACCCAAAGTCAACGGGCCTTTTGCTGGCCCGTCAAATGTCCCGTCCCTCCCATGATGATTCCCACGGTGGGCAGGCCCAGAAAATCCCATCCCGGGTCTTTGAATTTATTCAAGGCAGAGTTAGATAGATTTTTGATAGGTAAGGGGGTAAAGGGTTATTGGGGGCAGACAGGAAAACAGAGCTGAAACCACATCCGGAATCAACCATGAATTTACTGAATGGTGCAGCTGGCTCCAAGGGCCAAGTGGCCTATTCCTGCTCCTATGCCCCTAAATATTTATCCTGTGATATTCAGCTCTGGCTGTAAAGGCCTAGGAGGAAGAGGAGGCTGAGGGAGGTGAGGATTTACAAAGGCTTGGTGATTCTAGTAAAACAATACGTAGGGGAGGACATGGCTGAGTTTTCATTTCAACAAAGTTTGATGAGACGATAAGTGTGCAGGATGACATATTTTCACCTTAATAGAAACTAGAGAGAAAAACTCAAAGGACCACTAATCATTGTAGGGACTGGGTTAGCTCAGTTGGTTAAATGGCTAGCATACAATTCAAAATAACACCAACAGCATGGGTTCAATTCCTGTTCCAACAAAGGTCGGCTTGGGACCTGCCTCCTCGCCCGGCCCCTGAGTGTGGACCATCACTGACAAAATTGGCCAAGAAAATGGCTCAGGATGAAACATCAGCAGACAATGAGCCAAAGGGATTGGACAGAGCATACATACATACATACATGAACGAATGAGCAAATTTTTGTACTTTAAAAGCAAAATACTGCAGATGATGTAAACCTGAAATAAAAGTAAAAACTTCTGGAAATACTCAGCAGGTCAGGCTGGACCTGTGGATAGAGAAACAGAGTTAACATTGAAAGCTTATTGACCTGAAATGTTAACTAATAATTATAGTTTTGGGTTCCATATTCTGGAGCATAGAGTAGACAACTAAAGAATTCATGGTAAATTTATTTAATTGGTTAGTTAAGCTGTGGTTTGAATACTGTGCACTGTTTTATATACCTCATCAGAGAAAGGATATCAAAATCTTAGCAAGCATTCAACACAGACTAACCAGGATGATGGCAAGAACGTAGAAATATAGAGATGAGGAAAGAGTTAGGGAACTTGTCTCTTCCCACTGAATCAAAGAAAGGCTAGGAAAAGATTTCAGTGAAGTTATTAAAATGATGAAGACTCTTGGAGTGAATTGGGAAAGGCTATTTCCACTGATTGGTGGATCACTGAATTAGTGACAAGGGGCAGAGTTGTCCCAGATTTGCACTAGGTGCAGGAGCGGGCGGGAAAAACGACGCTTTACCCGCTGGCCACAATGATAGCTTTTCACACCGTATCATCCTAAACCCGCCGCACTATTTATGGGAAACACGCCATTTCCATGGTGGGTGAGCTCCCATCTGCCTGCTGTGCCATCGCATTTAAAGTACAGCCACGCTCAGTGCTTCCAGCCCCAGTCTGCAGCAAAAAAGACATGGCCTAAAAGGACAAGAAGACTGAGGCCCTTGTGTGCCCTTTGGACACTGGGGGAGCCCGCTGTGATGTCCTCTACCCCTGTTCTGCATGCAGGAGGGGCAGCAACATCACCACTCCGGCTTGGTAGGCAATGGCAAAGGGGATCAGTGCCAATGCTGCGCAGAAAAGGTTGGTCATCTAATGGAGATGGAGGATGAATGATCTCATCCATACAGCCAGCTAAGGCAACCATCTCATCACTCTAAACTCATCCACTCAACCCCATCACACATTCACTGACATCTCACTCACTGCCAGCTCAAGGGACATCACCACTCACTCTCTCACACACACCCTCACATCTCCATCTGGCCTCATCTCCTCTGGAAACTGCCTCCTCAGCCCTCACCATCTTGAGGCCACTTGCACAGATTAACATGTGACCCCCACACACACCCTGGGATACCCCCCTTCCCCAGTACAGCCCTCACCCTGCAGCCTCTTCCCTTGCCTGAGGCCACTTCTCCCTCTTCCCCAAGCAAACCCTAACCCTGCAGCCATTGAAAAGCCATCCACATATGGCTGGTCTGGTAGGTAGAGACCTGAGGTGATGTGGCACTGTGTGTGAATCCTGGCGCTGAGACCGTGAGTGCTGATCAAAGCAAGGTAGCAAACAAACCTCCAAGTCCCCAGCTATGTGTGGCCCACCAAGTGCACGCCTTATATATGCTGTTGTGAAACACGTCGGTGGGGCAGATGATCCATCATGGGGCGGGGGCCGGGGGTCGGGGGGAGGGGGATGGGTCTGGAGGTCTGGCCTGATAATGATATGCTAATGTATTACAATGACGTGCGATGGTGGGGAACACAGCCCATGATCGGCGGGCTGAGTGGGTGATCGCAAATGGTTTCACGTTGACATGAAACCGATTTTTGGCCTTCTCGCCATATTGTCCGCTCGCGCCACCGAACACACCCGATGCCAGCGGGCATGGAAAATCCCGGCCAAGGTGTTTTATTTCCTTTGACAGGTCAATGCTGATGGCAGCCAAACAGCTGCAGGCGGGGCTGTGTGTTTGTTAAATGACCCAGACCACCACAATTCAGGCATTGAGACGCTGGGACAATTTTGAGAAGGCGGGGGAGGGGAGGGGAGGGAGGGTGTCGAATATCAGGGCCTAACAGAAGAGTGAACGTGAAGAAGAGAAGGGAAGTTTTCAGCTGCCTAGGTCCTAAACTCTGGAATTCCCTCCCTCTCTGCCTTTCCTCCTCTCTCCTCCCCCTTTAAGATGCTCCTTAAAACCTAACTCTTTGACGAAGCCTTTGATCACCGGTCCTACTATCACCTTATGTGGCTCGGTGTTAAATTTTGTTTGATAATTTCTGCTGTGAGGCAGCTTGGGACGTTTCACTGCACAAAGCGATAGAAATATAGCTCCATTTTGCAGCATGTGTTACCAACCCAATAACAAGGGCAGTTCTACAACCTGGGAATCTCTTGATGTCTCAGAGCCCTACAAGCAGACCAGCTAAGAGCAGGGAAGCTATTTATACATTGGCACAGTTTTCAATCTCAGATTCAGAGAGCCATGGGCAAAAGGGCTCAGTGACAAGGATTCATTTTCAAAAGGATTCATGATCCTGGGGGACGACACATTTACTTCAGTGAGGGCCTTCAATAATAAATTAAAGTATCTGCTTATATAAATGATCTACAAGCGTTAAACTTCGTTTAAAATTACTAAAATGACTCAATAGGGTAGGTGATGATGCTGAACGTGTAGTAGAAATTCATTGATTCACCTGAGAGATGTCAGGGATCACGTGTTTAAAATATTTTAAAAATTCAACCGGGTAGGTGCGGAGAAATTATTTCCTGTGCTAAGGGGAGTCCAGCACACTGGCCATTCATGTTCGAATTAGAAGCAAACTGTTCAGAACAATGTCAGGCCTCACTTCTTCACACAAAGTGTAATGAAGAACTGGAACTCCTTCTGCACCCAGGAGGCTGGGAATGCTGGGGGCTGAGATTGATTGGTTTTTGCAAGGTCAGGGTATGAAGGGAAATAGAGAAAAAGCAGGTAAATGGAGTTGAGATGCAGATCAGCCACGATCTAATTAAACAGCGGAATAGGCTTGAGGCGATGAGTGGCGCCCCCCCTACTCCCAACATTCCTATTTGCACACGTTTTCATAGTCCGTACCTTTGTTTGTGTGATCTGGGCCGTTCAGCGCTCCCTGGATAGCAGCTTGAGCTGCAGAGTTTTGCGTCTTCAGCATCTCAATGGTTTCTCTCAGTTCAGTTAGTTCCGACTCCTGCAGCAAACAGTTAATCAGAGAAATGGATGGCTGTTTTACCGCAGTTATACCGGCAGCATTTCCTTTTTCCACATACCCCAGCCCCAAACGGATGTTTGGGATCACACATGTAAGAAATTCACGCTCACGAGCATGCCCAATATTCACCTATTTAAATTACTGCTTTACCGGACTAATAATCGGGAGGATCTGAAATCCAATCATGAACAGTTTGAGAATTCTAATTCAGTTTCAAAAAAAATCTGGAAATAAAAATCTGCTATCAGTAGATAAAACCTCTGGTAAGGCTTATTGGCAGTGAGGGCATGTAAAAAAAACATAGATCAAATTAAATCTTTGCAGGAAATTCTAATATACAAACCAAACAGCCCAGGAGACATAACCAGAGATCCCAGCGCTCATGCTGTAACTCTGTAAATCAGGGACAAGCATGAGAACTCTCTCACTAGAACTGGATGATCTCATTATGAATGCTTGACTGAGAGACCAACTCATGGAAAGGTTATCCCAGGACAGAGTTCTGTTTGGACAAGAACTGTTGACTTTGCTTGATTTACATTTTTAAGTGGTTATAATAAGTTGTTATTTCGGTGATATCTTTTGACAATGTCTCAATGTTTATTTGCACAAGATTAGGAGGTGTTAACTGTTTGAAGACTGTGATTGAGATTTTAATAGTCTGTCTGATTGACACTTTTATAGGGTTGTAGCAACAGCAATTCTTTTTTCAAAATAAGTTTTGTGAATGGGTGTTTGTTTTCTGAGCATTTCCACACGTGCAATTGTTACTAGATGGGTCATTGATTCTGTGCATAGTGTATACTGGATGAATGGGCATGGAAGAACCAGGAGTTAGCATGGAGGGTATGAGTGAGTGGGGTGTATGAGTTGGCATGTGTAGTAGGTGGGGTGGTGAGGGGGGGTGTGAGGGGGTGAGGGAGAGAGGGCTTAACAGTCTTTTAAACAACTGGGATGAAGGCCTGATGACCAAGGCAGACATTTTAATCAGCCTGCCTCAGCTCTCAGCTGTCACTGTGACTGCTGACGCTCTGCTTCTGAGTCGGCAGGCCCAAATCAATCCCACACACAGCCCCAGGAGCCATTCTACCAATGCGGATTCAGCAAGTCAAGACATTTCCTGACTGGAGCCATCCACCTCGGTAGCCAAAACCCTGGCCACTGAGACGAGTTTTGGAGCGTTCCAACAATGAGCTAGCTCAGACACAAGGGGATGAATAACATCCTCTGCACTGTAAACGTCTTCAGTTCTACATTTCTTCTTTCAATCTGCAGTTAGTATTTGCTCATGGTCAGTCAGTTAAATTGAAAATTCACACAGCAGGGAAAATAGATTTTTCAAGGTTAAAAACATAGAATCTTTCATTCTAGTTGACTTGTGGCAATCAGTTCAGTGACCACTACACTGCAGAGGCTGCCCAGGATTGTTGTGCAACTTCCATGAAACAAGAGTAGATTTTTTACATGACCCACCTTTTGTTCTGCTGTCATGGTTAGGTTCTGCAGCCGTGAGGTCATATTACTTAAGCTCTGTTCAAAGGCAGCCACGAGGTGAGCCTGTGAATATAGGATCAAAATTGAAAATGGTTGCATCAAAATGTACCAGTTTCTTCTTTGCAGTCTGTTTCTTCTCAATGATATAACCGAGATCGGGAAGTCAGGAAGGTGTTTTGAATTTTGATTTCCCCCTTTATAAATGGTGGCGTAATTTCCCCAACCCTTTGGTTTGGAGTTATCCAACCCTTTATTAGTAACTTCACAGCAAACTCGAGATAGAGTAAAACAAGAGGGTTAGTTTATTTTACACACACACAAAACACAGGAAGGGGTTTTGCAATGTCTGCCCTTTTGCACTCAAACAATAAAAGAGGGATAAGAGAAAGAAAGGGGGTTCAGGGCAAAAACCACGATAAAAATAAGAATTATGGTTTCATGTGAGGCCAGAGTCCAGAATCAAAAAGTCCAGTGATGTATTCCTTCAGAGGCTGAAACTGTTGCAGGGTGATCCCCTTTTCCAGAAATGATGACTTCCAGGATGGAAGAAGGCATGTCGAAATCAATTAGTCTTCTAGGCACAGACACAGGAGTTCAGATGTTCCAGTAGTAAAACAGTGTAGATGAGGGCCAGGAAATTTAGCTGGACAGAACTCTTTCTGCTGCTACCTGTTAGGTGGTAAATAGTAGAGAGAGGCAGACTGCTAAGCCTGGGGTCCTGCTTCTCTGCTGAGTGACTGAAGATGGAATCTAAAAGCTGTATAATTAAAGCAATTCAAACAGCTCAAGTCTTGCTTGTGACAGAGTGGTTTTTGGGTTGAGCTATCCAGCTAACGCGGCTGCTTGTTAAAACCCACTGTGTTTTGAAAAGGTAAATGTAGCGCCTTTAGCGCAACTTTGGAGATGAAGAGTCACAAATAGTTCTGCCTTTGTCTATATCTGGCTGGTGCAGATGTCTCACCTACTACCCTTTGTGTTGGCTTGGCTGGAATGTTTATACAATGCAAAGAATGTTACATTCCAGGGGTTTGATGCGTTAGCCTTTGTCCATTTTTAAACTGCCCAGGAACCTCCAGAACTGCCACCATGTGGTCAGTGGCAGCCATTTTCAGTCCAGCTGCTTGTCCATTTTTTAAAGAAAAACACAGAATTTAAACAAGAGAATATGGAAGAGAAACAAATTCCTTTTAGATTTTTGAATTCTTCCTGCTGTCTCGGTGGGACACTAGCTAGTGAACTCCAAGTGAAACTCCAAAATTCTGCTACCCCAATCCAAACTCACACCGAGTCCAATTCACCCATCACCCCTTGTGCTTGTTGGCTCCCAGTCCAGCAACACCTCCATTTTAAAATTCTAATCCTTTGAACGTCAAGGGGCGATGGTTAGGCTCTCTCATGTTGGAGATGGTCATTGCCTGGTACATGTGTGGTGCGAATGTTACTTGCCACTTGTCAGCCCAAGCCTGGATATTGTCCAGGTCTTGCTACATTTGGACATGGACTGCTTCAGAATCTGAGGAGTTGCCAGTAGTGCTGAACATTGTGATATCATCAGTGAACGTATCCACTCTGACCTTATGATGGAAGGAAGGTCATTGATGAAGCAGCTGAAGATGGTTGGGCCAAGGACACTACCCTGAGGAACTCCTGCAGTGATGTCCTGGAGCTGTGTTGACTGACCCCCAACAACCACAATCATCTTCCTTTGTGCTGGGTATGACTCCAACCAGCAGAGAGTTTTCCCCCTGATTCTCATTGACTCCAGTTTTGCTAGGGCTCCTTGATGCCACACTCGATCAAATGCTGCCTTGATGTCAAGGGCAGTCACTCTCACATAATAACAAATGATTGTGGGTGCTTTCACAAGCCTGGAATCCCCTATCCTGGGTTTTTGCTGAACAGAAGCGTGGGTCAGAGATAGGGCTAACACAAGATGCAATGGAGAGGCTCTACACTAAGGTACGTTTACAGAAATGACCCAAGTGATTGGAATGTTTCTGTCATTCCTGTTGTTTCAAGGTGAAGGTTATTGACACAATCCCATCGTTATAGTGGTGGCTCCTTTCAAACCGTCATTGTGAAATAAAATATGGCACCAATAAGTTTCTTAAATGATGTTAATAGATATTTGCTCCAGGTATTAGGTCAACCAGTGGATACAACAATTGATATTGATCCCTATTATAACCCATGTCTTCCTATAACCCCTAAAAACATGATGGTTACTCATTCCTTACTCCACCCCCACCCCCCATACTCTTTCCCTTTTATAATCTACAGTCATTTCAAAGCCAAGTTGCTTGTCTCCTAAATACTAGCTCATCTTTCCAACCACATTTTTAAAGAAAGCTGACATATTTTGATTTGATACGATTCTCAAGTATAAGCCAAGATGGTCAGTTTTCTGCAGTTGCTGTTTATTGCAGAATGATGCTCCTTGCCACTTTCTTGAGTTGTTAGATGTAATCAATCCCTAAGTACATACATTTGTAAACACAATAAGTTACAAATAGTCGTCTGGTAGTAGAGAACTTGAAATCCCAGTATAAGAGGAAAACAACAATTTGTACTGAATGAAAAGAGACTGCCGATTGGTTTGCAAGTGGGCTCGGATTGATAGAGACATTGCCATGGAGAATGCACCAGTTGATGGTGACTGACAGTTAACTGGGGAACCCCATACCCCAGGAGCAGTACGCCAACACTGCCCAGTCATTTTTTTTTATTCGTTCATAGGATGTGGGTGTCACTGGCTAGGCCATCATTCATTGCCTATCCCTAATTGTTCAGAGGGCATTTAAGAGTCAACCACATTGCTGTGGGTTTGGAGTCACATGTAGGCCAGACCAGGTAAAGACAGCAGATTTCCCTCCCTAAAGGGCATTAGTGAACCAGATGGATTTTTGCAACAATTGACAATTGTTTCATGGTCATCACCAGACTTTGAATTCCAGATTTTTATTGAATTCAAATTCCACCATCTGCTGTGGTGGGATTCGAACCCTGGTCCCCAGAGCATTACCCTAGGGCTCTGGAATACTAGTTAGTGACAATACCACTATGCCAACACCTCCCCCTTGCCACCACCTCCCCCTAATATTTCGAATATTCAGAACGAGAATCCCGGCACCAATGAAAGATTCATATCAATATTCAGAGTGCCATCCCCAAATGCATGAAGTTATTATGACAGCGTTACATGGTTATCTCTGTGGAAACTGAAGTTTGGTGCTGCTAGGAGAGGGTATGGGCAATAAATGCTGGCCCAGCCAGCGAAGCCCACATCCCGTGAATGAATAAAAAAAAGAAAACAGAAACCTTAAGAAGGTAAATCAAAAGCTTCGATTAATTTTAGAACACTGGAGCCTTAAAGCTTGCTAGTTTTACCACTTCAGGACTAGGCAATTTGCTAATGTTTGAGGCTATCTGCCCTTTCTAATTGTTTCAGGCAATTTTCTTCCTCAATAGCTTGGCAATTCCACACACACTGCCTTCCCCCATCCCCCGCGAACACACAGCCTGGCCAACAATGTGCTCCCAACTACAGGCGGGAATACTGAACTTTGGCAAATATACCCTGGGAAGCTTTACAAAGTCAATCACCAGGAGGCAGGCAGCTCCAGTGCCATGAAAAATCCTGGCTTCATGGACAAAAGGCAAATCAGAAATCTGGAATCCTTCCCACTTCCAAACACAGAGTCTCAGATCACCTTAAGCCTCTAAAAAAAGGACATGAATTCCTTGTAGCAGAAAGCAGGTTTATTCACAGACTACATCAGTATTCAGAACCTCAAGTGCACTTATGCATCAGGCTAATGACATGCCTCGTTACAACTTAATAACTTTCTCTGTCAATTCGACTATTGCCAAATGGAACATCAACTGTAAAAAGAGGAGGAAACTGTCATTCTCGGGTACCTTATAAAAATGACATCAATTGGAAGTGTTCTGGAGAAGAGACATGTTTTATGTCAGAAGGTCTATCATCACTGTTGAATTGTTCTTGGTGAGAGGTATGTAATTACATCCCTGTGCTGACAGAGAACACTCCCTGCTCCTCATCAAAAGAAACCATTCTTTACAACAATGCAAGCAGGCTTTGTACTGTTGCTTAATAAGCCAGAGACCACTGAGGGTGAAGCTGGATCTCCGACAAAGCATTAATGGTTTGGGATAGCCAAAACGGAATAGGAATCTGGGCAACTGGAGCTCCAACGGGATTTTCTCGCATTACAGCTGAACCACAACCTAAAACCTCAGCACATTCTCTCTCACTCAGCTCTTTGGCAAATCTCTTGACAAATAAGCCCTCAGTCTTTTCTCTGATAGAATTCAATTCAAACAGACATCCTCATCTCCAAAACACTAAATGGTTCACAAATGATTTCGTTATTTTTATAAACTCAGCAGGGTTGATGTTAACATCCCACAATCAATGGGACAGTGCTAGAGATTAAAAATTTAAAATCGAGAAATACGAGTCCAACTCATCGTTAATATGCTCGCTGCTGCTTTAACGCCAAAGGTTGGCACAGCACATCATAATGCTGATGCCTGGTATTATCAAGCAAGAAACTTATTAAGAAATGTCTCTGCCATTTGCCAAATTTCTCCAGAGAATTTTCATTAGCTCAGAAGCTATTCCTTTTCGCTGACATGTTTTTGTTTAATGATGTGGAGTGTGGAACCTATTGATAAGTTCTGGACATCAATACTGACATCGTTGAAAAGAGAGACATGTTGCCAAAGCTTTTCATCCTGCACTCATCAGGACAAAGACAAGAACGTCAAATCTCAAACAATCACAACAATTTATACGACAGGAGAAAAATGGTCTTGGCTGATCTGATTGTGGCCTCAACTCTATTGTGTCAACTTGGTTGGCAAGTCAACTCTGATTGGCCAAGGCATTACCATGGAGAAAGCGATAAGGAACTATAGGCTCCCCAAGCTCCCCGGAAATTTAAAAAAGGCACAAGGCTTCAACATATTCCTTTTGTTTGCCAAGAATGGGTGCCTGCGTATGAATATGTGTCGCTTCTAGCAAGCATAAATGAGCCACAATACCAGCTCGATTGGTGGAGAGGACAGACTTCATTATAATATTTAATTCAGGCTCCCACAGTGCTGCTAGGAGCCTGAGGTAAATGGAACAGTTGATGTCTGTGTTTCCCAGGGCACTGGAAACCCGGCAGCAAGATGGAGATGGGAACAGTGACTGCAGAAGGTACGTGCTCTGTAGAGCAGTGCTTGCTAGCTAGAAGGAGCATGAGTTCTCTGCTGCCATAAATACACACTCCCAGCTGGTTAACCATCAGGCGGTAGCAACCTCTCCTCACTCGGCCCACACCACCCTCCCCAACGCACAATCCCGAGCTCCTCCCTTTCTCCCGATTTCCACTCCGGCAAACCCCCTCATCCACCCCAGCGATCTTTCCCTTCCCACCCCACCTCCCGATTCCTGCATTGATCTCCTCTGCTCTAACTCCTCGTGTGGTCAGCCTGCCAGGTAAGAAATATGAAAGCACGAACATATGGATTAGGGGCAGGAGTAGGCCATTTGACCCCTCGAGCCTGCTCCATTATTCAATAAGATCACAGCTGATCTGATGGTGGCCCCCACTCTATTATTGTTTCTGCCTCAAATACCTTTTGAGTTCCTTACTAGTCGAGAATCTATCCACCTCTGCCTTAAAAATATTCAATGATCCTTGGTCCATCATTCTTTGGGTAAGAGAGTTCCACTGCTTTGACAGCTGGACAGTTCCTTGAAAACAGGACAGCTCTTTCCCACTTCCTTGGTAACTGAACAGTTCTTTACCATTTCCTTGACAGCTGGACAGTTCCAACAGATTTGTGTGTAAAAAGTGCATAATTATGATCACTTTTTAACAATCCCGAAGGGATACCTTATCTCTCCACAGGGGTGTGCTGGCTATCCAAGTGCATCCCACAGGTTCAGACCTCCTCTAACCTGTTCAAATCTGCACACTTCGGATTCCACACTCCCTGTTCTTCAGCTGGTGATTGGAGTGGCCGGCTGCCTCTGCAAATCGTGCCCGCACCAACCCCAGCCCAACTCCAGTCCAACCCCAGGACGACGGGAAATATCGGGTTCGGGGCTCGGGACTTTGAATTTTCGGCCATTACCAGGATTCTCACAACAACAGAATATAACAGCAAGGCCTCATTATCATTTTTTTTTAAAATTCCATTTCGTTCGACATTCCTGCAGCTTGTATGGACGCATGTTGGGGCTGCTGGGTGGGTGAGCAAACTGTCCATGGCACCATGGACCAGGAACCCATTCAAGCGGGGAGAGTTAGCAGGAATGTAAGGGACAGTATAGTCAGGGGGATTGACACAGGTCTCTGCAGCCGAGAGCGGGGGTCCAGCCGGCTGTGCTTCCTGCCCCGGTACAAGAGTTTGGGATATCTGATCAAGGCTGGAGAGGAACTTGCAGTGGGAGGGGGAGGATCCAGTTGTCGTGCTCCACGTAGGTACACAACATGTGTAGGACTAGGAAAGAGGTTCTGCTTCGAGAGAATAAGCAGCTCGGGGCTACATTGAAAAGCAGAACCTCAAGGGTAATAATCTCTGGATTGTTATCTGAGCCACGAGGAAATTGGCGTAGGGTAAATAAGATTAGAGAGATGAATGCGTAGCTCAGAGACTGGCCCTGGGAGAAATGGGTTTTGATTCATGTGGTACTGACACCGGGATTCCCCCACAATCATTTCTCGCCTTCCCATAAATATCAGGGCCAACGGGCAGGATATTCCGGCCCCGGCCCCGGCCACTGCCAGGATTGTCCGGTCCCGCCGAAATTCAATGGATTTTTGGCTGGGCCACCGAATCTCCCGCATCCGGTCCCACCCATGACGGGGCTGGAAAATCCCAGCCAGCGGGCAGAATTTTACCGTCGGTGAGCTGGGGGCGGGGCCCGCTCGCCAGCGCATAAAATGACGCGCAGTGACATTGGGTGGAACCCCCGACATCACCGCGCCCCATTTAATTTTTCAGGAAGGCGTGGGCGCAGCAAAATCAGCTGTGCGCCCGTCGACCTGTCAATGGCCAATCGAGGCCATTGACAGGATCAATTATACAATTAAAGGACCTGCCCGTCCAACCTTAAGGTTGGCGGGTCGGGCAGGAGCCCCGGCGGGGAATAGAGAAAACATGAAACCTCATCCAGCGGCGGGATAAGGTTTCATGTAGGGATTTAAAAAGTTTAATAAAGTTTTAGTGTAATTTTTGAACATTTCCCATCTCATGTGACATTGTCACATGAGGGGGACATGTTAACGATTTTTTTTCTATTTTTAACGTTTTTAAAAGTGTCAGCGATCTCCCTGAGGCAGCACTTAGCCTCGGGGAGATGTGCGCTCTGTTGTGCGCATGCGTGAAAGAGCACAATCTCGCTTTTGGGGAATCCCCCCCGCCCGCACAGGAAACGCATAGCACTTCCCGTCGGACATCACGCTGGGTGGGCCTTAGTTGGCCCGTCCCACGTAAAATGGGGATGGGGCCCGCTTCTCCGGTGGGGATTGGCTCCCTGCCCGCCGGAGATTGGATCAGGCTCGCCCGCCCGACAGGCAGAAAATTCTGCCCAATGTCTCATTTTGGCTTGTTACAGGTCCTATAGTGTGGCCCCTTGCTAGACATTTATAATACTTTAATAATTTAATCTGTGTGAAAATGATCATCTCAAAAGCTACAACAATTGGGTAAATCAGGTCAATAAAAATACTAGAGTCAAAAAAATAAGCCGGGTGAGAAGAAATTAAAAGGTTAGAATATTTCAGTAAATTCAGAGGAGTTTAGAAGATTCTAGAATTTCCCAATGCCTGGCATTATCAAGCAAAAAAACTTATTTAAAAGAAACCTCTTCCATATGCTAAATTTCTCCGGGGATTTTTCATCAAGTCAGAAGCTATTCTTTTTTGCTGACATGTTTTTGTTTAACGATGCAGCATGTGGAACTTATTGACAAGCTCGACAATACTGATGTTGTGGATGAGCTGGGTTCGATTGCTTCATTCACTTGGCGAGCAGACGTAGCTTCAATGCCAAGCCTAGTCAATGGCTATGGTCAGAATTTATCTACAGCAATTTAAAGGTGGGCTTCACAGAGAGCAGGGGATTTCCCAGTGAATGTTCGAATACTGGAAATAGGAACAGCAGGAGGGAATTCAGCCCTACACGCCTGTTCCACTGCCATTCAATGATACCATGGCTGAGCTGTATCCTAACAACAATTAGCCACCTTGGTTCCATGTTATTTTATACCCACGTCTCGCAAAACTCTATCGCTCTCAGGTTCCAAATGATTGATTGAGCTAACATCTATTGCTTTTTGTGTTAGAGAGTTCCACATTTCTACCACCCTTTGTGTGACAAAGTGTTTCCTGACTTCCTTCCTGAACTCTGGTCTTAAGGTGATGTCCCCTTGTCCTGGACTCTAACCACCAATGGGAAATGTTTCTCCCTATCTACTCTATCAATTCCTTACACAATTCTAAAAACCTCAATCAAATCAGCCCTTTACCATCTATATTCCAGGCAATTACAAACCTAATGAATGTAATATCTCCTCATTATCGAAAGCTAGGAGCTCTTGGAACATTTTGGTGAATCTGGTCAATGTGGAGAGAGATAATTTTAGCTATTTTAACCTCACACTATGGCACTCTCTCAATTTTGCATCTCATTACTTCCTTCTCTACCTCCAGAAGATTGAAGGCCTCCCTTTTCCTTTGATTCCTGTAACAGCTCTGTGAAGCATTTTGTACAATCTTACATGTTAATGGAGGAGGAGTTAGGTTTTTAATTTATTGACTTGTTGTAAAACTAGAATTAGGGTCTGGATATAGAAACCACCCAAGTTTCACTTTGAGGAACCAGCAAGCAGGATAGATTAAGGGGAACCAGTAGATGTAATATATTTGGATTTCCAAAAGGTGTTCGATAAGGTTCCAGATATAAGGCTACTTAATAAGATAAGAGCCCATGGTGTTGGGTGTGGTATATTAGCATGGACAGAGGACTAGCTAACGAATAGGTAACAGAGATTTGGGATACGGGGGTGCATTTTCAGGGTGGTGACCTGTAATTAGTGGGGTGCCACTGGGATCAGTGCTGCCAAGATATTAATGACTTGGATGAGGGAAGTGAATGTACTATCGCCAAGTTTGCAAATGACACATACATAGGTGGGAAGGCAAGTGGTGAGGATGACATAAAGAGTCTACAGAGGGATATAGACAGGTTAAGGCAAAAACTTGGCAGATGGAATATAATGTGGGAAAATATGAGGTTATGCACTTTGGCAGGAAGAATAGAGGAGCTGAAATTATTTAAATGGAGAAAGACTGCAGAAAGCTGCAGCACAGAGGGAATGGGGGGGTCCTCATGCATGAATCACAATAAGTTAACATACAAGTTCAGCAGGTAATAGGTAAGGCAAATGGAATGTTGGCCTTTATTTCAAAGGGAATGGAGCATAAAACAGGGAAATCTTGCTAAAATTATGCAAGGCACTAGTTAGACCACACCTAGAACACTGAACAGTTTTGGTCCCCTTACCTGAAGAAATATATACTGGCATTGGAGGCCGTCCAGAGAAGGTTCACTAGGTTGATCCTGGGGATAGAGGAATTTTCTTATGAGGAGAGGTTGAGTAGGTTGGGCCTGTGCTCATTGGAGTTTAGAAGAATGAGAGGCAACCTTATTGAAACACATAAGATTCTTAGGGGGCTTGACAGGGTAGATGCTGAGGGGTTGTTTCCCCTGTGGGAGAGTCTCGGACCAGAGGGCATAATCTCAGAGTAAGGGGGCGCCCATTTAAGACAGAGATAAGGAGGAATTTCTTCTCTCAGAGGGTAGTCAATCTGTGGAATTCTTTACCGCAGAGGGCTGTAGATGCTGGGTCGTTAAGTATATTCAAGGCTGAGATAGACAGATTTTTATTCAGTAAGGGAATCAGGGGTTATGGGGAAAAGGCAGGAAAGTGGAGTTGAGGATTATCAGGTCAGCCATGATCTCATTGAATGGCGGGGCAGACTCAATGGGCCAAATGGCCTACTTCTGCTCCTACATCTTGTAGTCTTAAGGATACTGACATAAATGATTCACAGGATGTGTAAACTTCCTCCAGCAAACATTGTCTAATTGAACTCGAAATGTATTATTAATTAAAAGTAACAATGTACTTATTAAGCTACTTAAGTTCGAGGTACACAATTAACTTCATATATATCGCTTTAGGTTGTGACATTTTCCTTCCCTTCTGGTCAGGAAATCGATCTTATTCTTGTTTTTACAAAATGACATTCTAGACACACGTACACACCCATTTTAATAGGTGATAATTGGAGCTCCCAGCCAGAGAATTAACCTCACAAACAAGCTCATATTAAAACACATCAAGTGGAATTGAGTTTCGTTGAGTTAAACAGCATGCAAAAATGAACAATTTGTCTGTGGATGGGAGCTTTAACAAGTAACTAAAGTAACTTCAAACTCTTCTGCAATAAAAATAAAGTGCGGTTAGCCTATTATACATTAGGATGCTGTCTATACAATTTAACCAATCAACCAAACTGGCTGGAACACCCATGTGTATGTATTTGTTGTAAATACCATTTTCTTGATTGAATTAATATTGTTTAAAGCCGAATAAATGGCCCATCAATTATCCATTGCTCCCTTGTTCTGACAGGCTGCTATTTAGAAGAATGATGTAACCTTGTATCCACACACTTAATGTGTCAAAGAGGTGGCAGGCAGCATGGGAGACATCCTCTGACTACAGATAGGGAACCTTGTCTAAAGTAGGGCCTATAGTCGGAGAATTTGGGTGCCACACAGCGCACTGCCTTTAAAAGAACACTAGAAGCAGGAGTGGGAGGAGGTTGATCAACCTGCTCTGATACTCAGTAAGTTAACAGCTGATCTTCAACCTCAACTCCACTCCTCTCCCCACCGCTCCGCCCAACCCCCCATGCCATGCCCCTTATTCCCCTCAGTATCCAAACACTTCTCGATCTCTGTCTCGAATATGCTCAATGACTGAGCAGCGAAGCCCTCACGGGTAGAGAATTACTCAAAGAAGTTTCTCCTCGCATATAATATAAAATAAAATCAGAAAATGCTGGAAAAACTCAGCAGGTCTGGCAGCATCTGTGGTGAGAGAAACAGAGTTAACTTTCTCATCTCCATCCTAAACGACCAATTTCTTACTGAGAAACTACGGCCCGGGTTCTAGACTCTCCAGCCAGGGGAACAGCTTCTCGGGGGAAGGGTGGGAGGGAAAGGAAATTTCACTGGGACAACCCTCTGATTCCCACAAAAATCAGAGGCTAGAAATTCCCAATCTCCCAGGAGTGCATTCCTGGCCGGCACCAGGAATTGGGAATATCTGAGTCCCTCACTATTGTTGGACAAATCTACTTTACTGGATCAGCAATACGATCACTACAAGGCTAGAACTTGCATTTCTCTAGAGCGTGTTTCACCAGCCCTGGTCAACCCAAATGACTCTACTGCCAAGGTGAGGAACTTCTGAAGCGTAGGCACTGTTGTAGTGTACCGAAAGGCAGCAGTCATTTTACACAAAGTGAGATGTCCCAAATATACAAATAAACAGATAATCTGTTCGTATAGTGACGTTTGCTGGAGGAAAAAATTGGCCTAGGCAACTAGGGAAAACTCCCCTGTTCTTCAAAATAGTGGCTGTGTGATCTCTAGGAGTGTGATGGAATACTCCCCACTTGCCTGGGTAAGTACAGCTCCAACAACACTCAAGAAGCTCGACACCATCCAGGACAAAGCAGCCAGCTTGTTTGGCACCCCATCCACCATCTTAAACATTCACTCTCTTTACCACCGACGCACAGTAGCAGCAGTGTGTACCATCTACAAGATGCACTGCAGGAACTCACCAAGGCTCCTTCAACAGCATCTTCCAAACCAACGACCACTACTATCTAGAAGGACAAGGGCAGCAGATAGATGGGGAACACCACCACCTGCAAGTTCCCCTCCAAGTCAATCACCATCCTAACTTTGAATTATATCGCCGTTACTTCACTGTCACTGGGTCAAAATCTTGGAACTCCCTCCCTAACAGCACTGTGGGTGTAACTACACCACATGGACTGCAGTGGTTTAAGAAGGCAGCTCACCACCACCTTCTCAAGGGCAATTAGGGATGGGCAATAAATGTTGGCTGAGCCAGCGACGCCCACATCCCAGAGCTTCGTCAGTAATCACAGCGCAGCGCTCCCTCAGTACTGACCCTCTGACAGTGCGGCACTCCCTCAGTACTGACCCTCTGACAGTGCAGCACTCCCTCAGTACTGACCCTCTGACAGTGCGGCACTCCCTCAGTACTGACCCTCTGACAGTGCAGCACTCCCTCAGTACTGACCCTCTGACAGTGCAGCACTCCCTCAATACTGACCCTCTGACAGTGCAGCACTCCCTCAGTACTGACCCTCTGACAGTGAGGCACTCCCTCAGTACTGACCCTCTGACAGTGCAGCACTCCCTCAGTACTGACCCTCTGACAGTGCAGCACTCCCTCAGTCTGACCCTCTGACAGTGCGGCATTCCCTCTGTACTGACCATGACAGTGTGGCACTCCCTCAGTACTAACCCTCTGACAGTGCAGCACTCCCTCAGTACTGACCCTCTGACAGTGTGGCACTCCCTCAGTGCTGACCCTGACAGTGCGGCACTCCCTCAGTACTGACCCTCTGACAGTGCGGCACTCCCTCAGTACTGACCCTCTGACAGTGCAGCACTCCCTCAGTACTGACCCTCTGACAGTGCAGCACTCCCTCAGTACTGACCCTCTGACAGTGCAGCACTCCCTCAGTACTGACCCTCTGACAGTGCAGCACTCCCTCAGTACTGACCATGCTACAGTGCAGCACTCCCTCAGTACTGACCCTCTAACAGTGCAGCACTCCCTCAGTACTAACCCTCTAACAGTCCAGCGCTCCCTCAGTACTGACCCTCTGATAGTGTAGCACTCTCTCAGTATTGACCCTCTGACAGTGCGACACTCCCTCAGTACTGACCCTCTGACAGTGCAGCACTCCCTCAGTTCTGACCGCCCCTCACAGCAGCATTCCCTCAGTATTGTACTGGGCGTTTCAGATAGGTTTATGGGTTCAGATCTCTGAGGTGGGGCTTCAACCCAGGATCCTATGAGTCAGAAGCAGAGATCGTGATGACCTTTCACCCCCGGCTGTGATCTTATTCATCCAAATTCAATTTTCTTCCAAATATGTCCTGGTTTATTGGGTGTTGGCTATCTCCAGTTACCATCACTTGTGCGCCAAGAAATGAATGAAACTATGATTAACTGTCTGGCTCCAGCTTCACTAATAAACCACCAAAACTCTCCCCTTGTCCGACTCATACAGCTTTGCAGAGAAGCAGAATCTGGCCTGACCTTTCCTCTGTGGGTTCAGGTTGGCGCTCTAACCTGGTCTGCCAACCAGCTCCATGGGTTAAAGAGGATGACGACAGGCTGGAGTGGGTGAACCCTGCAGCCCTGACGCCTCCTGTTTACTGGACCCCTCACAGGTCGAAAGATAGTCAAGTGAGTGTCAAAAAAAACAAACTCCTTGTGCTTTACAGGGATGTCCTGCCTCCCAACAGGCTCCAGGTGGGATGGGGGTTGGTGCAGGGATGGAGGTGGGGGGCGGGGGTGGGGGTGGGGGGCGGGGGCGGGGGTGGGGGCAGGGAATCTTTCTCATTCCTTTGATGGAAACGAGAGCCGTGATAGCGGAGGGGGTGATTCTACATAATCACATACCTTCCAAACAAAGGTAAAAAATGGGGTAGAGTTTCCACTTTGAGTGCACCCAGGAATCCAGGCGCCTAAGATTCCCTCATTTCGAGAAGATCTTCTTCCCCTGGCTTTCCCCTCAAACTCAGTTGCATATCGGTAACGCAGAATCTGCCATGAACTAGCGTGATTGGGCATTGTTTTAAAATAGTCCAAAAGATTTTCCTTTAAAAAATATTTCTGAGCACTAACTTGAGGCAGTTGAAAATGGTTTTATTACAAAAACTAAACCCAGCGTTAGTGCACCAGTCAGAAATAATCTTCACAGAAATGATTAACCATCAATTGGAAGCAAAATACAGAGCCATGTGCCATGTTGGGGTGGAGTAGTCAGTTCATTGGCAACCGTGTCTGGCCCATTTCCCGCACCTCTGCCCTAACCCCTTCCCCTCCCTCCTAGAAGCCCTTATTCTTACTTATCACCCCACCAGCCTCCGCATTCAAAGGATCATCCTCCGCCATTTCCACCAACTCCAGCACCAAACACATCTTCCACCACCCACCGCCCCCCGCCCCCCACCCGCCCTGTCAGCATTCCGTAGGGATCGTTCCCTCCGGAACACTTTGGTCCATCGCCCCATCACCCCCAGCTCCTCATCCCCTTCCCATGGCAACTTCCCATACAATCGCAGGAGGTGCAACACCTGCTCCTTTACCTCCTCCCTCCTCACTAACTAAGGCCCAAACACTCCTTTCAGGTGAAGCAGCATTTCACTTGCACTTCCCTCAATTTAGTCTACTGCATTCGTTGCTCCCAATGCGGTTTCCTCTACATTGGAGAGACCAAACGCAGACTGGGTGGCCGCTTTGCAGAACACCTTCGGTCTGTCCGCAAGCATGACCCAGACCTCCCTGTCGCTTGCCATTTCAACACTCCACCCTGCTCTCATGCCCACATGTCCGTCCTTGGCCTGCTGCATTGTTCCAGTGAAGCTCAACGCAAACTGGAGGAACAGCACCTCATCTTCCGACTAGGCACTTTACAGCCTTCCGGACTGAATATTGAGTTCAACAACTTCAGACCATGAATTCTCTTCCATCTTGACCCCCTTTTCAATCCATTTTTTAAATTTTTATTTATTTCCATATATATATCTTTTATCCCTTTTTTATCCATTTTCCCAAACTCCCCACAACAGGGCCACCTGTCACTTGTTTTTATATTTTACTTTCACAGAGTGCTGACCCTAGTTCGACTATTAACACATTTTGCTATCTTACCTAAATGCCACTATCATCACCTCCTTTAGTCTTTAACATGACCATTAACACTCGCTTTGTCTTGTGTCCATGAAATTTTTGTCAATCTGTCCTGAGCTCCCACCTATCCCTGACCTTCTATTCTGCTCCACCCCTCTTAAACAGTATAATATTCATCACATTACTTCTCTTTAGCTCTAAAGAAGAGACATACGGACTCGCAACTTTAACTCTGTTTCTCTCTCCACAGATGCTACCAGACCTGCTGAGCTTTTCCAGCATTTTCTGTTTTTATTTCCGATTTCCAGCATCTGCTGTATTTAGCTTTCCTGTAAGGACAAAGGGGCCCCTGACTCCTCTATTAAACACCTCAAGATTCCAGATCTGGGAAAATGCATCCTTTGTCCACCACCCAGGAGATGAAGTGGGAGATATGTCACATGACCTCCCCCAAGCTGCTGGAACCTGTAATATTTCCGTGTGGAACTGAACCCAGGCAGTCAACCATATTATCATCTCATAGGCAGCAGCAGAAAGATCTCTGTCCAGGTGAAGTGCCTGGACCTCAATCCACACTGTGAACATTGGAGCTTCTGTACCTGTGCCTTTAAGATTAATTCATCTCTACATGCCTCTCCCATCATGGAAGTCCTCACTTCTGGAAAGTTGGATCACCCTACAGCAGTTTCAGCTTCCTGAACTCTGAAGGAATATACCACTGGACTTTGATTCTGGACTCTGGGCTCAACTGAAAACATAACTCTTATTTTTATCATGGTCTTGCCCTGTACCCCTTTCTTTCCCTTATTCCTCTTTTATTGTATGGGTGCAAAAAGGGGCGGATGTTGCGAAACCCCTCCATCTTGTGTGTGTGTAAAATAAACCGACCCTCTTATTTTACCTCATCTTGAGTTTGCTGTGGGGTTATTATTCGAGGATTGGATTACTCCAAACTGGAGGGTTGGGGTAAACACACCACCACATAAATCAAAAACACCTTTCTGGTTACGGACGGGTTGTGAGAGGAGGATTCGGGGCTGTTTAAATTAATCCCCTTTCTGTCCACAACAATAAGAGCAGGTGAGTTCGAGACAGCTAGTGAGATCCTCACGTGAGCTCAATGTCATTTTGTCATTTAGACCTGGGTTATATTTTAATCCTGGGTTAGAGCATAGACACCAACATGGGCCAATTAGACCAAATGGTCTGTTTCCGTTCTGTATGTTCTATATAATTCCCTGTCAAGAAGCAAAACAAGTTAACTGTGGATCGGTAAAGCTCTGGGTGGACATACCAGGAGCAGCCCTTTCCTGTAGGCACTGCCCCCTCTCCGTTACCTCCACCTTCACCACTGACTTCAGTAACTGGAAAATCCACACACTGCATTTCATATTTCCTGTGCAGTGAGAGAGGCCTGAGTCTTGGAGGAAACTTTCAAAATCACACAACAGAGAAGCAGAGAAGCAGTTCAGGGACCCAAGCCCCAAGTGGGACACAACATCAGGTGAAACAGCAACTTACATGGACTCCTTTCAGATTAGTACAATGTATTCACCGCTCACAAGGCTGTCTCCTCGACACTGAGGAGGCTAAACACAAATTGAGTGATCGTTTTGCGGAACCCCTCCTTTCAGTCTGCAAGTGTGACCCTGAGCTCCCAGCTTCTTGGTATTGAATTTTCCCTCCCACTCTGACCTCCCTGTCCTCAGTCTCCTGCAATATTCCAATGAAGCTCAACAGAAGCACGGAACAGGAGCTTAACTTCTGATTAGCCATTCGCCTGCTGGACTCAACATCAACATAAACAATTTCAGATCATAACCTCTGCTCCCAATGTTTTGGACAGAAATTGTTGGTGATATTTCTGCTGTTGCCATTCACGCCTCCTCTAGGCCCATCTCTTGTTTCTTTACTTGGCCCATTATTATTCTATTTTGCCTTGTGCCATGACCCCTTTTGCCATTTAATTGCTCCAGTCTTCCCCATTGTTAAACCCTCCCACTTCCCCTGCCTCAGTACTTGCTTTAAACCTGTTAAACCTCTGACTTTTTCCAGTTCTTGATAAAAGGTCATTGACCTGAAGCATGGGGCTGAATTTTACACCCCCTTCCTCCCTCTCCACCTGCACTGCAAAACCCAACCCCATATGCCCCTTGCCTCCCCCCACCCCTCCCTAAGATGCCCAGTTCCCCCCCTGCCCAATACCCCTGACTGACCTGAGTCCAGATGCATTGGGGCCTTCATCCTGGGCTTGCGTTCAGTTCCAGCAGGGCCCACGACTGAGCTCTGGTGTTGCCGGGACTGCAGAAGCTACCAGCCAATCCAATTAGCCGGCAGCTAACGCAGGTGGGGCTTCCACCCACACTTACCTGGTTGCTGCACACAGGGTATTATTGCTCCGGGGTGGACCTTTCCCATGGACTTCTCAGTGGGGGACTGTTGTGTGTTGTGGGGGGGGGGGTCAGCAGTATGACACCCCCCCTGTAAAGTCCAGCCCTCCACAGATGCTGCCTGACCTGCTGAGTGTTTCCAGCACTTTCAGTTTATATTTGAGACCAGTCCGTCAGTCCATGCCTCCGCGCACCTAGCTATTTAAACAAGACTGAGAAAGGCCTTTCTCACAAATCCAGCTTTAACGCCCCATTGACACATTGTATTTACAGCAGCAGGAGGCACAATCCCGCTCCCTGTGGGTTTTTCACCTCCCACCCACCGCACTCCATACCAGCATCACCACGGCAATCACCCGAACCTTTAACTGGAGAATTAGCAGATGGGGATCCAAATGCCTTATTGTTTCTGTCTTGCTTTCACTCCATAAATCTGTTCTTAAATAGAAGAGGTAACTTACGTTCGCAGAAAGTTGAGAGGTGAGTGTCGCAACCTTCTCTTGGGATGTATCGAGCTCCCTTCGCAGCTTTCGAATTTGCTATTGTGCAAGGGAGAAATATCAGAGTTTAAATCAGTGTCTCAGGAGCGGCACAAATGGGTTCTTTTTTTTAATTCATTCACAGGATGTGGGCTTCACTGGCTGGGCCAGCATTTATTGCCCATCCCTAGTTGCCCTTGAGAAGGTGGTGGTGAGCTGCCTTCTTGAACCGCTACAATCCATGTGGTGTAGGTACACCCACAGTGCTGTTAGGGAGGGAGTTCCAGGATTTTGACCCAGCGACAGTGAAGGAACAGCGATATATTTCCAAGTCAGGATGGTGAGTGACTTGGAGGGGAACTTCCAGGTGGTGGTGTCCCATCTATCTGCTGCCCTTGTCCTAGATGGTAGTGGTCATGGGTTTGGAAGGTGCTATTGAAGGAGCCTTGGTGAATTCCTGCCGTGCATCTTGTAGATGGTACACACTGCTGCTACTGTGTGTCGGTGGTGGAGGGATTGAATGTTTGTGGATATGGTGTCAATCAAGTGGGCTGCTGTGTTCTGGATGGTGTCAATCTTCTTGAGTGTTGTGGGGATTCATATGAAAGTCTAGCCCAGTCACCAATCCCTGTTGACCTTTTCAACTCAATTGACACACGATCTATTGTGAATTCCCTAACATCTTCCATTTCTCCAACCATCATTTCATTACAAATTCATCACATGGTTCATCATGTGAATAAAATCCTTCCTTTTTCATCCTGAATGTACATTGTAGTTCACCTTACAAGGCACAGGTTTCAAGGCAATTAGCAAAAGAACCAGAGGCGGCATGAGGAATATTATTTATTGTTCAGTGAGTTTTTGTGATCTGGAACGTGCTGTCTGAAAGGGCAGTGGAAATAGATTCAATAAGAACTTTCATGTGGGAATTGAATAAATAACTGAAGGAAACAATCTGCAGGGCTATGGGGCAAGAGTGGGGGCATTAATTGGATAGATCTTTCAAAGAGACAGCAGATGCACCATGGGCTGTATGGCTTCCTTATACTAGTAGCGTACATCAACCTGATTTAGAGCAAAGTGAGAATCCCTGGAGAAGACAGGTCTCATATCACTTCAGGCTGACTTCTCATTAATGTAAATTTAGCACAAAACCAATTTAAAATGTGTTTGGAGTTCCACTGTATCTTGCTGTACTTATCTAACTCAATTTTAATGTTCACCTGTTAAGGCAATTCCCTATCAGGGATGGGCACTAAATGAAATGCAGGCCCAGCCAGCGATGCCCACGTCTCATGAACAAATGAATAAAAAGTCTGTGATTTTCACTACCTCAAAGAACAAGGGCAGCAGATACATAAAGACACCACCTTCAAGTTCCCCCTCAAGTCACAGGTACCATTCCAACTTGGGCATTTACTGTCGCTGAGTCAAAATCCTGGCACTCCCTCCCTACACCACATGGACTGCAGAGGTTCAAGAAGGCAGCTCACCACCACCTTCTCAAGGGGCAAATAGGGACAGGAAATGAATTGTTTTTATCGATATTCATCCTAAGGAGCTCTGTGATGCAGGATTCTGTGCTCCATGAGCTGTTCCCGGAGGGACACACTGAGATAAACATCAACTGCAGCTGGAGGATCAGATATTCCATCCATCCATTTTCACACCACTTCTCCTAGTGAGGGTCACAGGGGCAGGAAGCTGAGCAGGGCCGACCAGGCTTCCCTTTCCTCAGCCACAGGTTCCAGCTCCTCCTGCAGGGCTCCCAGATCAACCGAGAGATGTAAACCCTCCAGCATGTCCTGGATTGGCCTCGAGGTCTCTGTCCAGTGGGCTGTGCCTGGTACAGTTCCAGAGGGAAACCCCCCACCAACCCAGGGGGCATCCTTACCAGATGCCCAGACCACCGCAACTGGCCCCCCTCGATCTGGGGGAGCAGCGACTCTACTCCGAGGCTCTCCCAGATTGCCGAACTCCTCACCCTGTCCTGGAGAGTACACCCAGCAACCCTGCGGAGAAACCTCGTTTCCGCTGTTTGTCCCCGCAATCTTATCCTTTCGGTCATTACCCACAGTTCATGACCATAGGTGAAGATGGGGACATAGATCGATCGGTATTTTATGAATAAGGTAGATTTTTGGAAAAAAAAAATGGGCAATGAATCCTGAATTGACCAGCGACACCCACGTCCCAATGAATAATAAAATAAAGAGCAAGACCCTCTCCTCCCCCAATTTTTAAGGTGTTCCATTTCTTACCTCAGAATGTGCTTTCTCTTCAGCCTAAAAAGCAAAAAAACAAAAGCCTCAAATTAAACCAGAAGCTGAAAGATTAGGTAGCACCACTAACTCTTTTGCCGTTTAATCTCTCCTGTCTTTCAGCCTATCGCAGACCTTCTCCTTTCTTCTTTTTCCCACCCTCCCTCTCTTTCAGTTGATAAAACCTGTTAAGTTTCTAATCTTTCCGATGAAAGGTCATTGACCTGAAATGTTGCCGGGAATCTTGCGTTCTCGCTGTCGGTGAACTTGGCGGGAGGAAGGGAATTTACATGGGCAAGATGGCGGCACATCGGGACCCCGCCAGAATTCAGTTCTGGACGGGGAGGCCCATGGTCAACCTTCCTATCCCGCTGCCAATTGAAGCCCTTAAGACGCCAATTAATGACCACTTAAGGTCCCCATCCTGCCACCACTGGTATTAACTCAGCTGCAGGTGGACCTATTGTCCATGCGGCCCGCACACAGCTAAAATTCTGCAGCCAGCTTGTCACCACCCTCCCCCCCAAAACCCCCTCCCCCCCAGGGAGTGTCTGTTGGTAAAAAGACGCTCAATGCCTGATCGAGGGACGGGACATTGGGAAGGGGGTGGGGGGGGGTCTGCTGAGAGCCACCTCCTTACCCTTGCTGCTGACCCCCATGCACCCCTCTTCCTGCGACCCTATCCCACGAAACCACTAAACGCTCCCCTCCCACATTACTTACCTTTGGCCTGGGTGTCTGGATCTCTATGCGATCCTGGGACTCCAGTGTATGTCCTTCCAGCAGCAGCCACGGCCTCCCCAGTGGCACTGCCAAGCACAAGAGCTGTCGGCCGCTGATTGGACGGCAGCTCTCGGTAGGCGAGGCCTCTGCCTCCTGGGTCTTCATTCCAGGAGAAGGCCCACTGCCAGCCTCACCATGGCTCAGTTGGCTGGTGGTTTGGCAGGTCTTCCCGAAAAAAGGCTGTGCAAGTCTCTCACGCGGCCAGCAGAAAAGACCCCCAATGCCTGAACAAGGTGTCGCCTGTTAACTCTGTTTCTCTCTCCCCACAATTGCTACCTGACCTGCTGAGCATTTCCAGCATTTTCAGCTTTTTCTCAGATTTCCAGCATCTGCAGTATTTTGCTTTTGTGTGGAACTGCAAAAGGGTTTCTTGCAAATAACTTCCATCATGGGCATGTGATTGGTGCTGGGAAACTGCCCTGTCTCAGGGAATGGATGTTGCAGGTGGTGACGATGTTAATAAGATCGAGAATGGAAACCAGAGAAGAGGGAGAGAGAAGTGTTTCATCACAAAATGAAGTATAGAGATGCCAACACTCAAGTATAATTGTGAGCAACTTGCACCTTGTAAATTATGGAATGTTTCCAATAATTGAAGTGCAAAAGTTCACTTACATGAAAATTTGAGCTTTTATACAGGCTATGGATGAAACATAAAAAAGAGAGGTCGAAATCCAGATTGCAGGGCTGGAGATGGTCACAGCAGTAGAATATCGGAGTTAGTCTTTTTCCACATGGTTAAGGATTTTGAAAGGGCACATTGGGGATGCACAGCCAAGGGAGCAAGGACAGAGATGACAGATCACCAGGCTTAGAATGAGGCCTTATCTAGGTAGCAGAGCTGGGCTGGGAATTGTGTAGGGTGGGGCTGGGGAGAACAGCAAGAAACCTATTGGGGAAACTACTCCTAGAAATGGTGACGGCACGGGGATTTCATGCAGTGTTGACATAGGGACAGAGGCGAGTCGGGGGTGTCATTCTTGTTGAACAGCTTTGTAAGGGAGAGGCAGTGAGAGAGTTGAAGCTTAGCTCAGTATCAATCCTTTTGCAACTCAAAGAAAGCAAAAAGACTCTCATTTCTATAGCGCCTACACTGTCTTTTGAGGAAGGGGAAAGGACGTTCTCTCCAATATTTGTCACTCAACCAACATCACTTAACAAAAAGCAGACGATCAGGTCATTGTCACACTGCTGTTTGCGGGAGTTTGCTGTACATAAATTGGTTGCTGTGTTTCTATTGACTACACCTCAAAATGTCCCTCATTAGGTGCAAAATGCTTTGGGATACCCTGAGGTTGTGGAAGGTGCTGTACAAATGCAAGTCTTTTCTTTCTTTGTTTAATGCGACAGTGCTGAGTGCACAGTCAAGTTGAAGCACGACAGGGATGGTATCCTGGGGATGGTACGATGCTGCAAGAATATATGTTTGTTCTTCTTCCACAGTTCATTCATCTGCAGGCCCCTGGGGATTTTCAAAACAGCCCAATGATTGGTGAGCAAATTTAAAACTAATATGCTTGTCAGCCCTGGTTGCTATGGTGATTAAGTACTTGGCTCCCAGATGGCCTAAATTCAAATCCTGGGCCTGGTCTTTTCAGACACAAATCCCTTGGCAGGCAGGTTTCGCTCGCTCCTGGCAGAGTGGCTCGATTGGGCTGATTCACTTCAGAGCCGCAAACACAGAAGTCCTGGCAGGAGGGGGCCAAGCTGCCCTGACAGTAACCATGGAAACAATAACATCCCTGAGTGAGCCGGCCTGTCAGAGACGCAAGGTGACAGTGTGGATTCTAGTGCTTAACCTTCCCGCTCTTCCTCTCAGCCCTGATAAATCAGAGGGGACATGATTCCTCTACCAGAGCAATGTTTCTCACACAAAGACAGACTTGCATTTATGTGGCATTCTTCATACCCGTCTTGACACCCCAAAGTGCTTTACAGCCAATGAAGGATAGTCATTTACAATGTAGGCAGCACAGAAACCAATCTGCACACAGCAAGCTCCCACAAACAGGAACGTGATAACGACAAGACCATCTGTTTTTAGTGATATTTAGGGATAAATAATGGCCAGAACGCCAAATAGTGGCCTAGGATCTTTTATGTCCATCTGAGATGGCAGCTGGGACCATTGTGAACACCTCATCCAATTGGCAGCAGCTCCGACTGTTAGCCTAGATTATGAACCCACAAGTTTCTGTCTCACATGCCGAGGGCGTGAGCCATTCAGCCACAGGTCACAGAGACAATCAGCCTGACGGGTCTGGCACAGATGGTGAAGGGTGGGAGGTGGGGTAGAGGTGAGCGGAAACGTGCATTAGACCAGTGTTTGAAGAGTAGACGGTATCTGCTGGGAAGCAGAACCGGACCAGTTTTCAGCCAAGGGCCAGGGTCAGAACGAGAGCTGTGGAATGAGGATTTTAAAATCAGTGCAAACACAAATGGGTCAGGTGGTGTCTAAGGATCAGTGTCCAAATACCATACTTTCACAGATAACTCTGCAAATTTACACATTTGATAAAGTTGACAGAGAGAAACTATTTCCTCTGGTGGTGGGGGAGGGAGTCCAGAACAAGGGGCAGAACCTTCAAATTGGAGCCAGGCCGTTCAGGGGTGATGTCAGGAAGCATCACACAGAGGGAAGCGGGAATCTGGAACTCTCCCCCCTCCAAAAAGCTGTTAAGGGTGGGGTGTTAATATAAGATTTCCAAACTGAATTTGATAGTTTTCTTTTGTTAGCCAAGATTATTCAGGCTTATTATACCAAAGCAGATAAACAGAGTTTATTTACAGATCAGTCACGATCTGATTGAATGAAGGAATAGGCTCAAGGGCTGGATCGCCTCCTCCTGTTCCTATATTACAAATGAACACAAATTCTTTGAGGTCCCTACTTTCCTTTTGCCTTTAAATGTGTTACAATACATCGTGCCTGTCTTGGTGGGGGCTCTGTCTGGTGTTCCAGAAATGATTGTGTCCAACCTGCTTTCTTCATGAATGACCAGCAGTTACTGACCCGGAGCTCAGGCCTCCACCCATCTGGCTGGCTGGAGGGGATCCTGCACAGATCAGTGTGGGTGTTAGATCAAGTCACATACTGTGCAGCCTGGTTCAAAAGATCGGAGGAGAAATATTAGAGTTTCTATTGGATGATGCCAGAACTGGGAACTGAAGGCGCTGGGCTCTAAAGAGAAGCCTGAGGGGTGCAGTGCCAATTCTTCAAATTATGAAGGAGTTTGATGGGGGTAGATGTAGAAAAGATGTTTCCCTTTGTGGAGGGAGTCCAAAACTAGGGGTCATGAATATAGATAAGGAATTGAGGAGAAACCTCTTCACTGGGGGTTGGGGTGGGGGGTGGAGTGAATGGGAACTCGCTCCCACAGGGAGTGATTGAGGTGAATAGTACAGAGACATTTCAGGGGAAGTTAGATAAACACCTGAGGTAGATCGGAATAGAAGGATACGCTGGTAGGTTTCGATGAGGTGGAGTGAGAGAAGGTTCTTGTGCAGTAGCACGGACCAGTTAGCCAAATGGCCTGTTTCTGTGGTGTAGACTTGATGCAATTCTATGTCTCATTTCATTCCTGAAAGGTCTTGCTGTGATTTTAAGGTCAAGTCCCAATTGTTCCAGATTCCCCACGATGGGAAATAGTCCTGGAGGCAAGCAGTGTGAAACCAGATAACTAGAACTAAAAATAAACTCTTAGGCTGAACATACTGGCTATTGCAGAGATAGACAGATTGTGTTTAGGAGACAGACTGAGACAGACACAGTTTGCAAACTGGATGGGGTTCAAACATGAGGTGAGTGGGACCAGGTTTGGAAGTCTGTTGAAAACCTTCCAAAGCTTTATTATTGCATTTCTCAATGTGCTCATTTCCAATGGATGGGTAATAGACAGCAAAGGATCGCATACCATAGATTTAGTCTGACTATATTGCAAAATCAATGGAATTAATAAAAACAATGATCCAGAATTTGCTGCCAAATTAAAGGTCCTCACCTTTATTAAAGCACAAATCATTCAGTAATTTGTGATGAAGGGGAGATACTCTGTGAATTGTGAATCATTACAAGTTGCTGGATAATATGCGGTGCTCCTGCTAACTCTCCCTGAACCTCGTTCTGAGTTTCATGAAATTGCTGCTATTATGCTTTTGTTGCTCATTCAGTGAGTTAGGGCTGGTACTTAACAGCACAAGGAACTTCTTAATGAAGACATTTATATTCCTGCAATGCTACCAAACATCTCTGGCCCAAAAAGAGAACAAATGAACCCATTCCTGCAGCTAATAAATTGTTCGAGCTATTTAAAATTTAAAATGTACATTTTACTTTATTACTTTTTCTTTCTGTCCCTCAATCCAATCTTTCTTTTCCTCTCTTTATTTATCTTTCTGGATCTGATTTAACATTAATTCACTCATTTTCCTTCTCCCTTGTTCTTCTGATCCCTTTTCAATCCTAAAATCTCATTGGTTCAGGAGATAGACTGTTGATCCCATCAGTCACTGAGGTCCCAGAGGCCCTGTTGCCCTTATCATCCTCTTATCAGCCGACACTTGCAGCAATTATAGGGAAAAATATTTTCCTGCTTATTGGTGATTGAAAAAGCCCAAGTAACGAGGCACAAATTCTGGGTCATTCAGAAGGACTATAAGCGCTAGTCATCACTGAATGACTGAATGAAATACTAGGATGATCAAGCAGCAATGGACAATGTAGCCTGAACCTTTAGTCTTTGCTCAAAGCACCTTGGGATATTTTATTATGTTAAAAGCGCTCGGTAAGTGCAATTTGTTGTTGTTATTGACTTGTCTTTGTCTTTCAATTTTTAATCTCAGCTTTAAGATGGTCAGCCCGTGCATGGCTTATTGATGCATTAACTTGTTTAGAAGGTCAATGTGATGACTTTCTTGTTTTTAAAGCTCTCGCCGCTCATTCTCACTGACAGCCAGTCCACTTGAAGTGGCCCCAGTCAACTCTGTTCACTATGCATTGACTATAGCTCGTCGCGTAGACTGTCCTTTCAACTTGGCTGGAAGAGCAGAGCCAGAGAATCCAGGCGATGCTGGGAGGTGGGGGGGATTCAAAACTAATCTGTGGGAAGATTATTTCAGGGAGTGAGTGGTCAATCTCTATAGAATAGGCTGCCTGGGGAGAGGGTGGGAGCAGTTGGTATTGATTCATTCAAATACAAATGAGATAGTTTTCCCTCAGAAAATAACATTTTGGGATACAGTACCTGAGTAATTTGAGATGTGATGTGTCGTGAGTTTAGCATGTCTGGGAGGAACAGGTGACCTTGGACCTTTGGTTCACAATTTCAACCCCACTGAGGGGATTTTCCTCACCCTCATGTCTGGGTCTGTTGTAGACTCATTGATAGAAATTAATCACCGCGATTGGTCAATAACTCCATTATCATTGCATCATGTGACTACCAGGATGGTAGAAGGTGAACTGGATGGACCTTGGTCTATTTTCCCACCATTTCCTCTGTCCCTATGGTAACTGTGAGGTGAGAACCCACAGGAAAGGATAAAGAGGCAGAGTGCTTTTTCTTTTGAAAAGTCAAGCCCCAGGGGTCACCTAATTGAAGTCACAAAATTCTGAAAGGTTTTGATAGTGTAGACACAGACAGAATGTTTCCACTTGTGGGAAATAAAAAAATCTAGAGGCCATCTACATAAGATAGTCATCGAGAAATCCAATCGGGAATTCAGGAGAAACTTCTTTACCCAGAGAGCGATGAGAACGTGGAGCTCTCTCCCACAGAGAGTGGTTGAAGTGAAGAGTACAGATTTAAGGGGAAACTAGATAATCAAACAAGGGAGCATGGGGTAGAGATTATGTTGATGGTTGAGGAAGGATGGGAGGAGAGTTGAGTGGAGCATGAACACCAGCATGAAGCAGATGGGCCTAATGGCCTGTTTCTGTGCTACTTTCTATATAATTGCTTCTGTGTCGTTACAGAGAAAGTTCACAGCCCGGAATATCTGTAATTAGCAGAGATACTTACTGTTGAGTACAGAGATGATGTGCTTGAAACCAGTGATAGTGATGATCCATGGACTAGAAAATACAAGGAGACAAATCATTAAGTATTCAGTTGCAAACTCAGAACACAAGTCTTACTGCATCCATATTGCATGAAAATGCTGGTCACAATGGAATTCACTGAGCTCAGATCATACATTCCTTAATGGAACAGAGTGATGGAATAGTTTTCCTCATGTTGAATTTCTAATCTTAGCTATGTCCTCGTGGCCAGGGAGAGGCACAGAGTGAAGTTTAAGTGCGTACACTTTTAGACGGAAGGGAAATCAGAAGGCATGTAATATGAGTGATCCTAGCTTTCAATTCAAGAGCAGCATGAGTATGTGCAGAGAGCCTGATAACTACTTGTAAAAGTGCAGGCATGTAATGATTATCCTCACTGGGAAGCTCTTTGTCACAAAAATAGGATAGTGGAAATCAGCAATTTGTTTTCCTAATTGATGCTGGAGCAATTGGAGCTTTCATTGTCAAAAGCGACAGATTTTTATTAAGCAAAGGTATCAAAGAATGTGCAGTAAAGGCAGGTAAACAGGACTGAAATACAGTTCAACCTTTATCAAACTGAATGGACAAACAGGCTTATGAGGTTGATTGACATCCTCCTATCCCTCTGTTCCAAACCACACCTTCAGCATTGATACGTTTTATTTACGTGGCCAAGAATGTTGAGTTAAGCAGCAGCAACATTGAATTTTGCTAAAGTGAAAAAAACATGCTTCCAAAGGCTCCTGAATTAATGTTATTTATCTGAAAGGAATCACTGAATATCCCAGAATTATGATACAGACCTACCAGCAGAGGGCACCTCAGGGTTTATTACATCAATTATTAACAGTTCAAAATAGTATTTCTATATTATAAATCTGCCTTGCTTGGACTGTGGGGCAGGACACTTAGAATTGACAGCTTGTTTTATGGCCTTGTCAAGCATTGCATGTTGAAGTCATTCAAAACAGTGGCAGAATCGGACAGAGTCAGCATGGATTTATGAAAGGGAAATCATGCTTGACGAATCTACTGGAATTTTTCGAGGATGTAACTAGTAGAGTTGATGAGGGGGAGCCAGTGGATGTGGTTTATTTGGACTTTCAGAAGGCTTTCGACAAAGTCCCACATAAGAGATTAGCGTGTAAAATTAAAGCACATGGGATTGGGGGTAGTGTATTGAGATGGACAGAAAACTGGTTGGCAGACAGGAAACAAAGAGTAGGAATAAACGGGTCTTTTTCCGAATGGCAGGCAGTGACTAGTGGGGTACCGCAGGGATCGGTGCTGGGACCCCAGCTATTCACAATATATATTAATGATTTAGATGAGGGAATTAAATGTAATATCTCCAAATTTGCAGATGACACAAAGCTGGGTGGGAGGGTGAGCTGTGAGGAGGATGCAGAGATGCTTTAGTGTGATTTGGACAAGCTGAGTGATGGGCAAATGCATGGCAGATACAGCATAATGTGGATAAATGTGAGGTTATCCACTTTGGTAGCAAAAACAAGAAGGCAGATTATTATCTGAATGGCTATAAATTGAGCGAGGGGAATGTGCAGCGAGACCTGGGTGTCCTTGTACACCAGTCGCTGAAGGTAAGCATGCAGGTGCAGCAGGCGGTAAAAAAGGCAAATGGTACGTTGGCCTTCATAGCCAGAGGATTCGAGTACAGGAGCAGGGATGTCTTGCTGCAATTATACAGGGCCTTGGTGAGACCACACCTGGAATATTGTGTGCAGTTTTGGTCTCCTTATCTCCTTCTTGCTATAGAGGGAGTGCAGCAAAGGTTTACCAGATTGATTCCTGGGATGGTGGGACTGACATATGAGGAGAGATTGAGTCGATTAGGATTATATTCTCTAGAGTTCAGAAGAATGAGAGGGGATCTCATAGAAACCTATAAAATTCTAACAGGACTAGACAGGGTAGATGCAGGAAGGATGTTCCCGATGGTGGGGGAGTCCAGAACCAGAGGTCACAGTCTGAGGTTATGGGGTAAACCATTTAGGACTGAGATGAGGAGAAATTTCTTCACCCAGAGAGTGGTGAGCCTGTGGAATTCGTTACCACAGAAAGTAGTTGAGACCAAAACATTGTATGTTTTCAAGAAGGAGTTAGATATAGCTGTTGGGGTGAAAGGGATCAAAGGGTAAGGGGAGAAAGCGGGACAGGCTATTGAGTTGGATAATCAGCCATGATCATGCTGAATGGTGGCGCAGGCTCCTATTTTCTATGTTTCTATGATCTGATTTCTGAGATTCAGGTGGGTCAGGGAGTGGATGGTGGGTGTCCTTTGTTGATGGGTTAATTGCCTGGCCTTGCCTGTGGCCGGTTCATTTCTGTTGGTCTATTCTCTCCTCAGAAGGCGTTGGTTTTTGGACATTTAGAAGAGTTTTCTTAGTCTCTCACAACGCTTCAGATTTGTGGACTGACTGGAGAAACTGAGATTATTCTCTTTAGAGTAGAGTGTGTTAAGGGGAGAGTTAATAGATGTGTTCAAAATTAGGGGGACAATTTTCTCCCCATTGGGGGGGTTGGGCACGAGTGAGCGCGGGCGGGCGCACAGCCAATTGCTGCCCGCGATCGGCTGTGCGCCGCCATTTTACATGGGCGGGTCAATTAAATCCCGCCCAGTGTGAGGCGCTGAGCGCTCCCTGTGCGGGCAGGAGGAGGGGGCTGAGTCGGGGCCTACTCTCTGTCCCGAATGTGTGCGAAAGAGCTCAGAAATCTCCCTGAGGCACAGAGCTGCCTCAGGGAGATTAATTTGATTTTTAAAAATTTAAATAAAGGGAAAAAAAAACATTTTTGAGACATGACCCCTCGACATGACTATGAATTTTATTTAAAGTTTTTATTAAAGTTTAAAAACCTTCATGAAACCTCATCCCGCCCGTGGATGAGGTTCCATGAAAAATGCGAAGGCCGCCTGGGCTCTTCGCCTGTCCGACAACCTTAAGGCTGGACCGGGAGCATGGCTAATCATTTTAGTTGGAAGTTGAATGGCCTTAATAGGCCTTTGACAGTTTGGTGGGCGCTAGGCCGACTCCAGTGCGTGCCCGCTGAACTGAGGATCTGAATGGCGCGCGGTGAGGTCAGGACACACACACCCCTCACTCGCCGCCCCGAGGATTCTGGTGTAGGAGAAAATGTTGTGACTGCTGGAGAGTCGGTAACCAGAGGACATAGATTTTAGATAATTGACAAAAGAACCAGAGGCGGAATCTTTAAAACAGCGAGTTGTTATAAATTGGAATGAGTTGCAGAAGCAGATTCAGTAGTAACTTTCAAAAAGGAATTTGATAAATCCTTTATCATTGAGGAAAAGCAGGGGGCGTGGGACTAATTGGAAAGCTTTTTCAAAGGGACAGCACAGGGATGATGGGCTGAATGGCCTCCTTCTGTGTTCTGATCTCTGAGATGCTGGGTGAAAGAGCCAAAAGCAACTCCAAGACAGCCTGGTATTGACCTGGCTCACCAAGGACAGCTAAATTCTTTACAGAAAAAGATAATTTAAAAAAAACCTCCTGTTCTCCCAACTGAAAAGCTGTCTGGGAATTCCACAGGAGGGGGTGATCCTCTAGTTTGCTCCAATCCCCTTTCCCAGAACTTCCACAGTGGCCACTCCCAGTGAGACAGGAAGCTGAAGTTGAGCTCTCCCCTCGGGTGAGTATTGGAATGAGGACCAAAGACCAATTTCTATTGATCATAAAATTACACAGAACATACGGCACAAAAACAGGCAAACAGCCTCCCAAACCCGGACAGGCCATTTCTAGCTCCTTCCCAAAACCTACAAACAGGTCTTTCCTGGTAGACCGATCGTGTCAACCTGTTCCTACCCATGGAACTCATTCCTTCTTATCTTGACTCCGTTCTCTCTTCCCACCTACATTCGCAATTCCTCTGATGCCCTATGTCATATCAACAATTTCCAGTTCCCTGGCCCTAACTGCCACCTCTTTACCATAGACGTCCAATCCCTCTACACCTCCATCCCCCACCAGAATGGTCTGGCGGCGCTCTGCTTCTTCCTTGAACAGAGGCCCGATCAATCCCCATCCACCACTACTCTCCTCCGTCTGGCTGAACTTGTTCTCTCACTGAACAGTTTCTCCTTAAAATCATCTCACTTCCCCCAAATGAAAGGTGTGGCTATGGGTACCCACATGGGCCCCAGTCGTACCTGTCATTTTGTGGGGTATGTGGAACATTCCTTGTTCCAGTCCGACTCATGCCCCCTCCCACAACTCTTTCTCCGGGACATCAATGACTGTATCGGTATCACTTCATGCTCTTGTCTGGACCTGGAAAAATTCATCAATTTTGGTTCCAATTTCCACCCCTCTCTCACCTTCATGGTTTATCTCCGACACTTCCCTATCCTTCCTTCGCCTCTCTGTCTCCATTTCTGGTGATAGACTGTCCACCAATATCCATTACAAGCCTACCGACTCCCACAGCTACCTCGACTACAGCTCCTCACACCCCGCTTCCTGTAAGGACTCCATCCCATTCTCTCAGTTCCTTCGTCTCCGTTGCATCTGTTCCGGATGATGCTACCTTCAAAAACGGCGCTTCTGACATGTCTTCCTTCTTCCTTAACCATGGCTTCCCCCCACGATGGTTGACAGGGTCATCAACCGTGTCCGACCCATCTCCCGCACCTTTGCCCTCACACCTTCCTCTCCCTCCCTCCCAGAACCATGACAGAGTCTCCCTTGACTTTACTTTTCACCCCACCAGCCTCCGCATTCAAAGGATCACCCTCCGCCATTTCCGCCAACTCCAGAATGATGCCACTACCAAACACATCTTCCCCTCACCCCCCACTGTCAGCATACCATAGGGACTGGTCCCTCCAGGACACCCTGGTCCTCTCCTCCATCACCCTCAACACCTCCTCCCCTTCCCACGGCACCTTCCCATGCAATCACAGAAGGTGCAACACCTGCCCCATTACCTCCTCCCTCCTCACCGTCCAAGGGCCCAAACACTCCTTTCAGGTGAAGCAGCATTTCACTTGCACTTCCCTCAATTTAGCCTACTGCATTCGCTGCTCCCAATGCAGTTTCCTCTACATTGGAGAGACCAAACGCAGACTGGGTGACCGCTTTGTGGAACACCTTCGGTCTGTCCGCAAGCATGACCCAGACCTCCCTGTCGCTTGCCATTTCAACACTCCACCCTGCTCTCATGCCCACATGTCCGTCCTTGGCTTGCTGCATTGTTCCAATGAAGCTCAACGCAAACTGGAGGAACAGCACCTCATCTTCCGACTAGGCACTTTACAGCCTTCTGGACTTAACATTGAGTTCAACAACTTCAGACCATGAACTCTTTCCTCCATCTTGACTCCTTTATAATCTAATTTTTATTTATTTATTTTTCATATATATATTTTTTATTCCATTTTTATCCATTTTCCCAAATTCCCCCCCCAACAGGGCCTCTGTCACTTCTTCTTATGCTTTGCTTTCACAGAGCACAGACGCTTGTTCGACTATTAACACATTCTGCTATCTTACCTTTATGCCACTATCAGCACCTTCTTTAGTCTTTAGCATGACCATTAGCATTCCCTTTGTCCTGTGATATCTTTGTCGAGCTCCCACCTACCCCTGACCTTCTATTTTGCTCCCCGCCCCCTCTTAAACAATATAAAATCCATCACATTTCTACTTCTCTTTAGCCCTGAAGAAGAGTCATACAGACTCTCTCTCCACAGATGCTGCCAAACCTGCTGAGTTTTTCCAGCAGTTTCTGGTTTTAATACAGAAACAAGCCATTTGGCCCAACCAGTCCACACTGGTGTTTCTGCTTCACTTGAACCTCCTCTGATCCTTTCTCATCTAACTCTATCAGCAAATACCCTCTATCCCCTTCTCTCTCGTGTGGTTATCTAGTTTCCCCTTAAATATTTCTCGACTTTTCAGTTCAACCACTCCCTGTGGGAATAAGTTCCACATTCTCACCACTCTCGGGGTAAAGAAGCTTTTTCTCAATTCCCAGTCAGAGTTTTTAGTGACTATCTTATATTGATGGCCTGTAGTTAGGCCCTTTCCCACAAGAGGAAGTAATCTCTCTGGGTCTCCTCTTTGAAAGCTCATCACTAAAGACCCAATTTGGCCACCAATCAGCTTTCACTCTACAAGAATACAGAGACCCAGCCTGTTCATCCTTTCCCATGGTCAAGCTCACAGTTTGTGAAAACAGACCTCAGCTATTTTCTCGTCACTTTGTGGGGAAATCGAATATAAAGTGAAAGCTGAATTGGTCTGGAGGTGTCTATGGTTATGAATCAGAATCAAATCAATTCTTTGGTGAAAAGTGACTGACACCTCAACCCAGCTTTCCCTTGAGAGTCACTTTGCAGCACCAAGAATGCACATACTTGAACCTCACCAGTTGTTCTTTTGTAATTGGGTTTGCAGTGTTGTAGGGACTGGGTAGGTCAGTGTGGTGGAAGGACATTGGAGTCACAGCTGTGAACATGCCTAATTGAGGGCCTGACCGTTCTGAAGGCATGGAGGCAGCGTGCACAGACAGCAGAGACACTCAGCGAGGCAGCTCCTACAAGCACTGGCATTGAACAAGCTGCGATGCATTGAGAGGTTCCTCTCAATAACAGCCGGTGCATCACACCTGATCAGGCAACTCTCGTAAGAGGACACATCCACCGTGAACCCTCACCCACAACCAACTCTTCACACGCTAGGTAAACCTTCACCTGTTTAACCTGGGCTTACTCGTTATTACAAAACAATGGCTTAGAGTTTCTGCTTGTTTGGGCTAAGAATATACAGGCAATGTGACAGAAACAGCCAAATCAGTGCAAGCATCAGACATTTCATAAAAGAGTTATGTGCAAATCCACTTAATGTTCGTGTTTTCTGTGATCTTCTACGGTCACTCAAGGTAGAAACTGGGAAATTTATCGATCGCACTGGTAATTTTCCTAGGCACACAGCATGTCTGGGAACTATTTTCATGTTGCAAATATTTAATTTGCTAAGAAGTTGATTCATGTGTACCAAAGCAATCGGGAGATAGTTCAGTCTAGGTTTTTAAAGTCATTTTCTGTGGTTTTAAATCAGGTTAGTCACAGGTGGAGGATGGACACCCTCATTAAAAATAATAAGTAATTATAAATTCCACCGATAGTGGAAGTTCTATCCCAGAATCTTTCTGTTTTGCATTCTTCTCACGTTCTCCTGTTTGCAGTGGCTCAAGGGAAACCCCACAGATATAATGCACAAAGACAGGAAATACAAACCCTCTTCCATGCTGCCCCGGAATGATCCAGATCTGCTCATCGTCCTCGGTCTTTCTTCCAGGGAATTGGCACTCCCGCACAACTGGGAATCTCCGTACAAGTCAAATGAGGAATCCTGTGTGGGAATGCTGTTTGAACGCATCATGCTGGGACCTGATAGATGAAACTGGGATATGGCTGTAGGGCTTACTGCAAATCAAACAAGTAACAATCTTAGCATCTTACACCAACAACAACTTGCATTTATATAGAGCCCTTAACATAGCAAAACATTGCAAGGGGTTTTCAGGAGAGTAGGCAGGATGAATTTGACCCCAAGCCACATAGGGAAAAAACAGGACAGGTGACCGAAATCTTGGTCAAAGAAGTGGGTTTTAAGGAGAGAGTCTTAAAAGAGGAGAGAGAGGTGTTGGGAGGGAATTCCAGAGCTTGGGGACCAGGCGGTTGGAGGCACGGCCGCCAATGGTGGAGCGATGGAAATCGGGTGATGTTCAAGAGACCAGAATTGTTGTTTTTCCCTTATATCATTTTCTTGCAAGGTGTCCTGATGAGTGCAAGATGAAAAGCTTAGACATGTCTCTTTTTTCAGCAATACTCAAGTTATATACTATCAAATGATTAATTATTTCATTATTGGTGTTTACGAATGTAACTGGTTGATGTTTTCAGGTGCAGTGATCAAACAGATCCTCATATGAAGAACAGACTGTTCAGTCAGTCCATTCTGATTATCCAAAGATCTGGAACCTTTGGCATTGCAATTAAAGCTTAATAGTGTCAGAGGTACATTTATACACTTTTTAAAAACTGCCAATATGTAACTCTGATCATAACAAGGAAATAGCAGTTGAATTCCATCAAACAGCAACAGATCATTATAAGCAGAAGAGAAAAGAGCATTAAAGGGTTAACCACTGCGTATTCCACAAAACACATGTGATACTTATGTATTCACAAATGGATTTAATCGAATTTAAGCAGAATGGTACTTTTAAAAAGAACCCATTATAAACACACCTCAGCCAACCTGACAAAAGAAACATTAATGAGCCAAAAATGGGAACTGGAAAAGTGAAACAATTGCTTTATAAACAGGATTAGCTTTCCTTGCTGCTTTAGAACTCTTCGGGGCATGGATGCAGCAGGACTTTTTGATGAATTATATTTAAAGTGCTGGTAAATTAGCCCAAACCCGTTCTAATTATTCAGCACTTAGCAGGCACTTATCAGCCTTTCAACCTCAAACATTGAGTTCAACAACATTAGATCATAACCACCCTTCCTGTATTTTGGACAGCGGCTGTTGGTAATGATTCTGCTGTTTGCCATTTACACCTTCTCTAGACCCAGCTTTTGATTCTTTACTTGCCCCATTACCACCTCCTTTTGTCTTGCGCCATCATCCCTTTTGTTATTTAATCTCTCTTGCCTTCCACTCTACATCAGACCTTGCCTTTTGTTCTTTCCTTTATCCTGCCTCTGTATTTTTGAAGATACCTCTTTGGGATGCACTGGACTCTGGACAGTTTTACCTGATAAAGTTTCTGTTGAGGGCTCTTGGATTAGCATGGCATCATGTGTGTTATGGGACCCTGACTTTAACCACTGAGGACTCCCACCAGATTCTAATGGCTTCCACTTTCTCTGCCAAAACGATGATGTCAAAAGATGGTAAACAGAGTGGGAAATGCCACATCTCGATTTTAACCACACCCCCATCTCCTTTCTTTTTACTTGGACAGTTAAGATTCCCTCATTTTGTTTCTATATGATAGAAACTGTTACCTTGAACTTCAAGAGCAACACCTAAAACTTCCACAAATACCACAACAAGATCGTATCAAACTTAAAGAAAAAGTATATAATTGTGCAAAGATAGGTGGAAGACCAGAAGATTGGACAGAATATAAGGAACAGCAAAGGATGACTAAAAGATTAATAAGGAGGGAAAAATTAGAGTATGAGAGAAAGCTAACCAGAAATATAAAGACATATAGTAAGAGTTTTTATAAATATTTTAAAAAGAAACGAGTTAACAAAGTGAGCATTGGTCCTGTAGAAAGTGACTCTGGAGAATTGATAAAGGAAAACAAGGAGATGGCAGATGAATTGAACAGGTATTTTGCATCAGTTTTCACTGTAGAGGATACAAGTAACATCCCAGAAGCAGCTATAAACCAGGGAATGGAAGTGAAGGAGGAAGTCAGGAAAATTACAATCACCAGAGAAGTGGTACTGAGTAAATTGTTGGAGCTGCGGCTGACAAGAGCTCAGGTCCTGATGGACTTTATCCTAGGGTCTTAAAAGAAGCCTCTAGTGAGATAGTTGATACACTGGTTTTAATTTTCCAAAACTCCCTCAATTCGGGGAAGGTCCCATTAGATTGGAAGATAGCGAATGTGACTCCATTATTCAAAAACGGAGGGAGACAGAAAGCAGGAAACTACAGGCCAGTTAGTTTAACATCTGTCATAGGGAAATGTTAGAAGCTATTATTAAAGAAGTTATAGCAGGGCACTTGGATAAATTCAAGATCATCAGGCAGATTCAACATGGTTTTGTGAAAGGGAAATCATGTTTAACCAACTTTTTGGAGTTCTTTGAGGAAGTAACATGTGGATAAAGGGGAACCGGTGGATGTACTGTACTTAGATTTCCAGAAGGCATTTGATAAAGTGCCACATCAAAGGTTATTGCGGAAAATAAAAGCTCATGGTGTAGGAGGTAACATATTGGCATGGATAGAAGATTGGCTGGCTAACAGGAAACGGAGAGTAGGCTTAAATGGACCTTTTTCTGTTTGGCAAGATGTAACGAGTGGTGTGCCACAGGGATCAGTGCTGGGACCTCAACTGTTTACAATTTACATAAATGACTTGGCTGAAGGGATTGAAGGTATGGTTGCCAAATTTGCTGATGACACAAAGATAGGCAGGAAAGTTAGTTGTGAAGAGGACATAAGGAGGCTACACACAGATATAGGCAGGTTAAGTGAGTGGGCAAAGATCTGGCAAATGGAGTTTAATGTGGGAAAATGTGAAATTGTCCATTTTGGCAGGAAGAATAAAAGAGAAGCATATTATCTAAATGATGAGAGATTGCAGAGCTCTGAGGTGCAGAGGGATCTGGGTGTCCTAGTGCATGAATCACAAAAGGCTAATAATGCAGGTACAGCAAGTAATTAGGAAAGCTAATAGAATTTTATCATTTATTGTGAGGGGAATCGAATACAAAAGTAGGGAGGTTATGCTTCAGTTATACAGTGAACTAGTGAGGCCACATCTGGAGTATTGTGTACAGTATTGGTCACCTTATTTAAGGAAGGATGTAAATGAGTTGGAAGCAGTTCAGAGAAGGTTTACCAGACTAATACCTGGAATGGGCGGGTTGTCTTATGAGGAAAGGTTGGTCAGCCTAGGCTTGTATCCGGTTGAGTTTAGAAGAGTAAGAGGTGACTTGACTGAAACATACAAGATCCTGAGGGGTCCTGACAGGGTGGAAGTGGAGAGGATGTTTCCTCTTGTGGAAGAATCTAGGGGCAGGATTTTTCATATGGCGGGCAGGCTGGGCAGGAGCGGGCACGGAGCTGATCGCCGCCCGCAATCGGCTCCACACCGCCATTTTAAGTGGACGGGCCAATTAAGGGGCAAGGAGGGAGAGTCGGGGCCTGAGGCATGGAGCTGCCTCAGGGAGACTGAATGGATAGTAAAATAATTCAATAAATGATTTCAAAATGTATTTAAACATGTCCCCTGATGTAACTGTGTCACATGAGATGGGACATATTTTTATTTTTATGAAAACTTTTTTATTTATTTAATAAAAGCTGTAGGAAACCTGACCCCGCTCACGGATGAGGTTTCCTAAAAAACACGAAGGCCGCTTGGGCTTTTCGCCTGCCCGCCGACCTTAAGGTTGGACGGGCAGCGTTACTAATGACATGAATTAATTTCTTAGTGGCCTTATTAGGCCGTTTACATATCGGCGGGTGCACAGCTGACTCCGGCGCCCGCCGAATGAAATACCGCGGGACTGCGCGATGACACCGTGACGCACGCCTGATGTCAGCACACGTCATTTTACCCATCGGCATGTGGGGCCCACCCCCGCACACCAACTGATAAATTCTGCCCTCGAACTAGGGGTCACTATTTAAAAATAAGGGGTCGCCCATTTAAAACAGAGATGAGGTAAAATTTTTCACACGGAGGGTCATGAGTCTTTGGAACTCTCTTCCTGAAAAGGCGGTGGAAGCAGAGTCTTTGAATATTTTTAAGGCAGAGGTGGGTAGATTCTTGGTAAGCAAGGGGGTGATAGGTTATTGGGGGCAGGCAGGATGCAGATTTGAGGTTAATATCAGGTCAGCCATGATCTTATTAAATGGCGGAGCAGGTTCGAGGGGCTGAATGGCCTACTCCTGTTCCTTATTCGTATGTTCTTTAAGCAATACTTATCTCATGTTATTGAACTGACAGGTTAGTCAGGATGGATTTCTCAAGCTGTCATGTGTAATATATCACTCTCTGCAGCAATCCCCTTCTTTACAAAAGGATTTCCCACAATGAAATTAGTGAAACCCACTGAAAATGTGAAATCATCCAGCTCTCAGTTACATAGAATTACATCAAACTCACTGAAGGGAAACTGGCCATTCAGCCAATTTGCTCATCTCCAGTGTTTATGCTCCACATGAACTTCCTCCCATCCTACACTCTCCCTCAGCTATTCATCCAACTATTCACCTCAACCACTCCCTGCGGTAGTGAGTGCCACATTCTCACCACTCTCTGGGAAAAGGAGTTTCTCCTGAATTCCCAATTGGATTTATTAGTGACTGTCTTATATTGAAAGGCTCTAGTTTTGGACTCCAGCACAAATGAAAACATCTTCTCTAGATTTAACAGAAAAAAAAACTCCTCATCATCTTAAAGACTTCTATCAAGTCACCCCTCGGCCTTCTCTTTTCTATGCAGCAGAGTCCCAGGCTGTTCAATGTTTCCTGGTATGCAGTTATATAAGTTAATGATGAAAACATCATTGTCAGGCAGGATACAATTTGAATCCAGTTTTACCTCGTTTTAAAGGCAATTGCAGAGCAAATTGTCGAGGGGTGATTCATACAAAATGGTTCCACAGATAAACAATCTCTCCGGCACTAGAGGGTTAATTCCGTGTCCTCCACAGGCAATTCACATTCCAAAGGGGTGAGGAGGTGTCAGCTGTGGCTCAGTTCATAGCACCCTCGTCTTTGAATCAGAGGGTTGTGGGTTCATGTCCCACTCCTGGAAACCAAGAACTGTGATTGTACTCGAAAGAGTTGCAATCTGTGACTGTTGATAACTCGAAAGAGTTTCCAAAGGGGTGAGGCTTGGAGATGAAATCACAAGGTGGGAGCCTCAATTCTTTGATCTGTGTTACTGCAAGTGTGCAATTACACAAATTCTTTTTAAAAGTGTAAGAGACAGCGGGGTTCAATCTTGACTTTATGTGACAATATAAAGTGAGCGACAGTGAGTCAAGAGGCTGTTTGACATCTCTCCCCATTTTATTTCCAGTGAAGTCAATGGACAGAGATGTAAGAATGGGCTGTCCACACTCTAATGCCCATTTTACACCATCGCATCAAGTCACAATCTATGCAGTCCCTCTAATAGATGGGGACAGCAGCATCAATGAACAATTAAATGATTTGCTTACCTAAATGAGTGAAATTGTATGCCCCACCACAAGGCGATGAGATGGCAGAAGGTGAGGGCAGAGGTGATTGGCTGACTGTGTCTTGAAGGCCTCCAGTAGAGTGGGAACGAAGCCATTCCTTGCCTTCCTCATGGCTTGTTTGGCGGGATGATGGTGTGTACCTGCAGGGGGTATTATCGAGCAAATTTGAAATAGTTCCACTACCGAGCAAATCCATCATTACTACAACAACTTGAATTTATTATTTAGCGCCTTCAGCAGAGTATAACATCCCAAGGGTCTTCCCAAGAGTCTAATTATGTAACAAAACTGAAACTGGCTCAAAGCTGAAGATACCAGGGCAGAAGACTGACAGCTTGGTCAAAGAGGTGGGTTTTCAGGAATGTCTTAAAGGAGGGAAAGGGTTAGAGAGGGAGGGAGGTTTAGGGAGAAAATACAGCTGAGGTGCCTGAAGGCACAGTCACCAATGATGGGTGAAGGAAGTTGGGGATGCACAAGAGGCCAAGTTGGGGGAATACAGAGATCTCTGAAGGTTGTGGGGTTGGTGGAGATCACGGGGGAGATTTAAAGCCAAGGATAAGAATTTTAAAATTGAGGCATTGATAGACCAGAAGACAATGTTGGTCAGTGAGCACGGGGAGTGATGGATGAATGGGATTTGGTGCGACATCAATCTAAGCTGGAAGGTTGAACTATTTCTTCAAGCAGACAGTGAGGGAAAGCTATTGAGGAAAATGAACACTTTAGAATAACAAGATGCTGAAGCACTGACAAAATAATTGGACCACAAAACCAATTTGTGGTGTTTTGATGAATGTTTGTGCAGAGTATAAACAAAAAAGAGACAAGCTTAAGTAAACAAACATCCCTGCTCATTTATTTTCACAGTGTGCAATGAAAAGATCTTGCACAATAACTTAATTAAAAGCCAACTCTGTACAAAAGGACCTCATTAGTGGCTTTTTTCCTCTAGAAAGGTGAAGGCTGACAGGATACTGGATAGAGAAATTTAAGATTATGAAGGGTAGGTGCAGAGATGAATCTATTTGTGGGGGTTGGGAGGGGGTGGGAGAGGCCAGAACGAGGGGCCATGAATATAGCACAAGATAGTCACTAATAAATCCAGGAGAGAATTCAGGAAAAAACTACTTTTACACAGAGGATGGTGAGAATGTGGAACTCACTACCACAGGGAGCGGTAGAGGTGAATAGTATCAATAAATTTAAGGGGAAGCTGGATAAACACATGAGGGAGAAAGGAATAGAAGGAAATGTTAATTGGTGAGATGAAGAGGGGTTGGGAGGAGACTCGTGCGGAGTTTAAACATGGACATGGGCCAGATTGTTTCTTTTCCCCTTTAATGTTACAAAGCGTAATGTTATTACGCAAATACAAGTGAAGGTCAATCTGAGTTTAATTGCTGATTAGTCAGGGAAGTTCCTGGGAATGGGAAGCAGGTAGATTGCCTTTCCAGGTGGGAGAGGAATTTGAGGGGATATCTCGGCTGTAGCTGTGATCGGACCCAAAATGCTACAAGAAAACTTGCTGGCCTTCTTTTTTCTAAAAACAAACACTCACTCTCTGTGATGTTGGTATTCCTACCGTTTAATGCCTGTCCATTGCACTTTGTTAAAATTGAGTGGTTTGTTAGGCAACCTCAGACAGCAGATAAGAGTCAATCACGTTGATGTGGGACTGGAGTCACATACGGAGCCCAGACTGGGTAAAGATGGTAACTTTCCTTCCGTAAAGGACATTAGTGAACCAAGTTAGGATTTGACAACAATCTGATGGTTTCTCCATGACTGGTCGCAGTGTTTCATTTCCTTGTTTTAACTGAATTAATTCTCAAATGGCCATGGTGGATTTGAACACATTGTTTCTCAATCCAGGACCACAAATCTAGTACCAAAGGCACGACTTCACTGTGTGCCCATGAGGTTATAACCTGTGGGATAAATGCTACTTATAGAGAATTTCCAACTTAGAAGGAAATAACAAATCCAACCTCGATCCCCTCAGACCTGCGCTAGAAAATATTAAGAGCGAATAACAGCTGGAGTTTGTAACTAACGCCCAAAATTATCCTTATTCTCTCGCTATTTGTTCCAAGCATCAAGTCTTTCTCACCCAGTTGCTTTGGTGATTTGGACACCGGGAAGGTGCCCTTTCTCTAGAATAACAGACAAGCTGCAATTATTCCAGAAGCTTCCTTGGTCACACCACATGGAATCAGCAGCATGACAAAGCAATGCACAAACCATTGTCACATCAAAACAATGCAAAAAAACACCAAAGTCTAACACCGATGCAGTAACTTTATTTATTGGGACTTTGGTGCTTATCAAAGTGGAAAATATCTGCCTCAATTAGCAAACAATTCCCACTTTGTGTTGGCAGTCTCAGTTGCTGGTCAGGTTTGGTGCAATTGGAGCGGCCATTAGCCTGTCTCGATGCTGGATTTCCGCTCGCTGCTACTCCGGAATGGCATTTGTTCCCATCAACCTCCAAACCGCAGCCACCCTGATCAAATTTTCCAAATTTGAACCAATTAATGTCAAATTAATGGTGTTTTTGTTCTGTGAAATCCTGCCCACCAGAAACTGGACTGAGACTACCAAAGGACATTGAAACATATGTACGACAAGTCCAATTAATAAATGGTATTAAAACATTTCTACCTTAGGCCCTTTTTAGGTAGTGTGTTTCGATCTAGTTGCACACTGTTAAAACAAAGAGGAATCACTAGCAGCACACGACAAAAACAAGCAAGGCCTCAACACAGACATCTGTCAATCTTAAAAAGAAATCTCTTTCAGTTAATCAGTTAGTGCAAAAAGAACACATTAGCTTCCGATTGGCACCCATGCAGAAAGCTCGGCTAGGGTTATCGATATAACACTGAAGAAAAGCACTTAGGATTATAATAAAAGCAACACAGTTAAAACAAGCGGGAGCAGCTTCTGTATCATGTACCTGAATAGTTTGAAGAATAAAGAAGGTGTATCTATGCCCAGGGATGAATGAGGTGCTGTCTCAATGACAGCGATGGCATGTGGGGTAAAGCTGCTGGAGCTTCATGAATAAAGTCTGTGAGTGGAATCGTCCCAGATTCGCACTAAGTGCGGCAGCAGGAGGGCAAAAGGGTGTTTTACCCACCAGCCGCAATGGTGGCTTTTTACACTGTATCATCCCAATCCCGCCTCAGTAATTATGCAGCCACAGGAAACACGCCACCTCGCTGGCGGGCAGCCTCTGAATCGCCCGCCACACCGTTACCTCACGGCTTCCTCACTCCGGGTATCATATCTAAACTGCAGTCACCCACACAGTTCTCAATGCGGCAGCCCAGGACTGCTCCAGTGGAGACATGGCCCTGAAAGCCAAGAGGAGTTCAGTGACCCATCACTAGAATGCTATTTGGAGGCCCGTCATGAAGTCCTCTACCCTCGCCCTGGCTGCAGGAAGTCCAGCAACCTCACCACTCTGGCTTGGTCAGCGGTGGCAGTGGTGGTCAGTGCCAATGCTGCACAGAAGAGGTCGGCCATCCAGTGCAGAAAGAGGGTGAATGATCTCATCCATATGACCAGGGTAAGACTACCATCCCATCACTCTAAACTCACACACTCACAACCCCATCACACATTCACTGGCATCTCACTCACTGCCAGCTCAAGGGACATCACCACTCACTCTCTCTCACACACCCTCACATCTCCATCTGGCCTCATCTCCTCTGGAGACTGCCTCCTTGGCCCTCACCACCTTGAGGCCACTTGCACAGACCAACATGTGCCCCCACACACACCCTGGGATACCCTCCTTCCCCAGTACAGCCCTCACCCTGCAGCCTCTTGCCTTGCCTGAGGCCACTTCTCCCCCTTCCCCAAGCAAACCCTAGCCCTGCAGCCATTGAAAAGCTACCCCCGCCTTACGGCTGGTCTGGTTGGTAGAGACCTGCCCGTGAGCCTCCCTAAAACTGATGTGGTGCTGCCTGTGAATCCTGGCGCTGATGATGGCGAGTACTGCCTGAGGCAAGGTGGGCAAACAAACCTCGAAATCCCGAGTGAAGTGCAGCTCGCCAGGTGCACGTCATTTATGTACAGTTGTGAAACATGCTGATGTGCAATCACACTGACATGTCCAGATGATCCAGCGTGGGAGGGATGATTCCAGCGAGCAGGGCTTCTATTGCTATGCAGATGTATTATAATGAAGTTCCCGATGTGCGGCGGCCACTGTCGGGAGGAACAGACGATTGCAAACTGGTTTCACAACATCGTGAAATCAATTTTTGGCCTTCCCACCATATTGTCCGTTCACGCCCACCATGATGCTCAAGGAGCAGGGGGGTGTGGGTGGTGGAGGGGTGTGGATAGGGATAGGTGGGGGGGGTGTGGAAAGGGGTAGGTGGGGGGGTGGGGGAGGGGTGTGGGTAGGGGTAGGCATGGGGGAGGGGTATGGGTGGGGGTAGGCAGGGGAGTGGGGGTGTTGGGGAGGGGTGTGGGTGAGGGTAGGTGGGGGTGTGGGGAGGAGTAGGTGTGGGGGTGGGGGAGGGGTGTGGGTAGGGGTAGGTGTGGGGGAGGGGTGTAGGTGTGGGGGGGTGCGGGTAGGGTTAGGTGGGGGTGGGGGTGTGGGGGTGGGAGAGGGTAGGTGGGGGTGTGGGGAGGAGTAGGTGTGGGGGAGGGGTGTAGGTGTGGGAGGGGTGTGGGTAGGGAAGGTGGGGGGGTGGGAGAGGGGTGTGGGCGGGGCTAGGTTGGGGTGTGGGTGTGGGAGAGGGTTGGTGGGGGTGTGGGAGGGTGGGGTACGGGAGGTGGGGGGTGGGAGAGGGGTGTGGGTGGGGCTAGGTTGGGGTGTGGGGAGGGTGTGACAGTGTTGGGTTGTGGGTAGGGGTAGGTGTGGGGGAGTTGTGGACAACTTGCTTGTCCCAGAATATAGTTGCACAGTGCTGGCCTGGTCCTGTTAGAACACAAGAAATGGGGAAGGAGTTGACCATATGGACCCTCCAGTCTGCTTTACCGATCAATATCCTGTCTGATCTTCAATCGGAACACCACAGCTTTCAACTCCCATTTCTTCAAATCCCTTTCAGCCCCCCTGGGGTAGATGCACAACTCTTTGAGGTGAAGTAATTTCTCCTCATCTCGGCCCTAAATGGCTGGCTCCATCTTGTCAGACTGTGACCCCTATATCCAAGACTCTCCAGCCGGGGCAAAACAGACTCTCAGCATCCATCCTCTCAAGTTCATTAAGAGTTTTATACATTTTAATAAGATCAGTGCTCATTCTTCTGAATTCCAGAGAAAATAAGCCTGTTCTGCTGAAGCTCTCTTCACAAAGCTGAGGGCCAGTCAGGAATATGGCTTAGAACAGGGAGAAGGGCAGAGGAGAAAGGAACCACATGTTCACCATGACCTTTTAACTCTTTGTGATCATTCGAAGCAAGATGTATTGTGAAGGAAACACAATGAAGGAGGAAGACAGAGCTGCTTAGATTGCACATGCAAAATGAAGGATACAGGATGACAAAGGGAAGTGATAGACCGTTGTGAATAGCACAGCTCGTTAAATAAAGTTGCAAACCTCTAAACAGCGGCATCTACATTCCTGAACCAATTATTCCTCACAATTAATGCAGCGATTTGAAAGCAAAGCACCTGCTATAGGGTTACGATGTTACATAATAAGAAGTGTCACCAATTAAACACTGCAGGCAATCATTCAATCATCAGATCACACAGCATAGGAGGAGGCCATTCAGCCCATCACACCTGCGCCAGCTCCTCGTCAGAACAATCCAATGAATCCCACTTCCATAGCCCAGTAAATGTTTCCAATTCAAGTATTTATCCAATCCCCTTTTGAAAGCTCCTATTGAATCTGCTCCCACCGGCCATTCAGGCAGCGCGTTCCAGATCACAGCAACTCGCTGCATAATAAAAAAAAATCCTCCTCATTCACCCCCCCCGGCCCTTGTGACAATTATCTTACATCAAAAACTGCACGTCCTGTAAAGTGGAAGAAAAAGCAGTTTGTGTTTATGTAAAACTTGATCATACCTGTTAGAAAAATCCAAAAATGCTCCAAATGCTTTGATGTATAGTCATTGTTGCCATGTGGGTAAACACGACAGCCAATTTGTACACAGCAAGATCCCATGGGCTGCAATGGGGTGAATGACCAATTAAGACTAGCTTTACTGACCTTATTTGCAGGAGGTGTGTTGGCCAGGACACTGGGAAATCTTCCTGCTCTTCTCTTAAATAATGTCTTAGGATCTTTAAAGTTCATGTGGACTATTGGACGAGGGAGGTGGAGCCATGGTTTAGCACTAAGGCCAAAACATGATGCCTGAAATGACGTGCTGCCTTCTCAGGACCAGCCTTCCTTATCGACTGAAGTGGGGTTTGAACCCACAACCTTCTATCTCAGAGGTGTGAGTATCACTCACTGGGGAAAGGTGACATGATTGACGGAATGTCATGATCCTACACTTTCAGCTCTGAGTCACACCTAGGCTTGTTTGGGTCAAGGACAGACCAACAATATCATAGCCCTGGCTTCCCAAAGTGGGGGTCACAGAGAACACCCTGATGATCAGTCAGAGAGCACACTGGTGTAGTTAGACATGCTGAGCCCGAAATTCTGGTCCAGCCTGAGATGTGATCAGAGGTGCAATCAAGGGACAGGAAAATGGGGCAGGACCTGGTTCCACTGGGATTCTGTCTTTCTGTTTTCTAATGGCTGCCATTTGCCTGTTGGAGGGGACTGCTTACAGATGGACCTTCATTCACGCCTCCCACATCATGGAGAATACCCAGGCCACATTATCAATGCTAGAAGCCAACGGACATCTCGGGAGTTGAGAAAAAATGGCTTCCTCTGGAATCAAGAACTGGCACTAGCTTTTGAACCTTGAGCCCAGAAGGAGCTGAGGGGTCAGGACAGGACGAGGAGGGATCGGTTACTCCCCCCTTTGTGGGTTGGGATACCCTCTTGTAGGCATTCGTGGCCCAGTCCAACCAATGAAATGGACCCTGTCCCTGCATTGGTCAGACTGGACTGGACGTCACCAGGATCGAGTGTCAGGAATCAGGGTGGGTATTTCCTGACAGTTTACCCACAATACAGTTAATCCTAATTCGGACACACGCCCGAGTTGTGATCCTAATCTTCCAGCAGTTGAGACTCAGCTTCAGGAAAACACAGAAAACGGCTGCTTCTAAATTTTTTAATTCATTTTTTAAGAAGTGCCCAAAACAATTTATTTTAGCCTCACGTGGACTCGATTGCAGATTCTGGGCTGCAGCGAATGATTTACCTGTCTTGCTTCCGAGAATGGGTGATCCTGCGACACGGAGGTATATTAACAAGGAAACAAAGTGGGCTAATAGTCAAGATGATAGAGAGAGAGTGTGAACAGAAGTAAGAAGGGGACAAAAAAAAGAAAAAAGTGTTAACATCGCCAAAAAAAAAGTAATTAACAAACTTGTAATGAGTCGGAGATCCTATACTCTCCTCATTATCTTCTTTAAGGGCTGATTGCAAAAGGTCAGATGTAAAATGTAGGGAGCATTGGTTTAGATATTTCCCATTGTAAGTTAAGTCTCAATGGGTAACAATCCTTCCTCTGAGTCAATAGCCTCACTTTAGGGACATGAACACAAAATCTAGCCTGACTCTCCTGTGCAATACTGAGGGAGTGCTGCACTGCCACAAGAGCAGTCCTTTGGATGAAATATTAAGCCGAGGTTTCTGTTTGTTCTCTCAGGTGGATATAACAGATCCCACAGCACTATCATGAAGAAGAACAGGAGAGTCCTGTCAGTGAGGGTGCTACCAACTGAGTCAGGGCTAACATTCAATGAAATCTCCAAGAAAAGGCATAATCTTATGTGGGTGGTTGAAGATCTATCATTAGGGTAGGGCAGATGAAGCCTTTCTCTGTACTGAGTGGCACCATGTAGTGAGTGGCACCCTGTCCAATGGGCAGTGCTACGTAATAAAAGTGAGAACTGAAACCTCCTAAATTTACCCATTCCTACAAAAACCATTTCCGGCCCCGGTAAGTGGTCATCATCATCATGGGTGGGACAGGAAAATTTGGAGAGTGGCCAGAAGTCAACTGACCAAAATCCCAGCCAATATATTGGGACAAGAACACTGATTAATTATTCAAAGAAACCAATCTTTGTTGTACAGTGGTTCTGACCAGATTGGCCTCTTCCAGCTTATTGGATTGTTCAGGTTTGGAGAACATTCCAGAGTCAGGTTCGCTCTGCCTGGGATGTGAGCTCCTCTGTCCAGGAATTTGCTACCCTTGGGAAATTCAATAGCCTGAGCAGAGAAACAGGCAAATGTGCCATACACAATATATGGTGGCTGTTTACTGCGCTTTGGAAGCCTGACATAATTTGAGATAAAGGACTCAGGGTCAATTACTTTGAGTTCAGCCCAGTTGAAAAGTTGAACTGCGGAACTCAGTGTCAAAGCTCTACACCGCAAAAAAACAGCGGCCGGGAATTTCTTACCCTGCTGAACTCGGCCTTTGATCGGAGAGTTTTTATTTCAAAGTTACAGCTTATAAAGGAGTTGCCCCTGATGTGACATGAAGCCAGGTCATCTGGGAATGCAGTTTGTCTGTAAACCACCCCCCCCACAACAGCCAAATCTTGATGGTCTTGACAAAAAGAGAGAAACGAGATTATCTTTTTGCCTCCACTTGCTGTACATTTCTCGTTAACAGAGCAGAAATCAAACCCAATGCTTTTTTGTTTAATGACATAAATGACAAAAATCCACCAGAAAGCATCAAAAATAATTTCAAACCAGCTTCTCTCTCAATCATTAGATACAAAATTTGACAACCCAGAGCTAAGTCCATCTTGCACTGATCGCTTTATTGATTCTGTACCTCATGCTCCACTGAGCTGGTTAACTCCAGCTGGGTGTATTCCTGGATGTTTCATCCCATTCCCCTGACCCTCTGTAACATCTCTGCCTCTACACTCCCAACATTGGTTACCCGGCGTGTTCAAATTGTGGTGTCCCGCCTCCCAATGTCACGGCAGAGTTGTCATTAAATCATTCTTGCTGAGAATCAAATCACTTTTTTCAACAATTATTGAATAAATGTATGCATTTTCACATGAGTAATTGAAAATATCAAAAAAAACATTCTTTTCTAATGCCCCTGTGATAACTCTCCTGGATGTTACTCATGGTAGTGCTTGGGAGGTTAATCTCCAGTCCATGGAGACTCCAGGGCAAACCTGGAGGGCTGACAACTCCTTTCCATGATGAATATTCATTAATATGATAAGGAGGTTCTGATAAACAACATGAGATAGCTTCCAGAATTTTATTGTGAGATGTTTTATGGTAACCCATTGTTTTTAAGCCCATTCTCACACCTTATAGCACAGACCACCATGCCTGTGCTGGCTCTTTGAAAGAGCGATCCAATTAGTCCAACTGCTAATTGCTCTTTCCCCATATCCCTGTAAATATTTCCCCTTCAAGTATTTATCCAATTCCCTTTTGAAAAAAGATTCTCCTCATTCCCCCTCTGGCTCTCTTGTCAATCACTATAAGCCAGTGTCCTCTGGTCACTGACCCTGTCATCACAGGAAACAACGTCTCTTTATTTACACTATCAAAACCTTTCCTTTAAATCCCCCCCTAACCTCCTCGGCTCCAATCAGGACAATCTCAGCTCCTCCAGTCTCTCCATGTTAACTGGTGTAGTGTGGGGAGACTGTGAAAGCTCCCCGAAACATCCAAAGCCAGCGCTTTGGGAGGAGAGTGGAGAACAGTCACAATGAGACAGATACAAGCAAACAAAGCCAGCCAAGTCCTTCATTGACCATTCTAATAAATCTTCTCAGCACCTTCTTGAAGACCTTGACTTTTTAAAGTGTAATGTGCTGAGCAGGACACGATACTCCAGCTAGGGCCTAACGCTTTATAAAAGGTTTCTCATCGACCTGTGTCCTTAGATTAGATGAGAGTTCCCAGCTTACCTCTCTGACAGTGTCGACTTGACGCTTCCTGTCCTCATTAGCAGATTTTGTACTTCCCCTTTGGGCATTGTGGTCAGTCCGGACAATGAGCCATGGTAGCTGAGTGGGAGATCGATCGACTCAGAGCTGGTGTGCAGGCTGGTCAGGGAAGGATAGCTGAGAGTGTCCTTACTGCCCCCTGGTGAACTGCTGAGGCTCGCTGTCAACTGGTGCCCGCTGGAGGTTAAAGAGTGGAGTGAGGCTGGGCTAGACGCCAGCGACTGGTTTAGACTGCCCCCTTCTGTGGGCAGGTCTGACGGTTTGCAGCCCACTGAGCCGCTCCCTCCACTACTGACCTGCCCACCAGCACTGGCGATGCTTCCTGTCCCAATGGAAGGAGACTCAAGGCTGCCTTGGCGAGTCAGCGAGGCATGAGGGTTAGAGATGACAGTCGAGCTCTTCACTGATTCTGAACTAGGCACACTGCCCGCTTTCCCACTAGTTTTTGTTCCAAACAGTCTACGGACAAAGAGAGATAAAACAATAAGCCAGGAGCTTGTGACAGTGAACAATGTCTCAAGGAGGAATTGGTCTTTTTAACCAAAATAAATTACACACAAAACAAATCCACAATAACCTCGCCTGCCACTCCCAGTGCCAGTACTGAAGGAGTGCTACACTGTTGGAGGTGCCATCTTTCACATGAAACACTAAACTGAGACCTCGTCTGCCCTCAGACGCATGCAAAGGATTCCGCGGAGGAGCCCGAGCAGGGAAGATCTCAACCAACATTGCACAAGCAAAGCAAATTATTTGGCCATCATCACAGTGCTGTTTGTGGGAGCTTGCTGTGCACAGATTGGCTGCTCTGTTTCCTCCATTACAACAGTGATTATACTTCAAGTGCTTTTGGACCCCCTGAGGTTGTGAAAGGTGCTAGATAGATTCCCTTGAGTTTAGACAATTAAGGGATCAGCTAATCGAGGTGTTGAAGATGATTAAAGAATTTGATAGAGTGGATAGAGAAAACTATTTCCCCTGGTGGGGAGAGACAAAAACAAGGAAGCATAACTTTAAAATTAGAGCCAGGCCGATCAGAGGTAATGTGAGGAAGCGTCCTTCACATAAAGGCTAGTGGAAATCTGGAACTCCCTCCCCCAGAAGCTGTTGAGACTGGGAGACAATTGTAAATTTAAAAACACGGAATGATAGACATAAGGATATTAAGGGTCACGGAGCCAAGGCGGGTAAATGGAGTTAAGGTACAGAATAGCCATGATCTAATTAAATGGTGGAACAGGCTTGAAGGGCTGAATGGCCTCCTCCTGTCCTATGTCTATTTACAAAGCAAAGACAGTCAGAATTAACTGCCCAAGGACCATCCCAGTGGTTTCGCTTCAAGAACCTTCCACTGTGAAGCACACATTGTTTTCTTAAAGAGATTCACTGAGTTATACTTCAGTAGCACAACAAGAACATATACTCCACTGTGGGAATGAACTGGACAAGTGAAATCCTACACCGCTTATCTCGTGTTCCATTGGTTCCAAATGTTTATCTTTTGGGTAGACCTTGTGTCCGCGGAGGTGAAATATAATACTTCTGGGAAGTACTTTTTGTGCTTCCAAGTAAATCATTGCTTAAATGATCAAGAAAATATCCCTGTCTTCCCACAACAGTGTGACTTAATTTCAAACTCAGAGCAGTGATTCCCATTGGATAAGTGTGACAATCCAATTTCTGCAAAAACGTAATCCATAAGGTTTTGCCCAGCTGCCACATTACAGATAGCTTTAGTGCTGGGCCCAGAAACCTACCAGAAGCTGAATTTGCACAAAAAAGAGAGAGAAAAAAGAAACAACATCCACATCAGGTATGACTCACTTTCCACCATCTACAAGGCACAAGTCAGGAGTGTGATGGAATACTCCCCACTTGCCAGGATGAGTGCAGCTCCTACAACACTCGAGAAGCTTGACACCATCCAGGATAAAGCAGCCCGCTTGATTGGCATCCCATCCACAAACATTCACTCCCTCCACCACCGACGCACAGTAGCAGCAGTGTGTACCATCTACAAGATGCACTGCAGCAACTCATCAAGGCTCCTTTGACAGCACCTTCCAAACCCACAGCCTCTACCATCTAGAAGGACAAGGGCAGCAGATAGATGGGAGCACCACCACCTGGAAGTTCCCCTCCAAGTCACTCACCATCCTGACTTGGAAATATTTCGCCGTTCCTTTGCTGTCGCTGGGTCAAAATCCTGGAACTCCCTCCCTAACAGCACTGTGGGTGTACCTACACCACATGGACTGCAGCGGTTCAAGAAGGCAGCTCACCACCACCTTCTCAAGGGCAACTAGGGATGGGCAATAAATGCTGGCCCAGCCAGCGAAGCCCACATCCCATGAAAGAATTAAAAAAATGAACAGGGATGAAACAAAGTGGCTAAGAAGTGAAAGGATGTCTTTCTACCTACAATCCTACAATACCTTCTGCCTACAATCATTGGAAATGAAAAGGGTACAAGTTCCAGAATGGCTCATCTTTGGCATCCCACTAAGATATCACATCCCCAAAGGTTCATTAGCTTTCAGTTAGCTAGCTGGTAGTGTGTAGTTCATTCATAATTATGACCCAATCAATTCATTTTAAAAAGATGAGAAATGTCAATGCAAGTGTCTGATGTAAGACCTGGAAGATTGGGTTATAACACTGTCGTCCCAACTCTCCAAATCATGTACCTATCTGAGCTGGGAGGTCACTCAGAGCTTTTCCAAGCCTGCAGTAGTGCTCCCAAGGTTGGAACCAGACTATCTTAGGTGTGCCAGGCAGATATAAGTGACAGGCAGGTTCCAGCTCAGAAATCCTTGATCACCTGATTTTAAAAGGTTGAAAGAGACAGATTCTACCTCACAGAACGCCCTGAAACCAGAGGGGTTAGGAAATCACCTGCACAAATTGGCATCGTCACTAACCTGCGGAATGTCGGTGAGGAGATATCAGGGTACTTAGAGCCCTGCTGTCTTAATCCCGATGTTCCACTGCTGTTCATGGATGGAGGGCTGGATTTCGGAGAACTTGACAGTGACATACTTTCTGGATCAGACACTGTGGCTGCCTTCTCCCGCTCTCTGTCGCCTTGACTGATGCTGATGGGACTGGAGCGGCCCGAGCCTACTTTGGATGGCTCTCTCAGCTTGGAGGCTGTGCTACCAGCTGATTTGCTGCCAGCGTTGGAATCGATGCTGCTGGTACTGGATCGGTGCCCACCACGGCCAGCTATGTTTCCAGTGCTGGACTTGTCAGGTCGTGGCAAGCTGCGATACTGCAGGTTAGTCCTGGAGCTGATCATCAGGATCCCATCCTCCTGGTTCTGGGAACCATCCAGACTGGTCTTTCTCACAGATGTTGACTTGCTGGGGATTCCCGAAGACTTGGGCACTTTGCCCAGGGTGGCGGAGCCACTGGTCACTGTGGCTCCGCTGGCGGTAGTGACAGTGGATGAGGAGACGCCGGCCTTTTTAAATCCAAAGGATCCTGCAGTGGGCGTGCGTGCAATTCCTGATGGTGGCTTTTTTCCTTCATCTCCGCTGCTCCTTCCTGCCTCTGAGGGAGAGTGTTGGGTTGTTGTGCTTTTTAGGGACACTTTGCCCTTTTCTGAGACTTTTGCATCTTCCGTTTTTCCTGTAATTGGCATGTTGACAATTAAACACGATACTTACATCACAGAAACAGGCCACTCAGCCCAACAGGGTCCATACTGGTGTTAATGTTCAACACTATTCTTCATCTAAACCCATCAACATATCCTTCTGTTCCTTTCGCCCCCATGTGTTTATCCAGCTTCCCCTTAAATACTGCTCACCTCAATCACTCCCTGTGATAGTGAGTTCCACAATGTCATCGCTCTCCAGATAAAGAAGTTTCTCCTGGATTCCCAGATCTTTGTCTTCATCTCTCCTGCCCACCCATTCCCCCCACACCCACCTCTATGAATCCATTCTCTTCAGTACCATTACCTAATACAATCTATCAATTTCCATTTTGACATTTTTAATTGACCCCCAAGTCTTAACAGCTTTCTGAGGAGAGAGTTCCAGATTTCCACTCCCTATTGTGTGAAGAAGAGCTTCCTGACATCACCCCTGAATGGCCTGGCTCAAATTTTAAGGTGATGCCCCCTTGCTCTGGCCTACCTCCATTAGATCCACCATACCAACTCCTTTAATTATCCTAAAAATCTCAATTAAATCGCCAATTAATTTTCTATATTTAACAGAATACGAGTCTAGTCCATGAAACCTGTCCCTCATAATTTAATCCTTTTAGATCCGGTGACAATCCGGTGAAAATATGCGTGGAGGTTGGTGAGAAAGAAATTCAACTGGACCAAATAATTTCTTGCGGATTGAAGAATGTTGGTTCAATCCATTCTGGAATGAGTGACTAGTGACAGCATTATCAAACTCACTGAGCCAAAACTATCAGCTTAATTTGAAGGATAACCATTCTGAATTGTTTGGGATTTCATTTTTTTTAATATGAATCATGACCTCTGTCTGTGCCGTAAATCTGTAAACTCTTACGGGATAGGACCAGCTGGGACCCAATTGAAAAGCTTGTACTCAGCACAGATGGGAAAGTAGAATGGCCTCCTCCTGTGTTGTAAGCTTCACAGAATTACACAGCATTTACAGCACAGAAACTGTCCCTTCAGCAGCCTCCCACCCTTCTTCACCCTAGGGTCTTAAAAAATAGTGGCTGCAGCGATAGTAGAGGCATTGGTTATAACCTCCCGAAATTCCTTAGATTCGGGAAGGGACCCAGCAATTTGGAAAATAGCTAATGTAACATCCTTAGTCAAGAAAGGAGGGAGGCAGAAAGCAAAAAATTATAGGCCAGTTAGCCTAACATCGGTCATAACATCTGAAATTGCTAGAATCCATTATTAAGGAGGTTATAGCAGGATACTTAGAAAATCATAGTGGGGTCAACAAGGCTTTGTGAAAGGAAAATCATGTTTAACAGATTTCTTAGAGTTGTTTGAAGAAGTAACAAGGAGGTTGGGTAAAGGGGAACCTGTAGATGTGGTGTATTTGGATTTCCAAAAGACATTTGACAAGCTGAAACTTCAAAGGTTACTCCACAAAATAAGAGCTCATGGTAAAGGGGGTAACATATTAGAATGGATAAAGGATTGGTTAGCTAGCAGGAAGCAAGGATTAGGGATAAATGGGTCTTTTTTAGATTGGCAAACTGTAACTGGTGAAGTGCCACAGGGATCAGTGCTGGGGCCTCAACTATTTAAAATCTTTATCAGTGACTTTGATGAAGCGACCAAATGTATGGTTGCTAAATCTTCTGATAACACCAAGATAGGTAGGAAAGTAAGTTGTCAAGACAACAAAAAGGGTCGACAAAGGGATTTGGACAGGTTGAGTGAGTGGGCAAAAATTTGGCAGATGGGGTATAATGTGCAAAAATATGAGCTTGTCCACTTTGGGAGGAAGAACAGAAAAGCTGTATTTATACTATTTAAATAGAGGGAGATTGCAGAACTCAGTGGTACAGAGGGATCTGGGTGTCCTGGTACATGAATCACAAAAGGTTAGTATGCAGGTACAGTAAGTGACTAGGAAGGTAAATGGGATGTTGGCATTTATAGCAAGAGTAATGGAATATAAAAGTAAGGAAGTTTTACTGCAGCTGTACAGGGCCTTGGTGAGACCACATCTGGAGTACTGTGTACAGCTTTGGTCTCCTTATTTGAAAACTAATGTAACTGCATTTGAAGCAGTTGAGAAGGTTCACTTGACTCATTCCTGAGATGAGGGGCTTATTGTATGAGGAAAGGTTGGACAGGTTGGGCCTGTATCCATTGGGAGTTTAGAAGAATGAGAGGTGATCTTATTGAAACATAAAAGATCCTGACCGGGATTTTCCCAACCTGCCTCTCCAAATTTTCCCTCCCACCTGCAGCGTTTCCTGCCATGGGCAGAACCGGAAATCCCCCTGAGGGGGATTGATAGAGTAATTACCCCCCCCGGGTGGATGATTCCTCTTGTGGAAGACTACAACTAGGCGACACAGTGAAAAAGCAAGAGGACTCTCTTTTAAGACTAAGATGAGGAGAATTACTTTCTCTCAGAGAGTCATTAGCCTGTGGAATTCTCTTTCCCGGAGAGCAGTGGAGGCTGGGTCATGGAATTTCAAGGCTGAGTTAGATGGATTTTTGATGGACAAGGGAGCTGAGGGTTAAGGGGAACAGACAGGAAAGTGGAGTTGAGATCACAAACAGACCAGCTGTGATCTTATCGAATGGAAAAGCAGGCTCTAAGGGCTGAATGGCCTCTCCTGCTCCTAACCCTCTGTTCCTATCTCACGCTATGAACACATCTCTCTATTCCTTTCTCCCCTGTCTATTTATCCAGCTTCCTTTAAATACTCCTTGTGGTAGAGAGTTCCACACTCTGGGCAAAGAGGTTTCTCCTGAATTCACTATTCAATTTATTAATGACTATCTTATCTTGATGGCCCTTGTTTTCGACTGCCCCCAGCCCCCACAAGTGGAAATATCCTCTCTACGTCCATCCTATGAGCCCCTTCATAAATTTTAAAACCTCGATGGGATCACCTCTGAGCTTTCTCTTTTCTAGAGTAAAGAGTTCCAAGAGCAGTCACGTTGGACTTGAAATTTATTGCCCATCTCAAGGGCAGCTAGGGATGGGCAATAAATGCTGGCCTAGCCAGCGACGCCCACATCCCATAAATGAACTTTCAAAAAAGAAACGTTAATTCTGTTTCTCTCTCCACAGATGCTGTCCATGCCTGCTGAGTATTCCCAGCATTTTCTGTTTTTATTTCAGATTTCCAGCATCCTCTGTATTTTGCTCTTACATTGAGTGGATGACTTCCATGCCCTTACCTGGGGTTTTTAAGGGGTGCTTGTTCCGGGGTGTGGGTACCCCTCCTTGGGCTGTCATTCCCCGCCTCCATGAGCCAGTTTGAGACAGGGACAGGGCTGGCCTTTGCCCCTTCTCCGAATCATCAGACAAATCAGAGGGGTTCCTCTTCCATTTCTCGCTCGAGTCCATCTTCAACGTGTCTTGTCCTTCCTCGGGCTTTTTCAATTCTTCGCCGCTCCAAGCAGTTTCATTTTCTGATGTTGAGTGCTTCTCTGAGTCTGTTTTGAGCTGTGAGAATGTATCGAGTAAAGTAAGAACTGTATATCAGTGGCCAGTAATTTGTTTGCTTTTCTTTTATGCTGTTGAGAAATGAGGGTTGGGAATCAAAATGTCTTTCACATTCTCTGCCTAACAAGCAGGACTGTCTCTCTCCACAAGCTAACAATGCAAGGGGTCAACTGAAGCTTCGAGACAAGGTCGATAAATTATTGCTCAGTAAGGGCATCGAGGGATAGGGTGCGAAGAAAACACAGGTTCAAAATAATTGGCAAAAGAGCCAGAGGGGGAGATGAGGCAAATTTCTATTTACACAGTGAGTTGTTGTGAACTGGAATGCGCTGCCTGAAAGGGCGGTGGAAGCATTTTCAACTTGAAAGGGAATTGGATAAATATTTGAAAAGGAAACATTTGCAGGACAATGGAGAAAGAGGAAGACATAGGTAGCTGAATGGTCTCCTCCAGTGCTCTGCTGAGGTATTACATTTCTGTGGATTAATTGGCAGAAGAGTTCCTCCAACATCTGGACTGCATTGAGGAATATTTAAATATTCATTTATTGGCATTCAAATCAAAACACATTTTTAAATCACAAAGGACAGATAGCTTTTGGCAACATTAACTCTGGCCTCAAGGGTATCATCTTAGCTGAAAGATTAAGACGTGAGGATAACACAGCATTTAATACATGGGACTGAGATGGCAGAATTCTCAATGTCTCATTCAACAGTGTTACAGACTGGACATGGTAGTGCACAACAGGCTTGTATAGATTTACATTTTAAATATCTCTCTTCCCTACTTTTGTAAGCCCTTCCAGCCCTACATCCTTTGGTGGTCCATTCCGCTCTTCCAACTCTGTGCTACTGGGTGTTCCACCATTGCTACCCAAGCCTTCAGTCGTCTGATCCTCTCTCCCCAAGCCTCTCAGCCTTGCTTCATCCTTTCCCACCTTCCAAACCCGTCAAAAATAATCTCTCCCACACTGCCTCAGGTCACCATCCCCGACACCACGTTCACCACCCCGACACCCATCCTCTCTCACATAGAATCTAACCCTCAACTGTGAGGTGCTTTGGAGTGTGAAAAGCATTCTATAAATGTAACCTGTTGACAACACTGGGGAAATTAAGCTTTATTTTTATATCCAAATAATTCCCTTTGTATCTTAACAGCATAAAAAAGATAAATGAATGAAATCCAAAATACTTTCCACTTGCTGGAATTTTCTCCACAGCTTTCTTTCTCGTTTGTAGCTACATTACACTTCAATGGTATAAGGGGTTTTATGTGGAACATGTACCTGAGTTCTGGTATTCTTCCTGGAAGAGGCGGTGATGTTCGAGTAAGAGCTGACGGATGAGGTTGTGTTCAAGTCATCAGTACTAAGGTTATCAAGTGTGTCACTGAGACCGCTGCTGATAGAGCTGCTATCATCCCAGCTAGAACAAGGACAGAGAGAAATCCATAAGCAACCAATTTAACACCGTCGAGTTCGCGTTGTATTATACCGCAGAACCATCACTTAATTAGATTCTTTGGTACAATTATGCATAATTAGCCAGGTTCCACAATTGGTGATGGTTGCCCTTTATAAAATAACGCAGAGTGGCTGAGGCTATTATTAATCAGGGTGGCTCCACAACAATCATCACGTACAAAGGGAAAACACTAATGATCAAAGGCTCCTACTGAGGATGCATTATATTTCCCACATTGATGTTATAAGATGAATAAGGAGCCATTACTAAATACACTTCATGACTCTGCCCAATATTTTTTTGATTTAACACACTCACATCAATATGAATTTTGTCCCAACTGGTTTCTGGCCCATCATTTTATTTTTTTTTACATTTAGGACATTATAATTTCCTTTCAGAGGTGTTAAATGATAGCATGATGAATCAGTGCTCCTCCATGTTGAACACCACTTGCAGGAAGCAGAGGGTGGCAAGGGCACAGAATATACTCTGGGTGGGGACTTCAATGTCCATCACCAAGAGTAGCTTGGCAGCAGCACTAGTGACCGAGCTGGCCAAGTCCTAAAGGACATAGCTGCTAGACTGGGTCTGTGGAAGGTGGTGAGGGAACCAACAAGAGGGAAAAACATACTTGACCTCATCCTCATCAACCTGCCTGCTACAGATGCATCTGTCCATGACAGTATCGGTAGGAGTGATCACCGCACAGTCGTTGTTGAAACGAAGTCCTGCCTTCACATTGAGGATATCCTCCATCGTGTTGTGTGGCACTATAACCATGCTAAATGGGATAGATTTCGAACAGATCTAGCAATTCAAGACTGGGCACCCATGAGGCACTGTGGGCCATCAGCAGCAGCAGAATTGTACTCAACCACAATCTGTAACCTCATGACCCGGCATATTCCCCACTCTACCATTACCATCAAGCCAGGGGATAAATCCTGGTTCAGTGAGGAGTGCAGGAGGGCATGCCAAGAGCAGCACCAGGCATACCTAAAAATGAGGTGTCAGCCTGGTGAAGCTATGACACGGGACTATTTGCAAGCCAAACAGCATAAGCAGCAAGCGGCAGACAGAGATAAGCGATTCCACAACCAACGGATCAGATCTAAGCTCTACAGTCCTGCCACATCCAGTCGTGAATGGTGGTGGACAATTAAACAACTCACTGGAGGAGGCTCCACAACCATCCCCATCCTCAATGATGGGGGAGCCCAGTACATCAGGGCAAAAGAAAAGGCTGAAGCATTTCCTACAATCTTCAGCCAGAAGTGCCAAGTGGATGATCCATCTCAGCCCCCTCTGGAGGTCCCCAGCATCACAGATGCCAGTCTTCAGTGAATTTGATTCACGCCATGTGATATCAAGAAACGGCTGCAGGCACTGGATACCGCAAAGGCTATGGGCCCTGACAATATTCCGGCAATAGTACTGAAGACTTGTGCTCCAGAACTTGCCGTGCCCCTAGCCAAGCTGTTCCAGTACAGCTACAACACTGGCATCTACCCGGCTATATGGAAAGTTGTACACGAAATGCAGGAAAAATCCGACCAGGCCAATGACCGCCTCATTAGTCTATTTTCGATGATCAGCAATGTGATGGAAGGAGTCACTGACAGGGCTATCAAGCAGCACTTACTCAGAAATAACCTGCCCAATGATGCTCAGTTTGGGTTCCGCCAGGGCCACTCATCCTGTGAGCTCATTAGAGCCTTGCTCCAAACATGGACAAAAGAGCTAAATAAGAGATGAGGTAAGAATGACTGCCCTTGACGCCAAGGCAGCATTTGACTGAGTGTGGCATCAAGGAGCCCTAGCAAAACTGGAGTCAATGGGAATCAGGGGGAAAACTCTCCACTGGTTGGAGTCATACCTAGCACAAAGGAAGATGGTTGTAGTTGTTGGACGTCAGTCATCTCAGTCCCAGGACATCACTGCAGGAGTTCCTCAGGGCAGTGTCCAAGGCCCAACCATTTTCAGCTGCTTCATCAATGACTTCCTTCCATCATAAGGGCAGAAGTGGAAATGTTTGCTGATGATTACACAATGTTCAGCACCATTCATAACTCTTCAGATACTGAAGCAGCCCATGTCCAAATACAGCAAGACCTGGACAGCATTTAGCTTGGGCTTATAAGTGACAAGTAACATTCGAACCACACAAGTGCCAGGGAATGACCATCTCCAACAAGAGAGAATCTAACCACCACCCCTTGACATTCAATGGCATTACCATCGCTGAATCCCCCACTCTCAACATCCTGATGGTTACCATTGACCAGAAACTGAACTGGACTAGCCAGATAAATACTGTGGCTACAAGAGCAGGTCAGAGGCTAGGAATCCTGTGGCGAGTAACCCACCTCCTGACTCCCCAAAGCCTGTCCATCATCTACAAGGCACAAATCAGGAGTGTGATGGAATACTCTCCACAGTGATGAAATACTGTAATAAAATCAGAAAATTCTGGAAAACTCAGCAGGTCTGGCAGCATCTGTGGAGAGAGAAACAGAGTTAACATTTTGAGTCTATATAACTCTTCAGAGCTAAAGCGAAGTAGAAATGAGATGGATTTTATATTGTTTAATAGGGGGTGGAGCAAGTGGAGCAAAATGGAAGGTCATGGATAGGTGGGAGCTCAGGAGAGATTGACAAAGATGTCATGGACACAAGATAAAGGGAGTGTTAATGGTCGTGCTAAAGACTAAAGACTGGGGATCAAAGGTTACGGGGAGAAGGCGGGAGAATGGGGTTGAGAAACTTATCAGCCATGATTGAATGGCAGAGTAGACTCGATGGGCCGAATGGCCTAATTTCTGCTCCTATGTCTTATGGTCTTAAACACTACCATTAACACTCCCTTTGTCCTGAGGGGTCTTGACAAGGTGGACATGAAGAGGATGTTTCCTCTTGTGGAAGAATCTAGAGCTAGGCGTCAACTGTTTAAAAATAAGGGGTCACCCATTTAAGACAGAGATGAGGAGAAATATTTCCTCTAAGGGGATCGTGAGACTTTGAAACTCTCCTCCTCAAAAGTCATTGGAAGTAGAGTCTTTGAATATTTTTTAAGGCAGAGGTAGGTCGATTCTTGATAAGCAAGGGGAAATGTTACTGGGGGTTGGCAGGAATGTGGAGTTGAGGTTAAAATTAAATTAGCCATGTTCTTATTAAATACAAAGCAGGCTTGAAGGCTGAGTGGCCTACTCCAGCTCCTAATTTGTATGTCCGTATGATGCCACGGTTTCCAGTTTCCACTCCAAGCTCCGTTCCCCAGCTACTCACTCCATCCCTCTCCCTGTCTGAGTGTGAGCAAATCTATTCACAACGTTGGTGTTCTATTTCATCACAGGAGAAGCTTCGAATCTCATACTCACATCATCGTTAAGGCTGCCTATTTCCACTTCTGCAACATCACCTACCTCTGTAACCTCTTCCAGTCCCACAACCCTCCGAGATATCAGTGCTCCTCTCATTCCGGTCTCTTGAGTATCCCTAATTTTAACCACCCAACCACTGGCGAAGACACCTTCAATTTCCTGGACCCCAAGCTCTGGAATATTTCCTCTAAACCGCTCCACCTCGCTTTCTTCCTTTAAGGCACTCCATAAGCCTCCCCTTTAACCAAGCTTTGGTCATCTAATCTAAAATCTCCATTATGTTTTATAATGCACCTGTGAAGCACCTTGGGACATTTTCTTATGTTAAAGACACTAAAGCAAACTACGTTGTGGTTGTAATATAGGAAAGTGCTGCAGTTATATGACATGGCTGCTCGAGCCTTGAAGCCGTCACATCATCAGATGAGAGTCTTGGTCATGATCAAACTGTACAGGGCTCTGGTCAGACTGTAGCTTAGTGGCTACATCCAGTCATTAAGGCACTAGGGATAGATATGCTGGGGTCCATGCAGAGACAGAACATAAAACTGACCCCCTGACGTGAGAAACTTGGGCATTTCAAAGTGGAAAGGAGGTATCTGAGAACGATTTTACAACCGGACACAAACTCACTAAGTGCCTACAAATTAGAAGCAGGATTAGGCCACTCGGCCCCTCGAGCCTGCTCCGCCATTCAATAAGGTCATGGCTGATCTGATTTTAACCCCAACCCCACATTCCTCCCTACCCCCAATAACCTTTCATCCTCTTGTTAATCAAGAATCTCTCTAGCTCCGCCTTAAAAATATTCAAAGACTCTGCTCCCACCGCCTTTTGAGGAAGAGAGTTCCAAAGGCTCAGGACCCACTGAGAGAAAAAAAATGTCTCCTCATCCCTGTCTTAAATGAGCGAGCCCTTATTTTTAAACAGAAACCTTAGTTCTAGTCTAAGTTTACTTTAAATTGATTGGGACTAGAGAGATCACAGATTCAAAGTAGTAAAAAGCAAACTCAAAACTAACATCAGGAAGCTCCTCTTCACACAAGGAGCAATGGACAAATGGCACAGGCACCATAAGAAGTGTTGCAGGTGAAAAGCCTGCAACTGTTTTAGCAGCACTTAGATGCTGCAGTGGGGCTAGTCCAAGGTGCTCCTAGGTGGATGAATTATGATGGACTGAATGGCCTTCCTGGTCCATAATTATCTTGTGATCGAGCCTTACATTTGCCATGTGTAAAGCTACAGGAATCTGGGGTCAGTTAAACCATAACTTCAGCATTCTACTGCAATGGATCAGCAGCTGCTAGAGACACAGTTTGCTTAGGATCTCTCCTCAATTTGTTTGCATAATTCCGCTCTAAGAACACAATCTTTAAATAGTTTAACTTTTAATATCAAAAAAGAAAGACTAGCATTTATATAGTGCTTATCAGGAACTCAGGACAGCCCAAAGCGCTTTGCAGCCATTTGTTGAAGTGTAGTCACTGCTGTAATTTAGGAAACGTGGCAATCAGTTTTCACACAGACACAAAACACAAACAGCAATATGACAATGATCAGATCATCTGTTTTAGCGATGTTGGTTGAGGGATAAATATTGGCCAGGACGCTACGGAGAACCCCCCCATCTCTTCCTCAAAATACAGACTGTAGGATCCTGTTCTTCACCTGAGAGGCCTCAGTTTAACTTCTCATTCAAGAGACAGCGCCTGTGACAGTGGAGCACTCCCTCAGTACGACACTGGCGTATCAGCCTAGATTATGTGCTCCAATCCCTAAACCATTGTTATTATTAAAGGTTATGTTATTCTGGAATGTTTCAAAGGAACAGATGGCTTCATCACAATAAGTGAAGCGGGAATGACTGACTCCATTTGTTGGAATCAGTTTGCATGTAACATTTTATTTTATTTACAGAGCAACTTCCTTGCAGGAGTCAAACTATCTCCAGAGCTGACCTGTTCTTTAACCTGACTGACTGGCTGTAATGAGCTGTGTGTGGAATCCACTGAAAATCCTTTGCATAATATTTGAGGATGGCACAGAGATCATTCTCTCCTTCTCCCATCAGGTTATTTCCCTCGATATGTGGCTTATTAAAAACAAACCTACAGTTTGGAAAGTGCAAGTAAATGCAGCTGCAAGACAGCCCATGTTAAAACTTTCACAAATTGCTGTGCGGACCTCCTTTGGCATTGCATATAGCTGGGGCCGAATCGTCTGTGCCCACGGACATCGGGCGTGCTTGGCAGCGGGAGCGGGTAATAGGGTGAGAAGGCCAAAAATCAGTCTCACGGTGTCGTGAAACCAGTTTGCGATCGTCCGCTCAGCCCATCGATGGCGGGTTACGTTCCCCTCCACCGGACGTTGGGAACCTCATTGTAATACATCAGCATATCCACATAAGGGCAGCGCCAGAATCATCTCTCCCACCCCCTGCACTGGATCGTCCGCCCATGCCGAAGTGTTTCACCACAACATATATAAGGCGTACATTTGGCAGGCTTCACTTTGAGGGGAACTCGGAGGTAAGTACACAATAACGTTGCACAGCGCTCACCCGGGTTGCCTGTGTTGGAGGTGTGGGGGCAAAGGACTGCCCTGTGATTGAGGTGATTTCAGGGTGGGGGCAAGAGCTGCCCTGTGGTTGATGGTAATGCACAAGCACATGTGGGGTTGGTGGGGGGGAGGGAAGTGATCATACATTAGGGAAACCTTGTATAAAGTGACCATTCCTCTGCAGCTGAGACAGTTTAGGTGCAGCCATGTTGATAAGATTGGAGTCGGGCCTCTAGCTTATCTGCCCACTCGAGCAACACATAGGGCTGAAATTGCCACCAAGTGCTCCAGAGCTTTTCAGCCCTTGGGCACAGACTGCAAACTAATGAGTGTTTTAGTGAACTGCAGAACAGTTGGATGAAGGGGCACCTTGTACAATCTCCTTGCTAAAGTTGGTCATAGAGCAGTCACTGCTGGAAGTGCTCACAGCCCCATTGCAATCTCATCATCCCGGTTTGGACCAGTCTTCCCCATGGTTCAAGCTAACAGTGCAGCCTTGCAGTGCGGGTTAGGAGAATACCTATGCCTGAGCTGAGAGCACAGCCTGCAGCCCAATGGGCAAAGCTGCTGCCAATCGGTCAGGTGGAGTGGGGCGGAGTGGGTGGGGTTTTGGGTAGTCAGGCAGTGCACTAAACTCTGGCCATCCAAGTGGTGGCCACCACTCTCCAGGATGTATTAAGGGGCGGAACAGAGGAGATCATTCATCGTCTTGCGGCACTGGATGTCTGTGCTCTTGTGCCGGGCTTCGGCGCTGACCACCACTGCCACTGCCTCCCAAGCTGAACTATTGATGTTGCTGTCCATCCTGCAGCCAGAGCGGGGTAGAGGACATCACAGTGAGCCTCCAATGCATCCAAAAGGTGCTCGAGGGATGTGTCATTGAGCCTGGGGGCTGCAGTTGTCTTGCCTTTTGGGGCCATGTCTTCTGTGAGCAGCCATGGGCTGGAAGCACTGAGAGGTGTGCGAGTAGCTGTACTTTAAATGTGGTGCCCAGCGTGATGATCTGGCGCAGTGATGGCATGGAGGGTGATTGAGAGCCCGCCCATCATAGAAACGCCGTGTTTCCCAAGAATGCATAATTAATGCAACGGGTTTGGGGCATAGGAACATAAGAAATAGGAACAGGAGTAGACCATTCGGCCCCTCGAGCCTGCTCTGCCATTCAATAAGATCATGGCTGATTTTCTTGTGTTTCGACTTCCAAATTCCCATCTACCCCCAATAACCTTTGATACCCTTGCCTAACAAGAATCTATCTACCTCTGCCTTAAACTTATTCAATGACCCCACCTCCACCATCTTCTGAGGCAGAGAGTTCCAAAGTCACACAACCCTCTGAGAGAAAAAATTCTCCTCATCTCTGTCCTAAAAGGGTGACCCCTAATGTTAAATCAGTGCCCCCTAGTTCTGGACTCACCCACTAGAGGAAACATCCTTTCCACATCCACCTTGTTGAAACCGTTCAGGATCTTGTAAACTTCAATCAAATCACCCCTCACTCTTCTAAACTCCAGTGGAAACAAGCCCAGTCTGTCCAACCTTTCCTCATAAGACAACCCACTCATTCCAGGTATCAATCTAGTAAACCTCTTCTGAACCGCCTCCAATGCATTTACATCCTTCCTTAAATAAGGAGACTAAAACTGCACACAGTATTCGAGATGCAGTCTCACCAATGCCCTGTATAACTGAAGCATAACATCCTTACTTTTATATTCAACCCCTCTCGTAGTAAAGGATAACATTCCATTTGCCTTCTTAATTACTTGCTGTGCCTGTATACTAACATTTTCTGACTCAGGTACTAGAACACCTAGATCTCTCTGCACCTCAGAATTACGCAAACGTTCTCCATTTAAGTAACACTCTGCTTTTTTTGTTCTTCCTGCCAAAGTGAACAACTTCACATTTTCCCACATTAAACTCCATTTGTCAGATCTTTGCCCACTCACTCCATCTATCTATATCCATATGCCACCTCCTTATGTCCTCTTCACAACATACTTTCCTCCCTATCTTTGTGTCATCTGCAAATTTAGCTCCCATGTCTTCACTCCCCTCATCTAAGTCATTGATGTAAATTGCAAAAAGTTGAGGCCCCAGCACAGACCCCTGTGGGACTCCACTCGTCACATCCTGCCAATCAGAAAAAGACCCATTTTATGCATACTCTCTGTTTTCTGCCAGCCAGCCAATCTTCTATCCATGTTAATATGTTACCCCCTACACCATGTGCTTTTATTTTCCATAATAATATTTGATGTGGCACCTTATCAAATGCCTTCTGGAAATCCAAGTACAGTACATCTACAGGCTCCCCTTCATCCACTTGGCACATGTTACTCCTTCGAAAAACTCCAATAAATTGGTTAAACATGAATTTCCTTTCACAAAACCATGCTGACTCTTCCCTATTGCATTGCACTCTTCTAAGTGCCCAGCTATAACCTCCTTAATGATCGATTCTAATAACAACCCTACGACAGACGTCAAGATAACTGGCCTATAGCTTCCTGTTTCTTGCCTCCCTCCTTGAATAGAGGGGTTATATTTGCTACTTTCCAATCTGATGGAAACTTTCCAGAATCTAGCGAATTTTGGAAAATTAACACCAGCGCATTGACTACCTCATTAGTCACCTCTTTTAAGACCCTAGGATGAAGTCCATCGGGACCCGGAGACTTGCCGGCCACAGCTCCATCAATTTGCTCAGTACCATTTCCCTAGTGATTTCAATTTCACCAAGTTCCTTTCCCCGGCTCACCTCCTGATTTGCAGCTTATTACTGGAATGTTTTTGTATCCTCTATAGTGAAGAATGAAGCAAATTAGTTGTTCATTTCTTCCACCATATCCTCATTATCGACTATTAACTCCCCACTGTCACTCTCTAGAGGACCAACACTCACTTTACTTACTCTTTTCCTGTTTAAATACCTGTAGAAACTCTTGCTATCCATTTTTACATTTCTGGCTAGCTTCCTCCCATACTCTAATTTATTTCTCCTGATTAACCTTTTAGTCATTCTCTGCCATTCTTTATATTCTATCCAATCATCTGTCCTGCCACTCATCTTTGCAGAGTTGTATGTTTTTTCCTTAAGCTCGATGCTTTTCTTAACTTCTTTAGTTAACCATGGATGGTGGGTCCTCCCCTTAGAATTTTTCTTTATAATAGGAATGTACTTATTCTGAATACCCTGAAATATCCTCTTAAATGTCTGCCACTGCTGCTGTATTGATCTATCCTCTAGCCTAGTTTCCCAGTTCACTTCAGCTAGCTCAGCTTTCATCCCCACATAGTCGCCCTTATTTAAGTTTAAGGTACTAGTCTTAGATCCATTATTCTCCCTTTCAAACTGGATGTAAACTTCAATCATATTGTGGTTGCTGCACCTAGGGGTGCCTTTACTCTGAGGTCATTAATTAATCCTGTCATGTTACACAATACCAAGTCTAATATAACCTGCGCTCTGATAAAAGCAAAATACTGCGGATGCTGGAAATCCAGCATCTTCTGATGAAGAGTCATACGGACTCGAAACGTTAACTCTGCATTCCTCTCCACAGATGCTGTCAGACTTGCTGAGATTTTCCAGCAATTTTTGTTTTTGTAACCTGCTCTCTGGTTGGTTCCATAACATGCTGCTCTAAGAAACTATCTCGAAAAGAATTCTAAGAACTTCTCATCCAGGCTATTACTGCCAAGCTGATTTTTCCAGGTTATGTGTAGATTAAATCACCCATGATTATTGCCGTCCCTTTATCACAAGCACACAATATTTCCTCTTGAATACTTTGTTCCACACTGTGGCTACTGTTTGGGGGCCTGTAGACCACTCCCACTAGTGACTTTTTTGCCCTACTATTCCTCACCTCCACCCAAACCGATTCTACATCCTGATCTCCTGAACCAAGGTCATCCCTAACTATTGCAGCAATGCCCTCTTTGATTAACAGTGCTACCCCTCCACCTTTACCTAGCTTCCTATTCTTCTTGAATGTCATGTACCCCTCAATTTTAAGGGCCCAATCCTTGTCATCCTGCAGTCATGTCTCTGTAATTCCTATCAGATCATATTTATTTACTTCATTGCGGGCCATCAATTCATTTACTTTGTTATGAATACCATGTGCATTAAGACAGAGAGCCTTTAGTTTTGTCTTTTTGTTACCTTTGTAACATCTAGTCTTGACTCTTGATGTATTCTTAGATTTTTTCTCTCTTTTTTTCTCTTCCTGCCATTCTCTGACCTTCATTTCTCATATTACTATTTTGCTCTCCTGTCTTGACTCTACACCTTGAGTTGCTACCTCTACCCAAGCTTGATCCCTCACCCTCTTGTTTAGCTTAAAGCCCTCTCTACTTCCCAGTTACGCGATTTGTGAGGACACTCGTCCGAACACGGTTCAGGTGTAGACCATCCCAATGGTACAGTCCCCACTTTCCCCAGTACTAGTGCCAGTGCCCCACAAACCGGAACCCACTTCTCCCTCACCAGTCTTTGAGCCACTCATTCTTCTCACTGGTCTTATTTGCCCTAGATAAGGACCTGGACGCTACAACATGAGAAGCCGCCATTGTGGCCTGTGGTTAAAATGTCGTTTTACCCGCCCGCTATTGCACTTAATGCAAATCTAGGACCATTCTGTCCCTGGCGTGGTCATGCAATTGATCACTAGCCTGACCTGCATCTTTAAAGCTGCTGCATTTAATAGGAGAATTTCAGCGATTAAAGATGTTGTAAGATGCTGAAACCAATTAAAAGGCAATCTGCAATCCTCTGTAAATTTCCAACGCTGACTTGCTCTCTTTCTCTCTCTCTCTCTTGCTCTTTCTACTTTTGAGTTTTGTATTGTTAACATGGTCTGACAGATTGAAATAGGACAATGGAGAGAAAGATAGAAATAGAGAAATCAAGAGGGATGGGTGCATGGATGGATGGACGGACGGATCAATGGATAGATTGGAAGAAAGAAGGAACCAGATGACTGCCTGGGTGGTGAGGATGAAATTCTATCCGCAGAATTAAAATAGAAAGGACATTAATTATTTCAATGCACAGAGTCTCAAACCACTTGCTAATGCTGAGAGTGTATTCTTCAAGGTAATCATCTGTGAAGCATGGCAATCCTGTCATCACTGTTGGACAGGCTTCAGAAAGCATGCACATGTCTGCTGTTGTCCAAATTTCAATTGACACGTTAAACCCCACTGCCGCAGCCCTGCCATTTAGCTGCCGTCTCAAAGATGAAATAGAAGAAACAGGTAACATCTTATTGTACAAGCAGGATTGTCAGTCAACAAATCCAATATCCTTCAGTAAAATGAAGGTTTGGTGAAGGGATGTGAGAGCTGCCTCACCCTCGAAGGTTACAAACTATGTAGCCTCACCCCACCCTACCCCCGATAAAGGTCCAGTGAGGTGATTCACAAAGCTGGGGTAGCACAGTCCATAATTCACACCACTTCGAAGTTAAGGCCCTGGGGTTTTGTCCTTGTTACATCTTCTTCCAGAAAGAACTTGCATTTATATAGTGCCTTTTGATGACCTCAGGACATGCCAAAATCCTTTACAGCCAATGAAATGCTTTTTTGAAGGGTGGTATAGAGAACAGAGCAGGCAATTTGCACACAGTAAGATCCCACTAACAGCAATGTGATAAAGAAAGACTTGCATTTCTATTGTGCTTTTCATGATTACTGGACAATTCAAAGCATTTCACAGCCATTGAATTATTGTTGATGTGTAGTCGCTGCTGTAATGTAGAAAACGCAGCAACTAAGGTGCACACAGTAAACTCCCAAAAACAGTAACTGTGATAGTTATAATGTCCAGATAGACTGTCATTGTAATTTTGAACAAGGGTTGAATATTGGCCAAGACACCAGGAGCAAATTCCCTACCCTTCTTCCAAATAGTAGCCACAGGAGCTTTTACCTTCTCCACAGGCAGACATGGCTTCAATTTAATGTTTCATCTGAAATACAGCACCTCTGACAGTGCAGCACTGCAATGTCGGCTTTTCTGATTTTTGTGGAAAAGATCTGGATCAGGACTTGAATCCAGAACCTTGTAATTTGAGGCAAGAGTGAGTCACGACTGACACACACAATGACCAGGTCATTTGTTTCTGAGATGTAGATTGAGGGATAAATGGCCAGTACAGAGGGGAGAACTCTCCTGTTCTTCTTCAAAATAGGTGCTGCATCTGCCTGAGGGAACTGACTTGGTTTAACGTCTCATCCAAGAGAAAGCATCTCTGGCAGTGCAGCACCTCTTCAGTACTGCAAGTTTTAAAACCAACGACTCATGCTAGGTATTCGACAGGTAGAGCAGCCTTCCATTACCTCAACGGAGTGTGAGCAAGGGCTATTCCACCACAGGGATCATCACTGCTGAGATTAATCATATCTTCACTCATATTCAACGCAGGTACATTAGTACGGAGTATGTGCAGAGGGGGTTTGGGAGGGAGTCACTGGATTGAGCAGGAACAGTCCGAGGCATCATAATCAATTTGGCACGGTTTCCCCAACACCCATTCCCACCCCATCCATCCTGGCTAAGACCAGCCAATTCTGGGGTCAGTCCTGAAATCTCCCAGCGGGACAGTTAGGGATGGGTGACAAACACTGGCCCAGCCGGCAATACCCACATCCCATGAATGAATCAAAAACAAAACCTCACTTTGAGCATCTCATGGCACAGTCCCCCCCTCAGTGTGCAAGATAGTTTAGCTGTTCGCTTTTGGGTTTTAAGAGTTTTAAAAATACAGAATGATGTTGGAGAATATATTTATCAAAAATACCTGACAAATGGATGTATTGTAAAAGCTACAAAGGGAACATGGGGGTGGGAGGGGCGGGGGGCTTAAATTAATAATAAATAAAAACACAAAATGCTGTAAAAACTCAGCAGGTCTGACAGCATCTGTGGAGAGAAAGGCAGAGTTAACGTTTCGAGTCCGTGTGACTTCTTCAGAACTAAAGGGAAGTAGAAATGTGGTGAAATTTATACTGGACTGAAATTAATCTCAGGCATTGTTCTCCCGCAGAACAATCATGAAGAACTGACTGCCTGTTTTCTACGAGCTTTTTCCCATTGGTTCTGTAAGACAGGTTGCTGATTCACTGCCTCCTGCTATCACCAAAGACTCATCTTTGCAAAGGTATAAACCTGGAACATGTTATAACAAATATGGAATCCTCTCTTTAATAGAAGCTTGATGTCACTTTTCCTCTTTAATGCTCTGTCACTGAGGCACTGCATTACCTGATGCACTATCTCAACTCAAGAGGTTGTCAAAGATCACTCACTGTGCCTCCTCATCCACAGTGTGGTCTGTTGGCTGGATCTGAGTCCCAGGAACCCTGCCATTGTTTGTTTTATTATACAATGTTCCCCTTCAAGATCACAATGCTGCAAGAGTACGCAACGCCTTTCCAGTCGAAAAATGATGGGCATCATCTGAATAGTGTTCATTCACCATTGCTGCCTCATCTGTGTATGAATGTGTTGCTATGTTTTCAGAAACTAACACAAAGGTGCTGTTGGCAGCTGTGTGAAAGAGCAATCACAAGGAAGAAGCAGCATGTACACCATTACTGGATTATTGCTGTCAATGCAATTGTTTGCATCAAGGCAGGTTGTTCACTGGCATTGCTTATATTAAGGGACAGTGCACCGTCTATATTTTTTAAGCACCCAGATTGCTTGTTAGTTTTAGGTGGAACAATGATTGTGTCGATTAAAAAATCAGGCTTCACTCTTATTTCTGAAGCAGGTACTGTGAGCAAGGTCAGGATGACAGCATGTGGGTGCTGGGGATATAATACCTGGGGAAGGAAGGGTATCAGCCTTACAGCTGAGAACAGCCATGTGCTGAGAAGTGTGCAGGTGTTTAACATGCCCATTGTTACATAACACGGGGGCACCTTCCCAAGCATCCAAGCAAAATGAAGATGCTGGGAAGATTACTCATTTGCTTGGCTATGTCTATTTACATTATGTGATTTTCTTTCCTGCCCTAAGGAGCAGGTTCTTGCTGAAAGATTTAAAACATGAGGACAGTCGGCATAGTCTAGGCTGGTATTCCCTCAAATGTAGCAGATGTAGGGGTGATCTAACTGAGGGTTAAAATGATTAAAGAAGTTGCCACAATTGATAGGGAGAAACTCAAAGGCATAGAGAAGGGGGTGCTCAAGAACGAGGGGGTATAACCTTAAAATTAGGCCCCAATCCTCAGGGGTGATGTCACACAGAAAGGGAAGTGGAAATCTGCAACTCTTTCTCCCCAAAAAAGCTGCTGATGTTGTGGAGGAGGGTCAATTGTAAATTTCAAAACCTGAGCTTGGTAGATTTTTTGGTTGGGTATCGTTGTTAAGGGTTACTGTACCAAGGCATTGTGGAGACAGTGAAATTGAAATACAGATTGGCCATGGTCTGATTGAATGGTGGAACAGGCTCGAGGGGTTAAATGGCCTCTTCCTGTTCCCAGAATGCATTGTTACAAAGCCCCCTTTTGGTGGGAGGGTGAACTGGAAACGGGGCATTGAGTTTGGAATGGCCCAGTCACCACTGACTGGCAATTTTCTAGTGGCTCATTTTAATGGGCAAGAAATCGGGAACCCTGCGAATCAGGGGTCTAGTCTTGAGAAGGGTACAGACATTTACTTTTGTGCGGCATTTCCTTTGGTAGAGTGGTGTTAATGGAAAGGTCATGTAACACGTGAGGAAGACTACTCCTTCGGTCATCCGATGCTGACATTTGCTGTGGGCGTGTGAAATCTTCTCACTAAACACCTCCCAGCCCCTACAGAGGGCGGTGAAAGAAGTTCTTTTCCCATCAAACCCAAGCTTTGCTCAGAGAGCACAATTTAACTCCTTCACATGAACATGGTAAGAACTTGCCAACACGCTTCACTGAAATTCTGCTAACACCACCAACGATTCTCAACATCCTAAACTTAAGAGAGGTCCTTTGTCATATTGAGCCAAATAACCATAAAACCGTGCAACTTTGAAAGAGGCAATTTGGCCCTTTGTCTCCAAAATGATTGCCACTGCCTCAGCCTCTCCACAGCCCTACATTTTCCTTTCCTTCAAATATTTATGCAATTTTGCCTTAAAAGGTGCAATGGTCAGGACCTCAGCCACTGCCTGTTGCAAAGCATTCTGTGGTCCACCAACCCTGCGTGTGAAGAAATTTCTCCAATCGCTCTCTTTGAGACAATTCAGAATTAATTACCACCTTGTCACCCGCTCCCCAACCCGAGGAAATGGGCTTTGCTTATTCTCTCATTTAAAACACCAACTAAATCTTCTCTTAGCCTTCTTTGCATCGGTCAAAACAGCCCCCAGTTTTCCAAATCTACCCTCCTGCTAACTATGGTTTCCCATCGCTGGCATCATCCTGCCTGTTGTTGATGGCTCTAATGTCCTGTTGAGGAGGGCTGTAGCTTGTGCAAGCACATCATTACTTGTTTTCTCTTGTATTCCATGCCCCTGTACAATGTCACAGTTATGCTATGTTTCACCACAGTTGCGCTACGCACTGCTATGTTACATTACAAGTACTCCTCCATCAATAACACTGTAGCAAAGAGTTCACAGCAGGGTGTGACTACTTCACTGTAGTCACACTATATGGAAAAATGCACATTTTCCTGATTTGCTCAAAGTACATATCCACAAAACAGCAACAGATCAATTCCCTAGCAGCAACAAAAAGAACTGGTCAGCCAGAGGTGACATGAAAAAGAAAGCTGGCCATTTCCTGCTGGTTTTTTTTTCCCCTGGTCTTAACAACCTCCCAGTAGATGGGTCAGGATTTCACTATCGTTAACCAAGCTGGAGCCAAATTTCTTTTGGCCAACAGCAATCAGCTTCTGATTGACCTCAGGACCTCCCCATCTGTGGCAATTAGACACAGACAGACCGAGTGAACACTTAGCTTAAACTAAAAACTGAAAATGCTGGAAATACTCAGCAATCTGGCAGCATCTGTGGAGAGAGAAATCTGGTTAGCATTTAAGGTTGATGACTCTTCATCAACTCTGGAAGAGGAATTTTGCTAGTGTCACGCCCAGTGCTGCAGGTCATTTTCTAAAGTTCAAACTGATTTTATGTTTTAAAGCCAGACTCAAAGGGCAGAATTTAGCCCTTGTCAGGCGGGCTTGGCTGGGGGTGGTCAGGAAGCCGACTGCCACCCGCGATCGGCGCTGAGCCGCGAGTTTACGCCGACGGGCCAATTAAGGCATCAGTTCTTTACAAAACAAACAATAACGTTTTTAAATATGAAAGGTAATTCGGAGCAAACATCACGCTAACACCACTGGCTGAAACAGGCCAACAGCCTTGCACCAACACCAAGAGAAAGGGCAACAGAACAATGGGCTTGGTGTCTGTATTAAAAAAAATGACTGGTTCTTAAGAAAAAAAGCAACTGTTTTACAAGAGGAAGTAATGCACAAAGTGGGCTATTAAATAAAAAACACTAAGATCCTCGTGGCACCTTGAACTATGACTATCTAAGGAAATGTAACTCCATTTGTCCACATTTGTAACACTGAGCAGGAACTAAACACAGCCAAAATCCACGGGCTTTGTTTGATCGATCCATTCAATTTACACAAATGTCTTTTTATTTGTATCAAGCTATTTGGCAATATTCCTTTAAACATCAAAATATACAGCTACAAGTGGAACGGAAATATTATTAGAAAAATATATCATAGAATCTTACAGCACAGAAGGAGGCTATTCAGCCCATTGAGTCTGTACTGACTCTTTGAAAGATCTATCCAATTAGTCCCATTCCCTCCTGCTCTTTCCTATATTCCTGCAAATTTCTTCCTTTCAAGTATTTATCCAATTTCCTTTGAATCTGCTTCCATAACTCTTTCAGGCAGCGCATTCCAGGTCACAATGAATCACAGAATCTCAGAACTGTTAAGGTGCAGAGGAGGCCATTTGGCCCATCATGCCTGTACCGGCTCTCCAAATGATCATTATGACTTAGTGCCATTTTTCCTGCCTTTACCCCTTACCCTGCACATTGTTTCTATTCAAATAATCATCTAATGCCCTCTTGAATTCCTCGATTGAACCTGCCTCCACCACACTCCCAGGCCGTGCATTCCAGACCCGAACCACTCGCTGTGTGAAAATGTTTTTTCTCATGTCACATTTGCTTCTTTGCAAATCCCTTTAAATCTGTGCCCTCCCGTTCTCGAACCTTTTGCAAGCAGGAACAGCTTCTCCCTCTCTACTCTGCCCAGCCCCCTCATGATTTTGAACATCTCTATCAAATCTCCTCTTAGCCTTCTCCTCTCCAAGGAGAACAATCCCAACCTCTCCAATCTATCCTCATAGCTGAAGTTTCTCATCCCTGGAACCATTCTCATAAACTTCTTCTGCACTCTCTCCAATGTGTTCATATCCTTCTCATACTGCGGCGCTCAGAACTGTACACAATACTCCAGTTGAAGTCTAACTAGTGTCTTATACAAGTTCAATATAACCTCCTTGCTCTTGTACTCTATGCCCCTATTAATAAAGCCCAGGATACTATATGCTTTATTAACTGCTCTCTCCACCTGTCCTGCCGCCTTTAATGATATATACACATATACACCCAGGCTCCTCTGCTCCTGCACATCCTTTCGAGTTGTACCCCTTACTTTCTATTGTCTCTCCATGTTCTTCCTACCAAAATGCATCACCTCACACTTCTCTTCACTGAACTTCATCTGTCACCTACCTGCCCACAACTTGTCTACGTCCTCTTGAATTTCCACACTGACTGTCATCAATTACAATTATTCAAGAAGCATTCCTGTAAAATTCTCCTTGCTGCACCTGGGTGGTGTCCTTATTAGTGAGGGAGGTTTATTGAAATCATTAAACAGGTTAAACTGATGCACCATTAGCTAATCTCTTTTCCACTGGACTGGATTTCAAATAACGGATGTGATCACAAACTGAGCAATTTCCTTGTGCGTCAGCGGAACGATACGTAGAACTGCGTAGTGATTCCAGTATAGAAACAGGCCATTCGGCCCAATTCTCCATGTTGGTGTTTGTGCTCCACACGACGCTCCTCCCACCCGACCTCATCTCTTTCCATTAACATATCCTTCTATTCCTTTCTCCCTCCCTCATGTGTTTATTTGGATTCCTCTTTAAGTGCCTCTAAGCTATTCACCTCAACCACTCCCCAAGGTAGCGAGTTCCACATTCTCACCGTTCTCTGCATAAAGAGAAATTCTCCTGAATTCCCGATTGCAATAACTGGTAACTACCTCATGTTGCTCAGGTATGATGGTTTACCCCTTCCCACACCACACGAGTTAAAGGATCAGCGTTTGCACAATAAAACCATTAAACAAAGTGAGTGCACAAAATGAGTTAAAATAGCAGATTCCCATCACTCCCCCTACCGTGATGTTTGGCCATTTGTTAGTGAGAACCAGAATGAGGTTTACAGACTCCTTCAATAAGATACCTCAGTGCTGATCTTACATTATGTGATGTGGTAAATTGAGAGCAAGATCAAAATGCTATTTACTTTTCATCAAAAGAAGTTAAAAAGTGATAGAAGGACAATTACTGCACGACCAAACCAAGCCCCTCATGTCTTAATGAATAAGCAGTGACAGATTCAAGTATGAAATACAACTAACAGTTCACATAACTGATTGATATCAGGATCGCATTCTGAATTTAAATTATAATAAAAGTGGAAAACATGAAGACCGGGGAACGTGTCCATGATAACTCATCTATTCAAATCCAGCGGTTAGCACTGACTAAAGAGAGATGCGATTGGCAGTGTTTCAGAGTTGATGTTTAAACACTTTTCCCACAAAGCAATGTTAAAATAAGAGGGTCGCCCGTCAAGGTCCAAACATGTCAAAGCATTTCGACACAGAAAAAATCCACAACAGCCCTCAGAACTGGCACATTGTGAAAGGAAATTCGGCTCATTAGCAACTAAATCGAATAAATTATCTGCATGCATATTCATGAGCCTCTAAACAAAAACCATTTTGCTTACGATTCCGCAAATGGGAACTTACCCATCACGCCCGCTTCCTCCCCCATTTTCCAAACGTGAAAACTGATCAGTCTCAGGGAGAAAGAAAAGTTATCCTTGCTCCTTAGATAAAAGCTGCGTCTGTCATTAAGCTCATCCTCCAACCTGGAGGAAAATTAATTAGAAATAAACCCATGCGGTCTGACTGGAACAAACAAAAAAAAATCCCCACAAAGATGCTGGATAGGAGGAGGAGAGAGAGAGAGAGAGAACGATGTCTCATCTCCATTCAGTGCCTGCGAAGTCTCTCGGCTGGGGACCAGGAGCCTGACGAAGAAACCAATCAAACAGGATGTGCTAGCAGCTGAGTGCCTTGATCAGAGAAACCCCCTCACAATTAAAATATCACCAAACACACCAGTCACCACTTCCCCGAACCTTCCTCATCCTTCTTTTCTCATTGACACAAGATGACAGAAGCCACACCATTTTAAAACATCTGCCCACCCAGCGACCCCCCCACCCCAACCCCCACCCCACACCCGTTCACCCCAACCACCACCCCACCCCCACCCCAACCCCCACCCCACCCCCGTTCACCACAATTCCCACCTCCTCCGTAATCTTCAGATAATTTTCAGCTTTGATAAAATCTGCACACAGATTCTTTTCCTATTACACCAGGCACCTTGTGAGCACGTTTTTATCACCCTCACCATCACATTGAAAATGATGAGGACTCAGGTGAGCAGCGCTGAAAGCTGATTCTAGCCCGAACCTGACCTTTAACGCGTTGGGCCGAGTCTCTGCTCTCCGGGTGGTCCGAGACCGGACGGGCAGCCGCAGGTGCAGGTTGGGACCCTGCGGACGCCCTGAGGGGCAGACCCACGTGGGAACTGCGCCGGGAGTTTCAAATCCCGATGGGCAATTCCCCTGCTCCCCAAGACCCACTGCAAATGTCTCCAACTCTGAGTTAGTCTCAGAGACTTCAGGCAGCTCCATGGGGTTTACCTGGATAGTTACCCAGGAAGTGTTAGACAGGAAAATCCTACTCTAACTCCTGGATAACTATACCACTGACCACCCCCCAATCACTCACATTGACTCCCAGGCTAGCCCCGACACCCCCAACAACCCCCAGATTACTCCCTGACCCACCAACAACCACCCCAACCCAACTCAACTACCCCACCCAACCACCCAGGTGCTCCCTGACCTGACGCAACTAACCCCCCACCAGACTGACTAATCCCCCACTCAACTACCCCTCCTGATCTGACCTGACTACCCCCAACCCACCTACCGATTCTTCTACACATCCTATCCACTTACTCGCTTACCCCCTTACCCACCTACCCACCTCACCCACCTAACCCCTTACCCATCTACCCGCCTCACCCCATTCCCACCTCACCCACCTACCCACTTACCCGTCTAACCCCTATCTATCTACCACCTACCTACCTACCTACCTACCTACCTACCCACTCATCCAACCATTCACTAACATTCACACTGGATGTTTAAACTCGCCAAGTGGTAGTTAGTGTCTTTCCCGACTCTGCTCCACCTTAATGGTGTTCTTGGAGGGACGCCGCGCTGAGCATTTCTGGGAAAGTGGGGGTCAGAAGGACCCTGAAGGAATGTGAAGCAGCATCGAGTTGGGTGAATTTTCAAGTGGAGCATTTGCTCCCCAGGAGATCTGGCTGCATGAGTTTCATTGGCTTTTTTTTGTTTCTTTTACACTATTAGTGTACAGATATGACACTTGTTAATGGGGTGCCTCGCACGAATGGTGCATGTGAGAAACAAAATACACTGCAGTTCCATGAACAAATCTGCCTTGCTTGCTCTTAAGGCACACACATGCAAGGGTTAGAAACTCGAGGCTGCAGGAAATAAGGGGCAACACCCATAGAGTCAGCTGTTGATCAGTGGATAGCACACTCTGACCTAGAAAGCTGGAGGGTGAAGACCCAACCCAGAGCCTTCAGCACAGAATACACACACGCACGCACACACACATGCACACACACACACGCACACACACACACGCACGCACACACACATGCACACACACACACACGCACACACACGCACGCGCACGCGCACACACACACGCACACACACGCACACGCACACACACACACGCACACGCACACACACACACGCACGCGCACACACACACACACGCACACACGCACACACACGCGCACGCGCACACACACGCACACATACACACACACACACGCGCGCACACACGCACACACACACACGCACACACACACACACACACGCACACACACACTCTCAAACACACACACACACATACATGCTCTGAAACACACGTGCTCTGAAACACACACACACACATACATGCTCTGAAACACACGTGCTCTGAAACACACACACACACACACACACACTGCAAGTCTTACTTCCCCTTGCTCAACTCCAGCATCAATAGCAGAGCCTTCAGTTATCATACACTGGAAATCCTCCTCTTAACCCTTTATCTTACCACATCTCCCCTACTATCAAGATCTACTTTAAAAAATAACATCTCCTCAGCATCTTTGGTGAACTTTCCCAGTTGCCACAATTCTATGAAACTCCTTTTAAAAAACTTGCATGAAAGAAAGTTGTTGTTGTGATATAAATAAACCCTTCAATACTTCATGTTACAGGTGTCACATATCAAAAGGATGACAAGCTTTTAAGCTAATCTCTGTGGCAGAATTGATTAGGGTATTCTGCGAGTAACTGAAAGGTCGATGTTTTATGTCAGGGATGAAGTCTTCACTGTTATATTTTCTCTGTGGATCACTACGTTGGTATGGTGGAGAGACTTATGCGCACCGACAATCCCTTGAAAGATGCGCTCGGGAGCTCCTTGCTCCTGTTAACAAGGTCAGGGGCTGTCCTCCAAAATGCGGCCCAAAAAGTCCTCAACGATTGTACAGGTGAAAGACAACTGTGCATCTCACTGGCTGTGAAGGTGGAACAAGGCTGCAATGGCGAGGTGCTCCCGGTCATTGTGATTCAACACATAGCTGCAATCTGACCACCAACTCATCAAGATGGTGCGGACAATGATGGCGCCCTGAGGTCCCCCTGTTAAACAGAGTCACGCACAAGCTTCTACCAGGGTCCATTGGTAACGGGGACGGGGCTGTGAACCTGGGGGTCTCTAGTCAAGAACCTGCACACAAGAGATAGATGCATGAAGGTTACTGGACACTAATGTTAGAACAGAGGTGTCTTTGGGCAGCAGCATCTGTGACTGAGCAGTCCTCTTCAGGATACCCGCTGCTCACACCAAATGGGGAGGGGGTTAGAAAAATGCTCTAAAAATAGGTTGTTCCACTTTCTCCTGGCTGGGGAACCACACCCTGTGGGATCACAATCTTCATGGTCAAAGAAAGTAAACAATAGGGTTTTGCAATGCGGAATGTTTGAACACTCGTGGATAATCTCGCGAGTGACTGTCCGGAAAGAAGAACTGCGGCTGTATCACGTGAGCTATCAAGACTCCATATTGACATCATCACCCTCAGTGAGACTCACCTTGGTGGAGAGGGGCAGCTAAAGGAACAAGCAGGGGTATACACCTTCTACTGGATAGGAAAGGCTGGCTCATGTCCACGGAGTTAGTTTTGCCTGGAATAGGACCTTGGTTGCACTGCCAGAATTCTCCAATTGTATAAACGAAAGACTCATGACACTTCAGCTACAGCTCAGTCATAACCAATATGCCATCGTCATCAGTGTTTATGCTCCAACCCTTGACTCCGATGTAGATGTTAAGGAAAAGTTCTATTCTGACCTAGAGGAAATTCTCACTGCCATCCCAAAAGAGGAAAAGATCATCCTTCTGGGGACTTTAATTCCAGGGTTGGCTGTGGCTCCGATGTCAGGAGCAGAAGGATTGGGTAAAATGGGGTGGGAAATGTTAATGCAAATGGTGGTCCTCCTGCTGACAAACTGTACTCAGCATGGCCTCGTTATAACAAACACCCTCTTCTGCCAGAGGGACAAAACCACACAGAGGCATCCTAGATCGAAGCATTGGCACATCCTGAATTATGTCATTGTCCAGGTCAAAGATCTAACTGATGTCTATATCACTCGATCCATGCTGGGGAAGCAATGCCTGCCGGGTAGATCATCGACTTGTGCAATCAGTGACGAACATCCACCTAGCACCGAGACATCACAAGGTTGAAAATGGTATGACTGCATGATCTGAAACTGATCCCTTCAAAATCTGGAGCAAAAGCAAGGCTGTGTCATTGCCCCCAGACTACTTATAATCTACCTGACAAGAGCGATTCACCTGTTATGACCGCAGACCGCAGCTACCAACTACCTATTGGCATTTTGAACTTTTTTTAAGGAAGACCTGTTTTTTTAAAAGAAATACAAGTAAAGACTGATCAAAAGATGGCTGATAATGTAAAATGACTACTTTATGGAAAATCCCTATGTGGATTCTACGGACAGACCTGTCCTGAGAGAACATGGAATCTTGCACCTGAAGAGGTGTCAAGACCTTCTTCAAACAGAGACACTTGGGAGGGAGATATGTAAAATGCAAAAGCCTGGACTATTACCTCCTGCGTTTGCAGAGACAATGGAGACTGAGATTCCCACATCTCAGCAGTCGTCCAAAAATCCATCTCCTGTTGATTTATACCACAATGTGTAAAATCGTCTGAGATGGAAGAAAAATGGACTCCGGGCACGAGACATAACTATTTCCCCTCCCGGGACTACACAGGGGGAAACGGGTTAAAAAGCTGGCTGCAGACCAATGTTTGTGAGTGACAGAAACAAGAAGAAAGGCCAGTCAGTCACCCTTGCAAAGACAAGCAGGTGACATCTCTCTCTCTCTCTCTCTCTCTCTCTTTTGCTGGGGAGCGAGTTTGTTCTGATGGAGACCACGAGTAAAAAGAATCAGGAGAGGCTCTTCAGTTACCCTGCAGAGAGAACCAGGATCCCTCCCCTTGGGACAAGCCTACAAGAGTCTCCAACAGACTGTGAAACTGCCCAAGTCAGCTCTACCGAAATCACCCAACTTAACAGCTGCAACGTACCACCATCTATGCCTCGCGGACAAGCCAACCACTGGTTTGTATATTTTTTAACTTTTACTTGGACTCTTAACTTCTCTTTTCTGATCTGTGTATTTGTGTGTCGTGTTATCTTATTATTTTTCCTCGGGTTTTCGTAATTAATAAATTTATTCTTTCTTTGACTTGAGAAGGTCTGGTTAAATTGGTTCTTTATAAAAACTAAATACATTTTGACCGGGAAAAGGTATCCACGGGGAAAGGATTTTTAAACGAATTTAGCTGCGACCAACTGAGGGGGTTAAACAAAGAGGGGAGCCAGCTCATTCCTCCTCACCCGGGACCATAACAAAATTGGGGTCCTGTCCCAGTCGTAACAAATTGTGGACCTCGTCCGGGACCAATCGCAACACACCTCAGCAAAGATCTGCCCTCTGGTACCAGCAGTAAATGCCATCTATATGGAAAACTCTTCAACCTCAATTGTCTCCATGCCAAAACTAAACTGACCACCATAGACATATATGACCTGCGTTTTTTGATGACTGCAGTGTCGTTGCCCACTCTGCACCAGATTTGCAAGCCACTCTCAATCTCGTACATGGTGACTGAGGGACTCTGGAATATGTTTAGCACTTCCCATATCTTGGCAGCTATTTCTCTCAAAGACCCCCATTAACAAGAAGGTCCAAGACCAGATCGCCTGCACCAGTTCAACCTTCTCCAAACTATGGCAGCAAATGTTTGACAACAAAGGCTTCAAGTCAACAAAAGTCCTTGTGTACAGAGCCATTGTTGTCACCAAGTCCTGAACTGCAGTGAGACCTGGACTGTGTGTCAACGACACAGAAGAGCATTAGAGAAATCCCATCAGAAATGCTTCAATAAGGTCCTCCGGATTCAATGGGAGCACAAATCGAACAAATGCTAGTGTCCTTCTTGATGCCAGCTCCATAAGCACTCAGGCAAAACTCCTGCAAAATCAACTATGATAGACTGGACATTGTGTCTGGATGGTGGGAAAGCATCTTGTCTTCTCAACTCTCAAATGCCCAATATTCCAGGGAAGGACCAAGAAAATGCTGCAAAGCCACCAGGAAGATCTCTTTGAAGCACGGCAGCATTGACATTAATGACTGGAGGAGTTTGCTACCAATTGTTCAAATTCACAACAACCTGTCTATCAAGCTGCATCACACTTTGAGTCCAAACACCTCAATGATGAGGTAGAGCGGCGGCAGAGAAGGAAAGGAAGTAAATCCTGCTCTCCCGATCCCACTACCTCGTGGGATGTCCTGCCCCACGTGCCCAATGACCTGTGAGTCGAGAACCGGCCTGTTCAGTCATATGAAGACCCAGAGCAGAAACTCGAGACCCTGCGTAGATGTCGTCTTCAAATCGAGGGACAGCTGATGACGATGACAAACAAGCTTTTAACTGGATCAATTCCCAACAATGTATCTAACAGCCATTAAATTGATTGGGTGAGAGTTGGAATTCTACTGCCTGTGTCCTAACCCACACCAAGTCCCGTTTAGGTATCACCCCCTCTGCTCACTGACCTACATTGGCCTCTGGTGTAGTAACATCTCAATTTTAAAATTTTCGATATTGTTTTCAAATCCCTCCATGGCCTCACCTCTCCCATCTCTCCTCCATACCCACAACCCTCTGAAATATCTGTGCTCCTCCAATTCTGACCTCTTGTGCATCCCCAAATTGAGTCGCTGCACAGGGGCAGATGAGCCTTCATCTGCCTGGTTCCTAACCTCTGGAATTCCCTCCCTAAATAGATATCCCTAATAGATATAGCTCTTGGGGCGAAAGGGATCAAAGGGTAATGGGGAGAAAGCGGGAGTAGGCTATTGAGTTGGATGATCAGCCTTGATCATAATGAATGGCGGAGCAGGCTCGAAGGGCCGGATGGCCTACTCCTGCTCCTAGTATCTATGTTCCTATGTTTCTAAACTTCTCTACCTCTCCACCGCTCTCCCCTCCTCTGACACTCTCGCCATCTAACCTTAAATCTTATGTGGCTCAGTGTCTAATTAGTTTGATAACACTTCTGTAAAGTGCCTTAGGGGTGCTTCACCACGTCAAAGGCACTATACGAGTGCAAGTTGTTGTTAATATCTGGAAGTATCTCAGTGTCATCACAGAAGAGAGAGGACGGGAGGCAGGACAGGAGTAACACTTGCCCCTTTCCCTCCATCAGAATTTCTCACTGAGCCCAGTCTGAAATGAATTTCCGTCCCTGTCCCTTCATTGAAGAAATGCTAAATCTGGGCCAAAAAAAAAGGGCAGAGTTTTTAGGCTAAGGTGTCATGGCAACACTGGTCGCTTAGACAAATAAATAATTGGAGCTCAGCAACAATTAACAGCAGCGACACTTGACTTGAACTTTCCGAATAATTAGTCACGCATGAATCGTGTGCTAACCTCAATGATAATTAACAGTCAGAGACAATCACAGGGAGGAGAAGACAACAAGAGGGAGGGAGTGGTTAAAGGGGGTGACAAAACCCGTTAAGGGATGAGCCTGGGTTATTACTGGTTGCACAAATAAAACTAACGCACAGTGTGAAATCAAGCACAAAGAAGCAAACTTGACTAGTATTCATCATGCCTTTGTGCTGGTTGACTCATATATATATAAATGGAGATAAATTAAACATTAAAACATACTTAATTCAGGAAATGCAAGCAGAAATGTCACTTCTAATCATTTCCGCAGCCTGGAACACACCGGCACTTTATAGAGATTAACCCAAGAGAAAAGGCATCGGGGGTGGTTAGAGAGATCTCTGGGTCAGATTCTCCAGTACAGGACAGGTGGTGCTGTCTGCTGCCCATGGGGTAAGGTGACTGAAACCTGCCTAAAGATCAGTATCAGGGGTTGTTCAGGAGGAGGCCGAATACTTACTTTGAATCTCAGGCAAACGGGCATGACTGAAATTTGCTGTCCTCCAAGGCGACAGCTGCCAGAGTACTCCAGATGCCACAGCGTTTGGTCCAGGCGTGCTTGTGTACTGTCGAGCTGAAGATGGGAAGAGAGCTTTGTGGAGTGTCTGGGGACTGTAGCAAGTGAACAGGAGGCGAGGGACAAAAAAAATACAAGCCTTCCTAGTCGAATAATGTCAGCTCTAAATCAACGTACAATTATTCACTTAAGGAACCAACGGTTTGGCTAATATTAAAGCATGGTTCTGATAGTGGTGGGAAGTTACATCTATAACATCTATTTATGCAGTGTAAACATTGATTAGAGAATTCTCCCTTCAAACCCTCCCCCCATTTAGATTTCCATACGGTAATACAGCCCATGGCTTGACAAAAAAGACAAGAGCTTTGATTAATGTAACAGCCAGGAATGCATTTTCTCTCAGGGAGATGATGTTTCAAAAATGAGGCTACAATTTCTTGCATATCACATCAGTGAAAGTGCTTCCCAATCAGTTTAAAACTAATCTGAATAACAGCATCTCCAACATCTTTAGAGTTGCAAGAGCAGCTTGTTGAAGTAGCAGGTTTAGGAATCTTAGTATCGAACAAAGGAGAAGGAGGCCATTTAGCCCATTGTGCCTGTGCTAGCTTTTCAAAAGAGCTACCCATTTAGTCCCACTCTCCCTGCTCCTTCCCAGAGCCCTGCACGCCTCTCCTTTTCAAGTATTTATCTAATTCCATTTTGAAAGTTTCTGTTGGAGCTAATTCCACTGTCCTTTCAGGCAGCACCTTCTAGGTCACAACTCCCGGATGAAATAAAATTTCCTCAGTTTCTCCTGCCCCAACCCCCAAGTTCTTTCATCAATTCCCGTTAATCAGTGTCCTCTGGTTACCGTTCCTCCTGCCAGTTGACACAGTTCCCCTTTACTTACTCTAGCAAGACTTGATTTTTAAAACACCCATTAAATCTCCTTCTCTAAGGAGAACAATCCTAGCTTCTCCAGTCTCTCCACGTTAACTGAAGTTCCTCATCCCTGGGACCATTCTGGTAAATCTCCCCTGCATCTTCTCCAAAAATTTGACATTGTTCCTAATGTGCAGTGTCCAGAATTCGACACAATACTCCAGCAATATCCTAATCAGTGATTTATAAAGTTTTAACACAACTTCTTTGCTTTTGTACTCTCTGCCTCAAGAATGAAGCCAAAGATCCTGTTTGTTTTTTTAATAGCTTTATCAACTTGAGGTAGTTAAGGATCTCAGACCAGCCTCTGTGCAGCATAGTGCGCAACAAACAGACCATAGGTATAATCCTATAATTAAAGCAACATACTGCATTAAGGTTAGGGTCAGAGTCCATATGACTCTTCATCGGAAATGAAGAAGAGCCCGAAGATTTCTGAAGAAAAGCCATATTTGACTCAAAACGTTAACTCTGTTTTTCTCTTCACAGATGCTGCCAGACCTGCTGAGTTTTTCCAGCATTTTCTATTCTTATTTCAGAGGTATACTGCTAGTTATGCATCTGCTGTGATTGCAGTAAGTTCATCCACAATGAAACTGTTGATGCTTATCCACTGATACAGAGTTCCTCTCCCCAAGGCTGCAAACATGGAAGCCAAGGCCAGAATAGGCAGGGTCATCGTTTACAATGTAATTAACATTCCATATGAAGTTCTGAAAACTTTGAGGTGATCCAGTGGGTCATGACCCGATGCTTGAACATATTAGAACCTTAAAAGCACCACGTGAGACTCCTAACCACCACACGCTGTATTACACATTTCAGGGCACAGTGACTTTAAATTGACTCAGTAATTGTTAACCAAGTCATTGGTTATTCTCTTTAACAAGGTCAACACTGTCTGCTTTTGAGCTCCAAATAAAAACCTCCTTTTATATATACATATATTCATTTTCAAGATGTGAGCATCATTAGCAAAGTCAGCATTTATTGTTCATCCCTTGAGAAGGTGCTGGTGAGCTGCCTTCTCGAGCCGTTGCAGTCTGTGTGCTGAAGATGCTCCTACAATGTGGCTAAGTAGGGAATTCCAGGATTGTAAGTCAGCAATGGTAAACGAAGAGCTGATTATTTCCAGGTCAGGATAGTGTGGGACTTGGAGGGGACTTGGAGATGGTCATGTTTCCATGTGGCTGCTGCCCTTATTTATGCCAGTAATATTTAGGAGCAGAGTTACACCAGGTTAATTTAAATCTAGAACCTCGGCAATATCCAGCCAGATCTTCCTTCATGTTTGACTGAGGGAGTAGATGTGATGAATAGAAAGGCACAGTTATAAAAAGTGATCATCTTCCATCGCCACCTCTTCACTGATCTTGCTTCCACGATAAATGTGTAGAAAATAATTCTGCTTAAAGCCTCCTTAAATGACAAACATTAGGAACTTTTCTGGAACTTTGTGAGGCCCAGAGGGACAAGAGGAACAGAAACAAATGGGGAGCTAATTAAGAGAGAAGAACTTGCATTTCTATAGCGCCTTTCATAGCCTCGGGATACCCAAAGTGTTTTACAGCCGACTTTTTTTTCCAATGCAGTCGTTGTTGTAATGTAGAAATGCAGCAACTAATTTGCACACAGCAAGATCCCACAAATGGCCAGTTAGTTTGTTTTTGTGATGTTGTTTGAGGAGAAGTGTTGGTCAGGGCACTGGTGGATAAATCCACTGCTCTTTGAAATAGTGCCATGGGATCATTTACGCCCACCTCAGAGGCCAGATGGGGCCTTAGGTTAATGTTTCATCTAACAGTGCAGCGTTCCCTCAGTACTGACCCTCTGACAGTGCAGCGCTCCCTCAGTACTGACCCTCTGACAGTGCAGCGCTCCCTCAGTACGGACTCTCTGACAGTGCAGCACTCCCTCAGTACTGATCCTCTGACAGTGCGGCACTCCCTCAGTACTGACCCTCTGACAGTGCGGCACTCCCTCAGTACTGACCCTCTGACAGTGCAGCGCTCCCTCAGTACTGACCCTCTGACAGTGTAGCACTCCCTCAGTACTGACCCTCTGACAGTGCAGCGCTCCCTCCGTACTGACCCTCTGACAGTGTAGCACTCCCTCATTACTGACCCTCTGACAGTGCAGCGCTCCCTCAGTACTGACCAACTGACCCTCTGACAGTGCAGCGCTCCCTCAGTACTGACCCACTGACCCTCTGACAGTGCAGCGCTCCCTCAGTACTGACCCACTGACCCTCTGACAGTGCAGCGCTCCCTCAGTACTGACCCTCTGACAGTGCAGCGCTCCCTCAGCGCTGAGCCTCTGACAGTGTGGCACTCCCTCAGTACTGATCCTCTGACAGTGCGGCACTCCCTCAGTACTGACCCTCTGACAGTGCAGTGTTCTCTCAGTACTCACCCTCTGACAGTGCGGCACTCCCTCAGCACTGACCCTCTGACAGTGCAGCGCTCCCTCAGTACTGACCCTCTGACAGTGTAGCACTCCCTCAGTACTGACCCTCTGACAGTGCAGCACTCCCTCAGTACTGACCCTCTGACAGTGTAGCACTCCCTCAGTACTGACCCTCTGACAGTGTAGCACTCCCTCAGTACTGACCCTCTGACAGTGCGGCACTCCCTCAGTACTGACCCTCTGACAGTGCAGCACTCCCTCAGTACTGACCCTCTGACAGTGCAGCGCTCCCTCAGTACTGACCCTCCGACAGTGCAGCACTCCCTCAGTACTGACCCTCTGACAGTGCAGCGCTCCCTCAGTACTGACCCTCCGACAGTGCAGCACTCCCTCAGTACTGCAGTAGGAGTGTCAGCCTAGATTTTTTTTTTCTTTAATGGGAACAGGGTACCTCAGTCAAGGGTAGCATTTGTAGCCCATCCCTAATTGCTCCTGAACTGAGGTAAAAATGGCAGATTTCCTTCCCCAAAAGTCATTGGTAAACCAGATGGATTTTTACAACAAAAAATGACAGCTGTCATGGTCACCATTACTGATACTAGGTTTGTGTTCCAGATTTATTAACTGAATTTAAATTCCACCAGCTGCCAGGGTGGGATTTGTACCCACGTCCCCAGAACATTAGCCTGGGCCTCTGGGTTTCCAGCCCAGTGACACTGCCACTATGCAACCACCTCCTCCAATTCTGTGGCCAAGCCTCTGAAGTGAGTCCGAGCCGATGACGTTCTGAGTCAGAGACCAGAATGTAGCCCATTGAGTCAGAGCCGAGGTCTCTGAAACGGCAGGAGGGAGTCTGCTGCTCAACCCCTGTCCGAGTTCGTCAAACCCACCAAACGTGTGCAAGGGACAGTGGAGCAGTTTAAAATGGGTTTTCTCAGATTTGCTATATGGAAGCAGTCAAAAAGAAAATCTCTTCCACTGCTCTTTGAAAACTCTTTGCCAACCATTGCCTGGAATATTCAGCACTGGCTTCAGCCTGACAGTGCATAGCAACAGCAGCTCCTGCATAGCAACAGTCTTGATTCCCTCGAGAGTGTAACACAAAGACGCTTCCCCACCCGCACTTCCTTAGGTTCTTTTGTTTTTTTTTACTTTTGCTCGTATTTGATTTGAATTTGATTGGATTCCAGTGACTGTGACCAGCCACAGTTCCTAATTCACATCACAGCCCTATATTCTCAACAGTGACCTACTTTCTCCACTTGCTCCTCTCCCCATCCCCCAGCCCCTCGCAGCCCATTCTTAAATTACAACAATGACAACACTTCAGAAAGTTCTTTGCTATCACTTTGGGATGTCCTGAGGTCATATGAAAGGCGCTATATAAATACAAGTCTTTCTTTCCTTATTTTAAAGTTGTACCCTAACTGGAGCAGATTCTCTGTCAGGCGTGTTCATGTGTGGCATCATACAACAGGGATAAATTTGTCACGTTTGGGGACATTCTAGTCATGCAATGTCCTATAGTCCCATTTTCACCTGGGTGTAAAAGTCACCTGGTTGGGGCAGGTAGAGGAAAGCCTGGGGAATATTAGTTAATGGAGAGACAGTTGAATTTGCTCCATTACAGGTTTGTGACCCTCCCAATCTCATTCCTGTGATCCACTCTGACACTTTGCACCCAAAGGGTAAAGAGCACCATTGCTCTGGAGAATTACATTTTAAGGGGTAGATTGTGTGTCAGTGGGCAGACTTGTCCCTCTGAGTCAGCAGGGCTGTGGGTTCAAATCCCTCTCTGGATACTTGAACACCTAACTCCAGCCCTGGAGTATTATCTTTCAGGTCAGAAGATAAATCAAGGTCCTGCCTATTTCCTCAGGTGGATATAAAGGGTACCAGGGCACTATCAGTGGTGAGGTGAGAATGACTGCCCTGGATATCAAGGCAGCATTTGATCGAGTGTGGCATCAAGGAGCCCTAGCAAAACTGGAGTCGATAGGAATCAGGGGGAAAACTCCACTGGTTGGAGTCATACCCAGCACAAAGGAAGATGGTTGTGGTTGTTGGAGGTCAATCATCTCAGCTCCAGGACATCACTGCAGGAGTTCCTCAGGGTAGTGTCCTCGGCCCAACCATCTTCAGCTGCTTCATCAATGACCTTCCTTCCATCATAAGGTCAGAAGTGGGGATGTTCGCTGATGATTGCACAATGTTCAGCACCATTCGCGACTCCTCAGATACTGAAGCAGTCCATGTCCAAATGCAGCAAGACCTGGACAATATCCAGGCTTGGGCTGACAAGTTGAAAGTAACAGTCGCGTCACGTAAGTGCCAGGTAATGACCATCTCCAACAAGAGAGAATCCAACCACCATCCCTTCATGTTCAATGGCATTACCATCACTGAATCCCTCACTATCAACATCCTGGGGGGTTACCATTGACCAGAAACTGAACTGGACTAGCCATATAAATACTGTGGCTACAAGAACAGGTCAGAGGTTATGAATCATGCGATGAGTAACTCACCTCCTGACTCCCCAAAGCCTGTCCACCATCTACAAGGCACAAGTCAGGAGTGTGATAAATATTCTCCATTGCCTGGATGAATGCAGCTCCCACAACACTCAAGGAGCTTGACACCGTCCAGGACAAAGCAGCCCCCTTGACTGGCAACACATCCACAAACATTCACTCCCTCTACCACTGACGCACAGTAGCAGCAGTGTGTACCATCTACAAGATGCACTGTAGGAATTCACTAAGGCTCCTTCGACAGCACCTTCCAAACCCATGACCCCCACCATCTAGAAGGACAGGGGCAGCAGATAGATGGGGACACCACCACCTGGAAGTTCCCCTCCAAGTCACTCACCATCCTGACTTGGAAATATATCGGCGTTCCTTCACTGTCACTGGGTCAAAATCCTGGAACTCCCTCCCTAACAGCACTGTGGGTGTACCTACACCACATGGACTGCAGCGGTTCAAGAAGGCAGCTCACCACCACCTTCTCAAGGGCAACTAGGGATGGACAATGAAAATGTTGGCCCAGCCAGTGAAGCCCACATCTTGTGAAAATAATTTACAAAACTATAACCTGAAGTGACCTGGTCAATCAATTCTGAAAACAGATGGCCTGGTTATTCTGACATTGCTGTCTGTGGAAGTTCGCCATTTGGCTGCTGTATTTCCCACGTTACAAATGTGAGTGTACTTCAAAAGTAATTCATTGACTTAAACATTTTGGGACATTCAGTGTTCATGAAAGTTGTAATATAAATGCAGGGGTTTCTGTCTGTTTCGCTTTCTCACAATTGGGCACATTTTCAAATCAAAATGAGTGCAAACAATTGTAACTAAGGAAGGGTTGTATACAAGAGCCAGTAATGCACCCCCTCCCCTCCCCTGCCCCCAACACAGCCAACACACCCTCCCCCAACATGACTAACAGCCCCACCCCCTTCCTACATGGCCAACTGCCCCTCCCCTGCCCCCAACATGGCCAACAGCCCCTCCCCTGCCCCCAAACATGGCCAACAGCCCCTCCCCTGCTCCCAACACCACCATCCCTCCTTCCCCCCCAACCCCCACCATACCCCCTCCCGCTAACCCCCCCCCAACCCCCCCTCACCCCACCGCCCCCCCATACGCCCACCCCCCATACGCCCCGCCCACCACCACCACCAAACCCTTTCCTTCTTCTGGACGCCTCACCAGAGGAAATAGTTTCTCTCTATTGACCTTATCAACACCTTCAATCATCCTAAACACCACAAACAGTTCATCCTTTAATTCTTTAAACTCGATGATACACGCCAAGTCTTTGCAGCCTGTCCTCATTATGTAACCTAACTGCCCCCCGTCCCTCCAGCATCATTCTAGTGAACCTGTGCCTCTCCCCCTCCAAGGCCTCTATCTACTCCCTGAGGTTCAGTGCCCAGAACAGGACACATTGTCAGGTCAGTTCAGGCTCTGACTCCAACCTACACTCGAAGCAGTTTATATATTCATGTGTGTGAAACCTTAATCAGGAAATCAAAGTACAATTATTATAAAAACCTCCATCAACCTTGAGCAGTCTGTTCACTGAGAAAATGTAATACATTTTCTGCCAATATTTTTCCCCTTCACACTGATGGGAGTGGGAATCTGGAACTCCCTCCCCCAAATGGCTGTGGGCGATGAGGGTCAATTGAAGCTTTCAAGGCTGAGATCTCTGGATTTTGATTGGATAAGGATAACAAGGGCTATGAAGCAAAGGTGGATAAATGAGATTGAGGCACAGACCAACCACGAACTAACTGAATGGTGGAGCAGGGGCCTGAATGATCTCCTCTTGTTCCTTAGTTGCATCATCAATAGATGACAGAGAACTCGATTTCTCATATGTAATGCAGAATTGCATCAAAGCGTTGGTTTTCCACAGTTTCCCTGACATTTCCCTTGTTTTTGGCTCTTGCTCTCAGTTGGGACCATCTGCAAGTCTGTCAATGGAGCTTGATGGTTCCCTAAGGAGCCCATAGGTAGTCAGTCTTGGTGCCAGCAGCCTGGGGACAGGTTCCTTGCTAATGCTCTTAATAAGAAAATGACACACAACAGGAGTGGGGCCCACACGAAGCAGAGAGAAGAGTAATGAGCCAAACACTCTCTCTTCCATTAACAACCAATAGCTGCTGGTCGGCTAAATTCAGACACTCTCAGTACCTGGCAGGAAGGCTTCAGATAATTGGCCCTGGCCCACTTTGCAGTTTATGAAAAAATATATCAAAAGAGCCTCAATCCACAGAAAAAAAACATTCAACTGGTTATTTGGGTCAACAGTTTGGTTACTGACCACTTTTATGAAACCACATTGGTCCTTTCCCGGACGCCTGTTGCTACTCACATTAACCCTCTCCTGGGCTATGATTACTGTTGATATCAGTTCTCTCTGGTGCTTAGATTACCCCCTCCGTGAGCTATCGTTTTCTGAAATACACACTGAAATGATGACAATTTTCCACTTCGGTTGTCTTTGCATTAATTGGTGGATAAGCGGCTTACACTCAGTCATATGCTCCTGCTTTCCAACACTCCTGGTGTCAAGGGAGATTTAAAGCTGGTCGAAGAAACACATGCCAATCCCTTTAATTCCCTGGCACACTGTATCCAAATTGGGAAATCGCATCCGCTGTTACACTGCTGAACAATCAGCTGCTCAGCTGTGGCTCGCCCTCACCCACACCTCACCTCCCTCACCCACACCTCACCTCCCTCACCCACACCTCACCTCCCTCACCCACACCTCACCTCCCTCACCCACACCTCACCTCCCTCACCCACACCTCACCTCCCTCACCCGGTTCTTCACCTATTGCTTCCATTATCCCCAGCCTGCCCCCAGATCCACTCTAATAATTTGACAGACCTCCCAACCTCATCAAACAAACCCTCTCAAGTAGTGGAAGCATCCTCACCTCAATTCAGAAGCTTATGTGTTCAAGTTCCACTGTACAGCCCCCACTTGAGCACTATTCAGGCTCACATACACTGCAGGTCACATACATATCAATAGCAGATTCCGATCTGTGTTGTTAATGGGTTAATTTGACTTCAAAGGGAATTAAAACATGGGGAATTTCTCTTGGAATTTAGAAACACTTATGTTTTGTCCTGTCAGGTCTCATTGCCATGACATATATGCCCTGTGGCACCTCAACCAAAGGGCCATTTTTCACATTCCCACTGTAAGTTGACTGTAAGTCAGATATTTGGCCATGGGTAAAATCACAGGCCTCTTGGCAATGGTGGGAGTGTGGTCACTGGACAGGGAATTGGAGCTGCAGCATGGATGATTTTTCCAGCTCTAAGCAAGAACACTATCGCCCTTCCTGTCCATGCTGAAATCAGATTCACAGGAAACAGTCGGTGAAACCATCAGGGAGGCCAAGGCTTTCCAACTGTGTGCACCTGTTAAGCAGCATTTGGAAAGTCATTCGGAAAGGAAGAAAGCAGAAGTAGAGAGAGGGACAGAAAGAGGGAGAAGAGAAAGACAAAGGGAAAGAGAAGGAGACAGAGAGACAAAAAAAGAGATAGCGAGACTAAGGTAGAGAGGGGTGTCATGCAATCACACAGGAACACACAAAGAAACAGAGGAAGAGAGACTGAGAGACATAGAGTACCAGAGAGTGACACACACACACAGACAGGAAGACAGAGAGAGACAGACTAAAACGTATATAAAAGGACAGGCAAACTGCAGGCGAGAGACAAGGAGAGAGATATTGAAAGACAGACAGAGACGGATGGATCATTTCAAAAAGGGAGAGGCGGACAGAGAAAGGCAGGCATACATAAAGATGGGGAGGGAAACTGAGAGAGCAAAGAGGCCGCAGGGAGACAGACTGGAACAGATAGGCAGAGCAGAAAGACAAAGAATTAAAATTTAAAATGAAAGGAATCTATAAAGAAAACAAAGTAACTCTGAAAGCAATGAGAAAATGTAAATGGCAAACAGTAAAAACAAACAGACAAATTCTAATTAAGAAAAAACAAAGAGATGGGAAGAGTTCAAGAAAAAGACAAAATGACCCCAGGTCGTTCAGTTAAGTGATATCTACCTGAAACATTCTGAGCTTTGATTGTTGGTCTCCGCTGAACGAAAGGACTCTTCAAACACCTGAAATTTCAATTTCTCATCCTTATGTTTAAATCACTCCAGGATCTCGCCTCCCCAAATCTCTGTAACCTCCTCCCTGAACTCGCTGCTGCTCGGATTCCAGGCCCTTATGTATTTCCTCCTGCCAAGCCAACTTCACCCCGCAATGGGCAGCCATGTCTTCAGCTGCTAATGTTCACGGCTGTGGAATTCTCTCCCGCTCTCTCCCCTCCTCTAATACCCTCCTCGCTTTGACCAAGTTTTCAAAGTTACCCTTCCTAACTTCTCCTTTAGTTTATCCATTTTGTTGGTTACCCCTCTCCTTACACCTCGAGATGGTTCTCTGCCTTAAAGGTGCTATATAAATGCAAGTTCCTGTTGTTATAAAAAATCAGTGGATGCAGTACTTGAAGCCCACATTCATTGAACTGTTCAGACATTCCAGTTAAAATATCATTATACCTACGTTAAGAAAGACTTTCCATAGCACTGTGACATACACCAAGGGCAACATTTGCCCCCTGTTGGGGGGAAGTGTGGGAGCAGGTGCGGGGGGAGCAGGTACAGGAAGTCGGTGGGGGACTTCCAATCGGCGCCCCCGGCCGGGTGCGTGCTGCCATTTTATGTGGGCGGGCCAATTAAGGCCTGTTCACCGTGACGTCCGCTAAGAGGCGCTGTGCGCTCCCTGCGCGCTCCCTGCGCGCTCCCTGCGCGCTCCCTGCGCACTCCCTGCGCGCTTCCTGTGCGGCTGGGGGAGGGGGTGGATTCCCTCAGCCGGGACTGCAGTCTCTCACGCATGCGCACGAAAGAGCGACTCATCTCCCTGAGGCTAAGTGCTGCCCCAGGGGGATCGGCTCACATTTTAAAATTTAAATAAACCTGAGAAAAAAATTTCCCTGCCATGTCCGCTCATGTGACACTGTCACATGAGTTGGGACATGGCCATAACTTTTAATTTAAAATATTGTGAGATTTTTTAAATCCTCATGAAACCTGGTCCCGCCCGTGGATGAGGTTTTATGCTTTCTCTGAAGCCCGCCAGGGCTCCCGGCCTGTCCGCCAACCTTAAGCTTGGACGGGCAGGTCCATTAATGACTTCAACTGCTTTGTTAATGGCCTTAATAGGCCGTTGACAGGTCAGCGGGTGCACAGCCAACTCGGGTGTGCTCCCACTGAACTGAAAGTCCGAATGCCGCGCCATGGCGTCGGGACGCACACCTGACATCACCCCGCGTCATTCTGCTTTGTCGGTGCAGTCCCGGCAGTGCCCAGTAACGCACTCCTGGTGTTCCAATTGGCCGCTGGCAGCTCCCCAGGGCAGGGCTTCCTCCCCAGTGCGGGGCAGAAGTCCCACGCTGGCCCTGACTAGCCCCCCCTGCAGCACATTAAGGCTGCAGGCAGGCCAACGAGGAATGGTTCAGCTCCACACTGACTTCTTCTCTGCGGGTGTGAGGTGACTGGCCCATCCCGTAGTATTCATCCCAATGTTTCAAGTTCAATATAACTCTTCTTCAGAACTCTTTGGACTCTTCTCCACTTCTGATGTATAGCCACATTGGGCTCGAAATGTTAACTCTGTTAACTTAGATGAAAGGACTGAAGGAATGGTTGCCAAATTTGCGACAACACAAAGATAGGTAGGAAAGTAAATTGTGAAGAGGACATAAGGAGGCTACCAGGTGACATAGACAGGTTATGTGAGTGGACGAAGATCTGGAAAATGGAATAAAATGTGGGTAAATGTGAAATTGTTCATTTTGGCAGGATGGGTAAGAAAGAAGTATATTATCTAAATGATGAGAGATTGCAGAGCTCTGAGGTACAGAGGGATCTGGGTGTCCTAGTGCATGAATCACAAAAGGCTAGTATGCAGGTACAGCTAGTAATTAGGAAAGTGAATAGGATGTTATTGTTTATTGTGAGGGGAATTGATTACAAAAGTAGGGAGGTTATGCTTCACTTGTACAGGGTGCTGGTTAGACCACATCTGGAGTACTGTGTACAGTACTGGTCTCTTTATTTAAGGAAGGATGCAAATACGTTAAAAGCAGTTCAACAAAGGTTTACTAGACCACCAGGAATGGGGGGGTTGTCTTATGAGGAAAAGTTGGACAGGTTAGGCTGTCCTAACTTTTAGAAGAATGAGAGGTGACTTGATTGCAACCTTTAAGATCCTGAGGGGTCTTGACAAAGTGGCTGTGGAGAGGATGTTCCCTCTTGTGGGTGAATCTAGAACTAGTTTGAAAATAAAGGGTCGCTCATTTAAGACAGGGATGAGGAGAAACTTTTCCTCTCAGAGGGTTGTGAGTCTTTGGAACTCTCTTCCTCAAAAAGCTGTGGAGGCAGAGTCTTTGAATATTTTTAAGGCAGAACTAGATAGATTCTTGATAAATAAGGGGGTGAAAGGTTATCGGGGGTAGGCAGGAATGTGGTGTTGAGGTTACAATAAGATCAGTCACAATCTTATTGAATAGCGGAGCAGGCTCGAGGGGCTGAGTGGCCTACTCCTGCTCCAAATTCATATATTTATATGTATGTTTCTCTCCACAGATGCTGTCAGACCTGCTGAGCTTTTCCAGCACTTTTTATTTTTATTTCAGATTTCCAGCATCCGCAGCATTTTGCTTTTATACTGGATGAGGCGATGCACAGGTCAATTATTAGGCTGAGGATACTGTTGCTTCACTATGTTCTACACATTCCAAACAGGCCCTTTGTTGTCTATTCCTTTTTCCAAGATATAAATGAATACCCTGAAGTGTGTGACATCAGGAACGTGCCAGATAGCAAGCGCACATGTCCATAGGGGAGAGTTTTCTACCCATCGGGTGAGCTGGTTGGGAGCGGGAGCGGGCGCAGAGCCGATCGCCGCCCGCAATTGGCTGCGCGCCGCCATTTTATGTGGGTGGGCCAATTAAGGCCCGCCCAGCGTGACGCGCACCCGGAAGTGCTCAGCGCTGCCTGTGCGGGCGGGAGGAGGAGGGAGAGTCAGGGCCTGTGCTCTTTGGCGCATGCATGCGAAAGAGCGCAGAAATCTCCCTGAGGCACGGAGCTACCTCAGGGAGATTAATTTCAAAATGAGAATTTTAAATAAAGAAAGTGAAGAATCATTTACACCTGTCCCCTCATGTGACAGCATCACACGAGCTGGGACATGTTTTTGAAATGTTCGAAAAATATTTATTAATTTGATAAACCCTTCATGAAACCTCATCCCGCCCGTGGTTTTATATTCTATTCACACATGAACAATTTGCTACTATGATCTGTGATGGTAACGCTCAGCTAGAAATCGGTCTGCACTGCACTTGCTTTTCAGGTGTAAAACAAAACAATTTAGGAGCAGGATGATCTGAGCCTAATCTGCACATGTTGATCCAACTGTTACATAATGGGGCCCTCTTTTTAGACTTCCCAATCAGAAACCTTATCAGGCATTAAGCTCCTTAAATATGTAAATTAAGGGTCTAATGCCTATTGAAGTCTTCCATTGAAAAATTAGTCAGCGATGGGTGTGGACATGGCTCAGTCGCCTGGTTCGAGGTCGCTGGTCATGCAGTGACACATCTGGGTTCAAAAAGAGCCCCAGGCCAATCTCTAGGTCTAGATGTCACACTTTGTGATGAACTATAAAACAAACAGAAAGTAGGGGAAAGGAGGGCATTCATTGGCCCAAAGATTAAAATTAACAAGCATTTAAAAATACTCAATTAATGTAGCATCTTTTACAACCTCAGGATATCCCAAATTGCTTCAGAGTAAATGATGTATTTTTTTTTAATGTAGTCACTGTTGCAACATGATAATGAGAAAGTCTGTTTTAGGTTTCGGTTGAGGGATAAATAGCGGGCAGGACATCAGGGAGAACTTGCCCTGCTCTTCTTCAAACTGAGCCATCAGTTCTTTAATGTTCACTTGAGAGGATAAGTAAAGTTTTTATTTGTCATTGCATCTGAAAGACAGCACCACTGACAGTGCAGCACTCCCTCAGTACTACATTGGAAGTGTTAACCTTAGTCACATAATCTGTGTAAACCAATGTATTAGCAGCATGGGTGACCTCCTCAGTCAATGTAGAGATAGAGATGGGATTGAAAGCACACTTATAGTTGCTTCTGGCTGTATTGTAAATAAACCTAATGTTTCCACTTAGAAAGTTCTCTGCATATCAACTCTATTACAAATAGGCGACAAGGCCGCAACAAACTGGCGATGAGGATAAATCAGGATAAATCAAGACAAATCAGAATTGGTACTGTACCTTGCCCAGCAATTGTGAGTATCCATGTCTGTTTAAAACAACAGAAGATGTACTCACCCAAAATGCCATAATTTGGTAGAATTGATCCCTTTGAGCCAGCCACAAGCAATTGGTCTCATGACGTAGAACGCCTTGTGTTTTTCTTTCAAGCGGGTGAAATCACAGCGGAAGAGAAGAGGTAAGCTATCCTCTTACGTACTTGTGGAAGCAAAACCTACAGTTTGATTCAAAGTTTGATGGCGCCCAATGCCCCAGATTCGAAGAATTTCAGAGAATTGGTGGACCTCGTGAAGGTGCATTTTCAACCCAAGCCCTCAGTCACAATGCAACGGTTCCAGTTCAATTCAAGAAATAGAGCCCCGGGCGAGACAGTTGCTAGCTATGTGGTGAATTTGAAGCAACTAACAGAACATTGCGAGTTCGGTGAGACTCTGAACGAGATGCTCAGAGATCGTTTAGTGCGTGGTGTGAAAGAAGACACTATTCAGAGGAGATTGCTGGCTGAAGTGAATCTGCATTTTAAGAAGGCGTTAGAAATAGCGCTGGCCATGGAAAGCACTGGAAGAGATTCACAAGCACAAGGGGCCTAAAATGGTGCCATACTCCAAACTGGGCGGGAATAGTCAGCCGAAAGTGACGTGAAAAAGCAAGACTCCGCCGCAAAGTGAGAAAAAGCCCTCGCTAACCGGAATGATAAGAAATGGTTTAGCAGCTAAATCGAAGAACAACTTTAATCGATGTGGAAACAATTAGTCTTTTAGCGATTGGCAGTTTAAAAAAGCAGATATTACGTTTGTCACAGAAGTGGACATATAATGAGACAGAGCAAAGAGAGATTTAAACAGGTTTGCAAACAACAGAAGAAGCCCAATGAAATCTACAGTGTAGAAGAGCCTGAAACAACAAATTCTGACATTTATTCATTGTTTAACATGAAAGTTGGGAATATTGGAAGCCAATATTTGTTACAGTACAAGTGAATATTAAACCAGTAAAAATGGAAGTAGACACGGAAGTTTCCATTTCTGTAATTGGAGAATACACTTTCAGATATTTAAATAATGAAGAACATCAATTAAATTTGGAACAAACATCTACCAAGTTGAAAACGTACAGAGGCAAAGAAATCCAAGTAAAAGATATCAGCAGAGTAACTGTCCATTATAGACACCATTGGGCACAGCTACCAGTAATGCGATTGAGAGGCAGAGGACCAAGCCTTCTAGGGTGAAACCGGTTCAGGGAAATCAACCTTGATTGGCCAATGAGATTTCAAAAGGAAGCTGGAAGAGTTGAAAAAGGAACAAGACAAGGTACTTCAGAAAGAGCCTGGAGAGTCCGAGGACCGCAACAGGATGAAAAAGGAGTGTGTAAGGACTCAACAACCTGAAGAAATGCTGTCTATCTCAAACAAAAACATGGAAGAACAGCAGAAGAAACCCAAGGAGACTCTGCTGGATGACAGAGTCCCAGACGAAGTGAGTAACGTTCGCAAAGAAAAGGAAAACCTGTTGAAAGACCTTCACACGCTACAAGATTCCCTCAGGTCAAAGCTTGTGCCTCTGGAACAGTACAAAGAGAAACAGAAAGAATTCAACACCTCTCTGAACAAACTGAAGAACCAGTTGGCAGAGAAGACGCAGCAATGTCCAAGTTTGCAGGAGGAAGTCAACAAACTGCAAAAGAAGCAAATGTGACGTGAGAAAAAACTTTCTCATACAACGAGTGGATCGGGTCTGGAATGCACGGCCTGGAAGTGTGGTGGAGGCTGGTTTAATCGAGGAATTCAAGAGGGTATTAGATGATTATTCGAATAGAAACAATTTGCAATTGTACGGGGAAAAGGCAGGGCAATGGCACTAGGTCATAATGCTCATTTGGAAAGCTGGTGCAGACATGATGGGCTGAATGGCCTCCTTCAGTGCCTCTAAAATTCTGTGATTCTGTGTAAAACAAAGAAGAGACAGAAGAGTTGAAGAATCAGCTCAATGAAGTCAAAGAGGCTTTGAAAACAAAACTCGGAGAGCTTTCCAAGAGGCGAGCGCAGAATGAAGTTTTGGGAGACTCAGCTACTGAACTAAGACAAGTTGAGATTTCACCTGAGAGAAGTCTGGCTGGTAGTGAAGTCAGAATGAAGGACGAGACTAAACTCTGTGATAGAAAGAAGACAAAAAGGAAGAAGTTTCCAAAAAGACAATAAAATGGTGGCTGGTAGCACCTATAAACACTCGAAGGAGGCAATAAGCAAATGATTGAACTGTGCCTACTTTGATATTATTCCAGTCCCTCACAATGGTTTGCTGGATGATGATGCTGAAGATAAAATCAAAGAGGTACAAGTTACTTCCAAGGCTTTCCCTGGAAAGAATTCTGGATGCTGTAGACAAACACGAAGAAGTTAACAGGTGATTGGTTGGAGACCAAGTTTGCACGTTTTCTTTTTCATACAGGACCAACCCCCCTGCACAAGGACAGGAGCAACACCTGCAGAATTGTTGTTGACACGCTGTCTTAGGACAAGACTGAGCCTAATATTTCCAAATTTGGAGGGGAAGGTGGAGAAAGCTCAAGGGAACCAAAAGCTAAGCATGACTTGTACAGTCGTGAGAGACAATTTACTGTTGGGGAAGCAGTGTATGTGAAGAATTTTGGTGAAGGACCACATGGTTACCGGGTAAAGTAAGTTTAGTGACCAGACCATCATACCATGTGGAAGTAGAAAGCCGGATCACCCGTAAGCATGTGGACCATTTAAGAAATAGAGATACCTCAACAAGATCCGGTTCCACCCGTAACCATTACTGAACCAGTGTTTCCTGTTGAAGATGCTCAACCAAGGATTGACATGTCTGATGTCTCTGTAGGAGTGGAAGACACTGAACTGCGAGTGCCCACCAAGGTATCCGATGTTCATGCAGTTCCAGAATGTGGTTCCTGAGAGAGAATCTGAAGTCGTGGAGCTGCGACATTCCACACGGATCAGGAAATTACTTGAAAGACTAAACTTGTAAATTTCATGATCTGTGTAAATATTATAATGTCATGAGATAAATATACTTGTAAACACAATATGTACAGCAAAGTTAAAGGGGGAAGAATGTAGTGATTATGGTTTTGTTAAATGTTGGTCTGTGCCTTTAAGAAAAGCCCTGTGATGTAAGATCACATGATCTGTGTAAACCAATGTGTTAGCAGCGTGGGCTACCTCCACAGTCAGTGTAAAGATAGAGATGGAGTTGAAAGCACATGTGTAGTTGCTGCTGGCTGTATTGTAAATAAACCTAATGTTTCCAATTAGAAAGTTGTCTGCAGATCAACTCTATTACAAACTGGCGACAAGGCCACATTACAACAATGTCAAATATTGTGGGAAGCAGCAGTGGCATAGTGGTATTGTCACTGGACTGGTATTCCAGAGAGCCAGGGTAACACTCTGGGACCCGAGTTTGAATCCCGCCATAGCAGATGGTGAAATTTGAATTCAATAAAAATCTGGCATTAAAAGTCTGATGAAACCATTGTTGATTGTTAGTGTCCTTTAGGGAAGGAAGGAAATCTACTGTCCTTACCTGGCTTGGCCTACAAGTGACTCCACAGCAATGTGGTTGACTCTTAACTGCTCCCTGAAGAAGGGCAACTAGGGATGGGCAATAAATGCTGTCCTAGCCAGTGACACCCACATCCCATGAACAAATAAAAAAAAAATAACAGCAAGATGTTACTGAACCAGTTGTGTTTTTATGACAATTTGACAGGTTTATTTTTAAACTGAGACCGCTTTTTATTTTTAAATTGAATGCAAATCTTCAAAATTGCTATGGTGGGATTAGAACTCACATTCCCTGGATCATTGCTGCAGACCTATAGATTACTAGCTCAGAAATAGAACCAGTACACTACTAAATCCATTGATTGCAGCATAGTTTCAATGCTTACAGCCTGTTGTCCACGAATGTTAGCTGCACTGGGGCATGGAAATGGATCTCAGTGTAAAACATCAATAAGCCTTTGCTGCAGAAGGAAACTTTAAATAACTATACTATAAGCCTCAACCTATCTACTGCTTCAAAACCTTGAACCCTATCTTCCTCCTGCCTTGCAAGTAGCTACTCCTACCAGGAGATCACATGGCTTGTTACATTCATCTGTCTTGCACCACCCTCACACATCCACTGCAGCTCGTCTATAACTGCTCCTTGGTGTCCATCATCCAACTACTCCTAGGTCCACCCCTCTTTCTACTGCCCCCGGCTTTGCCCTCTAGAAGAGATCTCTGAAGAGATCTAGAAGAGAACCCTATCAAATTCTATTATATATTGTGTTCTACCCTAATGGTTTGATTTTAAAGATATAAAATAGAACCTAGAATTCCTGAACTATACTTTTTGAGCCCTTCTAATTTTACTTCCGACTTTGCAAATGTGTATGTTTATGGGTAAATATTTAATACTCTAATATAAATCTGTGCAATCCATTTTTGCACAACTCCAATGACTTAATTTGAGATGGACCTTGTTCCTTTAGCTCGCTTGCTGATTTTAGAAAGTTCTGGAAGATGCTTGTTGAGTGTTCAATGAATATTTTATGTGCTGTTTCATTTCACCAGCACTCTCTTCGGGCTCCTCACACAAAGCTATTTAAGGAATTTCAATTTATTTCACAGTGGGGGAGTGTTTGGACCGTCTCATTTTACTGAAAATGGACTGCAGACATGGTTCACCCACCAGCCACACAAGTGCAAGGTGAAGCTGAATGGGGGGGATGAAGAGAATAGATTCAGCAACAGGGCTCAATATTATAACAGGCTCCTTCGCGTTGAAATCATTAAATAACTCAACTGAGCCTGTCAATTCTTGCAGCGAATAAACCCAATTGTATTCATGTTGGAAAATTTCTAAATCCTCCCAAATCTTTAGCAATGGAGGTTTCCAAATAGTTGGGGTTTTCTCATTTTCACAAACTTTCCTCCCGGTTTCCTTGATTTTTGGTCATGCTTTTCCATCATTATTTGCCATTGCTGCTATGCCCATATTTCCCACTCAGTTTTCCTACGTCAACTGTGTATTGCTGAAAATAAAATGCTGTCGAAGATTTTCATCTTGCACTCATCAGGGCAGCTCCACAAGATAAACTAACAGTATAGGCAACAACAATTTATACTGCATACGACTACCAAATAACTATATGTCAACTGTCACGATATAGTTGCAGGCTCTGGTCAATAGAGGACTCTGTGAAATCTGTTTCTAAAGTCTTGCTCCCCTTCCTATAGAATAAGGGGGTACAGAGGGAGGTGGGTAAGCTGTTGAAAGGAGTTTGAAACATATTTTGGGGGGGTGTGATTGTTATTTTGAGAAAAAAATGACCTTCTCCCATCTGGAAGGAGAATGAATGGAAAACAAGATGCTCTTTACTGTTGCTATTGGCAACTGGAAGCATATACTCATTGTCATGCCAAACTCCATATCAATAACTTCAGCTACAGCCAGAAAAGGATAATTTACTCACAGGCAGATTTTAATCTGAATCGATCTCAGACTGCAATTGAGGAAAATGTAGAAAAGTGCTGTGATGGGTCCATGGCCTTATCAAGGCAACCCCTTCTTTAACCAGCCTGACAAGGGTCTGAGCCATCGCAACACAGATGGGAGGAGAAAAAAAACAAATCTGTCATTTCCGGGAAGGATAGGTATTGTCAGGGGCAACCTCTCAAGCTGAGAAAAACCATTCAATCGATCTTAACCCATCCATCCAGATGCCCAACAGTTCCCCCTTGGCTGAGTGATCCTAGGGTATTTATCTCCACCTTCCCATCAGGAGGTTCATTCCAACTGTTGTTCACTCCTTGTGTAAAGAAGGATTACAGATATCAACCCTAAAGTTACCTTTTATTAGATTGAACCCCTTTCTCCTTATCCTAGTTCCACATTTTAAATTAAAGTAATATGCTGAATTTACCCTCCGCTATCTTTATACGATCACCTCTTGGACATCTGGAAAGTCTAAGTTTTTCAACTCTTCCTTTCATAACTCAGGCTCCTGATACTGGGAATCTTTTCCGCACTCTGCTTCTCCAATTCTGGCCACTTGAGAATCCCTGATTTCCATCGCTCCACCATTGGCGGCCGTGCCTTCATCTGCTTGGGCCTGAAGCTCTGGAATCCCCTCCCTAAACCTCTGCCTTTCCACCTTCTCTCCACCTTTAAGATGCTCCTTCAAACCTACCTCTTTTATTAAGCTTTTGATCACCTGTCCTAACATCTCTTTGTGTCACTCAGAGCTAAATTTTGTCTCCTTATGCTCCTGTGCATTGTCCTGGGATGTTTTACATTAAGGCACTATATCAATGTAAGTTGTTGCTGTGGTTGCCTCCAGCACCTGAATATCTTTTGGCTTGTTAAACAAAATTGAACCCTCAGACGCACTGTGGAATTTAGACTCTCCCCAGTCAGCAGATGATGTAAGGGTGGGGGGGGGCAAGGGAGGTTGGGGGCCGTAGGGGGACAGAGTTTGTGGTGAAAGTTAGCCAGTTCCATTTTCCGCTCCATCTCTGCTAGTTCCCCTAGCTGTTTAGCTGCCAATTGATTTGGTACCAGATATCACTCATGCTGGAATCCCCCTGTCAACACCCCCACTCTCCAGTGCAGAGCTTTGAGTATCAGAAAAATCAGGAATTGTGACCCACCCACACCGCACCTCCCCCCAGGTTTGTAGGAACCACAAGTCTGAGTCCATTAAAATCAGTGTTAAAAATAAAACTTGTGGAATGGGCTGCACATTCCGGTAAGTGTTCCAATGCTCAACCTGCGTTTCCAACACACTAATCTCCATCGGAGCAGCAACGTTCAGCTCAGACTTTGAATAGATCAAGTCACCTGTTCTCAACCAGATTCTTTCTTAAGTTTCAAAACTCCTCCCACGGGAGCCAGTGGCAGATGTCCTGACCATTTGACTTAAGTCCACACGGCTGTCACTTTCTCTTACCTGTCAACATCCCCCGAAATATCAGGCACGCCTCTTTGTATGACATCACGTGTGGCTGATATGTCTGGGATGCGGTTTATGCTGCGAGTATACAGGTTGAGGCCTCCGTCTGTCATGTACCTGGAAAGAGGAGAAACAGTTAGTAAAGTCCCCATTGAGGCTCAGCTTCATAATTCTCTAAATCATCAATAAGACTGACTAGAAAAACCCATCATCATGTCATAGGATTGTACAGCACAGAAGGAGGCCATTCAGCCTATCGAGTCTGGTCAGAACTTGCCCCGCAAATTGACGGAAGGTCATTGACCTGAAAAGTTGGGCTGAATTTTCCAGAACCCATGAAGACGGGTTTGGAGACAGGGGGTGGATTTGGGTGGGGGGGGTGTATAGGGTGTTGGAGGTGGGGGGGATTTGTGGGGCAGGGAGCTAGTGGGAAACCCCAGTGGGGTGGTTCTGCAATATTGTCCAGCCACTGGTTTTCCCAGAGACAGACTGCCACGGGAATTGGGAGCCCAGTTCACAGAGGCAACAATGAAGCCAATTAAATCCCCAATCAAGGGTAATTTTGCCCAGTGCAGTGTCACATGGGTCCCTCGCTTTGTCACTGTTGCTACGGAGAAAGGACAGAATATTGGGCATCTCAAAAATAGATAGTTAAAACACTGACACTCAAACTGCAATAGAACTGTAAAGGTATATGAATACAGAATGCACGACAACAACTTGCTACTGAAACTAGTACATTCACAGCATTTAAAAGGGAGTTAAAGACTTAAAGAAGATTAAACGATATGAAGAGAACCCCAATAATGAAGGTGAAAAGTGACTCAATGACTAAATGGCCCCTTGTGCTTTTATATTTTTTGATACTGCTCCTTCAAATCCAAACTGCAAGTGATCAGCACAGCTTGAAAAGATAAAAGAGCAAAAGAAAGTGCAGGTCAGAGTCCTCCCGCCGGGGGCCACAGCTTCAATTGACTAATGCAGCTGTTTGAACCAAGAGCTTTAACTCTTTCACTACCACACATCATGCAAAGGGTTTGAGAAAGATGCTTTTGGCAGTAAAAATAAGCCTAGACTGAGATCAAGATCGGTGTTCACGTGTGATTAACAGAATCGAAGAATCATGGAGTAAGAAGGAGGCCATTTGGCTCTGCCTCAGCCTCTCCACCTGCCTAGGCCATGCCTCTGCCAACTCTTTGAAAGAGCTATCTGGTTAGTCCAATCCCCGTGCTTCTGTGCGGCGCTCTGCTAGGGTCATGCGGGAGGCTGATGCAGCTCAGCAAACAGGTAATCACCCGTGTACAAAGCGATGGATATGGCCAAATGCCCCATCAGAGGCCTTTTTACAGAAGGAAAGGGGAAACAACGTAAGGAGAGAAAGAACAAACACACATTTTGAGTCTTTCACATCCTCAGGATTCCCCAAAGTGCTTCCCTGTTGCAGTGTAAATTTTTGTAATCCTGTCTCTGTTGTTGCAATGGAGAAAAACACAGCAACCGACTTTCACACAGCAAGATCCCATTAAGAGAAATAAGATCATTGCCCACTTAATCTGTTTTAGTGGCATTGTATAAAGCATAAACATTGTCTTGGGCGCTGGGGGGATCTCCCCTGCTTAGCTTTGAAATAGTGCTATGGGATCTTTTACCTCTACCTGAGAGACGAAGGCAATAATCATCTCACTAACACATTGCTTACTCAGTATGAACAGGGGCTGCAGTAAGACCAATTGAAAAAAAAACAACCCATTGTTAACTCGCTACCATCTGGTGAGGTTTTCCACAGACCAACGTCCTCTGTAATTTTTTGAAGTGTGTGGCCCCTTCATTTTTATGATATGCTGATCCACATGGGCCTGGTTTGTGCCCAGCCTGCCTGAGGATTTTCAGAGCTGACCACACAGTTTACTGGAAACATTGAGCTCGATCTAGGGGCCGACGCCCCTGCCCGAAACAGGCAGGAGCCTCATTAAAATATTAAACTGGGATTAAGTGCTGTGTTTAGGAAGCTGATTCAATAGCCCATGAAGCATTTGTGAAGTACAATGTACAATTGGTATAATGTATAAAATGCAGTAAAAGCAAAATTCTGCGGATGCTGGAAACTTGAAACAAAAACAGAAATTGCTGGAAAAGCTCAGCAGGTCTGGCAGCATCTGTGGAGAGAGAAACAAGGTCAACGTTTCGAGAATTTCCACTTCGCTTCAGCTTTGAAGAAGGGTCGTGTGGACTCGAAACGTTAACCCTGTTTCTCTCTCCACAGACGCTGCCAGACCTGCTGAGCTTTTCCAGCATTTTCTGTTTCTGTATAAAATGTGGTAGTCAATTTGCACGCAGCAAGCTCCCATTAACAGCAATTCGATAACAACCAGATAATCAGTCATTTAATTATGTCAATTGAGAAATAAACATTGTCCAGGACACCAGGGATATATCGCTGCTTCAAAATAGCGCCACAGGGGCATTTATGTCCAGTTGAGAGGGCAAACAGAACCCAAGTTTAACAGTATATCCAGAAGACAGCAGCTCTAATATCAGAGCACTTCCTCAGCTCTGCACTGGAACATTAACCAGGATTCTATACTCAAGTCTCTGGAGTGGAACTTAAACCAACAACCTTATGACTGAAAGGCAGGAACTCTCTTCACTGAGCCACAGCTGACACTGCACATACTAAACTCCTGGGACGAGGCTTGAACAAACAACTTCCTGATTCAGAGGCAAAACTACCACCCGCTGAGCTAAACAGGAAAATGCTGCCTTAGCCTGTTTATCCTTATCCTGCATTCATGAATGAAAGATGTTTGATTGCAATTGTGTTAAACGCTGTTCACTGCCATTGCCTTCAACTCTTCATTATAATATTTAGACCACCCAATCGAGGCAAACCAGACCAACAGCAATGATTCCTTCTCTCCAGCCCTTGTATTTGATCAGGTGGGAAGGAATAACAAAACAAAGGCTTCCTTTTACACGGTGCTCAACTGTAGATCTACTAAATCCAATCCAAGTCTATAATTCTCCCCAAATTATCCGTCACTGCTATTCTGTAACGTTCCTGATCCAAGCACAACAACTTAAAATACAAAAGCCCAATTCAAGGTCAAAAATCGCTCAATAATCCTTTCCCAAATTACGAAACACAGGAAAAAGTAGTCAATCCATCGTCAAAGTTCAACCAGAATGAGTATATGTTCGCAGTCAACAAGGTTAGACTAACATCTGGCTCTCATTCTCTCTTTGTCAAAAAGAGAAAGACTTGCATTTCTATAGCATCTTTCACAACCTCAGGATGTCCCAAAACACTTTGTAGTGAAGTGCATTTGAAATGTAGTCACTGTTGTAATATAGGATGCTTGGCAGCCGATTTGTGCACAGTAAGCTCCCACAAATGTGAGAATGGCCAGATAATCTGTTTTAGTGATGTTGGTTGAGGGATAAATATTGGTCAGGATACCTGGAGCCCTTGCTCTTTTTCAAACAGTGCCATGGGATCTTATAGTTCCACCTGAGGAGACAGATGGGTTCTTGATTTAATATTTTACCCAAAAGACAGCACCTCTGACAGTGCACCACCCCCTCAGTGCTGCATTGGGCATGTCAGCCTAGATTTTGTGCTTGACTCTTTCAATGAGACTTGAATGCAAAACCTCTAGACTCTGAGATGAGAGTGTTACCCACTGAGCCACACCTGCCAAGTAACAGATCTCCCATTGCGGGACCAGCAAACTCTCCCATTTGGGTCACTATGGAATAACATTTGTCTTCACCTTACTCTTCCTGGGACTAGTAAAAGGAGTAAAAAGCTTGTCCTATCACTGCAATGGAGAAAATGAACCCAAACTTCAATGAACCATCCCATGATTGGCTAGAGGAAGAGGAGGCAAACATATTAAAGGCAGTTTTCATCCAATTGCAGATGAGTTTAACAACTGTACTGTGGCCTCTGTAAACAGAGGTCAAATCAACCAAAATAAAAATAAAATAAACAAGGAACAGCAGATGAGGTGGTGGGGAGGCAGTGGCTTGGTGGTAATGTTACTGGACCACAGGCCTAGTTTGGGGATATGGGTTCAAATCTCACCACAGCAGCTGCTGGAAGTTAAATCCAATTAATAAATCTGGACTATAAAACTAGTCTTATTAATGGTGACCATGACAACTATCATTGATTGTTTTTGAAAATCCATTTGGTTTACTAATGTCTTTTAGGCAAGGGAATCTGCTGTCCCTACTTGGTCTGGCCTATGTGTGGACCCCCAGATCTATTGTAACGTGGTTAATTCTTAACTATCCTCTGAAATGGCTTAGTAAGCCTCATGGTTGCATCAAGCAGCTATGGAAGCCTACAAAGAGGAAGTAAACCAGGTGGACCACCTGATATCAACCTAGGCGCTAGAATTGACAACAGCACACCCAGCCCTGTCGACCCTGCAAAGTCTTTCTTACTAACAGCTGGGGTCTAGTGCCAAAATTGGGAGAGCTGTCTCACAGACTAGTCAAGCAACAAGTCATATTCACCGAATTACAGAAAATGTCCCAGACACCACCATCGCCATCCCTGGGTAGGTCCTGTTCCACCGGCAGGACAGGCCCAGCAGAAGTGGCAGCACAGTGTTATACAGTCGGGAGGGAGTTGCCCTGGGAGATTGCTGCATTGACTCTGGATCCCATGAAGTCTCATGGCATCAGGTAAAATATGGACAAGGAAACTTCTTTAGTTGATGAATCAGTGCTTCCTCCATGTTGAACACCATTTGGGGGAAGCACTGGGGGCGGCAAGGGTGCAGAATGTACTCTGCATGGGGACTTCAACGCCCATCACCAAGAGTGACTCTGCAGGGAGAATTTTTAGCTTGTCAGGCAGGCGCGCGCCCGACCCGGCCGAACGCAAAACGATGCGCGATGATGTCGGGCGAGCATCCCAACGTCATCGCGCACTGCTCGTTCAAAGAGCCAGCAAAGCCATGACAGGCTGAATGTCCTCCTTCTGCACTGCGAGATTCTATGATTCCATGAACCTTCTTTGCTGTAAGTGCTTCAGAATGTGCGAAGGTCATGAAGGGCACTATATATATATTCTTAATGGTACTTCGTTTTGCACTCACATGCCCTGTCAAGTATCACCCTGTTAAATGTTGCTTACATGCTGCCAGGCATGATTGCACAGCGGAGAGAGATTCGTGCTGCCATGGCAACAAGGGAACAGTAGGCCCAGGATCCAGGTAGGCAGAGGGAATGTCAATGATCTCAAAAGCTTTCGCTGTTTTTATTTCTTCTTCTTAGCCTTAGAAAAACTAACTGAGCCGGACAGGTGACCAACCAACCAATCTCCTCAGTTGGAAGAATCAGGGGCAACCTTAAAATTAGAACTAGGCTGTAGTAATTGTAAGTTAAACCATTTCTTACTGTTATGGGGGTCATGTGACAGCACAGACGAATCAGCCCTAAGCGCAGGGTATCTTAGGGGTGGAGCCTTTTAGCCCTGGCCTTGGAACAAGCATGTAGCCCCATCTGGAGTCTGTAAATAGGGTTTACTATTTCTTACAAGAAACCCATCCTGTGCTCCAAGTTTTGTACCTAGGCCATTCGGGTGTGAAATCAGGAAGTGTTGTTTTTCAAACAAAGAGTGGTGAAAATGTGGAAATCTCTCCCTGAAATGGTGTGATTGCTGGGGACAATGGAGCCTTCAGATATTTGTTTTCCTTTTATTCTTTCAAGAGATGTGGGCATCACTGACAAGACCAGCATTCGTTACCCATCCCTAATTACCCTTCCACTGAGAGACTTGCTGGGTCATTTCTGAGGGCATTTAAGAGTCAACCAGATTGCTGTGGGTCTGGAGCCATATGTAGGCCAGACCGGGTAAGGACGGCAGATTTCCTTCCCTAAAGGGCATTAGTGAACCAGATGGGTCGCCATGGTTGTCATGGTCACCATTACTGAGACTAGCTTTTATATTCCAGATTTATTAACTGAATTTAAATTCTACCGGCTGCTGTGGTGGGATTTGAACCTGTGCCCATAAAGCATTAGCTGAGCCTCTCGATTACTAGTCCAGCGGCTTTGGGCTGGATTTTCATCCTCAAGGAGGACAGCAGGAGTCGGGAAAATTCCTGGCTCAGCCCACCTGCCTTGGGAGAGAGTGCCAGGGAAGACAGAGTTTTCATTCTGGGAGGGCCAGCCCACCCAGGAGAAAATTCAAAGGCAGCCACAGGGGTGGCCTGGTGCTGAGGCTGGCTGTTTAAAAGGTCCACCTTGGTGCTGAGGGACTTCATCCCAGTTATAATAAAAAGGTAAGGCCCTCTAGCCCTCACCCTTCACCTCTGTCATCCCCACACACTCCCCATACCCCATCCATGCCACCTCATACCTCCCTACCCAAGCCCCAAGGCCCCTCATGACCCCATGCCATTATGCATTCTTAGCTGAGGGCCCAGAAATCAATTAGACTATTGAAACACCAGATCTTGGGGAAAACATTGCTTGGTTGACAGCTCTGGCTCTCTGCTCTCCTCTGTCAATTGTACAATGTTTATTTACACACGATAAAGAGGCTTCAAGTGCTTGCAGTTTCTGCAATTGATACTTTAAAGGTTCTGGATGGTTGACATTTCCATTGGCCCGTAGTAAAAAAGGTATTTTTTAAAGAAAGTGGGAATTTTTCAACGAATGACTTTTTTAAAGCTTTTTTTTTTACACATCCTATTGACACTATAGGGTCATTGGTTCTATACAGTGTATGGTGGGTGAATGGGCATGGAAGTGCCATACCTTGGCATGGGGGGCATGAAGCACTATAGGGGGTGGGTGGGGGGCACACCTTGGCAGGGGCAGGGGGGTCCTGAGGAGGACCTTTTGAACTTACATTTCAAAAGATCCCCTCCTGCAGACTATGGTTCAGGTCTCCTCTGAGGTTCCGAGAACCACCACTCTGAAAATCCGGCCTGACTTCATGAAAATTGCAGAGGACTAGGACATGCCCATCCCCACAATGGAGCCGGCCAGGCCAGGAGACTAGAGGGTGGGCTCATGAATCCAACCCTTAAAAGGCTCTACTGTAAAACCGGAAATGCGGGAATGGGGTCAGAAATTCCAGAATCAGGTCCCACCTGCCATTTTCACTCCTCCATGGAGTCTCCCTGGCTCCATGAAAATCTAGGCCGTAAATGCCAAACCACCATCTCCCCCATGGTTGGGTATCAGGGGATATGGGGAAAAGGTGGGTAAGGGGTTGAGTTTGCGGACCAGCCATGACATTGCTGAATAGTAGAGCAGGGTCTCGAGGGGCTGAATGGCCTCCTCCTGTTGCTAACATCAAAGAGTGACAACATTAGTATGGACACCACATAATACAGATTTATCTGTGATTGAAATTATGTACACTGCAACTGTTGGACTGTATAATTGACACAGGCATATAGAAGTGTTCATATTTAAAAGGTTTTCTGAGACAAGTAGATATTGATGCAGCTGTTATATCCATATGCAAATACATGAGAGCCCCTGGCTAATCCCTTTGGTCTGAAAGTATATTTACAATGGACACATGTAGTCTATTGAAATAATTGATCAGTATACAAAACATGTTTTGTCAATGTTAAGTTTAATCTCGCTTGTTATAAACAGGATCTAATCACAGCTCTGTCTGATATGTTCTATATTAAAGATTTGCTGCCACAGTTTTACACGACTTTCCATCACTTGTGGGGTCATATAGAAATTTTACAAAGCAGCTTTTTCCCACTTGGTCCTGGGTTTTATCTCTGTTTTTGTCTCTTCCTGGAGATGCACGGCTACAGGAGGGAGGGAGAGAAATTGGACGATGGAGGGGTCAGGAAGAGAGTGGGGAGAGGGGAGAAGTGGGTTGATAAGGAAGAGCTATCTTGGATTTCTAAAGGGGAAATTGAGTTTCACCAACTTGCTGCAGTTTTTTGAAAAGGTGACAGAAAAGATCGATGAGGGTAATGCTGTTGATGTGGTGCACATGGACTTTCAAAAGGCATTTGACACAGTGCCACACAACCGACTCATGAGAAAAGTTATTGCTCATGGAATAAAAGGGACATTAGCAACATGGATACAAAATTGACTGAGAAATAGGAAGCAAAGAGTAAAGGTCAATGGATATTTTTCAGGCTGGAGGAAGGTTTGTAGTGGAGTTCCCCAGGATTCGGTATTGGGACCCTTGCTGTTCCTGATATATATTAATGATCTAGATCCTGGTGTGCAGGGGACAATTTCAATGTTTGGGGATGATACGAAGCTTGGGAGTGTTATGAACTGTGAGGAGGATGGTGTGGAACTTCAAGGGGACATAGACAAGTTGGTGGAATGGGCAGATAGGAGGCAGATGAAGTTCAAGATGGAGAAGTGTGAGTTGATGCATTTTGGTAGGAAGAACATGGACAGACAATACAAAATAAGGGGTGGAATTTTGAAGGGGGTGCTGGAGCAGAAAGACCTGGGTATATATGTGCATAAATCATTGGCCAGGAATTTCCCCTCGGCGATTTGGGAGTGGGGCCTGCTCGCCGAGGGGAAAATGACGCGAGATGATGTTGGGAGGAATCCCTGACGTCATCCCAGTCCCTATAAATTTTTAGGAAGGCGGGCGGACAGCAAAATCAGCTGTCCCCCCGCCGACCTGTCAATGGCCAATTGAGGCCATTGACAGGGTAATTAAGATAATTAAAGATCTGCCCGTCCAACCTTATGGCTGGTGGGCAGGCCAGGAGCCCCAGCGGGCTCCAGATTGTTCATCCACTGGCGGGATGAGGTTTCATGTCCATTTTTTAAAAATGTAATAAATTTTAAGTGTTTATTATTAACATGTCCCATCTCATGTGACATGGTCACATGAGGGGGACATGTTAATAATTTCAATATTTATCTATTTTTACACTTTACTTACCTGTACCGAATCTCCCTGAGACAGGACTTTGCCTCAGGGAGCAGTGAGCATTTTGACAGCTGGGGAATCCCTCCCCCACCCCCCCGCACAGCGCCATAGCGCTTCCCGTCGGTCAGGCCGCTGGGCGGGGCCTTAATTGGCCCGCCCACTCAAAATGGCGGCGGGCCCCATTTCGGTGGTGGGAGTCGGCTGGCTGCCTGTCGCCAAGGGAAAAATTCTGCCCATTGAAGGTGGCAGGACAGGTGGAGAGAGCAGTTAATAAAGCATATAGTATCCTGGGCTTTATTAATAGGGGCATAGAGTACAAGACCTGGGAGTTTAAGCTGAATTTATATAAGAACCTGGTTAGACCTCAGCTGGAATATTGTGTACAGTTCTGGGTGCCACACTATAGGAAGGATGTGAACACATTGGAGAGAGAGCAGAAGAGGTTTACAATAAGGGTTCCGGGGATGAGAAACTTCAGCTATGAGGATAGATTGGAGAGGTTGGGACTGTTCTCCTTGGAGAGGAGAAGGCTGAGAGGAGATTTGATAGAGATGTTCAAAATCATGAGGGGTCCGGATAGAGTAGAGAGGGAGAAACTGTTCCCACTTGTAAAAGGATCAAGAACGAAAGGGGCACAGATTTAAAGTGATTTGCAAAAGAAGCAAATGTGACGCGAGATAAAGCTTTTTCACACAACAAGTGGTTCAGGTCTGGAATGCACTGCCAAGAAGTGTGGTGGAGGCAGGTTCAATCAAGGCATTCAAGCGGTCATTAGATGATTATTTGAATAGAAACAATGTGCAAAGGTACGGGGAAAAGGCAGAGCAATGGCACCAGGTCATTTTGCTCATTTGGAGAGCCAGTGCAGACGCGATGGGCTGAATGGCCTTCTTCTGTGCCATTAAGATTCTGTGAGGTGTTTAGCCATATTGGGTCTGTCCTCATGGTGTGTGGGGCAGGCTTAATAGATCAACTCGCCTTTCCCGTGTCTGACAAATTCATCAGTTCTGATTGGAGAATGGGCAGAGCAGGGTAAACCCTGTAATCCTTCAGCTAACGCTCTTCTCCAATCCACACTGCAGGTCATTCATCACGTTGTTATCTTTCCTCTGACTGGCTGCCACGTTTGCTTACATAACAACAGTGACTGCACTTGAAAGGGATTTGTTGTATAAAATGTGTTAGGGACATTTCTGAAAGAAGTGATAACAATAAGAAGTTATATTTACATAGTACTTTTACCAGAATAGAACTTCTGAAGGTGCTTCACCTCCAAAGCAAGGCTGCTTTGTTAGAGAACAGAAAATTGACACCGAGCCACATAAGGAGATATTAAGGCAGGTGACCAAAAGCTTGGTCAAAGAGATAGGTTTAAAGGAGGACCTTGAAGGAGCAGAGAGAGAGAGAGAGGCTGGGAGGTTTAAGGAGGGAATTCCAGAACTTAGGGCCCAGGGAGCTGAAGGCACAGTGGAGCGACTAAAATCAGGAATGCTCAAGAGGCCAGGTTTAGAGGAATGCAGGGATCTCAGATGGTTGTAGGGCTGGAGGAGGCTGCAGAGGAGGGGTGAGACCCTGGAGGGATTTGAAAGCAAGGGTAAAAATTTTAAAATTGAGGCAAACTGAAAGCCCATATTAGTAATGCAATAGAAAGGAACTTAAATCATTTCTAACTGTATATTTTGTACAATTGATATGAAATGATTAAAATCATTTGAACAAGTTTTCTGAAGCCACCCAGAGCTGCCAAATTGCTGATAACTACACAGAAAGTTCATAATGACATTTCCAAATTCAGAAAATGTTTTTAATTTCCAAGCCGCTGCCATCCATTCTATTTCCTGATTGAATTCCAGATTAACTTAATTACATTGGGCAGAATTTCTCATTCCAGCAGAAACAGAGCAGGCAACATTCGGTTTGTTTTTCACTCCCCTAACCTGGATTTTTTTTGTGGACGGTGGGCTTATAGGGACAGAGCCCAGTTCACTGTGGCTTGTCTCACGCTCTCTGCATTTTAATCTTCCAGTCATCGGATTGTCTCTTCTCTGTCCCATACTGATGTTAAACTACCTGACCCTCTGCGCTCCTTCTAGAAATTCTAGGTTAGCCTGCCGCCCTCCTCTTCCTTCTCCCCACTGCCATTCCCCTTGCCGACTGGAGCGACAGACCACTTCGCAAAGGCTCATATTGCACCCTCACTTGGCCGAATAGCCGCTATGCCAGAACCACAGTCGTAGCCTCCAAAGCCATTTCAAAATCCCATCTGAAATAGTGGTATGAAGTTATGGGGTTAGAGGAGCTCTAAATCATACTACAAGTTACCAATTTGCTCCTGAACAACACCTACATTTATATAACGCCCGTAATGCAGTAAAACTTCGACAGGAGGTACACCTTGTGGTGGCAGGTTGTGATTGTTGACAGGAAAATTAAAGCTGGTGGCTGCCCAGGGCCTTTTTGAAGCCACAATCCAAGACCCTGAGATTGTTAAATAAACACTGCCAGTGTCATGGAGGGTGGGGAAAGATGTTATTGTGCATGACAAAGGCAACAGATAAATAAAAACAGATGAGAAAAATAAAAAGATAGATTAAAGGAACAGCATTGGCGGGGTGGGGTGGGGTGGGGGAATCTAAGACAGGGGGAAGAAATATTAAACAAATCGGAAAAACCAAAAAATAAAATATAATAAAAAACAAATCTGAAGGAGTTGGGGGATTCTACAGATGGCCTTTATTAGAATCAGCTCTCTCATCTACTGCTCTTTATTTATACAATGTCATTGGAGAGTCCTTCAGATCACATGACTCCACATTTCGAGAAAATCTTTAATTTGTTCCAAAGAAATAGGGCTCATCAGTCAGTCCGATGAAATAGGTGTTTTTCTCAGCCAACTTCTGAAAGAGTGAAGCAACCTGGATCCAGTTACGGTGTGAATGGTTCCAGTTACAGGCCGGAGGCCTGGCTCTCACCCTGATAGCAGATCAATCATAAGAAATAGGAGCAAGATAAATTGCATTTATTGGCAATCCTGAATTGCCCATGAGAAGATGATGGTGAGCCACCTTCATCATCTGCTGGAGTCTTCGAGTGAAGACTATTCTTTTTCTACCAGTTTGACACACTGAGGGCAGACTTGCTAGGCCGTAGCAGAGCGCAGTGAAGAGTCAACTACATGACTGAGGGTCAGGTCTGAAGCCCCTGTTAACTGCTCCCCAGGCATTCCTCGAGTTCATTTGTCTATATTGCTACTCCAATCCTGTTAAACATGTCTTCATCCTCACTCCTTCTGTTGTACTGAACGATCTCAAAATGCTGCAGTCATTGTCGGCTCCATTTTTTGTGACACTGCGAAATGTCCCATTTGCAACATTGAAGCTGCTGCAAATGATTGCTTCCCCAGGATTGTTTTTAAAGCAGCAGACATCTGATCCAAAAGGGTGTCTTTTTCTGAGAACTGAACACCAGTTAAGACCAGGAGCCTGTCCATACGCGACACCTTAGCACAACCCAGCAATTTAAATGTGAGCACTCAATAAGGAATCTCAAAATTGAATTTCTGCAACCTCTTAAAGTCCATGATATATTTCTCCATGGATGACCATCTGTCTTTCAAAAATCTATCAAAGTCTGACTATGTCCTGCAGGCATCCAATACCAATCACCTTTCTTGTAAATTTTATCCATGAAGTTTATTGGAAGATCCAAACCTCCATCAGTATCCAACTGATAGGCATCCAGCTCACATAATACCTTGCTTATGATTTTACTTTTGTTGGGAAGTGACAATGCCAACACTATTCCTTGCATTCTCCTTGGTAGGGACGCAACCTGTGTCCACATATCCACTCCATTCTTCCACTGGTCAGAGGATCAGATTCGGAGAACATCAGCGGGTCAGCAAAGCTTGACAATTTGCACTTGCTTTCAGCCATTCTTCACAAAAGTAACTCAGACTACAATATTCTAATTGAAAAAGAATTCTTAGTTTCCAATCTTCACCTTTAGGCATCAATTGTCTGTTACCATGTTAATCTTCTGACAGCCAGTTGGTGAAGTTGGAAACCAGCCATTAACCTTTTACTTACGACTGAAGCTATTTACAGAATTCGACATTACGAATGCCTGTCCCCTCCCTAACCACACACAGTGTCCCAGGAGTCTCTCCTTATACTCCTCTGAAAACAATAAAAAATAAACAAATGACCAGCCCCTTTGGAAAGGGTACGGTAACATTATTGTAACAAAAACAAAATCATAGAAATCTTATCAAATTAGAATTACATTTCTAGGAGTTTTGATGCACTCCAATCTCCAATCACCCCCACACCACCCCACCCCCCCAATGAGCGTCAATTGGCTGCAGGCAGGACTTCCACCCCTATCTCAGGAGGAAGCCCTGCCTTAGAGAGCTGCCAACTGATTGCATAAGCTGGGGCTCTGTAGTCTCAACAACCTCACCGGGAGTCACTGATGCGACTACAAGCAGTCCCAGATGCTGAGGAACCCGGAGGTCAGGGGTTGGAGGTTATAGCAAGGAGGGTGAGCAGGGAGAGGATGGACGGCTGGGTTCAGGAGGCCGGAGACAGGATCAAAGGGGGGGGGGTGATGACTTTGTAGGGCTGCCTCTGATTGGCCTACATGTCCCCCAAAGGAGGTCCCCCCCTCCCTTACCCTACACCAGCCCGTGCAGCTAAAGCTGCCGGGCACCCTGCATGTTATAGGCCTCCACCCGTCCTGAGTAAAATACCAGCCATGGTGGGATGAGGCCCTTCAGTGGCCATTCATTTGCCTAGCACCTCCCGTACCCACTATAAAATTTCAGGAAGGTTGGGATGAGTGGGTAGGTGGGTAGGCGGGAAAGCCACTGTCTGGATTTTGCATGCCCCACTGACTTCAAACCTGCCGGCAGGGGAGCATAAAATCCAACCCTAATACTCACAAAGAGTCGTGCAAATCATTGAACTCCATCTCACCTTCAACTTTTAACCAGTCAGATAAAACAAACATTTAACTCACAGTGATACTGCATTGACTCATCTTTAAATAAACAGAGCTTTCTCTGTGACATTGAAAAACCACAGATAAACAGTGTATGCCAGTTACAGGTCTTTGAGAAAAAGATTATTTCATGGTTTATTTACTGATTTAAATTTTTGGTTCTGTGACCCGTGTAAAATATGTGATTTTAAGATCGTAAGAGCAGAGGAAATAGCAGCTGGAATAGGGCATTCAGCCCTTCGAGCCTGCTCTGCTATTCAATACGATCAAGCAGATCTCCTACATCAACCCCGCTTTCTCGCATTAACCCCCCCCCATCAAACATTTCCTTTGGTGTCCAAAAATCTGTTTGCTTAAGGTTCGAATATATTCCTCAACTGAACATCTATAACCCCGTGGGGTAGAGAATTACAAAGCTTCACAAGTCTTTGAGTGAAGAAAGTTCTCCCCATCTCAGTTCTAAATGACTGACCCCTCCTTCCGAGGCTGTGACCCGTGTTCTAGATGCCCCATGAGGGGGAAACATCCTCCCAGTGTCTCTTGAGCCCTCTCATGATCTTGTATGTTTCAATTAGGTCATTCTCAATCTTCTAAACTCTAGGAAATATTGGTCCTTCTGCTCAATTTCTCTTCATAGGGACAACCCTATCATTCCAAGAGTTTCAATTTTGTACTTGAAGTACAACTAACAACTTAAAGTTTGTAATAATCTCCACCATGGCCGCTGCTATCACTGGGTAGGCATTTGTATTATACACCCAGTTTATTCCTACTTATATCATTTCTACTTTTATATAATGCAGACAAAACTAGTCAACAATAACCTGGTGAATCTACAACACAGGATGCGTACATGCTGAACAGCAGAAGCAGCATTTGATAAGTAGAGCTAGGAAATTCCACAACCAATGGATCATATCCAAGCTCTGCAGTCCTGCCACATCCAATCATGAATGACGGTGGACAATTAAACAGCTGACGGGAGGAGGAGGCTCCACAAATATCCTCAGTGATGGGGGAGCCCAGCACATCAGTGTGAAAGATAAGGCTGAAGCATTTGCAACTATCTTCAGCCAAAGTGCGGAGTGGATGACCCATCTTGGCCTCCTCCTGGTGTAGCTCTCCAGAATTCCTTTTCAACAAACCAATTTAATAACACCCCAGCTCATGGTTTGGCCACTCCTGACAAAATGCCCAGCTCTTTAGTATCTCTGAGATATTCATATAGCCTTTCAGGTGCCAGTCCTTTTTAGCTTATTCGCACACAGCCTCCAAGAGCTCATATGTTTGTGTGCTGATCATCTTCTGCCTCCAGCTCTCCTTTCTCCGCCCACCCTCACAATTCCTGTTGGCACTGCTTCTAGGTCAAGACACCAGGTCACATGGGCTAGTATTTCTTATTATTCAAGAAAATTACAATTGATCCCTTTACAATTGATGTAAACTCTTAAAAAGACCCTTTGTAACATTTTTAAAACAGATTCCCCAGAAGTTTTAAAGAAACTCAAAATTTTCCTTACTATGCTGCTTCTGGGTCAAAGATAATCACAATAAGAATATAAGAAATAAGAACAGGGGTAGGCTACAGGGCTTGTTGAGCCTGCTCTGCCATTCAGTATGATCATGACTGACCTTCAGCTTCAAGTCCACTCACCCGCCTACTCCCCAGATATCTTGATTCCCTGAGAGACAAAGAGTCTGTCTATCCCAGACTTAAGGGTAGAATTTTTACCTCGTCAGGCGGGTCTGGCAGGCGGGTCTGGATGGGGCTGTGCAACGGACACCGCCCGCGATCGGGCTCCAACCGCGATTTCGCACTGGCTGACCAATTAACGGCCAGCCGGAATGAAGCACATACCGATAACCTCAGCACTGCCTGGGCTGTTGAGGGGGGTGTGGGGGGAGGGGGGGAGGGGGGGTTGGGGGGAGGAGGGAGAGGGGGGTGCGGGGGGATGGGGAGGAGGGGGTTGGGGGGTGGTGGAGGGGGGGTGAGCGTGGAAGGCAGTGAATGCGTGTGGGTGCGCTCACAGAAAGCTCTAGGAAGGCACAGAGCTGCCTCAGGGAGCTGAAGATTTTTTACATTAAAAATAAAGTTTACAATAAAAAGGAAAATGTATCCCCTCATGTGACTCTGACACGTGAGCAGGGACATGCTGAAAGTAGTGCTAAAAATTTTTCTTTTATTTTTAATTAACCTCGGAAACCTTATCCCGCCCGTGGATGAGGTTTCCTCAAAAATCCAAAGGCTGCTTGGCCTTTTCGCCCACCCGCCAACCGTAAGGCTGGGTGTGCAGGGAAAAATTGTATTTAATGAAATAATTAATGGGCTTAACAGCCCTCTGAATTGTCAGCGGGTGCTCTGCCAACTCCCGCACACACCCAACGACTGAAATATCACACGAATGCTCGATGATGTCGGGACTCTCGCCCAATGTCATCGCGCGATATTTCTCGCTCCTGCGTGTCGGGCACACGATTGCCCACCGAGCTGAAAATCCTGGCCAAATGTACTCAATGGTGGAGCAGCACAACCCTCTGGGGTAGAGGATTGCAAAGATTCACAATCCTTTTGAATAAAGAAATTGTTCCTCATCTCAGTCCTAGCCTGAGTAAACTTTATTAGTGCTAATGTTGTGGAAGACGGATTCTTGAAGTGTATACAAGGTGTTTTTTTAGAGCATTACATTGAGGAACCAACTAAGGAGTGGGCTATTTTAGATCTAATATTGTGCAATGAAAAGGGTTAATTAATAATCTTGTTGTAAGGGAGCTGTTAAGAAAGAATGACCATAATATGATAATGTAAAATTCTAAGATTAAAGGTGATGTAGTTCAATCAGAAGGTGAAGTACAAGGTCAACCATGATCCCATTGAATGGAGGAGCAGGCTCGAACTAATGGACTACTCCTGCTCCTATTTCTTATATTTCTTATTTTCTTAAATGATTGGCCCCTTATCCTGAGGCTGTGCCCTCATGATCTGGATTCCACAGCCAGGGAAACAAGCTCTCAGTGTCTACCCTGTCAAGCCCCTTCAGAATCTTGCATGTTTCACCTCCACACTGACCACACTAACAATTCTGGCTCTTCTTTCATTGTAAATTTTCAACAGGTTCCCAAGAGCGCCTCCATTCTGAGGTGCTAACCTTTCTGTCTCAGCCATGTTCACCTCTCCAGGTGGGGCTGTCACTTGGTCTGTGCTGCAGGGCCTCTCATTGGGCCTCCTGCTTTGGAACATGGCCACTGTCCTGGAGCCAATTACCAGCCCACCTCATGTAAAAATGGGCAGTCGGCCACCTTGACAACAGGCAGGGCCTCGAGACCCACATTTGGTCCAGGTTTTGGGGTTTTGGGTTCCCATTGCCCAGGGGGAACATTCAGACCAATGTTTCTTTATGTTGGCCCTTTCATTTGCCAATCACCTTAAATCTTTGTCCCCTTGTTACCGACCCTTCTGCCATTGGAAACATTTCTCCTTATTTAGCCGCAACTTGTTTTCATCATAATTATCAATGTTTGCTGAATGCTTTTTAGTTTCAGTCTTAATTGCTCCTTCAACTTGTTCAACCCTCATCAAAATGAACTGTGTAGAGTCCATTCGCAGCTGTCATTGGATCAGCTGCTTAACACCATCAGTTTGTTACTTGCAAACCTGATATTCATTTATTCATTGGCATAGGACCTTCAGAGGAAGGAGCAAAGTATCAAATTGGAAGGGCCAAACCCATTTTAGAATATCTCACACTGGTCAAATGCATACACGAAATCATTACAAAGATATAAGAAAGAAAGATTTGCATTTCTATCGCTCCTTTCACAGCCTTAGGATGCCCTAAAACATTTTATAGCCAGTGAAATGTAGTCACTGTTGCAATAGAGGAAAAGCAGCAGCCAATTTGCACACAGCAAGGTCCCACAACCAGCATACCAACATATGAACAAAGAGCAGGAGTAGGCCATTCAGCCCCTCGAGCCTGCTCTGCCATTTAATAAGATCATGGCTGATCTGATAGTAACCTCAAATCTGCATCCCGCCTACCCCCAATAACCTATCACCCCCTTGCTTACCAAGAATCTATCCACCTCTGCCTTCAAAATATTCAAATACTCTGATTCCACCGCCTTTTCAGAAAGAGAGTTCCAAAGACTCACAACCCTCTGAGAGAAAAAATTTCACCTCATCTCCGTTATCAATGGGAGAGCCCTTATTTTTAAACCGTAACCTCTCGTTCTAAATTCTCTCACAAGAGGAAACATCCTCTCCACATCCACCCTGTCAAGACCCCTCAGGGTCTTATATGTTTCAATCAAGTCGCCTTTTACTCTTCTAAACTCCAGCGGATACAAGCCTAGTCTGTCCAACGTTTCCTCATAAGACAGCCCACCCATTCCAGGTATTCATCTGGTAAACCTTCTCTGAACTGCTTTCAATGCATTTACATCCTTCCTTAAATAAGATGACCAATACTGTACACAGTACTCCAGATGGTCTCGGTACTGCCCTGTACAACTGAAGCATAACCTCTCTAATTTTGTATTCAAATCCTCTCACAATAAACGATAACATTCAATTACCTTTCCTAATTACTTGCTGTACCTGCATACTAGCCTTTTGCGATTCATGCACCAGGACACCCGGATCCCTCTGCATCTCAGAGCTCTGCAATCTCTCACCATTTAGATAATATGCTTCTCTTTTATTCTTCCTACCAAAATGGACAATTTCACATTTTCCCACATTATATTCCATTTGCCAGATCTTGGCCCACTCACTTAAGCTGTCTATACCATTTTGTAGCCTCCTTATGCCCTCTTCACAATGTATTTTCTTTCCTATCTTTTTGTCATCAGCAAATTTGGCAACCATCCCATCCATCCCTTCATCCAAGTCATTTATATAAATTGTAAATAGTTGAGGTCCCAGCACTGATCCCTGTGGCACACCACTTGTCACATCCTGTCAACCAGAAAAAGGCCCATTTATGCCTACTCTCTACTCCCTGTTAGCCAGCCAATCTTCTACCCATGTCAGTAAGTTAGCCCCATACCATGAGCTTTTATTTTCCACAATAGCCTTTCTGCAATGTGATAATGTTCAGGTAATCTGTTATTGTGATGTTGATTGAGGGATAAATATTGGCCAGGACACCAGGTGAACTCCCCTGCTCTTTGAAATAGAGGCGTGAGATCTTTTACATCCACCTGAGAGGGCAGAAGGAGCATTGGTTTAATGCTCATTTAAAAGATGGCATCTCTGACTCCCTCGGTCCTGCACTGCGAGTTTCAGCCTTGATTTTGTGCTCAAGTCTCTGGAGTGGGACTTGAACCCATGGCCTTCTGACTCAGGAAGCATCTGTCATCAGCAGTGGAACATTCTCTCTGAGGGTCCATGGCACAGTGGCGTCAGAGATTCAAAGCATGCTGTCACTCACCCACTGCCGATGTCGTCGGTCCTTATGTTCTTTCCCAGTAGGTCACCATCACTCATGTAACCAGTCACGTCCACATCAGTGGGGGCCATGTCAAGCTCAGGACCCCCTTTCTCAGAGATGTCCAGCTGGGAGGTGTTACCAGCTCTTGACCCTGCTGTCCGTCGGAGGGGTGCAGTGTACACGTAGCGTGAGCCGTCAGGGTGGATGTAACGGCTGGAATTGGGGCGGGGTGGGTAGCCGGTGCCCAGGGAAGGGGCGTCGCCTGCCTGTAGTCGTGGGCTCGACTGGCCAAGCCTCCAAGACATGGCCGATGATCTGCTGGTTGCTGCTGCCATGCTTCGACCATTGACCTCAGTGGTGACGGTGCTATCGAATGTTGTTTCCAGAGTGCTGCCAAAACAAAGAGCACATTAGTGTATCATTATAGAATCATAGAATAGCCTAGAGCAGGAGGCCATTCAGCCCATCAAATGTGTACCGGCCCTTTCAAAGAGGAGTCAATAATCCTGTAACTTTTTCTCCCTTTGCTGGTCGAAATGGTCTCTATAGAAACATTCATATATGAGGCCAAGGATCAAACTAATCCTTTAATTTACCAGTCTGATCAGAATATGATCAAGCATTGGTCACAGATTTTTAGAACTAGGGCTTTAGAAAGAATGTCAAGGCCTTAATTTAATAAAACTTTACACTGGGGACTCCAAGTTCCATCCCATAGTATTGTGAAGTGCACAGTGATGCAGGAAGAAGGAGGAGAGGCAAAATAACCTCAATGGTGCAATTTTAGAAGGAATGCAGGATTAGAGAGGCCTGGACCTGTAAATGTGTCTTTGAAGGTGGCAGGACAAGTTGAGAAGGCTGTTCAAAAGGTATATAGGATCTTTGGCATTATAAACAGGCAAGATTTCAACTCATTCAAAATCCATCCGCTTACACCGAGTTACAATTGGGCCCATAGAGTACAAAAGCAAAGGAGTTCCGCTAAAACATTACGTGTTCTTGTGTCCAGTTCTGGGCACCATACCTGAGGAAGGATGTCAAGGCCTTGGAGAGGGTGCTGGGGAGGTTCACTGGGACGTTACCAGGGATGAGGAACTTCAGTTACGTGTAGAGATTGGAGAAGCTGGAATTATTCTCCTTAGAGCAGAGAAGGTCAAGGGGAGATTTAATATGAGATAGAGTAAATTCAGGGAAGCTGTTTACGCTGACGGATAGTATAGCAACTTTAAAAAGTGATGCACAGGTAGAGTTGGCAAAATAGCCTTTAGCTGTGCTGAGTAATTCAATGAAACCATATGAGTAATACTGGGGTTAAACCAACTAAAACCATGAAGCTTACAATTACTGAGCCTCAGTAAACTTCCCACTGTGTATCCAGTAAAGGTCATGCTACATAATAGGATGTTGGCTGCCATGTCCATTTGGAAGGAGGAGTGAAGAATCAGGCTGACAGACCCCTCCATGTCCATTAGGGAACCTCACACTCTCGGTATAATTATGATAGAGCACATACAGATTCTTATCTCAGGATCGAGATAACGATCTGTTACATTCTCACACAAGCAGCTTTTGCCAAGTGATTCTCTGCATTATTCTAATGTATTTGACACTCATGCTGAAATATCACAAAACCTCTCTGCAGAGCACAAAGCCTTTTCACAAACAAACCTTTATTGCAACAGCCCACTTGATTGGCACCCCGTCCACAAACATTCACTCCCTCCACCACCGACGCACAGTAGCAGCAGTGTGTACCATCTACAAGATGCACTGCAGGAATTCACCAAGGCTCCTTAGACATCACCTTCCAGACCAGCAACCCCTACCCTACAAGGGCAGCAGACACATGGGGACACCACCACCTGCAAGTTCCCCTCCAAGTCACTCGCCATCCTGACTTGGAAATATATCGCCGTTCCTTCACTGTCACTGGGTCAAAATCCTGGAACTCTCTTCCTAACAGCACTGTGGGTGTACTTACACCCCATACACTGCAGCGGTTCAAGAGGGCAGCTCACCACCACCTTCTCAAGGGCAATTAGGGATGGGCAATAAATGCTGGCCCAGCCAGCGATGCCCAGATTCTGTGAATGAATGAAAGAAAGTCCCAATCTCCAGACCTTAGTAAGAAGGTAACATGGACATTATCACTAGTCTGAAAAGCTGTGCTCTCTAAATACACACTGAAATGGATGTGTAAAATGAATACCTATGGCTTATCTGGGTCCCTCGGAGACTGGACATGGTCTCCTCTAGGTTTTGCCGGAGATCGGCGATGTTCTTCACTGTCCTCATTCTCCTGGTTTCAGGATCTTCTCCTAGAAAAGTGAGGAAGATGAATAATGGTGAACACTTGAGTTGGTCAAATCCCTCACATTTCTCTGTGTTTTCAACATAACATTGACATTTAAACAATTTGTTCAGAGCTTATTTTACATCAAGCTCATCCAGAACTTTGCTACCTGTGTCCTAACTCACACCAAATCCCATACCCCTATCACCCCTGCACACACTGACCTACACTGCACCCCAGTTAAGCAACATCTTGATTTTAGAATTCTCATCCTTGTGTTCAAATCCCACCATTGCCTCACCCTTCCCTATCTCTGTATTCTCCTCCAGCCCCACAACCCTTTGCGATCTCTGCACTCCTCCAGTTCTGGCCTCTTGTTCATCCCCAGTTTTCATCACTCCACCATTGGTGGCTGTGCCTTCAGCTGCCTGGGCCCTAAGCTCTGGAGTTTTCTTTTTAAATCTCTCTCTCTCTCTCTCTCCTCCTTTAAAACACTCCTTAAAACCTACCCCTTGACCATGATTTTGATCATCTGCCCTAATATCTACTGACATGACTCAGCTTCGAGTTTTGTTTATAATGTTCCTGTGAGGTGCCTTGGGTATTTTGTTATGTTAAAGGTGTTGCATAAACACAAGTCTTACAGAGTACAGAATGATAACGCACAGAAAAAGGCCATTTGGCCCATCATGCCTGTATTTGCTCTTTGGAAAAGCTATTCCATTAGTCCCACTCCCCCTGCTCTTTCCTCAAGATCCTGCAATCTCTTTCCCTTATCCACTTCCTTTTTGAAAGTTACTATCGAATCTACTGTGACCGCCTTTTCAGGCAGTGCATTCCAGAACACAACATCTCACTCTGCCAATCAAAACAGGGGTGAATTGCTGAGTGATTTACCCCCTGTCTGACACGGTAATCTTGGTGGCAATTTGGCATCAATGGAGATTAGGCATGTGAAGACTCTAGAAGTTGAAGACACCAAAATCAAACTCTATACCTCCTGTGCCCTAGGGGGTACCTTGCTCATTATTTGTAAGTTGCGGTAAAACCTGACAGTGGAGCTGGAAGAAGCCTTGTAGAAATTCCCAGTGTATGCACGACATGGTTGAGCTGAAGAGCAGGAAGTCTCCCTCTGGCAAGATTTATCTCCTCAACTAACATAGCTGCAATCGGACTGATTGACCACCCATCTTGTTGGTTGCTTTGTGAGATCTAGGACACAAATTGGCTCCCACGAATGCCTGCATAACAACAGCATCTGTACATCAAGAACATTGTCTATAAAGTGTCCTGGGAAATGTCCTGGCACTCTGATCGGCGCAAATTCTTTCTTTGGTGATTGAAAAGCATTGAAGAGTTAACTCGTATTTCTGCACTCCCCAGTTCGAGGAGTGAAGCTGCTGAGGAACGTGCTGACACAAGAGTTTCCAAAAATAAATGAGCAAATCTGGATTTGATAAAACTCAGCTATGGAACATGCACACATGGCAGTTTTAGCAAATACCCGGAAATTACACTGCACTCCCTGCAGCAGTTACATCACAACAGGAGTTGGCCATTCAACCCCTCGATTGCGTTCCCACCAAGAATCCAGTCACACATAGACCTTTAGGATTGGCCATTTTGATGTTCAGAGGGTGGGAGGGAAGAATGTGCAGGAGCGTGCCTTTGTGTGACCGCCACATGGGCAACTCCAGTAATACTGGCTTACAATGTCCAGTGGGGGTGGGTGTCAGTGTCCCTCCTTCCCTCCCTCCCCAACTCATTGCCATCCACCCCCAAACAAATCTCCTCAGAAGAGGGATCTGACATTCTCAATCAGCCGAGGGTCAAGGGGTCCAATTTCCACTCTCACCCCCACTATCTCTCCTGACCACCTCACCAGGATTGCACAGAGGCCGAAGGAAAATGGAGACTATTTTGACCTTTAAAGGGAAATCGCTTGTACAAACAGCTTATTTACAATTTTACTACAAAGAGCAAACAGCAGACTAATAATAACTTCAGCAGGTTTCCCTATGACAGACATTAAGCTAGCTGACCTGTAGTTTCCTGCCTTCTGTCTCCAATTCAAGAAAGGAAGGAGATAGGAAGTATGAAACTGCAGGCCAGTTAGCTTAACATCTGTAATAGGGAAATTGCTGGAATCTATTATTAGGGAGGTTATAGTTGGGCACTTGGAAAATCTCAATGCAATCAGGCAGAGTCAACATGGTTATGTGAAAGGCAAATCGCGTTTGACTAATTTATTAGAGTTCTTTGAGGAAGTAACAAGCAACGTGGATAAAGGGGAACCTGTGGATGTGGTACACTTAGATTAGAAGGCATTTGACAAGGTGCCACATCAAAGGTTACTATGCAAAGTAAGAACTCATGGTGTAGGGAGTAATATATTAGCATGGATAGAGGATTGGTTAGCTAACAGGAAACAGAGAGTGGGCATAAATGGGTCATTTTTGGGTTGGCAAGGTGTAACGAGTGCAGTGCCACAAGGATCAGTGCTAGAACCTCAGCTATTTACAATTTATATCAAAGACTTGAATGAAGGGACCAAATGTCACAAAGATAGGTGGGTAAGTAAGTCGTGAAGAGGACATACAGAGTCTAAAAACGGGACATGGATAGGTTAAGTGATTGAGCAAAAATTTGACAGATGGGGTATAATGTAGAAAAATGTGAACTTGTCCACTTTGGCAGGAAGAATAGAAAAGCAGCAAATTATTTAAATGGAGAGAGATTGCAGAACTCTGAGGTGCAGAGGGATCTGGGGGTCCTGGTACATGAATCACAAAAAGTTAGTGATTAGGAAGGCAAATGGGACGTTGTTGTTTATTGCAAGGGGAATGGAATATAAAAGTAGGGATGTTTTGCTACAGTTGTACAGGGTCTTGGTGTGTCCACACCTAGAGTACTGTGTACAGAGCTTTTTATTCATTCATGGGACATGGGTATTGCTGGAGAGACCAGCATTTTTTGCCTATTCCTAATTGCTCTTGAGAAGGTGGTGGTGAACTGCCTTCTTGAACCACTGCAGTCCATGTGGTGTGGGTACACCCACAGTGTTGTTAGGGAGGGAACTCTAGGATTTTGACCCAGCGACAGTAAAGGAACGGTGATATATTTCCAAGTCAGGATGGTGAGTGACTTGGAAGGGAACTTCCAGGAGGTGGTGTTCCCATGTATCTGCTGCCCTTGTCCTTCTAGATAGTACTGGTCATGGGTTTGGAAGGTGCTGTCTAAGGAGACTTTGTGAGTTCCTGCAGTGCATCTTGTAAATGATACACACTGCTGCCACTGTGTGTCGGTGGTGGATGGAGTGAATGTTTATGAATGGGGTGCCAATCAAGTGGGCTGTTTTGTCCTGGATGGTGTAAAGATTCTTGAGTGTTGTTTGAGCTGCACTCATCCAGGCAAGTGGGGAGTATTCCATCACACTCCTGACTTGTGCCTTGAAGATGGTGGACAGGCTTTAGGGAGTCAGGAGGTGAGTTACTCACGCAGGATTCCTAGCCTCTGACCTGCTCTTGCAGCCATAGTATTTATATGGCTAGTCCAGTTCAGTTTCTGGTCAATGGTAGCCCCCAAGAAGTTGATAGTGGGGGATTCAGTGATGGTAATGTCATTGTATGTCAAGGGGCAATGGTTAGATTCTCTCTTGTTGGAGATGGTCATTGCCTGGTTCTTGTGTGGTATGAATGTTACTTGCCACTTGTCAGCCCTAGTCTGGATATTGTCCAGGTCTTGCTGTATTTGGACATGGACTGATTCAGTATCTGAGGAGTCGCGAATGGAGCTGAACATTGTGCAATCATCAGCGAACATCCCCACTTCTGACCTTATGATGGAAGGAAGGTCATTGATGAAGCAGCTGAAGATGGTTGGGCCGAGGACACTACCCTGAGGAACTCCGGCAGTGATGTCCTGGAGCTGAGGTGACTGACCTCCAATAATCACAACCATCTACATTTGTATTAGGTATGACTCCAACCAGAGGAGAGTTTCCCCCTGATTCCCATTGACTCCAGTTTTGCTAGGGCTCCTTGATGCCAAATTGCCAAATGCGGCTTTGTTGACAAGGGCAGTCACTCTCACCTCACCTCGAGAGTTCAGCTCTTTTGTCCATGTTTGAACCAAGGCTGTAACGCGGTCAGGAGCTGAGTGACCCTGGCGGAACCCAAACTGGGCGTCAGTGAGCAGGTTATTACTAAGCAAGTGCCGTTTGATAGCCCTGTTGATGACCCCTTCCATTACTTTACTGATGATGGAGAGTAGACAGATGGGACGGTAATTTGCCGGGTTGGATTTGTCCTGCTTCTTGTGCAGAGGGCAATTTCCCACATTGCCGGGTAGATGCCAGTGTTGTAGCTGTACTGGAACAGCTTGGCTAGAGGCGCAACAAGTTCTGGAGCACAAGTTTTCAGTACTATTGCCGAAATATTGTCAGAGCCCATAGTGTTTGCAGTATCCAGTGCCTTCAGCCATTTCTTGATATCACGTGGAGGGAATCGAATTGGCTGAAGACTGGCATCTGTGGTGCTGGGGACCTCCAGGTAATGCTTTGGGGACCCGGGTTCCAATCCCACCATGACAGATGGTGAAATTTGAATTCAATAAAAATCTGGAATTAAAAGTGATGACGGCCATGAAACCATTGTCGATTGTTGTAAAAATCCATCTGTTTCATTAATGTCCTTTAGGGAAGGAAATCTGCTGTCCTTACCTGGTCTGGGCTACACGTGACTCCAGACCACAGCAATGTGGTTGACTCTCAATAAAATGCCCTCTGAACAAGGGCAATTAGGGATGGGAAATAAATGCTGGCCTGGCCAGTGATACCCACACCCCATGAATGAATATATAAAAAAAAAACAAAAATGGAGGGTATTTTCAACATGAAGTCAGGACTTTGTCTCCACAATGACTGTGTGGTGGTCACTCCTACCGATACTGTCATGGACAGATGCATCTGTGGCAGGCAGGCTGGTGAGGATGTGGTTAAGTATGTTTTTCCCTCTTGTTGGTTCCCTCACCACCTGCGGCAGACCCAGTCTAGCAGCTCTGTCCTTTAGGATTCGACCAGCTCGGTCAGTAGTGGTGCTACCGAGCCACTCTTGGCGATGGACATTGAAGTCCCCCACCCAGAGCTCATTCTGTACCCTTGCCACCCTCAGTGTTTCCTCCAAGTGGTGTTCAATATGGAGGGGCACTGATTCATCAGCTGAAGCGGGGGGACAGTACGCGCTAATCAGCAGGAGGTATCGTTGCCCATGTTTGATCTGATGCCATGAGACTTCATGGGGACTCCCAAGGCAACTCCCTCCCGTATGCTACTGATGCTGGTGTCAGGAATATGATCTGTAAGGTATGATCCTGTAAGTATGACTGTGTCAGGTTGTTGCTTGACAAGTCTGTGAGACAGCTCTCCCAGTTTTGGCACTAGATGTTAGTAATGAGGACTTTGGGCTGACTTTGCCATTGTTGTTTCCGCTGCTGGTTGGTCCATCTGCTTCCATTCCTTTTAGACTTTTTAGTGGTTTGATACAGCTAAGTGGCTTGGCAGGCCATTTCAGAGGGTCTGGAGTCACATGTAGGCCAGACCAGGTAAGGAAACCGGTTTTCATCCCTGAAGGACATTAATGAGCCAGGTGGGTTTTTATGACAATCAATTCATGGTCATCAATAGACTTTTAATCCCAGACTTTCACTGAATTTAAATTTCACCAAAGCTGTGATGGGATTTGAACCTGGGCATTACCCTGGGTCTTTGAATTACTAGTCCAGCAACAATAGGAGGGAAGCAGTGGCGTAGTGGTATTGTCACTTGACAAGTAATCCAGAGACCCAGGGTAATGCTCTGGGGAACCCAGGTTCAAATCCCACCAAGGTAGATAGTGGAATTTGAATTCAGTAAAGAATCTGGAATTAAAAGCCTAATGATGACCATGAAACCATTGTTGATTGTTGAAAAAATCCATCTGGTTCACAGGAAATCTACTGGCCTACATGTGACTCCAGACCCACAGCAATGTGGTTAACACTAAAATGTTAATTAGGGATGGGTAATAAATGCTGGCCTAGCCAGCAATGCCCACATCCCATGAATGAGTAAAATGTACCACTGCACCATCACCTCCTCATTTAAGAAAGGATATAATTGCATTAGAAGCAGTTCAGAGAAGGTTCACTTGACTGATTCCTGGGATGGGGTTTATCTTATGAGGAAAGGTTGGATCAGGCTGGGCCTGTATCAATTGGAGTTTAGAAGATTGAGAGGTGATCTTATTGAAACATATAAGATCCCGAGGGGTCTTGACAGGGTGGATGCTGAGAGGATGTTTCCCCTTGTGGGAGAGACTAGAACTAAAGGTCATAGTTTAGAAATAAGGAGTCTCCCATTGAAGGCAGAGATGAGAAGAAATGTTTTCTCTGAGGATTGTGGGTCTTTGGAAGTCTCTTACCCAGACAGTGGTAGAGGCAGGGTCAATGCATATTTTTAAGGCAGAGGTAGCTAGATTCTTGGCTAACAAGGGAGTCAAAGGTTATCGGGGGTTGACGAGAATGTGGAGTTGAGGTCACAATCAGATCAGCCATGATCTTATTTAATGGTGGAGCAGGCTCGAGGGGCCAAATGGCCTACTCCGGTTCCGAATTCATATGTTCATAGGTTAATAATAACTTCAGCAGGTTAATACTAACAACAGCAAATTAATAATGACAGCAGCGGGCATTGGTATAGGGCCCTTGGTATTGCTAGACACAAAAAGTTCACCTTGTACCAAGCTGGTTGTCATGATAATGGAGTTGGTGATAATCATAGTGAACAACCTCTATCTATTAGTCTAAAACTGACACAAATAGTTGAATATGTAACAAGGCACTTCACAAAGGTAAATATGAATGCCGAAGAGTAACAGGATTGTTCAAAATATTAATTTTAAAACATTCTTTGCTGTACATGATTTACCCTTACTTTGAATTTGAAGATTCACAAAGTAAGCATGAAAACTCTGGGAACTAGAGCTGTAAACTCGATACCTCCTCTGCCCCAGGGATCCCCATCCACCCATTTGCCCCAATAACACTCTCCAATCCCCACTGTTACATCTGATAGACATCAACATTTCTGTGGTAATACAAGAGCTGCTTTTATTTCAATCAGTCTGGAATTTTTTTCTCTAACTATAAAGAATTCAACACCCTGGGCTGTAATGATGAAAACATGCTTACTCCTATCAGAGGCCCCCTAACGTTCAGGCCACATGGCTCCTCGAGCCTGCTCCTCCATTCAATATGACCATGGCTGATCTTCGGCCTCAACTCTACTTCCCCGAACCCTCCTAACCCTTCATTCCCTGGGAGGTCAGAAATTTATCTATCCCAGTCTTGAATATACTGAACAATCCTGTGGGGTAGAGAATTCCTAAGATTCCCTATGCTCTGGGTGAAGAAATTTCTTATTACCTTCGAGGATTGGTTATCTCAGTAGCTAGAATGTGATGCAGAAGATGCCAATGGCAGAGGTTCAATCCCCATACGTGCTGTGGTGGTTCATAGAAGCCTGCCTCCCTGCCTTGCAGAGTGGTGCCCTTATAACTAGTTGTCTCTCTCTAGTGGAAGGAGATGCCTTTGGTCCATCATGGACTATAGCTAATTACCTCAGTCCTAAATAATTAACTCCTTATTCTGAGCCTGTGCCCCCATGTTTTAGATTCCCCAGCCAAGGGAAGTCACTCAGTGTCTGTGCTATCAAGCCCCTTCAGAATCTAATATGTTTCACTGAGATCACCTCTTATTCTTCTCAACTCCAATGGATATATAGACTCAATTTAATCAGTCTTTCATCATATGACAACCTTCTCATCCCAGCAGCCAATCTATTGAACTTTTACCGTACCGCCTCCAATATAAGTATATCCTTCCTTAAAGAGGGAAACCAAAACTGCACACGGTATCACAGTATTCCAGGTGTGATCTCACCAAAGCCCTGTACAATTGTAATAAGGCTTCCTTATTCTTGTACTCCAATCTCCTTATAAAAGCCAACATGTCATTTACTGTTCTAATTGTTTGCCGTACCTGCATGCTAACTTTCTCTCTGAACATCATAAGTTTCACAAATATTCTGCTTTTGTATTCTTATTACCCAAGTAAGTAAGGATTGAAATATGAGGACAGGTTGTACAGACTAGGCTTGTATTCCCTTGAGTACAGAAGACTGAGGAGTGATCTAATTAAAGTGTTTAAGGCAATTAAACCTTTTGAAAGGGTAAATAGAAAGAAATTATCTCCTGTGGTGTGAAGTCCGGAACAAGGGGGCTGAATACAGAATTCAGAGGAGAGGTGAAAAAGCAAGGAAGAGAAGCAAAGAGCGAGTATGAAAAAAGACTGGCAGGCAACTTAAAAGGGAATCCCAAAGTCTACTATAGGCACACATACAGTAAAAGGTTGGTAAAAGGAGGAGTGGGCCTGATTAGGGACCAAAAAGGGGATGTATTTATGAAGGCAGGGGGCATGGCTGTGGTGTTAAATTAATACTTTGCACCTGTCTTTACCAAGGAAGAAGATGCTGCCTGGGCCATGGTGAAAGATGAGGCAATTCAGACACTAGAAGAGTTTAAAATTGATGATGATGGGATAATGGATAGGCTGCCTGTACTGAAAGTTGATAAGGCACCAAGGCCGGATGAGATGCATCCAAGGGTACTGAGGGAAATGAGAGTGGAAATTGCCACTGACCATAATTTTCTAGTTTCCTTAGACTCAGAGGTGGTTCCAGAGGACTGGAGAATTGCAAATGTTACACCCTTGTTCAAAAAGGGGTGAAAAGATAAGCCCAGCGACTATGGGCTGGGCTTTTCAGTTTAACTTTGGTGGTGGGAAAACTTCCAGAGACAATAATCCAGGACAAAATTAATAGTCACATAGTCAAATGCAATTAAGGAAATTAATTAAGGAAAGCCAGCACAGATGTGTTGAGGGAAAAATCATGTTTAACTAACTTGTTTGAGTTTTTTGATGAGGTAACAGAGAGGGTTGATGAGGGTAATGCTGTTGATGTGGTGTACGTGGACTTCCAAAAGGCATTTGATACAGTGCCACACAACAGACTTGTGAGCAAAGTTCGAGCTCATAGAAAAAAAAGGGACAGTAGCAACATGGATACAAAATTGATTGAGTGACAGGAACAGAGAATAGTGGTTAATGGATGTTTTTCGGGCTGGAAGAAGGTTTGTAGTGATGTTCCCCAGGGGTCAGTGTTGTGTTGGGTCCCTATGCCATGAAAATAAATCCAAACTTATCCTTTTGGCATTTATCAAAAATTGACTTTCTGTTGGCCCAATAAAGATGGCTGCTACAAGTCATATGACCACAGGACTGGCCCTTTGTTCTGAGAGCTACCACCAGGAGTTACAAAAACAAGAATTCCTCTCTCAGCCTATGGAATTTCACACCTTATTGTACAGACCCCTTGTAATCAACAAAAGCAGAGGAAGTACAGATGAACTGGCTCAATACCGGACCTATCACAGAAGAGAGAAAGCGAAACTCATCATATTGGAAGAGAAGCTATTAGCCACCTTGTTTCTCTCCTAAGGAAGAGCAAAGGAATTCTGGCCAGAAGCACAGGGACTGATTCTTAAGCTGCAATTAACCATTAATGAGCCATTTTACATGGCCCGAGCCTCTCATCTTTTGGGCAGTTTGAATTTCCCTCACAGGCTGTCAGCTGTTTTAAGTCTAACTGGTGAACACCAAGAAGCAGAACTCCAGGCTGAACAACAGCCTGCTCATTGAAACCCATCTCTGCTGGAAGATTTCCTCCCATCACCTGCAGAACTGACCCTGTCTCGGAGTACCAACTTTATCTTGTGGTATCATCACCAACTGTAAAGAGAACTCTACACCTCTGGTCTTTAGCCAGCTGTATTCAACCTCCTACATGAAAGAATTTCTCATTGGACTCTGACTCTGGACTCTGGAAATCCCATGAATTGATATCCATTTCTGTGTTCTTGTACTGTTATTATCCACAGTTATAAAACTCTCCTTTCTATCCCCATTCACTGTGTGTGTGTGTGTGTGTGTGTGTGTGTGTATGTGTGTAGCAAAGTGGGAAGTTGTGAACACTCCTCCCCCTGGGTTTTGAATGTGGAAATAAACTAACATTCTGAGTTAATCATTTTGCAAATTTGCTGCAGGTTATTAGTAAATTGGATCACACGAGCTGAGGGTTTGGGAAGACACGCCACAGCGTGCTTAAAAAATAATTCAAAACAGCTTCTGCTTATGGGACAGTTGGTGAGAGGAAATAAGTACAGTTTGCCTGTGTCTCTACTGTCTGTAACAGAAATTGGGAGCTCAGGTCAGGGATAGACCTATTACAAGCAAACCAAAAGTTGATCAAAGCAAAATTCTGCAGATGCTGGAAATCTGAAACAAAAACAGAAAATGCTGGGAAAACTCAGCAGGTCTACAGTGTCTGTGGAGAGAGAAAAACGAAGAGTTAACATTTCAAGTCCATGTGACTCTTCTTCAGAGACTCTGAAGAAGGGTCATACGGACTCGAAACGTTAACTTTGTTTTCCTCTCTCCACAGACGCTGTCAGGCCTGCTGAGTTTTTCCAGCATTTTCCGTTTTTGTTTTAACAGTTTGATCAAACAAGACAATCTGACCAAAAAATTTTACCAGAGTCCAAATCTAAGAAAAAGCTGAATCCGATAGGAAATGAACCAATTGGAAGCCAAGAGGGAAAATTTCAGTGGCTGGAACAATTTTTAAAACATGAGAAAATTACTGCAGCCAATTCTCTTCCACTAACACTAAGGAAATGGCAACTTTTGATGCACCAATGTGGGTGAAGCAAGGAGACTTAAATGGCAGAACATTAGCATCCCTAAGCACAGAATGACTGAAAGCTGTAGCTAGGGAGGTACAATTGAAACTACCCAGAAAAGAAGTAATCTGCTCCCAGTTGTAGGTAGAACAGGTAGACGGAGAGTTCAACCCTGACACTGAACCCCTTCCTCTAGCCAAATGCCAGCAGGAAAAACTGAGAATGCAGCTAGAGTTTCCGGTGAGAGAAAGAGAAAACAAAATATAAGTTCAGGAGAGGGAAAGAGAGAGAAAAAGAGACAGAGAAGAATTCCATCTCTGAGAATTGGACATGAAGTTTGCAGTTCAAAGGGAGAGAGAGACCAGGCAGCTGGGAGGGACAATTTCTCTCTACCAGTAAGTCCCGATTCCTCTACCCCGAAACCAACCTCTGAGGCCCTTAAGTACTCTAGATTTATTCCCAAATTTGGAATCATTTTTTGAGAAAGTAGCAGGACAGTTAAAATGGTCGTAAGATATCTGTACCTTTTTAATTCAAGGGCAGCTATAATGGGGAGCCCAAGAGATCTACTCCATGCTGACTCCTGTTGCATCCACTGATTATGAACAAACCAAGGCTCCTTTCCTTAGTGCCGACGAGTTAGTCCTGGAGGCAAATCGCTAGTAATTCTGGAACCCATAAGAAACCCACGCAGACCTACGTAGAGTTTGAATGGTTGAAGCAAATTGTGTTTGATCGGTGGGTCCGCTCTTTAAAAATACAGCACACCTACAAGGGATTGCACAACTCGATATTGCTGAAGGAATTTAAAAACTGCTTACCCTCCAAGCTAAGGGTGCACTTGGAGAAGCAGAGAGTGCTCACAGCCAGGGAGGCTGCTGTCCCAGCAGACAGCAATGGTCTCACCCATAGGCCTGGCAACTCAGGCAGACCCTTTCCAAAACACCCCCAAAACCATTCGAAAGATAAGAAGGGCAACAGAGATAGGAAAGGCCCTCCATCCAAAAAGGAAAGGACAAATGAGGGGGTGAGGAGCCCTCCTCAAGCTCGAAAAGAGAACACCCAGAGACCGGTGAAGTTCTGTTGAAGGGTCATGAGGACTCGAAACGTCAACTCTTTTCTTCTCCGCCGATGCTGCCAGACCTGCTGAGTTTTTCCAAGTAATTCTGTTTTTGTTTTGGATTTCCAGCATCCACAGTAGTTTTTTGTTTTTAACCCAGACACCCGTATGTTCCCATTGTCACAAGATAGGACACTCCGGGCCTGAACGCTGGAGGTTGAAAGGGAAGCCCGTGGTCTAATCAGGCTCCATAACAGTAGTCCCCAGAAGGATGTGCCAATGGGTAGGGTAGCAGAGCAGGCAGAGACCCTTGCTGCAGAAACTTTCCCCTCAGAGGACATGGCACTATGTGTGGCTGAGCCCGACAAACTCCCAGAGAGCTTTTGGAGTTTTGTCCTTTCAGGAGCAGTGTCCCCACACCCCTCCCAGGATGTGAGCAAGTCTGTTGTACTGCTCCGGGATACAGGGGCCACTCAGTCCTTCATGTTGGAGGGAAACATAAGCCTATCCCCCGGGTCCTCCCTGAAAGCCAAGGCACTGCTCAGTGCTGGGGGAGGAGGATACATGTCTGTCCCCCTCCATCAGGCCCACCTGAAAGGGTGACCTAGTCTCAGGCCCAGTGACAGTCGGAATTGTCCCTGAGCTGCCAGTAGCAGGGATCGATTTCCTCCTTGGAAACAATTTGGTTGGCAGCAAAATGTTGGTTAGCGAAAGGAAAGAGGTCAGTAAGAGCCAGCAGGAATCTGCAGGAGTGCAGGGAGCTGGAGAATGTTCAGAGGCCCTAAAGGTTGAAATAGAACCTGTAACAATTGGGGTAGCTAGGGGAGTGGTGGGCTGCCTGAATTTAACAAGGTCGGAGATAGGCTGGGAGAGTTTAGAAGGGACAGGAAGGAGCAGTGGAATTTAGAACAGACCCAAAGAAGGACCCAGAAATTGGGTTGGCGATTGCCTTCTTCCCAGAATTAAACAGGGATCAGGGAAGTCCCAGTCCAGGAAAGGAGGCAGTAAGGGAGATGCCCCACTTAGTTGAAGAGCCTGAGGAAAGGCAAATTGTTAAAACAGGGAAGGTAAAGGCTGAAGAAATGCCTGAAGCATGGCTTGTAGAAGCCCTCTTTCCGGATTTAAATAGGGACACCGGGAGTTCCCAAACAGACAACCAGATAGTGGGTTTCAAATGCAACCAGCTCTCCTAAACATTATACACATCATGGAAAAGGACAACGTCCTTGCTGACGCCCTATCCCAAGTTTAAACTTCAGAAATTCAGCAGGGGATTGACCTTGGACCTGCTTGCTGAGTGTTTGACTTTCCAGTGTAACTGAGAGAGTGACCGCATTACCTCGTCACTTCTGTTCTTTTACCAGACCACATAAGAAAAAAAAATAGAATTCATTTTTTCCCACAGGGCAAAAGGACTGGTGGGTCCCTATGATATGAAAAGATATCCAGAACTTTATTCTTTAGCCATTTTTAAAAAATTGACTTTCTGCTGAACCAAAAAAAGATGGCTGCTACAAGTCACATGACCATGAATTGGCCCTTTGTTCTGGGAGCTACCACCAGGGGTTATAAGAACAAAATACTTCCTCTTACAGCCTGTGGAATCTCACACCTCATTGTAATCAATGAAAGCAGAGGAAGTGCAAACTAGCTCCCCGACCTGAACTATCAGAAAAGAGGAGAGACGAAAACTCATTATACTGGAAAAGAAGCTAACAGCCACCTCAATTCTCTCCTAAGGAGGGACAATGGAATTCTGGCCAGAAGCTCAGAACCTGATTGTTCAATTAACCATTAATAGGCCATTTCACATGACTCAAGCCTCTGGCCTTTTGGACAGTTTGAACATTACATCTTTGCCCTCACAGACTGTCAGCTGTTTTACCTCCAACCGGTTAATCCCCCCCAAGAAGCAGAATTCCAGACTGAACACCAGCCTCCTACTCAAAACCTGTCTCTGCTGAAAGATTTTCTACCGTTGCCTGGAGAACCGACCCAGTTTCTTTGTACCAACTTCACCTTGTAGTATCAGCACCAGCTGTGAAGAGAAGTCTACGGAGAGGATTTTACCCTCATTTGGCTGGATGGGAGGGGGCGGTCTGGAAGCGATCGGGGCAGGACCTCAATTTCATGCTGATCGGCCAATTAAGGCCTGCCCAACGTGAAACGCGAGACGCAGCGCACTGCGCTGCCTGTGTGGTGGGGGGAGGAGGGCAAGCATGAACTTTGCGTATGCGCACGAGTGTGCGCTGGAAAAGCTCCCTGATGCACAGAGCTGCCTCAGTGAGATAAAGAGTTTAAAACATTAAAAACAAAGATTTTAACAATGCTATGAAACATGTCCCCACTCGCGTGACTCTGTCACATGAGCAGGGACATGTTATAAATGAAATGTTAAAATTTTGATTTTATTTTTATTTTTATTTTCATTTGATGTTGGAAACCTCATCCCGCCCGTGGGTGAGGTTTCCAAAAAAAATGCAAAGGCCGCTTGGCCTTTTCGCCTGCCCGCCAACAGTAAGATTGGACAGACAGCGAAAAATTTCTTTCAATTGCCTTTTAATAGGCCATTTAATTGTTGCGGGTGTGCTGCCAACTCCAGTTGGCATGCCCGCCGACCGAAATATTGCGTAAGTGCATGATGGCGCCGGTACGCTCACCCAACGTCATTGCATGTCATTTTACACTCAGTCAGGTCGGGCACGTGCCCGCCTGATGAACTAAAAATTCTGGCCTATAACTCCGGTCTACAGCCAACTGAACTCAAGCTCCTACATGAAAGAATTCCTCATTGGACTCTGACCCTGGACTCTGGGAATCCCGTGAATTAATGTCCATTTCTGTGTTCTTGTACTGTTAATATCCATAGTTATAAAACTCTCTTTTCTGTCCCCATTTACTGTGTACATGCAATGGAGTGGGAAGTTGCGAACACTCCTCCCTCCGGGTTTTGAATGTGGAATAAACTAACCATCTGAGTTAATCATAATGCGAGTTTGCTGCAGGCTATTAGTAAATTAGATCACACAAACCTAGGGTTTGGGATAACACGCCACAGCATAATTTAAAAAAAGTTCAAAACACCTCCTGCTTATGGAGAGTTGGTGAGAGGAAAGAAGTACAGTTTGCCTGTGTCTCTCCTGTCCATAACAGTTTGGAGGACCCTTGCTCTCCCTGATATATTTTAATGACCTAGATCTTGGTGTACAGGACACAGTTTCAGAATTTGTGAATGATACAAAACTTGGAAGCATTGTGAACTGTGAGGAGGACAGTGTCAAACTTCAAAAGGACATAGACAAGTTGGTGGAATGCATGAATAAGTGGCTAATGAAGTTCAATACAGAGAAATGTGAATTGATTCATTTTGGTAGGAAGAACATGGAGTCACAATATAAAATAAGGGGTACAATTCTAAAGGGGGTGCAGGAGCAGAGGGACCTGGGTGTATATGTGCATAAATCATTGAAGGTGGTAGGACAGGTGGAGAGAGCAGTTAATAAAGCATATAGTATCCTGGGCTTTATCAATAGGGGCATAGAGTACAAGAGCAAGGAGGTTATGCTTAACTTGTATAAGAAACCAGTTTGGTTTCAGCTGGCCTCATTGCATCCAGTTCTGGGCATCGCACTTTAGGAAGGATGTGAAGACATTGGAGATAGTACAGAAAATATTCACGAGAACGGTTCGAGGGATGAGGAACTTCAGTTATGAAGATCGACTGGAAAAGTTAAGGCTGTTTTCTTTGGAGAAGAGAAGGCTGAGAGGAGATTTAATAGAGGTATTTAAAATCACGAGGGGTCAGGACAGAGTAGATGGGGAGAAACTGTTCCCGCTCATGAAAAGGTCAAGAATAAGGGGGCATGGATTAAAAGTAATTGGTAAAAGAAGCAATAGTGATATGAGGGAAAACTTTTTCACGCAGCAAGAGGTTAAGGTCTCAAATACAGTGCCGGAGAGCGTGGTGGAAGCACGTTCAACTGAGGCATTGAAGAGGGAATTAGACTGTTAAGTGAAAAGGAAGAATGTGCAGGGTTACAGGGAGAAGGTGAGGAAATGACACTGGAGGGCCGGTGCAGGCACAATGGGCTGAATGGCATCCAATTCTTTGCTGTAACTATTCTGTGATTCCGCTAATGTTAAAATTGGAGCCAGGTCATTCAGGGGTGACTTCACGAAGCACTTCTTCACACAAAGGGGAGTGAAAATCCCGAACTCTCTCCCCCAAAAAACTGCTGAGGCTGGGGATCAACTGCAAATTTAAAAACTGAGATTGAAAAAATTTTTGTTGGGTAAATGGATTAAGGTATATGGAACCAAGGTGGGGAGATAAATTTGAGATTCCATGATCCCATTGAACGGCGAAACAGACTCAAGAGAATGAATGGCCTCCTCCTGTTTCTATATCACATAATCCTTGTAAAATTTACAAGAAGTGCACTGACTGTATATAATGTCAAGAAGATACAATAATGTCTATAATGTTACTGGAAATTATTTTAAAATAGAGTTTAGTGGTGTCTGTGTCTGTCTGTGTGTGTGTGTGTATTAATTAGATTAAAGCTAGCTAGTCTTTGATGTATAAAAGAGAAGTAGGTTTGAAATGATAATTAGTTAAACATGGGGCAATTTGCATTTTTAAATAAACTATTCAAAAGAATGGGTGAAATATCACACCTAGCCAGAAGAAGCCAAACAATGTGTTTATTTTTTCCAAAGCTCACTAATAAAATTGATGTTATAAAAGGGTTTTTATTGTTAGAAGAGATAAAAGAAAAGCCCAGCGATATTATGAGAATTTGCATTCAAAGAGGAAAATAGGTTTAAAGGAAGAAAAGGCTGTTGGTAAAGAGGGAAGGGATTCTAAGATCTCAAGCCTCCAGCCTGTAAGCCTCAAGATGCAGTCTGCAAGAACCCAGAGCTGAAAGAAACTCATTTTGAATTCGACTTTCCAGGGTGTGCTTTGCCAAGGGTCTGTTTAAATCTATGTATTTGACTGTTGCCTTAACGGAGGTGTAACTGAGAGTCAGATTAATTAGGGGATTTTTTAAAAGAAGTTATTATCGTGGTAATTTGTAGACATATGTATGTGCTTACAATTTTTAAATTAATAAATGGTTAATTTAGTTTGATAAAAACTTCTTGAGACTCAGTGGCCTTATTACTACTGAATTCAAAGCCTGCATCTCGAAACATACAAATTGCAAAAATTGGTTATGACAGTTGTTTCAAGTTTCCCTCTGGGATTTAAACAAGTCAGCCTTTGCCATCGGCTGTGTCATAATAATAAGCTACCACAACTCAGATGCTTTACTGAGCAGTCATATTTAAAAATGTCAGTGCTTATTTAAGTAGTCTATAAATCTAAAGATAAGTTAAATCAGTTCAAATTATTAGTCCCTAGTTACATCCCTGGTTATTAGCTATTCTCATATACTTACTTTTTATTTAAATGTCTCCATGCTCAGTCTTGTTTTAAAAGTAGGGAGTCACTGATGTGCATTAAGCTGAAGGGCATCCTAGGGAGTTTTCAAGTCTTAGCAAAGAGTCCTCAGCACAACCTGTCACTGGGAATGATGGCACAGTGGATGGGATAGTTTCAACTGAGTGGAGTTCAGGCGGATGGGCTGTTAAAATGGTGCAGGTCACCTACGCACCCTTAGAGCTGACTGGATCTAACGAGCTACACTGAGCGGGTGGAAAGGATGTCCACTCAAAAATGGGCCAGCTCCTTTTTACCAGCATTCACTGGGTCCTGATAACACAATGGGTATCGGGTACAAATAAGAGGTCCCAAATGGGAAATATCAGTCCAGCCAGGACCTCTGGATCAAAGCCAGAAGAAGCCCCAGATGTTGGTTAATTATTTTTTAATATTCTTGAAGGGACGGGAGGAGGTAAGTGTTCCATGCCCTGAAAATCTGCTGATTTTTCCCTGACATCTGCAATCAGGAAGTGATCAGGAGTTGGGCAATTCTGGGGGAGGGGGTGTAGCAATCAAGGGCTTTCAAAGCTCTTCAGCACTAATCCCCCCCTCCCCCCATTCCATGTTTAAGTGAGCAATCTTTTTAACAACTTATTACTTCAGTGACATCCTCCAGAGGTCTCCTAAAGGGCAAACATGAGGCTACATGCTAATCACCCCAAATGGAAAACGGTGAAATCTGGAAAATAAGAATACTGGTCTGAACTGGTCTTGTACACCTTAAAATGGAGCATCGGTAAAAACTGGGAAATAAGAGAACTGGTCTGAACTGGTCTTTTCTTCGGGGACACTTTCAGGGTTGGCCAATTTTTGCAAAAGGAGCACTTAAAGAAATGGTAGACTCTTTATTCGTAAACTTAAAGGGTAAAATGTGGCTCTTTTTCTGGTTCTTTCCAATATGGTGGGTCTTACACCTCTGGCACAGAGAGAGCGCCTCACACCGCCACCCATATCGGATACAGAGGCGACCATTTGGCGCCTGAAAAATGGGCACAACGCCAAAGAATTCCTTGGCCAACATGTTCTATCTATTACAGCCAATGACTCAAGTTCAATGATTGGTTCATTGACCCAAACTGGCTAGCAATGGTTAATGTGCAATGGAAGAATATTGCTGAATACACAACAAGTAAATTGCATTCAGAGCAGTTAGTTTCAATCTTCCATCGCACCATCGTGTGAAATTATTGAGGAGCCCACACTGTTTCGAGCACCGTTTTATTATTTTTCAATTAGATTTAGTGATTCACAAAGCATTAATTCTGCAGCCTGCCTCACTCTGCTCCTTAATAAGATGGACCATTATTTTATCTGTGGGTCATGCGCAATATAAATTATAACTGTTGTTTTGTGGGGAATCAAAGAACACTGAAAGGGGTAAACAATGAGGAATGAGCTCTTTATCTAAATGCATGTGTTCAGTTAATACGCACAATACATATTTAAAAAATGCTCCACTGAACAAATTTACTCACCAAGTAGGTTTGTATAAAGTACTTGTTCCAGGTCTCCCAGCATGGTTAAGATAATGTCCGTGTCTAACTGAGCAACTCCCTCTCGAGGGCATCCTTCTTCTTCCAGCACTTTCTGCTTCCTCATAACCTCAGACTCTCCAGCAGGAATTTCCTCATCTGACTTACGGCAATTGGCAACGCTGAATTCGGTAAGCTTATCGGTGAGTTTGACTTTGGTCCGTTGGCATCTAAAGGCTGTGCCCGCTATCTCGCCATTTCCAGCCTTCCTGGGAGCGCATGCTTCCCTCATACCTGTGCCAGCGCGGGGCAGCGAGTGCTCGGAGACAGAGAGGGACCTGGAGAGCGGGCAGACGCCAGGCCTGAAGCCTCCGCTGAATGGAATGGCACCCCGTTCACCCCCATCCTCCGCCCAGCCCCCGTTAAGCAGGCACAACCTCTGCCCGCCCTCACCCAACAGCGCCAAGTTGCTTAGGGACTTCTGCCTGCGCAGGGAGGTAGCATGTGTGGCACGGCAGCTATTAACTACTGACAGATCTGATGACCTTTGCATCCTCTTCCCTCTTCTCTCTGCCTTTCTGCAGTTGGAAACTCAGCCCTCGATCAGCGGATCGAATGTGTTCACCAGAGTCACAAAGCTCCTCATCGTGACGCTCTGAGAAAATCATGCAAGAACCTGGCATTCTACCCGTCCACTCGTGACAGCCACAGTTACATTGTCTGGGTGGAGGAGTGACTCCAATTTCTCTAAGGGAAGGCAGGACTTGACACGAGTGCAGCTACCCCTTATATCACTGACACTGCAGTGATGTTTAAATAACATGTTGTGCACTCAAGCAGGGAGAGTGTGTCGAGTAGTCTTTCACTGTCGTGGAGAAATCCCCACAAGCCAAATTGTTCGAGCTGCTTCCTCAGATGACAGGTTGAATGATTGCCACCTCTGTGAGTCTTCATATCTTTGACGAAGCTCTTCCGATACAAGGTCAGGGCAGGATAAATACAAGATGGAAAAATGAGCAGAAGAATATTCCTCTCACGAGAAGAAGCATCAAGGCAAAACCTTCACCCCACCCCCCCACTCCCCGAACCAAAATGCAAAGAGAGAGAGAGAGAGACGGTCCCTTGGAGCGGGCTGCAGAGGGGCGGCTGTGAATGTAGCACCCACTCGAGTGTGCAGGAAGCAATGAAAGAGATGGAATAACTGTGAGCCCAATGCCAGGCACACCTCTTTTAGTATTCAACCTGCATCTCAAATCTATCCCTGTTCTCTGTCTACTGCAGTGGCTGCAGCTCCTGAAAGGGCTGCATAAACAAAAGGCAAAAAAACAGCTTCAGAGCCACTCGATTATAAATAACACAAGTTTGCACATAAAAAGGGGATGGCAGAGTGGAAGAGAGCGGTGTCTGCCTCACTCCATCAGCAGCTGTCAGACTGTCTGTCATACCATGCAGGAATTTTAAGGTTGAAGCTTTTTAAGGTAGTTAAAGTATTTATGTGTCAACATGTTGGGAATTGCCCTGAAGGGAGATGGGGTATGGATCACGCACTCTTCTTTCTGATAAGGAGGTGTCTCGAGGACTTCACCGTATATTTACGGGAGAGATGTGAAACTTTACGAGAGTTGACATTGCAGCTTACGATGCAGGTTGTGACTGCCGGGATTTGTGAATTTCAAAATGATTTTGGAAGTCTTGGCGTTAATCTCTGTGTAAGGTGAGCAGGTGCATCTCCAGAAATGGTTGGGAGTTGATGGAGTCACCAGCAAAGCTCAGTTAGGCAATAAGGTGGGGAATGCCCAGTAATAGCACAAATGAAGATAAATTACTGAGAACCCAGAGAAGAAGAAAAAGAAGCACTCATTTCAGATTCAGCTTCTTGAACATTAACTGAGAATCTGGCACTGTCCCTCCCTCAGTCCCCCTCCCCCAGACCCACAACACACACACAACACAACTGGAATTTTCAGGACTGAGGCCAACAGAGTTTTGTTGGGTTAGGGTATCAAGGGATATGGAGCAAAGACGAGTAAATGGAGTTAAGGTACAGATCAGCCCCAATCTAACTGAATAATGGACAAAGCCAAAGGGCTGAATAGCCTCCACCTGTTGAGGGGCCAAACAGTTCAAAGTAAGAAGCACAGAAATATTAACAGGGAGTACCAACTAGAAGATGATGAGTGTTCAAAGAGGACATGGGTAGGTTAGCAGGGAAGCTAAAAGAGAGCAACAACTTCAGATGTTATTGTGTATAAAATGGGTTTACTGATTTGATTCAATGGCCTCACTCAATGATGTGCCATATGCGGTTTACTGAAACAGGTCTAATTATTGCATTGTGATGATTTCTTCCAGTGTGGTTTGCAACCTGCTGTGCTGATTAGTAAGCTATTTATGGGAGCATAACCTGGTTGTCCAACTGAGGGCAGAACTTTGTCTGAACGTGGCGATGTGAAAGGGTGAGGGGCAGCTATCTCACAGGAACTAGGAACAGAAGACTTGTTCGAGCCACTCTCCAGAATGCCTTTCCTCTGGTGTGATCATTTTTAACATAAATCCCCGTAATTATCTTCAACTTTTCAAATACCCTCATTTTCTAAGCATGGGCAAGTCTGTTTATTCGTGCGGAGTAGCCAATGCTCTATATTAAGTCCATCATCATGGTGCCAAAGTAATTTAGTGTTGGACAAGCCATCTGTTGTGAATGCGATTTGCCCAATGGAATGTGATGGATGGTGTCAGCAGAACATTGATTTGGCAACACAGGCAGACAGACAGATAGAAAATATAGAAACAGCAAGTGCAGGAAATCAGTAATAACAAAACCCAAAAATGTCTGGAAATACACAGCGTGACAGCAGACTAGTGAGAAATTGAAAAGGGAAAAGGGGGAGGGCCAGGCGTTAAAGTTTCTGATCCAAGAGACTTCATGAGCTCCGTCTCTGAACAACTCTGAGAAACTCTCTAGCTGAGCAACATTAACATGCCTGATCCCTCTCCAGATGTCAATGGACCCACCATGCAATCACAGCATTATATCAGTTATATACTTGGCACCAACATTGGATGTATCACAATAGGGGTTTATGTTTGATCCCTATTGAAAAGCCAGAAAGCACTACTATATAAATGTGTCATAAGTCGTAGCACTAAGAAAACAAGAAAGAGTCACATTTATATAGTGCCTTTATAACCCAAAGTCCAAAATGAAGTTACTTTGATGTGTTGTAATGTCAATTAGTATACACCAAGATTCCATGAACAGCAGTTAGATAATGACCAAGTAACCTGTTTTAATGACATTTGTTGAGGAATAAACATTGACCAGGGCACCAGGGAGAACTTTGCTGCTCTTCTCCATACAGTGCCATGGGATCGTATGACAGTGCAGACAGGGCTTCCGCTTAAAATCGCATCCAAAATACAGCACCTATGACTGTGCTACGTTCCCTTAAAGCTATGAGCAGCCACCAGCCCAGATGTAGACTCAAGCCCCTGGAGTGCGATTTGAACCCGCAACATTTTGAGTCAGCAGCCAGTGCATTATCCACTGAGCAGAGACTGACATCACTGAACAGGTCAACTCCAACAAAGCAACAGCATGACTAAGAAAGGACAAACACACATTGCCTTAACATTTCAAACACCAGCTGGTCTACAGAGTCTCCGGGAATACATGAGATAAATCTTCACGATTCAGTTTGCAGTATTGAAAAACACAATAATGTTTTTCTCCTGAGTTGCTCACAGTCCTGGAGATTAACGTTTAATTTCCGGAGACTCCAAGGTATAGCGAGAAGATTTTAGGAGTGATTGGCGGCTGCATTTCCTACATTGCAACAGTGACTACACTTCAGAAGCATATCATTGGCTGTAAAGCGCTTTGACATGTCCTGAGGTCTCGAAAGATTGTAGAAATGCTAATCTTTTCTTTCTTTAGATCCTGGGTATTCAAGAAAGCACCACAGAGTTTCTACTCAGTACTTTTCTTGTATAATATATTTTTGCACAATTTGAACCTTCAATATTTGCACAAGAAAATAATACATTGAATTGACTACTCATAAGTTTCATGGTATATGATGCCTTTGATTCAATCCATGTCTTGTAAATTGCAGATTGCAGTTGACTAGTTAAAGAACAAATAAAATGTTGTTTCACAGTTATCCAGTTTTTTATATTAAAAGCAATCCATAAAGCTTGCACTTCCTGTCGAGGTCACACTTATTTCCTGTCACACTTCGAGCATCAAACTTTCAAAACAGCACATCCTCCATGAGCCGTGAACAATTCCATGGGAAATCCACTAGTTTTATTTTAACTAAAATTGAAAGCATATTTCCAAATAGAACAGCACTGATTAGTCTCAAGAATACGGTAAACCACAGCTGGCTTAATGAATGTAGTGGAAAATAACACCCCATAATTTATAAGGGCATGACTTTTGAATTAATAACAGGGAAATGTTTAAGTGTAGCTTTCTCTATGTCTCACACTATAACATGAACACTGTGCAGCAAGTAGCATGTGTGCTGTCTTGATGCACACATCAGAAACTGGGAGTAATATTTAAGTGGCAAGAGATGAGCAAACTCACTGTTCCTTCAGAGGTACAAGTAATAACATATCCAATAAGCAATTTGTGAAAAACCCAAGTTAATAAAATGTCCAGCAAACAATTTCCTCATTCATAGAATTATAGAGAACAGAAATAAAGGCCATTCAGCCCAACATTCTTGTGCCAGCTCTATTAAAGGGTTTTCAAATTAGACCCACTCCCTTGTCCTTTCCCCATAGTGTCAGCTGTGGATCAACGGATAGCACTTCTGCCTCTGTGTCAGGAAGTTGTTGATTCAAATCCCATGCAAATCTAGGCTGACGTTCCCACTGAGGGAACACTACATTGTTTGAGGTACTATCTTCTGGGTAATACATTAAATTTAGGCTCAGACTACCTCTGAGTTGGACGTAAAATATCCCACAGCGTTATGTCAAGGAAAAGCATGGGGTATCCATGGTCCCCTGATGATATTGGCCTTTCAATCAATGTCACGTTTAGTGTTGCTGAAAAAAGAGACATGCTGTTGAGGTTTTTTGTTTTGCACTCATCAGCACAGATTCATAAGAATACCAATCTCAAAAGAAGCAGCAACTTATACTATATGAGAAGAGGGTGCTGATTGGTTGGCACATACACTCTGATTGGTAGAAGCGTTGCCATGGAGAATACACCAGGGAACAGTTAACTGCCAAGCTTAGAATGCTGTCGTCAAACAAAAAAGACATCCTGCTTACCACACAAATGAGTATTGCGGTACATGAATTTCAGTGCCAGTGTGATACCAGGTATGTTGGCCGTACGTCCTAGTGACTGGTCAATCTTATCATCCCTTCAGTTGTTCGTAATGGGCAAAGTACTGACTATACTCAACCAGCCCGTGTTTGCAAAAGACAGAATACAGTGTCCAACATTAGATGTGATTCCCCAACTGGACAACACTTACTAAATAATCACGATTGTGCTAAGAATTACACTAACAATCAATTTAAGATTGTCAGTTGGGCTCGCAGTGTGAATCACTTATGCCTGCTAGAAGCTACATATATTCAGGGCCCTGTCCTTTGCAGACAGGAAGAACATGTCCACGCATTGCACCTTTTTCAACTAAACAAAAGTTTAGAGGTCAGCCATTCCCTGATTCATTCCTCATGGCAATGCCTTGACCAATCAGAATTGACTTCCCTTGTTTGAATTTAAGCAAAAGCTTGGCAGTTAACTGTTTCCTAGTGCATTCTCCATGACAACACCTCTACCAATCACAGTCTATTTGCCAACCAATCAGCACACTCTTCTCACGTAGTATAAATTGTTCTTTTTTAAGATTTGGTATTCTTATGATTCTATCCTGATGAGTGCAAGATGAAAAGCTTTGACAGCATGTCTCTTTTTTCAGCAATACTCAAGTTCTGTACTACCAAGTGGATGTTTTTAATAATAACAGATTATTTGGTCATCATCACATTGTTGTTTCATGGAATTTGCTGTGTGCAAATTGGCTCATGTGTTTCCTACATTGAAACAGTGACTATACTTCAAGAAGTACTTCATTGTTTGCAAAACATCTTGGGGTGTCCTGAGGAGGTATACAAATGCAAGTCTTTCTTCAGGGTACCTGAGCTGTTCCATAGTTTGATATGATTAGTTCCTTGGCTTTTCCTTTTTCAATTAACCTGTGTGAAAAGCCAACCAACTTGTAAATATCCAAAGACACCTCACAAACACAACAATAGGTGAGGTGAGGGAGATGATGCAAAGAGGCAGTGGAAGAGGTAAACTTCCTGGAGGCTTATGATAGAGCAAGCGTAATGAGACAGAAGGATAAAGGGTGCAATTCCAGAATGCAGCGCCCTGTTAGTTGAACAGAGCAAGGGGAAAATATAAAAAATGGCCAGAGTTAGAAAAGATGAAGGCAGACTTTGGCTTGTAGAGTTGGAGCAGATTGCAGAGTTGGGTGGGGTGAGGCCACAGGAGGGCTTGTAAACATTTCCAGAACTTTTTTAGCTTTCTCAGCTCATCCTCGCACTAATATCCACATTTCCCCTTCCATTCATGAGGAGAGCTCAACGATTTCTTGTCCCAACCCTAAAGTCTGTGGCTTGGCTTCAAAATCCCTCATCATAGCTCTGATTGTTATCTGATATATATATTTCCAGATGCACTTCTGTTCCCAGATTCTTCATAATTGGCTCATAGGCTATAAAAAAATATATTTTTCTACAGCATGAGAGGACAGGTCAGCATAAAGAAGCCTGTCTATTTTTCTTAATGGATCAACCCTTCCTTATTGACATCTTCAATTTCCTCAGTCTCTTGTCATTCCAGAAACAAACCCAATTGTCTCTTGAACTCATTTATACTGCCTGTAACAGGAACCCCCGCTGGTAATGTACACCATAACTCCATTGGGTGTAAGCTCTGACTGACTTTCTTGCTCTTTGGTGTTTTACTTTTGTTTTTAAAAATGAAGTGGGTCTCTGGGATTTGAACTCTTCACTAATTTGATTGGATCAAATCATAAGGACATGTGAAATAGGAGCTGATGTAGGTCATACTCCCCCTCCAGCCTGCTCCACTATTCAATAAGATCATGCTTGATCTTCTACCTCAATTCCACTTTCCCATTTCCCTTGATTCCCTTAATAATTTAAAATTCTCTTCATAATCTTGAAAGCTTCAATTGGGTCAAATGAAACTCTCTTCTCCGAAACACTGTTCCAACTTTCGGAACTTTTTATATTATAAATTCCTGCTATCTGTAATAATCTTTAACTTTTCTCCTCTGTAACATCTTAATCTTCCAAAATTCCCTAGATTCTGGAAAGGTCCTAGCAGATTGGAAAACTGTGCTACTATTCAAGAAAGGAGGAAGACAAAACACAGGAAACTAGAGGCCAGTTAGTCTAACATCTGTCATTGGTAAAATGCTAGAATGCATTATTAAGGAGGCAATAGCAGAACATTTAGAAAATCATAATACATTCAGGCAGGGTCATCTTGGTTTTGTGAAAGCAAAATCATGTTTGACAGATTTGTTTGAGTTCTTTGAGGATGTAACAAGCAGGATGGATAAAGGAGAACCAGTAGGTGTATTGCATTTGGCTTTCCAAAAGACAGACAATAAGATGCCACATAAAAGGTTACCAGACAAGATAAACGCTCATGGTGTTTGAAGTGATATATTCACATGGATAGAAGATTGACTAACTAACAGGAAACACAGAGCCAGGGTAAATAGATTATTTTTAGGTTAGCAAACTGTAACTAGTGGAGTGCCACAGGGATCAGTGCTGGGGCCTCAGCTACTTGATTTGGATGAAGGGGCCAAATGTATTTTATAGCAAAATTTCTGATGATACAAAAATAGTTAGGAAAACAATGTTGTGGGGAGGACACAAAGAGTCTTCAAAGGGATAGCGATAGATTAAGTGAGTGGGCAAAACTTTGGCAGAGTTTAATGTGGGAAAATGTGAGGTTGTTCACATTGGGAGGAAGAATAGAGAGGCAGGATATTATTTAAATGGGGAGAGGCTGCAGAATGTTGCAGGACAGAGGGATTTGGGTGTCCTTGTACATGACTGACAGGAGGTTAGCATGCAGACACAGCAAGCAATTAGCAATGTTGACCTTTGTTGCAAGGGGGTGGAGTATATAAGGGAAGGCTTACTACAGCTGCAAAGGGCATTGGTGAGAGCGCAACTGGAGTACTGTGTGAGATGAAGGGTTGTCTTATGAGAAAAGCTTCAGCAGGCTGGGTCTATGCTCATTGGAGTTCAGAAGAATGAGAGGTGATCTTACTGAAACATATAAGATTCAGAGGGGCCTTGACAGGGTAGATGGGGAGAGGATGTTTCCCCTCGTGGGGGAATCTAGAACTAGGGGGCACAGTTCAAAAATAAGAGGACTCCATTTAAGATGAAGAGGAATTTCTTCTTTCAGAGGGTCATTAGTCTGTGGAATTCTCTTCCCCAGAGAGCAGTGGAGGCTGGGTCACTGAATATATTCAAGGTTGAAGGAGACAGATTTTTGATGGACAAGGGAGTAAAGGGTTCTGGGGGACTGACAGGAAAGTGGAGTTCAGGACACAATCAGATCAGCCATAATTTAGCTGAATGGTGGGATAGGCTTGAGGGGCTGAATGGCCTGCTCCTGCTCCTGTTTCTTATCTTCTTATGTTAAAGGCAATATAAGCTTGTGTAACAAGCTGATTGGAACTGCACACCCTAATATCAATAATACAGGACAATCTAGTCAAACCTACACTCTGTTGCTTTGATGTAGTGTTCTGGTCTCCAGATTATAAAAAGATATAGGAGGTACTGGAGAGGGTGCAAAATGATTTACAAGGATGTTACCAGAATCAAGAGGGTATTCCAATCCAGTAGCACTGAACAGGCCAGGGATCCTTTCTCTTGTGAGAAATGAATGTTATTTTAAAATATTTTTTGGAGAATATTGTGTTATTCTGTGTGTGTATGTAAATGATTCAATCAAGCTGGGGAAGATTACCAGAAGACAGGGTGTCTGCAGTGGGTGGGAGTTAAAACATGAAAGAATAGAGGTGTCAGGTTTGAGGTACAAGTGAATAAGTTGGATCTAAGATTTAAATTTTTAGATGAGTTGAGAGTTCGGTTGAATATCAAAGGTAAGTCAGAGGTGGAAAGAAACATGTCTGCATTTTACAGGAGATCCATAGGCAAATTGAAGTGGAGATATTACATTTTCCTGACCCGAAAGCAGAGACAAAACATGAAAAATTTTATATTTGAAAGGATTTGAGTTTCAAAGAGACGTGAGAACAATTGAACATAGAATAAAGGGGGAAAAGATATTTTAGATTACTGGAGCTGAGTTGGGAGTTGTTAGCTATAGCTCTAGGCTGGGAGAAGATGCAGCTTAAATCAGCTATCAGGAAGATATAATAATTTTCATAATATAATTGGGATTTATTGTAAAGTAGTATTTTAAAGTATTGTAAAGTAGGGTAATAGTGGGGTATGTGTGTGTGTGTGTGTGTGTGTGTGCGTGTGTGTGTGTGCGTGTGACTTAATTGAATTAAAGGTAGCTAGTCTGAAGTCTTTGATGTATCAGAAGGTAAGCTCGGTTTGAAACGTTAAGTAGGTAAACATGGGGGAAGTTTTAGAATGTGAGGTGGAAAGGGAACATTTGCATTTTTAAATAAGCCAGAGTAGCTTGAATTAAAAAGAGGGGAGTGAAATGTTTCACCTGGCCAGGAGAAGTTAAGAAACAGTGTGTTTATTTTTCCCAAAGATTACTGGTAAAATTGGTACTATGAGCAATTTTTATTATTAGAAGGGTAAAGTCCAAAGACACAGTGAAACAATAGGAATTTGCATTCAAAGGGGAAAATACATATAAAGGAGAGAAGGTTGTGTGTAAGGACAGGCACTCTAAGATCTCACAAGTGTGAAAATCCTCCAGCATCTAAGCCTCAAGCTGCTGTCTACAAGGAACCGAAGCTGAGAAAATTCACTTTGAATTCGACTGTCCAGGGTGTGCGCTTTGCCTCAATCTGTTTCAATCTACATGTTTTACTGTTGCCTTAATGCAATTGGAACTGGGGGTTAGATTAACTAAGAGATTTAGAAGCTATCATAGTAGTAATTTGTTGATCAATGTATGTGCTTAAAATCGCTTCTTTTAATAAAGGTTTAATTTAGCTTTGTAAGAAACCTATAAGACTCAGTGGCCTTACTACTACTGAATTCAAGGCATGCATCTCGAAATTGATACAAATTGCAAAATAGTTGTGGCAGTTGTTTCAAGTTTTCCTTTGAGATTTGAGCAGCTCAGCATTTACTATCAGCTGTGCCATAACCAGCCATCCGGTCAAGCCAGAGAACTCTTGGGCTGCAACAAGCCATCTTGTTCTGAAGTCTTGGATTGCCACAGCGGGGTTGAAGAGTTAGAGGTCACGTGCTATGCCTATGTTAAAGCTACAGCAGTTTGCTTTGGGTAATATTACTGGATTTTTACAGTTAAACATCTATAAGGGAGTGTTGCCTGGAAGGTGTTTACTTGTGAGTCTGACCAAGTAGGGAGTCCTTTAGGGGGAATGTGTTGAAAAACTAATTTTAACTATGCAACTGTAGTCTTGTGCGCTTAAGTTTTCTTTTATTCTTGTTAATAAAACTTCTACTTTTAACTTTTAAAATCCCAAAAGTGATACTGGATTTCTTGCTGCTGAGATCAGTACATTTCCTCTTGTTTTCAGACTACAATATAAAAAGGATATGGCCATAAGCCATGTTTCCCTCTGGGATTTGGTTTGCACAGCAACTAACATCGGCTGTGGTCATAACACACTGGAAAAGAGAAGGTTGAGGGGTGACCAGATGAAGTTGTCTAAAATGAAAGAAGGGTTTGATAGGGTAGATATAAAGAAGAATCTTGTAATGGAGTTCAAATCATGGGCCATAAATTTAAGATGGTCTCTAATAAATATAAGATAGTCACTAATAAACCCATAGGACCATAGAGAGGTAATGGTGCACTAAGAGGCCATTCATCCCATCATGTCTGCACCGGCCAAAAAGAGAAAAAACAAAACTAGCCGCCCTTTAATCCCACTTTCCAGCACCTGGTCCGTGGCCTTGCAGGTTATAGCACTTCAGATGCCGATCCAGGTACCTTTTAAATGAGTTGAGTGTTTCAGCCTCAACTACTGATTTAGGCAGTGAATTCCAGGTACCCATTACCCTCTGGGTAAAAATGTTTTTCCTCATGACCCCTCTAACCTTTCTACCAATCACCTTAAATCTATGCCCCCTGGTAATTGACCCCTCAACTAGGGGGAAACAAGTCTTTCCTGTCTACCCTATCCAGGCCCCTCATAATTTTGTACACCTCGATTTGGTCACCCCTTAGTCTCCTCTGTTCTAAGGAAAACAACCCCAGCCTATCCGATCTCTCCTCATAGCTGCAGTTTTCAAGCCCTGGCAACATTCTCATAAATCTCCTCTGCACTCTCTTGACCAGAACCGTACACAACATTTCAGCTGTGGACTAAACAGCGTCGTATACAGTTCCATCATTACATCCCTGCTTTTGTATTCAATGCCTCGCCCAGTAAAGCATTCCATATGCTTTCTTGACCACCTTATCCACCTGTTGTGCCACCTTCGCAGACCTGTGGATGTGCACTCCAAGGTCTCTCACTTCCTCAATCCCTCTCAATAACTTCCAATTTATGGAATATTGTCTTGCTTTGTTTGCCCTCCCCAAATGCATTACCTCACACTTTTCCGGATTGAATTCCATTGGCCACTTCTCCACCCACTCAACCAAACCATTGATATCATTCTGGAGTCGACAGCTCTCCTCTTCACTATCCTTTTCACTATCAACTACACGGCCAATTTTTGTGTCATCTGCAAAGTTCCCAATCATGCCTCCCACATTTAAGTCTAAGTCATTAATATATGCAACAAACAGTAAGGGTCCTAAGACTGTGGAACACCACTGGAAACCATTTTCCATTCGCAAAAACATCCATCGACCATTACCCTTTGTTTCCTGTCGCTGAGCCAAGTTTGGATCCAACCTGCCATCTTCCTCTGTATCCCATGGGATCTTACTTTTCTGACCAGTTTGCCATGTGGGACCTTGTCAAATGCCTTACTGAAATCCATGTAGACAACATCCACTACACTACCCTCATCAATCCTCCCTGTTACTTCCTCAAAAAATTCTATTAAGTTAGTAAGACACGATCTTCCCCTAACAAAACCATGCTGACTGTCCCTGATCAATCTGTGCCTTTCTAAATGACAGTTTATCCTGTGTCTCAGAATTGATTCCAATAATTTGCCCACCAACGACATCAGACTGACCGGTCTACAATTTTCTGGCCTATCCCTCACACTCTTTTTAAATAATGGTACAATGTTCGCAGGCCTCCAATCCTCTGGGACCTCGCCTGTATCTAGCGAGGATTGGAAAATGATCCTCAAAGCTTCTGTGATTTCCTCCTGGCTTCCTTCAACAGCCTGGGATACAATCCATCTGACCCTGGTGATTTATCCACCTTCAAGGAAGTCAGTCCCTCCCGAATTTCCTTTCTCATTATGCTAATTGTATCTAACGTTGAACACTCCTCCTCTTTAACTAGAATATCTGCATCATCCCTCTCCTTAGTGACAACAGAGACAAAGTACTCATTGAGAACCCTGCCCACATCTTCAGCATCAGAGCAGAAGTTACCATGTACGTCTCTGATAGGCTTGACCCTTTCCTTAGTTATTCTCTTGCTCTGAATGTACTGGTAAAATATCTTAGGATTTTCTTTGATTTTACCTGCCAATATTTTTTCCTATCCTCTCTTTGTTTTCCTAATTTCCAGTTTTACTTCACCCCTGTACTTTCTATACTCCTCTAGGCTTTTTACAGTATTAAGTCTTTTGTGACTGTCATAAGCATTCTTTTTCTGCTTTATCTTGGCCTGTATGCTCCTGGATAACCAGGGGGGCTCTAGATTTGGCAGCGCTACCTTTTCTCTTTGTGGGGACACTTCTACACTGTGCCTATAAAACCTCACCTTTGAATGCCTCCCAATGATTTGACAGTTTTTCCTTCTAATATGTGTATCCAGTCCACTCTCGCCAGCCCACCTCTCAGCTTTGTAAAATTTGTCTTACCCCAATTTAGAACTTTCTCTCCTGTTCTTTGTCCTTTTCTATAATGACACTAAATCTAACTATATTATGGTCACTACCTCTAAAATGGTCCCCCACTGCTACTTCATCCAGCTTAATTTCCTAAGTCTAAATCTAGAATTGTGCCCCCTCTCATGGGTTTGTTATCTGCTGGCTAAAAAAGTTCTCTTCAGGGCAGTTCAAGAATTTTGCGCCCTCTGTGCCCTTCACACTATATCCCAATTGATATTAGGGTAGTTGAAGCCCCCATCTATTACTGTCCTATTGTTTTTGCACTCAGAAATCTTCTATATATTTGTTCCTCTAACTCCATTCCACTATTTGGGGCTCTATAATACGCTCCTAGTGGTGTGACTGCCCTTTCTTCATTTCTGAGCTCAACCCATATGGCCTCATTTGATGCTTCATTTAGCATATCATCCCTCCTCACAGCTGTAATCGATTCTTCAACCAATAATGCTACACCCCCACCCTATTTATCCTTCTCCCTATCCTGAGGGAATTCAGGAGAAACGTCTTTAATCAGAGAATATCACTCGCTATTACACAGAATAGTTGAGGTGAATAACAGATGAATTTAAGCGGAAGCTGGATAAACACATGAAGGAGAATGGAATAGAAGGGTGAGGTGATTGGGTGAGTTGAAAGGTGGTGAAAAGCAGCTCGTGTGAAGCGTAAACGCCAGCACACCCCTGTTGGTTTAAATGGTCTGTTACTATGTGGGACGTTCTGTGTGATTCTACCCTGCAGCCCTGATTGCTGTTTCTCCAACAGTTAACCACTGAGCTGATGATTTCACTGCAATGCCCATTATTATACCTTGGCTTTTTCACATGATCACTATCTTGCGCCTTTGTTCCATTTAATGATAAATTGTTCTGTTTGCCCCTTGCTTCTGTGTTTGACACTCATCGATATTAAATTTGGTTATTAATTGCCCTGCTTTGGTATTACCAGCAAATGTTGAATATTTCTCTTGCTTTCTGGTCAAATCATCCCAGATTGGCACAAAGTACCGTCGTGGGTGGGGAAGAATTTGTTTTACCCGCCAGCCACAATGGCGGCTTTTCACACCGTATTGTCCCATTCCCGCCTCATTAGTTAAACAGCCAGAGGAAACACGCCAACTTGCTGCCGGGCGGCCTCCAAATTGCCCACCACATCGTTACCTCGCTGCTTCCTCATCCCGGGCGCCATATTTAAACTGCAGCTGCGCGCACACTTCTCTACGCTTCCAGCCCAGGACTGCTCCAGTGAAGACATGGTCCCAAAAGCCAAGAACAGTGCAGCACCCCCCAACTCAGTGACACATCCCTGGGATGCCTTCTAGGCACTGCGGAGGCCCACCATGATATCCTCTACCCCCGCTCTGGCCGCAGGAGGCACATCAGTCTCACCACTTGGTAGGTGGTGGCAGTGGTGGTCAGTGCCAATGCTGCACACAAGTTCAGCCATCCAGTGCAGAAAGAGGATGAATGATCTCATCCATATGACCAGGGTAAGGCAACCATCTCATCACTCTAAACTCTCACATTCACAAACCCATCACATATTCACTGGCATCTCACTCACTGCCAGCTCAAGGGATATCACCACTCACTCTCTCACACACACTCTCACATCTCCATCTGGCCTCATCTCCTCTGGAGACTGCCTCCTCAACCCACACCATCTTGAGGCCACTTGCACAGATCAACATGTGACCCACACACACACCCTGGGATACCCTCCTTCCCCAGTACTGCCCTCGCCCTGCAGCCTCTTCCCTTGCCTGAGGCCACTTCATCCCCTTCCCCCAGCAAACCCTAGCTCTGCAGCCATTGAAAAGCCACCCCCGCCTTACGGCTGGTCTGGTAGGTAGAGACCTGCCCGTCAGCCTCCCTAAAAGTGATGTGGTGCTGCCTGTGAAGCCTGGCGCTGAGACCCCAAGTGTTGCCCGAGGCAAGGTAGGCAAACCAACCTCGAAATCCCGAGTGAAGTGCAGCTCACCAGGAGCACGTCACTTATGTACAGTTGTGAAACACATCAATGTGCAATCACATGATGTGCCCGGCTGATCCAGTGTGGGGGGGATGATTCTGGTGAGCTGGGGTTATAATTAGACGCTAATGTGTTGAAATTAGTTTCTCGATGTGCGGGAAACATGGCCCCACCATTGACGGGTGGAGCAGACGATCATGAAGCAGTTTCATGACGGCGTGAAACCCACTTTTGGCCTTCTCGCCATATTGACCCCCTCCCCCCACCCTCCCCACCACCCGCCCACCATGACGCTCGACGCCAACGGGACCGGAAAATTCTGGCCTAAGTCACTCATGGTTCAATAGGCCGCACTCTCCCCTTTGAGTTAGAAGGTGGTGCATTCAAAACCCATTCCAGAGACTTTCCCCGTGCCAGTACAGAGGGAGCGCTGCACTGTTGAAGGTGCTGTCTTTTGGATGAGGAGATAAACTGAGGCCTTGCCTGCCCTCTCAATTGGATGTGAAAGATTCCATGGCACTCGCCAAAGAAGAGCTCTTCCAGTATTCTGGCCCATATTCACCTCTGAGCCAAGACCAAAACAGTTGATCTCATCACTAATTTCACTGATATCTGTGGGAGCTTGCTGTGCACTAATTAGCTGCTATATTTCATACATTATAATAATGACTATACTTTAGCTGTATGATGGAATTCCTCAGATTGGAAAGGTCACTATCTACGTAATTTGCAAGTTCCTTATTTCTGATTCTATAAATACATAATTAAAAATAGCAAGTGTCTCAAAATATATATTTGCATAAACTGTTACAGAGCCTCAAATGTTCTAATTGACGGTAATGCCTTTTCCCCTCAGTTTAATGTGGTTTTCTATCTGCTGCACCTGATATTGGTGTCGGAGCCGTTAACAACCAGGTGGAGACTCGTCAAAAGCTTTCTGACAGTCCACATCTATCAAATAAGCTTCACTTCTTCTATTAGTCCTTCCAGTAACATGTTCAACTCTAGCTTATCTGCCAGTTGAATCGTAGGGCAGAATTCATGCCCTCCCCCATGGCAGGTTTGGTGATGGGGGAGCCTTTAGTCTGGTGAAAGGATGCTGGGTGAGGACTCCACGTCTTCCCACCTCCACCCTGATGAAGTCTGTCGTGGGAAAGCCTGTGGAAGGCCCTTAAGTGGGCATTTTAAGGGTCTGAGCCTGCCAGCGCTGGTATTAACCTTCTGGCAGGCAGTGGGCTCACTATGTGGGGAGCACAAGAATCAAACCCATGTGGAGTTGCTTGCAACCTCTCTCAGAGGGACTCTGTGCCTCAGCAGGGCTCAGCATTGAGGAGGGTGCAGTTCCTCACCCCTCCCATCATCACTCCCCTGTGCCTGGGTCCCTTGGCAACCGGACAGTACAGAAGCAGGACACTGGACCTCTCTTGCCTGTGCTGGCTCTTTGAAGGAGCTGTCCAATTTAGTCCCATGCTGAAAATACATGTCCAGTTGCCCTTTAAAAGTTTCTATGGGCCTGAAATTGGCACTGGTTGGGTGCGCTTGATTGGCGCATCCAGAAACGGCCGCGATTTCCACTTGATGGCCAATTAAGGGTGCAATGTGGCCGGACTTTGGCAATGCGCTGGTGGCAGGGGCGGGTGTGTGGCGGGCACCGGGTGCAATGGGGACCTGGCGAGGTATTTAACAACAGCAGAGGCAGCTCCCTGAGGGCTGCCAGGAGGTTTTGAGAAGCCTCAGGGAGCTGCCTTGGAGAGGGTTTTGGCCTCAGCACCCACTGGGCATGCCAGGTGGGATGGTCATGCCAGTGGGTACTCTGCCCCCTGGTTCTCAGATGAGTGCCTGCGCACTCTAGTGGAGGCAATGAGTGTCAGGCGGGACATTCTGATGCTGCAGGATCACAAGAGGAGGCAGCCACACCAGACAAAGAGGTGGCAGCCCAGGTCAGCGGGCATGATGTAATGCATCGCTCCTGAATCCAGTGCCGCAAACAGTTCAATGGTCTTCTGTGCTTGGCAAGGGTGAGCACCGAGTTGGCATGGTGCTGTGTAGCGATGTGGTCAAGTGACAAAAGGCACATATACCTGTGCTGGCCAAGGCTGGGAGATGTGGCCGCTAGACTTGGGGGCATAGAAGGGTGGCATGTGCAAATCTGACGGGCACCTTCAGGAAGGGAGGGGTGGCGGGGAGGTGGTGGGGGTGAGGCGAGGCTGGTATGGTGTGAAGGTGAAGCGTAGACTAATGAATGCCCTTTGTTACGAACATGAGAAGAGAAGCCACAATCCTGGAGCGAGAGTGCCTGTGAGGAGCAAGGTCCTCAGGTCACGGAGAGGCAGGCGTCTCGGAGGAAGGTCAGAGTCCAGTGGGCAGGTGCATGACTGGCGGAGAGTGCAAACAATGTAGGATCATCTCATCTCAAGTGCGGATTTCTAAGCGGGAGTCCCCAGCGAACCAGCAATCACAATGCCAGCACGATGCTGTTGTCCATGGTCTCACCCACCCGCCTAGCATGCACACTGACCCTGTGATGATTGATAATACTGACATATCGGATTTCTCCCTCAGATAAACCATCCTCCAGAGACTGCTGGGATCCCGAGGAGCCTCCCTTAACACCTGAGGAGGAGCCACAGACAGGTCCACCAGCCCTCTCCCATCACCAGGCACCAGCGCAGATACATGCCCATCGGTGGGCATTAGTTAGTTGGCTCAGATGGTAGTGCGCTGTGGGGAGGGTATGGCACACTCTCATGGGGAGCTGGTAGAAGCAGAGAGTGCCCAGGGCAGCTGCTGTCAAAGGACAGCTGGAGACCAGGATGATGCTGGGTCAAAGGCAGGTGATGAGCCTCTGGAGCTGTCCATCAGGCAGCAGATGCTGGATATCCAGCGGGATGTATGGGAGGATCTGGCGGAGATCCATGAGGGCCTGTGTGCCATGGTCTCTGTCATGGGGGTGTCCATGTGGAGCTTGAACGCTGTGTTGAGCCTGAGCTCCGAGGGCACTGCCTCCTCCCTCGATGGAGTAGTGACTCTCATCAAGAAGCAGCTCCAGGAACAGAATCAGGGGTTCCTGGGGGTCACGCCCCCACACACCGGCTGTGCCCTCAGGAAGTGAGGGAGATGGATGAGGCACCTAGTCTCTCTGCTAGGTGCCCGTCCATCAATGGCAAGCAGGGAGGTCCAGACGTGCCTCACACTGGCGAACGAGTTGCCTGTCGTCTCTGTGGGCTCCTCTCATGGCGCTCTGGGTGAGGGTGGCAGCTCCTGCCCCCCTCTGCCAGTGACCGTGGCATCTTCTGAGGCCACAATGACTGAGGAGTGCCCGGGCATGTCACTGACCGCAGCCTCCCAGGCTCAGGCCCCCCCTCAGCCACAGGACGGCCGCCAAGGTCATCGAGGCCAACAGGACAGCAGCTGCCTCCAACACTGCTGCCAGCGAGGGAGGGGCACCGAGACCCAGCACTCGCAAGTGTAAGTTTAAGGCACCATGAGCACAGGATGGGTTCTGATGGGTGACAGTCTTTCAATTCATCAGCGTTATGTATTGTTTCTGTGTGACAGGAAACACAAAATGATATTATGTTCCTGTTTTGCAATGTTGGAAGAGATAAAAATCTAGATTTTGTTTCAATGCCCCGAGTGTCCCTCATGTTCTCCATAGGTGCAGCCTCATCGGTGCCTTTTGCTAGACGGCAGGGGCAACAAACTTTATTCCAGAGGTTGTGAAGAGAGACACTGGGGTCATGGGATTGTCTCCTCAGAAATGTGTGTGATGGAGGCAGTGCCCTTGTACTGAGATTGAAGTCAAGCCTTGGCAGTCTAGCTGAAGGTCTCCCTGGTGTCCCTGCCTCCCTGAAGGTTCCTCACATCTGCCTCCACATCCTCACCCAGTGGCTGCCTGGGCTCCTCATCAGATCCATCAGTTGAGTCTTCCTCTGAGGCCTGTGGAGCTGTCTCCCTATCCTCATCCTCCGGTGGGTCCCCCCTTGCCAGTGCCAGATTGTGCACAGCACAGTGGACCACGATGATAAGCGACATGCGCTCCGGAGGATATTGCAGGGCAGCCCCTGATCTGTCCAAGCAGCTGAACCTCATCTTCAACAGCCCAATGGTCCTCTCAACTACCGCCCTTGTAGAGGCATAACTCCTATTGTAGTTCTCTTCTATCTCTGTCCTTGCGTGCCAGAGGGGGATCCTGAGCCACCTTTTGAAGGGACAGCCTTTGTCACCCAGCAGCCAAACACCCAGCCGGGCTGGAGCCATGAGCAGCCTTGGTGTCTGGGAGTGTCGGTGGGTGTAAGCTTGATGGGAGCTGCCAGGGGACCTTGCACAGACTTGCAGGATCTGTGTCTTGTGGTCACACACTATCTGCACGTTCATGGAGTGGAATCCCTTCCTTTTGACGAAGGGACCGGGCTCACCCGCTGGTGCCTTGGTGGCCACGAGTGCAGTCGATGCCACCCTGGATGCAGGGGGTTGGGTGGGGGTGCGGGTTACCCAGCAATCACCGCGAAGTCTCTGACTCGCTCAGCCTGGCTGGCTTCATCAACCCGGAAATGAATGAAGGTCATGACCTGTCTGAAGAGAGCATCAGTGACCAGCTTGACACAACCGTGGACAGCTGATTGGGACACTCCACACAGATTCCCCACTGAGCCCTTGAAAGAACTGGATGTGAAAAAAATTAAGGGCTACTGTGACTTTTAGAGCCACTGGCATTGGGTACCCACCCACACAGTTGGAGGTGATCTCTGGACCAATAAACTGGCATATGGATGTCATGTCATGGTGCCCCCAGAGAAGCAGAGCCTCCTTCGGCACTGGGCTTCAGAGGTGTTGAGGTAGCTGGATGACTGCCTGTACGCTCTGGCAGCTGGATAGTGGCGTCTTCTGTGGTCCCTTCCACCTTTCACTTCCTGCCCCTCTCCTCCCACAGCTCTCCCACTGGAATGCTGCCTGCGGACACCGGGCCTCCTCTCCCTTCTGCCCTTCTCTTCCTCTTCAGAGGAGGCACCACCAGTGGTGTAAACAATCCCCAACTGCTGAAATGCAGATGGCATTGTCTGATGCACTGAAAGGTTCACTGGGCAGGAATCCTCCAAGAGAGACTTCAGCAGAAAGCACAGGAGAGAGTATGAAATCTCAGCACTAAAGCAGCAGCAAACTACAACTCACACAGCCAATGCTCCAGTCCCTTTTACCCCGCCCTTGGATGAGAGAGGAGGAAAACAGATTGGCTGCCTGCTCATGTTAACCAAGCGATGGGCACTAAATTGCATGGGCAATGTAAAATTCAGATCAATTAGGTAGTTAATGGGTTTAATTGCCCATGGGGGCGCCTTTGACTCCTGCGCGCACCCACCGACTGTAATGTTGCACATGACAATGGGCAGGGCACACCCCCCGCTCCATCAACACAAAATTCAGGCCAAAGAATCTGATTCCACAGGCCTTTCAGTCAGAGTTTCAAGATCTGAACAACCCTCTGCATAAAGACATTTCTCTCATTCCCCCTCTGGCTGGGAGCCTTTCACACTCTGACAATGTTTACATCAGCGTGAGTAAACAAGCAGAACAAACCTCACTGAGGAACCAGCCTCAGACTCCTGTGGGTGAAGTTTTACAAAAACCGACCAAGTATTAGATTCTGACGACCATAGTTTTGTGAGAAGGAAGTTCAGCGTTTGAGGGAAATAATTACTGAGTTAGGATCAGATGAAATAAAGGTCTATACTTTGGTGAAGTGATTAATTTCGATAAAAAAAATAAACAGGAGCAATATAAACTAAATGGTAATGCAAAAAATAAAATACTGCAGATACTGGAAATCAGAAATAAAAACAGAAAATGCGGGTAATACGCAGAAGGAAATATTCAACCAGACCCTGCGAAGCATTTCCAGCAATTTCTGTTTTTATTTATAAGCTAAATTTTAAAGAGGGTGCAGGAACAGAGAAACATGGGAAAGGTATGCACACTAATCTTGAAAGGTGGTGATGCAACTTGAGAAGTCTATTAAAAAAACATACATTAAAAAGCATACATTCAAAAAGCATATAACTTCACTTAATCGCGGTATTTTTACAGTGCAGGAGGCCATTCAGCCCATTGTGTCTGCACCAGCTCTCCGAATGAACACTGTGCCTAGTGCCATTCTCCCGCCTTCTTCCCCGTATCCCTGCACATTGTTCTGTTACAACAGTCTAATTGCCTTTTGAATGCTTTGGTTGAACCTGCCTCCACCTTACTCTCAGGCAGTACATTCCAGACCTTAATCACTCGCTGCTTCAAGAAGGTTTTTCTCATATCGCTTTTGCTTCTTTTGCCAGTTATTTTAAATCTGTGCCCTCTCATTCCCGATCCTTTCATGAGTGGGAACAGTTTCTCCCTATTTACTCTGTCCTGACCCCTCATGATTTTGAATACCTCTATCAAATCTCCTCTCGGCCTTCTTTTCTCCAAGGAAAACATTCCCAACTTCTCCAATCTGTCATCATACATGAAGTTCCTCATCCCTGGAACCTTTCCCATAAACCTCTAGTGCACTCTCTCCAATGCCTTCACATCCTTCCTAAAATGTGGTGCCCAATACACAATACTCCAGCTGAGGCTGAGCTAATGTCTTATACAAATTCAACATAACCTCCTTGCTCTTGTACTCTATGCTCCTATTAATAAAGCCCAGGATACTCTATGCTTTCTAAAGCGCGTTCTCAACTTGTCCTGCCATTTTTAATGGTTTATTTATGCACATATACACCCAGGTCCCACTGCTCCTGCACCCCCTTTGGAGTTGTGCCCTTTATTTTATATTGTTACTCCATGTTCTTCCTACCAAAATGAATTAATTCACATTTCTCCGCATTGAACTTCACCTGCCACATTTTTTCCCATTCCACCAACTTGTCTGTGTCCTTTTGAAGCTCTACACTATCCTCCTCACAGTTCACAGTGCTTCCAAGTTTTTCACCATCCACAAACTTTGAAATTGTGCCCTGTACACCAAGGTCTAAGTCATTAAAATATATCAGGAAAACCAAGGATCCCAACACCGACCCTTAGAGAACTCCATTACAAACCTTCCTCCAGCCCAAAAAACATCCATTAACCACTACTCTCTGCCCCTGTCACTCGGCCAATTCCACATCCATGTTGTTACTGTTCACTTTTTTTCCATAAGCTATAACTTTACTCACAAGTCTGCTGTGTGGCACTGTATCAAATCATGATCCTTGTCCTTTATTCATAGGGAAATAAAGTACAAAAGCAAATAAGTTACACAAAACCTTTATAAAACATTGGTTAGGTCTCAGCCGGAGCATTGTGCATTGTGTTGAATTCTGGGCAGCAAATTTTAGGAAGGATGTTGAGGCCTTGGAGAGGGGGCAGAAGAGATTTACCAGAATGATACCAGGAATGAAGGACTTCAGTTATGTGGAGAGAATAGAGAGGCTGCTATTGTACTCTTTAGAGCAGCGAAGGTTAAAAGGGGAGTTAATAGAGATGGTCAAAATCAGGAAGGGTTTTGGTAGAGTAGATAAGGAGAGATTGTTTCCAGTGGCAAGTTACTCACCTCCTGACTCTCCAAAGCCTGTCCACCAGCCACAAGACACAAATCAGGAGTCCAACAACACTCAAGAAGCTCAACACCATCCAGGACAAAGCAGTCTGCTTGGTCAGCACCCCATCCAGCACCTTAAACATTCACTCCCTGCACCACTGATGCACAGCAGCAGCAGTGTGTACCACCTACAAGATACACTGCAGGGATTCACCAAGGCTCCTTAGAAAGCACCTGCCAAACCCACAGCCTCTACCATCTAGAAGGACAAAGGCAGCAGACACATGGGAACACCACCACCTGGAAGTTCCCCTCCAAGCCACTCACCATCCTGACTTGGAAATATATCGCTGTTCCTTCACTGTCGCTGGTTCAAAATCCTGGAACTCCCTCCCTAACAGCACTGTGGCTGTACCTACATCACATGGGCTGCAGCGGTTCAAGAAGGCAGCTCACCACCACCTTCTCAAAGGTAATTAGGGATGGGCAATAAATACTGCCCTAGCCAGTGACGCCAACATCGCAAGAATGAATTTTTAAAAAACTAGGCTCTGTTTGCCCACTCAGATGGACATAGGAGGTTCTATGCTCATTCTCTCCAGTGCCTTGACCAATATTTATCCCTTATCCAACATTCAAAACAGATTATCTGGTCACTCGCACATTGCTGTTTGTGGGACTTTGCTTTGTGTAAATTGGCTTCTCTGTTTCCTACATTTCAACAGTGATTACACTTCAAAAGGTAATTGACTGGATGCAAAGCACTTTTGGAAGCCCTGAGGCTGTGAAAGGTGCTATAGGACTGCAAGTTCTCCCTTTCTTTCTATTGAAACACAATCAGCACATGGACTGCAGCAGTTCAACTTGACCCACCATCACCTGCTCAATAGCAACCAGGGACAGGGATCCTTCACAGCGTCACCCACATCCAAGAACAAATAGAAATAGGAACTCAAACTCTTCATTTAATTGCCAATTCCTGCTCAGTCTTTGATCCATGCCCTCTCCTTGTTCTAATTCCGGGCCCTAGCAGCAACTCTATTGTTTTTAAAAAATATTTCACAACTCCTCATTGCCAGGGTGAAGCATGTCTCCTTTATTCATTCAGGAGGATGCGTTTAAACAGGAGCCTATTGTACAAAACAAAAACAAAAGTACCTGGAAAAACTCAGCAGGTCTGGCAGCATCTGCGGAGAGGAACACAGTTAACGTTTCGAGTTCGTATGACTCTTCAACAGAACTAAGGAAAAATGGAAGAGAGGTGAAATATAAGCTGGTTTAAGGGGGGAGTGGGACAGGTAGGGCTGGATAGAGGGCCAGTGATAGGTGGAGATAACCAAAAGATGTCACAGACAAAAGGTCAAAGAGGTGTTGAAGGTGGTGATATTATCTAATGAATGTGCTAATTAAGGGTAGAAAGCAGGACAAGCAAGGTACAGATAGCCCTAGTGGGGGTGGGATGGGGTGAAGGAATCGAAAAAGGCTAAAAGGTAGAGATAAAACAATGGATGGAAATACATTTATAAAATAATGGAAATAGGTGGGAAAAGAAAAATCTATATAAATTATTGGGAAAAAAAGGAGGGGATCATAAAGGGGGGTGGGGATGGAGGAGAGAGTTCATGATTTAAAATTGTTGAACTCAATATTCAGTCCAGAAGGCTGTAAAGTGCCTAGTCGGAAGATGAGGTGCTGTTCCTCCAGTTTGCGTTGAGCTTCACTGGAACAATGCAACAGGCTAAGGACGGACATGTGGGCATGAGAGCAGGGTGGTGTGTTGAAATGGCAAGCGACAGGGAGGTCAGGGTAATGCTTGTGGACAGACCGAAGGTGTTCCGCAAAGCGGTCACCCAGTCTGCGTTTGGTCTCTCCAATGTAGAGGAAACCGCATTGCTGCATTGTTCCAGTGAAGCTCAACGCAAACTAGAGGAACAGCATCTCATCTTCCGACTAGGCACTTTACAGCCTTCCGGACTGAATATTGAGTTCAACAATTTTAGATCATGAACTCTCTCCTCCAGCCCCACCCCCTTTCCGATACCCCCCCTTTTTTTCCAATAATTTATATAGATTTTTCTTTTCCCACCTATTTCCATTATTTTTAAATGTATTTCCATGCATTGTTTTATCTCTACCTTTTAGCCTATTTCGATCCCTTCCCCCCACCCCACCCCCGCTAGGGCTATCTGTACCTTGCTCGTCCTGCTTTCTACCCTTAATTAGCACATTCCTTAGATAATATCACCACCTTCAACACCTCTTTGTCCCTTTGTCTGTGACATCTTTTGGTTATCTCCACCTATCACTGGCCCTCTATCCAGCTCTACCTGTCCCACCCCCCCTTAAACCAGCTTATATTTTGCCTCTCTTCTATTTTTACTTAGTTCTGTTGATGAGTCATTCGGACTCGAAACATTAACTGTGTTCCTCTCCGCAGACGCTGCCAGACTTGCTGAGTTTTTCCCAGGTATTTTTGTTTTTGTTTTGGATTTCCAGCATCCGCAGTTTTTGCTTTTAGCCGATTGTACGACATTTCTGAGCTAAATTGTGAAATTTAATGAGAGCAGGTCACCTACCAGATATCTCCTCGAGGCACTGTTTGGCAGTCTTGCTGTAAATAGAATCCATTTTTGTAGGGCTGGCACTTGTTGTGTCACCAGAGAGCAGTGATGAGCCGTCAATGTCAGTGTGGGTTCTGAAAAATGTATTTTGAACCTTTCATTAATAATTCATTATTGCAAATTAAAAACCTCACAGCAGGAAGAAGGCTATTCAGCCCATCGTGCTTGTACTGGCTCTTAGTAAAAGCTGTCCAATTAGTCCCAGACCCCCGACCCCCCCCGATTTTCCCCATAGCCCTGCATTTTTCCCCTTTACAAGTCTTTATCCAATTCTCTTTTGGAAGTTCCTGTTGAATCTGCTTCCACCACCCTTTCAGGTAGCACATTCCAGATCACATCAACTCCCTGTGCTCAAATAAATTCTCCTCATCTCCATTCTAGCTCTTTTGCCAATACCTTATGTCTGTGTCCCCTGGTTAACAAATCCTCCCACCAGAGGAAACAGCTTCTTCCAATTTACTCTATCAAAACCCTTCATAATTTTGAACATTGCTATTCAATCTCCCCTTTGCCATCTCTGCTCAAAGGAGAACAACTTAAACTTCTCTGTACCTCCACATAATTGAGAAACCTCCTGACCATTCTGATAAATCTGCACTGGATTCTTTGCCATCCTTCCTATAGTGTGGGGTCTAGAACTGGTTACAATGCTCCAGCCAGGGCCTACGCATCAATTTATAAAGGTTTTGATAACTTCCCTACTTTTCTATTCTCAGCCTCTGTTTGTATGCTTAGGTTCTTAGGTATACGCCTTTTTAAATAACCTTTCCAACTTTGTAGTCTATTTAAAACTGCATTGTGCATTTTGTCCACTTAAGGCTACCATGCCTACATAAACTAGCAGAGGGAGTCTAGACTGGAATAAAAAGAATCCATGTTTTAACATCCTATGCAGTTCTGCTTCTGAATGTTTCTTACTGAATATTTTACTGTTTCTTCCCAAGAGCTTCACAAAATTGTCCTTCCACCTTCAAATGTCTGTGCATGTGAATCCCCTGGCCTCTCTGTTCCTACAGCCCCACCAAAATTGTATCACCCCAGCCAGGCTTCTGTTCTTACAGCGAGGGCCCTGTAGATGGGCCTGAAAACAGGGATGGGAACTTAAATGGGGGAAGGTTCAAACCTGGAGCTTGCAGGCATGATAAGCATTGATTCTGAGAGGCGGGAAGGGAATTTGGAGATGGGGGCTGTGCTTTTCAAAGACTGAGGGGTCTTGAAACGCTGATCAGGGAATTTCAGGGATTGTCTGGCCTACACTGCTTTGATGCCTTCTGACATGGCCCTTTTTCTTCTTTTCTGGCCGGCACAGATACGATGGGCTGAATGGCCCCTTTCTGCGTCATAACATTTTTATGGTTTCTATCACCCAGAGGGTGGTGGGTGTCTGGAATTTGCTGCCTAAATTGGTGTTGAGGCTGAAACGCTCAACTCATTTAAAAGGTGCCTGGATCTGCACCTGAAGTGCTGTCACCTGCAAGGCTACAGACCAGGTGCTGGAAAGTGGGATTAAAATGAGCGGCTAGTTTCTTTTTCATCTTTTTCTGGCAGGCACAGACATGATGGGCTGAATGGCCTCTTTCTGCGCTGTAACCTTCCTGTGGTTCTATGGTTTCCATGCCTCAGAAAGTCACTCAGTTATCAAACAATTGCTGTAAAGCAAAAGGAACTCAGCACCTTGTTCTCCTGGGCAGACTAACTGAGAATGGGTAATCGCTTCTCGTCTGAAGCCTTGAGAATATGGTTAGCCTTTCTCAAAAACAACTATCACGATCTGTCCGCTGCAATGAACACAGCCATGGTTCAGAGCATCACACTTTCACCTCCCAGTCAATGGGCTGTGGGTTTAAGCTCCACTGCAGAAGCAAGAGCATAAAATCAAGGCTGACTAATGCAACCAACACAATCCTGAGGGAATACAGAACTGTCGGAGATGCTGTCTTTCAGATATGTTAGGAACGGGAGACAGTTTAAGTAAGTTAAGTTTGTATTTGTGGGTGTTAGAATGAGTTTTAGCTTTAAGTTTAAGTTTAATTTGTTTTTCCATATTTGTGTTAAGAAAGGGGGGAACTTGAGTTCAATTTCATTTTAAAAGATGCCTGAATTTAAAGAGGTTTTATGATGCTTGAAGTTAAAACAAACACAAGTTAGAAAAAAACTGTGCTGTTGCCTAGCAACAGAGTCCAGCGAGAGGGACCCACAGACACAGAGAAACTGAGAGCAGTTTGAGTTCAGTTGGTGATTATGCTCTAAGCTGGAGGAAGCAGTTTAAGTCTCTCTCTCGCTGGACATACCAGCAGATTGTTGAGGAAATCAAGTCTAAGAATCTTGGATGAGTTGCTCTAAAGTTAAAGTAACGGTAAATGTCAAGTGAGTTCTGGATCTCAAGGTAGATACCAAGTTGTCAGCAGTCTACTGGAAGAGGGAACTGCAGGAAGCAGGTTCTAAATGTAAAAGGGAAAAGTCACAAGAAGCCCTTTATGTTAAGTCAAAGGACAAGAACAGGAATCTGGAACAAGACCCTATTCAATGGAAGTGAAAGCAAGGAGCAGAGAGGAAGGCTCCATGTTTAGAGAGAGAAAGCTGCAGGAAGCAGACTCAAGACAAAATAGGCTTGCGAGAAGCCAGAAGATCCAAGGAGTCAGTCAAGGTTGGTGACTCCTTACTATGGGCACGTGAAGGAGTCGTGTTCTGTCGGCACAGCTGTGTATTTGAGAGGCAGCGTGTGGAAGAAAGCTTGAATGCACATGGCAATCAAGGGAGAGGAACATTGGAAGGAAATTTTGAAACCCTGGAGATGGACCCTAGTGGAAGGCATCTGAGAGAAAGCATTGTTTGGGAAAAGATTCCAAAGTGAATTCTATGAGAGTGGAGATTGGAAACCCTCATGTGAAAGACGGAGTTCAGTGAGACTGTTTGGCTCACGGTATGACAAGCGTCTGGGGGGGTGTTGATGAGGGATCCATTGCATCTGTTTGGGGTGGTGTCTGTCACTTGGTTTCAGAGTGTGATGTGCCTGACCACAGGTCGCCTATTGGTTTACATGGACTGTGTGCTTACTGTGAACATTAGAGTATAAGAGCTTTTGTAGCTTCTATTATCCTTATGAATCTGTATATATCCATAAAGGTATAGTTGTGGGTGAAGGAGTATCATAACATAGTTCATCTTTTCTTATTTAATAAACATTTTATTATTTTGCTAATAGTTCATCAGCTGACTCCTGTGACTCTGTTCAGTAGCCACTCTCCACGTTTCTAAAGAAAAAAATAGAAGTTAGAATCTATCAAGCTGGGTTGCACCCTAGAATCTGGCTTGTCCAGTAGTAACATCAGATAAAACATCAAACAGAGGCTCTGTCTGCCCCCTTGGATTAAAGATCCCACAGAACTATTTCAAAGAAGAGCAGAGGAGCTCTCCTATTCTCCCTGGGTGGATACCTGTCCCTCAACCAACATCAGTAAAACACATTGTCGTATTGTTATTTGTGGGATCTTGCTGTGCACAAATTGGCTGCTGGTTTTCCCCACTTTACAACAGCGGCTACACTTCAAAAATATATTTCACTGGCGATTCACAAATGATCGCTAAATATTTGTCATCTGGTAAAAATACACTGAGTTATATGAAACTGCTCTTTGCACTAACATGCTCTGTACACAAGAGTATAAGGAGCTAGAAATGGGAAATAAAAACACATCCAATCCCTTCAGCTTGACCTGTTTTGTGCTCTGAATGTTTCCACCTTCCTCCTGCCTTTGGCTGGCAGCCAAACTTCTTTTATCCCCCAGTCAGTCTGACCACTGACCTACGTTGGCTTCCAGTCTGGCAATGCTTCAGTTTTCAAATTCTCATCCTCATTTTCAAATCCCTCCCTACCTCTGTAACCTCTTCCAGCCCTATAATTCTCCAAGATCTCTCAGCTCCTCTAATTCTGGCCTCTTGTCCATCCCAATTTTAATCTCTCCGGCATTAGCGGCTGTGCGTTCAGCTGCCTGGGCCCTAAGCCCTGGAACTCCCTTCCTAAACATCTCTCTCTCTCTCTAATAGGAACACTGGAGCAGGAGAAGGCCATTCAGCCTGTCAAGCCTGTTCCGCCATCCAATTAGATCATGGCTGATCATAATACCTCAATGCCATTTTCCCTGACTATCCCCATATCCCTGGATGTCATTAGAATCTAAAAATCTCTCGATCTCTGTCTTGAACATGCTCAATGGCTGAATTTCCACAGCCCTCTGGGGAAGAAAATCCCAAAGATTCACCACCTTCTGAGTGGAGAAATTTCTCCTCACCTCAATCTTAAATGGCCTACCCCTTGTTCTGAGACTGTGTCCCCCGTTCTAGACTCTGGTGAACCTCTACTGCACGCCTTCTATGACAATTACACCCTTCCTTAGATAAGGAGACTAAAACTGTACACAATACTCCAGGTCCAGTCTCACCAAGGCTCTATACAATTACTGCAAGACATCTGCACTCCCGTTATGCTGCAGCCCAACACACCATTTCCCTTCCTAAATGTTTGCTGTACCTGCATGCTAGCTTTTCGTGACTCATGAACAAGGGCACGCAGGTCCCTTTGGACATCAACAATTCCCAGCCTCTCACCATTTAGGAAATACTCTGCCTTTCTGTTTTTTCTACCAAAGTGAATAACTTCACACTTACTCATATTATATTCCATCTGCCATGTTCTTGCCCATTCATTGAGGCTGTCCAAGTCCCCCTGTAACCCCCTTCCACCCTCCTCACAACTCATATTGCTACCTAGTTTTTTTCTCATATTACATTTCGTCCCCACATCCAAATAATTTATATAGATTGTGAACAGCTGTGGCCCAAGCACTGGTCCTTGTGGTACCCCACTAATAACAGCCTGCCATCCTGAGAATGACCCATTTATTTCTACTCTCTGCTTTTTGTCTGTTAACTAATTCTCAATCCATACCAGTCTATTACCCTCAATCCCATGTCCCCTAATGTTGTTCACTAACTTCCTGTGGAGGATCTTTCCAAAAGCCTTCTGAAAATCCAAATACACCACATCCACTGGTTCTCCTTTATCTATGCTACAAGTAACATCCTCAAAAAACTCCGAACAGGCTTGTCAAACATGATTTCCCTTTCATAAATCCATGTTGACTCTGCCCAATCATATTGTTTTCCAAGTGTCCACTTATCACATCCTTTATAGCAGATTCTAACATTTTCCCTGCAACTGACATCAGACTTACAGGTCTGTCATTCTCTATTCTCTCTCTCCCTCCCTTCTTAAATAGTGGGGTTACATTTGGTATTTTCCAGTCTGCAGGATCCTTTCCAGGATCTACAGAATTTTGTAAGATAACCAACAATGCTTCCACTATCTCTCTCGCCACCTCCTTCAACACTCTGGGATGTAACTGTCTCCCCCCCTTAAAGATGCTCCTTAACACCTACCTCTGTAATATAATCTCCTCATGTGGTTCTGTGCCAAACTTTGTTTAGCAACAGTACAGTAAATCGGGTATAAAAATGCAAGTTGATGTAGATGTCATTGTACACACCAGATAACAGGGGTAAATTATAATCCAAACCTCAAACACTGAACACCAACCTGAATACATCAAGGTCATTGCAGAAGCTGTTCGGACAGGAATAAACCGTTCAACCTCTCGCGCCTGTCTGCTTTTCTTGAAATTTACAACAGATTTGTTTTATAGGGGGTGGATTTCTAGATTTCTACAGCACTTTGTGAGAAGGAGTGGCTTCTAAACATTGAATGTCTCACTTCTCACAGATTCAACTGCCTAATGAGTTTCTTAGCCATTTACCGGTGTTCATGCAATCTGCTCAGTCCATCTCCACTGAATTTGTGGAGTTTCTTTGCAATAACCAAAGCTTCACAAAGAGCAGACTGAATGTTTAATGTTTACCAGCAGGCTTCTACACATACTAAAACTCTGTCCGAGAAAACACTGTCACACTAGTGAAAGGGTTTATTTTATTAAACTAAAATAAATGGTTTCATTAGCTGCCGGTCAATCTGCAGAGTTTGTCCAATTTTCAATTTTCAATAACAGATGTGAAATTCATCTGTTCACAACAAACACCTTACAATATGAAAGTCCTGAAGATGTTTTAATTTGCAGTTTTGTGTGAAAGAAGGAAAGGGTTTACATTTCTATAGCACCCTTTACAATCTTTCAAAATGCTTTACAACCAATGAAGTATTTTTCTGAAGTAAAGGCAGTGTTCTAATGTCAGGAAACAGTAAACAATTTACAAAAAGCAAGGTCAAAGTAACAATGAAGACGAGATGATCTATTCTATTTTTAGTGATGTTGGTTGAGGTAAATATTGGCCATGGACATCAGGAGGAACGCCACTGCTCACCTTAAAAATAACGCGATGGAATCTTTTACCCTAGAGAGCACACAGGGCCAGGTTTTAATGTCTAATCTGAAAGATGATACCTCCACCAGTGCAGCACTCCTGTAGTACTGACCCTTCAAGAGTGTGCTGTCAGAGGGTCAGCACTGGGGGTGTGCTGCACTGTCTGAGCAGCAGTACTGAGGCAGTACTGCACTCTCGGGGGGTCAGTACTGAGGGAGCACCACACTGTAAGAGCGTCAGCATTGAGGGAGTGCTGCATTGTTGGAGGATCAGTACTGAAGGAGCACTTGCTGCTGGAGGGTCAGTGCTGGGGAGCAATCCCTCAGGATCAACCCTCTGACAGTGCAGCACTCTGTCAGTACTGACCCTCTGACAGCGCAGCACTCCCTTAGTACTGACCTTCTGACAGCGCAGCGCTCCCTCAATACTGAGCCTCTGACAGTGCAACAGCCCCTCCCCACTGACCCTTCAACAATGTGGCGCTCCCTCAGCACTGACCCCCTGACAGTGCAGCACTCCCTCAGTATTTACCTTCTGACATAGAAACACAGAAAATAGGAGCAGGAGTAGGCCATTCAGCCCTTCCAGCCTGTTCCGCCATTCAATATGATCATGGCTGATCATCTATCTCAAAGCCATACTCCTGCTCACTTCCCATGCCCCTTGATGTGTGTAGGGTCTAGAAATCTACCAATCTCCTTATTAAATATATTCATTGACTTAGCCTCCACAACCTCCTGTGGTAGAAAATTCCACAGGTTCACCACCCTCTGTGAACAAGTTCATCTCAGTCCTAAATGGTCTACCTCGTACCCTGAGACTGTGACCCCTTGTTCTAGACCCCCCCAGCCAGAGGAAACATCCTCCCTGCATCCAGTCTGTCCATCCCTGTCAGAATTTTATATGTTTCAATGAGATCTCCTCTCATTCTTCTAAACTCCAGTGAATACAGGGCCTAGTCAGCCCAATCTCTCCTCATACGACAATCCTGCCATCCCAGGAATCAGTCTGGTGAACCTTTGCTGCACTTCCTCTATGGCAAGTATATCCTTTCCTAGGTAAGGAGATCAAAACTACACAATACACCAGGCGTGGTCTCCGCGCGGTGCCACACTCCCTCAATACTGACCCTCTGACAGTGCGGCACTCCCTCAGTACTGACCCTCTGTCAGTGCAACACTCCCTCAGTACTGACCCTCTGACAGTGCAGCACTCCCTCAGTACTGACCCTCTGTCAGTGCAACTCTTCCTCAGTACTGACCCTCTGACAGTGCGGCACTCCCTCAGTACTGACCCTCTGACAGTGCGGCACTCCCTCAGTACTGACCCTCTGACAGTGCGGCACTCCCTCAGTACTGACCCTCTGACAGTGCGGCACTCCCTCAGTACTGACCCTCTGACAGTGCGGCACTCCCTCAGTACTGACCCTCTGACAGTGCAGCACTCCCTCAGTACTGACCCTCTGACAGTGCAGCACTCCCTCAGTACTGACACTCTGACAGTGCAGCACTCCCTCAGTACTGACCCTCTGACAGTGCAGCACTCCCTCAGTACTGACCCTCCGACAGTGCAGCACTCCCTCAGTACTGACCCTCTGACAGTGCAGCACTCCCTCAGTACTGACCCTCTGACAGTGCAACACTCCCTCAGTACTGTACTGAGAAAGTCAGTTTATATTTTGTGCTCAAATCCCTGGAGTGGAACTTCAACCCATGACCTTCTGACTCAGAGGTGAAAGTGTAAAGGTTTTACCCCAACCCAATGACCCATTTTAACTGTTTCCTATTGGCCTAAATCAACCAGGTTCCAATCAGGAATAAGAGTAGAGGCTGGGGCTCCTTTCTCAGGTGAAAAGAACGTTGAAATTCATCCTGAAAGATATTTTTTAAATGGTGAAGATGTTTGAAAGGGTAGATGTGGGGAAGATGGGGGCAATTTAGGGAGTGTGGCTGGGTGGGGGATCCAACATCCACCAGTAGCAGCCCCGCTGATCTGGTCTCTGGGGTCCCCAAGGGAGTTAAGTCCCTCAGTGAAAGCAGGGACCCTGTTACCAGATAACGAAGGGGAGCATTTAATTCCTGCACTTCCCCCATGGCCAGAAATCCACCCCCAAGAACTGCCGGCCATTCACAGGCCAGGACTCTCGATTATGCCAGTGGGTGCGAGGACTGCTGCCGGTAATACACATGGGCCTTCAGCAGGTATCATTCTGGGTCCCTGGAGAAAGGTAAGTGGTGGCAGGATGGGGTTCATGGGGAAGAGGTCACTGGGGGTGGTGGTTGGGAGAATGGGCAGGGGAATGGCTCTCAGTGGGAAACCCCTTTCCCAATGCCAGGTTCCTTAATCAGGCATGGAGTGCCTGGGAATGAGGGACCCCCCCTCCACAATGCAGCTAGGCCGCGAGCAACTCTGACGGGGTTTGCTTGTCAGTCTCCCTGCCAGGTGAGTCCCTCGCTCACCCGCTGGGTTAATGCCAGCGGCGGCAGGGCAAGGGCCTAATTGTCATCAGAGCAAGACTTCCTGTCCCCAACTCAGTCGGAGAGATGGCGGGGACCCCACCCGGCACTCGTCTGCCTGGTTAAATAGTGCCCCCACCTGGGAAGTCACCTCCAGGGAGGGCATTAAATTCCACCCCATGTTTCCACTTGTAGGGGTAACGAAAACGATGGGCCAGAAATATAAAGCAGTGACTAATAATTCCAGTCAGGAATTGAGGAGAAACATCTTTGCCCAGAGAGTGGGGGGAAGGCGGAACTCACTACCTTTGCTTTTTATGCTTTTTGCTGGATTGCATTCATATTCTATTCTCCCTTTCTTTATCAGTTTCTTGGTCCTCCCTTGCTGCTTCTAAAATCTTCCCAATCCTCAGGTTTAATACTAAAAGGGGGTGGTCGAGGTGAATAGTATCGATACACTTAAGGGGAAGCTGGATAAACACATGAGGGAGAAAGGAATAGGAGGAAAAACCGGTAAAACCTGGAAATGAAGGGTAATCAGTAAAACTTGTCCAAACTGGTCCTGTATACATTAAAGTGGAATTCCAGTCTTACTGGTGCCAGTATTCTAGTTCAGTAGGTTGAGGGACTGACTAGAGAACAGGCTGTTTTAGATATAGTATTGTATAAGGGAAAAGGCTAATTAATAATTTTATTGTAAAAGAACCTTTAGGGATGAGTGACCATAATATGGTAGAATTTTACATTAGGTTTGGAAGTGAGGCAATTCAATCTGAAGCCAGGGTGTTAAATTTGAACAAAGGAAATTACGAAGGTATGAGGGGAAAATTGGCTGAGGTGGATTGGGAAAATGCATGAAAAGGTCTGACTGTATATAGGCAATGGATAGTCTTTAAAGAATTATTACAGCAACTATACGTTCCTTCAAGGCACAAAAACCCAAAAAGAAAAGTCAGTCAACCGTGGCTAACAAAGGGAGTTAAGGATAGTATAAGATTAAAAGAAAAGGCCTATAAAGTTGCCAAAAATAATATTAAACCTGAGGATTGGGAAGATTTTAGAAACAGCAAAGGAGGGCCAAGAAACTGATAAAGAAAGGGAGAATAGAATATGAATGCAATCCAGCAAAAAGCACAAAAACAGACTGTAAAAACTTCTATAAGTCCATAAAAAGGGAGCATTTGGCTAAGACAAATGTGGGTCCATTACAGGCAGAGTCAGGAGAATTTATAATGGGGAATAGAGAAATGGTAGAGAAGCTAAACTTGGTGTCTATTTTCACTGAGGAAGATACAAGAAATCTCCCAGATTTAGAGATCCAGGGCACTAGGGAGAATAAGGAGTTGAAGGAAATTAGTATAAGTAAGAAGGTTGTATTGGAGCAGTTAATGGGGCTGAAGGTTGATAAGTCCTCGGGACCTGATATTCTCCATCCCAGAGTGTTGAAAGAGGTAGTTATGGAGATATTGGATGCATTGGTGATCATCTTCCAAAATTCTATAGATTCTGGAACAGTTCCCACAGATTGGAAGGTAGCAAATGTCACCCCTCTATTTAAGAAGGGAGGGAGAGAGAAAACAGGGAACTACAGACCTGTTAGCTTTACATCGGTAGTGGGGAAAATGCTGGAATTTGTTGTAATGTATGTGATAAATGGGCACTAGGATAATAATGATCTAATTGGGCATAATCAACATGGATTTATGAACATGAAATCATGTTTGATGAACCTGTTGGAGTTTTTTGAGGATGTTATTAACAGAATTGATAAAGGGGAGTTGGATGTAGTATACTTGGATTACAGACCAGTCAGTTTAACTTCGGTGGTGGGGAAACTTCTAGAAACAATTATTCAGGATAGAATTAATAGTCACATGGAAAAATATGGATTGTTTCAGAAGAGTCAGCACGGATTTGTTAAAGGAAAATCATATGTAACTAACTTGCTGGAGTTTTTTGAAGAGGTAACAGAGATGGTTGATAAGGGCAAGGCTATTGATGTGGTGGATATGGACTTCCAAAAGGTGTTCAATACAATGCCACACAACAGACTGGTGAGGAAAGTTATAGGTCATGGAATAAAAGGGACGGTAGCAACATAGATATGAAATTGGCTGAGGGATAGGAAACAGCGAGTAATGGCTAATGGGTATTTTTTGGGCTGGAAGAAGGTTTGTAGAGGAGTTCCCCAGGGGTCGGTATTGGGACTCTTGTTTTTCTGGATATACATAAATGATCTAAATCTTGGTGTGCAGGGGACAATTTCAAAGTTTGCGGACGACATAAAACTTGGGAGAACTGTAAACTGTGCGGAGGACAGCATAGAACTTCAAAAGGACATTGACACCTTGGTGGAGTGGGCAGATAGATGGCAGATGAAGTTCAATGCAGAGAAGTGTGAGGTGATACACTTTGGTATAAAGAACATGGAGAGACAATATAAAATAAAGGATACTATTCTAACAGGTGTGCAGGAGCAGAGAGACCTGAGTGTATATGTACATAAGTCATTAAAGGTGGCAGGACAGGTAGAGAAAGCTGTTTCTGAAGCATATAGTATTCTAAGCTTCATTAATAGGGGCATTGAGTACAAGAGCAGGGAGGTTATGATGAACTTGTATAAGGCACTGGTTAGACCTCAGCTGGAATATTGTGTAGAGTTCTGGGCGCCACGTTATAGGAAGAACCAAACGCAGGCTGGGTGATCGCTTTGTGGAACACCTTCGGTCTGTCCGCAAGCATGACCCAGACCTCCCTGTCGCTTGCCATTTCAACACTCCACCCTGCTCTCATGCCCACATGTCCGTCCTTGGCTTGCTGCATTGTTCCAGTGAAGCTCAACGCAAACTGGAGGAACAGCACCTCATCTTCCGACTAGGCACTTTACAGCCTTCCGGACTGAATATTGAGTTCAACAATTTTAGATCATAAACTCTCTCCTCCATCCCCACCCCTTTTCCAATCCCCCTTTTTTCCAATAATTTATATAGATTTTTCTTTTCCCACCTATTTCCATTATTTTTAAATGTATTTCCATCCATTGTTTTATCTCTACCTTTTAGCCTATTTCGATCCCTTCCCCCTACCCCACCCCCACTAGGGCTATCTGTACCTTGCTCGTCCTGCTTTCTACCCTTAATGTCACCTATTAGCACATTCATTAGATAATATCACCACTTTCAACACCTCTTTGTCCTTTTGTCTATGACATCTTTTGGTTATCTCCACCTATCATTGGCCCTCTATCCAGCTCTACCTGTCCCACCCCCACTTAAACCAGCTTATATTTCACCCCTTTTCTATTTTTACTTAGTTCTGTTGAAGGGTCATTCGGACTCAAAACGTTAACTGTGTTCCTCTCCGCAGATGCTGTCAGACCTGCTGAGTTTTTCCAGGTATTTTTATTTTTGTTTTGGATTTCCAGAATCCGCAGTTTTTGTTTTTATCTTTGTTTTTCAGAGGGTTGTGTGACTTTGGAATTCTCTGCCTCTGAATGCGGTGGAGGCGGGGTCATTGAATATTATTAAGGCAGAGGTGGATAGATTCTTGTTAGGCAAGGGAATCAAAGGTTATCGGGGGTAGATGGGAACACGGAATTCAAAACACATCAACCATGATCTTATTTAACAGTGGAGCAGGCTGGAGGGGCCGAATGGCCTACTTCTGCTCCTATTTCCTTTCTCGCATGTTTGTATGGTAAGTGCAATATAATGTGGAAAAATGTGAGATTATCCACTTTTTATCCACTTTGGTGGGTGGAATAGATGTGCAGAGTATTTCTTAAATGGTGAGAGATTAGAAAGTCTAGATGTACAAAGGGACCTAGGTGCCATCATCAATAAGTCACTGAAAGCTAACATGCAGGTGCAGCAGGGAATTAGGAAGGCTAATGGTTTAAGGGTTTAAGTACGGGAGCAGTGAAGTCCTGCTTCAATTGTATAGTACCTTGGTTAGACCGCACCTGGAGTACTGTGTGCAGTTATGGTCCCCTTACCTTAGGAAGGATATTATTTCCATATGGGGAGTGCAACGAGGTTCACGGAATGGCTGGACTGTCCTATGAAGAGAGACTGGGCCTGTGTTCTCTAGGGTTTTGAAGAATGAGAGGTGATCCTATTGAAACCTACAAAGTACTTACAGGAATAGACAGGGTAGGTGCAGGTAAGGTGTTTCCCCTTGCTGGGGGGACAATTTCAAAATAAGCGGGGAAGCGACTTAGGACCAAGATGAGGAAAGAGTTGTGAATCTTTGAAATTCTCTACTCCAGAGGGCTGTGAAAACTTAGTCATTGAGTATGTTTAAAGCAGAGATTGACAGATTTCTAAATACCAGTGACACAAAGGGGCATGGGGATAATGTGGGGAAAAAGACCTTGAGGTATATGATCAGCCATGATCGTATTGAATGGCAGAGCAGGCTCGATGGGCTGAATGGCCTACTCCTGCTCCTTATGTTCCTGTTCCTATGTTCCTGTTCCTATGCCTATGTTCCTATGGTGCCAGTATTACTGATTTTAACAGGGATTTGACAATTTTGAACTGGTTTTTCCCTCTGGGATATGCTAATAGGGTGAGATGAAGTAAGGGTGGGAGGAGCATAAACACTGGCATGGACCAGTTGGGACAAATGGCCTGTTTCTGTGTTGGAAATACTCTGTAACTGTGAAAAGATGTTACGCTACTTACTTGTACATGAAGGGGGCAACGGTGGCAGTGTTGGGGTGGCTGTATTGCTGCTGTGGCTGAGGGAGCTGGACGACCACGTTGCCATTGCCGCTGCTGTTGCCTGGCGCCTGCCCACAGGTTGTGACCCCAGAAGCCGAAAGGGTGGCCGTGCTGGAGGAGGAAGGGGGTGAGGAGGGCAGGCTGGCACCTCTGCCCTCTAGGGAAGCAATGCTACTGGAGCTGGAAGCCTTGCCGTCGGCCTGAGATTTCTGCAACGTGTGACCTTGGCTTGCCTTTGCCGACCTGGTTTTCTCCGACTCCTTCCCTGCCGGTCCGGGCACTGATGTGGACTTTCCGGTGGGAACCTTGGATCCTGGTTTGGGTATCCCACTGGAAGCGGGAATCGAACTCTCCTTCTTGACTCCCGTCGGCTTGCCTCCTTTTGGGATTAAGCTGGCGATTTTTGAGCTCTTTCTGGGGGCGTCACTCACTTTCTCTTCTTTGCAGCTTTTTAATCCTTTGCCCTTTTCCTTCTCTTCTTTCTCCTTCACTTGTGGTGTGGCCTTCTTATTGCTGGTGGCTTTCCCCCCTATCCTCTGGGGCGTTCCCTTTGATTGCGTTTTTGGGCTACTGCCTGTGGAGCCCCCACCTCCGCCCTCTGCCTCCCCGCACTCCGAGTGCGGACCCTCATCCCTCCCGCCCTCAGCAGACCCTGAGCCGGGAGAGAAGGGGGGTCTCGAGGATATCCTGTTGTTGATCAGCTTGAACTTTTCAAGCATCGACTTTTGTCCGTTAGAAGGAGTTTTGGTGACCTCGGGCAGGGGAGGTCTGAGCCGGTCGGTGGAGGCAGTGGGAGAGGTGACAGGACTGGGGACTTTCACACTCAGCATGGAGGAGGTGGCGGCATGCTTGACGTTCATTGACTTGCTGCGCCAGGGTTTGCCAGCGCCTGGAGAAGGGATGGCAGAGACCTGCTGCTGCCCAGCGCTGGCGGCTGATGGCAAGTTCCCATTCATGCCTCCTGGTAAGGGCGGATTTTTCGATGGTTCTGAAACAAAGAGGAAACACAAACTAAACATCAAAAAAAAAAATCCGGCCCCTTCTATTGTTAAACAAGCACATTGAAAAATGTCAAATCTGAGATCAATCGATTATGGTTAGACCAGATATTAAAGAAAGGAAAGACTTGCATTTATATAGCACCTTTCATGACATCAGGACATCCCAAAACACTCTAGAGCCAATTAAGTACTTTTGAAGTGTAGTCACTGTTGTAATGTAGGAAACACAGGAACCAATTTATGCACAGCAAGATCCAGCAAACCGCAAAATAGTAATGACCAGATAACCTTGTAATATTTTTTGTGTAATAAAGTTTTTGTAATATTGATCAGAAAATAAATATTAGGCCCAGGGCTCTGGGGATAACCCTCCTGCTCATCTCCAAATAGCCACCATGGGATCCTGTACATCGACCTGAGATGGCAGACAGGGTCTCAGTTTAGTGTTTCAGTTTAATGTTTCATCTGAAAGATGGCACCTCCAACAGTACGGAACTCCCTCAGTACTTGATACCATGCTCAGGGCTCTTGAGAATTACTGGGAGATACGAAACCAAGGTAGGTAAATGGAATTAAGGTGCAGATCATCCATGATTGAATTGAATGGTGGGTCGGCCTCAAAGGGTTGAATGGCCTCCTCCTGTACCTGGATTTACCACCCAGAAGGAAAAAACCGTTCAGACCAGTACCCTCATTTCCCAGTTTTTACAGGCGTTCCATTTTAAGGTATACAAGACCAGTTCAGACCAGTATTCTTATTTCCCAGTTTATTTTTTACTGTTTTTTCATTCTTTGCAATTTCTCCTGCGTTCCCTCACTTCTCCACTAAAAACGATCAAAGCTACTTTCTTTCTGTGACTCGACTTTGTAAAACAACTACAGACTCATACAACTCAGAAGGAGTTAGTCAAGGTGTTGACCAACAAGAGAGTCAGGTTACCGGACGATAGGTGGAATGTGGAGTTGAGGTCACAATCAGGTCAGCCATGATCTTATTAAATGGCAGAGCAGGCTTGAGGGGCCAAATGGCCTACTCCTGCTCCTAATTGGTATGTTCATATATGTTTGTATGTACATATGTAAGGAGGCCATTCAGCCTACCTTGGCTGTGCCAGCTCTTTGAAAGAGATGTCCAATTAGTCCCACTCGCCACTTATGCTACTTAAGACCATAAGACATAAGACCATAAGATATAGGAGCAGAAATTAGGCCATTCGGCCCATCGAGTCTGCTCCGCCATTCAATCATGGCTGATAAGTTTCTCAACCCCATTCTCCCGCCTTCTCCCTGTAACCTTTGATCCCCTTACCAATCAAGAACCTATCTATCTCCGTCTTAAATACACTCAATGACCTGGCCCCCACAGCCTTCTGTGGCAATGAATTCCATAGATTCACCACTCCCTGGCTAAAGAAGTTTCTCCTCATCTCTGTTCTAAAAGGTCTTCCCTTTACTCTGAGGCTGTGCCCTCGGGTCCTAGTCTCTCCTACTAATGAAAACATTACTTTTTCCCCATTGCCTTGCAAATGTACATACTCATTAAAAGGTGACTGCTGAATCTGCTTCCACTTCTCTTTCACTCCAGATGATAACTCACAACACCAAGGAAAATAATCACACTTCTGGTTTTTGTGCCTGTCATCGTAAATCTGGGTACCAATCCTCCTGCTAGTGGAAACTGTTCTCCAAGCAACACTCTATGTTCATCATGAGCCTGAACCATTTCATCAAACCTGTGCAGGAAAGGACATATTAATAGGCAGGAAACACTCATTTGGGGTGAGGCAGAAAGTATTCCGATATTCCGGAATCTCCCTTTATGTGGATAGAATTCAACCACGATGAATCACCACAAAAAGCATGACAAAACTTACCATTTCCTGATGGTTCAACAGATTGGTGAATATCGTGTTAAAATAGAAATTGCTGGTGAACTGTCAGTGAACCATCAGTTAGAAATGCTTTCTACCACTTCACAGTCTTGTTTTTAAACCTTGTTCCAATATATCATACATAGGGGGCAAAGGCCATTCACACTGGAAACACACACTGGAATTGAATCAGATTACTGCAGAGCATGGGGGTGTTTCAGAATCCATAATTTGGATATCAAAGCTGGGAGAGAGAACTTCTTTCCCAAGAGTGAGCTCTGGATACTGAGTCACTGAATATATTCATCACAGTGATCGGCAGATTTCTTAAGAAAATTAAGGGATATGGAGCCAGAGCAGGGAGGTAGAGTTGAAGTCAAAGATCAGTCATGGTCGTATCAAATGTCTGAGGAGACGAAAAGGGCCTAATGACCGCCTCCAGCTCGTATTTCTTATGTCCTTATGTTTCTATAAAGGAAGGAGAGCTGTAGCAAGGCAAAGGATCCTAGGTCAGGATTTTCCACCCCGCCCCCCCCACCGCCATGATCGCCCGCTCCCGCCGAAAGTCAATGGGATTTTGGCTGGGCCGCTGGATATCCCGCGGTGGATCCCACCCAGGGCAGGGCTGGAGAATCCCGGCCCCATAGTTTTAAGGTGCTGGAGACAGGGGCAGGAACACAGGTTCGTGAGTGGGAGTCTCCAATGAGTCTTCATTGCACTACAATGGGTTGTAGAAAGGGTGGGCAAGGGTATACAGGAAGGCATTTTAGGGTGGTTTCGAAGGGTCAAAAGAGGAAAATTTAGTGAAGGAAGGACTACTGTAGTATTATTAAAATAGAGAAAAGCAAGTAAGAAACAAAAAAAGGGAAAGATTTGTATTTCTATAGCACCTTTCACAAACCAGGATGTTGCAAAACATTTGACAGTCAATGAAATACTTTTGAAGTGTAGCCACTGTTCTAACATGGGAAAGGCAGCAGTCAATTTCCGTGTAGCAAGATCCCACAAACAGCAATGTGATAATGAACAGATAATCTGAGTGACGTTGAGGGATGGTTGTGACTGATGGGAAAAAGTTGTCAGTTGGCAGAGAGATAGGGATTGTCCATCAGGTGATAAATTGTCTCCCGTATCCTGTTCAGGGGTGCAAGAGGAGTGACATAAAGGCCCCCATGTGTATGGCAACGCATGTTGTTCTGGTCTTGGAAGGACTCGGGCTGCACAATGGTCAGAGTTGTTGAAGGAAAAGGAAATATTTGGCATAGAGGAAGAGTCCCAGTTACAGATTTAACAACAGAGATCCAAGAATCCATTTAGCATTGGTGGAGACAGTGAGGCCACAAACACTGGTAGATTAAAATAAGTTAAAGATAGTGCCACCAAAGTTAAGAGGTGAAAGCTGTTAATTAACTCATTAGGAACATGAAGAAAGAGTGCCTTTGAAGAATAGATAGGAACCAGATTAGACATGGACTGTACAACACCGAAACAGTCCATTCAGCCCAAGTCAACATTTCTGCTCCACAACTAAGGCCCTAGCTGCTTCCTCAAGTGGATGCAAAAGATCCCGTGTTGCGGTTTTGAAGAAGAGTGAGGCGGTTCTTCCCGGGCTCCTGGTCAACATTTACCCCTCCACCAATTTCACAAAAGCAGATTATCTGGTCATTATCACATTGCTGTTTGGGTGCCATGTGCAATTAGCTGATGTATTTCTACCATTACAATAGTGGCTGGATTTCAAAAGTACATCAATGGATGTGAAGAGCTTTGAGATGTCCAGTCATTTTGAACAGTGCTATATAAATGCAGCTCTTTCTTTTTCTTTAAGCCTATCAGCACATCCTTCTATTTCTTGCTCTGTTATGTGGGCGTCGCTGGCAAGGCCAGCATTTATTGCCCAACCCTAATTGTCCTTGAGAAGGTGGCGGTGAGCCAACTTCTTGAATACAACTGAGAAACTTGCTCGGACATTTCAGAGGTAGTTAAGGGTTAATCACATTGCTGTGGGTCTGGTGTCACACGTAGGCCAGACCCGGTAAGGATGGCAGATTTCCTACCCTAAAGGACATTAGGGAGCCAGATGGGTTCTTACAGCAATCAATGATAGCTTCATGGTCACCATTACTGGGACTAGCGTTCAATTCCAGATTTATTTAATTAATTGGAGTTAAATTTCCCAGATGTCACGATAGGATTTGAGCACATGCCCCTGGACTTTTAGCCCAGGTCTCTGGAATACCAGTTCAGTATCATAACCACTAGCTTCCCTAACTTCCCCTTAAATGCATTTGAAGGGCAATTTCTTTATTTCATTGAGAAACATAGAGGGGCTCAAGTTTCAATGCTGCCATCATTATACCACAAGATGACTGGAGATTGTGAGTGCCAAGGGATTCGAGGGAAGTTGACAAATGTAGAGTGGGCGGAGTTGAATGATGAAGGAAAAGGCAGATAACAGAACCCCTGGGAATATTTGAATTAATGGAAAAAGAACAGAGAATGAGTCAATAACTACTGCCCGGATAAAATGATTTGAGAAGAAAGTGGATAGTTACTGGTGAGAGGGTTGTAAACACATTGATAGAATTTTGATTTGCCTAAGGCAATGATAAATGATTCACCAAAGTGTTCAAGAACATCAAAGAGGAACATCATAAAAAGAATGAAGCCATGATAAGGCCAACTCCAGATTTACAAAGAAAAGTACTGTCAATTAAGTTAGGTTTAACCTTATCAAGAGTGAAACTGCCTTAACTAAAATCTGGGAGCACTCCAAAAAATGCAATTTAACTGATAAGTCATTGTTAGATTTAACCTTGAGGATGCTTCACCCAATGAAATTTCACCTTGACCAGGAGCTTTTAAAAGAATCGATTAAATTGCACACATACAAAGCAAACTTTCAGCAAACAAAACGAGGAAATGCTGGCAGAACAAGGTCAGTTAGTAACTTTAGAATGAAAAGATAATCTCAATTCTGGTCTCCTGCACATCCCTAATTTCCTTCACTCCATCAGTGGTTTTAGCTGCCTGACCTCTGGAATTCCCATCCTATCCCACTCACCTCTCTACCCCTCTTTTAAGATGCTCCATAAAATCTATTTCTTTGACCAAACTTTCGACCATCTATTTTAATGTCTCCTTATATGGCTCAGTGTCAAATTTTGTCTGATTAAGGTTCCAGTGAAGAGCTTTGGATGTTTTACTATGCTGCAGGTTCTATGTAATCATAAATTCTTGCTGGTGTTACCAGTGGGACACTAAAACTGAAGGATGAATAAGCAACCTTTCCAGTGAAATTGTGAAAACATTGAGGTGGAAATAAATAACAAATGCGTTGGCTGCAGGTGCTGAGTTCCTGGGTTGAATGAGCTGCAACTTGATCAACAGAAAAGCAGGAAATTGTTCACCGACATGAATGATTATCCCGCTGAGGTAATGGGAAAAGTGTAACTAATGACACAGAGGAATATTCAAGTAGTTGGGGTGGATTGAGGCCCAGGCCAAGACAAAGGCAAGAGAAGGGAGGAGGTGGGTGGGGTGGGGGGAGAGGGAACAGGGGGTGTATGTAGGTGGTATCCTCAGATGAAAACTGAAAGGTTGAAAATTCAGAAAGAGTGGGCATGTCATTCTGGCAAGGTTCAGGGCTCTAGAGCATCCCTGCTCTCCATCGCTGGACCTTCAGCTGCCTCAGTCCCAAGCTCTGGAATTCTCTCCTCAAACCACTCCACCTCCCTATCTCACTCACTCTCTCCTCCTTTGAAATGCTCCGTCAAAAACAATTCTTTGAACAAGCTTTTGGCCATCTGCCTTAATATATTCCATATGACACAGTGTCAAATTTGCTTTATAACGCTCCTGTGATGTGCCTTAGAACATTTTATTGCCTATAAATACAAGTTACTGATGTTAAGGAAACTAAAATAGATTTAAGTTAAGGACATAAACTGTATCCAACCTTCCAGCCCCCATTTCTAACCCAGTGTCTGCAACTGAGACTTCCCTGGAACAAACAACACCCTCCAAGACCATGAATGGAACCTGATGCGTTCTCCAAATTGTGATGTGCAGGCACCTTGTACCTGGCACAAGAATGTTCACAACGTTAATGGAGCCAGCATGGAATGCAGGAGCAAATCACATCACCTTCACGAAGAATAATGGACAATGGCAGAATTATCCAAGCAGAAAATCACCAACCTTCAAGATGGGAATAGTTGGTGTGCTGGAGTGAAGGTGCATCTAATCATTTGCCAAAGGCTTCACTGTATCATTCCACTAAAAAAACATGGAGCTGGTCACATTATTTACCACCATGATTCACTACATGCTGGAATGATCACCACCCCACTCATTAGCAATGGAACTCTGACCTATCCACTAAATCCCATAAATCTGTTACAACACTGGTGTGGTGACAGTGCAGAAGTGGACCGGCTGAATGTAACTTAACATTAACTCTCAACTGCTTCAGTGCTTTTAATCGAACACGCTTAGGAACACACAACTGTCGCCTCAGTGCCCATAGGCAGAGCATAATTCTAACCTGTAGAAACACACGCTGGGAGGCTTCTTAGTCAAACAAAACAAACTTTATTTACACGCGAGTTTCCGTGGCTGCTTGTATCTAGCCAGCCCCTCATGCAGCCATTTCCTAGGACACTCCTCCCCTAGAATTTATTCCCCCACGCCAGCCACACATTGGGTGAACTAATCATGTGACCCCCCTACTCAGTCGAACTGATCTTAAAGTGACAGTCATCGCATCCCTTCCCCCTTAACTCCTTTGTACATCTTTTCAGTTAACAATTGCTTTATTCAATTGAACAAAGAGTTTTCTTAATTCTAGAAATTACTACATATGTCGTTGGCCTGGAATTCAATTACAAAATACAGACAATAGACCCCATAGTTGTAAATTAAGTCTTTGGGGTGGTCTTCGAATTCATGTCGAGTGGCGTATTTCAACAGGTTGTGAGGCTTCTACTGGGTCCACGTTTTCTGGAATTGTACTAACAGGTACCTCCTTTAGTATGGACAATTCATTATCATTAACTTCCACAGGGACGTCCTTGATGTATATTACAGGTTGACTAACACTCTCGGTGGTAACACTGACAGTGAGAGTGCCTCTCTACCCCTCAAATGGTCAACATGCTTCTGAACAAACCACCCCTCTATCCTTACTTGGTACAAAATAGGTCGGGTCTCAGAGACCACCCTTCCAGGGATCCATCTAGGACCATTACCAAGGTTTCTTACGTACAATAGTCGAAAACTTCCTAGCTCTACTTTGAGAATCATGTCTTGTCTTCTGGTTCCGCTGATTTGACTCTACCCACCCTGCTAATTTGGAAATAAAGACTTAACCTCGCCCTGAGACGATGTTTCACTAACAGTGCAGCAGGAGGAACACCTCTCGTTGTGTGTGGGGTGGTGCGGTAACTCAGCAGAAAAGGTGAGAGTCTTGTTGCTAAAGATCTGCCTGATAGATTTTTCATGCCAGGTTTAAAAGTTTGGGCGGCTCTCTCTCGGTTAAGCCGTTCGGTGCTGGGTGGTAAGGCGCTGTCTTTATGTGTTTTATACCATTGAGAGCGGTGAAGTTTTGAAACTCCATACCCATGAGCACTGCCCCATTATCGAACACGGTTAATTCAGGCAAACCATCAGTTGTAAAACACGGCCACAGCTTTTCGATGGTCACCATCGATGTCGGTGTCTTCACCTCAAAAATTTCTATCCGCTTAGAGTACACAATTACCAGGAGAAACATCGTACCCGTAAATAGTCCAACAAAATCGACATGGATGTGGACCCATGGCCGCCCAGGCCATTCCCGAGGGTGTAGTGGAGACTAGCCGGCAGGTTTTACTGCAACTGGCACTGTTGGCAGTGCCTTACCATCTTCTCCATATCAGTGATGATTCCGGGCCGCCATACATATCTTGAAAATGAAAATGTTAGCCAGGAGTTACCAGGGTGGCCACTGTGTAGTTCCATCAGGAGTAGCTCCCTGCCTGGTACAGGAATGACCACTCGCCCTCCCCATAGCGCAATACCAGCATGACAATGACGTTCATGTCTACGGGTGGAGTAGGTTTTCATGTCGTCTGAAACTGCCTCATTTCCCTATCCCGTAAGGATTTTATTTCGTGCACTGGATAACAGTGGATCCCGACTGGTCCAGGTTTTGATTTGTTTCGCACAGACTGGTAGCACATCCAAAATGCTTAAGGCCAAGACAATTTCTTGAGGAATAGGTGCAAACATAATACTTTCTCTCAAGGGCAGGCGCTCAGGGCACCTGCATTCGCAATATGTACCCCTAGTCGGTGTTTAAAGGTTTATCCATATGCAGCCAGGATCAGCGCCCACCTCTCAATCCTCACAGAGGCTCTCAGTGGAATAGACTCATTCTCCTCAAAAAGACCCAACAGCAGCTTGTGGTCTGAAACAATAATGAATCGCCTCCCATGTAGATATTGATGGAACTTTTTGACACCAAAATCTATTAATAGGCCCTCTTTTTCGATTTGTGAACAGTCTCCTTCAGCTACCGATACTGTTCTTGACACATATCCTATCGGCCTTTCTGAGCTCTCAGTCATTTTTAGGGACAACACTGCCCCAGCGCCTTATGGAGAGGCGCCACTCGTCAGTGTTAGTGCCTTCCATGGGTTGAAGTTCACAAGTAGGCTTGAAGACTGCAGTAACTGCTTCACCTTGTTGAAAGCCGTTTCCTGAGGAGTTCCCTAAGGCCAGTGGTGGTGCTTCTTTAACACGATGTGTAAGGAGGGCAGCACAGTGGATAGATTTAGCAAAAACCACCCATAATAATTGACTATTCCTTGAAATAATTTAAGTTCAGACAGGTTTGTGGGGGAAGGCCTTACAGCCCTGACTTTCTCCTCGACAGGGTGTAGCCCTTGAGCATTGATCCTGTGTCCCAGGTAAATCACCTCCTTGGCTTGAAAAGTGCACTTTTCTTTCTTGAGGCGGACTCCAACCTCCCGAAATCTTTTTAACACCTCTTCTAAATTCGCCAGATGTTCAGCCTCCGTGGTCCCAGCGATGAGTATATCATTGAGATGTCCCACAACCTGGGGCAACCCCTGTAGTCGGCTCTCCGTTGTGCGTTGGAATATTGCACACGCCAACGAAACACCAAAAGGCAAGTGCATGTACTGAAAAAGCCCTTATCATGATATAACCTCGGGAACCTTCATCCAACTCAAGCTGTTGGTAGGTGTGACTCATGTCCATCTTGGTGTATGACTGGTTCCTGGGTAGTTTTGCATAAAGGTCTTCAATTGGTGGAAGAGGAGCCTTGCCCAGCTTTGTGAGCTGATTGATGGTTTGTTTGTGATCCTGTGATTGATGGATTGTTGTTAGTGGGGAGGTGATGGTGAAGTGATGTTGTCACTGAACCTATATTCCAGAGACCCAGGGTAACGCTCTGAGGACCTGGGTTCGAATCCTGCCATGGCAGATGGTGAAATTTGAACACAATAAAAATCACAGGTGCAGGCGGGTGACAGCACCAGGATAGTTTTTCCTCAGCACCAAGTGTAGAAACACGCCCTGGGAGGCTTCTTACTCAAACAGAACAAACTTTATTTACAGGCGAGTTTCAGTGGCTGTTTGTATCCGGCCAGCCCCTCATCCAGCCGGTCCCCAGGGAATCCCTCCCTAGAATTTATCTCCCCACGCTAGCCACACATTGGGTGTGCAAATCACGTGACCCCCTACTCAGTCAAACTGATCTTAAAGTGACAGTCATCACATAGCCCATCGTTAACCAAAATCTACAGAAACCAGAATTTTTAATGGAACTTCCAGAGTTACATCTATTTCACCTGTATGAAATATAATACCTGTATTACGCCTGTATAATACCTGTATTTCACCTGTTGAAAATATAATACCTGTATGCACGATCAAAGAAAATCTGACACTGAGCCACATTGGGAGATATTAGGGATGGTGACCAAAGCTTACTCAACAAGGTCGGTTTTAAGAAGCACCTGAAAGGAGGAGAGAAAGAGAGAAAGAGAGAGGCAGAGAGGCAAAGGGGACAATGGAGAGAATTCCAGAGCTTGGGATCCAGGCAGCTGAAGGTACAGCCATCAATGGTGCAGCAATTAAAATCGGGGATGTGCAAGAGGCCAGAATTAGAGGAGCACAGAGATCTCAGAGGATTGTGGATTTGGCGGAAATTATAGAGATAAGGAGGGGGTGAGGTCATGGAAAAAAAACAAGGATGGGAATTTTAAAATCACGACATTGCTTGACTGGGAGCCAATGTAGGTCAACGAGCACAGGGACGATGGGTGAATGGGGCTTCCCACGAGTTAAGGCATTGGCAGCAGAGTTTTGGGTGGCCTCCAGTTTACAGAGAGTAGAATGTGAGAGACCAGCCAGGTATATGTTGCAATAGTTGTGTAGAGAGGTAACAAAAGCATAAATGAGGGTTTCAGCAGCACTTGAGCTGCCACAGTGGTGAAATTAGGAGCCACAGAGGTGGAAATAGGCCACCTTACTGACAGGTGCCTCAGTTATGCCAAAGTACCATAGGAGCCCAGTTAAAATGCTTAATATTGATAAATGAGCGATTTGCAGTGTTGGTGTCAATGTCGGGAGCTGGGTATCCTTCCTCAGCACCTTTCTAAAAGAGCAGTGGGCGTCCAGGAAATTTGGTGGGATAGACATTCACCACACACAATAAAAAGTCGTTGCTCAAATCTGCAGCGGGCTCCGATTTAGTAACATAGGGTTGGAGGGGAGGGAGGTGGAGAAGGACTTGACCTAACAGATCCAGCAGGCGCTGCACTCTGACCTTTGCCCCACACGAGACTCAGTGCATCATCCACAATGTTCATTCCTAACAAATACGTTTTTACTCACCACAGTAACCGTGAAGCCATTTCAACAGCCCAGAAGGGACAAACAGTAAAAACTGGGAAATAAGAATACCGGTCAGAGTTGTTTTTTCCCTTCTGGGAATGCACAGTAAGGGCCTGCTTGCAGCCAGAACCAATCAAGCACAGACTGCATCTTCCAGAAATGCTTTAAACAAAAACGACTGAACGCGACTCACTGGCTGTGCCTCTCTGCATGAGAGGCAAAAGCAAACTGAGCAAAACTGGCAGATAAATTTTAGAGAACACACCAAAAATGTGAAAAATGTCAACAAGCGGATGCAGGATACTTGTGTTAACCACAAGTGAGAACTTTGAAATTGTTCTCCACACAGGTCACCCATTCTGGAGTTCTCATTTTTATTGTTTTAGCCGATCGGTCGATTGAAATGTAGCAGAAGTTGCGGCAGAATTCTGCAGCACAGTTGTGTGCGTTTGTATTCAAGTGATAAAACTGCTAACAAGGAAGGATCTGGCACTCCTAGGGCAACTGTAACAACCTCAGGACATCTCAAAGCACTCACAGCCAGTGAAGTACTTTTTGAAGAGGTATAATATAGGAAACGTGGCAGCCAATTTGTGCACAGCAAGCTCCCACAAACAACAATGAGACACTTAAGATCATCTGGTTTTTTTCAGCAATGTTCTGGGGGAGAAACACTAGCCAGGACACATGGAGAACTCCCCTAGTCTTCTTCAAAACAGTTCACTGGGATTTTTTTACTCCCACCTGAAAGGACCAACAGAGCATTGGTTTAACATCTAATCTGGAAGAAGACTCCTCTGAGGGTGCCGCACTCCCTCAGCACTGCACTGGGAGTATTTGCCTGGGTTACACGTTCAATTCTCTGAAGTGGGACTTGAACCCACAACCTTCTGATTCCGAGGTGAGAGTGCTGCCCACTGAGGTGGGAAACACAAGCAGAGAGTACCATTTTCCTGAAGGAAGGCTGGAGTCCATTTGTGGTCCCTTTATCTTCTGCACTGTACTGTTTTTATGCCCACACAGATTGGGTAGATTGTCCAATGAAACCTCAACTGAGCATCTACAAGAGCATCTACTGAAGTGGAAATAACAGTTACATTACAATAATTCACCCCATTAACCCTCATCAGAAGGTTCAATAATGACAATCCTTTCTTGGTACGATTCTGCACTGGATGACCGACCTCTTGAATGCAGCATTGGCACTGACCACCACTGCAACTGCCTCCCAAGCTGGCGTGGTGAGACTGATGGGCCTCCTGTGGCCTGAGCTGGGGCAGAGGACATCGTGGCAGACCTCCATGGCATCCCAGGGATGTGTCACTGAATCGGAGGGCTGCGCTCTTCTTGGCTATTGGGGCCATGTCTTCACTGGAGCAGTCCTGGGTTGCAAGCACTGAGAGGTGTGTGCACGGCTGCAGTTTAGATATGACGCCCAGGATGAGGAAGCAGTGAGGTAATGGTGTGGTGGACCAATTGGAGGCTGTCAGCCAGTGAGACGGCGTGTTGCCCGTGACTGCATAATTTATGAGGCGGGAATGGGATGATACAGCACGAAAACTGCCATTGTGTTGGTGGATAAAACATTGTTTTTCACGCCCGCTACCACACTTAGTGCAATTCTGGGATGATTCCACCCTGAATGTTGTTGCGTGTGTCTCTGTGAGATTGGCCAATCTCTCATGGTCAGATCTCACACAGTTGAACTCCTCGGACAATGGGCAGCTCATTACAGTAATGGTATTGTCACTGGATGAGTAATCCAGAGACCCAGGGTAATGCTCTGGGGACCCAGGTTCCAATCCCACCATGGCAGATGGTGGAATTTAAATTGAATAAAAATCTGGAATTAAAAGTCTAATGGTGACCATGGAACCATCTTCGATTGTCGTAAAAACCCATCTGGTTCACTAATGTCCTTTAGGGGAGGAAATCTGCCATCCTTACCCGGTCTGGCCTTACTATGCACAAATAGATGTAAATAGGTATGATGTAGTTGGGATTACGGAGACATGGCTGCAGGGTGACCAGGGATGGGAACTGAACATCCAGGGGTGTTCAGTATTTAGAAAGGACAGACAAAAAGGAAAAGGCGGTGGAGTTGCATTGCTGGTTAAAGAGAAAACTAATGCAATAGTGAGGAAAGATATTAGCTCCGACTATGTGGAATCTGTATGGGTAGAGCTGAGAAACACCAAGGGGCAAAAAATGTTAGTGGGGGTTGTATATAGACGCCCAAACTGTAATGGTGATGTTGGGAATGGCATTAAACAGGAAATTAGAGATGCATGTAATAAAGGAACATCTGTAATTATGGGTGAGTTTAATATGCCCATAGATTGGGCAAATCAAATTAGTAACAATACCATAGAGGAGGAATTCCTGGAGTGTATATGTTGAGGAACCAACTAGAGAACAGGCCATCCTAGACTGGGTATTGTGTAATGAGACAGGAATAATTGGCAATCTAGCTGTGCGAGGCCCCTTGGGGATGATTGAATTCTTCATCAAGATGGAGAGTGACGTAGTTGATTCTGAGACTAGGGTCCTGAATCTTAATAAAGGAAACTACGATGGTATGAGACGTGAGTTGGCTGTGATGGATTGGGAAACGTTACTTAAAGGGATGATAGTGGACAGGCATTGGCAAACGTTCAAAGAGCACATGGGTGAACTGCAACAATTGTTTATTCCTGTCTGGCACAAAAGTAAAACAAGAAAGGTGGCCAAACCATGGCTTACAAGGGAAATTAGAGATAGTATTAGATGCAAGGAAGAGGCATACAAATTGGCCAGAAAAAACAACAGACCTGAGGATTGGCAGCTGTTTAGAATTCGGCAAAGGAGGACCAAGGGATTGATTAAGAAGGGGAAAATAGAGTACGAGAGTAAGCTTGCAGGGAACATAAAAACTGACTGTAAAAGTTTCTATAGGTATGTGAAGAGAAAAAGATTGGTGAAGACAAATGAAGGTCCCTTACAGTCAGAAACAGGGGAATTTATAATGGGGAACAAAGAAATGGCTGACCAACTAAATACATACTTTGGTTCTGTCTTCACAAAGGAGGACACAAATAACATACCAGAAATGTTGGGGAACACAGGGTTTAGTGAGAGGGAGGAACTGAAAGAAATAAGTATTAGTAGGGAAATGGCGTTGGAGAAATTGATCGGATTGAAGGCCAATAAATCCCCAGGGCCTGATAATCTACATCCCAGAGTACTTAAGGAAGTGGCCCTAGAAATAGTGGATGCATTGATGGTCATCTTCCGAGATTCTATAGACTCTGGAACAGTTCCTACAAATTGGAAGGTAGCTAATGTAACACCACTATTTAAAAATGGGAGGCAGAGAGAAAACAGGGAATTATAGACCAGTCAGCCTGACGTCGGTAGTGGAGAAAATTCTAGAACAAAAACAGAATTACCTGGAAAAACTCAGCAGGTCTGGCAGCATCGGCGGAGAAGAAAAGAGTTGACGTTTCGAGTCCTCACGACCCTTCAGCAGAACTGAGTATAGTTAGGAGAGGGGTGAAATATAAGCTGGTTTAAGGTTGGGGGGGAGGGAGAGAAGTTGAGGGGGGGGGGGTTTGTAGGGACAAGCAAGCAGTGATAGGAGCAGATAATCAAAAGATGTCACAGACAAAAGGATCAAAGAGGTGTTGAAGGTGGTGATATTATCTAAGAAAATGTGCTAATTAAGAATGGATGGCAGGACACTCAAGGTACAGCTCTAGTGGGGGTGGGGTGGAAAGACTGACAAGGTATTAGTTGTAGATTTAAAAATAATGGAAATAGGTGGGAAAAGAAAAATCTATATAAATTATTGAAAAAACAAAAGGGAGGGGGAAGAAACGGGGTGGGGATGAGGGGAGGGAGTTTAAGATCTAAAGTTGTTGAATTCAATATTCAGCCCGGAAGGCTGTAAAGTGCCTAGTCAGAAGACGAGGTGCTGTTCCTCCAGTTTGCGTTGGGCTTCACTGGAACAATGCAGCAAGCCAAGGACAGACATGTGGGCAAGAGAACAGGGTGGAGTGTTAAAATGGCAAGCGACAGGGAGGTTTGGGTCTTTCTTGCGGACAGACCGCAGGTGTTCTGCAAAGCGGTCGCCCAGTTTGCGTTTGGTCTCTCCAATGTAGAGGAGACCACATTGGGAGCAACGAATGCAGTAGACTAAGTTAGGGGAAATGCAAGTGAAATGCTGCTTCACTTGAAAGGAGTGTTTGGGGCCTTGGACGGTGAGGAGAGAGGAAGTGAAGGGGCAGGTGTTGCACCTTCTGCGGTTGCATGGGAAGGTGCTGTGGGAGGGGGTTGAGGTGTAGGGGGTGATGGAGGAGTGGACCAGGGTGTCCTGGAGAGAACGATCCCTGCGGAATGCCGCCGGGAGGGTGAAGGGAAGATGTGTTTGGTGGTGGCATCATGCTGGAGTTGGCGGAAATGGCGGAGGATGATCCTTTGAATGCAGAGGCTGGTGGAGTGATAAGTGAGGACAAGGGGGACCCTATCATGTTTCTGGGAGGGAGGAGAAGGTGTGAGGGTGGATGCGCAGGAGATGGGCCGGACACGGTTGAGGACCCTGTCAACGACCGTGGGTGGAAAACCTCGGTTAAGGAAGGTGGAGGACATGTCAGAGGAACTGTTTTTGAAGGTAGTGTCATCAGAACAGATGCGACGGAGGCAAAGGAACTGAGAGAATGGGATGGAGTCCTTACAGGAAGCGGGGTGTGAGGAGCTGTAGTCGAGGTAGCTGTGGGAGTCGGTAGGCTTGTAATGGATATTGGTGGACAGTCTATCATCAGAAATTGAGACAGAGAGGTCAAGGAAGGGAAGGGAAGTGTCAGAGATGGACCATGTGAAAATGATGGAGGGGTGGAGATTGGAAGCAAAATTAATAAATTTTTCCAGGTCCAGACGAGAGCATGAAGCAGCACCGAAGTAATCATCGATGTACCGGAGAAAGAGTTGTGGGAGGGGGCCGGAGTAGGACTGGAACAAGGAATGTTCCACATACCCCATAAAGAGACAGGCATAACTGGGGCCCATGCGGGTACCCATAGCCACACCTTTTATTTGGAGGAAGTGAGAGGAGTTAAAGAAGAATTTGTTCAGTGTGAGAACAAGTTCAGCCAGACGGAGGAGAGTAGTGGTGGATGGGGATTGTTCGGGCCTCTGTTCAAGGAAGAAGCTAAGGGCCCTCAGACCATCCTGGTGGGGGATGGAGGTGTAGAGGGGTGAAGAGGAAGCGGTTGGGGCCAGGGAACTGGAAATTGTTGATGTGACGTAAGGTGTCAGAGGAATCACGGATGTAGGTGGGAAGGGACTGGACAAGGGGAGAGAGAAGGGAGTCAAGATAACGAGAAATGAGTTGTTCTAGATTCCATTATAAAAGATTTAATAGCTGAGCACGTGGAAAACAGTGGCAGAATCGGACAGAGTCAGGATGGATTTATGAAAGGGAAATCATGCTTGACAAATCTACTGGAATTTTTCGAGGATGTAACGAGTAGAGTTGATGAGGGGGAGCCAGTGGATGTGGTTTATTTGGACTTTCAGAAGGCTTTCGACAAAGTCCCACATAAGAGATTGGTGTGTAAAATTAAAGTGCATGGGATTGTGGGTAGTGTATTGAGATGGATAGAAAACTTGTTGGCAGACAGGAAACAAAGAGTAGGAATAAATGGGTCTTTTTCCGAATGGCAGGCAGTGACTAGTGGGGTACCGCAGGGATCGGTGCTGGGACCCCAGTTATTCACAATATATATTAATGATTTAGATGAGGGAACTAAATGTAATGTCTCCAAATTTGCAGATGACACAAAGCTGGGTGGGAGGGTGGGCTGTGAGGAGGATTCAGAGATGCTTCAGTGTGATTTGGACAAGCTGAGTGAGTGGGCAAAAGCATGGCAGATGCAGAATAATGTGGATAAATGTGAGGTATCAAAAACAGGAAGGCAGGTTATTATCTGAATGGCTATGAATTGAGAGAGGGGAATTAGCAACAAGACTTGGGTGCCCTTGTACACCAGTCACTGAAGGTAAGCATGCAGGTGCAGCAGGTAGTAAAGAAGGTAAATGGTATGTTAGCCTTCATAACCAGAGGATTCGAGTACAGGAGCAGGGATATCTTGCTGCAATTATATAGGGCCTTGGTGAGACCACACCTGGAATACTGTGTGCAGTTTTGGTCTCCTTATCTGAGGAAGGATGTTCTTGCTATAGAGGGAGTACAGCGAAGGTTTACCCAACTGATTCCTGGGATGGTGGGACTGACATATGAGGAGAGATTGATTCGGTTAGGATTATATTCGCTGGAGTTCAGAAGAATGACGGGGGATCTCATAGAAACCTATAAAATTCTAACAGGACTAGACAGGGTAGATGCAGGAAGGATGTTCCCGATGGTGGGGGAGTCCTGAACCAGGGGTCACAGTCTGAGGATATGCGGTAGACCATTTAGGACCAATATGTGGAGAAATTTCTTCACCCAGAGAGTGGTGACCCTGTGGAATTCATTACCACAGAAAGTGGTTGAAGCCAAAACATTTTATGCTTTCAAGAAGGAGTTAGATATAGCTCTTGGGGTGAAAGGGATCGAAGGGTATGGGGAGAAAGCGGGAGCAGGCTATTGAGCTGGATGATCAGCCATGATCATAATGAATTGCGGAGCAAGCTCGAAGGGCCAAATGGCCAACTCCTGCTCCTATTTTCTATGTTTCTATGACAGCAATGTGGTTGACTCTTAAATGCCCTCTGAACAAGGGAAATTTGGGATGGGCAATAAATGCTGGCCTAGCTGTCGAATCCACATCCCATGAATGAATAAAAAAAGTGCACAGGTGTGAGGTGGATCCTGATTGATGGATGGCAAGAGGGCAAGTGGATGGGATAATGACCAAGGCAATGTACATCATTCATCTACCTACTGAGTCTTGGCAGCTAACCACATTACAGCAGAATATCTTTACCAAGATGATGCCATCTCTATGGTTGCATCATTGGAATCCACTCCATGGATTAAGTGCTTCAGTACAGTTCATTATGAAGGGGCAGCAACAATGACAATTTTCTCCTAGGAAAAGACCATGATGGGCCATCATTCCAGGGTCAGCTGACAGTTGGTTAACATTTATAGAGTCCCCACTCACCTGACAAGACAATGACATCTCCTCCGATGCTCTGACGCTTCATCATGGACTACCTCCCTCACAAACGGGCCTTTCTGAGGGCCCGCTTTATATCTGCCCGAGTCGCCCACCCCACACTGGGCCCGCCTCCAACCCCCCTGGAGTTGCCCCCTTGGCCCCCATTATAGTACCAAAAATTTGCTGTTTGAGGCCACTTTTATGAACTTAGGGTTCGCGAAGCCGGGAATTTCCTGTCTCTGCACACCTGACATGAGTACATAAGAGAGGGAGTTATGATAGACCTTTATGACACACTGGTCCAGCGACAACTGGAGTATTGTGTTCAATTCTGGGAACCACACTTTAGGAAGAATGTGAAGGCCCTGGAGAGGAGATTGACTAGAATGATTCCAGGGCTGAGGGGCTTCAGTTATATCGAGAAACTGGAGAAGCTGGTATGGTTAAGGAGAGGTTTGATAGAAGTGTTCAAAATCCAAGTTGCAGAAGGGTTGGTAACCAAAAGACACAGATTTAACGAGGTTGGCAAGAGAACCAGAGGCAAAATGAGGAAAATAAATGTTTTACACAGCGAGCTGTTGTGATCTGGAATGCGCTGTCTGAAAGGGCGGTGGAAGCAGATCCAATAGAAACTTTCAAAAGGGTGTTGGATAAATACTTGAAAAGCAAAGATTTCCAGGCATATAGAGAGAGAGTGGGATTAATTGGATCATTGTTTCATAAGAGCTGGCACAGGCACAGTGTGCCGAAGACCTCTTTGAACGTCAACTTTAGATTAACCTTTCTCTGCTAAGCTTGCAATTTTGATTCATTCCCATCTAACGTGAATTAACCATTGAGAGTTACAAATGGAGCTTCAAAGACCCAAATGAGCCACAAAAACCCTGTAACCATTTTTGGAATTGTTCTCGCATTAGACTATCAACTTAAAACAAAAACAAATAGGATGCTACAGAAATGGTTTCTTTGAAATACCAGCCGTGGGGTCATCGTTTGGATACTCTGGCTGGCTGCCTCACAGCTGTGGTCACAATTGGCATCGTCTGATCAACCTCGGTTCCTGGTTTGAACAGATTCCCGGCAGCTTTTACAAGGAAGTCAAACCTGAATCAAATCTTCAGCATTTCTCAGCAGCCAAATGCAATAGGAAAATAATATAATGAATGGGCCTGGATCCCACTCCAGTTCACAGCAGCAGTGAAATGTTGTGAACGAGAGTCATTTGAATTCTGATCTCTTATATTACCCCCACCAGCCCTACAGCCCTTTGGGATCTTTGTGCTTCTGGAATTCTGCCCCTTTGTGCACCCCTCAGCCCCTTTGCCCCAACATTGGCTCTGCCTCCAGCCTTCCAGACCTTAAACTGTGAAATTCTCTCCCTAAATCAGGCCTCTCTCTTCTCCTTTAAACCAATCATAAATCTGACCTTTTTGACTAAGCCTGTTCTGTAATAATGTTTCTTTGATTCAGTGTCAATTTGTTTGCCTGATTACCTTCCTCTAGAAGCACCTTTAGATATATTCCTATGTTAAAGGCACTATGTAAATGCAAGTTGCTTGTTAACTGTCCCTGAGTATGCCTGCCTGTTACCCACAGAACAGTACCGCCTCCTGCAGGAGGGTGATTGTCACCTGAGCAAAACCAAGGCAACCTCATGAAGGGGAGGAGTCAGAAACCAGCAAACAATAAAATCACCACTTTCCAACGTAACCATGAAGCCCTGGTGAAATAACACACAGGATATCGATATCTCACGGTTAAAAATCAGCACAATCATCTCCATCGTGATATCTCCAACTCTACCAAACGATTGTCTCAGAAGATGTCCCAGTGAGACATTGGGCGACATGTCGGCCTCTGCAATGCGCAGGTTCACTGCACAATCATTAAACATCAGCTCACATGTTCGCTGATTGCCACTGTCATCGATAAATGATAACCATTGGCTAAAGTTGAACTGGGAGGGAAGGAGGAGGGTGGGGTTGGGTGGCTAGGGTTGGGAGAGTAACTGTAGGATTGAATATTTATTGAGAGAATTTTAAAATAAATATTTATCATGAACACACGAATTCGGAGCAGGAGTAGGCCATTCAGCCTCCAGCGCCTGCTCCGCCATTTTATAAGATCATAGCTGATCTGATTGTGGTCTCGGCTCCACGTTCCTATCTACCCCCGATAATCTTTGACTCCCTCGTTACCAAGAATCCCTCTAACTCTGCCTTAATATTCAATGACCCTATCTCCACCACTCTCTGGGGAAGAGAATTTCACATACGAATGACCCTCAGAGAGAAAAAATGTCTCCTCATCCCCAACTTAAATGGGCGACCCCTTATTTTAAAACTGTGTCCCCTCATTCTAGTCTCTCCCACAAGGGGAAACATCCTTTCTGCATCCACCCTGTCAAGTCCCCTCAGGAACTTGTACGTTACAATAAGATCATCTCTCATTCTTCTAAACTCCAATGGATACAGGCCCAGTCTGTCCAACCTTTCCTCACAAGATAACCTCCTTCATCCCAGAAATCAGTCGCATGAACTTTCTTAACGAAAACAGAATTACCTGGAAAAACTCAGCAGGTCTTTCTTTCTTTCATGAACTTTCTTGATTGTTGTAAAAACCCATCTGGTTCACTAATGTCCTTTAGGGAAGGAAATCTGCCGTCCACACCAGGTCTGGGCTACAGATCTAGACTGCAGATCTGCAGTAATGTGGTTGACTATTAAACGCCCTCAGAAATGGCCTAGCAAGCCACTCATTTATATCAAACCACTAAAAAGTCAATATAAAGGACTGAAACCAGATGGACTACCCGGCATCAACGTTGGCACTGGAAATGACAACGGCAAACTCAGCCCTGTTGACCCTACAAAACCCCCTTTGGCTTGTGCCAAAATTGGGAGAGCTGTCTCATAGACTAGTCAAAAAACAGGCTGACATAGACATGCTCACAGAATCATACCTTGCAGATCATGTCCCAGACACCACCATCACCATCCCTGGGTATGTCCTGTCCCACCGGCAGCACAGACCCAGCAGAGGTGGCTGCACAGTGCTATACAGACGGGAGGGAGTTGCCCTGGGAGTCCTCAACATCCACTCCATGAAGTCTCATAGCATCAGATCAAAGGAAAGGAAAGGCAAGGAAATCTCCTGCTGATGATCACGTACCCCTCTCCCTCAGCTGATGAATCAGTGCTCCTCCATGTTAAACATCACTTGGAGGAAGCACTGAAAGTGGCAAGGGCACAGAACGTATTCTGGGTGGGACTTCAATGTCCATCACCAAGAGTGGCTCGGTAGCATCACCACAACCGAGCTGGCCAAGTCCTAAATGACATAGCTGCTAGACTGGGTCTGCAGCAGGTGGTGAGGGAACCAACAAGAGGGAAAAACATACTTGACCTCACCCTTACCAATCTGCCTGCCATAGATGCATCTGTCCATGACAATATCGGTAGGAGTGACCACCACACAGTCATTGTGGAGACGAAATCCCGCCTTCACATTGAGGATACCCTCCATCGTCTCGTGTGGCGCTGCCACTTGTGCTAAATGGGATACATTTCAAACAGAAACAAAAACTGCTGAAAAAACTCAGCAGATCTGACAGCATCTGTGGAGAGAAAGACAGAGTTAACGTTTCGAGTCCGTATGACGAGTCACACGGACTCGAAACGTTAACTCTGTCTTCCTTTCCACAGACGCTGTCAGACCTGCTGAGTTTTTCCAGCAGTTTTTGTTTTTGTTTCAGATTTCCAGCATACGCAGTATTTTGCTTTTATCTTAGATTTCGAACAGGTCTCGCAATCAAGACTGGGCATCCATGAGGCGCTGTGGGCCATCAGCAGCAGCAGAATTGTACTCGAACACAATCTGTAACCTCATGGCCCGGCATATCCCCCACTCTACCATTACCATCAAGTCAGGGGATCAACCTTGGTTCAATGAAGAGTGCAGGAGGGCATGCCAGGAGCAGCACCAGGCATACCCTAAAATGAGGTGTCCACCTGGTGAAGCTACAACACAGGACTACTTGCGTGCCAAACAGCATAGGCAGCAAGTGATAGACAGAGCTAAGCGATCCCACAACCAATGGATCAGATCTAAGCTCTGCAGTCCTGCTACATCCAGTCGTGAATGGTGGTGGACAATTAAACAACTCACTGGAGGAGGAGGCTCCACAAATATCCACATCCTCAATGATGGGGGAGCCCAGCACATCAGTGCAAAAGATAAGGCTGAAGCATTTGCAACAATCTTATTTTTCCTGCCAAAGTGGATAAGTTAATATTATACTTATGAAGTGGGAGTGACTTTGCCAACAAAGCCAGCCTTTCCCCTGCTTGGCTACATTGTCTTTCTTTATTCTTCTTGGGATGTGGGCATCACTGGCTCAGTCAACAGTTGTTACTCATTCCCCTAATTGCCCTTGAGAAGGTGGTGGTGAGCTGCCTTCATGAACCATTCTACCATTCTACTTGGCCAGAAAACCTCACCCTCCCACCATCTTTGAACTGTCTGCATTGATTTGCATTCTGGAGTTGCACTCAGTGAGAATAACTCGATAACTATGCCTCATTGCATTTCCGTTTATGGACTCCTGCAAATAAACCAACTGAGCAAAAAATCATTAACTGAGTGTTGGTGTCCCCATGGAAGGTCGACCTTTTCAAACTCAGCTCCCTAATCTTGCCTTTTGTTTGCATTTTGAGTGAACTTTTCTTCCCCGCTACTGCAAGGAGATTTCAGACTGAAGAACATCAACCTTTTCTCACCCAGTCTAAATACCACGGCCAGGCTTTTACAGCCTCTCCTGCCCAGCGGGATATTACTGTCCCGCTGAACTAAATGGAGATTTAAATGTCTCGCCACATTGCTGAGGGGAGACATGCTGTGGTGGGGCCATAAAATCCTGGCCCAGGGGTTCCAAGATTAGCAGCAATGCAGATTAAATGCATAGAGTTCTGTGCTTGGGCCCAATGTGCTTTAATTCAAACAGCACCTTCCCTGCACCATATGTCGACTATTTCAAGCCTTACTGTCTCGAGTTGAGGCTGTACGTGTGCACAGCAATTTTATGGCCTTCGACCTCCCACAGTCCAACCCATGTGGAGCTACATTAACCACCCACATTCTTCCAAAGCACTGTCCAATTCAGTCCCACACCCCAGCTATATCCTCATAACCCTGAAAATTGGTCCTTTTCCAATCGGGACCCATTCCTACGGAATTTGATTGCACCTTTTAGTGCTTGTCCTGGGAGAAGCTCGCCCAGGATCACTGCAGCTGGCACAGCCCAATTGAAAAGAGTGCAGCCTGCTTCAAAAGCAAGCACATATCAGAGACAGACAGAAAACACAAGGAGGAATGCCGAGGCAACCAAACTCAATCCTCGGTGGTATCCTGTCCTATGTGGCACAGGTCAGCCTTAGCAGTTACCTACATACCCACCGGAGCCCTACCAAACACCCCAGATGATGAATATGGTCATCTTCACCTCAAAGGACGAACAGTGTGAGTTCCTTTGACAATTATCTTACACCTTTGACCTCTGGTTACCAACCCACTTTCAGAAGAATTTTAAACACTGCTCTTAAATCTCCCCTTAACCTTTGATACTCCTTTCCCAGTTTCAATCCCAGTTTCTTCAGTCTCTCTACATTAACTGAACTTGCTCAGCCCTGGTATCGTCCTGATGGCCCACATCTGTACCCCCCCCCCAGAGTCTTAACCTCCTCTCTTGTTAACATTGTTCCATTCTCAAGGTTAACATTTTAGCAGGTGATAATCGCTATGACTTTTCTTCAAACCCATTCACCTCCTTGACCTGGACATTCTCGTGCGGTTCATGACTTACCTTCGCACTCTTCTTGTAAGTTGTGCAGCTTCTGTCTGACCAGCCAAAGCTGTCTTGAGCAGCTGTAAGGAGTAGTTCAGTGTTCGTGTGACAGTTCCAGTTTGTCAATCTGCCTCATCAAAACCTTACTCACATTTCTCTGCAACAAAGCGTTACCAGTAGGTATAGGATACAGTGAGTAAATCAGGCTTCCCTCATTACTCACTTAACCATTTTCCACAAAGTCTGCACAAGCCAGCTCCATTGGGAGGACTTAACACTTACACTAGTCAGCTTTCTGAGAAGATTTAGGGGCTGGTGGCTGAAGGCACATCACCTTGAGACTGATTCCAGTTTCCTCCAATAAAACCGTCTTTGCTGAGATGTAAACTCTCATGGTTTGTTAATTCTGAGGTGGAACAAGAGCTCCTCCCTTTTTTCTTCCCAAATAAAGGATGATGTTGGGTCCAGTGAGAGTGCCGAAGCAGCGAGGAGATTTGTGTGGGCCAAATAGAGGGGCCATTGTGCCTTCTTTTCCACATGGCTGTATGCCCAGCTAATATCATCAATGTGCACAGGAAAAACCACAGTGACATCAGGTATGAAACACCCATGGGTACGTCCACAATGAGAGACTGTGAGTGACACAGAAATGGCATTGTCTTCTTGCCCTGCCAATGCACCAATCATATTGCCCCAGTAGTTTTCAAAACAGGAATCTCGTTGGAACAGATGCACTCTTTACGCAGGTTGCTCAACACACAGACATTACTCAGTGTGGAAGCACCCTCACCTCTGAATCTTTGGGGTCAGGCACTTGAGCACAAACTCTCACCCTTCCAGACACTTCCAGTGCAGTACTGAAGGAGTGCTGCACTGTTGAAAATGCTGTCTTTCACATGAGAGGTTAAACACATAGTTCTTGAATGAATAATCTGTTTATCAATCTTGAATGCCAAACCTTTCATTAACACCCAGCTGGCCGGTTGTTGGAAGCATAAAAGTGTGATCATAAGACAAGGGAGCAGAAGTAGGCCATTCAGCCCATCGCGTCTGCTCCACCATTCAATGAGTTCATGGCTGATCTGATAATCCTCAACTCCACTTTCCTGCCTTTTCCCCTTACCCCTCAATTCCCTCACTGATTAAAAATCTGTCTTATCTCAGCCTTGAATATACTTAATGACCCAGCCTCTACAGCCCTCTGGGTAAAGAATTCCACAGGGTTACAGGGAGAAGGCAGGAGAATGGCACTAGGTGAAAGCTCATTCAAAGAGCTGGTGCAGACACGATGGGCCAAATGCACCGTAACAATTCCGTGATTCTGTTTTTGTGCTGTTTCGAGATGTAAAAGTCTGCACAACTTCAACTGAAACCACAAATCTACTGATAAAAGACAATATGAAAGTGGAGAAAGAGCCTCAGCTCTAGACCAATGGCCTTCCGTATTCTGTTTCTTGGATTGAAATCTATCTGCTTAACCTGTCTGCTTTCTCAGGCAGGTGTAAAAGATCCCACAGCCAAAATTTGAAGAAGAACAGTGTCCTGCCCAATATTTATACCCCAACTGACATCACCCTCACATTTCTGTTTGTGGGAGCTTGCTGTGTTCAAAGTGGCTGTTGCGTTTCCTACGTTACAACAGTAACAGCCAACACTTCAAAAGAACTTCATTGGCTGGAAAACACTTTGGAATGTCCTGAAGTTGTGAAAGGCACTAGAGAAATGCAAGTAGCACAGGAAAACAAGAGTTAGAGGAACAGTTCCAAGGGGATTACCTTTCTCGTTGCTGGCTGCATACTGTGGGGGCTTGCTCTTGTCAATGCTGTTGAAACTCTGACTCCGTCTGTTCAAATTGTTAGCTCCTTGGACCTTGGTAGCACTGCCTGCAGCTGACACCCTGGAGGGCCCTGGGAGCCTGTAAGGCAACAAAAGGGTTAGAGGACTGGGCATGCAGCAAGTGGCAGGGCAAGGTGTGCAGACTATCTGCCTCTCTCCCACCTGCTAGCTTTGTTGCTATCAATGGCTCTCTCGCATTTCCCACCAGCCACTGTCTGCCATGGCTTTACATTACTGTTATTATTCAACAGAAAGCTTCCCAGTTCAGCTCTATTCCAATATCAACAGGGTTTCGAGCCCTTTCTGACTGGTTAATGTTTACCTTCTGATCTCGCCAACCCCCGCCCCCCACACAGGTTTTAATCAGAATTCTGCAAACAGTAAGGTGCAGTGTGACTCTCTCAGGTCCCTTGTGTAAGAAAACCAGAAAATTCATGTCCAACACTGATCCCTGCTGTGAAAATATTTGCACTAAGATTAAAAAAGAAATAAAAGTCAAAGCCGCCGAGTTTTTTCATTAACAGCAGGAGAGAGAGGTGGGGATGAACCATTTTAACTTGCCCAGACACCTCTTCCATTCGTATGCTGGTTTAGTGAAAGGATATACTGATGGGGTAAGATGGTGAAAGGGGGCTAGTATGGAACATGAACACCAGCATGGACCAGGCCTAATGGCTTCCTCCTGTACTGTAGACTCCATGCAAACCTGAAAGCAGCCTCGCTTCACACATGCTCAAGTTGAAAGTGAAAACGCAGCTGAACCCAAGAGGGAGTGAAACTCCCTGGGCATCCTGTCCCATTTTGTTTCAAAATCAGTTCAGTCCTCGGCAGCCAATGAGCATTCCACGGGGCAGGGGTATTACAGGGAATGTCCAGGGCAAAACCAATTCACTCAGCACAACTGATTCAAGCCAGTTTCTCTGCTCCACATGGGCTGCCTCTTGCTTCACGCAAAAGCAAACTACTGCATATGTTGGAAATCAGAAATAAAAACAGAAAATGCTGGAAATACTCAGCAGCTCAGGCAGTGTCAGTGGGGACAGTGAGGGTTAACATTTCAGGTTGGTGACATTTTGTCAGGATGTAATGAGTTACATGGATGAAATGTTAACCGTGTTTCTTTCTCCATAGACAGTGACTGCCCTTGACATCCAGGTAGCATTTGACAGAATGTGGCATCAAGGAGCCCTAGCAAAACTGGAATCAATGGGAATCAGGGGGAAAACTCTCCACTGGTTGGAGTCATACCGAGCACAAAGGAAGATGTTTGTGGGGGTCAGTCATCTCAGCTCCAGGACATCACTGCAGGAGTTCCTCAGGGTAGTGTCCTCGGCCCAAACATCTTCAGCTACTTCATCAATGGCCTTTCTTCCATCATAAGGTCAGAAGTGGGGGTGTTCGTTGATGATTGCACAATATTCAGCACCATTTGTGACTTCTCAGGTACTGAAGCAGCCCATGTCCAAATGCAGCAAGACCTGGACAATATCCAGGCTTGAGCTAATAAGTGGCAAGTAAAATTCACGCCACACAAGTGCCAGACAATGCCCATCTCCAACAAAAGAGAATCTAACCATCACCCCTTGACATTAAGTGGCATTACCAGCACTGAACCCCCCCACTATCAACATCTTGAGCAGAAACTGAACTGGACCAGCCTTATAAAAACTGTGGCTACAAGAGCAGGTCAGAGGCCGAGAATTCTCCACCTCAGGAAGGATATATTGGCCCTGGAAGGGGTGCAGCAGTACAAGTTCACCAGAATGATACCAGTGCTTAAAGGGTTAAATTATGAGGGCAGATTGCTGAGACTAGACTTGATTTCCCTTGAATGCAGAAGGGGTGATTCAATTGAGGTGTTTAAGATGATTAAAGGATTCAATTGGATATATAGACTGGAATGATCACGTCTGGTGAGGGAGTCAGAACAAGGGGAGAGAACGGTAGACTTCGAGCCAAGCCATTCAGGGCCGTGTTAGGATGCATTTCTTCACAAAAATGTGAGTGGAAATCAGGAACTCTGTCCACAAAATGTTGCCCGTTCATGGGATATTGCCCATCCCTAATTGTCCTCGAGAAGGTGGGTGGGGAGCCATTGCCTTTAATTTTCAATTAATAACCCCACAGCAAATTCAGGATAGGGTGAGCTCAAAGGGTTAGTTTATTTTCACACACTCAAAATGCAAAAGAGAGTTCACAACATCCCCCTTGTATTCAGATAGTAAAGAGAGGGAAAGACAAAAGAAAGATTTACAGTACAGAGACCACAGAGAAAAGAAATATTGTTTCACATGCGTTCCAGAGTCCAGAATCAATTCTAATGAGGTATTCCTTCACAGAGGTCAGTGGGTTGAAAACTGATGCTGGATAATTCACTTTTCCAGTGGTGTTGACTTCACATGATGTGATAGGCACTCAGAGGTGAATCAGTCTTGTAGGCGATGGTACAAACTTCTAGCAGAAGCAGCATAGATGGGGCCAGGTGTTCAACCTGGGCCAGAGCTCCTTCAGTGTGGCCTGCTAGTCAGATGTCTAAGCTTTGCTATTCAGCAAGGCAATACTACTGGTTCCACAAGTGATGTCCCATGACTTCCACCTCTCCACACTGTCTTTGAGAAAGGTCATGTATCCCTCATCTGTGTCCCCGTTAAATGTCTTAACCATTAAGAATTGAAAGGAAGTTTGCAGGGTCCTTTGTCTTAGTAGATGAGCAGACACCTATTGGCGAGCCTGGGTTATGAAATGTAGATGGCCTTTGTACAGCTCTCTTTGAATTTGACCTGTGCAGCCCACACGGGCTGAGTTTCTAGTTCCCCAGAGATAACGATGTGTGAGTTTCCCCGATATTGCCTGGTAGCTTCTTTTGTTTGGCAGTCACAGGCATAGACTCAGCCATTTTGAAATGTCATTGTCCAGTTTTTAAAAGTTAGAAATAGCCATGAGGATATCTATATATATTTTATAAAAATATACAGGGCGAGGTCTTAGTCCCCTAACAGTCCTCACAGCCTTGGAGAAAAAAATGAATTCTATTTCATTTGTTTATGTGTGGTCATAGGAAGGAACAGCAAGAAGTGGGGAGGTATGCATTCATTCTCTCATTCACACTGGCACGTCAAACACACAGTTAGCAGGGGCAAAGGCAGTTCCCCGCTGCATTTTTTTTGAGATTCAAATGTGGGTAAGTGTATCAGCAAGGACATTATCCTGTCCAGAGTGTGAAATGTTTAAGTGTCCTGGGAAGGCTCAAACTCTGTCTTTCGGGGGAATCTATTCGGGGTTAGAGTTCGGAACTTTCCTCTGTTGGGGATCAGGCATTAGCAAAGCCACTGGTTTTCAGAACTCTGGGCCTGTCCCACTCCTGATTAAGTGACCCCCTACAGGCTCTGGGGGTTGTACAGGGTGGTGAGCACTCAGGGGTGAGTGATGGTCAAACTGCTTGGGGCTACCTGCAGGGGATTGCCGATATCTCACTCTGAGAGCGCCAGGTCCTTTGATCATAGGTCTGAGCGGCCTATGTCCAGTTTAGCTCCTCCCTGTCCACCTTGGTAACTTGTGGGCTCAGCTGTTTGAACCCAGGGACTGTGGCCGGACTGATTGTCAGGAGATTGGGATGCTCTATTGGGATTTTGGCCTCTGTCAGGGATTCGGGTTTCATGTCTGGCGCAGGCACTAGTAACACTGGGGGTTCCGGTTACTGTCGCTAGGTGCCAAGGGTTGGCACGGCAACGGGCGGACAATCTGTTCCTAAAATTGGGCCAGCCTTTCTGGGCCCTGATGAGAGGGAGGCTGTCTTCAGTAAGGGGTCTCCCCTGCACCCATACCAGGTAGGGCTGCAGTGCTGTAGCCTGGGGGGTTGTTATGGATCATTTTAAACACATTGGGCAGCCCTGTCAGGTTGCCTCATGATTCTGTGATTGAGGTGGGTGGGTATGGGATCCAATCTGGTTTTAATCTCTCTGCTGGTCAGTTGGGTGGTGGGCTCCATGTCTTTCAGAATGCTACGGCCCTCTGGTGGATGGTCAGCTCTCACTGTGCCTCCTGGTGGCTTTTCAACTAAGTGAGGCATCACCCTCACGCTTTCTGGCCAATTTGGGAGCTTTCCTGCTCCCCATTTAGATCTGCCATAAAGCTGCCAGCCAAACCAGTCACTGGCTTCTTAGTAGGACTTTTGGATTGGGAGAGGGCACTCTACTAACTTGTCCCATGCCCCCTGGAGCACCACTGCTCTCAAGTGGAGGTGCAGCTCTGGCTTCATTACCTTGCGGTGTTTCATCTGGGGGAAGCATCTCACTCCCTAACTGCTCGTCAGTTTGGGGATTCCCTTGGTCCCTGTTTAAATTTGGGAAGAAGGTTTCTGTCAGCCTTACTTCAGGCAATGCCTTAACTTTGGCCTTTCCTGGTTTAATAACTTGCCTTCCTTCAGGCTCTTCCACTGTATGGGGCATCTCCCTCACTATCTCTTTCCCTGCTCTGAGACTTCTCTGGTCCCTGTATAATTCTGGGATTTTATGTAATTCTATTGCCCTTCCTGGACCTCTTTTAAGTCTGCTGGCCTAGCTTTGGCCTTATTATATTCAAGCAGCTTTCGCTCAATGGTTGTGGGTTTTATTTCACCCTTTTGGGCCTCTGAATGTTCTCCAGCCTTCTGAACCCCTGCAGATTTCTGCTGGCTGACTTTGGCCTCTTTGGCTGGCTAACATTTTGCTGCCGGCCAAATCATTTCCAAGGAGGAAATCGATTCCTGCTACTGGTAGCTCAGGGACAATTCCGACTGTGACAGGGCCTGAAACAAGGTCACACTCGAGGTGGACCCCATGGAGAGGGGGCAAACACAGATCCTCCTCCCACTCCACTGACCAAGGCTCTGGCCCTCAGGGAAGACTCTGGGGACAGGTTTCGGTTTCTGTCTAACATTAGGACTGCGGACGGCTCCTGTATCCCTGAGCAGTACCACGGACTTGCTCACATTTTGGGGCGGGCAGGGGGACACTGTTGCTGAAAGGACAAAACTCTGGAAGCTCTGGGCATTTGTCCGGCTTGGAAACACTCAGAGTGCCATGTCCTCCAAAGGGTACGTTACTGTAGTGAGGGTCTCTGCCTGCTCTGCTGCACCACCCATTGCATCGTCCTTTGGGGGACACTCATGTGGAGCCCAATTAGACCAACAGGCTTCCCTCCCAATCCCCAGCACTCAGGCCTGGACTGGCCTATTTTGTTACAATGGGAATACACCGGTCTCCGGGGGTTCCCCTTTCGAGCTGCAGAGGGGGCTTATCACACTCCCCCCGCACCCCCCACCTTTGTGCTTTTTTTTCTGGGTGGGGGCCTCTCCTATCTAGATCACCCTGCTTATCTTTCCAATGTTCACGGGGACGGTTTGGAAAGGGTCTGCTTGAGTTTCCAGGCCTACGGGTCAGATCGTAGCTGTCTGCTATGACGGCTGCCTCCCTGGCTATGAGGACTCTCTGCTCCAAGTGCGTCCACAGGCTGGAGGGTCGGCAATTTTTGAATTCCGCCAACAATACCAACTCACACAACCCCTCATAGGTGTGTGAGATTCTTAGGGATCTTACCCTTAGGTTGAATGCAATTGGCCCCAGCCGCTCGAACTCGATGAAGGTTTGTGTGGGCTTGTTCCGAGCGTTCTGGAGTTGCTGGCGATGTGTGTCCGGAACTAACTCATCAGCACTTAGGATGGCAGCCAGGGTCTGCTCATAAGTCAGGGACACGTCAGGGAGCAGCATGGAGTAGACCAGTTGGACTCTCCCTGACAGCTGCCCTTGAATTACAAAGGTCCAGGTATCTGATGGCCATTTTAGCTGTCCTGCTACTTTTTCAAAAGTGGCAACGGTAAAAAATGACTCCACATCACTCTCTTCAGATTGGAGAATGAATCTACTTGAGGGCCTCAGAGAGTGGTTCTGGGTTAGAGAGATCGGGGGAGCCACCGAGGAGAGAGAGATTTTCCCCTGCAGTTTCCAGCTGTCTGGTCTCTCTCTGCCTTTCAGCTGCTGGCTCCATCAGTTGGGACATGTTTTGATATTTAGGAGAAATGTTTATTCATTGAATAAAAGCTTTAGGAAATCTCATCCCACTCGTGGATTAAGTTTCCTAAAAAGCGCAAAGGCTGCTTGGCCTTTTTGTCTGCTTTGCAGCCTTAGGGTTAGATGAGCAGCGTTAACATTTACATCGATTGCTTTCTTAATGGCCTTAACAGGCCGTTTACGTATCGGCGGGCATGCAGCCGACTCTGGCGCTCGCACGCTGAACAAGATATCGCGGGACTGCGCGATCACGTTGGGACGCACGCCCGACGTCATCACTCGCCATCTTACGCATTGGCATGTCGGGCCCGCCCCCCCACACACCGATTGAAAAATCCCACCCCAGCAGAAACAGCGTTAGATGGGGCCAGGTGTTCAACATGGGCAGAGCCCCTTCTGTGTGACCTTCCAGTCAGATGTTGAACATCAGACTGAGCTTTCCCGCTCAACAAGGCAACATTACTGACTCCACAAGCCAGAGGCCCATGTCACATGAATCCCACCTCTCCACACTGTCTTTGAGAAAGGTTGTGGATCCTTGTCCTGTGTCCCCGAGATTGTTAAAACTTTCAACCATCAAGAATTGAAAGGAAGGTTGCGGGAACCTTCGTCTTAGCGGACGAGCAGCCTCCTACTGGCCAGCCTGGGTTATGAAATGCAGATGGCCTTTGTACAGCTCCTTTTGAATTTGACTTGTGCAGCCCACAGAGGGGTCAGTAGTTGTTCCCCGGACACAACGATGTTTCCCTGATACTGCCCGGTAGCTTCTTTTATTTGGTAGTCACAGACAGATATAGACTCAGCCATTTTTAAAGTTCATTGCCAGTTTTTAAAATATTAGAACTAGCCATGAGGATATCTATATATATATTTTTAAGTATACAGGTTGAGGTCTCAGTCTCCTCACGCGAGTGAGATAGTTGATGCATTGGTTTTAATTTTCCAAAATTCCCTACATTCAGAAAAGGTTCCATTAGATTGGAAAATAGCAAAAGTAACTCATTTATTCAAAAAGGGAAGGAGACAGAAAGCAGGAAACTACAGACCAGTTAGGTTAACATCTGTCATAGGGAAAATGTTGGAAGCTATTATTAAAGATGTTATAGCAGGACATTTGGAAAAGTTCAAGGTAATCAGGCAGAGTCAACATGGTTTTGTGAAAGGGAAATCATGTTAAACCAATTTATTTTAAGTTCTTTGAAGGAGTCACATGTGCTGTGAATAAAGGGGAACCGGTGGGTGTGCTCTGCTCAGTTTTCCACATCAAAGGTTATTGCAGAAAATAAACGCTCCTGGTGTAGGGGGTAACATATTGGCATGGGTAGAAGATTGGCTAGCTAACAGGAAACGGAGAGTAGGCATAAATGGATAATTTTCTGATTGGCAAGATGTAACAAGTGGTGTGTCGCAGGCATCAGTGCTGGGACCTCAACTTTTTACAATTTATGTAAATGACTTGGATGAAGAGACTGATGGTATGGTTGTTAAATTTGTTGATGACACAAAGGGAGGTAGCAAAGTAAGTTGTGAAGAGGACATAAGGAGGCGACAAAGGAATAAAGATAGGTTAAGTGAGTGGGCAAAGACTGGGCAAATGGAGTATAATGTGGGAAAATGTGAAATTGTCTATTTTGGTAGGAAGAATAAAAAAGAAGCATATTATCTAAATTGTGAGAGATTGCAGAGCTCTGAGGTGCAGAGGGATCTGGGTGTCCTAGGGCATGAATTGCAAAAGGCTAGTATGCAGGTACAACAAGTAATTAGGAAAACTAATAGAATGTTATTGTTTATTGCAAGGGGAATTGATTACAAAAGTAGGGAGGTTATGCTTCAGTTGTGCTGGGCACTAGGGAGACTACATCTGGAGAACTGTACATAGTGGTGGTCTCCTTATTTAAGGAAGAATCATAATGCATTGGGCTCAGTTCAGAGAAGGTTTATTAGACTAATATCAGGAATGGGTGGGTTGTCTTATGAGGAAAGGTTGGACTGGTTAGGCTTATATCCACTGGAGTTTAGAAGAGTAAGAGGTAACTTGATTGAAACATAAGATCCTGAGGGGTCTTGGAAAGGATGTTTCCCCATGTGGGAGAATCTAGAACTAGGGGGTCACTATTTAAAAATAAAGGATTTTCCAGTTAAGACAGAGATGGGGAGAATTTTTTTCTCTCAGAGGGTTGAGAGTCTTTGGAACTCTCTTCCTCAAAAGGCGGTGGAAGCAGAGACTTTGAATATTTTAAAGGCAGAGTTAGATAGAGTCTTGATTAACAAGGTGATGAAAGGTTATCGGGGGTAGGCAGGAATGTGGGGTTGGGGTTACAGTCAGATCAGCTACGATCTAATTGAATGGTGGAGCAGGTTCGAGGGGCCGAGTGGTCTGCTCTGTTTCCTAATTCATATGTCCTTATGTTCATAATTCCTGGTTTGCTCTCTGTGAGAATACTTCACTGTGATTCGTTGCTTGTTGCTGTTTGCTGATGTCACTGTTGTTTCATGCCAGGAGATCTTATTGACTTGGTACATACATATGTACATACAAATTAGGAGCAGGAGTAGGTCATTTGGCTCCTCGAGCCTGTTTCATCATTCAATAAGATCATGGCTGATCTGATTGTGACCTCAACTCCACATTCCTGCCTACCCCCAATAACCTTTCATTACCTTGTTAATCAAGAATCTATCTAACTCTGCCTTAAAAATATTCAATGACCCTGCCTCCACCACTCTGCGGAAACAAGTTCTGAAGACTTATGGCTCTCTGAGGGAAAGAAATTCTCCTCATCTCCATCATAATGTTTCAATAAGATCACCTCTCATTTTTCTAAACTCCAATGGATACAGGCCCAGCCTGTCCAACATTTCCTCATTAAATACCAGGTTAGTGAGCCTTCTGGTGCCAGATTTAAACTGTCATTGGGAAAGGGGAAATCAGGGTTACAGGGATCAGCAGATCTTTGTGGGCAATGGCAGTGCCATCAATTCACCACCGATTGCAGAATCCAGCCCACTGAAGCCCCACCAAGACTCTCCCAGTGAGGGCATCAGTGGGGATTCCCCAGACAGGATGTACGTCAGGAGACTTCCCTTTGAAGCTTCACTGAGGGCACTTCAGCAGAATTTCCAGGCCATTTTCCAGCAGAATGTGAATTGTGTAACGTGATGCCCTGTCATCCACAGTAACATGCTGCCACCTCCTGAATACTTCAAGCATGGCACAGAGCAAACTCAGCATGTTGGAATGGGAGAATTGTGTAAGGGGTCAAAAGGGATGTGTCCATATCAGATGCTGTGGGACATCATTAAGCAGATCATTGTCATCTAATACCTAAATTTAAGAGCACTTCCATCTCTTTGTCTCTCTATCTCCCTTCCCCTCTGTTTTCATCATCTCTTTGTCTCTCGCTATTTATTTCTCTGTCTCTGTCTATATGTCTCTCTCTCTCTATGTGGGTCTCTGTCTGTCTCCTCTCTCCCTTGTATCACTCTCTCTTTTCCTGTTTGTGTGCGTGTGTGTGTCTCTCCTGCTCTCTCTCTCTCTCCCTGGCTCTGTGTGTCTCACTCTCTCTCTCTCTCTCTCCCTGGCTCTGTGTGTATGTGTCTACCTTTCTCTCCTTGGATCTGTGTGTGTCTCACTCTCTCTCTCTGCCTGGCTTGGTGTGTGTGTCTTTCTCTCTCTTGCTCTCTATCTCTCTCCCTCTCTCTGTTCCTGGCTGTGTGTGTCTTTTTCTCTCTCTCTCCCTGGGTGGGTGGGTGGGTGTGTGGTGTGGGTGTGTGTGTGTCTCTGCCTCTCTCTCCCTGGCTCTCTCTCCCTGTAACTCTATGTCTCTCTCTCTCTCTCTCTCTCTGTCTGTATCTGTCTCTTTCCCACTGTCTCTCACTCTCTCTCTTCCTGTATCTCTCTCTGTCTCTGTCTCAGTGTCTTCCTCTCTCTCTGTTGGTCTCCCTCTGTTTTCCTCTCTTCCTCTATTTCTCTTTTTCTCTCTCTCTCTCTCCCACCCTCCCCACCCTCCCCACTCTCTCAGGGTGAAGCATAGCTGTATAATTTAACTTAACCTCTCCAGTGCATCTAAGGCAACTTCTGTTAAACAAACTGAAGTCTTTACATCCACTGAGCAAACTGCAGATTGAGGCCAATTAAAGGGGCGTTTTAAACTTCAGGCTGCAGGTCAGGTGATTGACTATTTTTCTGTTAAAGATTGTCTATTTGATGTGAGATTGGCACATTCCATGTCAGACTTTTCAGATGGATAACAGTTTGCTAAGTATTCAAAAGGAGTATAACATTTGCCTTGTTTTGATTTCCTTGGCGTTATCATTCTTGACGTCCAATAGGGTCACAGCGAACATAAGAACCCATGAAATATGAGGAAAAGGCCATTCAGCCCCTCCATCCTGGCTCTAGCATTCAATACCATCATGGCTGATCTTCTATCTCGACTCCACTTTCACACACATTTCCCCAATCCTTCCATTTTCTTATGGGCAGAATTGTCCCAGATTTGCATTAGGTGCGGTAACGGGCATGAAAAGTAACGTTTTACCCGCCGGCCGCAATGGCGGGTTTTTGTGTCATATTGTCCGCTTCCCGCCTCAGTAATTATACAGCCACAGGAAACTCGCCGTCTCGCTGGTGGGCAGCCTCTGAATCGCCCGCCACACCGTTACCTCACTGCTTCCTCACTCCGGGTATCATATCTAAACTGCAGCCGCCCACACAGTTCTCAATGCCGGCAGCCCAGGACTGCTCCAGTGAAGACATGGCCCTGAAAGCCAAGAGGAGTTCAGTGACCCGTCACTGGAATGTCTTTCAGAGGCCCCACTGTGATGTCCTCTACCCTCATTCTGGCTGTGGGAGGCCCATCAGTGTCACCACTTTGGCTTGGGAGGCGGTGGCAGTGGTGGTCAGTGCCAATGCTGCACAGAAGAGGTCATCATCCAGTGCAGAAAGAGGATGAATGATCTCATCCGTGCCACCAGGGTAAGGCAACCATCCCATCACTCTAAACTCACCCACTCACAAACCCATCACACATTCACTGGCATCTCACTCACTGCCAGTTCAAGGGACATCACCACTCACTCTCTCACACACACCCTCACATCTCCATCTGGCCTCATCTCCTCTGGAGGTGCCTCCTCAGCCCTCACCATCTTGAGGCCACTTGCACAGATCAACACGTGCCCCCACACACACCCTGGGATACCCTCCTTCCCCAGTACAGCCCTCGCCCTGCAGCCTCTTCCCTTGCCTGAGGCCACTTCTCCCCCTTCCCCAAGCAAACCCTAGCCCTGCAGCCATTGAAAAGCCACCCCCGCCTTACGGCTGGTCTGGTAGGTAGAGACCCGCCCGTGAGCCCTGCTAACAGTGATGTGGTGCTGTCTGTGAATCCTGGCGCTGAGACTGCGAGTACTGCCCGAAGCAAGGTAGACAAACAAACCTCAAAATCCCAAGTGAAGTGCAGCTCACCAGGTACACGTCGCTTGTGTACAGTTGTGAAACACGTTGGTGTGCAATCACACTGACATGCCGAATGATCCAGCGTAGGGGGATGATTCCAGTGAGGAGGGTTTATAAGATGCTAAAGTGTTGAAATTAGATTCCTGAAGTGCAGCGGTGGGGAAACCCAGCTGCTATTGAAGGGCGGAGTGGACAATCTCAAACTGGCTTCACAAAGGTGTAAAACTGATCTTTGGCCTTTTCGCCATATTGTCGGTCCAACCACCAACCACACCCGCCGCCAATGGGAACAGAAAATTCCACCCAAGGACTCAAAAGTTGATCATATCTCAGCCTTGAATATATTCAACGACAGAATATCCACAACCCTCTGAGGCAGAGAATTCCAAAGATTCACCACCCTCTGAGTGAAGAAATTTCCCTCATCTCAGTCCAAAATGGTCAGCCCCTTGTTCTGAGACTGTGTCCCCGTGTTCCAGGCATCCCAGTCAGGGAATACAGAGGAAAACTGACACAAGCACGGGTCTCTGCTGACACTGTCCCTCGGACTGCCCATCAGGCAGCGCAAGAGCACGGACACCATTAATGTATCCTCTGACCATATCTCTCATCCTCCTACACAAACCACTCAACTCATCTCAAAGGGGTGGGGGGAGGGGGGCAGGGGAATTACCTTTTAGAAACTTTCAGCACATTTCTTTTTTAGGAACTCAAGGCAGATTCAATGGTAACTTTCAAAAGGGGGATTGGATAAATACGCGAATAAGGGGAAATTATGCAGGGTTATGGGAAATGATCGGGTAGGGTGGGGGAGTGCGATTAATTGGGTAGCTCTTTCAAAGGGATAGCACAGGCACACTGGGTCAAATGGCCTCCTACTGTGCTGTAAGTTCTATGGATTTTCAAGCCCTCAAATCTGTGATAAGTGAAATTCTTCAGTTGGATTTTCCTTTCATGGAAATTCAACTCAAATTTCATAAAAAGTTAGTCCAGGCTAGAATCCTATCTCATTTGGAGAGAGAACTCCATTGAAAGTTATAGGATGAAAAGGAAAGAAAATAGATTTAAACTGAGATTGTGGTGGGAGTGGCGGCAGGGTTGGGGGGTGAAGGGGTGGGTCTGCCAGATTCAGGCACAACATCTCGATAGTAATTATTTTAGTAATTACCTTGCAGTTATTTTTAAACGTCTCACTATGATGCATGAGCCACTCTGAGGAGTCTAATTAGTCAATTCATTCTTGATATTTATAGCTCGTGATTGTAACCTCACTGAGGGTCCCTCTGTAATTGGTGAACTCAGTAAGTGACCTAACACTATGAGCAACTCCAAACAACTTAATCCGCACAGATCCAGGAATCTGTTCCTATAACGTCTTTCAGCAGACATTCCACCCAATAACAAACACTTCAGTGGCAGTGCCTGTGTGAGTGTGTCACACTGAGTGATACATACACAACAGGATGTGATTAAGCTGAGATTTAAAGTGGCACGACACAGACATGTTGACTCAGTGATATCACTCTGATGATGAAGCAGCCTTGAACCAGTTTTACTCTTTCTCTCCTCTCACCATACTGTCTGTTTTAACCATTTCTAATCACTTCAACATCACTGCAAATGTCCCAGAAATGCAAATCACAAACCTTCATCATCCTTCAAATCTACTCCACAAATTGTACGGAATCACTTATTCACAGCATGAAGTAATTGCTAGGTTGCCAACCCTCCAGGGTTGCCCTGGAGTCTCCAGGAATTAAAGGCAAGTAACAGGAGAAAATCACAGGGGCATTAAAAAAAGACAGGATAAAACTGCTGATTGGCAGTCAAGAATCCTCCAATCAGGTGATAATGAAAATTCTATTGGCACTGCAATTGGCTGTGGTCAGGCGAGAGGATAGAGCTGTCAGGCGACCAATGGCAAGAGTCTGGAGGTGGGGACATTAGAAACGGCATGACATGTGATGCCGCCTCTAGGAATATATCCAACCAGAGTTGGCAACTCTACACGTGCATTAGTTAAAGCCAATGGCAAATCCTCACTTTGGTAAGACCGTCTTCATTTGGTTCTTGACTAAATGATGATGAAGGGAACAGTTTACTAACGAAAAAAATAATTTCTTGTTCTGACGGTTCTCGGTCTCTTTGGAAAAGGCATTAAATTTTCAAAAGCCTCAATATTTAGTTGTAAGGTCAGAAACTTTGCTTCAGCCCTTTGTTTCAATGTGGAACATCACCATTCTACACCTAGCACACTGATTACAAACTAATCATCCACACACTGAGCAGGTATTGGATAAGAATTACCAGCTGACCTGGTAGACTTTTTCTGATTGGCTGCACTTCCAGCATGTTTGGGCTGACTTGCATATCTAGCTGCCAGACTGTATAACAGGAGAGAGGAGAGAGAGAGAGAAAAAAAACACAGGAAACAGTAAAGATTACACATTAATGCACTTTATCAACATGACAAGTTACATTGAACTGGTCTTGAAAGAAGTAAAAACACGATGACGCACAAATAATTCAGTTAGAGTCATGTGACATTGAACAGAAATATGAAACGAGAGATCTGGCCAGACTCGTGGGTATGAAGATGTCAATAAGAAATATGATTTGATTCTACACTGCTTCCCCACTCCATCTGCCCAGACTATGAGTTGGCTGATCTGCTTTTCTATTCAATCGATACTTTAACCATTTGTATTACCTCTGACTCTGAACGCTCTGTCCTTGCCCCCTTAATTGCTGTCAATTTAAGCTGTTGGTTTTTTGAGTTTAACAGTCAAGTCAGGATCAAAGCGTTGAGTTGTGTGATTGCTCTTCTCAACATTCAAGTCTTGCTGCTACGAGATTGGTCACAACTGGACAGTGGGTTGGTTTCAGCAAAACAATCACACGTACAGAGAGAACATGTACTGGTGAACATCGACCCTTGCCAACAGAAACAGTGAGAAGGGGGTCTCGTAGAGTATGTAACATGTTGATATCACTCCTCTGTGGCTGTCTGAGGGATCTCCACAAGATTAGACACAAGCTAAGGTTATGGTCTACACAAAGCCTAAGACCAGTGTCATTACACTGCCCTCTTGATGAAAAGTTGGAATTGTACTCAAAGCCAATTTATGGTGTAAAGTTGCATGTGCTTTAAAACTTTATATAAATCCAACTGGTCTTTGGGAGTTTGAATAGTGGTCATCCTTACAATAAATCTGTAAGACCACAAGTGGTCAGGTTAACTAATTGTCTGATCTGCTAATTGAACCCTGAACAGAACACTTCATTTGCTAAATCACCTTTGATTGACAATCATGTTAACTTCTGTCAACATTAATTTATAGTCATTTGGTAATACAGAACTTGAGTATTGCTGAGAAAAGAAACATGTCAAAGCTTTTTGTCTTGCACTCAACAGGACACTTGCAAGAATACCAATATAAGGGGAAAACAACAATTCATACTGTATGTGAAGAGTGGTGATTGGTTGGCAAGTGGCGTTGATATGGAGAGTGATGACTGACAGTTAACTGCCAAGCATTGTTTGAAATTTAAACCAAGCAGCTTGAGCCTAATTGGTCAAGGCATTGCCCTGAGGAATGAGTCAGTGAATGGCTGTCACTTAGTTCTGAAACAGGCACAATGTGTGTACATGTTCTTTCTGTCTATAAAGAACAGGGCCCTGTGTATTAATATATGTAGCTTCCAGTACACACACATGTGCCACACTGCAAGCCTGACTGACAATCTTAAATTGGTTGACAGCGTAATTCTTAGCACACTGAGGATTATTTAGCAAATATTGTCCAATCGCGGAATCACATCTAATGTTGGACACTGTGTTTTGAGTTTTGCAAGCTCGGCCTGGTTGGATACGGACTGTACCCTGCCCATTGTGAACAGAGGCTGGGACATGATGTTTGATACATCCGCCAGTCTTTGGGATGTACACCCTACATACCTAACATCACACTGGCACTGAAATTCATTTACCACATTACTCATTTGTGTGATAAGCAGAACATCTTTTTGGCTTGATGGCAGCATCCTGTTAGTGGCGAATACCACTCATGTTGCTATTGCACAGTAGCTGCGTGAAACAGCAAATGTGATGGGGTTCTTCACCGCGATCTGGAAAACTTGGTTAAAACTGGTTGCAACAATTCACCCAACCATTTGGCCAATTCATGTTGTGCAGAGCTGGTTATAGACGTACGTAGTAAAGGACTCTTTCAAATTTGCGAAGGCCACACAGGACTTACACATCGATAGCAATGCTGTGTCCATGTGCTCATTTGACATTGCTAGCCTATTTACCAATGGTGCACTTAAGGAAGCCATAGATCTTTGTGCTGCAGCACTATACCATGGCAATCTAGACCCACCACCATTGTGTGAATCAGTATTCAATGAACTTATGAACTCTGCAACTCGTGCAGCTAAATTCAGTTTTAATGACACCATGTATCCCCCAAATAGATGGGATCCCCTCTAGACCCAGCTCTAGCAAACAATCTTCTGGGTTCCATGAGAAACATATCTTCGATGGAATGACACCTAATCTCCTACCCCTCGCACATTTCCAATATGTGGATGATACTTTTGCTATATTTAAATCTGCAGCTGCATGTAACAATTTCCTTACATGTCTTAACGGGCTCCAACCTGTGCTCAAATTCACCTATGAAATGAGGCAGTCAAGTGACCCCCCACTTTCCTTGACGTATTAGTTGAGAAATCTGCCAGGGGATTCTCTACCATGGTCTACCACAAGCCTACCTTCACTGGGATTCTTACAGTTCCACACACTATAAGATTGGTCTTATCAGTAACCTCATAAATAGGGTCTGAGCGATTTTCTCACCACACAAGCTTGATGTTGAAATAGGGGCATCAATGGCATCCTACAGGATAATGGCCACCCTGATCAGATCATTTCACACTGTACATCACACAAACTCATGAATGGGCCTAAGGCCGTCACTTTTGGCCCTAAAAAGCATCCAGTCTACCTCAGATTACCCTGGAAGGACAAGGTATCTCAAATATTTGGGCAACAGGTAAAGCTAGCTGTTTCACGCTGCTACTTTGCAGTAGCAACACGAGTGGTATTCACCACTAACAGGATGCTGCCGTCAAGTCAAAAAGAAATTCTGCCTATCACACAAATGAGTGATGTGGTATATGAATTTCAGTGCCAGTGTGATGCTGGGTATGTGGGCTGTATGTCCCAAAGACTGGCAGGTCATATGAGACAGCATCTCCCAGCCCCTGTTCACAATGAGCAAGATATAGACTGTACCCAACCAGCCTGTGCTTGCAAAACTCAAAACACAATGTCCAACATTAGATGCGATGCTGCGATTAGACAACACTTGTTAAATAATCCTCAATGTGCTAAGAATTATGCTGACAACCAATTTAAGGTTGCCAATTGGGCTTGCAGTATGGCGTATGCGTGTGTACTGGAAGCTACATATATTAATACATGGGGCCCTGTTCTTTGCAGACAGAAAGAACATGTACACACATTGCACCTGCTTCAGTTAAACAAAACAAGTGACAGCCATTCACTGACTCATTCCTCAGGGCAAAACCTTGACCAATTAGGTTCAAGCTGCCTGGTTTAAATTTCAAACATTGCTTGGCAGTTAACTGTCAGTCACCATCACTGGTGCATTCTCCATGGCAACCAATCAGCACTCTCTTTACATACAGTATGAATTGTTGTTTTCCCCTTATATTGGTATTCTTGCGAAGTGTCCTGATGAGTGCAAGATGAAAAGCTTCAACATGTTTCTTTTTTCAGCAATAAATCTAATTTAGTTTATGACACAGGCTGATGGTCAGGGAGGGGACAATATCGCAATGCTTCTCCTTGTAGGAATTGTTCACAATATCAGAAATAGTAGAATCTAAAATTTACTGGGAGTATAACAAAAAGGGAGAAATATCCTGTGGCCATATTAACAGAGGGTTTCTGAACTGCACTGATTTCTCACATTTCTTTAACAAAATAAACTAAGTAAACTTATAAAATTGCCCAACTATCAACCTCAAGAAGAAACATATGTGGATAAAAAAATAAAAGCCAGTTATATTGGTGCTGTCTCACATCAGGATTAGAGCGTTAAAGGTTTCAGCAGACATACTGTCAGCCAAATTCTCACATAATCAACTCCAAACAAGCCAAATGTCATTTAGCAAAGTGCTCGGCAGCTCAGTAAAGCTCTGGTGTTAATGCATGGTGATCACAGCAACTGTACCATTATTGATCTTCTCAGTGCTCAGTTGGAGAAAGTTCCAGCTCTTCCACAATCTGATATTAGACAATCAGATGGTCCATTTCCACTGCCCCCATTGGCCAGAGCAGCCACTTCCTGCCCGCTTTATGGCTCCTCTCATGGGGAGATCAGCAAGTCGACATGCTAATGAGGGCTGGCTGTGGCAAACATTGCTGTTCCAATATTCCTAATCGACATCCTCCAGAGTTATGGTCAACGGTGCCAAACATAGAATGTCACAGACTTTAAGACTGAACATCCCATCAAAGCTGTTGCCATATTTTCTTGGATCTGTCTGATGGGATTGATACAAATGAGGAAAGATTGGATAGGGTGGAGTTGTTTTCCTTTGAACTGAGGCTGAGGAGGACTCAAGTGAGTAATAGACAATTGAGGGGCCTAGAAAGAGTAAATAGGAACAACCTATCTTACCTTAACCTATCTTACCTTACTACCTCAGAGTGCACTACCTCAGAGTGCACTACCTCAGAGTGCACTACCACAGAGTGCACTACCACAGAGTGCACTACCTCAGAGTGCACTACCTCAGAGTGCACTACCACAGAGTGCACTACCTCAGAGTGCACTATCACAGAGTGCACTACCACAGAGTGCACTACCACAGAGTGCACTACCTCAGAGTGCACTATCACAGAGTACACTACCTCAGAGTGCACTACCACAGAGTGCACTACCTCAGAGTGCAGTGAATGCCAGGACACTGAATAAATTTAAGGAGGAGATAGACAGATTTTTAATTAGTAATGGGTTGAAAGGTTATGGGGAGAGGGCGGGAAATTGGAGTTGAGGCCAAAATGAGATCAGCCATGATCGTAATGAATGGCGGGGCAGACTCGAGGGACTGAATTGCCTACTCCTGCTCCTAGTTCTTATGCTATGTTCTTTAACAGAGGGGTCAAAAACCAGGGGGGCACAAGTTTAAACTAACTAGCAGAAGGATTAGGGGGGAGATAAGGAAAGATATTTTCAGCCAGAGGAGTGTGGAGACTGGAGTTCACTGTGTGAAAAGGCGATGGTGGCAGAAACTCCCACCATATTTAAAAAGTACTTTAATGTTTACTGGAAGAGGCTTGATCTGCAGGGCTCCAGACTGGTGCAGGAAGATGGGATTAGTCTGGGTAACCCTTCATTGACCAGCAGGGACATGATGGGCTGAATAGCCTCTTTCTGTCATAAATTTTCTACAATTTCTATAGGATTTGGATAAATTCTAGAGTGAACCATTTTTATATTTTGAGAGAGCAACTATTACCATGGTATTATCGCATATGGGGAGTCTAACGCTGAGGTTCAGATGTGACTTCTAGCCAAGCAGCTGGCAAATTGTAATGTGGGAGCAGCTCCCAGGAAATTTCTGTCTGCGCACTTTGAGGATGAAGCTGGAGAGCCTCCTCTGTAATATTGTTTATTGTTTTTAAGGTGCATTCATTTGCTAAGGTGGTTTGAGTAATTGTGGGTCTGCCCAATGCCTGGAGAAAACCATGTGAGGAGCTGGGCACCTCCAGGTGTGGCTTCATCCCACACTTCACAGCATATGATAAACAGTTGAAAAGTGTAAATTCGGCTATAGTCCCAGTTAAATCAGTAGTGACCCCAGGACAGAATCGACTGGAACCCATCAGTGAATCAGTAAGATGCAAAGAATACTGGTACATTTTCAGGAATAGTGAACAAGTGGGGAGTGTTCTTAGTGATTTTTACACTCAACCAGCCTATCATGGTTTCACCATCCAATGTTTTTAGCAGGGATAAGTGGTATCAACTGTACTCATCTAAATGTTGTCCTTCTAGATGGTAGTGGTCGTGGGTTTGGAACAAGGCTGTCTAAGGAACATTGGAGAGTTCCTGCAGTGCATCTTGTAAGTGGTACACACTGCTGCTATGGTGTGTCAGTGGTGGAGGGAGTGAATGTTTGCGGATATGGTGCCAATCAAGCGGGCTGCTTTGTCCCGAATGGTGTTGAGATTCTTGAGTGTTGTGGGAGCTGCACTCATCCAGGCAAGTGGCGAGTATTCCATCACACTCATGACTTGTGCCTTGCAGATGGTGGACAGGCTTTGGGGAATCAGGAGGTAGGTTAGTCTCTGAAGAATTCCCAACCTCTGACCTGCTCTTGTAGCCACTGTATTTATATGGCCAGTCCCGTTCAGTTTCTGGTCAATGGCAAGCCCCCAGGGTTCTGGTCATGCTTTTGTGCAGCAAATAAACAATTGTCATGAAGTTATTAATGTATATAATATTATTGGAAAATGTTTTTCTTCTAAAATAGAGGTTTAGTCTGTGGATGCGTCTTAATTGGATTAAAGCCAGCTAGTCTGGGTGCTTTGATATGCACTAGTTTTGAGATATAAACAGAGAGGCAGAGTGCATTTGCATTTTTGAATAAAGTAATCAAGAAGTGGGGTAAAATCTGGCACCTAGCTAGCAGAGACCAAGCAATATGTTTATACTACGAATAAAATTGGTGCTATGAAAATGGTTTTATTGTTAGAAGGTGGAGTTCAAAGAGGCTGGTGATACAATGAGAATTTACATTCAATGGGCTGTGTTAGGTATAACTTCAGCAGTTTTCTGTATGTGGGACAGAGGCAATGTAAGGTCAAAGTAGCTGTCAGCCTCCAACTGTCTCCACAGGAACCAAAGTGAAAGGAACCTCATTTTGAATTTGTAAGGTGAAAATGCTTTCCCTGGTGTCTGGCTAAGTCTATGGATTGCTATTGCCTTAATAGAGATTAGTTTGGGAATTTGTTAAAAGTTATGATAGTAGTAATTTATAGCCATGTCTATATATTTAAATTGTGTAAATTAATAAAATGTTTCATTTAGTTTCATATAAAGCCACTTGAGAACTGATGGTCTGATTCCTGAAATTAGAATTGCATCTCAAACATACCACTTAAAAATATAGGTTATGACAGTTGTTTAAAGTTTCTCTCTGGGATTTTTAAATAACTCAGCTTTGCCAAACTGCTGTGTCATGACACAATGAAAAAGAATAATGCTCAGGAACTCGGTTGAAGATTGTTAACTGGTTGTGCATGAATATTGCAACATTAATAATAACAAAGGACGTGTCCAAATACATGTACATCACAGAAAAAGGCCATTCAGCCCAAATGATCCATGCTGGTCTTTATGCTCCTCCTACTTCTCTTCATCTCATTGTATCAACATATTCTTTTATTCTTTTCTCCCTCATGTGTTTATCCAGCTTCCCCTTAAATGTATCTATGCTATCCCCCTCAACAACAGCCTGTGAGCTCTGCATTCTCACCAGTCTCTGGATTAAGAGGTTTCTTCTGAAGTCTCTATTGGATTTATTGGTAACTATCTTATATTTATAAGATAGAGACTGCTTTAGACATGGATATGGAGGCAACAGAGACTGAGGGATATGGTGGAAAGATAGCTGAGACGGCCTGATCAGCATATCAGCTCTTAGTCTGGAAATTCCCTGTGTTTCAAAGCGTGGGTGCATCGGAAGATAGAAGGTGTCTTCCCTGAGGAGCCGTGTGTTAAAATACTGCAGTGCTGATTTGACCCAGAGCAGTGTCGCTGTACAGGTCAGGGGGTGAAGGCCTACCTGGACTGCATGTCTTGCTGGACCCTCTGCTGACAGACCGAGGCAGCCGCTAATGACTGGTGCTGCACCTGCTGATGGAGCTCAACCAGGTCCTGGTACTGCTGCTGCTGCTGCTGGTACTGCTGCTGCTGCTGCTGCTGGTACTGCTGCTGGTACTGCTGCTGGTACTGCTGCTGCTGCTGCTGCTTATACCGGGACAAGCTGAAAAAGAGTCCTAGAATGGCTTTCAGATTTCCATCTCTTATCTCTACAAAAAGAGAAACAAACACGTTTAAATGATTTTGAACATACCTTTTTTTCCTCATCAGTGATTGATGTCAAGGCAAAGCAGACTTAATTAGGAATTATCGCTACTTCAATAAAACACAAGACCCACTGCAGGGAACTGAGCACAAATCCTAGACTGACACTTCAACGCAACACTCCAATAAACTGTTGCATTCTCAGAGCTGTCATCTTGCAGATGAGACGTTAAGCTAAGACCATAAGGAGAAAGAAGCAGGAGTAGGTCATTCGGCCCATCGAGCCTGTTCCACCTTCAATAAGATCAGGGCGGATCTGACTGTGGCCTTAACTCCACTTTCTTGCCTGACACCCTTAACTCCTTTGTCTATCAAAAATCTGTCTAACTCAGCTTTGAATATATTCAATGACCCAGCCTCCGCTGCTCTCTGGGGAAGAGAATTCCACAGACTAATGACCCTCTGAGAGAAGAAATTCCTCCTCAGCTCCGTCTTAAATGGGAGATATTTTTAAACTGTGGCCCCTGGTTCTAGATTCCCATGAAGGGAAACATAGAAAAGTTACGGCACAGAAAGAGGCCATTCAGCCCATCATGTCTGCACTGGCTGAAAAAAAACTAGCCGCCCATTCTAATCCCACCTTCCAGCACCCACTCCGTAGCCTTGCAGGTTACAGAATCTCAGGTGCAGATCCAGGTACCTTTCAATGAGTTGAGGGTTTCTGCATCAACTGCCAATCTGGGCAGCAAATTCTACACACCCACCACCCTCTGGGTGAAGAAGTTTTCCCTCATGTCCCCTCTAATCCTTCTACCAATCACCTTAAATCTGTGCCCCTGGTAATTGACCCCTCTGCTAGGGGAAACAAGTCTTCTCTGTCTATCCTATAAGATCACTTCTCATTCTTCTAAACTCCTATGACTATAGGCCCAACCTGCTCAATTTTTCCTCATAAGACAAACCCCTTCTTCCCAGGAATCAGCCTAGTGAACCTTCTCTGAAATGCTTCTAATGCAAGCATATCCCTCATTAAGTAAGGAGACCAGAATTGTACACAATACTCTAGGTGAGGTCTCACCAATGCTATGTATAGTTGTAGCAAGACTTCCCTACTTTTACATTCCATCCCTCTTGCGATAAAGGTCAACATCCCATTCACCTTCCTAATTACTTGTTGTACCTACATGCTAACGTTTTGTGATTCATGACTTCAATTATGTAGAAAGATTGGAGAAGATGGAATGTGTTCTCCTTACAGAAGGGAAGGCTGAGAGAAGACTTGATAGAGGTATTCACAATCATGAGGGGTCTGGACAGAGAAGATAGGGAGAAACTGTTCCAACTGGTGAAAGGATGGAGAACCAGAAGACACAGATTTAAGGTAATTGCCAAAATTGCAATGGAGACATGAGGAAAAACTTCCACACATCATGGTTAGGGTCTGGAATGTACTGCCTGGGAGTGTGGGGGAGGCAGATTCAATTGAGGCTTTTAGGAGGGAATTGGATCACCATCTGAAGTGAAAGAATGTGCAAGGTTATGGGGAGAAGGTGGGAGAATGGCACTCAATGAATTGACCATTCGGAGAGCTGATGCAGATGATGGGCTAAATGGCCTCCTTATGCACTGTAATAAATCTGTGCTTCTGTTAAGTACAAGGACACCCAGATCCCCCTGTACCGCAGCATTCTGCAGTCTCTCTCCATTTAAATAATAATCTGCTTTTCTATTCTTCCTGCCAAACTGGACAACCTCACATTTTCCCACATTATAATTGTCAAATTTTTGCCCACTCATTCAACCTACCTATGCCCTTTTGCAGACTCTTTCTATATCCCTCACAACATTGTTTTCCTAACTATCTTTGTATCATTAGGAAACCTGATTCCAATAGAGCTGGTCCCTTCATCCAAGTCATTGATATAGATGGTGAATAGTTGAGGCCCCAGCACTGATCCCTATAACACTCCACTAGTTACAGTTTGCCAACCTGGAAATTACCCATTTATCCCCATTCTATTTCCTATGCATTAGCCAATCTGCCATCCATGCTAATATATCACCCCCAACAGCATGAGTTCTTGTACAGTCACCTTTTACATGGCATCTTATCAAATGCCTTTTGGAAATCTGAATACACTACATCTACTGTTTCCCCTTTATCACTCCTGCTTGTTACATTCTCAAATAAATTTGTCAAACACGGTTTCCCTTCCACAAAACCGTGTTGACACGGAAACAAAAACAAAATACTACAGATGCTGGAGATCTGAAATAATAACAGAAAATGCTGGAAATAGTCAGCAGGTCAGGCAGTGCCTGGGGAGCGAGAAAAAGAGTTAAACATTGCCAGTCAATATACCTTTCATCAGGACTGAAGGGAAATATAAACATTCGAGGCCATGAGCGAGTGAAATTGGGAGGGTAGAAAGAACAAAAGGGGAGGCTTCTAACAGCATGGAGGATGGTGGAGATTAACTGACAAAAGAGTTCATGATACAAAAGGCAAAGGCAGTTCATTATTCTGCCATTCACACCCACTCTGGGCAAAACTACAACCAGTACCATTCCCTTTGACTTTTCTACCATGAACTCTTTTGTCAGTTAATCTCTCTTGCCCTCCGCCCTATCACAGACCCCCGCCTTCTCTCTGGGGCTTCCTCCCCTACCCAGCGCTTTCACTCGCTGAGAAGCTATTCCTTAATTTCTGAAGAAAGGTCCTTGATCTGAAATGTTTAACCCTGGGCAGAATTGTCCCAGAAGTGCGGTAACAGGCATGAAAAATGATGTTTTACCCACTGGCCGCAATGGTGGGTTTTCGCGTGGTATTGTCACCTTCCCACCTCAGTAATTACGCAGCCACAGGAAACTCGCCGTCTCGCTGGCGGGCAGTCTCTGAATCGCCCGCCACACCGTTACCTCACCGCTTCCTCACTCCGGGTATCATATCTAAACTGCAGCCACCCAGACAGTTCTCAATGCCGGCAGCCCAGGACTGCTCCAGTGAAGACATGGCCCTGAAAGCCAAGAGGAGTTCAGTGACCCGTCACTGGAATGCTGTTTGGAGGACCGTCATGATGTCCTCTACCCTCGCCCTGGCTGCAGGAAGTCCATCAGCCTCACCACTCCGGCTTGGTAGGCGATGGCAGTGATGATCAGTGCCAATGCTGCACAGAAGAGGTTGGCCATCCAGTGCAGAAAGAGGATGAATGATCTCATCCATGCTGCCAGGGTAAGGCAACCATCTCATCACTCTAAACTCACACATTCACAAACCCATCACACATTCACTGGCATCTCACTCACTGCCAGCTCAAGGGACATCACCACTCACTCTCTCACACACACCCTCACATCTCCATCTGGCCTCATCCCCTCTGGAGACTGCCTCCTCAGCCCTCACCAACTTGAGGCCACTTGCACAGATCAACATGAGACCCCCACACACCCTGGAATACCCTCCTTCCCCAGTACAGCCCTCCTCCTGCAGCCTCTTCCCTTGCCTGAGGCCACTTCACCCCCTTCCCCAAGCAAACCCTAGCCCTGCAGCCATTGAAAAGCCACCCCCACCTGGCCTGGTAGGTAGAGATCTGCCTGTGAGCCTCCCCTAACAGTGATGTGGTGAAGCCTGGCGCTGATGACCACGAGTCAAGGTAGGCAAACAAACCTCGAAGTCCTGAGTGAGGTGCAGCTGGCCAGATGCACGTTGCTATGTACAGTTGTGAAACACGCTGATGTGCGATCACACTGACGTGCTCGGATGATCCAGCGTGGGGGATGATTCCGGCGAGCAGGGCTTCTAATGAGATACTAAAGTGTTGAAATGAGGTTCCCAACATGCAGCAATGGGAAACGTGGCTCAGCATTGACAAGTGCAGCGGGCGATCGCAAACTGGTTACACAATGCCATAAAACGGATTTTTGGCCCTCTTGCCATATTGTCCGTTTACGCTGCCAACACAAGTGGAAAACTCAGCCCTCTGCTTCTCTCTCCACAGGTGCTGCCTGACCTGTTGCCTATTTCCAGCATTTGCTATTTTTACACCATGATGACTCTCCCTGACAATAATCTGATTTTCTAAATGTCCTGCTACTGCTGTGTCTTTCCTTTCGGGGGCAGATCCCATGGCACTATTTAAGGAAGAGCTGGGGAAGTTGTCCCCAGTGCCCTGGCCATATTCATCCCTTAACCAACATCAAACAGATGACCTATTATCACATGGCTTTTTCTGGGAGCTTGCTGGATGCAAATTGGTTGTTGCATTTCCTACATTACAAAAGTGACTGCGTTTCAAAAGCACTTCATTAGCTGTAAAGCATTTTGGGTTATATCTTGAGGTGCTGCACAGCTGCAAAACATTCCTTTGGCTGGGGGATAAATATTGGTCAGTTCGCTAGGGAGAACTCTCCTGCTCTTCTTTCAATTGTTTCTAGGCATCTCGTAGATCGACCTGAGAGGGCAGACTTCCTGAACTAGACAGCACCTCTGACTCGCTCAGCTTCGGGTGTCACTGGAGGGCAACAGAGGAAGAAAACAAATTCAGAAGTGCTGACAAACTAACAAGACAAATGTGAAATGTCTGGGTTTTGGGAAGTAACATGTTTTTCACGTAGTGCTGTACAGTGACTCAGCCTCAATAGATCAACAGTAAAAATGATCTCTCCGTTAGGAGCAGTCACAGATGGAGTTTATTTTGCAAAGTCAGTTCTACTGACTCACATCCTTCTCCATAGAAGGAGAGAAAGAAATTGGAGAGCCCGGAAAATGAGCAACCATAAATCAGAAGCTCGTTCAGCTGTCCCTGATTGTTAGGTCTCCTCTGTATATTTCAGCACAGAGACCCCAGTTATACTGTATTCCCAGTATTGTCAGTTTTATAATCCCACATTGAAAAGGTCCTCCTTTGGGTTTCTTGATATTAAAGACCCACATTTTGGTAGGTGCCTTTCACAATCTCGGGTCATCGCAAAGCAATGATGACCAGGTTATCTGTTCTAAGTGAAGTTGATTGTTACAGATTTTAACACTGCTCCAAGGGGGTTATTACCATTTCCAGGGGGGGTTAATACTGTTGCAAGGGGGTTATTACTGTGTCTGGGGGGGATTCACAGAATCACAGAATTGTTACAGTGCAGAAGGAGGCCATTTGGCCCTTCATGTCTGAACCGGCTCTCCAAATGAGCAACTCACCTCATGCTGTTCTCCCATCTTCTCCCCATAACCCTGCACATTCTTCCTTTTCAGATAACAGTCTAATTCCCTTCTGAGTGCCTCGATTGAACCTGCCTCCACCACACTCTCAGGCAGTGCAGTCCAGACCCTAACTACTCGCTGCATGAAAAAGTTTTCCCTCATATCACTATTGCTTCTTCTACTTCTACATTAAATCTGCACCCTCTTGTTCTTGATCCTTTCACAAGTGGGAATAGTTTCTCCCTATCCACTCTGTTCAGACCCCTCATGATTTTGAAAACCTTTATCAAATCTCCTCTCAGTCTTCTTTTCTCTAAGGAAAATAGTCCTAACATCTGCCACCTGTCCACCCACTCCACCAACTTGTCTATATCCCTTTGAAGCTCTACACTGTTCTCCTCACAGTTTACAATGCTTCCAAGTTTCGTATCATCTGCATTGAAATTGTCCCCTGAACACCAAGATCTAGGTCATTAATATATATCAGGAAAAGCAAGCATCCCAACATTGATCCCTGGGAAACTCCATTACAAACCTTCCTCTAGCACGAAAAGCATCCATTAACCACTACTCTCTGTTTCCTGTCACTCAGCCAATTTTGTACCCATGATGTTACCGTCCCTTTTATTCCATGAACTACAACCTTGCTGTGGTGCAGTACTGTATCAAATACCTTTTGGAAGTCCATTAAGACCACATCACGACCTCATAGTAGGTAGCAGTGATCATAACTTGATTGAATTTTGCATTCAGTTCAAGGGAGAGAAGAGTGAGTCTAATACTAGTGTTTTGAACTTAAATAAGGGCAATTATAAGGGTATGATGACAGAGCTAGCTAAAATGAAATGGGAAATGAGGTTCAGAGATTTAAGGAGATATCTTGTAACACTCAGCAAAGATACGTTCCAGTGAGAAAGAAAAGCTCTTGGGGAAGGACATGTGATCTGTGACTAACTAAGGAAGATAAAGATAGTATCAAATTGAAAGAAAAAGTGTACAATTCCACAGAGGCGAGTGGCAGGTCAGAAGATGGGATAGAATACAAAATACAGCAAAGAATGTCTAAGAAGAATAATGAGGAGGGAGAAATTAGAGTACAAGAGAAAGCGAGCGAGAAATATAAAAACAGATAGTAAGAGTTTCTAAAGGTATTTAAAAAGGAAAAGAGTAAGTCAAGTGAGTGTTGATCCTTTAGATAGTAAGGATGGGGAATTAATAATGGAAAGTAAGGAAATAGCGGATGAATTGAATGGATATTTTGTGTCTGTCTTCACTGTAGAGGAAACAAGTAACATCCCAGAAATAAGCATGCACCAAGAGGTGAAAGGGAGGGAAAAACTTAAAACAATTACAATCACCAGGGAAAGGGTACTGAGAAAATTATTAGAACTAAAAGCTGACAATTCCCCAAGTCCTGATGGTCTGCAGGATAGGGTCTTAAACAAAGTAGCTACTGAGATAGTAGATGCATTGGTTTTAGTTTTCCAATCTTCCCTAGATTCTGGGAAGGACCCATCAGAAATAAAAATAGCGAATGCTCTATTCAAGATAGGAGAGAGACAGAAAGTAGGAAACTACAGGCCAGTTAGCCTAACATCTGTCACAGGGAAAATGCTGGAGTCTATTATTAAGAAGGTTATAGTGGGGCACTTAGAAAATCTCAATGCTATCAGGCAGAGTCAACATGGTTTTGTGAAAGGGAAATCATGTTTAACTAATTTATTAGAGTTCTTTGAGGAAGTAACAAGCAACGTGGACAAATGGGGAACCTTTAGATGTGATGCACTTAGATTTCCAGAAGGCATTTGATGTCGAAGGTTACTATGCAATATAAGAGCTCATGATTAGGGGGTAACCATTAGCACGGGTAGAGGATTGGTTAGCTAACAGGAAACAGAGAGTAGACATAAATGGGTCATTTTTAGATGGGCAAGATGTAACAAGTGGAGTGCCACAGTGATCAGTGCTGGGGCCTCAACTATTTACAATTTATATCAATGACTTGGATGAAGGGACTGAATGTATTGTAGCTAAATTTGCTAATGACATAAAGATAGGTAGGAAAGTAAATTGTGAAGAGGGCATAAGGATTCTGCAAATGGATATAGACAGATTAAGTGAGTGGGCTAAATTTGACAGATGGAATATAATGTGTGAAAATGTGTACTTCTCCACTTTGGCAGGAAGAATAGAAAAGCAGCAAATTATTTAAATAGAGAGAGACTGCAGAACTCTGAGGTACAGAGGGATCTGGGTGTCCTGGTACATGAATCAGGAATTGTTGGAATACAGGTACAGCATGTGATTAGGAAGACAAATGAAATGTTGTTGTTTATTGCGAGGGGTGTGGAATATAAAAGTAGGGATATTTTGCTACAGTTGTATAGGGCGTCAGTGAGACCACATCTCGAGAACCGTGTACAGTTTTGGGCTCCTTATTTAAGAAAGGACATATCTGCATTAGAAGCAGTTCAGAGAAGGTTTACTCGACTGATTCCTGGGATGGGGGTGGTGAGGGTTTATCTTATGAGGAAAGGTTGGACAGGCTGGGCCTGTATCCAATGGAATTTAGAAGAATGAGAGGTGACCTTATTGAAACACATAAGATCCTGAGGGGACTTGGCAGGTTGGATGCTAAAAGGATGTTTCCCCTTGTGGGAGAGAATAGAACTAGGGAACATAGTTTAAAGATAAGGGTCTCCATTTAAGACAGAGATGAGGAGAATTTTTTTCTCTCAGAGGGTCATTAGTCTGTGGAATTCTCTTACCCAGAGTGCGGTAGAGGCAGGGTCAAGTTAGAAGACTACTGCTCTCAAGGCTGTCTTAGATAGGTTCTTGATTGACAAGGGAGTCAAAGGGTATAGGGGGTAGGTGTAATGTGGAGTTGAGACAACAATCCGATCAGCCATCATCTTATTGAATGGTGAAGTAGCTTCGAGGGGCCGAATGGCCTGCTCCTGCTCCTAATTCGTATGTTTGTTCATTATCTACGGCTTTAATGCTCCTCTGTTGGGGTAGTTACTGTGTCTGGTGGGTTAATGCTGTTCTATTGGGGTAATTACTGTGTCTGGTGGGTTAATACTGTTCTATTGGGGTAATTACTGTGTCGGGGGGTGGGGTTAATGCTGTACTATGGGGGTTATTTCTGTGTTCAGGTTTTGTCGGGGTGGGGGGGTGGAAATTAATGCAATTCTTGAGCACAGAATCTAGGATCTCAGTGCAGTGCTGGATAGTTAAACCAAGGCTCCATCTAACCTCCCCAGTGGAGGTAAGTGACCCTACAGCATTATTCTAAGAAGATCAGGGGAGCTTTTCCTAGTGTCCTGGCCAATTCAGCCAACAGCTAAAAATCTAGTCATTATCATGTTTCTTTCTGTGGGATCTTGCTGTGTGTAAATTGGTTGCTGTGTTTGCTACATTACAACAGTAACTACACTTTAAAATTATCTCATTGGCTGTTTTGGGATGTCCTGAGTTCATGTCGTCACTATAGAAATGCGAATGCTTTCTTCTCACAACTCCTTAAGTAGTTCAAAGTCATTGATGCTGTCAGTTTCCTTCTGTAAATGTTGAAGGTATAAGGTCTTTCACTTTATGAGCATATGGATAGCATAAACCTCTGCCCCTCATTCATTTTTGTGTGTTTTTGGGTTGTTGATGCTATTGGTCCTTTGTGTTCTGATTTAGTACTTATTCACCAATGAGGAAAGAGCCTTTTCTAAATCTTCAAGCCAATGGAATTGAAAAAGGACAGAGGGTGAGTAGACCATTATTGACTAAATCAGACTGAGTTGCCTGGCATCAGTCCTTTAGCCAGGACTCCTGGGCTATATTTGGTCCCTGGTGTATCAATGGACTATTCCAATCCTGTGGATTCTCTCGTGTCCAACTTGTAAAATTCCAAAAGTGCTTGGAATTCCCGTATTAGTGCATTGCTCCGGGATGTCTGGGTACTTGGGAATCTCTTGAATTTCAAGTATTGACACTCCGCATTCCTTCCCAATTCATGTGGACCATCCCATATTATTTACAGAAGAGTTTCAGCAATAAGAGACAGAGCTGAAGTTTGAAGGTGAATGCACAACAACAACTTGCATTTAAATAGCACCTCTAATATAGTAAACCCCCTCACCCTCCCCCGGGGCCCTTACACGAGCGGTTATCAAATGACATTTGACACCAAGCCACATAAGGAGATAACCAGAGGCCATAAATATTAGAGCTTCCTCAAAAGAGCTTTGGAAAATGTCAGGAGAAGATTCTTTCATCCATAGGGCTCTTAGGAAACTGGTTTCAGTGGCAGGAGGGTCGGTAACCAGAGGAGACAGATTTAAGATAATTGGCATAAGAATTAGAGAGAGAGATGAGAACTTATGTTTTTACAAAGTAAGCCATTGTGATCTGAAAAGGCAGTGGAAGCAGATTCAATAGTAACTTTCAAAAGGCAATTGGACAAATACTTCAAACAATTTGCAGGCCTATGGGGAAGGACAGGGGAGTGGGACTAATTGGATAGTTCTTTCCAAGCGGCAACACAGGCACAAAGGGCCGAATGACCTTCTGTGCTGTAAAAATCTAAACGTAATTGAAAACAGATCGTGACATTGCAATAGAGGAGATCACAGAGTTAGTTTGTCATGGCTTTATAAAATTGTTCTGTCTCAGGAAGATCCAAGGCTGGCATTCATCATGCTTCTTGCTCGGTTACAGCAGAGGGCAGTTAAGAGTTGGAGTCACCGATAGGACTGTCTTTAACCATGCTGGCCTAAAGGACTGAAGTGAATCCATTGGATTTTTATGACAATCTAACAGCTTTTTTCAAACTGAATTCAAATCCTCAAAGTAGGATTTTGCAATAGAATATTAACCATAATCTTATTGAATCGCAGAATGGGCTCAAAGGGCAGAATGGCCAACTCCAGTTCCTATTTCTTATGTTCTTCTGAACTAACACTCTCTGAATTATTATTACATTGAAAAAGAATATGATCCAGTCAGTGTGTAAACAGGAAATCAGTGAGATCGTCTGATCAATTGGAAAATGATCTCCCACCCCAAACAGTTGGGAGTTCCAAACCCAAACTGTAGCTCCTTTTGGTAGTTGGGGTTCTGAGGCCCGGTTTCCTATCCTGTGGTAGAAAGGATTGGGGAATGTTGGGGTGGGGTGGGTTTCATTTTGGGCACTGGACAGTCACAGGCCTTAGGAAGAGGAAATGGAAGGGGTTTGCATGCAAATCAATTCTCTCTAGACCAACCCAAGCACCAATCAACTCTATCCATCCTTGATGAAACAGAAAGTGGCTATCAAGTCAATGAGAGAAAGACCTGTACTAACCTTCAGCTGAAAGACTTTGAATATGAACTCCCCTCACTGCTAGAAAACTGAGACAAGCATCGACATTCTCAATCTGGAAAAGAGCAGAAAGGAAATATGATTAACCGAACAACTTCTAAAACTCCCGAAATACAGCGAAAGCTGCGAATGCTTCACATTCATTTCATACTGACCCATTCAGCAAAAATCTCCCAAGGAAGGATTAAACCTAATTTGGAGATTGCTATAAAGCTCTCATTGTCCCCACGTTTTGCAGGATGTGAAAGAATTCATCGATGCCTAATTTGGGACAGCATGCCAACAATTCAACCTACGTAAAGTGTGACTGGATTTTGTACACTGCAAATGTCAGACAATGAAGGCCCAGTGAATAGTGCCCAGTGAACGTATCTACATGGAGGAGTGGATCATTGCCCAAAGTGACAGAGTGCAATGTGACACAGTGGCAGCTGTACCATAGTTATAGTGTCAGAGTGTGGTAAACGTCAATCTCTGAGCGCTCCTGAGAACAGCTGAAAACTCGTTCCAATGTAGCTGCTTTGTGCAATTTCCAGCAGGATTCATTTCATTGCAAAAAAAAACCCCTTCAACTGAAACTCATTGAATGTCTTCAGCTCCTGAAGCTTTCTGAGAGAAAGAAAAGGAAAAAATACAAAAAGAGAAAAGAAGAGAAAGAGAGAAACAACAAGAGAGAAAGGAAGGGAAGCAGAGAAAAAGAGAAAGGAATAGGGAAAGATAGAAAGAAATAGAAATGGGGAAAGAAAACTATAGGCAGAGTGAAAGAGTGAAAGAAAAGAGGAAAAATAGTCATTTAAAAACTATTGCATTTATATGGACTCAGGATTTTTTTTTAAGGAGCCCAATTTGAGCATAGCAAGATCCCACAATAGCTATTAAGGAAATGATCTGTTTTAGTGTTGCTGGCTGAGCAATAACAATTGGCCTAGACACCAGGGTCAGCTCCCCTGTGAATTGTGGACATGCGATATTTTACCTCCGCCCGTGAGGGAAGACATGGCCTCGATTTAACATCACATTCAAAGGACAGTACCTCCAACAGTGCAGCACTCCCTCAGAACTGCACTTGGGATCGTCAACTTAGATTTTGTGCTCAAGTCTCTGGAGTAGGACTCAAACCATCGAGCTGCTGACACTGAAGTGAGAGAGCTGCAAATTGAGCCACAGCTGAGGCCCTCGAAGGTACATGTGTGAGTTGGGAGTCTGACAAGGCTTCTGGCACCTAGCAGTGGTTGGAGACTTTGGGGCTGGAGGCACGAGGAGGTTGATATCTGACTAACTTTGGGTTTTTAAGAAAAGATAAGGCTAAATCGTCAAAATAATTTGTTCTTCAATGATCAAAAACATTACCTTGCAAGCAAAGTAAACCATTCCTATTTGATGCCCAAAAATCAGAATAAAACACATGTTCTTGCTGTTATGCATTTATCAAATCATTGAGTTCTTTTGTGCTCAGATTTATTAAAAGCATCTCAGTGGAGAAAGAGAACAGTGAGTATTGCTCTGTGATCCAATTGAACATCAATAATGGCATTTTGAGAAAATAAAAACAATCTCACCAGCATCAGTAAATCTAAGAAGCTGGGTTACTCTGTCCAAAAACACAGTCATATTCCAAGCAGGTCAGACACCAAGCTAACGCAGAAGAGAGACGCTTTTTAAGTAACTCTGCAGAAATTTATGAAGAGAAAGCAGCCAAGAAAACCATCTTCAAAGAGATATCTAATAGATCACACTGGCACAGTCTAACAGAGATACTGGCAAACTGCAAAACCCACTCACTATTGCTCATTTGGTGAGCATACACAGTAAGTCAAGTTACCGGAGGTTAGGATATTCCAGACATTAGTCGATGCTCCACAACACAGCAGCTGGGAGTCAGCCAGAGCTGCTAAGAAAATAAGTCTTTTTTTTTTATTCATTCACAGGGTGTGGGCTTCGCTGGTTGGCCCAGCATTTATTGCCCATCCTTAATTGCCCTTGAGAAGGTGGTGGTGAGCTGCCTTCTTGAACCGCTGCAGTCCATGTGGTGTGGGTACACCCACAGTGCTGTTAGGGAGGGAGTTCCAGGATTTTGACCCAGCGACAGTGAAGGAACGGTGATATATTTCCAAGTCAGGATGGTGAGTGACTTGGAGGGGAACTTCCAAGTGGTGGTGTTCCCATTTGTCTGCTGCCCTTGTCCTTCTAGATGGTAGTGGTCGTGGGTTTGGAAGGTGCTGTCGAAGGAACATTAGTGAATTCCTGCAGTGTATCTTGTAGATGGTACACACTGCTGCTACTGTGCGTCGTTGGTGGAGGGAGTGAATGTTTGTGGATGTGGTGCCAACCAAGCGGGCTGCTCTGTCCTGGACAGTGTCGAGCTTCTTGAGTGTTGTGGGAGCTGCACTCACCCAGGGAAGTGGGGAGTATTCCATCACAGTCCTGACTTGTGCCTTGTAGATGGTGGACAGGCTTTGGGGAGGCAGGAGGTGAGTTACTCTCTGCAGGATTCCCAGCCTCTGACCTGCTCTGGTAGCCACAGTATTTATCTGGCTAGTCCAGTTCAGTTCCTGAGTTCAGGTCAATTCCCTCTTTCTGAACATGCGCCAAGACAATAAAATATTAGAGGTTTCAACAGAGGAACTGTAGGAGGCCATCTAGACCCCTTCAGTTTGTTTTGCCATTCAGTTAGATCACAGTTGGTCTGTATGGCAACTGCATTTACCTATCTTGGGTCTGTAACTTACCAAACAAAAATCTAGCAACTGATTGATCCCCAGCCTGGAAATCAGGTGGTCAGCAGGATTTCCCCTGCACAGTGACATTTGCAGTAGGATCACAATCATTTTTACAATTACTCTGTAACCTCAGATTGAACAGACAGAGACACTTCGGGCCCTCACACTAACTACTGACTGTTAGACCAATGGCAGGTTGGAATGAGACTCCCATCACCTGCAAATACCAGCCGTATGTCACCTTTTTGCTGTTCATAAGGAAAGGAAAGACTTGCATTTATATAGTGCCTTTCACATCCTTAGGAACGTCCCAAAAGGCTTTTCAACCATGGAAGTATTTTTCAAGTGTAGCCACTGTGGTAAAGTAGGAAATACAGCCAATTTATTTTGCACAGCAAGCTCCCATAAACAGCAGTGTGATAAAGAGCAGGTAATCTGATTTGTTCAGTAATGTTGGTTGAGGGATAAATATTGATCGGGGACCTGGAGACTCTTTGACTAGTGCCTGGGGGTAAAGCCTCATCTCATCTTGCTGCTTTGAGCAGGCTGTTGGCTGCCTGTGCAGTGTGATCTGAATCACTGCCACACTACAAACCCACAATACCTAGAGGGAAAATTGGTATTGGAATCATTTACATCCATTCAAGAGGGCAGATGGAGCCTTGGCTTAATATCTCATCCAAAAGACTGACCCTCTGACAGTGCAGCACTCCCTCAGTACTGACCCTCCGGGCAGTGCAGCACTCCCTCAGTACTGATCCCCTGACAGTGCAGCACTCCCTCAGTACTGACCCTCCGGGCAGTGCAGCACTCACTCAGTACTGACCCTCTGACAGTGCAGCACTCCCTCAGTACTGACCCTCTGACAGTGCAGCACTCCCTCAGTACTGACCCTCTGACAGTGCGGCGCTCCCTCAGTACTGACCCTCTGACAGTGCGGCACTCCCTCAGTACTGACCCTCTGACAGTGCAGCACTCCCTCAGTACTGACCCTCTGACAGTGCAGCACTCCCTCAGTACTGACCCTCTGACAGTGCAGCACTCCCTCAGTACTGACCCTCTGACAGTGCAGCACTCCCTCAGTACTGACCCTCCGGGCAGTGCAGCACTCCCTCAGTACTGACCTTCCGACAGTGCAGCACTCCCTCAGTACTGACCCTCTGATAGTGCAGCACTCCCTCATTACTGACCATCTGACAGTGCAACACTCCCTCAGTACTGACCTTCCGACAGTGCAGCGCTCCCTCAGTACTGACCCTCCGACAGTGCAGCACTCCCTCAGTACTGACCCTCTGACAGTGCAGCACTCCCTCAGTACTGACCATCTGACAGTGCAGCACTCCCTCAGTACTGACCCTCTGACAGTGCAGCACTCCCTCAGTACTGACCCTCTGACAGTGCAGCACTCCCTCATTACTGACCCCCTGACAGTGCAGCACTCCCTCAGTACTGACCTTCCGACAGTGCAGCACTCCCTCATTACTGACCATCTGACAGTGCAGCACTCCCTCAGTACTGACCCTCCAACAGTGTGGCGCTCCCTCAATAGTGACCCTCCGACAGTGCAGCGCTCCCTCAGTACTGACCCTCCGACAGTGCGGCACTCCCTCAGTACTGACCCTCCGACAGTGCGGCACTCCCTCAGTACTGACCCTCCGACAGTGCGGCACTCCCTCAGTACTGACCCTCCGACAGTGCGGCACTCCCTCAGTACTGCACTGGCAGTCTGCCTGTGGTTTGTTCCCAAGTCTCTGGAGTGGAACCAGAATCTAGGACCTTCTAACCCAGAGGCAAGAGCACCACCCACAGAGCCATGGCTGACTCCAGTTCTGTGTAAACACAGACAGGTTAAGAATTTTTATCCATGGCCCATGTATTTTGGCTGTGCTGCATTCTAGTGAGTCAGCACAGTGAGTGTTTCCTTGTACAAAGGCAAACTAAAATTATAACTGCACAAAATAATCCTGTTGAAACCGGGTGGGGGGGGGTGGGTGGGGAGGTAATGATGGAAAGCAGCAATGACTCAACTGTCAGATGGGGTTGATTAAGAAAAAGCAGCATTAAACATATTCCATCCAAAAACATTTTAACCTTGGCTTTTATCAAATGCAAAAACAGCAATTGAGTTGGGGCAAAAATTAAACTTCAATTTTCCCTCATTTCAAATCAAATGTCTTCACATTTACGTGAAGTATAAAAGTCACTAACAATATTCCAGAGGGTGACTTGTGACTAAGTGAAGGCTTTTCTGTGCCAGACGCCTCCCTCACCTGTTACCCTGCCCCAATTTCTGCGAGAGATCCACTTAACTGTACCCACTTTAATGAGAGTTCATCAGTCTTTCCCTTCATTCCACATGGGCAAAGATGTCATCGCGAAAAACTCAGATATTACCCGAAACCTTGATTGGGGCATCGGCAGGGGAATTACATCCAAAATTCACTTGAAATTGCACTGGTTAAGGTTAGCTTTGGCGTCAAGTTTCAGCTAAAATTCATCTGCAGAGTCACACTTAAAATATTCCTGGAGCCAGCACAATCAGGAATCTTTAATCAAATGAGAATTGTTTCAGTTTTTCCATCAAAAGGTATTCCTTCCTGTGTTTAAGAGCAGTAACCCTGACTCAGCTTTTATTAACAAGGATGACAATGGGTTTATCACGAAGACCAACTTCTAATAAGGGTGTCCAGTTCTCCCACTGTGAGTCATCAGATTTAAAATCACTGAAAATGACTTCAAAAGTCTACGCTGAACCATTTAATAGCTTCATTGGTTTCGTAGTAAATTAATTATTTTTTGACATGAAAATATTGTGCAACATGCGACCACAGCCTGTGTGTTTCCCTGAACCAGTGAATCTTCCAATTTCCCCGGGGGGTGGGTCCAGGGTTCTGGGCGGGGCCAGATCTGGATGAATTGAAATGAGATACCGACAATCAGGGAGGTTCAATGGATTTGGAACTAACTCGGCTGCACTTAAAATTCCCCCATCTTTCCTGCTGCCTCAGCTGTTTCCATTGGTTGAGGCTGATACAAACAAGCAGACGCTCGGATAATCCCTCTCACAAATTGGGAAATCGACCACACAGATAAAACAAAACAAAACATCCTCTCTGTTGGCTGAATGGAAAAGAAGATGCCCATTTATGTAACGATCACCGGACATCTCAAATAGCTTTACAGTCAATGAAGTACTTTGGATGTGTACTCACTGCTGTAATGTGTACTCACTGCTGTAATGTGTACTCACTGCTGTAATGTGTACTCACTGCTGTAATGACCAGATAATTATTTTTAGTGATTTTAATTGAGGTATGAATTTTGGCCAGGACACCAGGCAGAACTCCCACCTCTTCTTCAAAATAGTGGCTACAGAATCTTTTGTGCCCGTTTGAGGGGGTGTCAGGGCATCTTGTTAACATGTCCTCTTAAAAACAGCACCTCCAACAGTGCAGCACTCCCTCAGTATCTCGGTAAGCTAATTGGTGCTAGCCTAGTCTGCTCTCCCTCAGGGCAAAGAGCAAACTAGAACTGGGCACAACACCAGTCATCTGGGAGCAAACAGCCAAGAGCATTAGCTGACTAGTTGTGAAGTGCATAAAAATTAATTGAAATTTCCTTAACGTAAGTGTTTTTGCTAATGACTGCCGGGCACAAAGTGTCTGGGAAGTGACTTCTGTCTGATCCCTGACAATGAAATGATTTGTAGCTGTTTAGGCCAGTCTGTGTGAGTAGCAGCCTGGCTCCTGTGTTTAGAAAAAAAGGCCAAGGAGAAAATAGCAGGACTGCGATGTTAGACTGAAATGTTATTGATTGATCCTGGACTGCAATCAATAAATATGTGGCCTCCGTCCATACATTGGTCCAAAGTGACCAAGATAATTTAAACACTCTCTGAGTTTTGCACGCTCAGTGTTTGGCAAACCTAGAGTTTTGACAGGCTCAGTGCGTGATACACTCGCAGGTTTGACACACTCGGTGTTTGATGGCCTCAATGTTTGACACGCTCGCCGTGCGACACGGCAGGTGTTTAGCACACTCGCTGTTCAACCCACTCGATGCTTTGACATACAGTGATTGACAGACTCAGTGTTTGACACACTCGGTGTTTAACTCACCCAATTTTGACACACTCGGGGTAGAGTTTTGCCCTCGGTTGGAGTGCGGGCCCCACCGGCTCGGCGGTGAGCGGACAGCCGACCCCCACCACCGAAACGGGTGGGGCCCGCCGCCATTTTGAGTGCCGGGCCAATTAAGGCCCACCCAGAGGCCTGCCCGACGGGAAGCGCTATGGAGCTGTGCACTTCCTGTGCTGGGGGGGAGGGGGGAGGGATTCCCCATCTGTCAGAGAACACACTGCTCCCTGAGGAAACGTGTTTGACGCGTTCGGTGTTTGACACGTTCGGTGTTTGACACGTTCGGTGTTTGACGCGTTCGGTGTTTGACATGTTCGGTGTTTGACACGTTCGGTGTTTGACGCGTTCGGTGTTTGACATGTTCGGTGTTTGACACGTTCGGTGTTTGACACGTTCGGTGTTTGACACATTCGGTGTTTGACGCGTTCGGTGTTTGACGCGCTCGGTGTTTGACACATTCGGTGTTTGACGCGTTCAGTGTTTGACACGTTCGGTGTTTGATGCGCTCGGTGTTTGACGCGCTCGATGTTTGACGCGTTCGGTGTTTGAAACATTCGGTGTTTTAAGCGCTCGGTGTTTGACGCGCTCGGTGTTTGACGCACTCGTTGTTTGACACGCTTGGTGTTTGACACACTCGGTGTTTGATGCGCTCGGTGTTTGACACGCTCGGTGTTCGACGCACTCGGTGTTTGACGCGTTCGCTTTTTGACGCGTTTGGTGTTTGACGCTTTTGCTGTTTGACGTACTCGTTGTTTGATGCGTTCGGTGTTTGACGCATTCGCTGATTGACGCGTTCGCTGTTTGACACGTTCGGTGCTCGACGCACTCGGTGTTTGACACGCTCGGTGTTTGATGCGCTCAGTGTTTGACGCGCTCGGTGTTCGACGCACTCGGTGTTTGACACATTCGGTGTTTGACGCACTCGGTGTTTGACACACTCGGTGTTTAACACGTTCGATGTTTGACACTCTCGGTCTTCAGCGCGTCGGTGTTCAACGCGCTCGGTGTTTGACACGTTCGGTGTTTGACACGTTCGGTGGTTGACGCGCTCGGTGTTTGACGCGTTCGGTGTTTGACGCGCTCGGTGTTTGACACACTCGGTGTTTGACGCGTTCGGTGTTTGACGCGCTCGGTGTTCAACGCGCTCGGCGTTCGGCGCGCTCGGTGTTTGACGTTTTTGACGTGTTTGGTATTTGACGCACTCGGTGTTCAATGCGCTCGGTGTTCGACGCGTTCGGTGTTTGACATGTTTCGTGTTTGACGTGTTCGGTGTTTGACGCACTCGGTGTTCAATGCGCTCGGTGTTTGACACGTTCGGTTTTTGACACGTTCGGTGTTTGACGCGCTCAGTGTTTGACGTTTTTGACATGTTTGGTATTTGACGCGCTCTGTATTCAACATGCTCAGTGTTCGACGCGCTTGGTGTTTGACATGTTTCATGTTTGACGTGTTCGGTGTTTGACGCACTCGGTGTTTGACGTGCTCGGTGTTTGACGCGTTCGGTGTTTGATGCGTTCGGTGTTTGACGCGTTCGCTTTTTGAGGCGTTTGGTGTTTGACGCGCTCGATGTTTGACGCGCTCGGTGTTTGACGCGCTCAGTGTTTGACGTTTTTGAAGTGTTTGGGATTTGACGCGTTCTGTAGTCAACATGCTCAGTGTTCGACGTGCTTGGTGTTTGACATGTTTCGTGTTTGACGTGTTCGGTGTTTGACACACTCGGTGAATGACGTGCTCGGTGTTTGACGCGTTCGGTGTTTGATGCGTTCGGTGTTTGACGCGTTCGCTTTTTGAGGCGTTTGGTGTTTGACGCGCTCGATGTTTGACGCGCTCGGTGTTTGACGCGCTCAGTGTTTGACGTTTTTGAAGTGTTTGGGATTTGACGCGTTCTGTAGTCAACATGCTCAGTGTTCGACGTGCTTGGTGTTTGACATGTTTCGTGTTTGACGTGTTCGGTGTTTGACACACTCGGTGAATGACGTGCTCGGTGTTTGACGCGTTCGGTGTTTGATGCGTTCGGTGTTTGACGCGTTCGCTTTTTGAGGCGTTTGGTGTTTGACGCGCTCGATGTTTGACGCGCTCGGTGTTTGACGCGCTCGGTGTTCGACACATTCGGTGTTTGACGCGCTCGGTGTTTGACGCGCTCGGTGTTTGACGCGCTCGGTGTCTGACGCGCTCGGTGTTTAACGCGCTCGGTGTTTGACACGTTCAGTGTTCGACGCGTTCGGTGTTCGGCGCGCTCGGTGATCGACACGTTTGGTGTTTGACGCGTTCGGTGTTCGACGCACTCGGTGTTTGACGCGCTCGGTGTTTCACACGTTCGGTGTTTGACGCGCTCGGTGTTTGACGCGCTCGGTGTTTGACGCGTTCGGTGTTCGATGCGTTCGGTGTTCGACGCGCTCGGTGTTTGACACGTTCGGTGTTTGACGAGTTCGGTGTTCGGCGCGCTCGGTGTTCGACACGTTCGGTGTTTAACGCGTTCGGTGTTCGACGTGCTCAGTATTTGACACGCTCGGTGTTCGACACGTTCGGTGTTCGGCGCGCTCGGTGTTCGACACGTTCGGTGTTTAACGCGTTCGGTGTTCGACGTGCTCAGTATTTGACACGTTCGCTGTTTGACTCGTTCGGTGTTTGACGCGCTCGGTGTTTGACGCGTTTGCTGTTTGACGCGTTCGGTGTTTGACGCGTTCGGCATTTGACACGTTCGATGTTTGACGCGCTCGGAGTTTGACACATTCAGTGTTTGACGCGCACCGTGTTCGACGCACTCGGTGTTTGACGCGCTCGGTGTTTGATGCGCTCGGTGTTTGACGCATTCGCTGATTGACGCGTTCGCTGTTTGACACGTTCGGTGTTCGACGCACTCGGTGTTTGACACGCTCGGTGTTTGATGCGCTCGGTGTTTGACGCGTTTGGTGTTTGACGCGCTCGGTGTTTGACACGCTCGGGGTTTGACACGTTCGATGTTTGACGCACTCGGTGTTTGACGTGCTCGGTGTTCGACGCGCTCCATGTTTGACGCGTTCGCTGTTTGACGCGTTCGGTGTTTGACGTGTTCGGTGTTTTACGTGTTCGGTGTTTGACTTGCTCGGTGTTTGGTGCATTCGGAGTTTGACGCGTTCGCTTTTCGACGCGCTATGTGTTCAACGCGTTTAGTGTTAGACGCACTCGGTGTTCGACGCACTCGGTGTTCGACGCGCTCGATGTTCGACGCGCTCGGTGTTTGATGCGCTCGGTGTTTGACGCGTTCGGTGTTTCACACGTTCGGTGTTTGATGCGCTCGGTGTTTGACACGTTCGGTGTTTGACGCACTCGATGTTTGATGCGCTCGGTGTTTGAAACATTCGGTGTTCTAAGCGCTCGGTGTTTGACGCGCTCGGTGTTTGACGCGCTCGGTGTTTGACACGCTCGGTGTTCGACGCACTCAGTGTTTGACGCGTTCGCTTTTTGACGCGTTTGGTGTTTGACGCGTTTGCTGTTTGACGTACTCGGTGTTTGATGCGTTCGGTGTTTGACGCATTCGCTGATTGACGCGTTCGCTGTTTGACACGTTCGGTGCTCGACGCACTCCGTGTTTGACACGCTCGGTGTTTGATGCCCTCAGTGTTTGACGCGCTCGGTGTGCGACGCACACGGTGTTTGACACCTTCAGTGTTTGACGCGCTCAGTGTTTGAACCGTTTGGTGTTTGACACGTTCGGTGTTTGACGCGCTCGGTGTTTGACACGCTCAGTGTTTAACACGTTCGATGTTTGACACTCTGGGTCTTCAACGCGTCGGTGTTCAACGCGCTCGGTGTTTGACACGTTCGGTGTTTGACACGTTCGGTGTTTGACGCGCTCGGTGTTTGACGCGTTCGGTGTTTGACGCGCTCGGTGTTTGACACGCTCGGGGTTTGACACGTTCGATGTTTGACGCGCTCGGTGATCAACGCGCTCAGCGTTCGGTGCGCTCGGTGTTTGACGTTTTTGACGTGTTTGGTATTTGACGTGCTCGGTATTCAACGCGCTCAGTGTTCGACGCGTTCGATGTTTGACATGTTTCGTGTTTGACGTGTTCGGTGTTTGACGCACTCGGTGTTCAATGCGCTCGGTGTTTGACACGTTCGGTTTTTGACACGTTTGATGTTTGGCGCGCTCAGTGTTTGATGTTTTTGACGTGTTTGGTATTTGACGCGCTCTGTATTCAACATGCTCAGTGTTCGATGCACTTGGTGTTTGACGTGTTCGGTGTTTGACGCGCTCGGTGTTTGACGCGCTCGGTGTTTGACGCGCTCGGTGTTTGACGCGTTCGGTGTTCGGCGCGTTCGGTGTTCGACACGTTCGGTGTTTGACGCGTTCGGAGTTTGACACGTTCGATGTTTGACGTGCTCGGTGTTCAACGCGCTCGGCGTTCGGCGCGCTCGGTGTTTGACGTTTTTGACGTGTTTGGTATTTGACGCGCTCTGTATTCAACATGCTCAGTGTTCGATGCACTTGGTGTTTGACGTGTTCGGAGTTTGACGCACTCAGTGTTTGACGTGCTCGGTGTTTGACGCGTTCGGTGTTTGATGCGTTCGGTGTTTGACGTGTTCGCTTTTTGAGGCTTTTGGTGTTTGACGCGCTCGATGTTTGACGCGCTCGGTGTTTGACGCGCTCGGTGTTCGACACATTCGGTGTTTGACGCGCTCGGTATTTGACGCGTTCGGTGTTTGACACGTTCGGTGTTTGACGCGTTCGGTGTTCGGCGCGCTCGGTGTTTGACACGTTCGGTGTTTGACGCGTTCGGTGTTCGGCGCGCTCGGTGTTCGACACGTTCGGTGTTTGTCGCGTTCGATGTTCGACGCGCTCGGTGTTCGACGCGCTCGGTGTTTGACACGTTCGGTGTTTGATGCGTTCGGTGTTTGATGCGCTCGGTGTTTGACGCGCTCGGTGTTTGACGCGTTCGGTGTTCGAGGCGTTCGGTGTTTGACGCGCTCGGTGTTTGATGAGTTCGGTGTTCGGCGCGCTCGGTGTTCGACACGTTCGGTGTTTGACGCCTTCGGTGTTTGACGCGTTCGGTGTTCGACGCGCTCGGTATTTGACGCGCTCGGTGTTCGACACGTTCGGTGTTTGACACGTTCGGTGTTTGACGCCTTCGGTGTTTGACGCGTTCGGTGTTCGACGCGCTCGGTGTTCGACACGTTCAGTGTTTGACGCGTTCGGTGTTCGGCACGCTCGGTGTTTGACGCGCTCGGTGTTTGATGCGCTCAGTGTTTGATGCGCTCGGTTTTCGACGCACTCGGTGTTTGACACGCTCGGTGTTTGACGCGCTCGGTGTTTGGCGCGCTCGGTGTTTGACGCGCTCGGTGTTCGACGCACTCGGTGTTTGACGCAATCGGTGTTTGACGCACTCGGTGTTTGACGCGCTCGGTGTTTGATGCGCTCAGTGTTTGATGCGCTCGGTGTTTGATGCGCTTGGTGTTTGATGCGTTCGCTGTTTGACGCGTTCGGTGTTTGATGCGCTCAGTGTTTGACACGCTCGGTGTTTGATGCGCTCGGTGTTTGATGCGCTCGGTTTTCGACGCACTCGGTGTTTGACACGCTCGGTGTTTGACACGCTCGGTGTTTGATGCGCTCGGTGTTTGACGCGCTCGGTGTTTGACGCACTCGGTGTTTGACGCGCTCGGTGTTTGACACGCTCGGTGTTTGATGCGCTCAGTGTTTGACGCGCTCCGTGTTCGACGCACTCGGTCTTTGACACATTCGGTGTTTGACGCGCTCAGTGTTTGACACGTTTGGTGTTTGACGCGCTCGGTGTTTGACACGTTCGATGTTTGACGTGTTCGGTGTTTGACGCACTCGGTGTTTGACGTGCTCGGTGTTCGACGCGCTCCATGTTTGACGCGTTCGCTGTTTGACGCGTTCGGTGTTTGACGCGTTCGGTGTTTGTTTCGTTCGCTGTTTGACGCGTTCGGTGTTTGACGTGTTCGGTGTTTTACGTGTTCGGTGTTTGACTTGCTCGGTGTTTGGTGCATTCGGAGTTTGACGCGTTCGCTTTTCGACGCGCTATGTGTTCAACGCGTTTAGTGTTAGACGCACTCGGTGTTCGACGCACTCGGTGTTCGACGCGCTCGATGTTCGACGCGCTCGGTGTTTGATGCGCTCGGTGTTTGACGCGTTCGGTGTTTCACACGTTCGGTGTTTGATGCGCTCGGTGTTTGACACGTTCGGTGTTTGACGCACTCGATGTTTGATGCGCTCGGTGTTTGAAACATTCGGTGTTCTAAGCGCTCGGTGTTTGACGCGCTCGGTGTTTGACGCGCTCGGTGTTTGACACGTTCGCTTTTTGACGCGTTTGGTGTTTGACGCGTTTGCTGTTTGACGTACTCGGTGTTTGATGCGTTCGGTGTTTGACGCATTCGCTGATTGACGCGTTCGCTGTTTGACACGTTCGGTGCTCGACGCACTCCGTGTTTGACACGCTCGGTGTTTGATGCCCTCAGTGTTTGACGCGCTCGGTGTGCGACGCACACGGTGTTTGACACCTTCAGTGTTTGACGCGCTCAGTGTTTGAACCGTTTGGTGTTTGACACGTTCGGTGTTTGACGCGCTCGGTGTTTGACACGCTCAGTGTTTAACACGTTCGATGTTTGACACTCTGGGTCTTCAACGCGTCGGTGTTCAACGCGCTCGGTGTTTGACACGTTCGGTGTTTGACACGTTCGGTGTTTGACACGCTCGGTGTTTGACGCGTTCGGTGTTTGACGCGCTCGGTGTTTGACACGCTCGGGGTTTGACACGTTCGATGTTTGACGCGCTCGGTGATCAACGCGCTCAGTGTTCGGTGCGCTCGGTGTTTGACGTTTTTGACGTGTTTGGTATTTGACGTGCTCGGTATTCAACGCGCTCAGTGTTCGACGCGTATGATGTTTGACATGTTTCGTGTTTGACGTGTTCGGTGTTTGACGCACTCGGTGTTCAATGCGCTCGGTGTTTGACACGTTCGGTTTTTGACACGTTTGATGTTTGGCGCGCTCAGTGTTTGATGTTTTTGACGTGTTTGGTATTTGACGTGCTCTGTATTCAACATGCTCAGTGTTCGATGCACTTGGTGTTTGACGTGTTCGGTGTTTGACGCGCTCGGTGTTTGACGCGCTCGGTGTTTGACGCGCTCGGTGTTTGACGCGTTCGGTGTTCGGCGCGTTCGGTGTTCGACACGTTCGGTGTTTGACGCGTTCGGCGTTTGACACGTTCGATGTTTGACGTGCTCGGTGTTCAACGCGCTCGGCGTTCGGCGCGCTCGGTGTTTGACGTTTTTGACGTGTTTGGTATTTGACGCGCTCTGTATTCAACATGCTCAGTGTTCGATGCACTTGGTGTTTGACGTGTTCGGAGTTTGACGCACTCAGTGTTTGACGTGCTCGGTGTTTGACGCGTTCGGTGTTTGATGCGTTCGGTGTTTGACGTGTTCGCTTTTTGAGGCTTTTGGTGTTTGACGCGCTCGATGTTTGACGCGCTCGGTGTTTGACGCGCTCGGTGTTCGACACATTCGGTGTTTGACGCGCTCGGTATTTGACGCGTTCGGTGTTTGACACGTTCGGTGTTTGACGCGTTCGGTGTTCGGCGCGCTCGGTGTTTGACACGTTCGGTGTTTGACGCGTTCGGTGTTCGGCGCGCTCGGTGTTCGACACGTTCGGTGTTTGTCGCGTTCGATGTTCGACGCGCTCGGTGTTCGACGCGCTCGGTGTTTGACACGTTCGGTGTTTGATGCGTTCGGTGTTTGATGCGCTCGGTGTTTGACGCGCTCGGTGTTTGACGCGTTCGGTGTTCGAGGCGTTCGGTGTTTGACGTGCTCGGTGTTTGATGAGTTCGGTGTTCGGCGCGCTCGGTGTTCGACACGTTCGGTGTTTGACGCCTTCGGTGTTTGACGCGTTCGGTGTTCGACGCGCTCGGTATTTGACGCGCTCGGTGTTTGACGCGTTCGGTGTTTGACGCGCTCGGTGTTTGACACACTCGGGGTTTGACACGTTCGATGTTTGACGCGCTCGGTGATCAACGCACTCAGCGTTCGGCGCGCTCGGTGTTTGACGTTTTTGACGTGTTTGGTATTTGACGCGCTCGGTATTCAACGCGCTCAGTGTTCGACGCGTTCGATGTTTGACATGTTTCGTGTTTGACGCGCTCGGTGTTTGACGCGCTCGGTGTTTGACGCGCTCGGTGTTTGACACGTTCGGTGTTTGACGCGTTCGGTGTTCGGCGCGCTCGGTGTTCGACACGTTCGGTGTTTGACGCGTTCGGCGTTTGACACGTTCAATGTTTGACGCGCTCGGTGTTCAACGCGCTTGGCGTTCGGCGCGCTCGGTGTTTGACGTTTTTGACGTGTTTGGTATTTGACGTGCTCTGTATTCAACATGCTCAGTGTTCGATGCACTTGGTGTTTGACGTGTTCGGAGTTTGACGCACTCAGTGTTTGACGCGTTCGGTGTTTGATGCGTTCGGTGTTTGACGCGCTCGGTGTTCGACACGTTCGGTGTTTGTCGCGTTCGATGTTCGATGCGCTCGGTGTTTGACGCGCTCGGTGTTCGAGGCGTTCGGTGTTTGACGCGTTCGGTGTTTGACGTGCTCGGTGTTCGAGGCGTTCGGTGTTTGACGCGCTCGGTGTTTGACGCGCTCGGTGTTCGACGCGTTCGGTGTTTGACGCGTTCGGTGTTCGGCATGCTCGGTGTTCGACACGTTCGGTGTTTGACGCGCTCGGTGTTTGACGCGTTCGCTGTTTGACTCGTTCAGTGTTTGACGCGCTCGGTGTTTGACGCGTTTGCTGTTTGACGCGTTTGCTGTTTGACGCGTTTGCTGTTTGACGCGTTCGGCGTTTGACACGTTCGATGTTTGACGCGCTCGGTATTCAACGCGCTCAGTGTTCGACGCGTTCGGTGTTTGACATGTTTCGTGTTTGACGTGTTCGGTGTTTGACGCACTCGGTGTTCAACACGCTCGGTGTTTGACACGTTCGGTTCTTGACACGCTCGGTGTTTGACGCGCTCAGTGTTTGACGTTTTTGACATGTTTGGTATTTGACGCGCTCTGTATTCAACATGCTCAGTGTTCGATGCACTTCGTGTTTGACGTGTTCGGTGTTTGACGCACTCGGTGTTTGACGTGCTCGGTGTTTGGCGCATTCGGTGTTTGATGCGTTCGGTGTTTGACGCGTTCGCTTTTTGAGGCGTTTGGTGTTTGACGCGCTCGATGTTTGACGCGCTCGGTGGTTGACGCCCTCGGTGTTCGACACATTCGCTGTTTGACGCGCTCGGTGTTTGACGCGCTCGGTGTTTGACGCATTCGCTGATTGACGCGTTCGCTGTTTGACACGTTCGGTGCTCGACGCACTCCGTGTTTGACACGCTCGGTGTTTGATGCCCTCAGTGTTTGACGCGCTCGGTGTGCGACGCACACGGTGTTTGACACCTTCAATGTTTGACGCGCTCAGTGTTTGAACCGTTTGGTGTTTGACACGCTTGGTGTTTAACACGTTCGATGTTTGACACTCTGGGTCTTCAACGCGTCGGTGTTCAACGCGCTCGGTGTTTGACACGTTCGGTGTTTGACACGTTCGGTGTTTGACGCGCTCGGTGTTTGACGCGTTCGGTGTTTGACGCGCTCGGTGTTTGACACGCTCGGGGTTTGACACGTTCGATGTTTGACGCGCTCGGTGATCAACGCGCTCAGCGTTCGGCGCGCTCGGTGTTTGACGTTTTTGACGTGTTTGGTATTTGACGCGCTCGGTATTCAACGCGCTCAGTGTTCGACGCGTTCGATGTTTGACATGTTTCGTGTTTGACGTGTTCGGTGTTTGACGCACTCGGTGTTCAACGCGCTCGGTGTTTGACACGTTCGGTTTTTGACACGTTCGGTGTTTGGCGCGCTCAGTGTTTGATGTTTTTGACGTGTTTGGTATTTGACGCGCTCTGTATTCAACATGCTCAGTGTTCGATGCACTTGATGTTTGACGTGTTCGGTGTTTGACGCATTCGGTGTTCGACACATTCGGTGTTTGACGCGCTCGGTGTTTGACGCGCTCGGTGTTTGACACGTTCGGTGTTTGACGCGTTCGGTGTTCGGTGCGCTCGGTGTTCGACACCTTCGGTGTTTGACGCGTTCGGCGTTTGACACGTTCGATGTTTGACGCGCTCGGTGTTCAACGCGCTCGGCGTTCGGCGCGCTCGGTGTTTGACGTTTTTGACGTGTTTGGTATTTGACGCGCTCTGTATTCAAAATGCTCAGTGTTCGATGCACTTGGTGTTTGACGTGTTCGGAGTTTGACGCACTCAGTGTTTGACGTGCTCGGTGTTTGACGCGTTCGGTGTTTTATGCGTTCGGTGTTTGACGTGTTCGCTTTTTGAGGCTTTTGGTGTTTGACGCGCTCGGTGTTTGACGCGCTCGGTGTTTGACGCGCTCGGTGTTCGACACATTCGGTGTTTGACGCGCTCGGTGTTTGACGCGCTCGGTGTTTGACACGTTCGGTGTTTGACGCGTTCGGTGTTCGGCGCACTCGGTGTTCGACACGTTCGGTGTTTGTCGCGTTCGATGTTCGACGCGCTCGGTGTTCGACGCGCTCGGTGTTTGACACGTTCGGTGTTTGACGCGCTCGGTGTTTGACGCGCTCGGTGTTTGACGCGTTCGGTGTTCGGCACGCTCGGTGTTCGACATGTTCGGTGTTTGACGCGCTCGGTGTTTGACGCGTTCGGTGTTTGATGCGTTCGGTGTTTGACGTGTTCGCTTTTTGAGGCTTTTGGTGTTTGACGCGCTCGGTGTTCGGCACGCTCGGTGTTCGACATGTTCGATGTTTGACGCGCTCGGTGTTTGACGCGCTCGCTGTTCGACACGTTCGGTGTTTGACGCCTTCGGTGTTTGACGCGTTCGGTGTTCGACGCGCTCGGTATTTGACGCGCTCGGTGTTCGGCACGCTCGGTGTTTGACACGCTCGGTGTTCGACACGTTCAGTGTTTGACGCGTTCGGTGTTCGGCACGCTCGGTGTTCGACATGTTCGGTGTTTGACGCGCTCGGTGTTTGACGCGTTCGGTGTTTGATGCGTTCGGTGTTTGACGTGTTCGCTTTTTGAGGCTTTTGGTGTTTGACGCGCTCGGTGTTCGGCACGCTCGGTGTTCGACATGTTCGATGTTTGACGCGCTCGGTGTTTGACGCGCTCGGTGTTCGACACGTTCGGTGTTTGACGCGCTCGGTGTTCGGCGCGCTCGGTGTTCGACACGTTCGGTGTTTGTCGCGTTCGATGTTCGACGCGCTCGGTGTTCGACGCGCTCAGTGTTTGACACGTTCGGTGTTTGACGCGCTCGGTGTTTGACGCGCTCGGTGTTTGACGCGTTCGGTGTTCGAGGCGTTCGGTGTTTGACGCGCTCGGTGTTTGACGCGCTCGGTGTTTGACGAGTTCGGTGTTCGGCGCGCTCGGTGTTCGACACGTTCGGTGTTTGACGCCTTCGGTGTTTGACGCGTTCGGTGTTTGACGCCTTCGGTGTTTGACTCGTTCGGTGTTCGACGCGCTCGGTATTTGACGCGCTCGGTGTTCGACACGTTCGGTGTTTGACGCGTTCGGTGTTCGGCACGCTCGGTGTTTGACACGCTCGGTGTTCGACACGTTCGGTGTTTGACGCGCTCGGTGTTTGACGCGTTCGCTGTTTGACTCGTTCAGTGTTTGACGCGCTCGGTGTTTGATGCGTTTGCTGTTTGACGCGTTCGGTGTTCGGCACGCTCGGTGTTTGTCGCGTTCGGCGTTTGACACGTTCGATGTTTGACGCGCTCGGTGTTCAACGCGCTCGGCGTTCGGCGCGCTCGGTTTTTGACGTTTTTGACGTGTTTGGTATTTGACGCGCTCGGTATTCAACGCGCTCAGTTTTCGACGCGTTCGGTGTTTGACATGTTTCGTGTTTGACGTGTTCGGTGTTTGCCGCACTCGGTGTTCAACGCGCTCGGTGTTTGACACGTTCGGTTTTTGACACGTTCGGTGTTTGACGCGCTCAGTGTTTGACGTTTTTGACGTGTTTGGTATTTGACGCGCTCTGTATTCAAAATGCTCAGTGTTCGATGCACTTGGTGTTTGACGTGTTCGGAGTTTGACGCACTCAGTGTTTGACGTGCTCGGTGTTTGACGCGTTCGGTGTTTGATGCGTTCGGTGTTTGACGTGTTCGCTTTTTGAGGCTTTTGGTGTTTGACGCGCTCGGTGTTTGACGCGCTCGGTGTTTGACGCGCTCGGTGTTCGACACATTCGGTGTTTGACGCGCTCGGTGTTTGACGCGCTCGGTGTTTGACACGTTCGGTGTTTGACGCGTTCGGTGTTCGGCGCACTCGGTGTTCGACACGTTCGGTGTTTGTCGCGTTCGATGTTCGACGCGCTCGGTGTTCGACGCGCTCGGTGTTTGACACGTTCGGTGTTTGACGCGCTCGGTGTTTGACGCGCTCGGTGTTTGACGCGTTCGGTGTTCGAGGCGTTCGGTGTTTGACGCGCTCGGTGTTTGACGCGCTCGGTGTTTGACGAGTTCTGTGTTCGGCGCGCTCGGTGTTCGACACGTTCGGTGTTTGACGCGTTCGGTGTTTGACGCGTTCGGTGTTTGACGCGTTCGGTGTTTGACGCGTTCGGTGTTCGAGGCGTTCGGTGTTTGACGCGTTCGGTGTTTGACGCGCTCGCTGTTCGACACGTTCGGTGTTTGACGCCTTCGGTGTTTGACGCGTTCGGTGTTCGACGCGCTCGGTATTTGACGCGCTCGGTGTTCGGCACGCTCGGTGTTTGACACGCTCGGTGTTCGACACGTTCAGTGTTTGACGCGTTCGGTGTTCGGCACGCTCGGTGTTCGACATGTTCGGTGTTTGACGCGCTCGGTGTTTGATGCGTTCGGTGTTTGACGTGTTCGCTTTTTGAGGCTTTTGGTGTTTGACGCGCTCGGTGTTCGGCACGCTCGGTGTTCGACATGTTCGATGTTTGACGCGCTCGGTGTTTGACGCGCTCGGTGTTCGACACGTTCGGTGTTTGACGCGCTCGGTGTTCGGCGCGCTCGGTGTTCGACACGTTCGGTGTTTGTCGCGTTCGATGTTCGACGCGCTCGGTGTTCGACGCGCTCGGTGTTTGACACGTTCGGTGTTTGACGCGCTCGGTGTTTGACGCGCTCGGTGTTTGACGCGTTCGGTGTTCGAGGCGTTCGGTGTTTGACGCGCTCGGTGTTCGGCACGCTCGGTGTTTGACACGCTCGGTGTTCGACACGTTCAGTGTTTGACGCGTTCGGTGTTCGGCACGCTCGGTGTTCGACATGTTCGGTGTTTGACGCGCTCGGTGTTTGACGCGTTCGGTGTTTGATGCGTTCGGTGTTTGACGTGTTCGCTTTTTGAGGCTTTTGGTGTTTGACGCGCTCGGTGTTCGGCACGCTCGGTGTTCGACATGTTCGATGTTTGACGCGCTCGGTGTTTGACGCGCTCGGTGTTCGACACGTTCGGTGTTTGACGCGCTCGGTGTTCGGCGCGCTCGGTGTTCGACACGTTCGGTGTTTGTCGCGTTCGATGTTCGACGCGCTCGGTGTTCGACGCGCTCGGTGTTTGACACGTTCGGTGTTTGACGCGCTCGGTGTTTGACGCGCTCGGTGTTTGACGCGCTCGGTGTTTGACGAGTTCGGTGTTCGGCGCGCTCGGTGTTCGACACGTTCGGTGTTTGACGCCTTCGGTGTTTGACGCGTTCGGTGTTTGACGCCTTCGGTGTTTGACTCGTTCGGTGTTCGACGCGCTCGGTATTTGACGCGCTCGGTGTTCGACACGTTCGGTGTTTGACGCGTTTGGTGTTCGACACGCTCGGTGTTTGACACGCTCGGTGTTCGACACGTTCAGTGTTTGACGCGCTCGGTGTTCGACACGTTCGGTGTTTGACGCGTTCGGTGTTCGGCACGCTCGGTGTTTGACACGCTCGGTGTTCGACACGTTCGGTGTTTGACGCGCTCGGTGTTTGACGCGTTCGCTGTTTGACTCGTTCAGTGTTTGACGCGCTCGGTGTTTGATGCGTTTGCTGTTTGACGCGTTCGGTGTTCGGCACGCTCGGTGTTTGTCGCGTTCGGCGTTTGACGCGTTCGGTGTTTGACGCGCTCGGTGTTTGACACGCTCGGGGTTTGACACGTTCGATGTTTGACGCGCTCGGTGATCAACGCGCTCAGCGTTCGGTGCGCTCGGTGTTTGACGTTTTTGACGTGTTTGGTATTTGACGCGCTCTGTATTCAAAATGCTCAGTGTTCGATGCACTTGGTGTTTGACGTGTTCGGAGTTTGACGCACTCAGTGTTTGACGTGCTCGGTGTTTGACGCGTTCGGTGTTTTATGCGTTCGGTGTTTGACGTGTTCGCTTTTTGAGGCTTTTGGTGTTTGACGCGCTCGGTGTTTGACGCGCTCGGTGTTTGACGCGCTCGGTGTTCGACACATTCGGTGTTTGACGCGCTCGGTGTTTGACGCGCTCGGTGTTTGACACGTTCGGTGTTTGACGCGTTCGGTGTTCGGCGCACTCGGTGTTCGACACGTTCGGTGTTTGTCGCGTTCGATGTTCGACGCGCTCGGTGTTCGACGCGCTCGGTGTTTGACGCGTTCGGTGTTTGACGCGCTCGGTGTTTGATGCGCTCGGTGTTTGACGCGTTCGGTGTTCGAGGCGTTCGGTGTTTGACGCGCTCGGTGTTTGACGCGCTCGGTGTTTGACGAGTTCGGTGTTCGGCGCGCTCGGTGTTCGACACGTTCGGTGTTTGACGCGTTCGGTGTTTGACGCGTTCGGTGTTTGACACGTTCGGTGTTTGACGCGTTCGGTGTTCGAGGCGTTCGGTGTTTGACGCGTTCGGTGTTTGACGCGCTCGCTGTTCGACACGTTCGGTGTTTGACGCCTTCGGTGTTTGACGCGTTCGGTGTTCGACGCGCTCGGTATTTGACGCGCTCGGTGTTCGGCACGCTCGGTGTTTGACACGCTCGGTGTTCGACACGTTCAGTGTTTGACGCGTTCGGTGTTCGGCACGCTCGGTGTTCGACATGTTCGGTGTTTGACGCGCTCGGTGTTTGACGCGTTCGGTGTTTGATGCGTTCGGTGTTTGACGTGTTCGCTTTTTGAGGCTTTTGGTGTTTGACGCGCTCGGTGTTCGGCACGCTCGGTGTTCGACATGTTCGATGTTTGACGCGCTCGGTGTTTGACGCGCTCGGTGTTCGACACGTTCGGTGTTTGACGCGCTCGGTGTTCGGCGCGCTCGGTGTTCGACACGTTCGGTGTTTGTCGCGTTCGATGTTCGACGCGCTCGGTGTTCGACGCGCTCGGTGTTTGACACGTTCGGTGTTTGACGCGCTCGGTGTTTGACGCGCTCGGTGTTTGACGCGTTCGGTGTTCGAGGCGTTCGGTGTTTGACGCGCTCGGTGTTTGACGCGCTCGGTGTTTGACGAGTTCGGTGTTCGGCGCGCTCGGTGTTCGACACGTTCGGTGTTTGACGCCTTCGGTGTTTGACGCGTTCGGTGTTTGACGCCTTCGGTGTTTGACTCGTTCGGTGTTCGACGCGCTCGGTATTTGACGCGCTCGGTGTTCGACACGTTCGGTGTATGACGCGTTCGGTGTTCGACACGCTCGGTGTTTGACGCGCTCGGTGTTCGACACGTTCGGTGTTTGACGCGTTCGGTGTTCGGCACGCTCGGTGTTTGACACACTCGGTGTTCGACACGTTCGGTGTTTGACGCGCTCGGTGTTTGACGCGTTCGCTGTTTGACTCGTTCAGTGTTTGACGCGCTCGGTGTTTGATGCGTTTGCTGTTTGACGCGTTCGGTGTTCGGCACGCTCGGTGTTTGTCGCGTTCGGCGTTTGACACGTTCGATGTTTGACGCGCTCGGTGTTCAACGCGCTCGGCGTTCGGCGCGCTCGGTTTTTGACGTTTTTGACGTGTTTGGTATTTGACGCGCTCGGTATTCAACGCGCTCAGTTGTCGACGCGTTCGGTGTTTGACATGTTTCGTGTTTGACGTGTTCGGTGTTTGCCGCACTCGGTGTTCAACGCGCTCGGTGTTTGACACGTTCGGTTTTTGACACGTTCGGTGTTTGACGCGCTCAGTGTTTGACGTTTTTGACGTGTTTGGTATTTGACGCGCTCTGTATTCAAAATGCTCAGTGTTCGATGCACTTGGTGTTTGACGTGTTCGGAGTTTGACGCACTCAGTGTTTGACGTGCTCGGTGTTTGACGCGTTCGGTGTTTGATGCGTTCGGTGTTTGACGTGTTCGCTTTTTGAGGCTTTTGGTGTTTGACGCGCTCGGTGTTTGACGCGCTCGGTGTTCGACACATTCGGTGTTTGACGCGCTCGGTGTTTGACGCGCTCGGTGTTTGACACGTTCGGTGTTTGACGCGTTCGGTGTTCGGCGCACTCGGTGTTCGACACGTTCGGTGTTTGTCGCGTTCGATGTTCGACGCGCTCGGTGTTCGACGCGCTCGGTGTTTGACACGTTCGGTGTTTGACGCGCTCGGTGTTTGACGCGCTCGGTGTTTGACGCGTTCGGTGTTCGAGGCGTTCGGTGTTTGACGCGCTCGGTGTTTGACGCGCTCGGTGTTTGACGAGTTCTGTGTTCGGCGCGCTCGGTGTTTGACGAGTTCGGTGTTTGACGCGTTCGGTGTTTGACGCGTTCGGTGTTTGACGCGTTCGGTGTTTGACGCGTTCGGTGTTCGAGGCGTTCGGTGTTTGACGCGTTCGGTGTTTGACGCGCTCGCTGTTCGACACGTTCGGTGTTTGACGCCTTCGGTGTTTGACGCGTTCGGTGTTCGACGCGCTCGGTATTTGACGCGCTCGGTGTTCGGCACGCTCGGTGTTTGACACGCTCGGTGTTCGACACGTTCAGTGTTTGACGCGTTCGGTGTTCGGCACGCTCGGTGTTCGACATGTTCGGTGTTTGACGCGCTCGGTGTTTGACGCGTTCGGTGTTTGATGCGTTCGGTGTTTGACGTGTTCGCTTTTTGAGGCTTTTGGTGTTTGACGCGCTCGGTGTTCGGCACGCTCGGTGTTCGACATGTTCGATGTTTGACGCGCTCGGTGTTTGACGCGCTCGGTGTTCGACACGTTCGGTGTTTGACGCGCTCGGTGTTCGGCGCGCTCGGTGTTCGACACGTTCGGTGTTTGTCGCGTTCGATGTTCGACGCGCTCGGTGTTCGACGCGCTCGGTGTTTGACACGTTCGGTGTTTGACGCGCTCGGTGTTTGACGCGCTCGGTGTTTGACGCGCTCGGTGTTTGACGAGTTCGGTGTTCGGCGCGCTCGGTGTTCGACACGTTCGGTGTTTGACGCCTTCGGTGTTTGACGCGTTCGGTGTTTGACGCCTTCAGTGTTTGACTCGTTCGGTGTTCGACGCGCTCGGTATTTGACGCGCTCGGTGTTCGACACGTTCGGTGTTTGACGCGTTTGGTGTTCGACACGCTCGGTGTTTGACACGCTCGGTGTTCGACACGTTCAGTGTTTGACGCGCTCGGTGTTCGACACGTTCGGTGTTTGACGCGTTCGGTGTTCGGCACGCTCGGTGTTTGACACGCTCGGTGTTCGACACGTTCGGTGTTTGACGCGCTCGGTGTTTGACGCGTTCGCTGTTTGACTCGTTCAGTGTTTGACGCGCTCGGTGTTTGATGCGTTTGCTGTTTGACGCGTTCGGTGTTCGGCACGCTCGGTGTTTGTCGCGTTCGGCGTTTGACGCGTTCGGTGTTTGACGCGCTCGGTGTTTGACACGCTCGGGGTTTGACACGTTCGATGTTTGACGCGCTCGGTGATCAACGCGCTCAGCGTTCGGTGCGCTCGGTGTTTGACGTTTTTGACGTGTTTGGTATTTGACGCGCTCTGTATTCAAAATGCTCAGTGTTCGATGCACTTGGTGTTTGACGTGTTTGGAGTTTGACGCACTCAGTGTTTGACGTGCTCGGTGTTCAACGCGCTCGGCGTTCGGCGCGCTCGGTTTTTGACGTTTTTGACGTGTTTGGTATTTGACGCGCTCGGTATTCAACGCGCTCAGTTTTCGACGCGTTCGGTGTTTGACATGTTTCGTGTTTGACGTGTTCGGTGTTTGCCGCACTCGGTGTTCAACGCGCTCGGTGTTTGACACGTTCGGTTTTTGACACGTTCGGTGTTTGACGCGCTCAGTGTTTGACGTTTTTGACGTGTTTGGTATTTGACGCGCTCTGTATTCAACATGTTCAGTGTTCGATGCACTTGGTGTTTGACGTGTTTGGTGTTTGACGCACTCGGTGTTTGACGTGCTCGGTGTTTGACGCGTTCGGTGTTTGACGCGCTCGATGTTTGACGCGCTCGGTGTTTGACGCGCTCGGTGTTCGACACATTCGGTGTTTGACGCGCTCGGTGTTTGATGCGCTCGGTGTTTGACGCGCTCGGTGTTTGACGCGATCGGTGTTTGACATGTTCGGTGTTTGACGCGTTTGGTGTTCGGCGCGCTCGGTGTTCGACACGTTCGGTGTTTGTCGCGTTCGGTGTTCGGCACGCTCGGTGTTTGACGCGCTCGGTGTTCGACGCGTTCGGTGTTTGACGCGTTCGGTGTTCGGCACGCTCGGTGTTCGACACGTTCGGTGTTTGACGCGCTCGGTGTTTGACGCGTTCACTGTTTGACTCGTTCAGTGTTTGACGCGCTCGGTGTTTGACGCGTTTGCTGTTTGACGCGTTTGCTGTTTGACGCGTTTGGTGTTTGACGTGTTCGGCGTTTGACACGTTCGATGTTTGACGCGCTCGGTATTCAACGCGCTCAGTGTTCGACGCGTTCGGTGTTTGACATGTTTCGTGTTTGACGTGTTCGGTGTTTGACGCACTCGGTGTTCAACGCGCTCGGTGTTTGACACGTTCGGTTCTTGACACGCTCGGTGTTTGACGCGCTCAGTGTTTGACGTTTTTGACGTGTTTGGTATTTGACGCGCTCTGTATTCAACATGCTCAGTGTTTGATGCACTTCGTGTTTGACGTGTTCGGTGTTTGACGCACTCGGTGTTTGACGTGCTCGGTGTTTGGCGTATTCGGTGTTTGATGCGTTCGGTGTTTGACGCGTTCGCTTTTTGAGGCGTTTGGTGTTTGACGCGCTCGATGTTTGACGCGCTCGGTGGTTGACGCCCTCGGTGTTCGACACATTCGCTGTTTGACGCGCTCGGTGTTTGACGCGCTCGGTGTTTGACGCGCTACGTGTTTGACACGTTGGGTGTTTGACGCGTTCGGTGTTCGGCGCGCTCGGTGTTCGACAGGTTCGGTGTTTGTCGCGTTCGGTGTTTGACACGTTTGGTGTTTGACGCGCTCGGTGTTTGACGCGCTCAGTGTTTGACGAGCTTGATGTTTGATGTGCTCGGTGTTTGACACGTTCGGTGTTTGACACGTTCGGTGTTCGAAGCGCTCGGTGTTCGACACGTTCGGTGTTTGACGCGTTCGGTGTTTGACGCATTCGGTGTTCAATGCGCTCGGTATTTGACGCGCTCGGTGTTCGACACGTTCGGTGTTTGACGCGTTCGGTGTTCGGCACGCTCGGTGTTTGACGCGCTCGGTGTTCGACACGTTCGGTGTTTGACGTGTTCGGTGCTCGGCACGCTCGGTGTTCGACACGTTCAGTGTCTGACGCGCTCGGTGTTTGACGCGTTCAGTGTTTGACGCGCTCGGTGTTTGGCGCGTTTGCTGTTTGACGCGCTCGGTGTTTGACGCGTTCGGCGTTTGACATGTTCGATGTTTGACGCGCTCGGTGTTCAACGCGCTTGGCGTTCGGCGCACTCGGTGTTTGATGTTTTTGACGTGTTTGGTATTTGACGCGCTCGGTATTCAACGCGCTCAGTGTTTGACGCGTTCGCTGTTTGACATGTTTCGTGTTTGACACGTTCGGTGTTTGACGCACTCAGTGTTTGACGTTTTTGACGTGTTTGGTATTTGACGTGCTCTGTATTCAACATGCTCAGTGTTCGACGCACTTGGTGTTTGACGTGTTCGGTGTTTGATGCACTCAGTGTTTGACATGCTCGGTGTTTGACGCGTTCGGTGTTTGATGCGTTCGGTGTTTGACGCGTTCGCTTGTTGAGGCGTTTGTTGTTTGACGCGCTCGATGTTTGACGCGCTCGGTGTTTGACGTGCTCGGTGTTCGACACATTCGGTGTTTGACGTGCTCGGTGTTTGACGCGCTCGGTGTTCAACACATTCGGTGTTTGACGCGCTCAGTGTTTGACGCGCTCGGTGTTTGACACGTTCGGTGTTTGACACGTTCGGTGTTTGACGCGCTCGGTGTTTGACGCGTTCGGTGTTTGACGCGCTCGGTGTTTGACACGTTCGGTGTTTGACGCGCTCGGTGATCAACACGCTCAGCGTTCGGCGCGCTCGGTGTTTGACGTGCTCGGTGTTTGACGCGTTCGGTGTTTGATGCGTTCGGTGTTTGATGTGTTCGCTGTTGTGCTCGGTGTTTGACGCGTTCGGTGTTTGATGTGTTCGGTGTTTCACGCGCTCGGTGTTTGACGCGTTTGCTGTTTGGCGCGTTCGGTGTTTGACGCGTTCGGTGTTTGACACGTTCGATGTTCGACGCGCTCGGTGTTTGACACGCTCGGAGTTAGACGCATTCGGTGTTTGACACGCTCGGAGTTAGACGCATTCGGTGTTTGACGCGCTCGGTGTTTGATGCGCTCGGTGTTTCACGCGCTCGGTGTTTGACGCATTCGGTGTTTGACGCGTTCGGTGTTTCACACATTCAATGTTTGCCGCGCTCACTGTTTGACGCGCTCGGTGTTTGACGCGTTCGGTGTTTGACACGTTTGGTGTTTGACGCGCTCGGAGTTTGACACGCTCGGTGTTTGACCCGTTTGCTGTTTGACGCGTTCGGTGTTCGACGCGCTCGGTATTTGACACGTTCGGTGTTTGACACGCTCGGTATTTGACACGTTCGGTGTTTGAGGCGTTCGGTATTTGACACGTTCGGTGTTTGACGCGTTCGGTATTTGACACGTTCGGTGTTTGACGCGCTCGGTATTTGACACGTTCAGTGTTTGACGCGTTCGGTATTTGGCACGTTCGGTGTTTGACCCGCTCGGTATTTGACACGTTCGGTGTTTGACGCGCTCGGTGTTTGACACGTTCGGTATTTGACACGTTCGTTGTTTGACACGCTCGGTGTTTGACGCGCACGGTGTTTGACATGCTCGGTGTTTGACGTGTTCACTGTTTGACGCGTTCGCTGTTTGACGCGTTTGCTGTTTGACGCGTTCGGTGTTTGACGCGTTCGGTGTTTGACATGTTCGATGTTCAACGCGCTCGGAGTTAGACGCATTCGTTGTTTGACGCGCTCGGTGTTTGATGCGCTCGGTGTTTCACGCGCTCGGTGTTTGCCGCGTTCGGTGTTTGACATGCTCGATGTTTGACGGGCTCAGTGTTTGACACTTTCGGTGTTTGACGCGCTCGATGTTTGACGCGCTCGGTGTTTGACACGTTCGGTGTTTGACACGCTCGGTATTTGGCACGTTCGGTGTTTGACCCGCTCGGTATTTGACGTGTTCGGTGTTTGACGCGCGCGGTGTTTGACACGTTCGGTATTTGACACGTTCGGTGTTTGATACGCTCGGTGTTTGACGCGCTCAGTGTTTGAACCGTTCGGTGTTTGACACGTTCGGTGTTTGACGCGCTCGGTGTTTGATACGTTCGATGTTTGACGCGTTCGATGTTTGACGCGTTCGATGTTTCACGCACTCGGTGTTTGACGCGCTCAGTGTTTGAACCGTTCGGTGTTTGACTCGTTTGGTGTTTGACGCGCTGAGCGTTTGAACCGTTCGGTGTTTGACACGTTCGGTGTTTGACGCGCTCGGTGTTTGATACATTCGATGTTTGACGCGTTCGATGTTTGACGCGTTCGATGTTTGACGCGTTCGATGTTTCACGCACTCGGTGTTTGACGCGCTCGGTGTTCGACGCGCTCGGTATTTGACACGTTCGGTGTTTGACGCGCTTGGTATTTGACACGTTCGGTGTTTGACGCGCTTGGTATTTGACACGTTCGGTGTTTGACCCGCTCGGTATTTGACACGTTCGGTGTTTGACGCGCTCGGTGTTTGACACGTTCGGTGTTTGACGCGTTCGGTATTTGACACGCTCGGTGTTTGACGCGTTCGGTGTTTGACACGTTCGGTGTTTGACACGTTCGGTGTTTGACGCGCTTGGTGTTTGACGCGTTCGGCGTTTGATGCGCTCATTGTTCAACGTGCTCGGTATTCGGCGCGCTCGGTGTTTGACGTGCTCGGTGTTTGACGCGTTCGGTGTTTGATGCGTTCGGTGTTTGACGTGTTCGCTGTTTGATGTGCTCGGTGTTTGACGCGTTCGGTGTTTGATGTGTTCGGTGTTTCACGCGCTCGGTGTTTGACGTGCTCGGTGTTTGACGTGCTCGGTGTTTGACGCGTTCGCTGTTTGACGCGTTTGCTGTTTGACGCGTTCGGTGTTTGACGCGTTCGGTGTTTGACACGTTCGATGTTCGACGCGCTCGGAGTTAGACGCATTCAGTGTTTGACGCGCTCGGTGTTTGATGCGTTCGGTGTTTGACGCGTTCGGTCTTTCACACGTTCAATGTTTGCCGCGCTCACTGTTTCACGCGCTCGGTGTTTGACGCGCTCGGTGTTTGACGCCCTCGGTGTTTGACGCGTTCGGTGTTTCACACGTTCAATGTTTGCCACGCTCACTGTTTGACGCGCTCGGTGTTTGACACGTTCGGTGTTTGACACGTTTGGTGTTTGACGTGCTCGGTGTTTGACGTGCTCGGTGTTTGACGCGCTCGGTGTTTGACACACTCGGTGTTTGATGCGCTCAGTGTTCGATGTGCTCGGTGTTCGACGCGCTCGGTGTTCGACGCGCTCGGTGTTCGATGCGCTCGGTGTTTGACACGTTCGGTGTTTGACGCGCTCGGTGTTTGACACATTCGGTGTTTGACGCGTTCAGTGTCTGACCCGTTCGGTGTTTGACACGTTCGATGTTTGACGCTTTCGGTGTTTGACGCACTCGGTGTTTCACGAGCTCGGTGTTCGACGCACTCGGTATTTGACACGTTCGGTGATTGACACGCTCGGTATTTGACACGTTCGGTGTTTGAGGCGTTCGGTATTTGACACGTTCGGTGTTTGACGCGTTCGGTATTTGACACGTTCGGTGTTTGACGCGCTCGGTATTTGACACGTTCAGTGTTTGACGCGCTCGGTATTTGGCACGTTCGGTGTTTGACCCGCTCGGTATTTGACACGTTCGGTGTTTGACGCGCTCGGTGTTTGACACGTTCGGTATTTGACACGTTCGGTGTTTGACACGCTCGGTGTTTGACGCGCACGGTGTTTGACACGCTCGGTGTTTGACGCGTTCGCTGTTTGACGCGTTTGCTGTTTGACGCGTTCGGTGTTTGACGCGTTCGGTGTTTGACACGTTCGATGTTCGACGCGCTCGGAGTTAGACGCATTCAGTGTTTGACGCGCTCGGTGTTTCACGCGCTCGGTGTTTGCCGCGTTCGGTGTTTGACATGCTCGATGTTTGACGGGCTCGGTGTTTGACACTTTCGGTGTTTGACGCGCTCGATGTTTGACGCGCTCGGTGTTTGACACGTTCGGTGTTTGACACGTTCGGTGTTTGACGCACTTGGTGTTTGATGCGTTCGGTGTTTGACGCGAATGATGTTCAACGTGCTCGGTATTCGGCGCGCTCGGTGTTTGATGTGCTTGGTGTCTGACGCGTTCGGTGTTTGATGCGTTCGGTGTTTGACATGTTCGTTGTTTGACACGTTCGGTGTTTGACGCACTTGGTGTTTGACGCGCTCGGTGTTTGACGCGAATGATGTTCAACGTGCTCGGTATTCGGCGCGCTCGGTGTTTGACGTGCTTGGTGTCTGACGCGTTCGGTGTTTGATGCGTTCGGTGTTTGACATGTTCGTTGTTTGATGTGCTCGGTGTTTGACGCATTCGGTGTTTGTTGCGTTCGGTGTTTAACGTGTTCACTGTTTGACGCGTTCGCTGTTTGACACGTTTGCTGTTTGACGCGTTCGGTGTTTGACGCGTTTGGTGTTTGACACGTTCGATGTTCGACGCGCTCGGAGTTAGACGCATTCGGTGTTTGACGCGCTCGGTGTTTGATGCGCTCGGTGTTTCATGCGCTCGGTGTTTCACGCGTTCGGTGTTTGACGCGTTCGGTGTTTCACACGTTCAATGTTTGCCGCGCTCACTGTTTGATGCGCTCGGTGTTTGACGGGCTCAGTGTTTGACGCGTTCGGTGTTTGACACATTTGGTGTTTGACGTGCTCTGTGTTTGACACGTTAGGTGTTTAACGCGCTCGATGTTTGATGCGCTCGGTGTTTGACACATTCGGTGTTTGACACGTTCGGTGGTCGAAGCACTCGGTGTTTGACGTGCTCGGTGTTCGACACGCTCGGTGTTTGACGCGCTCGGTGTTTGACGCGCTCGGTGTTCGACGCACTCGGTGTTTGACGCAATCGGTGTTTGACGCACTCGGTGTTTGACACGCTCGGTGTTTGACACGCTCGGTGTTTGATGCGCTCAGTGTTTGACGTGCTCGTTGTTCGACGCACTCAGTGTTTGACGCACTTGGTGTTTGACGTGCTCGGTGTTTGACGCGCTCGGTGTTTGAAGCGCTCGGTGTTTGACGCGCTCGGTGTTTGACACGTTCGGTGTTTGACACATTCGGTGTTTGACACGTTCGGTATCCGAAGCGCTCAGTGTTTGACGCGCTCGGTGTTTGACCCGATCGGTGTTTGACGCACTCGGTGTTTGACCCGATCGGTGTTTGACGCACTCGGTGTTTGACGCGTTCGGTGTTTGACGCGTTCGGTGTTTGCCACATTCGATGTTTGACGTGCTCGGAGTTAGACGCATTCGGTGTTTGACTTGCTCGGTGTTTGACACGCTCGGTGTTTGACACGTTCTGTGTTTGACGCGTTCGCTGTTTGACGCGTTCGCTGTTTGACGCATTCGGTGTTCGACGCACTCGGTGTTTGATGCGCTCGGTGTTCGACGCGCTCAGTGTTTGAGGCGCTTGGTGTTTGACGCACTCGGTGTTTGACGCGTTCGGTGTTTGACACGTTCGGTGTTTAACGCGCTCGATGTTTGACGCGCTCGGTGTTTGACACATTCGGTGTTTGACGCTCTCAGTGTTTGACGCACTCAGTGTTTGAACCATTCAGTGTTTGACACGTTCGGTGTTTGACGCGCTCGGTGTTTGACACGCTCGGTGTTTGACCCGCTCGGTATTTGACGCATTCGGTGTTTGATGCGTTCGGTGTTTCACGCGCTCGGTTTTTGACGCGCTCGGTGTTTGACGTGTTCACTGTTTGACGCGTTCGGTGATTGACGCAATTGGTGTTTGACGTGTTCGCTGTTTGTTGTGCTCGGTGTTTGACGCGTTCGGTGTTTGTTGCGTTCGGTGTTTGTTGCGTTCGGTGTTTAACGTGTTCACTGTTTGATGCGTTCGCTGTTTGACACGTTTGCTGTTTGACACGTTCGGTGTTTGACGCGCTCGGTATTTGACACGTTCAGTGTTTGACGCGCTCGGTATTTGGCACGTTCGGTGTTTGACCCGCTCGGTATTTGACACGTTCGGTGTTTGACACGCTCGGTGTTTGACACGTTCGGTATTTGACACGTTCGGTGTTCGACACGCTCGGTGTTTGACGCGCACGGTGTTTGACACGCTCGGTGTTTGACGTGTTCACTGTTTGACGCGTTCGCTGTTTGACGCGTTCGCTGTTTGATGCGTTCGGTGTTTGACACGTTCGGTGTTTGACACGTTCGATGTTCGACGCGCTCGGAGTTAGACGCATTCGGTGTTTGACGCGCTCGGTGTTTGATGCGCTCGGTGTTTCACGCGCTCGGTGTTTGCCGCGTTCGGTGTTTGACATGCTCGATGTTTGACGGGCTCGGTGTTTGACACTTTCGGTGTTTGACGCGCTCGATGTTTGACGCGCTCGGTGTTTGACACGTTCGGTGTTTGACGGCACTGGGTGTTCAACGCGCTCGGTGTTCAACGCGCTCGGTGCTTGACACGTTCGGTGTTTGACACGTTCGGTGTTTGACGCGCTTAGTGTTTGACGCGTTCGGTGTTTGACGCGAATGATGTTCAACGTGCTCGGTGTTCGGCGCGCTCGGTGTTTGACGTGCTTGGTGTCTGACGCGTTCGGTGTTTGACATGTTCGCTGTTTGATGTGCTCGGTGTTTGACGCATTCGGTGTTTGATGCGTTCGGTGTTTGATGCGGTCGGTGTTTGACACATTTGGTGTTTGACACGTTCGGTGCTCGAAGCGCTCGGTGTTTGATGCGCTCGGTGTTTGAAGCGCTCAGTGTTTGACGCGCTCGGTGTTTGACACGTTCGGTGTTTGACACATTCGGTGTTTGACACGTTCGGTATCCGAAGCGCTCGGTGTTTAACGCGCTCGGTGTTTGACCCGATCGGTGTTTGACGCACTCGGTGTTTGACACGTTCGGTGTTTGACGTGCTCAGTGTTTGACCCGTTCGGTGTTTGACATGTTCGATGTTTGACGCTTTCGGTGTTTGACACGCTCGGTGTTTGACGTGCTCGGTGTTCGACGCGCTCGGTATTTGACACGTGCGATGTTTGACAAGCTCAGTATTTGACACGTTTGGTGTTTGAGGCGTTCGGTATTTGACACGTTAGGTGTTTAACGCGTTCGGTGTTTGTTTCGTTCACTGTTTGACGGGTTCGCTGTTTGACGCGTTTGGTGTTTGATGTGTTCGGTGTTTGACGCATTCGGTGTTTGACGCGTTCGGCGTTTGATGCGTTCGGTGTTTGCCACATTCGATGTTTGACGCACTCGGAGTTAGACGCATTCAGTGTTTGACTCGCTCGGTGTTTGACACGCTCGGTGTTTGACACGTTCTGTGTTTGACGCGTTCGCTGTTGGACGCGTTCGCTGTTCGACGCATTCGGTGTTCGATGCGCTCGGTGTTCGACGCGCTCGGTGTTTGACACGCTCGGTGTTTGACCCGCTCGGTATTTGACACGTTCGGTGTTTGACGCGCTCGGTGTTTGACACGTTCGGTATTTGACACGTTCGGTGTTTGACACGCTCGGTGTTTGACGCGCACGGTGTTTGACACGCTCGGTGTTTGACGTGTTCACTGTTTGACGTGTTCGCTGTTTGACGCATTTGCTGTTTGACGCGTTCAGTGTTTGACGCGTTCGGTGTTTGACACGTTCGATGTTCGACGCGCTCGGAGTTAGACGCATTCGGTGTTTGACACACTCGGTGTTTGATGCGCTCGGTGTTTCACGCACTCGGTGTTTGACGCGTTCGGTGTTTGACACGTTTGGTGTTTAACGCGCTCGATGTTTGACGCGCTCGGTGTTTGACGCGCTCGGTGTTTGTCACGTTCGGTGTTTAATGCGCTCGATGTTTGACGCGCTCGGTGTTTGCCGCGTTCGGTGTTTGACATGCTCGATGTTTGACGGGCTCGGTGTTTGACACTTTCGGTGTTTGACGCGCTCGATGTTTGACGCGCTCGGTGTTTGACACGTTCGGTGTTTGACGGCACTGGGTGTTCAACGCGCTCGGTGTTCAACGCGCTCGGTGTTTGACACGTTCGGTGTTTGACACGTTCGGTGTTTGACGCGCTTGGTGTTTGACGCGTTCGGTATTTGACACGTGCGATGTTTGACAAGCTCAGTATTTGACACGTTCGGTGTTTGAGGCGTTCGGTATTTGACACGTTCGGTGTTTAACGCGTTCGGTGTTTGTTTCGTTCACTGTTTGACGGGTTCGCTGTTTGACGCGTTTGGTGTTTGATGTGTTCGGTGTTTGACGCATTCGGTGTTTGACGCGTTCGGCGTTTGATGCGTTCGGTGTTTGCCACATTCGATGTTTGACGCACTCGGAGTTAGACGCATTCAGTGTTTGACTCGCTCGGTGTTTGACACGCTCGGTGTTTGACACGTTCTGTGTTTGACGCGTTCGCTGTTGGACGCGTTCGCTGTTCGACGCATTCGGTGTTCGATGCGCTCGGTGTTCGACGCGCTCGGTGTTTGACACGCTCGGTGTTTGACCCGCTCGGTATTTGACACGTTCGGTGTTTGACGCGCTCGGTGTTTGACACGTTCGGTATTTGACACGTTCGGTGTTTGACACGCTCGGTGTTTGACGCGCACGGTGTTTGACACGCTCGGTGTTTGACGTGTTCACTGTTTGACGTGTTCGCTGTTTGACGCATTTGCTGTTTGACGCGTTCAGTGTTTGACGCGTTCGGTGTTTGACACGTTCGATGTTCGACGCGCTCGGAGTTAGACGCATTCGGTGTTTGACACGCTCGGTGTTTGATGCGCTCGGTGTTTCACGCACTCGGTGTTTGACGCGTTCGGTGTTTGACACGTTTGGTGTTTAACGCGCTCGATGTTTGACGCGCTCGGTGTTTGACGCGCTCGGTGTTTGTCACGTTCGGTGTTTAACGCGCTCGATGTTTGACGCGCTCGGTGTTTGCCGCGTTCGGTGTTTGACATGCTCGATGTTTGACGGGCTCGGTGTTTGACGCGCTCGATGTTTGACGCGCTCGGTGTTTGACGCGCTCGGTGTTTGACACGTTCGGTGTTTGACGGCACTGGGTGTTCAACGCGTTCGGTGTTCAACGCGCTCGGTGTTTGACACGTTCGGTGTTTGACACGTTCGGTGTTTGACGCGCTTGGTGTTTGACGCGTTCGGTGTTTGACGCGAATGGTGTTCAACGTGCTCGGTGTTCGGCGCGCTCGGTGTTTGACGTGCTCGGTGTCTGACGCGTTCGGTGTTTGATGCGTTCGGTGTTTGACATGTTCGCTGTTTGATGTGCTCGGTGTTTGACACATTCGGTGTTTGACGCATTCGGTGTTTGATGCATTCGGTGTTTCACGCGCTCGGTTTTTGACGCGCTCGGTGTTTGACGTGTTCACTGTTTGACGCGTTCGCTGTTTGTTGTGCTCGGTGTTTGACGCGTTCGGTGTTTGTTGCGTTCGGTGTTTAACGTGTTCACTGTTTGACGCGTTCGCTGTTTGACACGTTTGCTGTTTGACGCGTTCGGTGTTTGACGCGTTCGGTGTTTGACACGTTCGATGTTCGACGCGCTCGGAGTTAGACGCATTCGGTGTTTGACGCGCTCGGTGTTTCATGCGCTCGGTGTTTGACGCGTTCGGTGTTTGACGCGTTCGGTGTTTCACACGTTCAATGTTTGCCGCGCTCACTGTTTGATGCGCTCGGTGTTTGACGGGCTCAGTGTTTGACGCGTTCGGTGTTTGACACATTTGGTGTTTGACGCGCTCTGTGTTTGACACGTTCGGTGTTTGACGTGCTCGGTGTTCGACACGCTCGGTGTTTGACGCGCTCGGTGTTTGACGCGCTCGGTGTTCGACGCACTCGGTGTTTGACGCAATCGGTGTTTGACGCACTCGGTGTTTGACACGCTCGGTGTTTGACACGCTCGGTGTTTGATGCGCTCAGTGTTTGACGCGCTCGGTGTTCGACGCACTCAGTGTTTGACGCACTCGGTGTTTGACGTGTTCGGTGTGCGACGCGCTCGGCATTTGACACGTTCGATTTTTGACACGCTCGGTATTTGACACGTTCGGTGTTCGACGCGCTTGGTGTTCAACGCACTCGGTGTTTGACACGCTCGGTGTTTGATGCGTTCGGTGTTCACGCGCTCGGTGTTTGACGCGCTCGGTGTTTGACGCGTTCGGTGTTTGACACGTTTGGTGTTTGATGCGCTCAGTGTTTGACACGTTCAGTGTTTGACGCGCTCGATGTTTGATGCGCTCGGTGTTTGACACGCTCGGTGTTTGACGCGTTCGGTGTTTGACACGTTCAGTGTTTGACACGCTCGGTGTTTGACGCGTTCGGTGTTTGCCACATTCGGTCTTTGACGCACTCAGTGTTTGAACCGTTCGGTGTTTAACGCGCTCGGTGTTTGATGCACTTGGTGTTCGATGCACTCAGTGTTTGACTCGTTCGGTGTTTGACGCGCTCGGTGTTTGATGCACTCGGTGTTTGACTCGTTCGGTGTTAGACACGCTCAGTGTTTGAACCGTTCGGTGTTTGACACGCTCGGTGTTTGACGCGCTCGGTGTTTGACGCGCTCGGTATTTGACATGTTCGGTGTTTGATGCGCTCAGTGTTTGACGCGCTTGGTGTTCAACGCACTCGGTGTTCACGCGCTCGGTGTTTGATGCGCTCGGTGTTTGACACGTTTGGTGTTTGATGCACTCGGTGTTTGACTCGTTCGGTGTTTGACGCGCTCAGTGTTTGAACCGTTTGGTGTTAGACACGCTCAGTGTTTGACACGTTCGGTGTTTGACGCGCACAGTGTTTGAACCGTTCGGTATTTGACACGTTCGGGGTTTCACGCGTTCGGTATTTGACACGTTCGGTGTTTGACGCGCTCGGTATTTGACACGTTCGGTGTTTGACGCGTTCGGTATTTGACACGTTCGGTGTTTGACGCGTTCGGTATTTGACACGTTCGGTGTTTGACGCGCTCGGTATTTGACACGTTCGGTGTTTGACGCGTTCCGTGTTTGACGCGCTCGGGGTTTGACGTGCTTGGTGTTTGATGCGCTCGGTGTTTGACACATTCGGTGTTTGACACGTTCGGTGTTTGACACGCTCGTTGTTTGACGCGTTCGGTGTTTCACACGCTCGGTGTTTGACGCGTTTGGTGTTTGACGCGTTCGGTGTTTGACACATTCAATGTTTGCCGCGCTCACTGTTTGACACGTTCGGTGTTCAACGCGCTCAGTGTTCAACGCGCTCGGTGTTTGACCCCTTCGGTGTTTGACACGCTCGGTGTTTGACGCGCTCGGTGTTTGACGCGCTCGGTATTTGACGCTCTCGGTATTCGACGCGCTCAGTGTTCGACGCGCTCGGTGTTTGACGCGTTCAGTGTTTGACGCGTTCGCTGTTTGACGCGCTCGGTGTTTGACGTGTTTCATGCTTGACGTTTTCGGTGTTTGAAGCACTCGGTGTTTCATGCGTTCGGTGTTTCACGCGCTCGCTTTTTGACGCGCTCAGTGTTCGACGCACTCGATGTTCGACGCACTCGGTGTTTGACGCGCTCGGTGTTCGACGCGCTCAGTGTTTGACGCGCTTGGTGTTTGATGCACTCGGTGTTTGATGCGTTCGGTGTTTGACACGTTCGGTGTTTGACACGCTCGGTATTTGACACATTCGGTGTTTGACGCGTTCGCTATTTGACGCGTTCGGTGTTCGACGCGCTCAGTGTTTGACACGCTCGGTGTTCAACGCGCTCGGTGTTTGACCCCTTCGGTGTTTGACACGCTCGGTGTTTGACGCGCTCGGTGTTTGACGCGTTCGGTGTTTGACGCGCTCGGTGTTCAATGCGCTCGGTGTTCGGCGTGTTTCATATTTGACGTGTTTGGTATTCGACGCGCTCGGTGTTCGGCGCGCTCGGTGTTTGACGTGTTTCATATTTGACGTGTTTAGTATTTGACGCTCTCGGTATTCGACGCGCTCAGTGTTCGACAGGCTCGGTGTTTGAAGCGTTCAGTGTTTGACGCATTCACTGTTTGACGCGTTCGGTGTTTGACGCGTTCGGTGTTTGACACATTTGGTGTTTGACGCGCTCGGTGTTCGACGCGCTCGGTGTTTGACGCGTTCGGTGTTTGACACATTTGGTGTTTGACGCGCTCGGTGTTCGACGCGCTCGGTGTTTGACGCGTTCGGTGTTTGACGCGTTCGCTTTTTGACGCGTTCAGTGTTTGACGCGTTCGCTTTTTGATGCGTTCGGTTTTTGATGCGTTCGGTGTTTGACGCGTTCGCTGTTTGACGCGTTCGGTGTTTGACACGTTCAGTGTTTGATGCGTTCGGTGTTTGACGCTTTCGCTGTTTGACGCGTTCGCTGTTTGACGCGTTTGGTGTTTGACACGTTCACTGTTTGACGCGTTCGGTGTATGACGCGTTCGGTGTTTGTTTCGTTCGCTGTTTGACGCGTTCGCTGTTTGACACGTTCGGTGTTTGACGAGCTCAGTGTTTGAACCGCTCGGTGTTTGACGCACTCGGTGTTTGACGTGCTCGGTGTTTGACGCGCTCGGTATTTGACACGTTCGGTGTTCGACGCACTCGGTGTTTGACGCGCTCAGTGTTTGATGCGCTTGGTGTTTGACGCGCTCGGTGTTCGACGCACTCGGTATTTGACACGTTCGGTGTTCGACGCAATCGGTGTTTGACGTTCTCGGTGTTTGACGCGTTCAGTGTTTGATGCATTCGATGTTTGACGTGTTCACTTTTTGACGCGTTTGGTGTTTGATGCGCTCGGTGTTTGACACGTTCGCTGTTTGATGTGCTCGGTGTTTGATGCGTTCGGTGTTTGATGCGTTCGGTGTTTGACGCTTTCGCTGTTTGACGCGTTTGGTGTTTGACATGCTCGGTGTTTGACACGTTCGCTGTTTGACGCGTTCGGTGTTTGACGCGTTCGGTGTTTGACACGTTCGGTGTTTGACACGTTCGGTGTTTGTTTCGTTCGCTGTTTGACGCGTTCGGTGTTTGATGTTTTCGCTCTTTGACGAGTTCAGTGTTTGACGCGCTCGGTGTTTGACACGTTCGGTGTTTGACGCGCTCGGTGTTCGACGCGCTCAGTGTTTGACGCGTTCGGTGTTTGACGCGTTCGGTTTTTGATGCATTCGGTGTTTGACGCGTTCGCTGTTTGACGCGTTTGGTGTTTGACACGTTCGCTGTTTGACGCGTTCGGTGTTTGTTTCGTTCGCTGTTTGACGCGTTCGCTGTTTGACGCGTTCGGTGTTTGATGTGTTCGCTGTTTGACGAGTTCAGTGTTTGACGCGCTCGGTGTTTGACGCGCTCGGTGTTTGACGTGTTCACTGTTTGACGCGTTCGGTGTTTGACACGTTCGGTGTTTGATGCGCTCGGTGTTTGATGCTTTCGCTCTTTGACGCGTTCGCTGTTTTACGCATTCAGTGTTTGACACGTTCGATGTTTGACGCGCTCGGTGTTAGACGCGTTTGGTGTTTGACGCGCTCGGTGTTTCATGTGCTCGGTGTTTGACGCGTTCGGTGTTTGACGCGTTCGGTGTTTGACACGTTCAATGTTTGCTGCGCTCACTGTTTGACGCGCTCGGTGTTTGATGCGTTCGGTGTTTGACACGCTCGGTGTTTGACACGTTCGGTGTTTGACACGTTCTGTGTTTGACGCGCTCGGTGTTTGACGCGCTCGGTGTTTGATACGTTTGGTGTTCGACGCGCTCGGTGTTCGACGCGCTCGGTGTTTCACGCGCTCGGTGTTTGATGCGTTCGGTGTTTGACGCTGTCGGTGTTCGACGCGCTCGGTGTTTCACGCGCTCGGTGTTTCACACGCTCGGTGTTTGCCGCGCTCACTGTTTGACGCGTTCGGTGTTTGACACGTTCGGTGTTTGACGCGCTCGGTGTTTGACACGTTCTGTGTATGATGCGTTCGCTGTTTGATGCGTTCGGTGTTCGACACGCTCAGTGTATGAGACGTTCGGTGTTTGACGCGATTGGTGTTTGATGCGTTCGGTGTTTGACACGTTCGGTGTTTGACGCGTACACTGTTTGACGCGTTCGCTGTTTGACGCGTTCGGTGTTTGACGTGCTCGGTGTTTGACGTGCTCAGTGTTTGAAACGTTCGCTGTTTGATGCGTTCGGTGTTGGATGCGTTCACTTTTTGACGTGTTTGGTGTTTGTTGCGCTCGGTGTTTGACGCGTTCGCTGTTTGATGTGCTCGGTGTTTGACGCGTTCGGTGTTTGATGCGCTCAGTGTTTGAAACGTTCGCTGTTTGATGCGTTCGGTGTTTGACGCGTTCGGTGTTTGACACGTTCTGTGTTTCATGCGTTCGGTGTTTGACACACTCGGTGTTTGACGCGCTCGGTGTTTGACGCACTCGGTGTTCGACGCACTCGGTATTTGACACGTTCGGTGTTCGACGCAATCGGTGTTTGACGTTCTCGGTGTTTGACGAGTTCAGTGTTTGATGCGTTCGATGTTTGACGCGTTCACTTTTTGACGTGTTTGGTGTTTGATGCGCTCGGTGTTTGACGCGTTCGCTGTTTGATGCGCTCGGTGTTTGACGCGTTCGGTGTTTGATGCGCTCGGTGTTTGACGCGTTCGCTGTTTGATGCGCTCGGTGTTTGACGCGTTCAGTGTTTGATGCGCTCGGTGTTTGACGCGTTCGCTGATTGATGCGCTCGGTGTTTGACGCGTTCGGTGTTTGATGCGTTCGGTGTTTGACGCTTTCGCTGTTTGACGCGTTTGGTGTTTGACCCGCTCGGTGTTTGACGCGTTTGCTGTTTGACACGTTCGGTGTTTGACGCGTTCGGTGTTTGACACATTCGGTGTTTGACGCGCTCGGTGTTCGACGCGCTCGGTGTTTGACGCGCTCGGTGTTTCACACGCTCGGTGTTCGACGCGTTCGGTGTTTGACGCGTTCGGTGTTCGACGCGTTCGGTGTTTGACGCGCTCGGTGTTTGACGCGCTCGGTGTTTGACACGTTCGGTGTTTGACGCGCTCGGTGTTCGACGCGCTCGGTGTTTGACGCGTTCGGTGTTTGCCGCGTTCGCTGTTCGACGCGCTCGGTGTTCGACGCGCTCGGTGTTTGACGCGCATGGTGTTTGACGCGCTCGGTGTTTGACGCGTTCGGTGTTTGACGCGTTCGCTGTTCGACGCGCTTGGTGTTCGACGCGCTCGGTGTTTCACGCGCTCGGTGTTTCACGCGCTCGGTGTTTCACGCGTTCGATGTTCGACGCGTTCGGTGTTCGACGCGCTCGGTGTTCGACGCGCTCGGTGTTTGACGCGCTCGGTGTTTGCCGCGCTCACTGTTTGACGCTTTCGGTGTTTAACGCGTTCGGTGTTTGACGCGCTCGGTGTTTGACGCGTTCGGTGTTTGACGCGTTTGGTGTTTGACGTGTTCGGTGTTTCACACGTTCGGTGTTTGATGCGCTCGGTGTTTGACGCGTTTGCTGTTTGATGCGCTCGGTGTTTGACGCGTTCGGTGTTTGACACGTTCGGTGTTTGACGCGTTCGGTGTTTGACACGTTCGATGTTTGACGCGATCGGTGTTCGACGCGCTCGGTGTTCGACGCGCTCGGTGTTTGACGCGCTCGGTGTTTGCCGCGCTCACTGTTTGACGCTTTCGGTGTTTGACGCGTTCGGTGTTTGACGCGCTCGGTGTTTGACACGTTCGGTGTTTGACGTGTTCAGTGTTTGACACGTTCGGTGTTTGACGCGCTCGGTGTTTGACGCGTTCGCTGTTTGACGCGCTCGGTGTTTGACGCGTTCGGTGTTTGATGCGTTCGGTGTTTGACGCTTTCGCTGTTTGACGCGTTTGGTGTTTGACACGCTCGGTGTTCAACGCGCTCGGTGTTTGACCCCTTCGGTGTTTGACACGCTCGATGTTTGACGCGCTCGGTGTTCAATGCGCTCGGTGTTCGGCGCGCTCGGTGTTTGACGTGTTTTGTGTTTGACGTGTTTTGTATTCGACGCGCTCGGTGTTTGACGCTCTCAGTGTTTGACGCACTCAGTGTTCGACGCGCTCAGTTTTTGAACCGTTCAGTGTTTGATACGCTCAGTGTTTGACACGTTCGGTGTTTGACGCGCTCGGTGTTTGACGCGTTCGGTGTTTGACGCTCTCAGTGTTTGACGCACTCAGTGTTTGAACCATTCAGTGTTTGACACGTTCGGTGTTTGACACGTTCGGTGTTTGACGCGTTCGGTGTTTGACACGTTCGGTGTTTGACGCGCTCGGTGTTTGACGCGTTCGGTGTTTGACGCGCTCGGTGTTTGAACCATTCAGTGTTTGAACCGTTCGGTGTTTGACACGTTCGGTGTTTGACGCGTTCGGTGTTTGACACGTTCAGTGTTTGACGCGCTCGGTGTTTGACGCGCTCGGTGTTCGATGCGCTCGGTGTTTGGCGCGTTCGGTGTTTGACGCGTTCGCTGTTTGACGCGTTCGGTGTTCGACGCGCTCGGTGTTTGACACGTTCGGTGTTTGACGCGTTCGGTGTTTGACACGTTCGCTGTTTGGCGCGTTCGCTGTTTGACGCGTTCGGTGTTTGACGTGCTCGGTGTTTGTCGCGTTCGGTGTTTGACACGTTCGGTGTTTGACGCGCTCGGTGTTTGACGCGTTCGGCGTTTGACGCGTTCGGTGTTTGACGCGCTCGGTGTTTGACGCGCTCGGTGTTCGATGCGCTCGGTGTTTGACGCGTTCGGTGTTTGACGCGTTCGGTGTTTGATGCGTTCGGTGTTTGACACGTTCGGTGTTTGACGCGCTCGGTGTTTGTCACGTTTGGTGTTTAACGCGTTCGGTGTTTGATGCGCTCGGTGTTCGATGCACTCGGTGTTTGACTCGTTCGGTGTTTGACGCGCTCAGTGTTTGAACCGTTCGGTGTTTGACACGTTCGGTATTTGACACGTTCGGTGTTAAACGCGCTCGGTGTTCAACGCGCTCGGTGTTGACCCCTTCGGTGTTTGACACGCTCGGTGTTTGACGCGCTCGGTGTTTGACGCGTTCGGTGTTTGACGCGCTCGGTGTTTGACGCGTTCGGCGTTTGACGCGTTCGGTGTTTGACGCGCTCGGAGTTTGACGCGCTCGGTGTTCGATGCGCTCGGTGTTTGGCACGTTCGGTGTTTGACGCGTTCGGTGTTTGACGCGTTCGGTGTTTGACACGTTCGGTGTTTGACGCGCTCGGTGTTTGTCACGTTTGGTGTTTAACGCGTTCGGTGTTTGATGCGCTCGGTGTTCGATGCACTCGGTGTTTGACTCGTTCGGTGTTTGACGCGCTCAGTGTTTGAACCGTTCGGTGTTTGACACGTTCGGTATTTGACACGTTCGGTGTTAAACGCGCTCGGTGTTCAACGCGCTCGGTGTTGACCCCTTCGGTGTTTGACACGCTCGGTGTTTGACGCGCTCGGTGTTTGACGCGTTCGGTGTTTGACACGTTCGGTGTTTGACGCGCTCGGTATTTGACACGTTCGGTGTTTGACGCGCTCGGTGTTTGACGCGCTCGGGGTTTGACGCGCTCGGTGTTTGACGTGTTCACTGTTTAATGCGTGCGGTGTTTGACGCGCTCGGTGTTTGACACATTCGGTGTTTGACACGTTCGGTGTTTGACACGTTCTGTGTTTGACACGTTCTGTGTTTGACTCGCTCGGTGTTTGACACATTCGGTGTTTGACACGTTCGGTGTTTGACGCGTTCTGTGTTTGACACGTTCTGTGTTTGACGCGCTCGGTGTTTGACGCGCTCGATGTTTGACACGTTCTGTGTTTGAACGCGTTCGCTATTTGACGCGTTCGGTGTTCGACGCGCTCGGTGTTTGACATGCTCGGTGTTCAACGCGCTCGGTGTTTGACCCCTTCGGTGTTTGACACGCTCGATGTTTGACGCGCTCGGTGTTTGACGCGTTCGGTGTTTGACGCGCTCGGTGTTCAATGCGCTCGGTGTTCGGCGCACTCGGTGTTTGACGTGTTTTGTGTTTGACGTGTTTGGTATTCGACGCGCTCCGTGTTTGACGCTCTCAGTGTTTGACGCACTCAGTGTTCGACGCGCTCAGTTTTTGAACCGTTCAGTGTTTGATACGCTCGGTGTTTGACACGTTCGGTGTTTGACGCGCTCGGTGTTTGAAGCGTTCGGTGTTTGACGTTCTCAGTGTTTGACGCACTCAGTGTTTGAACCATTCAGTGTTTGACACGTTCGGTGTTTGACACGTTCGGTGTTTGACACGTTCGGTGTTTGACACGTTCGGTGTTTGACGCGTTCGGTGTTTGACGCGCTCGGTGTTTGACGCGTTCGGTGTTTGACGCGCTCGGTGTTTGAACCATTCAGTGTTTGAACCGTTCGGTGTTTGACACGTTCGGTGTTTGACGCGTTCGGTGTTTGACACGTTCAGTGTTTGACGCGCAGTGTTTGACGCGTTCGGTGTTTGACGCGCTCGGTGTTTGAACCATTCAGTGTTTGAACCGTTCGGTGTTTGACACGTTCGGTGTTTGACGCGTTCGGTGTTTGACACGTTCAGTGTTTGACACATTCGGTGTTTGACGCGTTCGGTGTTTAACGCGCTCAGTGTTTGACACGTTCGGTATTTGACACGTTCGGTATTTGACACGTTCGGTGTTTGACACGTTCGGTGTTTGACACGTTTGGTGTTTGACGTGCTCGATGTTTGACGGGCTCGGTGTTTGACACTTTCGGTGTTTGACGCGGTCGATGTTTGACGCGCTCAGTGTTTGACACGTTCGGTGTTTGACGTTTTTGACACGTTTGGTATTTGACGCGCTCGGTATTCAACGCGCTCAGTGTTCGACGCGCTCGGTGTTCGACGCGCTCGGTGTTTGACGCGCTCGGTGTTTGCCGCGCTCACTGTTTGACGCTTTCAGTGTTTGACGCGTTCGGTGTTTGACGCGCTCGGTGTTTGACACGTTCGGTGTTTGACGTGTTCGGTGTTTGACACATTCGGTGTTTGACGCGCTCGGTGTTTGACGCGTTCGCTGTTTGACGCGCTCGGTGTTTGACGCGTTCGGTGTTTGATGCGTTCGGTGTTTGACGCTTTCGCTGTTTGACGCGTTTGGTGTTTGACACGCTCGGTGTTTGACGCGTTCGCTGTTTGACACGTTCGGTGTTTGACACGTTCGGTGTTTGACACGTTCGGTGTTCGACGCGCTCGTTGTTCAACGCGCTCGGTGTTTGACGCGTTCGCTGTTCGACGCGCTCGGTGTTCGACGCGCTCGGTGTTTCACACACTCGGTGTTTGACGCGTTCGGTGTTTGACGCGTTCGGTGTTCGACGCGCTCGGTGTTTGACGCGCTCGGTATTTCACGCGCTCGGTGTTTGCCGCGCTCACTGTTTGACGCTTTTGTTGTTTGACGTGTTCGCTGTTTGACGCGCTCGGTGTTTGACACGTTCGGTGTTTGACGCGTTTGGTGTTTGACGTGTTCGGTGTTTGACACGTTCGGTGTTTGATGCGTTCGCTGTTTGACGCGTTCGGTGTTCGACGCGCTCGGTGTTTGACACGTTCGGTGTTTGACGCGCTTGGTGTTCGACTCGCTCGGTGTTTGACGCGTTCGGTGTTTGCCGCGTTCGCTGTTCGACGCGCTCGGTGTTTGACGCGTTCGGTGTTTGACGCGCTCGGTGTTTGAACCATTCAGTGTTTGAACCGTTCGGTGTTTGACACGTTCGGTGTTTGACGCGTTCGGTGTTTGACACGTTCAGTGTTTGACGCGCTCGGTGTTTGACGCGTTCGGTGTTTGACGCGCTCGGTGTTTGAACCATTCAGTGTTTGAACCGTTCGGTGTTTGACACGTTCGGTGTTTGACGCGTTCGGTGTTTGACACGTTCAGTGTTTGACACATTCGGTGTTTGACGCGTTCGGTGTTTAACGCGCTCAGTGTTTGACACGTTCGGTATTTGACACGTTCGGTGTTTGACACGTTCGGTGTTTGACACGTTCGGTGTTTGACGTGCTCGATGTTTGACGGGCTCGGTGTTTGACACTTTCGGTGTTTGACGCGGTCGATGTTTGACGCGCTCAGTGTTTGACACGTTCGGTGTTTGACGTTTTTGACACGTTTGGTATTTGACGCGCTCGGTATTCAACGCGCTCAGTGTTCGACGCGCTCGGTGTTCGACGCGCTCGGTGTTTGCCGCGCTCACTGTTTGACGCTTTCAGTGTTTGACGCGTTCGGTGTTTGACGCGCTCGGTGTTTGACACGTTCGGTGTTTGACGTGTTCGGTGTTTGACACATTCGGTGTTTGACGCGCTCGGTGTTTGACGCGTTCGCTGTTTGACGCGCTCGGTGTTTGACGCGTTCGGTGTTTGATGCGTTCGGTGTTTGACGCTTTCGCTGTTTGACGCGTTTGGTGTTTGACACGCTCGGTGTTTGACGCGTTCGCTGTTTGACACGTTCGGTGTTTGACGCGTTTGGTGTTTGACACGTTCGGTGTTCGACGCGCTCGGTGTTCGACGCGCTCGGTGTTTCACACACTCGGTGTTTGACGCGTTCGGTGTTTGACGCGTTCGGTGTTCGACGCGCTCGGTGTTTGCCGCGCTCACTGTTTGACGCTTTCAGTGTTTGACGCGTTCGGTGTTTGACGCGTTTGGTGTTTGACACGTTCGGTGTTCGACGCGCTCGTTGTTCGACGCGCTCGGTGTTTGACGCGTTCGGTGTTTGCCGCGTTCGCTGTTCGACGCGCTCGGTGTTCGACGCGCTCGGTGTTTCACACACTCGGTGTTTGACGCGTTCGGTGTTTGACGCGTTCGGTGTTCGACGCGCTCGGTGTTTGACGCGCTCGGTATTTCACGCGCTCGGTGTTTGCCGCGCTCACTGTTTGACGCTTTTGTTGTTTGACGCGTTCGCTGTTTGACGCGCTCGGTGTTTGACACGTTCGGTGTTTGACGCGTTTGGTGTTTGACATGTTCGGTGTTTGACACGTTCGGTGTTTGATGCGTTCGCTGTTTGACGCGTTCGGTGTTCGACGCGCTCGGTGTTTGACACGTTCGGTGTTTGACGCGCTTGGTGTTCGACTCGCTCGGTGTTTGACGCGTTCGGTGTTTGCCGCGTTCGCTGTTCGACGCGCTCGGTGTTCGACGCGCTCGGTGTTTGACGTGCTCGGTGTTTGACGCGTTCGGTGTTTGACGCGTTCGGTGTTCGACACGCTCGGTGTTCGACGCGCTCGGTGTTCGACGCGCTCGGTGTTTCATGCGCTCGGTGTTTGACGCGTTCGGTGTTTGACGCGCTCGGTGTTTCACGTGCTCGGTGTTTGCCGTGCCTACTGTTTGACGCTTTCGGTGTTTGACGCCTTCGGTGTTTGACGCGCTCGGTGTTTGACACGTTCGGTGTTTGACGCGTTTGGTGTTTGACGTGTTCGGTGTTTGACACATTCGGTGTTTGACGCGTTCGCTGTTTGACGCGTTCGGTGTTCGACGCGCTCGGTGTTTGACACGTTCGGTGTTTGACGCGCTCGGTGTTTGACGCGTTCGGTGTTTGCCGCGTTCGCTGTTCGACGCGCTCGGTGTTTGACGCCTTCGGTGTTTGACGCGCTCGGTGTTTGACACGTTCGGTGTTTGACGCGTTTGGTGTTTGACGTGTTCGGTGTTTGACACATTCGGTGTTTGACGCGTTCGCTGTTTGACGCGTTCGGTGTTCGACGCGCTCGGTGTTTGACACGTTCGGTGTTTGACGCGCTCGGTGTTTGACGCGTTCGGTGTTTGACGCGTTCGCTGTTCGACGCGCTCGGTGTTCGACGCGCTCGGTGTTTGACGTGCTCGGTGTTTGACGTGTTTTGTGTTTGACGTGTTTGGTATTCGACGCGCTCCGTGTTTGACGCTCTCAGTGTTTGACGCACTCAGTGTTCGACGCGCTCAGTTTTTGAACCGTTCAGTGTTTGATACGCTCGGTGTTTGACACGTTCGGTGTTTGACGCGCTCGGTGTTTGAAGCGTTCGGTGTTTGACGTTCTCAGTGTTTGACGCACTCAGTGTTTGAACCATTCAGTGTTTGACACGTTCGGTGTTTGACACGTTCGGTGTTTGACACGTTCGGTGTTTGACACGTTCGGTGTTTGACGCGTTCGGTGTTTGACGCGCTCGGTGTTTGACGCGTTCGGTGTTTGACGCGCTCGGTATTTGAACCATTCAGTGTTTGAACCGTTCGGTGTTTGACACGTTCGGTGTTTGACGCGTTCGGTGTTTGACACGTTCAGTGTTTGACGCGCAGTGTTTGACGCGTTCGGTGTTTGACGCGCTCGGTGTTTGAACCATTCAGTGTTTGAACCGTTCGGTGTTTGACACGTTCGGTGTTTGACGCGTTCGGTGTTTGACACGTTCAGTGTTTGACACATTCGGTGTTTGACGCGTTCGGTGTTTAACGCGCTCAGTGTTTGACACGTTCGGTATTTGACACGTTCGGTATTTGACACGTTCGGTGTTTGACACGTTCGGTGTTTGACACGTTTGGTGTTTGACGTGCTCGATGTTTGACGGGCTCGGTGTTTGACACTTTCGGTGTTTGACGCGGTCGATGTTTGACGCGCTCAGTGTTTGACACGTTCGGTGTTTGACGTTTTTGACACGTTTGGTATTTGACGCGCTCGGTATTCAACGCGCTCAGTGTTCGACGCGCTCGGTGTTCGACGCGCTCGGTGTTTGACGCGCTCGGTGTTTGCCGCGCTCACTGTTTGACGCTTTCAGTGTTTGACGCGTTCGGTGTTTGACGCGCTCGGTGTTTGACACGTTCGGTGTTTGACGTGTTCGGTGTTTGACACATTCGGTGTTTGACGCGCTCGGTGTTTGACGCGTTCGCTGTTTGACGCGCTCGGTGTTTGACGCGTTCGGTGTTTGATGCGTTCGGTGTTTGACGCTTTCGCTGTTTGACGCGTTTGGTGTTTGACACGCTCGGTGTTTGACGCGTTCGCTGTTTGACACGTTCGGTGTTTGACACGTTCGGTGTTTGACACGTTCGGTGTTCGACGCGCTCGTTGTTCAACGCGCTCGGTGTTTGACGCGTTCGCTGTTCGACGCGCTCGGTGTTCGACGCGCTCGGTGTTTCACACACTCGGTGTTTGACGCGTTCGGTGTTTGACGCGTTCGGTGTTCGACGCGCTCGGTGTTTGACGCGCTCGGTATTTCACGCGCTCGGTGTTTGCCGCGCTCACTGTTTGTCGCTTTTGTTGTTTGACGCGTTCGGTGTTCGACGCGCTCGGTGTTTGACACGTTCGGTGTTTGACGCGCTTGGTGTTCGACTCGCTCGGTGTTTGACGCGTTCGGTGTTTGCCGCGTTCGCTGTTCGACGCGCTCGGTGTTTGACGCGTTCGGTGTTTGACGCGCTCGGTGTTTGAACCATTCAGTGTTTGAACCGTTCGGTGTTTGACACGTTCGGTGTTTGACGCGTTCGGTGTTTGACACGTTCAGTGTTTGACGCGCTCGGTGTTTGACGCGTTCGGTGTTTGACGCGCTCGGTGTTTGAACCATTCAGTGTTTGAACCGTTCGGTGTTTGACACGTTCGGTGTTTGACGCGTTCGGTGTTTGACACGTTCAGTGTTTGACACATTCGGTGTTTGACGCGTTCGGTGTTTAACGCGCTCAGTGTTTGACACGTTCGGTATTTGACACGTTCGGTGTTTGACACGTTCGGTGTTTGACACGTTCGGTGTTTGACGTGCTCGATGTTTGACGGGCTCGGTGTTTGACACTTTCGGTGTTTGACGCGGTCGATGTTTGACGCGCTCAGTGTTTGACACGTTCGGTGTTTGACGTTTTTGACACGTTTGGTATTTGACGCGCTCGGTATTCAACGCGCTCAGTGTTCGACGCGCTCGGTGTTCGACGCGCTCGGTGTTTGCCGCGCTCACTGTTTGACGCTTTCAGTGTTTGACGCGTTCGGTGTTTGACGCGCTCGGTGTTTGACACGTTCGGTGTTTGACGTGTTCGGTGTTTGACACATTCGGTGTTTGACGCGCTCGGTGTTTGACGCGTTCGCTGTTTGACGCGCTCGGTGTTTGACGCGTTCGGTGTTTGATGCGTTCGGTGTTTGACGCTTTCGCTGTTTGACGCGTTTGGTGTTTGACACGCTCGGTGTTTGACGCGTTCGCTGTTTGACACGTTCGGTGTTTGACGCGTTTGGTGTTTGACACGTTCGGTGTTCGACGCGCTCGTTGTTCGACGCGCTCGGTGTTTGACGCGTTCGGTGTTTGCCGCGTTCGCTGTTCGACGCGCTCGGTGTTCGACGCGCTCGGTGTTTCACACACTCGGTGTTTGACGCGTTCGGTGTTTGACGCGTTCGGTGTTCGACGCGCTCGGTGTTTGCCGCGCTCACTGTTTGACGCTTTCAGTGTTTGACGCGTTCGGTGTTTGACGCGTTTGGTGTTTGACACGTTCGGCGTTCGACGCGCTCGTTGTTCGACGCGCTCGGTGTTTGACGCGTTCGGTGTTTGCCGCGTTCGCTGTTCGACGCGCTCGGTGTTCGACGCGCTCGGTGTTTCACACACTCGGTGTTTGACGCGTTCGGTGTTTGACGCGTTCGGTGTTCGACGCGCTCGGTGTTTGACGCGCTCGGTATTTCACGCGCTCGGTGTTTGCCGCGCTCACTGTTTGACGCTTTTGTTGTTTGACGCGTTCGCTGTTTGACGCGCTCGGTGTTTGACACGTTCGGTGTTTGACGCGTTTGGTGTTTGACACGTTCGGTGTTTGACACGTTCGGTGTTTGATGCGTTCGCTGTTTGACGCGTTCGGTGTTCGACGCGCTCGGTGTTTGACACGTTCGGTGTTTGACGCGCTTGGTGTTCGACTCGCTCGGTGTTTGACGCGTTCGGTGTTTGCCGCGTTCGCTGTTCGACGCGCTCGGTGTTCGACGCGCTCGGTGTTTGACGTGCTCGGTGTTTGACGCGTTCGGTGTTTGACGCGTTCGGTGTTCGACACGCTCGGTGTTCGACGCGCTCGGTGTTCGACGCGCTCGGTGTTTCACGCGCTCGGTGTTTGACGCGTTCGGTGTTTGACGCGCTCGGTGTTTCACGTGCTCGGTGTTTGCCGTGCCTACTGTTTGACGCTTTCGGTGTTTGACGCCTTCGGTGTTTGACGCGCTCGGTGTTTGACACGTTCGGTGTTTGACGCGTTTGGTGTTTGACGTGTTCGGTGTTTGACACATTCGGTGTTTGACGCGTTCGCTGTTTGACGCGTTCGGTGTTCGACGCGCTCGGTGTTTGACACGTTCGGTGTTTGACGCGCTCGGTGTTTGACGCGTTCGGTGTTTGCCGCGTTCGCTGTTCGACGCGCTCGGTGTTCGACGCGCTCGGTGTTTGACGTGCTTGGTGTTTGACGCGTTCGGTGTTTGACGCGTTCGGTGTTCGACACGCTCGGTGTTTGATGCGTTCGGTGTTCGACGCGCTCGGTGTTCGACATGTTCGGTGTTTGACGCGCTCGGTGTTCGACGCGCTCGGTGTTTGACGCGTTCGGTGTTTGCCGCGTTCGCTGTTCGACGCGCTCGGTGTTCGACGCGCTCGGTGTTTCACGCGCTCGGTGTTTCACGCGCTCGGTGTTTCACGCGTTCGGTGTTTGACGCGTTCGGTGTTCGACGCGCTTGGTGTTTGACGCGCTCGGTGTTTGACGCGCTCGGTGTTTGCCACGCTCACTGTTTGACGCTTTCGGTGTTTGACGCGTTCGGTGTTTGACGCGCTCGGTGTTTGACACGTTCGGTGTTTGACGTGTTCGGTGTTTGACACATTCGGTGTTTGATGCGCTCGGTGTTTGACGCGTTCGCTGTTTGATGCGCTCGGTGTTTGACGCGTTCGGTGTTTGACGCGTTTGGTGTTTGATGCATTCGATGTTTGACGTGTTCACTTTTTGACGCGTTTGGTGTTTGATGCATTCGGTGTTTGACGCGTTCGCTGTTTGACGCGTTTGGTGTTTGACACGTTCGCTGTTTGACGCGTTCGGTGTATGACGCGTTCGGTGTTTGTTTCGTTCGCTGTTTGACGCGTTCGCTGTTTGACGCGTTCGGTGTTTGATGTGTTCGGTGTTTGACGCGTTCGATGTTTGACGCGCTCAGTGTTTGAAACGTTCGCTGTTTGACGCGTTCGGTGTTTGACGCGTTCGGTGTTTGACGCGCTCAGTGTTTGAAACGTTCGCTGTTTGACACGTTCGGTGTTTGACGCGCTCAGTGTTTGAACCGCTCGGTGTTTGACGCACTCGGTGTTTGACGTGCTCGGTGTTTGACGCGCTCGGTATTTGACACGTTCGGTGTTCGACGCACTCGGTGTTTGACGCGCCCAGTGTTTGACGCGCTCGGTGTTTGATGCGCTCGGTGTTCGACGCACTCGGTATTTGACACGTTCGGTGTTCGACGCAATCGGTGTTTGACGTTCTCGGTGTTTGACGCGTTCAGTGTTTGATGCATTCGATGTTTGACATGTTCACTTTTTGACGCGTTTGGTGTTTGATGCGCTCGGTGTTTGACGCGTTCGCTGTTTGATGTGCTCGGTGTTTGATGCGTTCGGTGTTTGATGCGTTCGGTGTTTGACGCTTTCGCTGTTTGACGCGTTCGCTGTTTGACGCGTTTGGTGTTTGACACGTTCGCTGTTTGACGCGTTCGGTGTATGACGCGTTCGGTGTTTGTTTCGTTCGCTGTTTGACGTGTTCGCTGTTTGACGCATTCGGTGTTTGATGTGTTCGGTGTTTGACGCGTTCGCTGTTTGACGCGTTCGGTGTTTGACACGTTCGGTGTTTGACGCGCTCAGTGTTTGAAACGTTCGCTGTTTGACACGTTCGGTGTTTGACGCGCTCAGTGTTTGAACCGCTCGGTGTTTGACGCACTCGGTGTTTGACGTGCTCGGTGTTTGACGCGCTCGGTATTTGACACGTTCGGTGTTCGATGCACTCGGTGTTTGACGTGCTCAGTGTTTGATGCGCTCGGTGTTTGACGCGCTCGGTGTTCGACGCACTCGGTATTTGACACGTTCGGTGTTCGACGCAATCGGTGTTTGACGTTCTCGGTGTTTGACGCGTTCAGTGTTTGATGCATTCGATGTTTGACGTGTTCACTTTTTGACGCGTTTGGTGTTTGATGCGCTCGGTGTTTGACGCGTTCGCTGTTTGATGTGCTCGGTGTTTGACGCTTTCGCTGTTTGACGCGTTTGGTGTTTGACACGCTCGGTGTTTGACACGTTCGCTGTTTGACGCGTTTGGTGTTTGATGCGCTCGGTGTTTGACGCGTTCGCTGTTTGATGTGCTCGGTGTTTGACGCTTTCGCTGTTTGACGCGTTTGGTGTTTGACGCGTTCGGTGTTTCACGCGTTTGCTGTTTGATGCGTTCGGTTTTTGATGCGTTCGGTGTTTGACGCGTTCGCTGTTTGACGCGTTTGGTGATTGACACGTTCGCTGTTTGACGCGTTCGGTGTTTGTTTCGTTCGCTGTTTGACGCGTTCACTGTTTGACGCGCTCGGTGTTTGATGTGTTCGGTGTTTGACGTGTTCACTGTTTGACGCGTTCGGTGTTTGACACGTTCGGTGTTTGACGCGCTCGGTGTTTGATGCGTTCGCTGTTTGACGCGTTCGCTGTTTTACGCATTCAGTGTTTGACACGTTCGATGTTTGACGCGCTCGGTGTTAGACGCGTTTGGTGTTTGACGCGCTCGGTGTTTGACGCGCTCGGTGTTTCATGTGCTCGGTGTTTGACGCGTTCGGTGTTTGACGCATTCGGTGTTTGACACGTTCAATGTTTGCTGCGCTCACTGTTTGACGCGCTCGGTGTTTGATGCGTTCGGTGTTTGACACGCTCGGTGTTTGACACGTTCGGTGTTTGACACGTTCTGTGTTTGACGCGCTCGGTGTTTGACGCGCTCGGTGTTTGATACGTTTGGTGTTCGACGCGCTCGGTGTTCGACGCGCTCGGTGTTTCACGCGCTCGGTGTTTGATGCGTTCGGTGTTTGACGCTGTCGGTGTTCGACGCGCTCGGTGTTTCACGCGCTCGGTGTTTCACACGCTCGGTGTTTGCCGCGCTCACTGTTTGACGCGTTCGGTGTTTAACGAGTTCAGTGTTTGATGCATTCGATGTTTGACGCGTTCACTTTTTGACGTGTTTGGTGTTTGATGCGCTCGGTGTTTGACGCGTTCGCTGTTTGATGCGCTCGGTGTTTGACGTGTTCGGTGTTTGATGCGCTCGGTGTTTGACGCGTTCGCTGTTTGATGCGCTCGGTGTTTGACGCGTTCGGTGTTTGATGCGCTCGGTGTTTGACGCGTTCGGTGTTTGATGCGCTCGGTGTTTGACGCGTTCGGTGTTTGATGCGTTCGGTGTTTGACGCTTTCGTTGTTTGACGCGTTTGGTGTTTGACACGCTCGGTGTTTGACGCGTTCGGTGTTTGACGCGTTCGGTGTTTGACACGTTCGGTGTTTGACGCGCTCGGTGTTCGACGCGCTCGGTGTTCGACGCGTTCGGTGTTTGCCGCGTTCGCTGTTCGACGCGCTCGGCGTTCGACGCGCTCGGTGTTTGACGCGCTCGGTGTTTCACGCGCTCGGTGTTTGACGCGTTCGATGTTTGACACGTTCGGTGTTCGACGCGCTTGGTGTTCGACGCGCTCGGTGTTTGACGCGCTCGGTGTTTGACGCGCTCGGTGTTTGCCGCGCTCACTGTTTGACGCTTTCGGTGTTTGACGCGTTCGGTGTTTGACGCGCTCGGTGTTTGACACGTTCGGTGTTTGACGCGTTTGGTGTTTGACGTGTTCGGTGTTTGACACGTTCGGTGTTTGACGCGCTCGGTGTTTGACGCGTTCGCTGTTTGATGCGCTCGGTGTTTGACGCGTTCGGTGTCTGATGCGTTCGGTGTTTGACGCTTTCGCTGTTTGACGCGTTTGGTGTTTGACACGTTCGGTGTTTGACACGTTCGGTGTTTGACGCGCTCGGTGTTCGACGCGCTCGGTGTTTGACGCGTTCGGTGTTTGCCGCGTTCGCTGTTCGACGCGCTCGGTGTTCGACGCGCTCGGTGTTTGACGCGCTCGGTGTTTACCGCGCTCACTGTTTGACGCTTTCGGTGTTTGACGCGTTCGGTGTTTGACGCGCTCGGTGTTTGACACGTTCGGTGTTTGACGCGTTTGGTGTTTGACGTGTTCGGTGTTTGACACGTTCGGTGTTTGATGCGCTCGGTGTTTGACGCGTTCGCTGTTTGATGCGCTCGGTGTTTGACGCGTTCGGTGTTTGATGCGTTCGGTGTTTGACGCTTTCGCTGTTTGACGCGTTAGGTGTTTGGCACGCTCGGTGTTTGACGCGTTCGCTGTTTGACACGTTCGGTGTTTGACGCGTTCGGTGTTTGACGCGTTCGGTGTTTGACGTGCTCGGTGTTCGACGCGCTCGGTGTTTGACGCGTTCGGTGTTTGCCGCGTTCGCTGTTCGACGCGCTCGGTGTTTGACGCGCTCGGTGTTCGACGCGCTCGGTGTTTCACATGCTCGGTGTTTGACGCATTCGGTGTTTGACGCGTTCGGTGTTTGACGCGCTCGGTGTTTGACGCGTTCGGTGTTTGACGCGTTTGGTGTTTGACGTGTTCGGTGTTTGACACGTTCGGTGTTTGACGCGCTCGGTGTTTGACGCGTTCGGTGTTTGATGCGTTCGGTGTTTGACGCTTTCGCTGTTTGACGCGTTTGGTGTTTGACACGTTCGGTGTTTGACACGTTCGGTGTTTGACACGTTCGGTGTTTGACGCGCTCGGTGTTCGACGCGCTCGGTGTTTGACGCGTTCGGTGTTTGCCGCGTTCGCTGTTCGACGCGCTCGGTGTTCGACGCGCTCGGTGTTTGACGCGCTCGGTGTTTACCGCGCTCACTGTTTGACGCTTTCGGTGTTTGACGCGTTCGGTGTTTGACGCGCTCGATGTTTGACACGTTCGGTGTTTGACGCGTTTGGTGTTTGACGTGTTCGGTGTTTGACACGTTCGGTGTTTGATGCGCTCGGTGTTTGACGCGTTCGCTGTTTGATGCGTTCGGTGTTTGACGCTTTCGCTGTTTGACGCGTTTGGTGTTTGACACGCTCGGTGTTTGACACGTTCGGTGTTTGACACGTTCGGTGTTTGACACGTTCGGTGTTTGACGCGCTCGGTGTTCGACGCGCTCGGTGTTTGACGCGTTCGGTGTTTGCCGCGTTCGCTGTTCGACGCGCTCGGTGTTCGACGCGCTCGGTGTTTGACGCGCTCGGTGTTTACCGCGCTCACTGTTTGACGCTTTCGGTGTTTGACGCGTTCGGTGTTTGACGCGCTCGATGTTTGACACGTTCGGTGTTTGACGCGTTTGGTGTTTGACGTGTTCGGTGTTTGACACGTTCGGTGTTTGATGCGCTCGGTGTTTGACGCGTTCGCTGTTTGATGCGCTCGGTGTTTGACGCGTTCGGTGTCTGATGCGTTCGGTGTTTGACGCTTTTGCTGTTTGACGCGTTTGGTGTTTGGCACGCTCGGTGTTTGACGCGTTCGCTGTTTGACACGTTCGGTGTTTGACGCGTTCGGTGTTTGACACGTTCGGTGTTTGACGTGCTCGGTGTTCGACGCGCTCGGTGTTTGACGCGTTCGGTGTTTGCCGCGTTCGCTGTTCGACGCGCTCGGTGTTCGACGCGCTCGGTGTTCGACGCGCTCGGTGTTTCACATGCTCGGTGTTTGACGCGTTCGGTGTTTGACGCGTTCGGTGTTCGACGCGCTCGGTGTTTGATGCGCTCGGTGTTTCACGCGCTCGGTGTTTGCCGCGCTCACTGTTTGACGCTTTCGGTGTTTGACGCGTTCGGTGTTTGACGCGTTCGGTGTTTGACACGTTCGGTGTTTGACGTGTTCGGTGTTTGACACGTTCGGTGTTTGACGCGTTCGCTGTTTGACGCGTTCGGTGTTCGACGCGCTCAGTGTTTGACACGTTCGGTGTTTGACACGCTCAGTGTTCGACGCGCTCGGTGTTTGACGCGTTCGGTGTTTGCCGCGTTCGCTGTTCGACGCGCTCGGTGTTCGACGCGCTCGGTGTTTGACGAGCTCGGTGTTTCACGCGCTCGATGTTTGACGCATTCGGTGTTTGACGCGTTCGGTGTTCGACACGCTCGGTGTTCGACGCGTTCGGTGTTCGATGCGCTCGGTGTTTCACGCGCTCGGTGTTTCACGCGCTCGTTGTTTGACGCGTTCAGTGTTTGACGCGCTCGGTGTTTGACGCGCTCGGTGTTTGACACGTTCGGTGTTTGACGCGTTTGATGTTTGACGTGTTCGGTGTTTGACACGTTCGGTGTTTGACGCGTTCGCTGTTTGACGCGTTCGGTGTTCGACGCGCTCAGTGTTTGACACGTTCGGTGTTTGACGCGTTCGGTGTTTGACACGTTCGGTGTTTGACGCGTTCGCTGTTTGGCGCGTTCGGTGTTTGACGCGTTCGGTGTTTGACGCGTTCGGTGTTTGACGCGTTCGGTGTTTGACGCGCTCGGTGTTTGACGCGTTCGGTGTTTGACGCGTTCGGTGTTTGACGCACTCGGTGTTTGACGGGTTCGGTGATTGACGCGTTCGGTGTTTGACGCGTTCGGTGTTTGATGCGTTCGGTGTTTGATGCGTTCGGTGTTTGACACATGCAGATGCAATTAGCTCAAAGTTCAATTTCATAACCCATTGCAGAATTTGCACACTTCCTTTCACTTGTACAAGACACCTGAGTAACCTGACAAATGAAATGCCTTAATAATGAAACCTGAGCTAAATATTTATATTTTGAAACCTCTTGCATGCCCATGCAGTTCTTCCCTGTCTTCTTTGCTACTTTTACCTATTCAGCCAAAGTTTTCAAACATCTTACCATCTGGGCCTGGCTTCTTGGGCAATTGTTGATGGCTTCAACCTTTTCATTGGCTGTAAAAAACGCAGAGACAATAAACTCTGAATGGATAATTAGACAGATCTCTGAAACATTCACACCAGACTATCAAGCTCCGACACACCATGCAAACAATCCCGCACCCTCCGCTC